>NC_092734.1:28705618-29965618 GCF_047496885.1 Scyliorhinus torazame
GGGTGGGTGGGGAGGGGGGGAGAGTCTCTTTCATTTGACATTACAGTTCATAACTCAAAGCTGCCCGTTACCTACAGAACACAGACAAACAAAGCAAGCAAATTGTAACTTCTATAAAACCTGCCCATTTACTGATTCGCATCAAGCCTATGCTTACCGGCCGACATTAACCCGGTCTGGTAACACCTTCATTTTAAAATTCTCAACCTTGGATATAAATCTCTGCAAGGCCTCATTCTTCCCTTTCTCTGTGACCTCCTCCAATCCTACAACTCTTATGATATATTTGCACTCCTCCCAATCTAGTCGGGCAACCCCCGATTTTTATTGTTCCACTATCGGTGGCTGTGCCTTCAGCTGCTTAAGCAGTGGGAATTTCTTCCCTAAGTCTCCCTGCCTCTTTACGTCTCTCACCTCCCGAACGTTGCTCGCTGAAACGTGTCTCTTTGAACAAGCTTTTTGTGCGCTGCTGCCTCACGGCGCCGAGGACCTGGGCTCGATCCCACCACCCGCGCGGAGGACCCCGCTTCCTCGTGGGTCCCATCCCCACAACCCAAAGATGTGCAGGGTAGGTGGATTGGTCACGCTAAATTGCCCCTTAATTTAAAAAAAAATAATTGGATACTCTAAATTTATATTTAAAATTTTTAAAAAGAAAGAACAAGCTTTTTGTCACCTGTTCTAGTGTCTCTCTGGCCGCCAAAAGCGCAGGTCCAACCCCCTCAACAGCTGAGGCCACCCAAGAAGGCCCCACCCACCCCCCTCCGGCCCAAGGTGCGGCGACCCCCAGGCGAAACCATCACCAGCCAGCTAGCCCCCCCCCCCCCCCCCCCCCCCCCCCAACCAACCAACCACCACCACCACCATGAAAGGGGAGAGCAGCCCACGGTCCTCGAGAATTAAGGCGACTTTCATTTCAGTACCTCCCTTTGTAGCTCGGGTGTCGAATTTTACTCATTCACCCTCCTGTTAAATATTGCTAATAAGCTTTATGATATTAAAGCCATTATATGGAAGATGCGATAGCTTCCATCTCCAACCTCCCTTTCTTCTACAAAGTCATTGGAAATTCAGCGCCTTTCAAATGTGTGCCCGCTTCCTGGAATTCGATGTTCCAATTCCTCCGATCAGGTTTCTGGCCCTGTCACAGTCCTGAAACGACCACGTCACAAATAACTTACTTTGTGACTGTGGTAATCAACCCTTCCTCATCCTTCTCAATCAGTCTGCATACTCGACAGTTTGTCACACAAGTTCCCCATCGACGCCTCGCCTCCAGTGCCCAGCTGGGTGGAACTCCCCTTGCTTGGCCCTATTCTTCTCTAGTTAATCGTAGCCAGGGAATCATCCGCAATGAATTCTCTTCCCACTCCTTAACCATTTCCTCTGGAATCCCCGGGGATCTATCTGTCTCAGCTTGTTCAACAGCCAATATTCGATGGGAAGAAATGTCTTCCAATTAAATATTGGAAATACCGAAACCATTGCCGTTAGTCCTGACCAAGAGGTCCACTCCGTCGCTACCAGTCCAACTCTTTGAAGTTGAGCCAGACCATTTGCAATCTGTGTTTGTTTGGTAGCTCCAACGCTACCTCCATCCTCTCGGTACTATTGCCCGACTCTTACCTTGCATCAGTTCATCTGCTGCTGAAACTCTCATTCTTGCGTTTGCTACCTCCAAACTTGACTGCTCCAATGCTCTACTGCCAATCTCCTATCTTCCACCCTGCAAGAACTTGTGCTCATCCATATCTCTGCCGCCTGCATCGTAACTCATTCCCAGTCTCATTCATCGATCACAACTGTGCCTGCTAACCTCCAATGTTTCCTAGACTGACAACAACTCTGTTTTAAATTCCTCTTAATTTCAAAACCCTCTTGTGACCTCCCCTCTCCCTGTGACCACCGCCCGCACGGAGCCCACACACCCACCCCCAACGTCCGCGTGGGTTCCACCTCCACAATGTAAAAAGATGTGCTGGGTAGGTGGATTGGCATGCTAAATTGCCCCTTAATTGAAAGAAAAAATTGGATACACTAATTTAACACAAAAAAAACTAGAATGGTACCAGAGATGCAAGTCTCACAGTGACATGAAGTGAGACTAGTATAGTTGGGGTGTTCTCTTTCGAGCAGAGACAATTAAGTGGAGATTGATAGAAGTGTTCAAGATCTTGAAAGGTTCTGAAAAAGGAGAAACAGTTTCAAGTGGCAGAAAGGATGGCAGCCAGTGGTTAGCACTGTTGCTTCACAGCGCCAGGGTCGATTCCCAGCCTGGGTCACTGTCTGTGCGGTGTCTGCACGTTCTCCCCGTGTCTGCCTGGGTTTCCTCCGGGTGCTCCAGTTTCCTCCCACAAGTCCCGAAAGACGTGCTTGTTAGGTGAATTAGACGTTCTGAATTCTCCCTCCGTGTACCCGAACAGGTGCCGGAATGTGGCGACTAGGGTTTCTTCACAGTAACTTCATTGCAGTGTTAATGTAAGCCTACTTGTGATAATAATAAAGATTGTTAGTATTATAACCAGAATATACATCTTTATGGGAACCTGAGGTGACATGAGGAATAAAAAAAGCAGTGAGTTGTTAAGATCTGATATGCACTTCCTGAAAGAGTGGTGGAAGTAGATACAATAATGGCTTGGTTTGTGGTCAGTGGCAAACAAACAGTTCATTACACTAACCTTACCCACAGGTTTCCTGTAGGCTTTTCACTGAAACTTGCAATGATCAGACCAATTTTTTTAAACCTATGCCCACAGTACTGACTTCACAAAACGGGAACTCTAATGTATATCAGCAGATTTCCTGTAGCGTAGGCTGCTATAATTAGAAAATGCGCTGATTCATTTAGTATAAAATATACCTACAAGGCCACTGAGATGTGGTGAAAAAATAATTTAACTTGCATTTTTATTGTTGAGTATTACAGGCTTATTAGAAAACCATGGGCGAAATTCTCCGGAAAAGGCGCGATGTCCGCCGACTGGCGCCCAAAACGGCGCAAATCAGACGGGCATCGTGCCGCCCCAAAAGTGCGGAATGCTCCGCATCTTTGGGGGCCGAGCCCCAACCTTAAGGGGCTAGGTCGGCGCCGGACGAATTTCCGCCCCACCAGCTGGCGGAAAAGGCGTTTGGTGCCCCGCCAGCTGGCGCGGAAATGACATCTCCGGGCGGCGCATGCGCGGGAGCGTCAGCGGCAGCTGACAGCTTCCCACACATGCGCAGTGGAGGGAGTCTCTTCTGCCTCCGCCATGGTGGAGACCGTGGCGGAGGCGGAAGGGAAAGAGTGCCCCCACGGCACAGGCCCGCCCGCGGATCGGTGGGCCCCGATCGCGGGCCAGGCCACCGTGGGGGCACCCCCCGGGGCCAGTTCGCCCCGCGCCCCCCCCCCCCACAGGACCCCGGAGCCTGCCCGCCCGCGGGTAAGGTAGGTGGTTTAATTTACGCCGGCGGGACAGGCATTTTAGCGGCGGGACTTTGGCCCATCCGGGCCGGAGAATAGAGCGGGGGGGCCGCCAACCGGCGCGGCGCGATTCCCACCCCTGCCGAATATCCGGTGCCGGAGACTTCGGCAACCGGCGGGGGCGGGATTCACGCCAGCCCCCGGCGATTCTCCGACCCGGCGGGGGGTCGGAGAATCTTGCCCCATGTTCCTCATTTTTGATGGGTGATTTCCCTGTGCACCTAGGGTCCCTCTGCCCCTCACACCTCTCCCTCTGCCCCTCACACGCTCTCTCTCCCTCTGCCCCTCACACACTCTCTCCCTCTGCCCCTCACACACTCTCTCCCTCTGCCCCTCACACACTCTCTCCCTCTGCCCCTCACACACTCTCTCCCTCTGCCCCTCACACACTCTCTCCCTCTGCCCCGCACACACTCTCTCCCTCTGCCCCGCACACACTCTCTCCCTCTGCCCCGCACACTTAGTCACCCAGATGCCAGTGGGCTCCACTCCAGATGCCTCATGCTCAGCTCCAGAATGCCTGGGTCCCACTCCAGATGACTAGGGTCCCACTCCAGATGCCTGGGTCCCACTCCAGATGCCCGGGCTAAGCTCTCCTGTGCCCAGACTGCCCTCCTGTGTGCTTAGACCTCCACGCGTCCCGACACCTCCTGTCCCTGGGTCTTGCTCCCAGTCTTCGGAACCCCACCCCTGCTCCATGGCTCCCTGACCTTCTTCCTTGGCTTCCGGGCCCTGGTCCTTGACTTGGCTACATTTCTTGGCTCGCCAGCCCTCGGCTCCCTGCCCCTCACCTCCCTGCCCCTGCCCCATGGCTCTCTGGTCTCGTTCATTGGTTCGCCAGCCCTTGGCTCTCAGGACCCTGTTTCTCAACTCCCTACGCCCTGCTCCTTGAGTCCTCAGCTCTTGGCTCTGTCGGTCCTGATCCTCGGCTGCCTGGTGCGCAGTTCCCCAAGCCCAAACTCGTTGTCACTGACGTCTGCTGCTCCTCCAATCAGTTTGTTTCTAGTGAGTCTATAAACAGCAAACATGAGAAAGAAACGGCCTGTGATTGGAAGAGCAGCTTCATGCGTATTCTCCATTCAAAAGTGCCTGTTTGCATGGCATTTTGAAAACTGACTCCAGGAGCCACATGGAGGGGCTTCGGGGGTCACATTCGGCCCTCGGGCCGCACACTGGTCAAGCCTGAGCTGAAGCATGCTGACATTGTAGCAAGAGGGCTATCAGCTGAGCCAATGTGGGAATGTCAGCATTTGTTGACCATCACTAATTGCCCTTGAACTGATTACTCAGCCATTGCAGGGAGCAGTAAAGAGTCAACCACATTGCTGTGGGTCTGGAGTCACATGTAAGCCAGACCAGATAAGGATGGCAGATTTCCTTCCCTAAAGGACATTAGTGAACCAGATGGGTTTTCACAACAATCGATTATAGTTTCATGGTCACCGTGACTGAGACTAGCTTTCAATTCCAAATGTGGGAATTGAACTTTAAATTTCACGGGCGAAATTCTCCCCCAACGGCGCGATGTCCGCCGACTGGCGCCAAAAACGGCGCCAATCAGACGGGCATCGCGCCGTCCCAAAGGTGCGGAATGCTCCGCATCTTTGGGGGCCAAGCCCCAACATTGAGAGGCTAGGCCGGCACCGGAGGGATTTCCGCCCCGCCAGCTGGCGGAAATGCGGCGCGGGAGCGTCAGCGGCCGCCGACAGTTTCCCGCGCATGCGCAGTGGGGAGAGTCACTTCCTCCTCCGCCATGATGGAGGCCGTGACGGAGGCGGAAGGGAAACAGTGCCCCCACGGCACAGGCCCGCCTGTGGATCAGTGGGCCCCGATCGCAGGCCAGGCCACCGTGGAGGCACCCCCCGGGGTCAGATCGCCCCGCGCCCCCCCAGGACCCCGAAGCCCGCCCACGCCAGTAAATACCAGCTTTGATTTACGCCGGCGGGACAGGCAATTTCTGGGCGGGACTTCGGCCCATCCGGGCCGGAGAATTGAGTGGGGGGGCCCGCCAACCAGCGCGGCCCGATTCCCGCCCCCGCTCAATCTCCGGTACCGGAGACTTCGGCGGGGGTGGGATTCACGGCGGCCAACGGCCATTCTCCGACCCGGTGGGGGGGTCGGAGAATGACGCCCCACATGTCCGAACCAATAGAGAGATTGAAAGGAATATGGAAAAGACTGACCCATGCAAGAAAAGGACAGAAACCAAGATTGTGGAAAATAGCCAATGGGCGGGATTCTCCAGTTCCTTCCGTGGCGGGACACGTTTTGAGCGAGTTTGGAAAATCTAGCGTTGCAGCCAAAAACTCAGTTCACTTTCACCAGAAACACCCTGCCCCGAGCGAGGATGGAAAATTTCGGCCAGTGACAAATAGAGCGTCAGAGGTAAAAAATAGAATGGAACAGAAGCAGAAAAGCAAGAGAGAGAGACATGGAAAGAGTTTGTGGGGGAGGAATGCAGGACATCTACGGGGGGGGCAGAGTAACATTTTTTTTCTGTGCAATGTCACAGGTGGTTAACTGGCATTATTTAAATAATGTTCACGGAGGAATGATCTCAAAGCAATAATCCCTATGATCAGTGTAGGCAAATTATTTTAAGGGGCTGGTTTAGCACAGGGCTAAATCGCTGGCTTTGAAAGCAGACCAAGGCAGGCCAGCAGCACGGTTCAATTCCCGTACCAGCCTCCCCAAACAGGTGCCGGAATGTGGCGACTAGGGGCTTTTCACAGTAACTTCATTTGTGACAATAAGCGATTTTCATTTCATTCATCATTTGTGATGAGACTTCTGTCATAAATTGACCCCTGGGTCTCCCTAAGCTGTACATCACAGAATTGTTAAAACTCAGGAAAAAGTCCAGTTGGACCCTCGTATCTGCACTGACTGCCTGAATGAGGATTTCACTTCAAGCCATTGTCTCGCCCGCCTTCTTCCCATATTCCCGCACTTATTTCCCTTTAAGATGACAGCCAAATTTCTTTTCCGAGTGCTTCAATTGTATCTGCCCCCACTGCACTTGCAGACAGTGCATTCCAGACTTTAACCGCTCGCACGTCAAGAAGCTTTCTGTCAAGCCGCTTTTTCCTCTTTTGTCACTTATTTGTTTTTATTATTTTAAATCAATGCCCTCAGGTTCTCGATTCTTTCACGCGTGCGAACAGCTTCTCCCTATCTACTCTGTCCAGACCCCTCATGATTTTGAATAACTTTATAAAATCAATCAACAGCCTTTGCTGCAACGAGCATGGGGCTGGCAGGGTTTAGCACAGGGGCTGGTTTAGCACAGGGCTCAATAGCTGGCTTTTAAAGCAGACCAAGGCAGGCCAGCAGCACGGTTCAATTCCCGTACCAGCCTTCCCGAACAGGCACCGGAATGTCGCGACTAGGGGCTTTTCACAGTAACTTCATTTGAAGCCTACTTGTGACAATAAGTGGTTTTCATTCCATTTCATTGCAAGGAAAACAGTCCCAACCATGTTCAAAAGCTTTTTCTTATTGTTATGGGCCAGGGTTTAGAGAATCCCAAAATGTATCATGGAGTTCACCTGACCCACAACTTTTACTAGATTGTGGTATGGGGAGCACACGGCCCATTCTACAGGTGTGGCACAGCAGAAATGGAAAAGTATTGTTTAAAGCAAAGCAATGTTTATTCTATGAACTCAAGTTAACCTTTTTAAAACATACAGTGAACATCTTAGCAACCATTAATTCAAATACAACCCCCAAAGACTACAACACTAAGTAATCCTTTAAGCTTCCTTTTTAACATCCATACGACAAGGGCAGCACGGTAGCATTGTGGATAGCACAATTGCTTCACAGCTCCAGGGTCCCAGGTTCGATTCAGGCTTGGGTCACTGTCTGTGCTGAGTCTGCACATCCTCCCCGTGTGTGCGTGGGTTTCCTCCGGGTGCTCCGGTTTCCTCCCACAGTCCAAAGATGTGCAGGTTAGGTGGATTGGCCGTGATAAATTGCCCTTAGTGTCCAAAATTGCCCTTAGTGTTGGGTGGGGTTACTGGGTTATGGGGATAGGGTGTAGGTGTTGACCTTGGGTAGGGTGCTCTTTCCAAGAGCCGGTGCAGACTCGATGGGCCGAATGGCCTCCTTCTGCACTGTAAATTCTATGACTTAAAACACCTTTTACCAGAAGCACATCAGTTTAAGGTCACTGCTGTTATTAGTTTTAAATCACCAGGATCGATTTACAGTCTTTAGATTACAGAGAGAGATTCATACACCTTCTGGCTGTGACTGCTGCTGTCCAGCTCTGAAAACGAAACTAAAACATACCCTGCAGCAAACAGACTAAAACGATAGTAAGAAGCTGACAGACAGCCCAGCTCCACTCACTCTCTGACAGCACTGCAGTAGTAAACACCCATTTCTTAAAGGTACTCTCACATGACATTATTTTGTGAGGCGCTTCTATTAATATTTAGTTATTTTCTGTTAACAGCAACTTTCAATCTTTTTTCCCTAAAAGTGCATTCAATATCAATCTATGATGATGTTCACACCACATGTTGTGTCTTTGTGACGTAATTACTACAAGTTTATTAAGAGCTAGTTTGCAATCAATTACGAGGAATTGCTGGCAGTATATAATTGCATAGCATAAATATTTAATGATCTGCAAAATAGCAATGCACGGATTGTGTTTCCATTTGGGTAATATTTGAACAGCTTTATGCAAAGTTAGATTAGATATACTTGTTGGATGGTATGTTCTATAATGCACTCGTCAAATCTATTTTCTGGGCTACAATATATATAATTTTTAAGAGTTATGTAGTTTTTTTCCCACTACATGCATTGCAATACAAAAGATCTGGTCTTTAAAAATTATTTTTCATGGACTCAGGATTTCCCAGAATACTTTACAATCCATTAAATACTTGTGAAATGTAGTCACTTTGTAATTAGATTAAACATGGCAGCCAATTTGTGAAAAGTAAGGTTCCATAACAACACCGAGATAATGAGATGTATGAATCTGAGGGGACTTGACAGGGTAGTTGCTGAGAGGTTTTTTTCACCCCTGGATGGCGAGTCTGAGCCAGGAGGCATCATCTCAGAATAAGAGGTTGATCCAGTGGTTTGCACTGCTGCCTCACAGCGCCAAGGACCCGGGTTTGATTTCGGCCTTGGGCGACTGTCAGTGTGGAGTTTGCAGGTTCTCCCCGTGTCTGTGTGGGTTTCCTCCCCCAGTCCAAAGATGTACCGGTTAGGTGGATTGGCCACGATCAATTCAGAAATTACAGAGAGTCGTGAACATAGCCCAGTTCATCATGCGAACCTGCCTCCCATCCATTGACTGTCTGCACCTCCCGCTGCCTTGGGAAAGTGGGCAGCATATTCAAAGACCCCTCCCACCCGGATTATTCTCTCTTCCAACTTCTTCCATCGGGCAGGAGATACAAAAGTCTGAGAACACACACTACCAGGTTAAAAACAGCTTCATCCCTGCTATTACTAGACTCTTGAATGCCCCTCATATGGCCTGATCTGATCTCTCCACACATCTTCTCTACTGAGTAGTACTACACTCTGTGCCCTTCACCCGATGCCTGTGCATATGTATTTACATTGTGTGTTTATGTACGTCTTATGTAGACAACACCGCGGTGCAGTGGTTAGCACTGCAGACTCATTGCACCAAGGACCCGGTTTCGATCATGGTCCTGGGCCACTGTCCTTGTGGAGTTTGCACATTCTCCCCGTATCTGCGTGGGTCTCACTCCCACACCCCAAAGATGTGCAGGGTAGGTGGATTGGCCACACTAAATTGCCCCTTAATTGGAAAAACTAAATTGCCCTTTAATTGGGGGGATAAAAAGAATTGTGTTTTTGTCCTATGTTCTTGTCAAGTATGGAATGATCTGTCTGGACTCTACGCAGAACAATACTTTTCACTTGTACCTTGGTACACGTGACAATAAATCCAATCAATTGGCGGGGAGAGAGTGGGGGAATGGGCCTGGATAGCGTGCTCTTTTGGAGGGTCAGTGCGGACCCGATGGTCTGAATGGACCTCCTTCGGCACGGTAGGGATTCTGTGAATTTAAGACTTAACCTGGAGAATTTACTTCGCTTAGAGTTATGAATATTTGAATTCTATACCCCAGAGGGCTGTCGATGAATTCTCGGTCATTGAGTATATTCAAGGCTATAAATCCTCAGCCAAAGATTTATATACTCGAGGGGAGGTCAAGGGATATGGGAATCGGGTGGGAAAGTGGGTTGAGGTCAGCCATGATGTTAGTGAATGACCTCGCAGGTTCAAGCAGCCCCATCTCCTATTCCTTAAGTTTGAATGTGTTTCTAACGGTGCTGGCCAAAACACAGCGGAGAACTTTCATTATTTTTCAAATAGTGTCATGGAATCTTTTGCCCAGCTGAGAAGGCAAAAGGTTTTATGACCATAGCATTTACAATGCAGAAGGAGGCCATTCGGCTCATCGAGTCTGCACCGGCTCTTACAAAGAGCACCCTACCCAAGCCCACACCTCCACCCTATCCCCACAACCCAGTAACCCCTCCCAACACTAAGGGCAATTTTGGACACTAAGGGCAATTTTAGCATGGCCAGTCCACCTAACCTGCACATCTTTGGACTGTGGGAGGAAACCGGAGCACCCGGAGGAAACCCACGCAGACACTGGGAGAATGTGCAGACTCCGCACTGACAGTGACCCAAGCCGGGAATCGAACCTGGGACCCTGGAGCTGTGAAGCAATTGTGCTAATCACTATGCTACCGTGCTGCCCAAGCCTCCTTCTCAGTTTTATGTCTCAGTCAAAATTCAACAGGCCGGGCAGCGCAGGACTTTGTCGGTAGTCCAGGCTAACGGTATAATTATGTTGACTGTACATTTTTTTTCAGATCAGGAAGTGTTCGACACCATTGGATTGAAATATATTCTTTTGTTGAGCGACTGGCTGAGAAATTTTTAAGGTATTGTCACGTTTATTTAACATAATTGCTGTCAAGCCTGGTAGTAATTTATTCAAAGTACCCCACTAATAATTGACTTTTTTCAGTCCTCAGCTACGAATGTCTTTTATCGTGTTCTCTACGAGAAGTACAACCTTAATGAAATTAACTGCAAATCGGTGAGTCTTGTCCTGGAGCACTCGAAACACGAAACAAGCATTTAGCTGTCTCAATCATACAGATTGCGAATGTTTTTGCTTTAGTAGGTCATTTCCTTTAATTAAAAAGGTCTTCATTGCTGGCCTTGTGAAATGAAAAATAACCCACTGGCAAGTCCTCACTCTTTTGGGCGGTACATCTGAGTAACAGAAAATAGGGGCAAATGTTAAATATACCCAGTGATCACTGACTATTGTTTGAAATTAAGTAATTGTATTTCAATTAAAGGGAAGACATACGAAAAGGTCTTCAAACCCTTCAGAATGAAGTGCCTGGAGGGGACACATTCATGCACGAAGGCTTCAGAAAGGTACAATATTCAGTGCATATTTGTTTGTCATTACGTTTTTAAAAAAATAATCACATAGATTTAGTCAGCAAGCCATATTGCTGAAGATTCGCATTAATTTTATTTGCTAACTATCGTTTCATTTAAACTTGCTACAGGCAACTGAACAGATTTATCATGAAAACTATTCAGGTAGGCATCAGCCTTGTTTCTGGTTGGCCATATTTGATCCAAATTCTTGTGTTTAAATCCCACTGTGGCATTTCCCGAGCACAAAAACTTCCTACGGCACCAAGTACCTTCCCGCCACACCCCTGCCTCTTAAATCTCCCAATTCCCTGGCGCACCCCGCCTCCTTTCAGCTCACAATTGGCAACATTGTTGGGCGTTTCCTCGGCCCGGGGCTCAATTTCTTCCCTAAACCTCTGCCCCTCTCCATTCACACTCCTCCTTTCAGACCATTCTTTGCTGCGTACCTCTTTTGGTCACCCACTCTAGAATTTTCTTCTGCACTCTTATTTTCTACACTTATTTTATTTCCTTACTCCTCTATAATGAGGCTCTGAAGGCGCTACATCAATGCAAGTTGTTCCTGTTGTCTTTGTCAACTTTTTTGCTTTTACTATGTTGCTACGGCATGTTGGGGGAATAGTTATCTCAGTTGGCCGGATGGCTGCTTCGTGATGCGGAGCGACACCAACAGCGTGGGTTCAATTTCTGTACGGCATGAGGTGTGGTGACCCTCAGGTTAAATCACCACCAGTCAGCTCTCAAAGGGGAAAGCAACCTCTGGGATTGAGGCATTTACCTTTATGGAATGTTAGATCTAAGAGCCGCCACCAATCTTTTATATAATTTTAACACTGCCTGCATTCCATAAAATAATTCCTAATGGTTCACAAAACAATCACAGTCACTCCGAAGGTAATTCAAACTCAACTTAATAAAACCGTTTACTTGGTACAGATCCCCTGGGAATGGCCACTCTGCGACGGTAAAGCAACTCGCTGCGGCACAGCATGGGCGATAAAAGCTGGGAGACCCCGCTCCCAGGATCTACCTGGCTTGCAATGCCTTGCGTGATCCAACGCGATCTCGCGAGACGTTGCGATGTAAATCCTGCCCATTGTGGGCGGGATCACTTTTTGGCAAATCTGCATATTAGAACGCGACAGTTAGTTTCACTCTAATGTGCAGATTCTCAAGATATCTGAGGCCTTGGGATTCTTACCTCGGAGACCTCGGGCAAGCGCCGTTCAACACTGGTCCCCACAAACGGGGACCAGGCGGGACGTCAATCGTGGGGGAATAGGAGGCCTTTGGACAGGGTGGTGCCCTGGCACTGCTGGTATGACCTGGGCACCCTGGTAGTGCCACCTGGGTACCCTGGCAGTGTCAGCCTGGCACCTTGGCAGTGCCACCTAGCATTGGCACTGCCAGGGTGGCAGGTTGGCACTGCCAAGGTGCCACTCTGGCATTCTTTGTATGCGCGCGATCGGGTTTTCCCTGCTTGGGTGTTGGGGGGGTGGGGTGTGCAAGGAGGGGTCGAGGACCCTCCCATAGTGCATTCGGGCTGGGGGGAGGTCGGGGATAGCTTCAGGGGGTCCTCGGAGATCGGGACACCATTTTTAAATGCGTCCCAACCTATTGCCACACCGGGGAGTTCTGACGAGCGAAGCTCCCCACTGTACCAAACGGGGCTACATGTGGCCTCAGCCGCACGTTCACCGTTTATGCCCCTTGTACAATGTCATGTTGAATAGCCATGTGTTTCTCGGCACTAAGTGCTGGAAAACACGTGGCTAAATGCGCTCACTAGGGGACTTTGTTTCCTTTTGGGAGAATCACGCCCCTAATCAGAGTTTCATTGTATATTTGCTCCTCTGAAAGTAATTTGTTTTATTTTTAGTGTGCACACAACCAGCATTAGATTTTTATCTAGCTTCCCTTTCTCTGGACTCCATAGACCATCAGGTACAGCAGTGAAGCAAACAAATGGCCTATCCCCAGACCTCTGCCAGCACTCTGCAGTTGCCAGAAGGCATGGGAATAACTCTGATACAGCTCATTCTCCATTTTATTCCTCCCCATCGCAAGGAAATATTGGGCTTTGTTTGGCATTTTCCCGCACAATGCAGCTGAGATTGGGAACTCAGTAAGGTAGTGAAAACGATTGGTCTGTATTCACAGGTTGTTACTTACGCAATACGAAATTTAAGACCTTATTTAATGTTCAAAGCAGGGACTTATTTGAAATGCCAAAAGACTTAATGCCGAGACTAAGAGATGCCAATATCTGGCTCTTGGTACAGACCTGTACTGGTTGACCTTACAGACCATAATTTACATCTTCTTATAATACTGTGCTTGAGATTCTGTGTTAATCTCCAGCAGCAGTACTTTATTTGTCAACTTGCAACACACTTCAACCCCCGCATTGGAAATGACAGTTGTCAAATGTAATATCCCCATCCTGCACCCATTGTCAAACACAGACATCAGTCTCAGCCACAGAACAGCAAATGAAGACGTAAATTTTAACTCTCCGCGCCTCATGCGGTACAGGAATTGAACCCACGTGGGCTGCTGGTGTCGCACCGCATCACGAAGCAGCCATCCGGCCAACTGAGATAACTATTGCCCCAACATGCCGTAGCAACATAGTAAAAGCAAAAAAGTTGACGATGACAACAGGAACAACTTGCATTGATGTAGCGCCTTCAGAGCCTCATCATAGAGGAGTAAGGAAATAAAATAAGTGTAGAAAATAAGAGCGTAGAAGAAAATTCTAGAGTGACTGACCAAAAGAGGTACGCAGCAAAGAATGTCTCGCCCTCATTTTTTTTTCTCTTTTATCCCAGTCTAGTGCTGTCCTCTTTCTAATGCAGTCTTGTTTAAAATATTATCCCAACTTTGTTTTATCACCCTCACTCATAAGTTGCATTGTTTGAGAAAATATTCTGATTTACATTCCAAAGACTAATTAAAATAATTTAATCCCCAGTCTCCCGCTGCACCATTAGGTTAGTGCGCAGCAATGGCAGCGCATGAAACAGTCAGTACATATTAAAATCAATTTTCCGCTTTTTGGGATATCACCCATAAGTCATTGCAGGTCCCCAGAGAGCGGGAAATTTGATTTTAATGTGCGGTGACTTTTATACACGGTGCTGCCACTGCACATTAATGCAATGGGAAGCAGAAAACCCCATAGCAGAAATGATTTTAGTTAATTTATAAACTGGAAACTTCTCCCATCGAAGTGACTCGCAAGTAAAAGAAGTGATGCAAAGCTCGAGAGTGTTTTAGACGCCCTTGTACATTCGGAGTGGGGTGGGAGGGAGGGGGGCATGGTTCAGAATGGCAACCTGAGAGGGCAAGAACAAAACTGGGACGCTGAACAACGAGAATATCAGGCAGATATTCCCGTACCAGCCTCCCCGAACAGGCGCCAGAATGTGGCGACTAAGGGCTTTTCACAGTAACTTCATTTGAAGCCTACTTGTGACAATCAGCGATTTTCATTTCATTTTCATTTCAGAGAAGTGAAGAGATAGGACCTCTGGTACTATTGTCATGTTGACCCATTTCCTACATGTGGGGCATAGGTTTTTGGGTACCTCTTTAGTAATGAGGGTGGAAAACCATCTCCTACGTGGGTCACCTTATATGCAGGAATGAACAGTAGTGAGCAAAGCCTGATTTTAGAGCGGGGCAGATTGAAGGTAGAATGACTGGGAACTGAGATCCTTCTATAATTTTACATGTGCATGAATCTATAACTCAATTAAAACCCTTCCAAACTTATTCTTCGTCACCTATGAAGTTCAAGGTCGCCATTTTCTGTCCATGGCACATAATTTTTCAAGGAAATTAATACATTGGTTCAGTAATTAGCTCAGTAAGGGGAACTTAGAATATTACCGCATCAAGGTTATCCTGCGAATGCCGAGATGTATTTTCCTTCCCCCCCCCCCCCCTGCCCTGGGGTCTCATTATTGGTCAATAGAATCGCGCGCACAAAATTTGTAGGAAATAATTATGCCACTTTTTCCCATTACTTAGTTTGGCGCCAAATTATTTTGAGACGTTAAATGCTGCAGTAGCGCTATATTAGGCTGTGCAAACTCCATGCTACTAAGAGTGTCATACACTGGGAAAATATTAATGCTGGCCTTGTACTTACAGGGATTCGAGCTGCCAGTGTCATCATTGCATTGACGGATGGGGAATTAATAGATAATTTGTATGATCTTGCAGAAATGGAAGTAAGTATTCATGAACAACATTGAAAAAAATCAGTCTCCGCTTTATTTTTGAAAATAACTAAATTTGGCGGACACCTTTTCTTTTGCACAGGCTGAAAGGGCTAGACGTTACGGAGCTACAATTTATTGTGTTGGTGTGAAAGATTTCAATGAAACTCAGGTACAACTTGCATTTTCCGTGATGCTTTTTCCAACCTGGGAAATTACATGAGCAATGACTGACCCCAGGAGCATTAGGGGGTGAGTTTGGGATGGGGTAGATTAACAGTGTCCTGCCATGGTGCCTCTGGATCCATGTTCCTGTTGTGCACATCCCATAATAAGAATGATGAATATGGGAATGCCCTGCGGGATAGATCTGGAGAAAGATTTGTTGCTCCAAATGCATCAAGAGATTCAAAGGCATATTGGTTTCTGAGACTCACAAAACTCTGGTCAAGGACACTGAAGATGTCAGTAAGAACCTCGCAGAATAAATTGCCCCGATAAATCAATTCAAAACTATGGAGAGGAAGCTGCAAAGTTTGAGTAGTTCTCCCAGGCTGAGAATTACTCGAGAGCCATAAATGACCTTGCTAGCTGATGACGTTTCGGCTGTCTGCACTGACAGACAAGCAAGCGAGCGTAAATTGAGGAAATCCGTGCTCGCACCTGTTTTGATTGGAGTGGAGCTACGCCGATGAGTTTTCGAGGATCTCCACAGACACCTTGGCGCAGCAGCGCAGAAGTCTCAGGAAATTATGGAGTGGCATGAAAACCGATGTGGTTCTAAATGACAAAAAAACACACTGGGACGGGGTCTAGCGAAAAGTTCACCAAATTAGGGGGGGGGGGGGGAAATGGTTATTGCTTCTCCATTCTGTGTTTAACCAGGAACTTTCTTCCTTTTTTAGCTGGCAAAGATAGCTGATAACATTGATAATGTTTTCCCAGTGAAAGGTGGATTTCAAGCATTGGGCAGCGTTATTGATTCGGTAAGTCCAAGCTTGGTACAACGGCTTTTAGCCCTTGGTTCCCGCATGCAGCTTTTAAGCAGTATATTGTTCTCCATTCCCTAACTGAAGCGATTTTAAAGCATGAATGACCGTTTTGTAAACATGTTTGTGGCTGAATTCTTTAGGCACCAAAGCATTCTTTGTCATCTCTGTCTTAACAGATTCTTAAGAAATCTTGCATTGAAATTCTAGCAGCTGAGCCATCAAGTGTCTGTGCAGGAGGTAGGTTTCAATTTCCAATATAAGCCAATGCATCGTTAAATGATAAAGATCAAGAGTGATATGAGGGAATTTAAAAAGCACATTTTAATGTAGTGGTTGCCATGATATCTTTTAGAGGAACACCTTTGCATCATTCTTTCAATCACATTTACTTTTTTTTTTCTTTTTATAAATTTAGAGTACCCAATTCATTTTTTCCAATTAAGGGGCAATTTAGCGTGGCCAATCCACCTAACCTGCACTTCTTTGGGTTGTGGGAGCGAAACCCACGCAAACGCGGGGAGAATATGCAAACTCCACACGGACAGTGACCCGGGGCTGAGATCGAACCCGGGTCCTCGGCACCGTGAGGCAGCAGTGCTAACCACTGCGCCGCCGTGCTGCCCCTCAATCACATTTCCTAATTGAGCTACTAATTGAAACGTTCGCAGGAAATTAAGTGATACACACACTTGTATTGTTTGTAAAGTTCGTGCCTGATCAGTTTCCTGATAGGTGTTCCCTGAAATGCATTCAGCTCTAACTTGTAACACAAAACACACATACTAGCTCATGTCAAAAAGGTGTTCACAGACTGCATGAGATTAGTCAGATCCATCAGTACACAGTTGTGGATTGCAAGGAATGTTAAGAGATGCTTATATTTTATAATAGCAAGTCCGCAGCCGCGTGTGTCAAGGTGCAACCTAATGGTTGAATGAATGAAAAAAAAATCACCTTCCCTTAACACCTAGCTACCTGGTTAGCATTCATGCTTACATTATTATCCACTTTTAAAAAAGGGCACGTGTCTAATTAGCCACTAAATGTAAACATTAATTTTTGTTTGGTACTTCTTGGTTACTTTCAAAAAGTTTTAAGATCACTTTTTGCCCCGGGCATAATTTGAATACAAACAACCACAAGATTGGAAAACAAGGCAAAAAACCATGGATCTAGCTGATCAGGCTAAAATCAAGGGTCTTAACTAGGTGAAGTGCATGGTAATAACTGTCCTTCTGCTGATACCTGGAACTGTTCCAGCATAATTTACTTCAGTATCGAGCTGAACTTTACATTGCAGCATGCAGTAAGGTGGTTAGCAATGTAAACATTCATTGTTTTTTAAATTTGGAGTACCCAATTCATTTCCTTCCAATTAAGGGGCAATTTAGCGTGGCCAATCCACCTTGCCTGCACATTGTTTGGGTTGTGGATGTGAGACCCACACAGACACGGGGAGAATGTGCGAATTACACACGGGCAGTGACCCGCAGCTGGGATCGAACCCGGGTCCTCGGCACCATGAGGCAGCAGTGCTAACCACTGCGCCGCCATGCCGCTCTAACACCAATTGTTAATGCGCAGAAATTGTATTAAAATAATTTTCCACTGTGCTACATTTTGGTGTGGATTCCCCATTGCCCGATGCCGGTAGCAGGTTTCCCGATCCGGCGGAGATTGGAGCATAGGTTGAAAAACGGGATTGGCACGAGCGTCAATCCCATTCCGATACTCCGGTCCCCAGCAGCCAATTTCCATCCAATTAACGGGTTGAAAGCCAAAGTGTTTCTTTCCCCCCCCCCGCCCCCTTCCTCCCGTGCACTAACCCCCACAGTGGGAAGTCTTCTCGGCAGGATTTGGTGCAAATTTTCCAAACATGGCCTTGATGCGGCAGACCCCACAGTGGGGTCAGTGCATAACTGATGTGCACCCCAAAGTCCATCGGGCATCCCCCTTCCTCTCTTTCCCCCCTCCCCCGCCTCTCCACAACGCAAATCCTGAGCCCCCACCTGACTCCCTCAGACCCCCCATCAGAGGACCCCTCAACAGAGACCCCTACCTGTCACCCCTGCCTGAAAGTTGGAGCAGTCCAAGCATTACAGTTAAAAATCACTGCATTTTCACTACCCTTCCCTAATATCTGCTGCCTCAGACAAAAGTGTTTAAAGCAACAGCTGTTACAGTTGTCAGAGCTAAGTACACTTCAGTGGGCTTCAAATCCCTTGACACCCTTTGAAATGCAAATCGTCTATTCAATTTCACAAAGCAACTCATTGCATAAGCCAGTGATTGGCAATCTTATATCTCCAGAGACAGGTGCTTGGTGGATTCTTGGTGGTTAGATGAGGCAGCTTGGTGGTTCATCTATCTTTCCATTCACACCTGAATGCATCTCAAGTACTCTGCTTTGATGCTAATCACAATGTTTATAAACACTCTTGCTATGACAGTTTGTCACCACATCAAAAGCAGCTATGTGCTTTCTTCTGTGAAAAAGGGGGACTTGGGGGTGGTCTGCTGATGGGGGGAACTAGTCAGGCCATCCTCGTGTGTGCTGTGGGGGGAGGTGACCTGTTTTTCTTTGGAGGCGGTGGGGGGCGGTCCTTGGTATCGGACTACCCACTCAAAATGGCGGCCCGATACCGGGATTCCACCGGCCTTTTCGGCATGCATCCATTAGCATGAGAATGCAAAGAGAATCGCACCCAGGCTCCGCTCTTAGCACCAGGGGAGACCAGTAGCGAATCTCCACTGGCGGAGCACTTGGGGCTGGATTCTCCATTTCAGCGGCTAAGTGCCGGCTGAAACGGAGAATTCGCAGGCATTTTACGACGCCAAAATTGGCAGCGAACCCTTAACGATTCTAGGACCGGTGAGGGGCTAGCAGCGGCACCGGGTGAAACCCCCGGCTCCTGTGCCGAAAACGGGCGGACAATGACCTGCAGCGGTCGCGGCGTACAACATGGCGCTTGCTGTGCATGGACGCGACCCGCCATCCGCGACCCCACAGGCCACCCCCCACCAGTCTCCCGAGCCCTCGCGGAAGCCCCCCCCCCCGGCCACCGGCGTGGCTCGCGGCCGGTTGTGGTGGCACTGGACACAGTCCGCAGCCGCCACACCGGGTTCCCGACCGTTCAGACCACACGTCAACCGCACGGTCGGGAACTCGGCCCATCGGGGCGGCGCATCGCAGGAGAGCCTTTCAGTGACACGCCAACGCCGTTCCAATGGCGTGCTACGAGTGACGCGATTACACCACTTCCGTGGGGGCGGAGCATGGCTGACCGGCGCCAACCCCGATTTGGGTGTCGGAATGGATTCTCCACCCGATCGCTGATTATGATATTGGCGTTGGGCAATGGCGAAATCCTGCCCATGGTCTCCAGAACGGAGAATCCAGCCTTCTATGTTGGAAGTTTCATACTGTGACTAAAGACTGTGACATAATAGAAAATCTAGAGGGATGAAAATACCATATCAGTTTTAAGAATATAGGTAAGTATAAGATGCATAAAGCCCATTTAGCTCTCCAACCCCATTCCATCTTCGACAATAATGTAATGGGGATGATGGTGAATTGAGGACGATGCAAAATAGGTTGACATTTCACTGTCGCCCGCCTTCCATTACACCCAAAAACAAATTTTACTTCATGTTCTCTACCCAATTCACTCGTGACCAAGTCCCCTTTGTGTGTCCCTCCAAGGTAAATAACGAAAACTCCATAATATGTGAGCAATTGCTTTCCATCGCATGACACTTTGATCAAACAGTTTTTCATGAACCACAACAGCAGTTAATCTTCGCCACCGATCCTCACAACCTTTCGCCCCATTCCTAAGAACATGTTTATTCATTTACACACCTGGAACAAAGCCTCACTAACCGTCGCCAGAGAGCAATTCTGCAATTGATAAAAATGCTGGTTGAATTAACCAATTAAGAATAGTTGAACGGTGAATAAGGGGGAGGGGGGGACATAGAACATTACAGCGCAGTACAGGCCCTTCGGCCCTCGATGTTGCGCTGACCTGTGAAATCAATCTAAAGCCCATCTACACTATTCCCTTATCATCCATATGTTTATCCAATGACCATTTAAATGTCCTTAATGTTCGCGAGTCCATTACTGTTGCAGGCAGGGCATTCCACACCCTTACTACTCTGAGTAAAGAACCTACTCTGACATCTGTCCTATATCTAACTACCCTCAATTTAAAGCTATGTCCCCTCGTGCTAGCCCTCACCATCCGAGGAAAAAGGCTCTCACTGTCCACCCTATCTAATCCTCTGATCATCTTGTATTTTGATAATTGATAAGTAATTAAAAACTGGAGCAATGCTAACTTGGAAACTCAAAATTTACAATTAAGCTCATATCAAATTAAATATGCAAATTCTATGTAATGCATAACCATGTTCTAAATATTATAACACCATTGATCAAATTATACGCATAATTATGTAGTACATTTTAAACCTAACCTGCCCATGGTGAAATTGACAATAGATTAGCTATAATACCCTTCTTAATCCTCATCAAAGTCAAATTAATTCCTGATCGGTTAAGTTTGCATGACCCCTATAGAATTTATACAATTTGATCGCATGTCTTCAAATAATTTTCAACGGTCAAAAATTGAAGCATCTGCTCGTTTATTTTGTCCCTGTAAAAATACTTTGCATTGCATCTCAAGTGCAGAGTTTATTTTGTGTTGCATATATATTTTGTTTGAGAAAAATATATTGTAGACTGTAATGTCCTCAAAGCAATTTAACTAAAATTAATCTAACCAACCAAATGAACATCATCCAGGGTTATGGTATTGTATTTGAATTCTGTAATATTTACATTTAGGCAAACTACTGCTGCACTAAAATGAAAATATTGAAAACTATCGTTTTGAGTCCGTCCATTAGAGTGTGCAAATGAAGAAATAACTCATTGGTTCCATACATTTCCCAAATTCCAAATTAAAATGCGAAGAATAACATCAGTGCTTGCGTTATAAAGTGAAAGCCATAAGAAAAAGTATTTAAAGGATAAATGATCACCCAATCAATGTTAACCTGTCCTTTTATGTTATTCTATATAAATAAGGGTATCTTGAAATGAAAACCTTGCAGGTCTTCTTAGGACTGCACTGTAAAGTACTATCCAAATGTTTATGTAGTCCAATCTGTCAATATAGAGTGTGCACTGACAGAGCTGAAAAATAATAAAGAATGGCATTCCTGAATTGTGACCGACATGTGTGAAGATATCACTGTTTCTATAACATGCCACTTCATGCTTTCTGCCTGCATACTGACGGATTCATGAACAGAATTTGCATCCTGCAATTCCTGATGTAGAGCAACGCACTGCTATCTTAGTAATAAGGTTGATTTGAAATGACCAGGACATGCAGCCTGTAAACAGGCCATCAATTTGGAGTTGGAGGTGCATTGTATACAAGTTGACAGCATCATTGCTTTGATTATGCTCATGGTGCATGGACATGATTGAAAGGTTTTGCTGGATGTGGCATCCTACTGGCCACGTCAACTACCAGGTGTGGATGCAAACAGTCAGCTTCTCATCAGAGTCACAAAAGCAGAGCCGACAGCACAGCCAGCGCGCACCAGCTTCAACCCACCATCTCGCTGCCAGCGCTGCCCGATTATTTCAGAGCTGACCTTTTTCCCTTCGCTATCTTGTCAAAATCGACAAATGTACAATCTGACAGTAACTAAGGAAGAAAAGGGACTCGGTCACAGTCAGAACCTGAAATTAAATGGAATTAGCCATTTCGGCATTCAGCTTTCATATTAATCACGTATAGCTGGGCACAAGCAAGAATTTGATTCGTGGACTGGTTGGCGACTTTGAACCCGATCGGAAATTTGTGGAAAAATTGAACTGGAATCTTTATTGCGATGACATGTTATTAGAGATTTGAGCTGGTTGCTAGCTGACAGAATGGAGGTTCTGTATTATACCTCAGCTGAAATGGCAAGTGGGACATCAGAAGAGTGGTGGATGTAAGCTATAATGACGTGATTAAACCCTGTGACATTAACAAGAACGCAGTTCACAGTTTTTATATTCACATTTTTGTTTGCCTTGTGCCAGCCATTTTTTTGTATATTTATTTTTTGCGAGCATGTCTGCATTGTGGTAATCATTATCATTGCTTAGATGCCAATCCTGTTAAAATAAAATATTGTAGAGGAGTAAAGAAAAGATGATCCCATTAATTGTGACACAGTTATAAAATAATAATCACCTCTTAATATTTGATGGCCTTGTGTTTTAATTATGCAATAAAACCGGTTCAGTCTGTGGAAGAATTGGAATAAAAGGGGCAGAATATTCAACGTAGCGGCAAACTCAATGTTTTGAAAATTGGCCTGTTTCCTTTTGAAAAGGAACTGTTACAGTAGATAGACACCAAAATGTCACATTTAAAAACATGAGGGTGACCCAGGGGATATTCATCTTTAATGAGTCACCAGAGAAGGTAAAACAAAATCCTCATTATTCGCCATAATGCAGATGACCCGTGGCAGGAAATGGAAATTGATGGATAATTGAATACCCCAAACGTTCGGCCTTGCTTGGAGCCGGTGTAACAATGCAGTAAACAGGGAGTGAGGACAAATACAATACAGATAACATGCAAATACAAGTAATACAAATAAACATTAAGTAGTTTTGTTAATTGAGAAACAAATGACAAAAGAAGTTGTGCAGTGAGGCAATGTCTCATGCACATTTCTCCTACAAAACCTCTGGCAAATAATAGAATTGTGGATAAAGAACATTTCAATATATTGTATTCATGCACTATGCAAAACAAACTATAAGATTTGTGCCTATCTTCCTTCACATAAAATGGCACTGGAACCTTGACTAACAAGCTGAACTAACGCACCATACCTGAGACTGTTACGGCACCAGTCTGGATTTGCAACTATTTATGCACAAAACGGTTGCTTCATATTTTAATAACAGGGTTTTTATAAATGCATATTCTTTTCTATTTTTGTTCAAAGAAGGAATGGATTTCCTGGCTTAGTTCAAGGTTAAATCCTACCCTGGTTCAGTAATAGCACACTTGCTTCTGAGTCATAAGGTTGTGATACTCTGGGCGTGATTTATCGGGGGGGAAAAAAAGTCCCTTTTGGGGTGTGTTTAGCGGGGTGTTTATCGGTGCCGAGAACGACCCTCCTATCAAACGGGAGCCTTTTTTTGGGGGGGGGGCCTCAGTGAGGAACGATCCGCCGAGGCCGCACTGACCTCGCTTCCTGCACTGACAAGCTGAGCAGGAAGAGATCAGGGCGCCCTTTTCAAATGCCGCCCCAATCCCTCGAGCCCCCTTGCACTCTCCACCGCGGCCTGTGGACCCCCAAATGTCCCAACCTACCTGTCAGAAGGTCCTCAAGCTGCCCCCCCGCTCCCCCCTCCCACTCCACCTCATAAGGACAGGGCACCTCCAGGCCCGAACCTAAGAAATAGGAGCAGGCCATTCAACCTTTCCACTGCGTTCCGCCATTCAATAAGATCATTGGCTTCAACTCCACTTCCCTGCTGCTCGCCCCTCTCCCCCGCCAATAACCTTTGACTCCCTTTGTAGATCAAACGTCTTTCCATCACTGCCTTCCAGAAACATCAAAATGTTTAAAATTGCAGTTCTGTTGGGAGTGTTGTTGCTATGCAATCAATGCAGGGTGATATTGAAAAACAATCGAAAGCTCCAATGGTTGATGTCAGGATTGCGTTAAGTCTCAAAATGCAGTCACAAGAGATTGCTCTGTAGCCCATTACTGAAACTTTGCGTAAAATGTTCGAGCTTGGCTCTGTGATGTTCTTTTAAACCGTCATTACCCTTCTGATGCGATACAGTCTACAATCATGTCTCAGTATAACGGCCCATGTGTTAGAAATTTAAGTTGCAAGAAGACTAGAGTTTGTTATAATGTTGACAAGCATTTGTAATGTTTGTGTACTATTATGCTGTTGTTACAGAATCGTATCAGGTTGTGGTACGAGGTAACGGATTTTCTCGTGCTCGGAATACTGATCAAGTTCTTTGTAGCTTCAAGATAAATGATACAGAGATAATAAGTAAGTGCAGATATAAACTTATAAGTTACCATCTTCACTGTTATGATCTTTATTACCAGCATCGAACACTGTGTTTGGCCTCATGATTCAAGCCTGACCTTTGCAAAATCAGGACCATGTCATTTTACTTGAATCCATTTAGATAGGATGGTAAAGTACCATTTCCATAATATGGTAGTAAACAGTAGTTGGCATTTCAGGACTTCACATTTATTACTTGCATGTATCATGATGTTGCAATATCCAATATATGGACAAAATTATATTATTTCTCCAATAACACCCTTCCCTGAAATTCTGGATTCAATAAGCGAGGTAGATTTCATTTAATTTTGGTATCAGTCTGAAGATTGCTAGCTCAATCCCCGAGCCCCAGATTGCTATTCTGTAGGCTCCAGTCTGAATGCACTTTACAATTGGAGAAAGCATCAAAATCGTCTTAAGCAATTGCTAGTGTCACAAAGAGAACTCCTTATTTGTTGTCCAAATGGTCACAATACTGAAGCATTGAATCTCAGTTTGGAAGTCATAATTCAAATCGCAGCTTTGACTGACATTTCCACTAAGGAATCCTCTAGAGTCCAGTTTGCTCATCTTGGCAAGGTCATCTGAGGGTAGGAGGGAAATCTCTCCGGGGGCTTACTTCCGTACTGTTCAAATGTACCTCCGGGCAAGTCGGCTGAAGAGCAGGGTTGGTGTAATCTGCGGGAATATTGGTGGGCCGAACCTTTTCTTGCTTCCCAGTGAGAATAACACGAATGAGAGGGGAAAATTCAAAGTTTTCAAAAAGGAAAAACATTTTATTGTAAAGTCGTTCGTTCTGTAATTTTATGAAATTTATATTTGGATGGGATACAAATATGCTCGCTCATATTTTTGCCAGGCTGTACAATTTTACTGTTCATTTTTTAAAAAGAAGTTTTTCTTTGTAGCTTAAGCGTGTTTTTATCTTGTGTTGCCGCGCACATAGGCAGTGCATTCCAGATCAAAACAGCGCACTGTGTAGAAAATGTTTCCTCATGTTGCCTCTTCTTCTTGTGCCAATTACTTTAAAGCTGTAACCTATGGTTACTGACCCTGCTGCCACGGGTAATGGCTTCCCCTTGTTTACTCAATTAAAACCGTACGAAGTCTTACAACACCAGGCTTCGTACTGTGCTCACCCCAGTCCAACGCCGGCATCTCCACATCAATTAAAACCATGTGCCATTTTTAGTACCTTTAACAAATCTCCTCTTAACCTTCGGTACTCGACGAAAAACATATAGAACATAGACCATACAGTGCAGAAGGAGGCCATTCGGCCCATCGAGTCTGCACTGACCCACTTAAGCCCTCATTTCCACCCTATCCCCGTAACCCAATAGCCCCTCCTAACCTTTTTGGACACTAAGTGCAATTTAGCATTGCCAATCCACCTAACCTGCACGCCTTTGGACTGTGGGAGGAAACCGGAGCACCCGGAGGAAACCCACACAGACACGGGGAGAATGTGCAGACTCTGCACAGACAGTGTCCCAGCGGGGAATCAAAACTGGGACCCTGGCGCTGTGAAGCCACAGTGCTAGCCTCTTGTGCTACTGTGTTGCCCTAAACAACGGCAGAATCTCTGGCATCTCCACATAACTGAAGTCCCTTGATCACAATTGTGTTTTATCCTGTAATTTGGATAATCTGGAGCAGATATTTAACTGGAGTTAGGAATAATGTTCAGGGGACATGTGGCTGGTTTAAATGAAAATTATTGATAATCAGCTCATAGATTGCAATGGTGTGCTCTGCTGGATCTTGGCTAATCTTCAGTGTTGCATTGCATTGTGCAAGTGGGGAAAGATGCACAATTTTCTTGTCGTATTGTGTGGACTAACACAGGACAGCTGAATCAGCAACTCTAGTGACGCGGGTCCTGTGTTTGTGACGGTCTCATCATTTGCTTAATGTAAGTGGGTCCATGGAAACTATTGAAACTAGGCACCAGTTCCCTAATCATTGTTGAAGGAGACGGGTGACGCATCTTTACTCCAAACCATTACCTCCAATAACTATGTGTTTTAATGTCAACTAAGACCTATAGTGGTGGTTCCAATCTGGATTTGGGCAGCAGATTGTTTTGTAGAAATATATAAATAAAGTAAGACCTATTTGGGAAAAAAAAAATAACTGAAGCCCCTAGTCCCTGACACCATACTAGTAAATCTCACCTGCAGCCTCTGAAAAACCGTAGTGTCCTTCCTAAGATGCAGTACCCAGACTTAAAGGCTGTACTCCAGATGAGATCTAACCTCACCTTTTAAAGGTTTTATCAGGACTTTCTTGCTTTTGTATTCTATCCCTCTATTCATAAAGTCAAGAGGTGGGTTTTTCCGAACCTTCCCGTAAGCAAGATCTTCTGGTCCCACCAAAGGACACGCGCGCGCACAATCCTCCCCCTCCCCCACACGCCTGTAGCGGGCAGGAAGGGCGAGCAACGCAAACCGCCACTGACTTCGGGAAGTTCAGAAGACCCCGCCAGCAGCCAGTGAGGAGCCGCCTCCATTGTCAGAAAATCCCAGCCAAGGATCTAACATGCTTTCTTTAACGACCCTCGCAACTTGCACGTTACTACCCCTGGTCTCTGTCTCTGCACCCTCTTTAAAATTGTATTATTTAGTTTATTTGCCTCTCCTCATTTTTTCCTAGCACTTTTCTGCACTAAATTTCATTTTCCACGTGCCTGTCCATTTCGCTCGTTTGATGTGCCCTTGAAGTCTGTTACTATTCTCATTATTTACTACATTCCCAGGTTTTGTGTCGCCTGCAAATTTTTAACTCATGTCATCTATACCTCAAAGTTTTATTCATTAGCCTATATATCAAAATGTAGCCATTAAAGCTCGGATTTCCCAATTGTAATGCAGTTCATGTCAGTGCAAAAAAAGGAGGCAGTAAGACTAAAAACAATGGGTGGAATTTTCCTAGAAAATGGCAACGTGTTAGTTTCTGACGGAAAACCGGCATGTTTCTTCCCAGGAACTCCAGACCCACTGACACTTGTCAGGAAAATGCAGGGGTCAGTTTTGCTCGTCATTCCGGCAGGATGGGGCCTGATAGAGCTGACAATCTCAGCTCCACAGACATCCGGCGCCCTGATCTCAAAGATAAAGTAAAGGCCCCCTGGGGGCCTCCCACCCCCGGACATTAGAGTCCCTGGCTGACAAGGGAATATCTCAACCCTACCACCATGTTCAAGTCATGCCCCCCCCCCCCCTCAACACTACGCAGGCATCGGGGCAATAGCTCCCCGCCCACCATTGCTGGCATCGGGGCCCCACTCCCCCTCATCATCACCGCCTTAACCCCCCCCCCCCACCAACATAATGGCCCTCCCCCTTGGGATTCCCTCGAGGCCCCATTCCTGCACTGCCAACATCGCATTGCCAGGATGCCAAGGTGCTATGCCAGGGCACTGCCCAGCGATGTTCCTCACCACCTCTGGGCTATACTCACCTCCGAGCTCCTGACGTGGTCATCGCGATTGGCTTCCATTTTTGGAAGCCAGTAGTGATTCCAGCCAGTAGTGATTCCAGCCAGTAGTGATTCCAGCCAGTAGTGATTCCAGCCAGTAGTGATTCCAGCCAGTAGTGATTCCAGCCAGTAGTGATTCCTGCCAGTAGTGATTCCTGCCAGTGTAACGTAACGGCGTTAAGCCATTTAACCATATTTTAATTTCGTCAAACCTGATTATGTCGCCGGCGGGGTGGAAAAGGTCTCAAACTGAGCTCTCGTCCCGTGACTCGAGAGAGAGAGAGAGAGAGAGAGAGTTAGCGGCCAAAATGCAGCTTCACGCTGCCTGTAATGGGCCTGCAACTGGGGGTGTGGAGCCAAGTTTTCAATATTAGCAAACTGTCCCACTAGCTCTCTGCTAAGATTAAAAATTTGAAATCTACTTCAAAGCTGGTGACTAGATATCCATGCACACCGAGATGTACATGGCCAGATCGCCACTGTGGGTCTGACAAAAGTGTATTGCAGAGCTAGCAGCTTTATAACTCTGTGCTGATACTTCACACTACTCTAAAGTAAATATTAGTGTCAAACTAATACCTGCAGCAGAATCGGACAATAAGTATTTTATAAGATTTTCTATGTCACATATTTATGCTATTGATTAGATATGATTTATCGATTCGCCCAAAAAGGATTTTAATTAAAATTTTAATAAATTAAGCAGATAGGTCAGTCTAGCAATTTGTGCTTGTTCAAAGTTTGCATATTTCGTCACTGAAAGTAGGAAATCACAGTATTTATCTTTTCAGGTTTATCTCATTGGTGCCCGATGCCGCCCAGTTATAGTTAACTTGGCAGTGACCTGTGCACAAAGCATTTCAGTGGGTGTCTAAATAGAGAAGAACATAACATACTAAAAAAAGAAAAGACCTTGAGGATAAAAGAAATCAAAGCATTGCCTAAGGTGTTGGTGGTTGGATGCTCGACTTCCATTGAAAAGGAAAGTCAGATGATTGAGTATCAGAAATCCCAGAAACAATCACCAGAATGTCATGGGTTTTCAGCTGGGCAACTGATGAAGCATGACACAGAAGGAATGTGTTCAAACCTAGCAACATTAATTTCAATTATGCTATCATTGTTAATGCAAATCAACAATGTATGCTAAGCGAAAGCTATGTACATGAATGGAAACAAAACCAATCAGCATTCTCTTCTCGTACAGTATAAATTTGTTGTTTCCCTTACATTGCCACTCTTGCGAAATGTCCTGATGAGTGCAAGACGAAAAGCTTTGACAAACTGTTTCTTTTTTTTTCCAGCGGTATTCAACTTCTGTGCTACAAATTACTAAGTTTTGGATCTTTAAGAATTTGAATTTTATTTAGTTCTGCCTCCTGCACAGAGGTAGGTGCACTGTGGCTACAGTGTATACCCACCACACAGGTGGACCGCAGCAACTTGCCACGGCTTTGAGAGCACCTTCCAAATCTGACACCTCTATCATTTGGAATGACAATAGGTCGACAAGGCAGTTGGCACATGGGAACACCGCATCCTCCAGGTTCCCCTCCAAGGTTGTTGGGTTGAAACCTGGAACTCCCTACCTAATAGCACTGTCGGCATAGCTCCAAGAAGGGGCTCGCCATATTCCCAAGTGCAGTTAAGGATGAGTAATAAATGTTGGCCGTGACAGAAATGTCAACATCCTATGAATAAATAACAAAAATAAAACTCTTCCATAAATCAGTACAATCGGGAGAATGCAATTTTCCTTTGCGTTAATAAACATTCCTTTGATATACTGAAGAGTTGTAACTTGATACAGTTTTATTAATAGAGCCGGAAAAGGATTTTTAACAATAAGTAAGCATTTTTAATCGGTGTCTAGTCCATCGCCAAGGAGTAATGAGTAACTTCATTTAAAACAACCAAAAATGGGTTGAGAACCATTTAATAGATTCACTGGTGGACGGTAGTTTATTTCTTAGTAAATTAAATATTTTGTCAGCTTTTAAAAGGTATCTATTAGCATCCTTGTGCCTTAGAAATGGCTTGATTTTAGAAGCCTTGTTAAAATCCCGGACATCGGCACAATTAGCAGCAATTTGCCGTGGGAGTGTGGCCTGTTTTATAAATGGGGCTGGCTTTACAGCGCAGTCTTTAAAGCTGGTTGGAAATATCGCAGAAACTCGGTTTGCACCGGATGTAAATTGTGCACGAATTCCTCAATCTTCTGCACTTGAGTTGGCCGATTTTGGGTGAATTGCACTGAAGAAGCCAGTGCGGACCTAACAAACACCTCAGGCCACGGTGTTCAGTCTTTCTAGAGTGAACGGACATAAACCCGATTCTTGCGCAAACATTTTTGCAGCCTAAATTGCAACTTGTCTATTTTGCTTCAGGTTTAAAGGGGTATAATTGTAGGTACTCAGTTAATTACAGGTGTGGTTGGTGCCACTTACCTTGCCAAACCTGATAAGATCATTACGTTTTTTTCTGCAATTGTTGCCATGCGCAGAGTAATTGAATGCTCCCTTTGTTGCGTGATGTTATGGAGCTCCAAACAAATGTCTTTCTGTGCTGTGCAACTTAATTCAGAAACGGGTATGCCATGAGAATCTAATAGACAAATTTGAGGGGGGAAACTGCTTAAGTATGACGACATGAATTATCTGGATCAATCTAAAGTTGTCGTCTGCCATTGTTAGATCTAGGCAACAATGTTTAATAAAGTTCTGCACCTTGTTTTATGTGACAGCTTCCATATGCTCAATTGAAAACCCACTGAGAATTGAGTTTTAGAAAGGACTGACTGACTCATTCCCAACAGTGGTGTCGAGTGATCGACTGCAGATTAATCACTTGACGGTCTTGGGCTCGAGCCTGGAACTGAATGCAAGTCTAACACCTGAATGGAAAATAGAAACATAGAAAGTAGGAGCAGGAGTAGGTCATTCAGCTCTTTGAGCCTGCTGCGCTATTCATTATGATCATGCCTGATTATCCAACTCAGTACCCTGTTTAAACCTTTACCCCCCACCCCCCCCTCCAATATCTTTTGATCGCTTTCACCCCAAGAGCTATTTCTAATTCCTTCTTGAAAAAATACGATGTTTTGGCCTCAAATGCTTTCTGTGGTACCAAGTTCCACAGGCTCACCACTCTTGATGAATAAATTTCTCCTCACCTCAAGTCCTAAATGATCTGCCCCGCCATCAGGAACATCCGTTCTGTATCTACCCTGTCTAGGCCTGTTAGAATTTTATTGGTTTCTATGAGATCCCCCTCATCTGAACTCAAGCGAATACAATCCTAACCGACTCCATTTTAGTGCAGGGCTTGCCAAGAAGGGGACAGATGACATGAAAGAGTCTGGGTCCGGCCAATTAATATATTAACAATGGGCTTGGGAAAGGTTAGTGTTCTGTATGTAGTTAGTTTCTGCTTTAACGTCAGGTGTGAATCCACATTAGCATTCCCCTGAGTGCCACCTAAGACGGCGACACAGTGGTTAGCACTGCAGCCTCACAGCGCCAGGGACCCGGGTTCAATTCCAGCCATGGATGAATGTGTGTGTGGAGTGTAGCGATCTCTATATGTGCATGTGCACAGGGGGTTAATGTGTAATCAGTAGCACCACATGATCACTCGACGGCCGGACCAACAGGGGTATAAAAGGCAACCACATTGTGCCTCTGGGTCTCTCTTGGGTGCACTGTGACAGGGCAATAGCAGACTAGTTCAGATGGCTAGTGGAGTTACGTACAGTTACCGTAGTTAGATCTTGTTAACCTTATCACTAGTATCAAAGTTAAAGTAAAGAACTCATGCAATTATTGTTATAGTTACTCAATAAACCTTTTGTTACTACTGGACGAGTTTGAGTCGTCTTCATCGAGATTCAGAAGATCTCATCACTCACCAAGGTTTGAGTAGCACATGTTACCTACCACACAGGTAACAAAACATGGTACCAGGCGTGTTGGCTTTAACAGAACTAGTTAGATTAGGTTAGACAAAAAGAGAAGAAAATTCAGACCGGATATTCGACTGTGGAAGACTTCGCAGCAAATGGATCCTCGACGACTAAGATGGGACTCATTGGACCTCTAGGGCAGCTAGAAACAACCGGTAATTTAAGTTTTGACTGGAAAAGATTTGAACAGATATTCCAAATATTTATCACAGCTAATGATTTAAGCACGGTCTCTGACGCAACGAAAATAGCACTACTACTCTCAATAGGAGGGCATGAAGCTAGAGAAATCTATAATTGCTTTAGTTACTTAGACGGTGAAGACAACACCAAATTAGAAGTAATACTCAAAAAATTTGATGAATACTTTAAGAGTCAGTCTGGTGAGATGCTTGAAAGAGTTAACTCTGATCATAAATGCCAGAGAAAGGAGGGCCCATCACTGATTTTATTACAGATCTCAAGTTAATACCACAAGGCTATGATTATGCTGATTTCAGAGACACTATGATAATGGATCAATTAATTTCTGGACTATCTGACAAAAATTTGAAGGAAGAACTTTCACAAGATTGGTATCTAACTCTAGAAACTGCTATACCAAATTGCCTTGCTTATGAACAAAAACAAAATCAATACTGTGAGTCTGCAAACACAGAATCCGTATCTAGAAAACAAAATCGGTAAAAATGGCGGGAACACTCACTCAAGAGGCAGGATCTCACTCGATGCAACAGCACTTTTTGATTGGCAGCCATCTTGAGCGAGAGCGTTCGGCCAGTACGCATATGCGCACTTCTCAAAAAGAAGGAAAACGGCAAAATACACTCAAGCTGCGCATGCGCAGTTGCGAAAAGAGCGCACAGTAAAGGAAACTCGAATTGCGCATGCGCAATCGATTCCTATGCATGACGTCATGACATCAGAGGACCCGGACCACGCCCACTTAAAAGGGAAATGCACGGAAATGAACAAAAAGAAATATAAAGCTGCAAAACCCAATTTTCTTACCGTAAAAGACAGAACAATGCCCGAACTTACACCAGCAGTTGAAAATAACTTTCACAACACCCTGGAACAAGCGGTCTTCTGCACCCAAAGTGAAGAGCACAATGACAAATCTGAAACCCAAGAAGATGATTTGTTCATTGAACATGAAGAGAACGATAACAACTCCGAACCAAAAAGAGATTATTTGTCTACCGAACAATACACACAATACTACTCGGACATGGCTGACTTATTCGGATATGCTGATCACAGCATCAGCAACACGGTTGCAAAGCTCAACATGACTCTACTCATGGTAGATGATTCCAATACCATGATGCCATGGCAGATCGTCGATACATTGGATGACAGCAATACCCAAGAAGAAGACAACGCCACACAGAGAGCACAGATCGACTCTACAGCGAGAACACTGCACGACTCCACAGAGAGAGCGATGAAGGACTCCGCAGAGAGAGCGATGAAGGACTCCGCAGAGAGAGCGATGAAGGACTCCGCAGAGAGAGCGATGAAGGACTCCGCAGAGAGAGCGATGAAGGACTCCGCAGAGAGAGCGATGAAGGACTCCTCAGAGAGAGCGATGAAAGACTCCACAGAGAGAGCGATGAAAGACTCCACAGAGAGAGCGATGAAAGACTCCACAGAGAGAGCGATGAAAGACTCCCCAGAGCGAGCGATGACGGACTCCCCAGAGCGAGCGATGACGGACTCCCCAGAGCGAGCGATGACGGACTCCCCAGAGCGAGCGATGACGGACTCCCCAGAGCGAGCGATGACGGACTCCCCAGAGCGAGCGATGACGGACTCCCCAGAGCGAGCGATGACGGACTCTACAGAGAGAGCGATGAACAACAAAAAGACTATGACAGTCTACCCAGCTTATTTGAGCCACCAGAACCCAGCTTATTTAACCAACAATAAGACAGTCTACCCAGCTTATTTGAGCCACCAGAAGACTATGAAAGTCTACCCGGCTCATTTAACCATCAAGAAGACACAATGTCTACCCACTGTATGTGAGACAAGTGATGAAGAAATCACAATTCCAATACATGTGCAGGATCACAGCGAGACTGACAGATCTCAGCTCGTTTGCACAGAAGCACTCTACAATCAGAGGAGGGCTACTCATGAGTCCAGAGAGACCACGTCAATTGAACTCTTGAAGATTTTGACTCCAGAAGAGGAGCATAAGACATAGGAGCGGAAGTAAGGCCATTCGGCCCATCGAGTCCACTCCACCATTCAATCATGGCTGATTTCAACTCCATTTACCCACTCTCCATAGCCCTTAATCCATTTGGAGCAGTCACCTTGTTAGGAGTTTTCTATAGACCCCCCAATAGTAACAGAGATGTGGAGGAACAGATTGGGAAACAGATTTTGGAAAGGTGCAGAAGTCATAGGGTAGTAGTCATGGGCGACTTTAACTTCCCAAATATTGAGTGGAAACTCTTTAGATCAAATAGTTTGGATGGGGTGGTGTTTGTGCAGTGTGTCCAGGAAGCTTTTCTAACACAGTATGTAGATTGCCCGACCAGAGGAGGGGCAATATTGGATTTAGTACTGGGTAATGAACCAGGGCAAGTGATAGATTTGTTAGTGGGGGAGCATTTTGGAGATAGTGACCACAATTCTGTGACTTTCACTTTAGTAATGGAGAGGGATAGGTACGTGCAACAGGGCAAGGTTTACAATTGGGGGAAGGGTAAATACGATGTTGTCAGACAAGAATTGAAGTGCATAAGTTGGGAACATAGGCTGGCAGGGAAGGACACAAGTGAAATGTGGAACTTGTTCAAGGAACAGGTGCTACGTGTCCTTGATATGTATGTCCCTGTCAGGCAGGGAAGAGATGGTCGAGTGAGGGAACCATGGTTGACAAGAGAGGTTGAATGTCTTGTTAAGAGGAAAAAGGTGACTTATGTAAGGCTGAGGAAACAAGGTTCAGACAGGGCATTGGAGGGATACAAGATAGCCAGGAGGGAACTGAAGAAAGGGATTAGGAGAGCTAAGAGAGGGCATGAACAATCTTTGGCGGGTAGGATCAAGGAAAACCCCAAGGCCTTTTACACATATGTGAGAAATATGAGAATGACTAGAGCGAGGGTAGGTCCGATCAAGGACAGTAGCAGGAGATTGTGTATTGAGTCTGAAGAGATAGGAGAGGTCTTGAATGAGTATTTTTCTTCTGTATTTACAAATGAGAGGGGCGATATTGTTGGAGAGGACAGTGTGAAACAGATTGGTAAGCTCGAGGAAATACTTGTCAGGAAGGAAGATGTGTTGGGCATTTTGAAAAACTTGAGGATAGACAAGTCCCCTGGGCCTGACAGGATATATCCAAGGATTCTATGGGAAGCAAGAGATGAAATTGCAGAGCCGTTGGCAATGATCTTTTCGTCCTCACTGTCAACAGGGGTGGTACCAGAGGATTGGAGAGTGGCGAATGTCGTGCCCCTGTTCAAAAAAGGAACTAGGGATAACCCTGGGAATTACAGGCCAGTTAGTCTTACTTCGGTGGTAGGCAAAGTAATGGAAAGGGTACTGAAGGGTAGGATTTCTGAGCATCTGGAAAGACACTGCTTGATTAGGGATAGTCAGCACCGATTTGTGAGGGGTAGGTCTTGCCTTACAAATCTTATTGAATTCTTTGAGGAGGTGACCAAGCATGTGGATGAAGGTAAAGCAGTGGATGTAGTGTACATGGATTTTAGTAAGGCATTTGATAAAGTTCCCCATGGTAGGCTTATGCAGAAAGTAAGGAGGCATGGGATAGTGGGAAATTTGGCCAGTTGGATAACGAACTGGCTAACCGATAGAAGTCAGAGAGTGGTGGTGGATGGCAAATATTCAGCCTGGATCCCAGTTACCAGTGGCGTACCGCAGGGATCAGTTCTGGGTCCTCTGCTGTTTGTGATTTTCATTAATGACTTGGATGAGGGAGTTGAAGGGTGGGTCAGTAAATTTGCAGACGATACGAAGATTGGTGGAGTTGTGGATAGTAAGGAGGGCTGGTGTCGGCTGCAAAGAGACATAGATAGGATGCAAAGCTGGGCTGAGAAGTGGCAGATGGAGTTTAACCCTGAAAAGTGTGAGGTTGTCCATTTTGGAAGGACAAATATGAATGCGGAATATAGGGTTAACGGTAGAGTTCTTGGCAATGTGGAGGAGCAGAGAGATCTTGGGGTCTATGTTCATACATCTTTGAAAGTTGCCACTCAGGTGGATGGAGCTGTGAAGAAGGCCTATGGTGTGCTCGCGTTCATTAACAGAGGGATTGAATTTAAGAGCTGTGAGGTGATGATGCAGCTGTACAAAACTTTGGTAAGGCCACATTTGGAGTACTGTGTACAGTTCTGGTCGCCTCATTTTAGGAAGGATGTGGAAGCTCTGGAAAAGGTGCAAAGAAGATTTACCAGGATGTTGCCTGGAATGGAGAGTAGGTCTTACGAGGAAAGGTTGAGGGTGCTAGGCCTTTTCTCATTAGAGCGGAGAAGGATGAGGGGCGACTTGATAGAGGTTTATAAGATGATCGGGGGAATAGATAGAGTAGACAGTCAGAGACTTTTTCCCCGGGTGGAACACACCATTACAAGGGGACATAAATTTAAGGTGAAAGGTGGAAGATATAGGAGGGATATCAGAGGTAGGTTCTTTACCCAGAGAGTAGTGGGGGCATGGAATGCACTGCCTGTGGAAGTAGTTGAGTCGGAAACATTAGGGACCTTCAAGCAGCTATTGGATAGGTACATGGATGACGGTAAAATGATATAGTGTAGATTTATTTGTTCTTAAGGGCAGCACGGTAGCATTGTGGATAACGCAATTGCTTCACAGCTCCATGGTCCCAGGTTCGATTCCGGCTTGGGTCATTGTCTGTGCGGAGTCTGCACGTCCTCCCCGTGTCTGCATGGGTTTCCTCCGGGTGCTCCGGTTTCCTCCCACAGTCCAAAGATGTGCGGGTTAGGTGAATTGGCCAATGATAAATTGCCCTTAATGTCCAAATTGCCCTTGGTGTTGGGTGGAGGTGTTGAGTTTGGGTGCTCTTTCCAAGAGCCGGTGCAGACTCAAAGGGCCGAATGGCCTCCTTCTGCACTGTAAATTCAATGATAATCTATGATTAATCTAGGACAAAGGTTCGGCACAACATCGTGGGCCGAAGGGCCTGTTCTGTGCTGTATTTTTCTATGTTCTATGTTCTAATTCCTCAAGAAATCAAGAATTTATCAACTTCTGTCTTAAAGACACTCAACGTCCCAGCCTCCACCGCCCTCTGTGGCAATGAATTCCACAGACCCACCACTCTCTGGCTGAAGAAATTTCTCCTCATCTCTGTTCTAAAGTGACTCCCTTTTATTCTAAGGCTGTGCCCCCGGGTCCTAGTCTCCCCTGCTAATGGAAACAACTTCCCTACGTCCACCCTGTCTAAGCCATTCATTATCTTGTAAGTTTCTATTAGATCTCCCCTCAACCTCCTAAACTCCAATGAATATAATCCCAGGATCCTCAGATGTTCATCGTATGTTAGGCCTACCATTCCTGGGATCATCCGTGTGAATCTCCGCTGGACCCGCTCCAGTGCCAGTATGTCCTTCCTGAGGTGTGGGGCCCAAAATTGCTCACAGTATTCTAAATGGGGCCTAACTAATGCTTTATAAAGCTTCAGAAGTACATCCCTGCTTTTATATTCCAAGCCTCTTGAGATAAATGACAACATTGCATTTGCTTTCTTAACTCAACCTGCAAGTTTACTTTTAGAGAATCCTGGACTAGGACTCCCAAGTCCCTTTGCACTTCAGCATTATGAATTTTGTCACCATTTAGAAAATAGTACATGCCTCTATTCTTTTTTCCAAAGTGCAAGACCTCGCACTTGCCCACGTTGAATTTCAGCAGCCATTTCTTGGACCACTCTCCTAAACAGTCTCAATATTTCTGCAGCCTCCCCACCTCCTCCATACTACCTGCCCCTCCACCTATCTTTGTATAATCGGCAAACCTAGCCAGAATGCCCCCAGTCCCGTCATCTAGATCGTTAATATATAAAGAGAACAGCTGTGGCCCCAACACTGAACCCTGCGGGACACCACTCGTCACCGGTTACCATTCCGAAAAAGAACCTTTTATCCCAACTCTCTGCCTTCTGCCTGACAGCCAATCGTCAATCCATGTTAGTACCTTGCCTCGAATACCATGGGCCCTTATTTTACTCCGCAGTCTCCCGTGAGGCACCTTATCAAAGGCCTTTTGGAAGTCAAGATAGATAACATCCATTGGCTCTCCTTGGTCTAACCTATTTGTTATCTCTTCAAAGAACTCTAACAGGTTTGTCGGGCACGACCTCCCCTTACTAAATCCATGCTGACTTGTCCTAATCCGACCCTGCGCTTCCAAGAATTTAGAAATCTCATCCTTAACAATGAATTCTAGAATCTTGCCAACAACCGAGGTTAGGCTAATTGGCCTATAATTTTCCATCTTTTTTTCTTGTTCCCTTCTTGAACACGGGGGGTTACAACAGTGATTTTCCAATCCTCTGGGACTTTCCCTGACTCCAGTGATTTTTGAAAGATCATAACTAACGCCTCCACTATTTCTTCAGCTATCTCCTTTAGAACTCTAGGATGTAGCCCATCTGGGCCCGGGGATTTATCAATTTTTAGACCTCTTAGTTTCTCTAGCACTTTCTCCTTTGTGATGGCTACCATATTCAACTCTGCCCCCTGACTCCTGAATTGTTGGGATATTACTCATGTCTTCTACTGTGAAGACTGACGTAAAGTTCCTCAGCTATTTCCTTGTCTCCCATCACTAGATTACCAGCGTAATTTTGGAGCGGTCCAATGTCTACTTTTGCCTCCCGTTTGTTTTTCATGTATTTAAAGAATTTTTTACTATCATTCCTAATGTTACTGGCTAGCCCCTTCATATTTGATCCTCTCTTTCCTTATTTCTCTTTGTTATCCTCTGTTTGTTTTTGTAGCCTTCCCAATCTTCTGACTTCCCACTACTCTTTGCCACATTATAGGCTTTCTCTTTTGCTTTGATGCATTCCCTAACTTCCTTTGTCAGCCATGGCTGCCTAATCCCCCTCTGATAACCTTTCTTTTCTTTGGGATGAACCTCTGTACTGTGTCCTCAATTACTCCCAGAAACTCCTGCCATTGCTGTTCTACTGTCTTTCCCACTAGGCTCTGCTCCCAGTCGATTTTCGTCAGTTCCTCCCTCATGCCCCTGTAGTTACCTTTATTTAACTGTAACACCTTTACATCTGATTCTACCTTCTTTCTTTCAAATTGCAGATTGAATTCTACCATATTATGATCACTGCCTCCTAAGTGTTCCCTTACTTTAAGATCTTTAATCAAGTCTGGCTCATTACATAACACTAAGTCCAGAATGGCCTGTTCCCTCGTGGGCTCCATCACAAGCTATTCCAAAAAGCCCTCCTGTAAACATTCAATGAATTCCCTTTCCTTGGGTCCACTGGCAGTATTATTTACCCAGTCCACCTGCATATTAAAGTCCCCCATGATCACTGTGACCTTGCCTTTCTGACATGCACTTTCTATTTTGTGGTGCATTTTGTGCCCCTGGTCCTGACCACTGTTAGGAGGCCTTTACATAACTCCCATTATGGTTTTTTTGCCTTTGTGGTTCCTCAACTCTACCCACACAGACTCCACATCATCTGACCCTATGTCGTTTAGTGCTATTGATTTAATTTCGTTCCTAATTAACAAGGCAACCCCGCCCCCTCTGCCCACTGTCTTTTCGATAGGTTGTGAATCCCTGGATGTTTAAATGCCAGTCCTGAACCCCCTGCAACCACGTCTCTGTGATGCCTACCACATCATACCTGCCAGTCACAGTCTGGGCCACAAGCTCATCTACCTTGTTCCGTACACTGCGCGCATTTAAATATGACACTGACACCAATAACTGTGGCACTGACTCAAATCATCCACATGGAACACTCACAAGAACTGCAAAACGCACAGCAGAAACAACAACAACAACATGCAGTGCAACAACAACAAAGACACCAAGAAGCATAACAGAAACAACAAGCACGACAAGAAAAACAAGAACAGCGATGAAAAACAAACCGAAACAATGAGCACGACAAAAACAACAACAACGAAAACAACAAACACAAACAACAACGACCTGTACAACATGGTACAACTTTGCACATGAAGGACAATGCCACAGCACACTGCAAAACAATGACAAGACTGCAAACATGCAAGGTATGACAAAGAATCTCACAAATTCACATCTGCTCCAGAACAAGCAAGCACGCCAGCTTTCAAGGCAGATGACACACTCGGTCAATACCGCAAGCACAGGAAAAAGTCCAGGTCAGACGACAAAGGTGACATACAGAATCAATACCGCAAGCACAGAAAAAAGTCCAGGTCAGACAATGGTGTAACACAGAATCGCTACCACAAATATAGAAACAAAAAAGAAAGTCTAAATCAGACAACAAAGTGATTTGACTGTTCAAACACCTCATGATGACTTGATGGTCACTTAAACACAAGAACACTGATGACGTTCACAAAAAAATAACCACATCAACATCACCATTTCAACAACAGAAGACAAAAGCAACTCAACCAAACAAATTCCTAAAGTTTGGACTCACAATTTTTTAAAATTAAAATTGGATTCATAAATATTAATTGGCTTTGTATAATCATCATGATCATCACAACTTGTACATAACATCATTTGTCTACCTATTTCACGCAAGCGAAAAAACCTTTGAGACTAAATGTATTCCCATTTGATGGGCTAACTCATTGATTTATGTAATGCATTTGCAAACTGCATCCATTATGTTTGTTCAATTTTCTTTACAACATACAGAAAATATGTAACACAAAGAATCAGTGATCTCTATATGTGCATGTACACAAGGGGTTAATGTGTAATCAGTAGCACCACATGGATCACTAGAGGGCCGGACCAATGGGGGTATAAAAGGCAACCACATTGGGTCTCTCTTGGGTGCACTGTGACCATGGCAATAGCAGACTAGTTCAGATGGTTAGTGGAGTTACGTATAGTTACCGTAGTTGGATCTTGTTAACCTTATCACTCGTATCAAAGTTAGAGAACATAATTGTTATAGTTACTCAAAAAGACCTCATCACTAACCAAGGTTTGAGTAGCACATGTTACCTACCACAGGTAACAAAACATGGAGTTTGCACTTTCTTATTGTGTCTGCATGGGTTTCCTCCCACAGTCCAAATATGCTGAGGTTAAATGGAATTGTGAGGATAGGGCGGGGAGAGTAGGCCTAGTTAGGGTGTTCTTTCAAAGGGTCGGTTCAGACTCGATTGGCTGAATGGCCTCCTTCTGCACTGTAGGGATTCTGATTCTAAATCCACTGCAGTAGAATTCATCAGGACCCTGGCCCCCAAACTCTCCAGCCACATGCTGACGCCAAATCAACTCTTACCTCTAAGGTCCACACAGTGCCAGCATCCGATCTGATGGCTGTAAGTGTCAATCAAGTGACACAGCCCCTTTACCAGTGCTGTTGCTTTTTCTCTTGCTGCACGGTGTGTCTTGGCAGGGCAGGCATCAGTTTTCAGGCTTATGAATACAGGAAATCAGAAGGGGCATTGATACGAAGGAAGGGGGCATTGATGTGAAGGAAGTGGGCTGGTGGGAAACAAGAGGTCCATGGTCACACCATCAGCAACTTGCACATCATGCCAGACAGCAGGAAGATTGTGTGCTGGATTTTGAGAAGGGGCACAGGATAGAAACAAAGCCCTGAGCAATGTTGGATGCTATGGGCTCCATCAAAAATGATGCATTTCCTGGCCCCGGGTCACTGTGTGGAGTTTGCACATTCTCCCCGTGTCTGCGTGGGTCCCCCGTCCCCCGTCCCCCCCCATGACCAAAAGATGTGCAGCGTAGGTGGATTGGCCAAATTAAATTGCTGCTTAATTGGAATTTTTTGTTTAAAGATTTAAAAATTATGTGTTTCCTGCCCTGAGGAGCTCTGCTCGTCAATGCAGGAAGAGATAGGGCGCCCCGATCTCTCGACCCCCAGACACGACCCCAGGAACTCCCCCAACTAATGTGTTGGGATGTCGTCGAGCCCCCTGCACCCTGCCTTATAAAGGTAGGGCACCCCTGGGCCCTATCCCCAGCATGCCAAAATGCCACCTTGGCACTGCCAGCCTGGCACCCTGGCAGTGCCTCAGACAGTCTAGCAGTGTCACCTGGGCACCCAGGTGGCACTTCCAGAGTGTCAGGATGGTAATACCATAGTGCTTAGGTGGCATCAGCAGTGCCAGAGTGCCATCATGCCCAGATACCAACCACCCTGGGGCCTCTAATCACCTGGGAGACTCCCACTCATGTCGTTCCACCTAATCCCCATTTGTGGGGACCAGGCTAAACAGCACCCGGCTGGGGTCTCCTTGGCGAGGCTGGTAGATCCCAGGCGCTAGTTAGATCTGGCATTGGCAGAGTTAAGTGGGCAAGACCTCATTAGATCTCGCAAGGCATAACAACTGTTGGGAATCCAAGAAAAAGCCTCTCGCGGTATCTGCCAGCTGCATCCTGATTCCAGCAGGTCGTGGCCGGTAAATCACTCCCTTCATCTGAAGATGCGTTTGCTGATCTTGGTCACATGCATGAGGTTATTACCCTTCTTGTGGTACTGGCCCCATGTCCAGAGGCCAGTAGTTTTCTTCCCTTGATACCTTCTCCCAATCCCACGCAGGACCATGACAGCTCTCCTATTGTCCATCTCCGTCACTAATGCTTCCAGTGCAGGACTGTCACCCTGGAACCCAATCTTTGACCTGGTGCTTTCGTTTCCATGTTTTCAGAAGCAGCTGTTTTATTCGCTTTAAGAGGAACGGACTTTCTTTGAGAAGAGCGGGCTGCCACAATGCTGACCGTCCCAATGCTCTTTGCAGAGCCATTCAGTAGTGGAGCAGAGAAGCGCAGCAGCAAGCAACTCTTTTGCCCTCGCTCCACAGTCATGTCATGAGATGGGAGCACCGAGTTGGTTTGCTGCCCGACAGCAACAAAATCAACGGAGGCATGTCGTACATTGTGACATTTGTGGCCAAAATATGGAGTAGATGAATTCTTGGCCAATAGCCTGCCTTGACCCGATCAAGTTTGGTCAAATGTCAGCACTGTGAAGGAGGCCTATCCATTGATAACTGAAGTAGATACTGCAATGGAGAGATTTTTACAGACAATAGTTGCTTGTGGTGAGTTAAATCCCAACTGCCTTTCCTCAGACGCACACCGCTCGACATGGCAGAGGAATGGACCCAAATATCCAGCGTCAAGAGGGTGTGCCATTCTACACCGGCTCCACAGGCGGAGGATCAGCTCTTGCGACATGTATGAACAGCAGTGCCTAAGGAGGCCTCTGCTGACATCTGCAACCTCCTGGAACAAGACTTCCTTTCCATGAACTAGGTGGGCGTGCATTGCTAGTGGCCATCAATGTGCCTGTCCTGGAAGGATTCCACCCCCCGATCCACACATGTTTTTTGATTTTCCCTGCTGTTATGTGCTCTCTTTTTGTGCAGTGAGAGAAAGCGGAGAGTTAATGGGTGTTAGAATTGGCTTGTGCAGACATGAGAGAAGGACAACATCTTTGGAGGGTGTCTGTCAGGCATGAGTACAAGAGGGCAATAAGATGAGTGTGGGTGCGAGTGTTGGTTGCTCAAGCAGGGATGTGAGGTGCCTGGAGAGAGGAATTAGCAGAGTTGCAAGATGGTGTCCTGAGAATAAGGACAATACTGAGAAAGTCACAGCTTTGCACCTGAAATTGCTCTGCCATTCACCTTTCCCACCTTCCTGAAGTCCTGACTCCTCTTAGTGCAGGTTGAAGGGACCGTGGTTCTGCTGCTGACTCCAATTCCCTGCGTGCCAGCTTGTTTAGAGAGGCTATGCTCTTCCTTTTGCCCTTGAGAAAGGTCACCTCACTGAAGTTCCCTCGGATCCTGCAGCACGACCTCCAGGTAAGCGTGCGAAACCTGGGAAAGAGATTCCAGATCTCCTCTTCATCCCTATGGATACCTAACAATCCCATCAGTGGCGGAGCCTTTCTGACAGCTGCCAATATCCCTTTAATTAGAAATCCTTCCTTTTGACTACGGCCGGAGCTCCGGTAAAAAACCCACTGGGCTTTCAACAAGTTCATCAACAGCCCATCATTGCGACAGGGGCTGATTGTTGAACATTCTGCCCAACGTACCAATGCTTTCACTGACTAGTTCCCCGGTTTTGACTGGGTCGTCTATAGTTCGATGGAGTGGAAGAGAAAATCATTCCTTTACCCCTTTAAACTGCCCCAAGTATAGATGAGAAACAAAAGTCTTGAGATTCTGAAAAGCAAATGGATTCAGTGCCGTTTTGTTCTCTTAAAAAGGCTTGTGTTCAAATTAAGCTGATTAATATGTAACAATACAAGAGCACAGTAAACAACCAGAGATGAATGTAAAAATAAAAATAAAATACTGCGGATGTTGGAATCTGAAACGTGAACAGAGAATGCTGGCAAGGTCTGCAGCATCTGTCGGGAGAAAAGACCGAGTCCGCGTACGGAAACTCAAAACGTTAACTCTGTCTTCTCACGCTACAGGTGCTGCCAGCCCTGCTGCGTTTTCCCAGCATTCCCTGTTTTCGTGCTCGAGATAAATCCGTGCCATTTGTAGGACGTTGAAGAAAATGGTGCAATGAGGAATGTTTATGTTGCCTTGTCCGTTCATCCATAATGTTTGTATCCATACAGCAACAATTGTATTTATATAGTGGCGTCAACAGAATAAAATGTTCCAGTGCATGTCACAGGAGTGTTATCAAACTACAGGGAACGCTACATTATTGTGAATACTTGCATTTCTGATTAGGCTTTGAAATAGTCTCTTTCAACACAGAATTTCGGTACTAATGGATATTTCCGTCTTTTAGCGGAGAAACCACTCGTTGTGGAAGATAATTACTTACTCTGCACCGCTCCAGTGATAGATGAAGTTGGAATGTAAGTAATGAGGTGACTTTTTCTATTATGTTAAATGCCTGAAATTAAGTGTAATACATACTGCAGCAAAGACTGTTACTGTAGATCGCAGAGTACAAATCCACCTGGCGCACATTCCCCCCGTGTCTGTGTGGGTCTCACCCCCACAACCCGAAAAGATGTGCATGCTAGGTGGCTTGGCCATACTAAATTGCCCCATAACTGGGGTGAGAAAAAAGAATTGGGTACTCTAAATTTATTACAAAAAAACCAAATCCACCTGGAATTCGGGATGGTCCAATTTTTCCGGCACCAAAAATCATGCTTTTGCACATACCAGGCGTATCGGTCCACCGCCCTTTTCAGCTACAAAATGCTATGTTCAAATTAGTAGCCGGCCTCAATTTCCACCCCCAGAAACGCATCATTTACTCCTGCAAGTCAGCGCATGGTATCAAGCAGGCGACACAGGCTGTGTTGCGAAGAGGTGTGGTTATTTAAGACATGGCCATACAGGGCAGGCCGAGGAGCAATTATCTTTCAGCAAAAAGAATGAAGTATGGAGCTGCCTTCAAGCTAAAAGTTGTAACATTTGCTAACTGCAGAGGTGGAGTGTGAGTAACTGCCCTTGATGTCAAGGCAGCATTTGATCGTGTGGCATCCAGTAGGCCCTAGCAAAGCTGGAGTCAATGGGAATTAGAGGTAAAACTCTGCACTAGTTGGAGCCATGCATAGCACAAAGCAAGATGGCTGTGGTTGTTGGAGGTCAATCATCTCAGTTCCAGATAATCACAGCAGGGGTTCCTCAGGGTAGTGTCCTAGGCTCAACCGTCTTCAGCTACTTTCCATAATAAGGTCAGAGGTGTGGATGTTTGCTGATGACTGCACAATGTTCGGCACCATTCTTGACTCTCAGATACTGAAGCAGCCCATGTACAAATGCAGCAAGACCTGGGCAATATCCTGGGGGTTACCATTGACCAGAAACTGAACTGGACTAGCCATGGAAACACTGTGGCAACAAGAGCAGGTGAGAACTAGGAATTCTGCGGCGAGTAACCTCACCTCCTGCCTCCCCAAAGTCTGTCCACCACCTACAAGGCACAAGTCGGGAGTATAATGGAATGCCATTGATTTGCCTGAATGAGTGCAGCTCCAACAACACTCCAGAAGCTCAACACCATCCAAGACAAAGCAGCCCACTTGATTGGAACCCATCTACAAATATTCAATCCCTCCACCACCGACACACACTACCAACCGTGTGTAACAACTACAAGATGCACTGCAGGTACTCACCAAACCTCCTTGGACAGCACCTTCTAAATTCACCACCACTGCCATCTAGAAGGACAGGGACAGCAGATACGTGGGAACACCAGCACTTGGAGGGTCCCCTCCAAGCCACTCACCTGCCTGACTTAGAAATATATCGGCATTTCTTCACTGTTGCTGGGTCAAAATTCTGGAACCCCCACCCTGAACAGCACTGTTGGTATACCTACACCACATGGACTGTGATGTGTTGGGTGCTCTGGATCCGTGGAACACATACTGGCCACCAACACTTAAAATAGTGCAACACTATTTTATTAAGTTAGAAACTGTTGAACATACTTTCACTGTGGGTTAACACGATGTTAGATTAAACTAAATACCTATGCCTGTCCGAACCAGTCTATGCACTCAGCACATGGTGAGGACCTATGCTGTAAGCTCTGTCCTTGTAGGAGGCTGCATCCCGAATGAGCGGGAACTCTGATGCCCCTTGTCTTTATAGTGAGTGTGCTCTAACTGGTGATTGGCTGCGGTGTTGTGTGTGTTGATTGGTCTTGCTGTGTGTCCATCAGTGTGTGTGTATCTGCACCATGATATACTGGTGTATATCATGACATCCCCCCCTTTTATAAAAGAATGTATGTGTGTGGCAATAAATAATGTATGGTGAGAATGTTCCTAACTACATGTGGGGTGCGAAGAAATATTTACAGGACTACGTACATGAGAACTTAAGCTATTTACATGGGAAGGTGCCTGGTGCAGAGAAGAATAACGAGATCAACATTATATGCAAACCAGGGAAACGATCAAACAAAGCAACAAAACAATTCAGAGAGTCTACAAGTCCGCAAAGTTCATAAATTAAGTCTCTGAGGTGGGCGACAAATTCTGGTTGACCATAAGGGTGGCACACCACTCATCGTCTGGATCGATGCTGTATACCGATAGAGGCTGGATTCTTTGCTTCGGGGACAACCTGTTTTTTGTAACTATACCGATTCGAAAAGGTGTCTTCGGGTCCTCGGTGTCAATATCGGGTAGTAGGCCCGCATTGGACTCGGTGACCATGGGTTGAATGGCCTGGACATTCCTGCAAGTCTGGACGGAGCGATACGAATTGGCAGGCCGAGCTGATCTGCATAAAGCAGCATAGTGTCCAAGTTTGCCACATCTCCGGCATTGTCTGGATTTGGCAGGGCATTGCCGCTTTAAGTGGGCGGAGCCACAGTTGCCGCACGTTGTAGCGTCAGTACGTTCGCTGCGCCACCGCGCATGCCGTACGTGGTGCGCGCCTACGCAGTACGGACGTCGCCGTCCCCTCGTTCGGTGCGCACAAGCGTGGGAGTCCGCGGAAAGCACGTGAAATGGCCGCCCTCATCCAATCGGAGGCCCTGGAGTTGCTCGATTGCTTGGACCCGTTCTGCCTCATGGGGACCTTGCCGCGCCGTTTCAGCCGCCTGGATGTGGGAGTACCGACTAGTGGCGTGTTCGTGTAGCACGCAGGTCTCGATGGCAGTCGCTATGGTGAGCTGCTTTACCTTGAGCTGCTGGCGTAGGGGGTCCGACTGAACACCAAAAATGATCTGGTCGCGTATCATGGAGTTGGAGGTGGGCCCGTAATTACAGGACTGCGCAAGGATGCGGAGGTGGGTGAGAAAGGACTGGAAAGGTTCATCCTTACCCGGTAAACGCTGTTGGAATACATAGCGCTCGAAACTTTCATTCACCTCTATGTTGCAGTGAGTGTCAAACTTGAGAAGGACCGTCCTGAATTTTGATTTATCTTCATCATCAGCAAAGGTGAGAGAATTGAAAATGTGGATGGCATCTTCCCCGGCCCTGGATAGGAAGAGAGCGATCTTCCTGGTGACTGAGGCATCTTCCTGGCCTGTGGCATCCAGGTAGAGCTGGAAGCGTTGTTTGAATATCTTCCAGTTGGCCCCTAGGTTACCGGTGATGCGGAGCGGCGGCGGCGGGCGGACGTTGTCCATTTTGCAGGATGATTGTATGCTGGTGGAAGGCAGATCACTTGCAGGCAGGTCTAAGAAGTTCTAATATCCCTCAACTCCTGGTATCATGTCGTGTTGGGTGCTCTGGATCCGTGGAACACATACAGGCAAGCAACACTTAAAATAGTGCAACACTTTTATTAAGTTAGAAACTGTTGAACGTACTTTCACTGTGGGTTAACACGATGTTAGATTAGACTAAAGACCTATGCCTGTCTGAACCAGTCTATGCACTCAGCACATGGTGAGATCTGTGCTGTAAGCTCTGTCCTTCTGAGAGGCTGCATCCCGAATGAGTGGGAACTCTGATGCCCCCTGTCTTTATAGTGATTGTGCTCTAACTGGTGATTGGCTGCGGTGTTGTGTATGTTGATTGGTCTTGCTGTGTGTCCATCAGTGTGTGTGTATCTGCACCATGATATACTGGTGTATATCATGACAGACTGCAGCAGTTCAAGAAGGTTCCTCATCACCACCTCCTCAAAGGTAATTAGGGATAGCCAATAAATGTTGGCATAGCCAGGTCGCCCACACCCAGTGAATGAATAAAAGAAAATTCCTCAAATAACAGTGCTGCGGGCAGTGAATGAATTAGTAATTAAACTCTGGTGTGAGAATGGAAAAAGAAGGAATCCGCCCTGGAGAAGATGGCCATCACCAAAAGTACCATCAGAACTGGAATTCAAGTGGCCTGATCTTGGAAGCATATATTGTAATGGGTCCTCAAAAATCGTCATTGTATTGTCACCAGGAAACTAAATGGGCCAAATCAGCTGTTGGTGTAGCTACTTTCTGGAATGAAACAGAATGGTGTTGTGACAGAAGAACAGGATTGCTCAGAGACCACCAATGCCAACGTAACCATTTTCCATCAATTCATCGTCAGACAATAGTAAAAACACGAGTACCCATTCAGTCACACCGGCAATATTAAACCTCCCACTCCTCTGAATTTTGATATGTCTAACAGCCAAACTGTGGAGTGGAAAAGTTCAAGAACAGTTCTCGTGAAAATGACAGGACGTGGGCAGACAAAGTTCACGGTGGTACTAGTCTGCACCTATTGGGGGTGAAATTGGGCGGCACGGTGACACAGTGTGGTTAGTGCTGTTGCCTCACAGCACCAGGGACCCGGGTTTGAATCTGGCTTTGGGTGACTGTCTATGTGGAGTTTACACTTTCTCCCCATGTCTGGTGGGTTTCCTCCAGGTACTCTGATTTCCTCCCACAGCCCAACGATGTGCAGGTCAGGTAGGTTTGTCATTAGTGGCAGCAGGGTGGCGCAGTGGGTTAGCCCTGCTGCCTCACGGCGCCGAGGTCCCAGGTCTGGGTCACTGTCCGTGTGGAGTTTGCACATTCTCCCCATATTTGAGTGGGTTCCGCCCCCACAACCCAAAGATGTGCAGGGTCGGTGGATTAGCCATGCTGAATTGCCCCTTAATTGGAAAAAATGAATTGGGTATTCTAAATTTATATTTAAAAAAAAAAGATTGGTCATTAGTGTCCAAAGATGTGCAGGTTAGGTGGGGTTGCGGGAATAGGGTATGGTATGGATGGCATGGTAGCGTAGTGGTTAGCACTGTTGCTTCACAGCGCCAGGGACCCGTGTTCAATTACCGACTTGGGTCACTGTCTGTGTGGAGTCTGCACGTTCTCCCCGTGTGTGTGTGGGTTTCCTCCGGGTGCTCCGGTTTCCTCCCACAAGTCCCGAAAGACGCGCTTTTTAGGTGAATTGGACATTCTGAATTCTCCCTCAGTGTACCCGAACAGGTGCCGGAGTACGGCGACTAGGGGATTTTAACAGTAACTTTATTGCAGTGTTAATGTAAGTCTACTTGTGACACTAATAAAGATTATCAAGTGGCCCTAGGCAGGGTGCTCTTTCGGAGCGTCAGTACAGACTCGATTGGCCGAATGGCCTCCTTTTGCACTGTACAGATTCTATGGATTCTAAATTTGGCCTCCGTGGGGACGCAAATAGATGTTACCAAACTTGCCACACATCAGATACACCACCAAATCTCCCTCTCCAGAACTGGATGGATCACGTAATGGGCAAGCTGATCAGCTGTCATCCATTTAGTGCCCCCGTCCAAGCTGAATTCCATCAAAAATAAATCATTTTGCATCAATTCCTGTATTCTGGCAGGAACCTTGTGAAATTAATTTCCTTGGGTTGGGGTGCCAGTGATGAGAAATCATCAATTTAATTAAGATCACTAAGAGAGGTCTGGGGAAATGTTTTTATACAAAGAGTTGCTTGGCCTCGCGTGCTTTGCCATAGGCAACCAATGGGGCAAACACCATTGAATATTTTAAGGGCAGAATATGTAACATTTGAAGCAGAAAATAATGCAGGACTCTGAGGAGGAACAGGATAGTGGGGTTAGTTTTGAATTGCCCTAGCTAAAGGTGGCAGAGACATGATGGAATGAATAGCCTCACATGCGGTAAATTTCTTTGCTTTATGGTTTAAACTTCAAACAGTAGGAAATGTTTGACCCTATGTACTTATTGCTAAAGCAAAAGAATTCTCATTCATGCGCAGTTTCACCGAAACAAAACCATATGACTTAACATCTGACAGTATTATTTGGAAATTGATTTACGATTTTGAAAAAAAGCTTTGTAAGAATTGATCATTGTCAGAAAAACATTTTTTTGTTTTTAAATGAGCTCAGCGTTGTCATGTTCAGTCTCTGGTTAACCAGAGAACTAACTTGCTGCATAACTGGAACGTTTAGACAGGCTGAAATTGTGGTTTTCCTTTAATTTTGCTTGTTGGGGCTGAACCCAAAGCATTTTAATGCTTCCTTTGCTACACCTACTGTTAATATAATGGCTTTCATAGAGATGCTCATTATCCAATTTTATTTAGGATAGCTGAGAAACATATTTGCATCCACAAGCTTTCTAACTTCAGTCCCTCCCTGCTGCTGTCTCAGTCTGGATGCTCCTAAATTAGAATATGCTTACTTCATCTGTGGTGGGCAGTGATTGACGAATTGCCGGAGGCTTAGAGGATTATGGAAAGACACTTACTATTTTCATAGAGGAGCACAACCTGCGATCTGAGAATAGCTTTCACTTATAAATGTTCACTGTAGCTGTTGATCTTTGTACAGGGCTGCTGGTTTCAGGAAGCCTTTTACTTTTTAGCGCGTCATTATTGAGCCACATCATTTCGGATGATCTGGTTTAGAAACTTGTGCTGTCTTTGTTACGGAGCACTAGAAGGCAAAGATACTCTTGCGAAATAAAATCTATTTTGAATGCCACATCAGAGAGGAGCTTCTCATCCAAAACAAATGATTTGCTTTGTCTTAGTTTCTATTACTTAGCAAAGATTTGCGCAATACATTGGCATAGCCATAATTTTAAAAGCTTTTCAAAAATGTTTCGTATATTGCAATCCGGAGTCAAGTCATGCTTCTTTTCAGATGCTATTTGGTGTACTTTGCGCTCATGGTTTGCTTACCGGATTTATGGACCTTTGTTATAAATGTAAAACCATTTGAAAATACTGCCGCTGCAGTGAGGTATTCTGCTGACAATGTAGAGGCACCGATAAAATATCTTGTCCAAGAAAATAATTGAGGCAAAAGATTTAATAGACGACCATTCAAAACTAGAATTTGTGCGGCTCTGTTCTACAATAAGAAAACGCTTTTTGAATCATCAGTTTTTGAAACTTATTTTCTGGATTGTGGCAGTCGCTGGCAATCCCCAATTGCCCTTGAACTGAGTGGCTCGCCTGGCCATTTCAGAGGGCAGCTAAGAGTCAACCACATTGCTATGGGTCTAGAGTCCCATGTAGGCCAGACCAGGTAAGGATGGCAGATTTCCTTCCTGAAGAGACATCAGTGAAACAAGTCAAGTTTTTGCAACTATTAATGGTAGCTTCACAGTCACCATTACGGAGACATGCTTTTTCTTACATTGTAGATTTATTATTGGAATTTAAATCCCACCTGCTGCTGTGGTGGGATTCAAACCCATGCCCCCCCCCCTCCCCTCACCCCCACCCCAGGCAATAGCAAAGGCCTGTGGTTTACTAGCCCAGTGTCATTGCCTCTACACAACCTCCTTGAAAGATAACTTTTATCCTGTCTAACTTCATTGATCACCACATACAACATGGACTTGAATCCACAGAGCATCTGTCAAAAGTCCCAAGCTGCTTCAAGGGAGCGTTACATTTTGGAGGTTAGGGCAGATGACCAACAGTTTGGTTTTAGAGGTTGGTTTTAAGGGTGGTGGAGTGGTTTAAGGAAGGCATTTCGAAGCGGAGGGCCTCGATTGGTGAACGTCTTAAACTGCTTTATACCTGAAAGATACATCTTCACAGGGAGAAAGCCCTGCCCACCCCTTGCCTGTCCCACGGCCCCGTCCCATATCACAGTATGATTAGCATTTAAATGTCTTGGGGCCCGCACTGCAGCCATTTACAGCTTTGATGCAATGTCAGAATCAGCTGAAGGGAGAAAATTCTCCGAAGCACTTACCACAACATAAATGAGCTCATGGACCTGAAAGTGCTCAAATAATTTCTGTGAAGTTGTTGCTGGTTCACAATCACTCGCAATACTGAAACCAAATGTTCACAATGGAAATTCCCCAAAAAGCCATGAGCAATCCATAGGATGTAGGCTTGGGCTCGCATTACAGCAAATATGTCATTTGCCGATTTTCCTCCATTATTTCCAGTTAAAAAGTTTCCAATCTTGCTTCTGGAAAGATCTATCCACTTAATCACATTCCAGTGCCCTTTCACTGTATCCTTTTACGGTTTTTATTTTTCAATTATTTTCCACTTTTCCTTTAATAGCTGGAATGAATTTGCTCGTATTAGGACATTGCATGTCCCTGCAATCTTGCATGTAAAACAACATCTGAACTTGAGTTCATTTGGTGCTCAGTTAGAAGGTAGTGGTTTTATGCCCTCGTCCAGAAATTGAGTATATAACCTAGACTAACATTGCAGGGCAGTACTGAGGGAGTGCTACACTGCCAGAGATAGCGGGCATGATTCAACCCAAAAATTTAAACGTGTGGTTTTTGGCATGGTTGACAGGGTGTTTCACGACGGCTGCATTGTCGAGATGGAGACGGCTATTCAACGGAACTCAGCCGTTCTTTTGGGCCTTGGAGAGTTTCTCTCTGGTCAAGGCCATGCTTTGAAATTTTTCCGGTTTTGGACGCGCCGGCAAGACCGGCTCCTCCGAGATCGGAGCGCCATTTAGAAAGGCTGCCCCGATCTCCACACTTTCAGAACTACCCCTTACCCCTTCCATGGGCATGGCTCCCCTCAGGCCCCAACTCTTGGCAGAGCCAACCTCGCACCTCAGCACTGCCAGTCTGGCACCTGGGCAGTGCCAACCAGGCACTGGCACTGCCCGGGTGCTAGGGGGAATACCAGGACACTGCTCTGCCCTGTCCCTGACCACCCTGGCGGCTCCAATGGCCTCCAAAGCTCCCTGAGTTGCCATCACGCCTGGTCCACGCTGTGGAAACCAATACTAACCAGCACCCAATTGAGGCCTCGTAGACGCAGCCATTCCGGGCGTCGGGTGAATGCAGCGTCAGGATATTTAAATGAGCCGAATGGGTGACTCGATCGGCCCAGCACGGAGCCCAATTTGGGGCTCTCCCGGGATTTACCCGCCTTGCCCGGCTCCACGCCAGGTGCAGCGCGGTGGCTGAATCGCGCCCACCATATTTCAACAGAAACATTTTCCAAAACATTTGTTCTTGGTATTCATTCCAAGGCCTCTCCTACTTCTTCAAAGAACCTGTAAGATCGCCTGCACTTATTTGAAGAAGAGTATGTGAGTTCTCCCAATGTCACAACCAATATTATCCCCACTAACACCACCAAACCCAACTCGTTTGGCATTTATTTTAGTTGCTGAAACCTAGCTGGATGTGAATTAGTTCCCCTGTTTGTTCGCACTTCAAGAAGAAATGTAATTAATCGGCGGTGCGGTAGCTTTGATCACCCTGATGAAATTAAAGAAACTATGCAAATAAAAATTAGTTCCTTCTTTGTGTTGGCTGGCTAGATGAGGGATGGGCGGCACCGTAGCACAGTGGTTAGCACTTGCTTTGCAGCGCCAGGGGCCTGGATTCGATTCCTGACTTGGGTCACTGCCTGTGCGGGGTCTGCACCTTCTCCCCGTGTCTGCGTGGGTTTCCTCCGGGTGCTCTGGTTTCCTCCCACTAGTCCTGAAAGACATGCTTGTCAGGTGAATTGGACATTCTGAATTCTCCCTCTGTGTACCCGAACTGGCGCCGGACTCTGGTGACTAGGGGCTTTTCACAGTAACTTCATTGCAGTATTAATGTAAGCCTACTTGTGATACTAATAAAGATTATTATTATCTGATTGTCAGTTGCAAAGGGAACAGCATTGAACTCACTGGACCTGGTTTAAGTATGCGCCCAGAAGCTCATTAGAATTTGTTAATCGAATGAGCGTTGCTGGCAGGACCAGTATTTATTACCCATCCCGGACTGCCCCTGAGAAGGCTGTGGTGAGCTGCTGCAGTCTTTGTGGTGTATGCACAACCACGGTGCAAAGTTCCAGGATTTTGACCCAGTAATAGTGAAGGAATGGCAACATAATTCCCAGAGAGAATGGTTTGTGATTTGGAGAGGTTTCTGTTGGTGGCAGTGTTCCCATCCACCTGCTGCCCTTGTTTTTCCAGGTGATATAGGTCGCGGGTTTGGAAAGTGTTGTCAAAGACGCCTCGGTGAATTCTACAATGTCTTGTACCTGTGGCGGAGAAAGTGAAAGTTGAAGCTGGGAGATAGCGTGCCAATTAATTGGGCTGCTTTGTCTAGGATGGCGTTGAGCTTCTTTAAAAAAAATTTTAAAATTTAGAGTACCCAATTAATTTTTTCCAATTAAGGGGCAATTCAATATGACCAATCCACCTAACCAGCACATTTTTGGGTTGTGGGGGCGAAACCCACGCAAACACTGGGAGAATGTGCAAACTCCACCCGAACAGTGACCCAGAACCGGGCTCGAACCTGTGACCTCAGCGCCATGAGGCAGCAGGGCTAACCCACTGTGCCAACGTGCTGCCCGGCGTCGAGCTTCTTGAATGTTGTTGAAGCTGCACTCATCCAGGCAAGTGGAGGGTTTTCCATCACACCCCTGGCTTGTGTCTTGTAGCTGGTAGACAGGCTTGGGGAGTCAGGAAGCGAGTCACTCACCACAGAATTCCTACCTTCTGACCTACCCTTGTAGCCACTGTATTTATAAAGTTTCTGGTAAATGGTAAAGAACGCAAAGAAGGAACTAGCTTTTATTTGTATAAGATGTTGATAGTGGAGAAGTCAGCAATAGTAATGCCAATGAATGTTGAGGGGAGGTGGTTAGCTGATCTTTGTCTGGTACTTGTGTGACGTGAATGCTACTTGCCACATTTCAGCCTAAGCCTGAATGTTGTCCAGGTCTTTCCCACATGGGCACGGACTGCATCATTACCTGAGGAGCTACAAAAAGGACCGCATTGTGCAATCATAACGGAGCATCCCTACGTCTGCCCAATTATGGTAGGAATGTCGCTGATAAAGTAGCTGAAAACATTTGGACCTAGGACACAACCTTGAGAACCACTTGCAGCTATATTTTGGGGCTAACATGTTTGACCTCCCAAAACCATTTTCCTTTGTATTTGCTACACCTCCAACCAGTGCAGATTGTTTTGCAGCATGTTTGAACCTTTCTTATGACACCTCCATACAAAGATGTGAATACGCCTGTAGCTCTTAAGTCCAGATATGTAATCCAATTGAAATGTAACTCGCACGTATGAAAAGAGGGATATCTTACAAATCAACATTAATATCTTCCTTCCAGGGTGGTTTACCTTCAAGTAAGCATGAATGAGGGATTAACATTCATATCCAGCTCAGTCAGCATCACCAGTACACATTGCGTAAGTACACAGTTGAAAATGCAAGCAATACGGAAATATATTGGATTGCCATCAAAGTAATTTCGAGAAGACAAAATGTACTCAAATGTCAGTGTCGTTGAAGTTTGTGGTGCACCTCATTCATTACATAAATATTTTTCTAATCTAGAACAACTTGTATTTCCGTTACACTCCTCATGAGCAACGAGAGGTCTCAAAATGTTTTACTGGAAGGTTAACAAAGAATCTAAAAGATGGGGAATGGGAATAAAGATTTGGGATTACAGTCTAAGTAAAGGGCCTTAAGTGGGCTTCTGGCCATATGGAGGCACAGACTGAGAAAGGGAGTTGTGGATGGGGGCTAATTGAATGAAGGGGTAGTTTCCATATTGGAATTGAGAGAGTGGGGAACAAAGAGATTTCCAGAGTTAGATGAGTGGACAGTACATGCAGGGCCAAATGGCTGGAGGATGTTTCTAAGGTCTGGTAGTGTGCAGCAATTAGGGGGTGGAACTTTCCATTCTGGAAACTAAGTCTGGCAGCAGGCTGGAAAGTCCGAATGATTCCCACAGGGTAATGGGGCTGGTGAACATGAGGGATCGCTACTTTTCTGTCCATCAATTGTGCATCAGTGAGGAGTACAATGAATCTTGTGACAGGGCATGCAAGAAGCCGCTTGTCCTGCTGTTTCCCTAGATCTCGAAGCCAAATGCTCAGCCCTGCACCTGGCGTCCATCTAGACATGGCATCCCAACCCCACCTCTTCCAATTAAAGGACATCCTGGAAGACTAGAGATGGGTGTTCCATCTGTTCATACATGAACACGTGTTCTTTGTTGGAGACATTGTTCTTTGACGTGGGTGATGAGAACCGAGTACGAGAAGCTTCACGCGGTCACTTTTCCCCTTGTCCCAACTTCCCTCGAGACTTTGTAGAAAGTCCATTGCCTCAGCAGCCCAGAAGGACCAACTGCATGATCCCTGGTCACTGTGACCATTCACCCAGAGGATGGAGATTTGGAGTTGAGTTGGCTGTCTTCCACCAGCCATGCCTCTTGGAGGGATCTGGATGTTAGGAGACCCTCGAACCGGGACCAAAGCTGCTAAAATTCAGGCTTCGCCATAGACAGGAGAACACAAGTGAACATGGTTGACATCCAGTTGCCTCATAATTATTAGGATGTTCCCTTAGTCGGACACTTGTGCCGACCTTGAACTCCACCCGAAAAGACCCTCTTCCCACCTCGAGCGATCTCACTGACTGATAGATCAGTTTGGGAAAATGGTGCGTGTCACCGTTCAAACTTGCACCACCACTTTCTACCCTCTCTGTCACCCACCAATGTCCCAACCCCCCTCCCTCCTCACCATAGACCCACCCAATATCCCCATTCCTCTACCCTCTGTCACCTGCGAGCCTCCCCCCTGGACCCTATCACGATCCACCTCCACATACCTTCCCTCTCCTCAGAGCCAACACCTGTTACCATCCCCTTTCCCATCCTGAGCCATCCCCTTTCGCACCCTGACCCTGTCTCTTCAATTATCCAAGAAATCTGTGTTGTCCCCGCTCCGTGACCATCCAATGAGACCTTCACCTACCGGCATCTCACCCTGGACCCGCCAACCTACCACATTCCACTCCGCCCTCTTAACTGTTCCCTCCCATCACCAGCACCTTAGGATTCCACCGTTGGCACCACTGCCAGCCCCCTCTAAGACACCCCTCACCTACCCTTCTCCCAACACTCTCCCCTCTCCATTTCCCTGGACACTCTCCCCACGCTTCCCCCTTAAGCTTGTCTCCCTTGTCCATTCACCGACCAGACTCTCACTCTGGCCCTGCCACCCTAAAACATCCCACTCCACCGTGTGACTGTTCCTCCCTCTCATCATTGCCCTGAGTTCGCCCCCAGGACCCAAACATCTACACCACTGACCCTGCCCCTCGAAGACACTTCCCACATTCCCCTTCCCCCAGACACTCCACCCCACTTCGCTGACACTCTCCCATCTTTTCCAGGTATTCCTCCCACTTCCCCAGGCATTCTAGACTTTTCCCCCAACCTCTCCACTTCCCTGGACACTCTACCCTCCCCCGCCCCCATCTCCCCATCCAGCCTTCGCTCCACTCTTCAACCATAATCCATTGCCTGCCCCTGCCCCCGTACCCCACCTGCTCCAGCCTTCACTTCATCTGCCTCCCTCGATCGGCCTTGATGCAGTGTTTGCTCACGGCACTTGAGTGAAATTATAAGAGGTCCCGAAGGGGAAAACAAAATCTATGGACGTCAAAATCATTGATGGACTGAAGCTCACCGGCCTGACACTATTTACCATCGCTGGTGGGGCACTTAATTTGGAGGGAGACCATGAATCTAGTGAGTTGGCCTTTTAATGAGCATTCAAAAGATGCACGTGTGGGGCGAAATTCTCCCCCAACGGCGCGATGTCCGCCGACTGGCGCCCAAAACGGCGCCAATCAGACGGGCATCGCGCCGCCCCAAAGGTGCGGAATGCTCCGCATCTTTGGGGGCCGAGCCCCAACATTGAGGGGCTAGGCCGACGCCGGAGGAATTTCCGCCCCGCCAGCTGGCGGAAACGGCCTTTGTTGCCCCGCCAGCTGGCACGGAAATGACATTCGGGGCAGCGCATGCGCGGGAGCGTCAGCGGCCGCTGACAGTTTCCCATGCATGCGCAGTGGAGGGAGTCTCTTCCGCCTCCGCCATGGTGGAGACCGTTGCGGAGGCGGAAGGGAAAGAGTGCCCCCACGGCACAGGCCCGCCCGCGGATCGGTGGACCCCGATCGCGGGCCAGGCCACCGTGGGGGCACCCCCCGGGGTCAGATCGCCCCGCCCCCCCCTCCCAGGACCCCGGAGCCCGCCCACGCCGCCTTGTCCCGCCGGTAAATAGCTACTTTAATTTACGCCGGCGGGACAGGCAATTTCTCAGCGGGACTTCGGCCATCCGGGCCGGAGAATCGAGCGGGGGGGCCCGCCAACCGGCGCGGCCCGATTCCCGCCCCCGCCCAATCTCCGGTTCCGGAGACTTCGGCAACCGGCGGGGGCAGGATTCACGGTGGCCAACAGCCATTCTCCGACCTGCTGGGGGGTCGGAGAATGACGCCCGTGGTTCCCAACATAGATCAGCGGGAAACTCAACCCACCAATATCCCATTATCAAAGTCGGGGGAACAAAGTTCCAAACTAATTTCCTACTAGCGGGAAACTGACTTTTTGCAGCGCACAAAGTTAGAACCTCCACCCATCACGATTCCTGTCACTGGCAGAAGTGGAACATTCTGCCCAAGGTGTTTGAAGCCAATGATAAGGTTCTTAAAATCAATTTTTAAGGTATGGAGAGCCATAGAACTTGGCGATAATGGGTCTCCTAAACGTATAGGTAAGCACATGGCCATGGGAGTTTGTATGAAATTAAATTGGTAGACGGTGTGAAAGCCAGCTTGTCGAGCATTGTGAAAATCAATGGCATTAACCAGAGATTCAGTGGAAGTGATGCTGTTGTAACTACTTTCTGTAACCAAATAATTTTTGGTGCTTCTTCATAATGACTGTGGGAGAGTAAGGAGTGAATATTGGTTATTGCCAATAAAAGAGTGAATGCATAATAATTTAAGGCTATTTTCCTCTGCTATCAATTACTGTCCTGTATTACTTTTCAATTAATTTATTTCTATCATTATTTTAGGCAGCTCTTTATTTTCTATAGTCTTATTTCTGCATGTCTCTTTTAATATTTTTAGCTGGAAGACTTCCTCACTCATCTCGCAAAACTACTTGTTCTTCTCTGAGGCATCCTCAACTCTTTTATTTTTCCTCTGGCTATCTCCCCCTTAGAGAGTAAGTTTCTCTACCTTTTTCCTAATTACATGTAGCTGTTTACTCTTGCAGTCTGATTCGCAAATATTATTCGGATTTTCCTCACTGCTGAGCATTTGGACATCCTATAAACAACCTTTCCTTGTTTTACAAGATTTGTGACATTGAGATTAATATTACATTTACCTGGTAGAATGGCTTCTGCCAAACATGCTTAATTTTTTGTTTGCTTTTCAGTCTGATGGAACGATCCTTTTAATTGCACTATTAGTTTTGTTCCTGCTGTTGGCATTGATCTTGCTGTGGTGGTTTTGGCCTTTGTGCTGTACTGTGGTAAGTTTCCAATCGCTTCTTCAATGAACTATTCCTTTAACGGGTATTCAAACAATAACTGCAGGCGATTCTGAAAATGTGAAGTATCTCCCATAATTATGATTATTTATGTAAAAAACAGTTGTTGTTCTCTGTCATAAACATTGTTTGGAATTTGGGGAGGCAGAGTGGTATTATCGCTGGACTAGTAATCCAGAGGCTCGGAATAATGCTCTGGGGTCCTGGGTTCAAATCCCACCAGTGGGTGGAATCTGAATTCAATTAAAAACAAATCTGGGATTAAAAGTCTAATGATGACCAGGAAACCATTGTCAATTGTTGTAAAATCCCATCGGGTTCACTAATGTCCTTTAGGGAAGGAAATCTGCCGTCCTTACCTGGTCTGGCCTACATGTAACTCCAGAGCCGCAGCAATGTGGTTGACTCTTAAATGTCCTCCGGAATGGGCAATAAATGCTGGCTCAGCCAGCGATGCCCACATCCAATGAACCAATAAAGAAAACAAAAAATTTGGTACAGAATGCTGGAGCATCAGCATGTTGTATCGTGGAATAATTAACCTCCGCAACATTAAGTTACCTTAAGGGAACATAGATGCCAACCAGGTTAATGTGAGATCACTGTTTGCCTGCTGTATCCCCTTGAAGGGGGAACACACGACTGAGATGAATGTTGGCACAAGCTAAATCTAATTAATGAACTACCGGGTCGGCATGTGGTGCAGTGGTTAGCACTGGGACTGCGGAACTGAGGACCCGGGTTCGAATCCCGGCCCTGGGTCACTGTCCGTGTGGAGTTTGAACATTCTACCCATGTCTGCGTGGGTTTCACCTCCACAACCCAAAGATGTGCTGTTAGGTTGATTGGCCACGCTAAATTGCCCCTTAATTGGGGAAAAAAATAATTGGCTACTCTAAATTTATTTCAAAAAATAATAATTAATGAGCTACCACTAAAATATTCCTCAACATTAGAAACCTGTGTTCATCAGAATATTATTTACAGTAAAGTTGATTTGGAGTTTGAGTGTATACGGGGTGGAAATCTTTCCAAAATTGCACAGAATGTTGGGTCAGGCGAGAAAAGCTGTGCGAAACTCGCTGACTTCAGAGATGCATTTTCTTACCCGATCAAACAGCACTCTGTTCAATTTCAAAATGCTGGGCGAGGATTGCACAGCCATCTTGGGGCCGTGGGAGGATCAGGGGGTGCAAAATTTGCTTTAAGGTGGGATTGAAAGAAGCAGGCGCCCAATCTGAAAGTAAAGTTGAAGGCCCCCCCCCCCCTTCCCCACCCATGGACATCAGGACACCCCCAACAAACATCTGGACCCCGGAGGACATGGGGAACACCCCCAACCCCTCATCTGCAGAGGGGCAACCCCCCCCCCCCCCCCCCCCCCCCCCCCATTGACTTCACACCAATGGGAGGGGAAACATTTTAACGCTGCAGGAAACAACGGTGTTAAGCCATCTAATGATGTTTAAATTCAACGATTGCTTCAAATTCATTTTTTTTTGTATTTCTTTCCTAACAGGTGATTAAAGAACCACCTCCTCCACCAATCTATGAGGAGGTAATGATCTTCACTTTGCGATGTCTTTTGATAACTGATTTAATAATGTTGATTCTATTGTTATGGGCCAGTGTTTAAAAAAACTCCAAAGTATATCATGGAGTTCACCTGACCTATAACTTTTTGTTGAATTTGGCTGTGATGAGCACAAGAGCCTGCCTTTCAGGTGTTATTCAACAGACTTCTTAGCCGCTTCTAATAAAAGAAAACAAGTTTTATTCCAAGAATTTAGTTAACATTTAGTATAAACACATACAGCGAGAATTTTTATCAATTACAAATATAAATAACCCACACAGCTACAGTTATCTATGTATAACCCTTAATGTATTCCCTCTGAACTGTTCCAATTCAACAACAAAATCCAAGTAAAACCATAAACTCCTTTTCAAAGGTGTGGCCCAGCACACGACATTATCACTGGTTTAAGACTTGTTATTGACACTCTGTTCCCCTTTTCAAACAGCAGATTTGAATTCTTCCAGAAAACAATTATCTCTCTTAAGTTACCAAGTAGTCTGGAACAGCTTTTAAAATGTAGAGAAAAACATTTATTACAACCTGTGCAGTTCAAACCAGTCCAAACTCAAAGCGAAAGTAAAAGCCCACAGAGCCACAGCCCAGCTCCACCCACACAATGACATCACTGAAGCCATGTGATAAGACAAAAACCTTTCTTAAAGGGACACTCACATGACACTATACTTATAATAATAATAATAATCTTTATTAGTGTCACAGGTAGGCTTACATTAACACTGCAATGAAGTTACTGTGAGAACCCCATAGTCGCCACACTCCAGCGCCTGTTCGGGTACACGGAGGGAGAATTCAGAATGTCCAATTCGCCTAACAAGCACGTCTTTCGGGACTTGTGGGCAGAAACTGGAGCACCTGGAGGAAACCCATGGAGACACGGGGAGAATGTGCAAACTCCGCACAGACATGATCCAAGCCGGGAATCGAACCTGGGACCCTTGCCCAGTGAAGCAACAGTGCTAGCCACTGTGCTACCATGCCGCCCCATTGCATTCTTTGAGAAATTTGTTGAGAATGTTAACTGCCTGTACCTAAATCTAGTTGCGTGCAACTTCTGTCCTGAATATTTAACTTCATGTGAGGACTGTTTTCAGTACAAACAGTGTCTGTATTGACCACAATCATAATAACTATTATCGGACTACAATTTGGTTTGTAAAGTATAATTAAATCCCTTGACCCCAACAAAATAATATACTTTAGTTTCAGGAAAACTGGGATAGTGAGAGTTCAAGTCAGGCAGAAGAATCACCTCCTTGTGCTATCTGGGTTATGAAAAGTCAAGGGTCAAAGATTTTTACAGAGTCCTTTGCAAAAGATCACTGTCACACTGTGCTACTGAAGTGCACTTCTGTGTAGCCTTCCAAATCTTGGACTGAAGAATGCAAAACATCAACAGTTACAGGGAGGTCTGTGTTTCAATCACTACTACATGGAGATGGTGGACAGGAGCATAATATAGCATTGTCCTTACACAATGACCAATTTTGGCAAGAATTCTCAGAATTTGTTGCCCTGTATTCGTAATGAATAGCATGTGAATTCATGTAGATTCCAAATGTCAAGTATTGGCTTTTCCTGGCTTTTACCCGATATGGGGTTCCAAAGAGAACACAAGAATCCTTTATTTTATTTCATCCGCATAGTTTTTAGTTTAAGACTATGGCAAGTTGGATCGAAAGTCGCCGTTTGAGATTCACTTTACTGATTCAGAGTTTGGCAAAAAGGTGCAGTGAGATTTTCCACCACCTGACAACTTTCTTTTGTTCTTCTCCTTCCAGGATTCTGACGATGAAGCCATGGCAAAGAAAAAATGGCCAACCGTTGACGCGTCGTACTATGGGGGAAGAGGAGTGGGCGGCATTAAACGGATGGAGGTTCTTAATGTTGCTTGTTCTTTTTGAAAGTCCATTCAAAACATTCACGCACTGTTATTTTTGGAACGGTTACAAACAGCTGAGGAAAACGTTCTTACCTGCTGGACACAAACAGTCTACTTATGAAATCCTCGCCCTTGTAAATAGGACGTTGATTATGATCTGAGATTTAATATTTGAAGCCACAGTGCCATTTGTGCCACAAATACAACCCTGGCTGACTTGCCCTGTTGTGCAGCAAAAGGTTTAGTCTGGATAATCTGCTGTATGAAACTGCGATAATTGAGCTGTACTGATACTTTGTACTTTAGCCACTCAAGCCCCAGTTAGCAATGTCAGGGTAATGATGAACCAATTATTAGTTAGCCTTTGCTAACAGTATAAATGGTGAAAATTGTTTGCTGATTCTTCTAAATGTTACATTTTAAAGTTAAATTAAATGGTTTTCACAATGGCTTAGTTAATATAGTGACTATATGAAAACCAAACAGGTTGGACTAACAATCTGTGTAGTGTCCTTAAATTGGTAAATCGAAGCTACAGTTGTACCACTTTCTAAACTCAGTTCACAGTGTAACAGCCATTGCTGGTCAGTATTAGTTTCATCTGTAAATTACAAACTATAGCTTCCTAGAGATCCTTGGGGGCAAATTTATGCCTGTTTTTTAGTGCGGAGCAAGATGAAAATCCTAACAAAAAAAGCCACCAACTCCTCACTATCTATGCAAAAACTATTGCGTCTTTGAAGCCAAAGCAGACCTTATTAATATGTTTAGGTTGGGGGTCTTATGGTCTTCAGGGTGCATAAGCAAGAACAACTGGAGACTGTACTGAAATCGCTAAAGATAAGTTCTTGAAGGGTGGCACAGTGGTTAGCACTGCTGCCTGCAGCGCTGAGGACCCGGGTTCGAATCCTGGCCCCTGATCACTGTCCGTGTGGAGTTTGCACATTCTCCCCATGTGCATGGATTTCACCCCCACAACTCAGAGATGTGCAAGTTAGGTGGATTGGCCACGCTAAATTGCCCTTTAATTGGAAAATAAATAATTGGGTACTCTAAATTCATTTTTAAAAAAAGATACGTTCTTGATATGATTCTTATGGGGACAGGAGGAACAACAAAATTTGTCCACCTTTAAAAAAAATTATTTTTTTCGGAATGGGGTCTTCGCTGGCTATGGCAGCATTTGTTGCCCGTCCCTAATTGTCCTTGAGACGGTGGTGATAAGCTATCTTTGTGAACCGCCGCATTCCATGTGGTGTAGGGTACACCCACTGTGGTAGGGACTTCCAAGATTTTGACACAGCAACAGTGAAGGAACGGCCAACATATTTCCAAGTCAGGATGGTGAGTAACTTGGAGGGGAACTTCCAGGTGATGGTGTTTCCATGATTCGAACCCAGGTCCTCAGCGCCGCAGTCCCACTGCGCCACTTGCCGCCCCGGTGTCGCGCTTCTTGAGTGTTGTTGGAGCTGCACTCATCACATATTCCATCACATTCCTGACTTGTGCCTTGTAGATGGTGGACAGGCTTTGGGGAGTCAGGAGGTGAGTTACTCGCCGCAGGATTCCCAGCCTCTGACCTGCTCTTGTAGCCTCAGTATTTATATGGCTGGTCTAGTTGAGTTTCTGGTCGATGGTAACCCCCGGGATGTTGATGGTGGGCGATTCGATGATGGTAATGCCATTGAATGTTAAGGGGCGATGGTTTGATTCTCTCTTATTGGAGATGATCATTTCCTGGCACTTGTGTGGCACAAATGTTCCTTGCCACTTGCCTGCTTCCAATTCTCCGTGAACCCCTGCATGCTGATTGCCTGCACCCTCAACCCCATGTGCTCCGCATTGCAGACCCTACTGTACGTAACTGCCTAATGCAGTGGTGGAACCAGTGCGGGGGTTGGTGGTGGTGATTCCTCTGCCCCTCTTCATCATTTCGGAATCAGCGAATTTCATATTTCAGAACACAGACAAAACTGCTGAAAGGTTGGTATGAAGGTCCAGCGTGATTTGGAAAGCAAATGGAATGTCGTTGTTTATTGCGAAGGGAATGGAATATAACATTGTATTGTAGGATGTTGGTGAGGCTACATTTGGAGTACTCTGTACAGTCTTGGTCTCTTTACTTCGTTAGAAGCGATTCAGAGATGGTTCACGTGAGCGATCCCTGGGGTGAAGTGATTATTTACGAGGAAAGGTTGGGCCTGTATCCATGGAGTTTAGAAGAATGAGAGGAGATCCTATTAAAACATACAAGATTCTGATAGCGTGGATGCTGAGAGGATGTTTCCCCCATTGGGGAGAGACCAGAACCAGGCCACACCGTGTATCTCCATTTAAAGAGATTAGGAGAAATGTTTTCTCTCAGACGGTCATTCGACTGCGGACGTCTCTTCCCCAGACTTGTGTCTCCAATCACATAGCCGTTCTAAGTCTGACACAAACGGCAAAGCAAGACTGACTGCTGATGTCAGATCACTGATCTGATATGAATGTCTTCCAACATTGCTATCAAAAAATTGTGAGTGGTAAGCACTGCTGCCTCAAGGCGCCGAGGTCCCAGGTTCGATCACGGCTCTGGGTCACTGTCTATGTGGAGTTTGCACATTCTCCCCATGTCTGCGTGGGTTTAGCCCCCACAACCCAAAGATGTGCAGGGTAGGTGGATTGGCCACGCTAAATTCCCCCTTAATTGGAAAAAATGAATTGGGTACGCTAAATTCTTTTTTTTAAATTATGAGAACAAATCTCTATCTTTATTTCTAACGCAGTGGCCAGAATTCTCCAGCCACTAGGATTTTCTGTTCCTGCCAGTAGTGCACCTCCACCTGCGGGTTTCCTCGCAGCGTGTGGTGGCTTCGGTGGGAAATCCAATTGACCGGTGGCAGCAGTGGAGAATCGCGCTGCCAGCGAATGCCGCCACCGAGAAACACGCGGCTGGGAGACTGGCGAATCCAGCCCAGTATATAAAATAGAGTTGTACGTTTTAAACTTTTTTCTTATTCCAAAAAGTCACAGAAGGCTCACCTTTTTTTTTGTTGTTAAGTGCTTGTCCACATATGTTGCCGTCCCTTTTTCTGTTCCAGTAATTGGAAACAAATTTTCTGTACAAATGCACAGATGCTTTTCGTGATGTCGGAACATGTTTGACAAATTCAAAGCACATTTAATAAGTGGTAGAGATGCTACTGAAAACGTTTACTTTACAACTTGACAATAGAGCATTGCCTCGTAATGTAAAATACTTTACTTTAGCTGCTATTAACATTTTTAAATTATTCTAATAATTCGATTGTAATATTACAATTAATTAGAAGCTGGAGTAGGCCATCTGGTCCCTCGAGCCTACTCTGCCATTGGATAAGATCATGGCTGGTCTGATTGTGGCCTCTACTTTCCTGCCTGCCCTCCAGACCCTGGACTTCCTTGTCGATCAAGAATCTATCTAACTCTGCCTTGAAAAGTTTTCAACGATCCAATCTCCACAGCTCTCTGGGGAAGAGACGTCCGCAGTCGAATGACAGTCTGAGAGAAAACATTTCTCCTAATCTCTTTAAATGGAGATACACGGTGTGGCCTGGTTCTGGTCTCTCCCCAATGGGGGAAACATTCTCTCAGCATCCACACTATCAGAATCTTGTATGTTTTAATAGGATCTCCTCTCATTCTTCTAAACTCCATGGATACAGGCCCAACCTTTCCTCGTAAAATAATCACTTCACCCCAGGGATCGCTCACGTGAACCATCTCTGAATTGCTTCGAACGAAGTAAAGAGACCAAGACTGTACAGAGTACTCCAGATGTAGCCTCACCAACATCCTACAATACAAGGTTATATTCCATTCCCTTCGCAATAAACAACGACATTCCATTTGCTTTCCAAATCACGCTGGACCTTCATACCAACCTTTAGTGATTCGTGTCCCACCCATGATCCAACTGCACCAGAGAGTTTTGTAATCTTTGTACATTTGAATAATACACTGCTTTTCTATGGTTTCAATGCAGTAGTTTGCATAAGATAGCGCTTGTGTTCTAGAGTATTTGAGTAACAGTGGTTATAAGGCTAGTCTTTCCTCATGTCGAATTTACAGACATTTCCTACAAACCGTAGGATAATGTTGATGCATTTTCACAATTTTCAAACTGACGCTACAGGCAGAATTTTACCCAAATGTGTCAAGAGTGTCAGGCTCGGACTGAAAACCGGCGTGTGTGTCTCCAGGTGCACGGTCGAGTTTTCAGACCAGGCACTCAAGTGCTGAGAAAACCTAGGGGTGTGGTTTACGCCGTCACTATGTGGGGGCGGAGCCTGATAGAACCAGCCAAGATGGCGCCCCAATTTGCACTGAAAATAAACTGGCATGGGGCAGCACGGTGGCGCAGTGGGTTAGCCCTGCTGCTGCCTCACGGCGCCGAGGTCCCAGGTTCGATCCTGGCTCTGGGCCACTGTCCGTGTGGAGCTTGCACATTCTCCCCGTGTTTGCGTGGGTTTTGGCCCCACAACCCAAAAGATGTGCAGGCTAGGTGGAATGGCCACGCTGAATTGTCCCGTAATTTTAAAAAATGAATTGGGTACTCTTTTTAAAAATAAAAAATTAAAATAAAATTTTTTTTAAAAAGAAATAAATAAAAATAAACTGACAAGAATCTAATTTCCCGAATCTTGAGGGAATTTTGCACCCGCGTGGCTATTTGTGCGCTTGGCGAACCCGGGTGCAAAATCCCACCATACGTTTCTCTTTGAACTTTTAGGGCACGTATCGTCAGCATTTCATGTAATCTTTATGGCACCTTTGTGTTTTGTGAAGCTTCTAAGTGAATAGACACCTATTTTTAAACAAAACAAATGGGAGGGTGTTTGCCTCCCTCTGCTATTAATTACCCTATTAAAATTGCATTCTCAGAACCTGTTTCAAAGTTGCTTGTTGCTGAGATTTCATGAGTGAGTTAATAGCTGCTGAGCAAAACAGCTATTCCCACTTTTTAAAAGAAAGGAATTGTGGCACCTAAATATTGCCATCTTTTTTTTTTACAAGAATTCCAAAGCTTATATTTACTACAGTATTTCAACTTCTTGAATTAATTTGTTTGTGGTCAGGTACGCTGGGGTGGCAAAGGTTCGACTGAAGAAGGTGCAAAATTGGAAAAACCCAAAAATGCCGTGGTCAAGATGCCAGATCAAGAGTTTGAACCGCTGGATCCTCGCCCCTACAAACCCCGAAGGCCACCGCCAGACCAGAGAAAATGGTACACCCCAGTTAAGGTAATTTATTTCTTGTTCTGTTTATTTTTTATGGTCTGACTGATCATAAAAGGAGTTTAAATGAACCATCGAATAACTTTGTGTCACATAATCACCCAAATAGTATGGGCATGTCACAAACTGGAATATTCTTTTTTTGAAATTATGAGTGGATTCCTCCCAAGTCCATGCCAGCGGGTTTGAGGCTGAGCGCGGTGGGAGAATATGGCAGGAGGCTCAGAAATTGGTTACACGCCAGCATGAACTCACAGCTGTATCGGCCGTTGGTGCCCGCCATGGCGGGTTGGAAATGAACCCGGCATGAACCTCTTTTTCATTCCAACAATGGGATTCAGATGAAGGCCCCCAACCCCACACCAGATTCTCCCTAATAAAGGCGGGAAACACAAGCGGAACATTGCGACGTGCAGATGTCGGGACTCAATTGAACAGTGCCTGGGGCTGCCTCCGGAGTTCAAGATGGAGCTAACCCTTGACTCTGGAATCCCACAGCAGAGGGGTGGGGGAGAAAGAGGCGAGGCGGGGGGAGCAGGTGCATCTGCCAGTGGACCTTCCAGATTTGGTATCCTGGAGGGGATCCGTAATCCAGCCTCAGAACGTTCTTGGAGATCCATCTTCATTCGCAGGTGGTCCTTCTTTTCTTCAAGAGTGGGTTAGTGACATTGGGCACCTTTTCAAGAGGGCACCTAGCTACAACGGCAGTCCACGTGCCACCCAGACCTGCCCCACCACTGAATGCAGCGTAAAACACCCGGGTGGATAATAAATGAGGTCAGGGTTGGCGTGTTTTCCAGCCAGCCGCCGCAGTGGGAAACACTCCACATTCCCTCCCCCGCCACGGCACTTAGTCTCAAAATGGCCCGCCCTGTGACTCAGTATCAGTATTTTGCACGTCAGTCAGTCGATGACTTTTGAGTGAACGTGCAATGCATAGCAAAGTGTAATGGTGCAAAGTGGTGCCATGGGAGGTGGTCGTGGTTGCTGAAAACTTTGGGCTGTCAATTACTGTTTGGCAGGGTCACCACTAAGGAATAGTTGCTGTGGCACAGAGAATCTTGAACATACGTAAAAAGCTGGTGAGATGCAATTGAGCCCACAGATAATACAAATGATTCAACAAGAACAATTCATTAAGAATTTTTACAGTCAGAATTTCTAACTTGGTTACCAATCTGTAGCAATATTAAAGTAGCCAACATGGAACATGAAACAAATTCTATAAAGAATTTGTGGGTATTTTTACTTTTGAGTAAGATTCAAAATCACTAAATTTTTGTAGCGTGTTTTCACTTCTGTTTGACCACAATATGACATGTTGATCCTGCGGTGCACATGAAACCCCTGATCTGCCAGTCACAAAGTCATTATTGCAACTATATAGAGCTCAATGTAATGATAACCAGTGCCATGTATATGGACTAGGTTGTGGAGCTAATATTTATCGTTTCTGAAGTTCAATAGTATAGTTTTTTGCTAAGCAGCAACAAATAAATCTTGTTCCTAATATTGTTGTGATAATTTATCCAGGGAAAATTGGATGCCTTATGGGCTCTTTTTCGCAGAGGCTATGACCAAGTGTCTCTGATGAGGCCACAGCCTGGGGACAAGGTAAGATCAGCCATAAACCTATCTAAGCATCTTTCCGGCACAGAATGGCATGCTAGTTCACCTCCTGATTACTATATTTAGAAATCTTGGCAGAATCAATTCCAATCAAATTACGAAAAGTACGATGCCAATTTTGCATCCTTAATTTCTGAACATGTACATTAGGCTGGAATTCTCCGGCCCTTCGCTGGTGCCGGGATTCTCTGGTCCTGCCGGAAGCATAACTCCGCCCACTGGTTTCCCGGCGGCTTCAACGGGAAATGCCATTGACAAGCGGCGGGAAGAGAGAATTCCGCCCCCAGGGAATGGCATGCCAAATTCTCTGACCTTGCTCGCAGCGGTAACGGGGCGGACTCGCGACGGAGAATCCCAGCCTCTATATATACATATGTGCACACACATATTTTGTATATCATATATAGATATAAATATACAGACAAATTAAATAATTAAAACTTCAAGAATGGTATAATTTTTTAATTTGGGCGGCATGATAGCACAGTGGTTAGCACTGTTGATTCACTGTGGCAGGGACCCGGGTTCGATTCCCGGCTTGGGTCACTGCCTGTGTGGAGTCTACACATTCCCCATGTCTGCGTGGGTTTCTTCCAGGTGCTCCGGTTTCCTCCCACAAAGTCTCGAAAGACTTGCTTGTTAGGTGAATTGGACATTCTGAATTCTCCCTCAGTGTACCCGAACAGGCGCCGGAATGTGGCGACTAGGGGATTTTCACAGTGACATCACTGCTGTGTTAATATAAGCCTACCTGTGATATTAATAAAGATTATTAATAAATTATTATTATTAAATAATTTTTTTAATAGTAAATTAACAATCTATGGCAAAGGTGATTTAGTTTTAAATAGCTTTACTCAAAGATGTGCAGGTTAGGTGGTTTGGCCTTGCTAAATTGCTCCTTAGTGTCCAAAATGTTAGGTGGGGTTATGGGCATAGGGTGGTGGCGTGGGCCTAAGTAGCTCACATCAATGTCAGTTGTGGCATTAAGATATTGCCCCAAGGATCTGAGACTAACTTATAAACTTGTTATCATGATATGCAGACACACACAATAATATACAGACAAGCAGCTAATGGACACAGAGAACAGGACATGACCAATGAGCAGGCAGGACACTCGGGGGTGGGATCTGACTATAAAAGACACGAGGCACTCACACTCCGCCTCTTTCCACTGATGAACATCTGGGAGTCAGTCAAGGATGTTGTTACAATCTCACACCTCCACCACGTGGCTAAGAGCTAGTCTGGTTCAGTCAGACAGAGTAACCACACTTAAGTTAGCGGAGAGTCGAACTCATAGGGAACTGTGCTATTAGTTCAGCAAACCTAATTGAACTAACTTCAAGGTCTGGATATCTTTCTGATCTAAGCTGCATCCAGTTGCAGCCAGTGTTAGACCAGTGTACCTAACATGACACTTGCAACTTATAAAACCAACTTAATAATAACACAATATATTGTTTGTATTTATGAAAGTTCAATTACATGTATCTTTTCCAAGTGTGTGTATGTACGCTCACAGTTGTGTGTATTTGTTTATGTTCATGTGGGCGCGTGAGTGTGTGGACGCGTGAGTGTGCATGGGTTCATGCAGGTGGACATGTATGTGTGTGACACACCTACGCAGTACATATAATTTCCGAAATAGTCCAAAATCTATGATTCAGTAGCAAGATCTGCAAATAACTACAAATAATAACTACCACAAGGCAGTAAAACCTGACTTGATGATGCTTTTGAGAACTGTAGTTTTGCAAATATTTTGTTTTATGAGATAGCATGCGGGTCAGAAGTTATCAATAATATTCAGTGCATGGAGTTTCACTTTGGAATTGTCCATTTGTTCCCTAAATGTTGAACGGTGTTTCCAGATGTGGACAATGCTTGTAATATGTGTTACCAACTATGTGTTACCAACTAATCAGTTCTGGCAACTAGATTGGTTTTCATTGGCAAAGCTACTGAAACAGTTCAACTTCCTGATAATTTATATTATAGGACAATAAGAAATAGGGGCAGGAGTGGGCCACTCAGCCCTTCCAGCCAGCTCCGCCATTTAATACGATCATGGCTGATCTAACACTTCCTGCCTTCTCTCCGTAACCCTTAGTTCCCCTTCTGATTAAAAAGCTATTGATCGTGGCCTTGGAGATGTTCAAGGACTCAGCCGCCACAACTCCCTGGGGTAATGAATTCCAATGATTCACCCCTCTTCGAGAGAAGAAATTCTTTCTCAAATCCAATGCGCACCTCCTTATTCTGCCCTCTGCTCCTACCCTCTCCCAGAAGTGGAAACATCCTCCAATGCTTAACCTGTCTAACCCCCTAAGAATCTTATATGTTTCAATCATATCACCTCTCATTCTTCTGAGCTCCAAGGAGTACAGACCCAACCTGTTTAATCTTTCCTCGTATGGCAGTCCCTCCATACCCGGGATCATCCTGGTAAACCTCTGTACTGCCTCCAATGATAATATATCTTTCCTTAAATAAGGGGACCAAAACTAGACCCAGTATTCTAAATGTGGCCTCACTAGTATCTTGTACAGTACCAGCGACATGTCTTTCCTTTTATACTCCAGCCCCCCTTGAAATAAAAAGCAGCGTTCCATTTACCTTTCCTATTACCTTTTGGACCTGTGTGCTAGCTTTCTGGGCTTTGTGAACAAGGACCCCCAACTTCCTTTGTGTTACAGCTTTCTGCAGTCTCTCTCTATTTAAATAATAATCTGCCTCCTCGTTCTTTTTTCCAAAATAAACAATCTCACATTTTCCCACATTGAATTCCATTTGACAATTTTCTGCCCGCTCACTTAACCTGGTACTATCTCTCTGTACATATTTATATCCTCCTTGCATTCTGTCTCCCTCCCGCCTTTGTATCATCCACGGATTTGGCCACAGTACACTCTTTTCCTTCCTCAAAATCATTAATCTATTATTATGAAGCGCTGTAGTCCCAACACTGATCGCTGTGGCATTCCACTTGCTACTGCCCTCCAACTACTCGCTGCTTCCTTATCTTATATGTGTTGTGTAACATGCACCATCAACATATGACTTATTCATTTGGCATTACTATTTTAGCAAAGTTCTTTAAAAGACCCTATTGAGTGGACTTAGATCCACCATCTTTTTAAAATCAGGTCGGAGAATGGAAGGAATGATGAGAATTATTTTGGCCCCAGTCTGCATTTGCTGCCGGTTCTAATAGCTGATCCTTTCCTGCCCAACCCAAAACCCATGGGCAGTGCCTGGATTTGCAGCCCATTTCCCTCCCATCTCTCTTTTCTACACTCATCCCCAAATCTACTGGATGAACCATGGCAGTGGGGCCAGTCTGTGGTGAGAATGAGCCTACAAAGGGCAAATTGAGAGCGAGGTCTTAGAATAGATCATTTCACCTTCTGATAGCTTGCCTACTGAGGGACCAGCCTTGGCTACAGCACTCAGTCAATCAGTTGATCTAGTCTTCAGGGCACTTTAATGCTGCTTCGTACCTCTAGCTGCTACAGCAGTGGTCCCATTGCAGCACTGCTGTGATTTTTCTGGCAAGTTGTACGTGTACGTCTGTCCTGAATGTCTAACGTCCCAAACCAGTGGGCTGAGTCGTGATGGGTCAGGTCAGAAGTCTTTTAGAAGGACGATCAAGAAATCCAACTCTCCCCTGCTCTTTATCACAATGGTGCCCTGCGATCTTTTACATTTAAAAAGGTTTCAGTTAATCAGCTCATCTGAAAGGTGGAACCTTCCACAGTTCCACAGTGCAACACTCCCTCAGCTCTGCACTGGAGTTTCAGTCGAGATTATTATGCTCATGCCCAGGAGTAGGACTGGAGCGCATTACCTTCTGACTCCAATGCAAAAGTGCTACCAACTGAGCCAACAGTTAAAACCAACACGTTTCCCATATGCGTTATTGGTCAAATCCTCAAATGGCCAATTAGTTGTGCATTATGTCGGGAGTAACTGCACACTGCTGGTTAATAGATTCAGTTGTTATAATTATATGCAGCACAGATCTTCTAATTTGACAGTGAATGTTAATCAAGGAAGCTAAAATCAGTGCATTGCTAATGATTAGACACATAGCACGCCTTACGAGGAAGGCGTCACTCACTTTGGAAGAAATTGGTTTCCAATTTCAGTCAGCTGTTACATAATGTATGGGCCTGTTCCTTCCTCTTACAAGTATAGCCCTATTGAGCTTTCTGAATAGGCGGTATCGTCCAGCTGTATTCTGCAACGTACATCCTGTCTCTCACACAAATTCGAGTTAACAAGCCCACGTCTTCCTTTTGCCAAGTTCTCATAATGAATACATTAGAGATTCTGTTTGGGCCAAACCTCCTTAAAGATTCACAAGACCAGCATTGAAGGGGGAAATGGTTTAAATTAAACCAAAACACTCTTAGACGGTCAAAGAATAGTGTAGCATGCATAAAATAAAAACAGCTGCAAAAAAAAAGTGAATATCTGTTGGTTTAAGAAAAAAATCTCCCAGCTGCACGATTATGTATATGCTTTGATTTTCTTCAAAACAGCGCCATGGCAGTCAACCAATATTTATACAGAGTGGGAAGCAAGTAATCGGGATCACGACATGTGTTTGAAATAATACATGATGTCGGTGATTCAAAATATAAATCCTCAAAAGATTGGTAACGGACCCATTTTCGTCCACGAAACAAGTGATGGAGCAATCATGACACCCTGAGTGTATGATGTGGTCCTGCCAGTATTTTAACACCACATTGAAAGTAAGCAATGATTAATTGTCAAATTATTCTCGCACGTCCCCGGTGAGCCGCTCCAGGGGGAACAGCGCAAGAAAAAAGAGACAACTTCTCTGTTTTGTTGGCGGCAAGTTTCAAAGAAATGTTTCCAGCAGTATTCCGGCAAGGAAAAAGACTTCTGAAACAATTGTCGTGCTAGCAGGATGTGTGACCACAGCATTAGCAGCTCACATGTGTTTTCAATCTGTGAACAAATGCTAGCGGCATGATTAGTATTTTAAAACCAGGTCCAGCAAGCTGGAAAAACAAGTTCGTTTTTTTTTTGTTCATTTGGGGAGTCTTTATTTGTCACCGATTGAATGATAAAAACCGTTGTGCAGTTTCAATAAAATTGCAGGTGTCGTCAGCCTTATCAGCTGCACTTTCGAATCGATCGGCTACAAAGACTGATCTCAGCTGTTGTTAACAATAAAGCTCGCGTGGCTTGAACTAGCAATCTTTTCAGTTCTTGGAGTGGCTGGTAGATACGGGGCAGGATATAGAACATAGAACATAGAACAATACAGCGCAGTACAGGCCCTTCGGCCCACGATGTTGCACCGAAACAAAAGCCATCTAACCTACACTATGCCATTATCATCCATATGTTTATCCAATAAACTTTTAAATGCCCTCAATGTTGGCGAGTTCACTACTGTAGCAGGTAGGGCATTCCACGGCCTCACTACTCTTTGCGTAAAGAACCTACCTCTGACCTCTGTCCTATATCTATTACCCCTCAGTTTAAAGTTATGTCCCCTCGTGCCAGCCATATCCATCCGCGGGAGAAGGCTCTCACTGTCCACCCTATCCAACCCCCTGATCATTTTGTATGCCTCTATTAAGTCTCCTCTTAACCTTCTTCTCTCCAACGAAAACAACCTCAAGTCCGTCAGCCTTTCCTCATAAGATTTTCCCTCCATACCAGGCAACATCCTTGTAAATATCCTCTGCATCCGCTCCACAGCCTCCACGTCCTTCCTATAATGCGGTGACCAGAACTGTACGCAATACTCGAAATGCGGCCGGACCAGAGTTCTGTACAGCTGCAACATGACCTCCCGACTCCGGAACTCAATCCCTCTACCAATAAAGGCCAACACTCCATAGGCCTTCTTCACAACCCTATCAACCTGGGTGGCAACTTTCAGGGATCTATGTACATGGACACCTAGATCCCTCTGCTCATCCACACTTTCAAGAACTTTACCATTAGCCAAATATTCCGCATTCCTGTTATTCCTTCCAAAGTGAATCACCTCACACTTCTCTACATTAAACTCCATTTGCCACCTCTCAGCCCAGCTCTGCAGCTTATCTATATCCCTCTGTAACCTGCTACATCCTTCCACACTATCGACAACACCACCGACTTTAGTATCGTCTGCAAATTTACTCACCCACCCTTCTGCGCCTTCCTCTAGGTCATTGATAAAAATGACAAACAGCAACGGCCCCAGAACAGATCCTTGTGGTACTCCACTTGTGACTGTACTCCATTCTGAACATTTCCCATCAACCACCACCCTCTGTCTTCTTTCAGCTAGCCAATTTCTGATCCACATCTCTAAATCACCCTCAATCCCCAGCCTCCGTATTTTTTGCAATAGCCTACCGTGGGGAACCTTATCAAACGCTTTGCTGAAATCCATATACACCACATCAACTGTTCTACCCTCGTCTACCTGTTCAGTCACCTTCTCAAAGAACTCAATAAGGTTTGTGAGGCATGACCTACCCTTCACAAAGCCATGCTGACTATCCCTGATCATATTATCCCTATCTAAATGATTATAAATCTTGTCCCTTATAATCCCCTCCAAGACTTTACCCACTACAGACGTGAGGCTCACCGGTCTATAGTTGCCGGGGTTGTCTCTGCTCCCCTTTTTGAACAAAGGGACCACATTTGCTGTCCTCCAGTCCTCTGGCACTATTCCTGTAGCCAATGATGACATAAAAATCAAAGCCAAAGGTCCAGCAATCTCTTCCCTGGCCTCCCATAGAATCCTAGGATAAATCCCATCAGGTCCCGGGGACTTATCTATTTTCAGCCTGTCCAGAATTGCCAACACCTCTTCCCTACGTACCTCAATGCCATCTATTCTATTAGCCTGGGGCTCAGCATTCTCCTCCACAACATTATCTTTTTCCTGAGTGAATACTGACGAAAAAATATTCATTTAGTATCTCGCCTATCTCTTCAGACTCCACACACAATTTCCCATCCCTGTCCTTGACTGGTCCTACTCTTTCCCTAGTCATTCGCTTATTCCTGACATACCTATAGAAAGCTTTTGGGTTTTCCTTGATCCTTCCTGCCAAATACTTCTCATGTCCCCTCCTTGCTCGTCTTAGCTCTCTCTTTAGATCCTTCCTCGCTACCTTGTAACTATCCATCGCCCCAACCGAAACTTCACACTTCATTTTCACATAGGCCTTCTTCTTCCTCTTAACAAGAGATTCCACTTCCTTGGTAAACCACGGTTCCCTCGCTCGACGCCTTCCTCCCTGTCTGACCGGTACATACTTATCAAGAACACGCAGTAGCTGATCGTTGAACAAGCCCCACTTATCCAGTGTGCCCAACACTTGCAGCCTACTTCTCCACCTTATCCCCCCCAAGTCACGTCTAATGGCATCATAATTGCCCTTCCCCCAGCTATAACTCTTGCCCTGCGGTGTATACTTATCCCTTTCCATCATTAACGTAAACGTCACCGAATTGTGGTCACTGTCCCCAAAGTGCTCTCCTACCTCCAAATCCAACACCTGGCCTGGTTCATTACCTAAAACCAAATCCAACGTGGCCTCGCCTCTTGTTGGCCTGTCAACATATTGTTTCAGGAAACCCTCCTGCACACACTGTACAAAAAACGACCCATCTATTGTACTCGAACTATATCTTTTCCAGTCAATATTTGGAAAGTTAAAGTCTCCCATAATAACTACCCTGTTACTTTCGCTCATATCCAGAATCATCTTCGCCATCCTTTCCTCTACATCCCTAGAACTATTAGGAGGCCTATAAAAAACTCCCAACAGGGTGACCTCTCCTTTCCTGTTTCTAACTTCAGCCCATACTACCTCGGAAGAAGAGTCCCCATCTAGCATCCTCTCCGCCACCGTAATACTGCTCTTGACTAGCAGCGCCACACCTCCCCCTCTTTTGCCTCCTTCTCTGAGCTTACTAAAACACCTAAACCCCGGAACCTGCAACATCCATTCCTGTCCCTGCTCTATCCATGTCTCCGAAATGGCCACAACATCGAAGTCCCAGGTACCAACCCACGCTGCCAGTTCCCCTACCTTGTTTCGTATACTCCTGGCATTGAAGTAGACACACTTCAAACCACCTACCTGAACGCTGGCCCCCTCCTGCGACGTCAAATCTGTGCTCCTGACCTCTATACTCTCATTCTCCCTTACCCTAAAACTACAATCCAGGTTCCCATGCCCCTGCTGCATTAGTTTAAACCCCCCCAAAGAGCACGAACAAATCTCCCCCCCAGGATATTTGTGCCCCTCAGGTTCAGATGTAGACCATCCTGTCTGTAGAGGTCCCACCTTCCCCAGAAAGAGCCCCAGTTATCCAAAAATCTGAAACCCTCCCGCCTGCACCATCCCAGTAGCCACGTGTTTAAATGCTCTCTCTCCCTATTCCTCATCTCACTATCACGTGGCACGGGCAACAACCCAGAGATAACAACTCTGTTTGTTCTCGTTCTGAGCTTCCATCCTAGCTCCCTGAAAGCCTGCCTGACATCCTTGTCCCCTTTCCTACCTATGTCGTTGGTGCCAATGCCAATGCCAATGCCAATATGACATTCATGTTTCCTCGAGCTGTTTTGGGATTTGGATAATGCTGACATGGCGCACTTAAGACCATCCTTAGCTGTTCTGAGGAGGCGGTAACAGAACCCATTGAACCCATATACTCTTTGTGGTTCTTCCACAGTGGTGTTAGGCAGGGAATTCTAGGATCGTTCCTAGCGATGATGAAGGAACACTGATACATGCCCAAATCCAGCTGGTGTAAGACTTTGGGATTGGGGGGGGGGTGGAAAACCTGCGATGGCAGTCCCCATGCACTTGTCTTTCACAAACTTTGAGATTGTGGGTCTATGGGGTGAAAATAAGCTTGGTGAATTATCACAGTACATCCTGTAGATAATACATGCTGTAGCCACAATGCTCTGGTGATGGATGAAGTGAGCATTGAACCCAATGGCAGAGATGCAGTCAAGGGGACTGTGTTATCCTAGGTGGCATCAGTTTCCTAAATGTTACTGTGGTTGCACACCCAGGTCAGTGGCGAGTTATCCACCTTACACGAGCCACATAATTGATGGCAAGATTCTGAGGGGTCTGGAGGTGAACCCCACACCATCAACTGTCCAGCCTGCCACGGTGATGATATGGTGCGTACAGTTCAACCTCTGGTAAAATGAGATTCCCACAATGTTAAGAGACAGATAAACCATGACTTACTTAGCCTTGGTACTGTTAAACTTGCCAAAAGTCGCAAACTATTGCTGGCAAATGGTGGTTGTAGCCAATGGATTTCAGAATCCAACCAGGAATGATGGCAATCAGCATAGCGGCAGCAACGCTGGAGGATGCACTGAGGCTGGACAAGCACGAGCTGCTCTGGTATCACCCTGCAGCAGCAAAACTTGGCCCAGAGGAACAGTAGCCAGCCTGTGAGGATGGAGATCTGGCCAACAGGCTGAAGTGGAAGTGGGAAGGGGGCGTCACATTAGGCCTCATGTGTATCGGCAGTGCCTGTAATTCAAGGACCTGCTGGACTGGGCATGCTCTCTAAGACGGCAGCTGAGCAGGGGGACCATAAGGCATATCTGCATGATTAAGCTGCACCTGGAACCGTGGGGGTATGGGGGAGAACACCCGCTCCCGGTGGCCGTCAAGGTAACTGTCGCCCTGAACATTTTTGCCACTTGGTCCTTCCAGGCTGCGATTGGGTACCTTTCTGGGATCTCACAGACCTCAATGCATAGGTGCATTTGTGCCGACATGGAGGCCCTGTGTGCCCGCTCAGCACAATATATCAGCTTCAATGTTGAGCGAGCCCACCAGGATGCCCAGGCAGCAGGATCGCCGTCATCACCAGGATCTCGCAGGTTCAGGGAGTGATCCTCGGGGTGCATGTTCCCCAATGAGCACCGGCACATGAGGGGGTGGTCTTCACAAACCTAAAGAGGTTCCACTCCATGAACGTGCAGCTGGTGTGTGACCACGCGATTCACATCATGCACGTTTGCGCCCAATACCTGCCCAGTGTGCATGACACCTTCATCCTGGCACACTCGGTAGTTCCTGACACTCTTCCGTGTCTGTTCCCTGCTGTCCATTGGCTCTGCATCTGCATCTCCAGCATCAATGGGACCGCTGTTTCCAGAAACCCGAGACCCGATGTACCGCTGCAAGTGGGTGGTGCGCACCAGATAGTGCCCCAGGAGCCTCTTCACTAACGAGCCCAACCGTAGTGAGTGTCTCTGGGATAGTCGAGGGTGTTGGCGACAGTTCTGATGGAACATCAGTGTCGTCCCCAGGCTGGTGTTCCAGGGTATCACAGGTTGATAATTGGGGCTCGCGTCGCTGTCTGTTCCTGCCTCCTTGCTGGACATGTCCTGGGGTTGTGGCTGGGGGTGGGGGACACCAGAAGGGTCAGCCTCGCCACCAAGTGATCCTGCAAGACAAGACATGGCACATGGTTGGGTTGCGGGTGGGGGTGGTTTGGGAAAGGTGTCGTGGTGAGGTTGGTGTGGGGGTTGTGCAACATGTGCGATAGGGACACTGCAACTCAAGGGGGCCACATTGTTCTCCGATGCCAACCTCCACCTCGGTGACGGCCGTCTTCCCGAGCCCGCTGGCCAGGTCCAGTGCCCGCCGCTCCACGGCGGTGAGGGGCCGTAGGTCCAGCAGTCCCTTCCTGTCTTCTCACTCTTCCTGCGGTGGCCTTTATGAACAGTGCACAAGGCCATGCCGGGTGGTATGGGTGTTGGCATGTGCTGCAGGGTGGGATGCGAGCAGACTTGCCGGCGGGTGGGGTTCGGTTGCTCTTGGGGGGTGGGTGTATGGGACAAGAGGTTGGTGCCAGGAGAATGATGCCGGCTACTAACCCTGGCTGCCCTGTGCAGCTTTTTCCGGCATTGCTGGCCGGTCCTGGCGGTGGGGCCAATAGCGCTCACGACCTCTGGCATGTACGCCCAGGCCCAGTGTACGGCAGTGGGTGGCAGCCTCCTTCCCACCCCGGGGAACAGGGTGCCCCTCCTCTACCCCATGGCGTCCAGCAGGGTCTCGAGCTCCATACCTGGGTGCCGGGCTGCCATTTTGCTGGCTGTAATGAATATGTGTGTGTGTGTGGAGAGTGGAGTGCTGATATGCAGCTCCAGCTTGTCAGCCTCTCGTGTGCCAATCCTGACCCCGCCAAATCGGACACTGTTTTTCATTGGAATTGCTCTAGTTCCACGTGGCACCGGTGCGGCTAGCCCATTGACGGATCCTGAATTGCTCCAGGTCTGGCACTGCTTCCGTGGCCGTAGAACACCATCGATTCAGTCCCGACATCAGCACTTAATCTCTGAATGGGAGAATCCAGCCCATTGTGTTTTGAGAGATATTGGGCTGGATTCTCCCATCTCCCAGCCGGGTGTTTCTCGACGGCGCGCCATTCGCTGGCGGTGGGATTCTCTCTTCCCACCACTTGTCAATGGGATTTCCCATCGAAGCCACCTCACACCGTCGGCAAATCCGCAGGCGGGGGTGAGCTGCCAGCGGGAAACGAGAATGCCAGCGGTCGGAGAATTCCAACCATGGACCTTTCTTTGTCGGAAGATGTCCGAGAAGTGATCCCTTTGAGAGATATGAGACAGTAAACTGTACGGATAAACCTTTAACTCAAGCTTTAAATTTGATTAGAAGAAAAGAACAGCTTCAAACTGGGGCTGGTTTAGCACACTGGGCTAAATCGCTGGCTTTTAAAGCAGGCCAAGGCTGGCCAGCAGCACGGTTCAATTCCCGTACCAGCCTCCCCGAACAGGCGCCGGAATGTGGCGACTAGGGGCTTTTCACAGTAACTTCATTTGAAGCCTACTTGTGACAATAAGCGATTTTCATTTAATTCCATAAAAGGCAAATTTTATCACAAAGCTCGTCACACAAAAGTGATCAGCCTCTAAAGAGAGTAATGGAAGTAAAAACCAATTGGATGTTGCAATGAGCGACATTCAGAACCATTCTGGATGCACAAACTAAAATAAGCCAAATTAACTTTCACATTTGTAATTATTGTACGATTTTATGATTTAAAATATTTCCCGTAAAAACCTCACTTTAACTGTCTGACTGATGATAGGCATTTCTTTAAATATTAAGAATCGTATCTTACAATGCCTGTGGTTAGATTTGGGGCAATTACAAAAACTGAAATGATGCAAAATTAAACAAGATAGTGACCAGTCAGCGATCAACAAAATGAAGATAACAAGACAAATCATTGTTACCGGTTTTGATCTACAATAAAACACATTGATGTGTTTTAGTTAGCATATTCTCTGCAGGAATGTTTTTATTGTGGAATGTGGCGTAAACAACAGCAGGGCAAAATTGACACTGTTTCGAAGAGATTGCCATGGAGGTGAACACTAAGCATGGATTACAGAGTTCTTAGAACAGCTGAATGAAATGGCTTCGTGCATTGTTACCAGACGTTGCTTTGTGATGCAGCGAGAGGTAATTTACAATACAAGTCAGCATCTAGGTGGTCCAGTGAAATGAATACTTCAATAGAAGGACCTAAAAAGGACATGAGGTCATGCACAAGATGATAATCAGGCGTTGGCATTCAGGCGTGATGTCCTTAGGCAAGGACTAAACAAATTGCTGTGATTGATTGGGCTTAAGTCAGGGTGAGGGTAACGCTTGCTGCCTCGCCACTTGGGCAGAGAAAAGGCAATTTGGTGAACAGTCCGGCCAACAGCCAAACACAAGGACGAACATATGGGAGCGAGCAGAATGGTGCAGCATGAATACTGCACAGATGTGAGTGGAGGTAAGGGAGTCGTTCCATATGGTGCCTTACTGGTCCTTTGGTTGGTCATGAATGGCAACAAGCTCTGGTTCAAGACAGCAGAGAGATTTACTGTCAGGACTAATGATGGGAGCACGGAGAGCAGAATGTCGGCAGACTGAAAGCTGCTTCTTAGGGGCGACAGGCTGAGTCACTAAATGCAAACTGGGAAACGGACAGCTGTCACGGCTAGGATCATTAGTCTAGTCTTCAACAATGCATCTCTGACACCTTGCTTTAAAGATTTAATGCATACCAGACTGCAAGAGAACAATATGCCAGGGGTATTGCATTAGCGTAATTATTACCCGTCATACCTCATTAATCTGTTTACTAAATCATTGTGGGGGAGGGGTGGTGATCATTTGGCTGATTTGATTGTCATTGAAATTAAACGTGGAAAAATTAACCACAAAACACGAATATACATTCGTACACCTTCATCCGCAAGCCCAGGGAAACATTTTTAACAAGCAGTTGTGATTTTAAAAAAGAAAAATTGTCCTCCATGCCTACAAGAAACAGCGTGTTGTTCACGTAATATAGTGTCACGATTTCTCATTATCTTAGTTGGTTATGAGTCATGATAATCATTTAAAATCTATTCCTGCCAGGATTCACAAATTGTATTATCCTGTCCTTTGTGCAGTTCGGCTCACTACATTTATATGAATGTATTCACATTAGAAATGAGTAATGAAAAGTGGCTATTTAGTGCTTGGAGCATCTGCAACAGAAGTATTTTTAAAATATTGTAGCAAATGATTAAAATTAAATTGTCCTGGAAATAATGTCTGTTTGCATATCAGCATTTGTTAGATTAAGATTTCCATCTGTGTAACATTAATGATGATACCCTCAAAGTCCATTGACAAACGCACTTGAGACTTGAAGATAATTTTTGTACTTAGAAATATTGCGTATTTTTGATCGAATCATCTTACACAAGTAGCAATCTGGTATTAAAAAGTCAAATTCATTGTGTTACACCAGGATAGATTAGTTTGTGGGATGTTTATCAAAAGCATTGCTGAATACACCGTCTTCCCAAGCATAGGTTAATCTGATATATTCCATTTCGTACCCAAATGTGGCTACCTTCTTTATGTTTGTCAGCAGCTGGATTTCAAACCATTGTTGAGCAACAGAACGCGGATCTCGTGCTGACGAAGCATTCATAGCATGCTTCCCATTCAGCCCGTCCAATTAGAAAATTACAAGGAGACTGCAAACCGCTGATCACTTAAATCATTAACTCAATTATGTACCTTCCAGGCAAGTTGAGAACTGACTTCTTGTCGAAAGAGAGTTTGTCAGGCGGATAAGCTCTATCTGCTGGAACAAACATTATCATGCTACTATCTCTTAAGAATTCAACTTGAAAATATTTTTTAAATGAGTTATTCTCAAGATTTTAATGAATGAAAGCAACAATTCCTGCAGATTAAACACCGTAGGAAAATTATGGCCTAAAAGCAAACATGAAAATCATACAGCGTGACACAGCTGATGATTATAGTGATCCAAGGGGCTGTTTAGCACAGGGCTAAATCACTGGCTTTGAAAGCAGACCAAGGCAGGCCAGCAGCACGGTTCAATGCCCGTAACAGCCTCCCGGAACAGGTGCCGGAATGTGGCAACTAGGGGCTTTTCACAGTAACTTCATTTGAAGCCTACTTGTGACAATAAGCGATTTTCATTTCATTTTTTCATTTCATTTTCAACGTAAAACAGAATAGAAAGTGTACTGTTCACATTCTAACATTTAACAAAGAAGCATCTCACTTTCAATACAGTCATTTGGGACATGATTGACAAATGGTGTGAGCTATATTTACACACAAACACAGTAAGTGGTAATGTAATCATTTTGTAGTTTTCTGAAATGTTTCACTAATTCAGAAGACTTAAGCGTAGACATGACGTAACTTGCTTTTAGTACAGAAGCAACAAAACTGTTGATCGTAGTTAAAACAGAAGGCATTCCTTTCCCCCACTTGCAGAGACCTAAGAGTGTGCCAAACAAAGAAGGGAATCTTTTCTGTCACAATATGGCTCGTGGCCTTTAAACTCTCCATCTGCTTGTCTGACAAGTAATCAAAGCGCGTGGCAGGGACTGGCAGCACATTGACGGCCCTTCTCAATTTAACTGGAGTGAGAGTAATTTGAACAGATTCACGGTTTCTTATTTGATTGTATACCAGTGATGGGTTAGCGATGATTTTTTTTTTTACCGCCGAGTATTTTTGTGTTTGATTAACATAGCATGAAATGAGCACAGGCACTTTGGGACCATGGTTATATTCTTTAATCAGGGGATTGCCCAAAGGAACATTTAACGTGTTACACAGCTATTTTTTTTACTGCTGTTTTAATTTAAATATAAACACTGTGAGGTGCAATTGTTTGAAATGAAACTCTTGCTCAGAGACTCTGAGCTACCTATGTACCCGGATGTAAATGGTTACACTTCCGTTCTGAATGGAAGGGTTCACATTATAATCCGCTTCATTTGGGAGTTTGACTGAAATTTCTTGCATATGCTATGATATCGGAACAAAATTGTGTTTCCTGTTAATACACACTGGGCGGAACTCTCCGAAGGAAGTTCTACGGGTGGGCCGGGATTCTCCAACCTCGCCTCTGCGACTGTGATCCTCTGGGCCCGCTGCAGTGAATGAAGTTTCGGCTGAGTGCCAAATTCCCCATTCTCGCTGGTGGCGGGGCAAACGAGGTCGGAGAATCACGGAGGTGGTCACCGGTGGGAAAGGAGGTGCGATCCCCGCTGCGTAGTTGGGCACGATCCAGATCGCAATCCACCCACACATAGAAATTTCTTTTTGGTGGTGGTGGGGGGGTTCATCAGCACAGAGAGGCGGGGCCTAAATACACCGGAAAGCCCGGCTTCAGAGTCTGATCTCAAAGTGGCAATAAAGAAGGCCCCCCTCCCCCTAACCATCCTTACCGGCATCAACCCCCCCTCTCACTGCTTCCACCACTACCTTTCCCCCCACAAGGATCGGGGCCCTCCCAATGAGTCTCCCTTCAGACCTACAAAACCCTTCCCGCCAGCATCAGGTTCCCCTCCACCCCTCCCATTAAGTGATCAATAAATACTCCACTGTGGTGTGGCCAAATATCCCCCCCCCCCCCCCCCCCCCCCCCCCCCCCCCCGCATGCTCCCCCTTACAGGCCCTGACCCTTGGCAACGCCAACTTGGTATGTCCATTGCACTGCCCTGCCATGTCCCCAACTACCTGGGGGCTCCAATATCTTCCGAGCCCCCCCCCCCCGGTGTGGTCATCACATCTGGTCTCTGGTGGTGGAGACCAGACGCGATTCCCGCTGGCCTCACGCTGTGCCGGTCGTTGGGGGGGGCTACCAGAAGCCGGGGTATTTCCCTTTTAAACTGACCCAGCATATTTAAATGCTGATTTAAATATGCGAAAGAATCAGATTATGTCAGCTGTAGCAGTCCCAGGAATGTCACTCTCTGTTTGGCACCCAGTGCAAACCCTGTTACTCTCCCGGCAATGCTACTGGAAAATCTAAATTGCCCTTTAATTGGAAAAAAAATTGGGAACTCTAAATTTATTTTTAAAAATAGATAAAGAGCGAATACTAAAAATGTCATGACTCATTTTTTTCTTTTTCCAAATGCGGACTGACCTATTTCCAACATTTCCATTTCCATTTTGCACTATGTAATGTAAGTAACAATTAATAACAAATAGCAAGCTCAAGTACATACTCATATACAACTAAATTAGCAGTGTTGTGGCATTGCGTCATTACCCCTGTTGATTGTAATGTAACAAAATCCTAGCAGATCAAACCCCACAAGCAATAAATGATTATTAGGTTAATGCAGGGTGAGCCAGGAACAGTCACTGAGCAGACCGAAAAAGACATCTGAATAAATTCTAAGTTCGAGACAAATATCAGGCTGTTGAGTACCAAACGAAGCGGTCATTCAGGCAAATGGAATGTATTTGACTTTGAAGTTATGGTATTTGCTGCCAAATATTTTATTTGTGCGGGAAGTATGTAAACAAGCAACTAATGCATTTGGTGTACGAGGTAGCAAAGACTCTGGGGAGCAGAATCAGATCTTCAAAGCAGATTAAGATGATTTTTTCTTTGCTGACCTTTTCTCCAGTGTTTGGACAACTTGTTGGACAAGTTCATCGTGTGCGTGTGTGTGTGGCCAACCAGTCAGTACTCCGTTCTCTTATAGTATCGATCTGTTGTTTCCCCTGACATTGGTATTCTTTTTTTAGAAATCTAGAGTACCCAATTATTTATTTTGTTTCCAATTAAGGGGCAATTTAGCATGGCCAATCCACCTAACCTGTGCATCTTTGGGTTGTGGGAGTGACATCCACACAGACAAGGGGAGCATGTGCAAACTCCACACAGACAGTGATCCAGTGCCGGGATTCGAACCCAGGTCCTTAGTGCCGTAGTCCCAGTGCTAACCACTGCGCCACATGCCGCCCCCGACATTGGTATTCCTGCGGACTGTTGCGGAGTATAATACAAAAAACTTCGGCAAAAAAGTCTCTCTTCAGCAATATTCAACTTTGTTAATTAGCTACAGACAGATGCAAGAGATTATTTTCAAACTGGTGTATCACTCAATAGAGTATTAATGTTTCTTCCGAGGAAATCGTTGGAATGGGTGTAGTGTAAAGAAACATATGCACTGTTACTAGCCCAATATTCCTGAATGCAGAATACATCATGGCATATTCACACACTACAGGCGTGAACGTGTTCGACGTTCATTGTAGTAAAATGGCATGTACATTACAATTTGCTACTGAGTAAAATTCAACAAACTTCACACCCAAGTTGCATACTACCAATGAAAAGCATTTTTGCTGGCACAGTTTAATTCAGCCTTTAGCACACTGCCTCTGCCCGAGAAACTCTCCTCCAGGAGAGGAAACATATTTGAACATTTTGCGCAGAGTAGGTAATCATTACTTGCAGGTGGTGAGGTTGACTATTGTGTACTGGCTGAAATTTGTCAGCTCCAGTCATAGAATCATTGAATTTACAGTGCGCAAGGAGGCCATTCGGCCCATAGAGTCTGCAACGGCCCTTGGAAAGAGCACCCTACCCAAGCCCACACCTCCACCCTATCCCCACACTTCCACTCTATCCCCACCCCTTCACCCTATCTCTATCACCCCAACTAACCTTTTTTGGACACTAAGGGCAATTTTAGCTTGGCCAATCCACCTAACCTGCACATCTTTGGACTGTGGAAGGAAACCGGAGCACCCGGAGGAAACCCACGCAGACACGGGGAGAACATGCAGACTCCGCACAGACAGCGACCCAAGCAGGGAATCGAACCTGGGACTCTGGAGCTGTGAAGCAACTGTGCTTACCACTGTGCTACCGTGCCGCCCAGTCAGGTCATGGATGTTGAGATCTTCCTGATCTCCATGCTCAGTACCAAACTAGGAAGAGCATTTACCCATTAGATTAGAAGGAAAGAATTTTGGAGATGATTTTGCATATGAAGATACAAACTAGGAGCAGGAGTAGGCCACTCGGCCCCTCGAGCCTTCTCTGCTATTCAATATGATCATGGCTGATTTGATAACCTCAACACCACCATCCTACGTGTGCCTCATACCTTTTGACTCGCTTGTTAGTCAGTAATCAATCTACCCATGCAGTAAAACTATTCAATAACTCTGCTTCCACCACTCCCTGGGGAAGAGAGTGCCAAAGATTCACGATCCTCTGAGAGAAAAGATTTCTCCTCATCTCTGCCTTAAGTGGAGAACCCCTATTTTTAAACGGTGCCTTATGGTTCTGGTCTCTCCCACAAAGGGAAACGCCCACTCAACATCCATCCTGCCAAGTCCCTTCAGGATCTCGTATGTTTGAATAAGGTCTCCTCCCATTCTTCTAAACTCCAGTGGATACAGGTCCAGCCTGTCTAACCATTCCTCTTCACCCTGTCATCCCAGGAATCAATCGCGTGAACCATCTCTGAACTATATCTAATGTATATCCTTTTTTAAATGAAACCAAAATTTTACACCACTGTAGATGTGGTCCGGAATTCTCTGGTCGTCGGGATTCTCTTTTCCCGCTGGTGGCGCAGTCCCGTCCGCGGGTTTCCCGTGGGGCGGCTTCAATGGGAAATCCCATTGAGGAGCAGCAGGAATGGAGATTCTTCGACCCCCCCGCCGGGCTGGAGAATCGCGGGGTGGGGGGGGGGCCGCCAACCGGCGCGATTCCTGCCCCCGCCGAATATCCAGTGCCGGAGAATTCGGCAACCGGCGGGGGCGGGATTCACGCCTGCCCCCGGCGATTCTCCGACCCGGCGGGGGGGTCGAAGAATCTCGCCCCAGATCAGCAGACACATGGGAACACCGTCGCCTGGAAGTTGCCGTCAAAGTCACTCACCATCCTGACTTGGATGACATCAACGTTCCTTCACTGTCCTTATAATTATTTGCCCTTTTTATATAAACATAATTTACCAAGTTCTTGGAGCATACTAGCAGTTGGGTTTACAATGATATAACAAACGTGGTCAAAAACAGGATAAAATCCTCACATAAAATTGAAACTGGGACTTACAAAGGCAGGAAACTGCGTGCTCACCTATCACCCATGTGACCTAGTTCAGCCCTGATCCTAAAAGCCTCGTCCTTGCTTTCAAATCTCTCTACAGCCTCATCCTTTTCGATCGCTGTAACCTCCTCCAGCCTGAGATCTCTTAAACGTCTCCAAATCTGGCTTCGGTTGCCAAGGTCCTAAGTTATGGAATTCCCTCCCTAAATCTCTCACTCTGTCTCCATACCTTTCCTTCTTTCAATAATATAATCCTTATTAGTGTCACAAGTAGGCTTACATTAACACTGCAATGAAGTTACTGTGAAAAGCCCCTAGTCGCCACATTCCGGCTCCTGTTCGGGTACACAGAGGGAGAATTCAGAATGTCCAATTCACCGAACAAGGACGTTTTCGGGACTTGTGGGAGGTAACCGGAGCACCCGGAGGAAACCCACGCAGACACGGGGAGAATGTGCAGACTCCGCCCAGACAGTGACCCAAACCAGGAATCGAATTGGCTCCCTGGCGGAGTGAAGCAACAGTGCTAACTGCTACCATGCTGTAAAGCTACGCCTTTGACCAATCTTTTGGTCATTTGACTAATGTTTCCTCGCTGTCAACATTTCTTTGACAATGTTTGTATAATGCTGTGGAATGTTTTATTATGTTAAATGTGCTATATGAATGCATATTGGTGTTCTGGAAGACTTTCATTAACCTCCGAGTTTAGAAGACGCTCACTAATACTCCAGATTAATTTTATGATTCGTTGCATCGCCTACATTTCTCACTTTATATTCTTGAATTGTAGTCATTTATTGGTATCCATTGTGTCTCTTTTGCACATAAATATTGGACTGGATTTTCCGGCCATTCCCACCGGCGGCAAGTCCCCTAGTGGTGAAGGTTGCGAACAACCAGAAACCCATTGACAATGGCAGCCAATGGCGGGCTGTTTCCCCCACCGTCATGGAGGGAGGGGTGGAAGTCCCACCCAATGTGATGTATTAAAAAAAGGAACTAAACCAATGTTGTATCCAAAACAGCAAATTTACTGAAAACGAAACCTTGCTGAGAGTGACCCTATACAGAAACAAAATTGGCCTTGAAAAGAAGCCTAGATAGGAATAAAAATAAATCTAAACTAAACTTTATACGCTGGTTGAAAAAAATCTGCGAGCAGTAGTTGCAAGTAATAATGGTGTGAACGAAAAACAAATTCCACTGCTGTGCGCCATTTTTCCCTTTCTCATCTTCACCTAGGGTACAGGAATGAACACGTGCAGATTATGATTTTGTTACTTCTCTTTTCCACACTAGGGCCGCTGCATTAACTTCACCAGGGTGAAAGAAAACGAACCCCCCCCTCCGCTATGCAACGCTCCTGCTTTGCACGTGCAACAGTCTCACAATGAATACATCCCCCTAACCTGTGAACTTCCCAGTCCTCCGGTTCTGCCAGCCAGGTCGTGTGTGAGGAGTCCGCCCCCCGGGCCGCCACCATCGCGTGCACCCCCTCCCTCACGACCTCCCCCTCGCCCTGCGGTAAGAACCTGACCTCCCCAGGACTCACATCGGCGACAAGAACATTGCGGAGAAGAAAGAAAAGACCAGGCCAAAAAGGAGAATACTACTGGACCTCGAACCAAAATATTTATTGAATTTCTGGGTTTCCTTGAAAGGGTAAAATCTGTTGCTGTGCAGCAAGTTTCCACCCGGAAATCCCAAATCAGTAGAACCTCTCTGTGGAGTGGAAGATAATATTGTGTCCACCTAATGTACTATCCATGTGTTTGAATTCTGGATAATTATCAGATTGATTTTGAGTTACAACAAACCCTGAATTTTTCTCTTTTGAAAATTGAATACACAGGTCAGAATTTGCATTGTTGTCAAAGGTTAAAAATATCGTTGAAGGGTCTATATTTCAATTGCACTAACCCCGTCTGCTTTTGATGCTCAAGTGTGCATTCTGTTGACGCTGATACTGATTGTTTCGATCAGCATTGGGACCTTGAATTTCCTGCAGACTCGAGGCCTGGAGGTGGCGCCCGCAATTATGGCCATTTCTGAATGCTTTTGCCAACATCCTCTTGCGTTCAAATTCCCTGCCAACCTCATTACATCAAAGTAAAGATGGGCACTAATTGAGCATCACACCTCGTATTCTTCTAACAATGAAATGAATGTTTCAACTCATTTAAGTCATCATTCACGCAGAGTAGCTGTAGCGGGTTTAAGAACCTGTAATTGGGAAAGCGTTTCAATTGGTATCGTCGTTTACAGCGGCGTCATAAAAATCTAGTCGAGGAAACAAAAATACGCAGCGGGTCTCAGCGAGCATAAACCTTTTTTAAAAGTTTAAAGAAATTGCAATTAAATGCCTTAAAAATTACTTAACTTCCTGCTGCCCCTGGAAATCTGGGCCGGAATTCTCCGACCGTTGGCATTCTTTGTTCCCACCGGCAGAAGCGCATCCCCGACCTGCCGGCGTCCCGGTACCGTAGGAGCAGAGAACCCTGCCGCCAGCGAACGGCGCGGCGCCGAGAACCACGCGGCTGGGGGTCCGGAGAATCCCGCCCCTGGCCAGAATTTGAAGAAAGCCTCCGAGGGAATTTGGAACTAGAGGAAGCTGGCACAGCTCTCCCAATTTCTTAGGCTGCATATTTGCTTTACGCTGTGATTGTGCAAGTCCCAGGGTGCAAATACGCAGTAAATTCTAGGACAGAATGTATATTTCGGAACAGTATTTTGCAGGCTAAATTAAGTGATATTATTCAGGGTTGTTCAATGTTTGCCATGCGCTTCAGAATGCGAGATGATAGCAGCGTCTAGGTAACTAGGTTCTTCTTCAGTTTAAAGATAAATGTTCTGACAAACTGAAGCCACAGCTAGCGAAGAGGCTCCCATACATAATTAATGTAATTAAGGCCAAAGGCTAGTTGACCTGTGAGACGACGCTTTAAAGTTGCTGGTTGATGCTATTTGACAATGATTGACCCCGTAATTGATTAATTCACAGAACTTTGGGCTGTGATTTCACTTATACTTGAGCTCTTTTGTATACGGTTAGTGACCCTAAACTGTGCTCTGCCTAAACAAAGGCCCTGATCTCCAGCATCATTCTTGCTAGCCTTGAATTTTAAAGCGTTGCAGAGGGGACTTTGTTGCGTTATGTGCAGGTTGTGACCCAAGTTATTCTGTTCTTCAAACACGTATAGTTGAACTTGCTCTTCTTATACAATTTATTAGCTAGCTACCAAACAGCAGGGTGTTCTTTATGCCAAGATCTGCATTATAGTTTTAACTGCAGATAATAGCTCATAGAAAACATTTAAGAGTTTAATTCGGTTTTGGAAATGCTTGCCTGCTGAATGTTAAGCACTTTATAGGTACTTCAGTGTAAATATTAAGAGGCCAGATCCTTTTCCAGACCACATCAAATTATATAATTCTGGTTATGTACTTTATTCCTTACAAATTAGATGTACCTTTTTGCTTCAGGGCACAGGTACATTTTGGTGAGTCATACAATGTCTACTGTAGTGTTTTATAAACAGATGAGATACATAAATCCCATACTGCTAAAGAAAATATTGTACGGTTTTGTGATATTAGAGAAAAAAAATCAAGTTTTACTGCAGGACAGTTAAATATTAATTTACTAAACTGTGGTCTAGGTGTAGGTACTTGAATCTAAGTAAAGGCGGCCACTAAATCTTTTAGGATGATAGATTAATGCAGTAATAAATAATCGAGCAAGCATCATTGAGCTTGAGTAGTAGATGGATATTTTGCTTTGCTAACATGTTGTATGTAACAAATACACTTAACTCCCTCTTATTAACTAACTATTAATGACTTGTAATCTTGTTTGACATTGGCTACCTGACGGATAGACTGGAGGCATCATTTGGTGAGCAAGCTGTGTAATTATAAATTGAATTATAGCTCCAGAATGGCAAAGTGAAACGCCTCAACATGTCACTGGCGTAGCTGCACAACTTAACAGAATCATCGTGACGAAAACCGGAATTCTCTCTTAAGTCGACGAATCTCTCTCTACCCTAGCCCCACCGGGTTTACGTTTTCCAAACCTCTCCCAAAGGAATTAAAATAACCTCGACACTTTTTTTGTGTTGTAACGAAGGCCATTAGTTCCAATTCAAGCGCACAAAAGAAATCCAAGAGGTGCACACAACGCCGCACCGACATTGTGCACGATTGAAAGGTTATTATCCCTCTCGAGCAGTGGCAGCCTGCATCGCAGAGACTTGCTCTGAAAAATGGCTCTCAAATTTAAAATGACATTGCCTGATGACGTTTATTTTCTCACGTGAAAGCCCAATTTTCTGTCAACATTTTAATTTAGGAAGTATGCTTTCAACAATCTCCGCAAAGGACATTACACTGAAGAGCAGGGAACAAACACTATCTGACCTGGAGCTGTTCAACTCTGTCAGTTAGAACGTCTTAAAGCTGTTACATGCCGTAAGCAGCGATTCGATTATCAGACCTTTTCCAGTTTGGTTTTTTAACAGTTTTGTTCCCCAATATCTTTAATTGACTTAATAGCCTTCATAATGTTTTTTTTTTTTTAATTTTAGCGTACACAATTAATTTCTTCCAATTAAGGGGCAATTTAGCATGGCCAATCCACTTTCCCTGCACATCTTTGGGTTGTGGGGGCGAAACCCACGCAAACAAGGGGAGAATGTGCAAACTCCACACAGACAGTGCCGGGATCGAACCTGGGACCTCGGCATCGTGAGGCAGCAGTGCTAACCACTGCGTCACCGTGCTGCCCTGCCTGCGTAATGTTAACAAAATTGCCACTTTGGAATCAGGACTGGGATCGGGTTAAGTTACCCTCTCATGATTTCAGTGTATCAGCACAGTAGCCTGCATTATTTTTAAATAACAACGTATAGGTTTTCTGGACAAGTCATTGGAAATCAGAATGAAAACTGTTGGAAATACGCATCTGGTTACTCAGCATCAGGAAAGAAAGATATGTAAATATTTTGGGTGGGACCTTTCGACTGATGACCGTGCTGTGCACTTCGAGCACTTTCTGTTTTGTTCCTAAAGGAAAACAAACACTTACTTTAAAATTCCCTCAAGGAATGTGTTAGTTTGGTCACATTTAAGGTACAGATCACCTTTCAGGGGTACGGGACATACAGTTGCAAATGTGTCATAAAAATGGAAAATTTGTAATGCTTTTAGCATGGTTGAGGATCCTTACTAATGAACTCTAAGTTTGTATGTATGTTACATCGTAGTGGTGGTGTGTTACGGTTCACTCAGGGTTTCTGACTTGCTACGGCAACATGGCAACATCCACTTCCGTTCCGTGCCTGCAGTGATAGTAGAGGCTTCAACTTTCTTTCCATCCCATGGCGGACCAGGAATCTCTCCTGCTCTTTGCGCCCACAATTGGCCTGCGTTGAAAGGATTTTTCATGTTGATACGCTACCTGTTTGGCCGCTCGCGTTCTGAACGTTGCTTCCCAGACCATTAGCTCCGGGCGTGGGACTCGAACCTTCTACGCAGCAACAGAGATGCTATCCATTGCACCACAGGACTACTTCCCATGTAACATCTACAGCATTTGGTCAGCACAAGTGGATAGCACTGTGGCTTCACAGCGCCAGGGTTCCAGGTTCGATTCCCCGCAGGGTCACTGTGCGGAGTCTGCATGTTCTCCCCGTGTCTGCATGGGTTTCCTCCGGGTGCTCCGGCTTCCTCCCACAGTCCAAAGGCGTGCAGGTTAGGTGGATTGGCCGTGATAAATTGCCCTTAATGACCAAAAAAAGGTTAGATGGGATTATTGGGTTACGGGGATAGGGTGGAAGTGAGGGCTTCAGTGGGTCGGTGAAGACTCGATGGGCTGAATGGCCTCCTGCGCTGTATTTTCCAAGTTCATATAAATGTTACCGCTGTACAAAACAAAAACCACGGTTGCTAAAATGCCAAAATTATGTCTCACTGTCAATCTTTTTCAATCTGTATCATGAGCATTGACATCAACCTGTTACAATTGGTTGTGCTCTCTGATGTTGACTATGTACTTTTCCCTTTGGTCTGTAATGTTAATATCACTAATAAACTGCAATTCTTTTACATAAAATTACTAACCGTTGTTTTTGCTAAAAGGGATATAATTAACCAATCAACTACAGGTTATCTTTCGACTACAGAATCTCAGAATTGTTACAACGCAGAAGGACGCCATTCAGCTCATCAAGGCCGTCTAGCCTCCTCCCTGTACCGCCGCAGAATGTTTCTTTTCAAATGATCTAATGTCCTCTCGACTGCCTCAATTGAACCTGCTCCCACCACGCTGTCGGGCAGTGTAACCAGACCCCAACGTGAAATAGTTCTTTCTTTGTTTTTACTTCTTTTGCCAATTACTTTAAACCGGTGTCCTCTTGGTTCTCGATCCTTTCGTGTGTGGGGACAGCTTCTCCCTCCCTACTCTGTCCAGACCCCCCTCATGATTTTGAATATCTTTGTCAAATCTTCTCTCCGTCTTCTCTTGTCGCGCTATCGGTCGCTAGCGGGATCTTCCAGTCCCGCTGATGTCTACAGGGTTTTGCATGGCTTGCACCCTCTACTGGGAAGCGGGGGGGGGGGGTCACCATCAACAGGACGGGAAGATCCTGCAGGCAGGAAGGTCCAGAAAATTCCAGCCCCATGTGTATATATTTTTCATTTTTTTTTAAATTTAGAGTACCCAATTCATTTTTTCCAAATTAAGGGACAATTTAGCGTGTCCAATCCACCTACCCTGCACATCTTTTGGGTTGTGGGGGCGAAACCCATGGGGGTAATGTGCAAACTCCACAAGGACAGTGACCCAGAACCGGGATCGAACCTTGGACCTCGGCGCCGTGAAGCAGCAGTGCTAACCACTGCGCCACCGTGCTGCCCATTTTTGTCCTGAGCTTCTTAGCTACTGGTCCAATTTTGGAGGAGGAAGTGACATGTTACAAATGGATTTTCATTCATTAAAACTAGCACTGTTGGCTATTTTTTTTTTTAGCCAGCCTGAAACCAGAACAGTAATAGACGCGTTGCCCCTGATGTCTTTCATTCAAAACTAAACGGGTAGACACTGTATGCTAAGGGTTAAAACCGTGTGCTCCAGTTTCCTCCCACGGTCCAAAGTTGCGCAGGTTAGGTGGATTGAACATGCTAAACTCGCTGCTCGGTGTCCAAATATGTGCAGGTTAGGTGGGGCTATGGGGATAGGGCAGGGGGGGAGCGGGCCGCGGTAGGGTGTTCTTTTAGAGGGTGAACACAGGCCCGCTTGGCCAAATTGCTGCCATCTGCACTAGGGATTCTATTCTATGGAACACAGCCTGTGTATCACCTGTTTGATCCCATACGCTGACACTAAAATCGTCTTCCATTTCCAAAGTCGCACATTTTAATTGCAACATGAGCAGCTTCTTCCTGTTACATTGATGTGACATGGATCAAAACATTACAGATTAACTGGCATATGTATACAAAATGCAAACAGATCAGGATCCTAGTACCATAGATTGCAGAAAATAAAAGGACCCCATATTTTTCAGCCCCGAAAATCATGCCTTAGCATATATCCAGCGTATAAGTCAACTCCCCCACCTCCCTGTTTAGCTCTTGCAAAAATCTTTGCATTGGTCATCAGCCTCAACTTTCATCCCAGAGAAGCATAAGAATCCATACAGTGCAGCTGGAGGCCATTCGGCCCATCAAATCTGCATCGACCCTCTGAAAGAGCACCCTACCTCGGCCGGTTCCCTCCGCCCTATGCCCGTAACACTGTCTAACCTGCACATATTTGGACTGTGGAAGGAAACCCACGCAGGCACGGGGAGAACGTGCAAACTCTACACAGTCACTGGCCCCGAGTTGCTGTCAGTGTGGAGTTTGCACATTCTCCCCTTGTCTGCGTGGGTCTCACCCCCACAACCCAAAGATGTGCAGGGTAGGTTTGCAATCCAATTGGCCAAGATAAATTGCCCCTTAATTGGAAAAATAAAATAATTGGATACTCTAAATGTATTTTAAAAACAGCTGTGCTGCAGCGAGGGAATTCAGTGTTAGTGAAAAACTAAGGAAGGCCATGAAGACTATGGGCTGGATTCTCCGCACCCCGATGCCAAAATCGCGTCCGGCGCTGGGGCGGAGAATCCATTTCCGCGCACGTAATTGGGACTATCTGCATAGTCTCCAGATTCGAGGGGCTTCACACGCACTGGTCACTTGTTGACCGCTTCTGGTTGGTGGGCGAGGTTGTTCTGCTTGCCTCAGCTTTGGCAAACATCACCTCACCTCTGTTCCAGTATGTACAACTCCTGTCCTTTGAGGCCACAGTTTATACCACAGCGTGGGGACATAGTCCCTGAAACCGAGAATCCAGCCCCAAATGTGTCATCAGAACATCGCCTCATTTTAGGAAGGATGTGGAAGCTTTGGAAAAGGTGCAAAGATGATTTACCAGGATGTTGCCTGGAATGGAGAGTAGGTCTTACGAGGAAAGGTTGAGGGTGCTAGGCCTTTTCTCATTAGAACGGAGAAGGATGAGGGGCGACTTGATAGAGGTTTATAAGATGATCAGGGGAATAGATAGAGTAGACAGAGACTTTTTCCCCGGGTGGAACAAACCATTACAAGGGGACATAAATTTAAGGTGGAAGATATAGGAGGGATATCAGAGGTAGGTTCTTTACCCAGAGAGTAGTGGGGGACATGGAATGCACTGCCTGTGGAAGTAGTTGAGTCGGGAACATTAGGGACCTTCAAGCAGCTATTGGATAGGTACATGGATTAAGGTAAAATGATATAGTGTAGATTTATTTGTTCTCAAGGGCAGCACGGTAGTATTGTGGATAGCACAATTGCTTCACAGCTCCAGGGTCCCAGGTTCGATTCCGGCTTGGGTCACTGTCTGTGCGGAGTCTGCACGTCCTCCCCGTGTCTGCGTGGGCTTCCTCCGGGTGCTCCGGTTTCCTCCCACAGTCCAAAGATGTGCGGGTTAGGTGAATTGGCCAATGATAAATTGCCCTTAATGTCCAAATTGCCCTTGGTGTTGGGTGGAGGTGTTGAGTTTGGGTAGGGTGCTCTTTCCAGGAGCCGGTGCAGACTCAAAGGGCCGAATGGCCTCCTTCTGCACTGTAAATTCAATGATAATCTATGATTAATCTAGGACTAAGGTTCGGCACAACATCGTATGCCGAAGGGCCTGTTCTGTGCTGTATTTTCTATGTTTAGAACAGGGTCCAGCCACTGGCCTCATCTAGCGAATCGGAATGGGTCCTTTGAAAATCGTTGGAATGGATACATTGTCATGCGCACTTAAGTGGATCGAATAAAACACTTGAACCCAACAGAAATTTGTGTAGCTATTTTATGGAGCAAAACAGTGTTATCATCCCTTTGGGAAACAAACACAAGCAAGTTTACTAAATGAATCCCAGACTAAGATTGTCAATAGGATTCCACCTTTTGAGGCTTTTACTTGAACATGAATCAGAAATTACTGCGGATGCTGGAATCTGAAACAAAAACAGAAAAAGCTGGACAATCTCCGCAGGTCCGACAGCCTCTGTGCAGAGAGAACGGAGCTAACGTTTAGAGTCTGGATGACTATCAAAGCTATGACAAAGGGTCATCCAGATTCGAAACATTATATCCAATGTCTGTGGAGCCTGACTGGGAGGCATGGGTGTGAGGGAGTGAGTCTGGGTTACTGAAAGGGAGCGCGAGTAGGTTTCTGCAGAGTGAAGAATGGGCTGTGTCGGAGAATACTGGGACGGTCAGAGGCTGGGACTTGTCACCTGAGTGTTAAGCTACTCGCCTTTACCACCCTCCTGAGGTACTCGAACTCTGGTGCATAGTCTCCAGATTCGAGGGGCTTCACACGCACTGGTCACTTCCTTGATAGCTTCTGGTTGGTGGGCGAGGTTGTTCTCCTTGCCTCAGCTTTGGCAAACACCGCCTCACCTCTTCCAGTATGTACAACTCTTGTCCTTTGGCACCACCATTCTCATTATCCCTCCATTTGTGGCTGTTTCCTGGATTAATGCCACTGATCTGCATGCAGACATCCCCGAGGTCACTTCCCACCTGAACATTAACTGAGTAAACTCCCCCCCCCCCCCTTCTCATGAAGGCCGAAGGGTTTGTCGTGCCTTAAAGCACCTCTTTCACTGGAAAGACGGAGGCTGAGGAGAGGTCTACAAAATAATGAGAGGCATAGACAGTCGGAGACTTTTTCCAAGGGTGGAAGTGACAATTACAAGGGGGCACAGGTTCAAGGTGAGAGGGGGAAAGTTTAAGGGAGATGTGTGGGGTCAGTTTTTCACACGGAACCCGGTGCCTGGAACGTGCTGCCAGAGGATGTGGTGGAATCGGGCACATTAGCAACACTTAAGAGGCATCTGGATGGGTACATGAAAGGGGAGGAAATAGAGGGATACGGACCGAGTAAGGGCAGAGGTTTTGTTTTTAGTTTTGGCATCATGATCAGCACAGGCTTGGAGGGCAGAAGGGCCTGTTCCTGTGCTGTACTTTTCTTTGTTTATTTTTTCCACAAAAGTAAACCCTTCCGTCTGCTGAAAGCCTCTCGACCTGTCCCATTTGTTGCTTCGTTCAATGGGGATGGGGGCAAAAGTGGCAGCCCCCCCCCCCACTGGCAAACTAAGTGGTTGGCACATGCCTGTTATGCAAACAATACTGCGGACTCCTTGATGTGGCAGATGTCTCCTGGTGGCTTGGAAGGATCCAGCTGCAGAAAAGCTTCACGCTGTTGACTGGAAGCTTGACATGGTCCAGATGTGGCATCCAGATCATCGGCGCTACTGTCTTGTGAGGCTGAGTCAACAACATCCGGCCTCTTCTGGCATAGAATGTTACAGCACATCAGCTCTCTGTCCCATGTTTAAGCTTCACATTGGCCTCATCCAATCTTACTTTATCTCACACCATCTCCATGTCCTTCCATTCTTTCTCATACACATGCTTATCTATCACCCAGCTAAATATGTGGTGCGGTTTAGTACAGTCCAGTCGCTTACAGTATCTGGGTCTGTCTGGCTCAGACTCTTAGGATTCGGGCATGACCAGACAAAACTGCTGGACACACTGACAGCAGGGGCCAAAAGAATTGTTTATCCCTGCATTTGTTAACCCTCCACAAACTCTTGCTCCTTGCATGAATTATGCAGTGGGTTCAGAACGCAAATCTTTATTTTTTAAATTACATTCCCCCTTTAAGAGCCTAGTTTATCAACCAAATCCCATCACTCTTTTTCACCCAGTTCCCCGACAACCACACCTTGGTCTGAAATACATGCCTCGACTTTTATACTCTGGTTGCCAACGCTCCAGGTTTGGACCTGGAGTCCCCAGGAATAGAAGATCAATCTCCAGAACACTGCTGTGTGCGACCCCGGAGAAAAGTCATCGGGACTTTAAAAGTTAACTTTCTTTGAAAGTTTTTCTTTGCCGGATATAAAAATATTGAAAGCGGGTTGAAAAAAAAAAATGTTTGGTTGACGGTCAGGCATCATCCAATTGGGGAGTGAGTTTTTACGGTGTCGGAAGGCCGCATGTCACACAGATGGCTGGGCTGGCGTTTATTGCCCTTCCCTGAGGGCATTTAAGAGTCAAGCACATTGCTGGAGTCACCTGTAGGCCAGACCAGGTCAGGACAACAGATTTCCTTCCCTCAAGGACATTAGTGAAGTTTTTAACGACAATCGGCTGTGGTTTCACGGTGACCTTTAGACTATTAATTCCAGATTTTTATTGAATTCAAATATCACCATCTGCCATGGCGGGATTTGAACCCCGGTCCCAAGCGCATGTCTCTGGGTCTCTGGACGACTAGTCCAGCGGCAATACCACTACACCGCTGCCTCCCCGTGGGTGCCTGTCATGTGATGAAACTCCCAGGAATATATTTAATCACAGTTGGTAACCCTAACAGGCATGCACAGTGTGAACGTTTAGGCCAAAACTAAGCCATTGGAACTTAGAGCACCCATGGGCTCACGCAGAGAGTTTTCCAACCTCCATTGTGCACCATGCATCATGGCGGCCTGAAATGGACAGTCTGAGAGTGACCATAATTTAGCCTTTACTCATATTAGGCAGACTTGGTAGGACGTTCTCTAGGTGACATGTTACTGAGACCCTCAGCAGAACTAACAAGGAAGGGTCTCAATGGGCGAAGCTCTCAACTTTACCTGAGATCCCCTCACGATCTGTTCAAAACAATTATAAATAGCTTATGTCTAAAAGAGAAACTGAGCCAGGCTTGATACTCAACCTGCGATGTTAATGGCATTCAGTAAGGGTGACAGGGAGAGTTGGTCCAACTGGCCAAGCCAGCCAATCGCCCTCTTCGTCGATCCCTCTCCAGAAACACCCTCCTCGCCTGCAGTCCCTTTCCCGCCCACTCAAACCTTGAAACAAGCCCATTCACCTTTTTAAAGAAGGACTTGGGAACAAAAATGGGGAGGTTCTGAAATACATACAGAATTTTCGGTAGCACCGTCATTTTCACCGTCTGCAGCGTCTTGCCAAAGGCACATCCCACCTCCTGGAATCCGGCTTCATTCCCTCCACCAGTAGGGGCCAAGTTCAGTTTATGCAGCTGGGCCCAACTCCGCGCCAACTGCATCCCAGATAGCGAAAGCTCGGCCCCACCATCCAGCCCCCTCTCCTCTCCCCTCGCATTAACTGGGAACACCTCGCTTTTCCCCAGATTTGATTTATACCCCGAAAAGCAGCCAAACTCACCCAGGTTCCCCATGATCCTATCAAAACTCCCAGCCGGGTCCAAAATGTATAATAGAAGGTCATCTGCATACAGAGAAACCCTGTGCTCGACCCCGCCCCACTCAATCCCCCTCCACACCTTAAGCGCCATTGCCAATAGTTCTATCGCCAGGGCAAAAAGCAGCGGGGAGAGCGGGCACCCTTGCTTCGTCCCCCGGTGTAGCCCAAAGTACTCTGAACCAATCCTGTTTGTCCGAACACTAACCTTAGGAGCCTTGTCCAGCAGCCGAACCCAAAGCCCTGCCCAAACCCGAACCGACCCAACACCTCCAACAGATACGCCCATTCAACCCGGTTGAACGCCTTGTCCGCGTCCATTTCCCCCACCACCTCCACCTCCCGACCCTCCGAGGACATCATAATGACATTAAGCAACTTCCGTATATTCGCCGACAGCTGCCTCCCCTTCACGAACACTGCCTGGTCCTCTCCGATCAACCGCGGCACCCAATCCTCTATATAGAATCATAGAATTTACAGTTCAGAAGGAGGCCATTCAGCCCATCGAGGCCACTGGAAAGAGCACCCGCCGTAACCGCGTAACCCCCCTCCTAACCTTTTTTGGATACTAAGGGCAATTTAGCACGGCCAATCCACCTAACCTGCACATCTTTGGACTGTGGGAGGAAACCGGAGCACCCGGAGGAAACCCACGCAGACGTCAACACCTTCACCAACAACGTTGCGGCCACATTCAACAGTGAAATTAGGTGGTATTACTCTGGGTCTTTATCCTTCTTTAAACTGAGTGGTATAGAAACCTGCGACAGCATTGGGGGGGGGGAGGTGGGGTGGAGGAGGGGGAGATCCCCCCCCCTTACCATCAACTCATTGTACACCCCAATGAGCAGACGCCTCAGCTCCAACCCAAACTTCTTTTAAAACTAAACTGGAAACCCACCTGGACTCAGGATCCTCCCCGCCTGCATCAAACCCACACTTCCCTCAGCCCAATCGGGACCCCCCATCCCTGCACCTTCGCCTCTTCAACTCTCGGGCACTTCAACCTGTCCAAGAACCACCGCATCCCTCCGTCCCCCACCGGAGGCTCCGACTCATTCAACTTGCGATAGAAGGCCCCACAAACCACATTCACCCCCTCCGGCTCCAACACCACCATGCCCCTCTCAGCCTGCACCTTTCCAACCTCTCTCACTGCCCCAGCCAGCAGCCCCTTGTCTAACACAAAGAAATCAATCCGGGAGTACACCCAGTGCACATGTGACAAATCGGAAAACTCCTTCACCCTCGGCCTCTCGAACCGCCACAGGTCCCGTTCGCTCCATAAACCCCCAACAACTCGCACACCGTAGCTGACACCTTCAGGGACCTAGAACGTGACCGGTCCAATCTAGGATCCAGAACATATTCCAGCCGCAAAGATGGCTCCGAGAAGACCTGCCCCTCCCCGATTTCGGGACTCTGAAGTGGGCCCCACTGCTCGATGCCAACAAGGAGAGGAGGGGCACCCTCTTCCCCCAATGTAGGCCGCAGACTCAAGCCCACCCGGCTGAACAGCGGCTGAGAGGAGGTGGCAGAGGCAGGCAGTGCTGCCAGCCTCACCCGGAGGTGACGGTTCTTGATCCTGCGGGGTGGGGGTCACTGGTGAAGCCTCTGCCCTGAGAGGGGCAGTGTGCCAGGGAGGGTTCCAGAGGCCACGGTGCAGGCGTTCTCTGGTTGGGGTGAGCCCTGCTGATCCTCTGCAGTGGGGCGGCGCCTCTGAGGAGTGCCAACACCTGCTGGACCCCTGATTGAGCCTGGCCACGCCCATCCCCCTGAAGATGCTGCTGGGGTCTGTGGGTTTCCGGGAGGGAGGGGGGGGGGGGTAGCTGAGGCAGATACTCCTGTCCTGGGGCAGGCTGCAGTGCAGCACCTGATGGAAGTGCAGATGTTGGGAAGTCAACCCAGCGAACGGAATCTAATGTGGGAAAATATGAAGCTGTCTGCCCAGGCAGGAATAAAGCAAAATATTACTTCAATGGAGGGAGACTGTGCAATACTGCAGTACAGAAGGATCTGAGCATCCTTATACATGAATCACAGAGGGTGGTGCAGTGTTTTTCAAACGTTTTTGCCGGAGACCCATATTTACCAACCTTTGCGACCCACGCCAGCCGACCTTCGCGACCCACGCCAGCCGACCTTTGCAACCCACGCCGGCCAACCTTCACGGCCCACGCCAGCCAACCTTCGTGGCCCACGCCAGCCGACCTTTGCAACCCACGCCGGCCAACCTTCACGGCCCACGCCAGCCGACCTTTGGGACCCGACCCGACCAACCTTCACGACCCACGCCAGCCGATCTGCGTGGCCCACGCCAGCCGACCTTTGCAACCCACGCCAGCCGACCTTCGTGGCCCACGCCAGCCGACCTTCACGGCCCACGCCAGCCGACCTTCGCGGCCGATGCCAGCCGACCTTTGGGACCCGACCCGACCGACTTTCGCGACCCACGCCGGCCGACCTTTGCGACCCACGCCGGCTGACCTTCGCGGCCCACCATTTTCTCTTACCTTGTTTACTGCTGACGAAAATGGAGGAAATGGTTTTGGGTCCCTTTGGCCCTCGTACTTGCTCCTCCAATGGCACTGCGCATGCGCATAGTTTTGTGCATGCACACCGATGATCTGGCACGCATGCGCAGTGCGGCCGCATGTTTTATTTACATGTTCGTGGCCATTTTGAAGGCCGCTTGCAGCCGGCGTTATTAAAAGCCGGCTGCTGCGGTTGTTGCGCGCGGATTTGCGCGATCGGGAGTGCCGCAACGGACGGCTACGCGACACTCCCGACACCTGCCCACAACCCAGCCGCGGGTTGCGCCCCCGAGTTGGACAATGCCTGGGTGTGTAGGAACAGCAAGTAATTAGAATGGCAAAATGGAATGTTGCCCTTTAATGTAAGGGTGTGTTGTATAAATGTAGGGAGGCTTTGCTGCAACTTTAGAGGGTACTAGTGAGACCGCATCTAGAGTATTGCTCAGAGTTTTGGTCCCCTTACTTAAGAAGGGATGTCCTCATATTGCAGGCAGTTTACAGAAGGTTCACTGGGCCGATTCCTGGGGCGAGGCCGTTGCCTCATGAACAGGTCGGGTCGATACCCATTGGAGTTTAGAAGAATGAGAGGAGATCTTAGTGAAACATATAAGATTTTGAGGGGGGGGGGAATTGACACAATAGATGCTGAGAGGATGTTCCCCCTCATGGGAGAGTCCAGAACGAGAAGTCACCGTTTATAATTATTGGGCGGAGAATCTCGCGTCAGCCAGACAGAATGCCAAGCTCCGGCGCCTCGACAGCGACATGAATGCGTTCTACACCGCAGGTACTGCAAACACCGTTGGCATATCATTAACGGGCCCGTCCCAGTATTCTCCGGGGCTCCTGGGATGCTCTGCCTTCACCAGGAGGAATTACCGACAGCGAGTTCACTTGTGGTTTGAAAAATATGGAGGCAGGCACAGCGGCTGCTGAGGGAGAGAGCGGAGGTAGGTCACGTCCCCACAGGCGTCACCATGGGCTACATCATAGACCATAGAATATACAGTGCAGAAGGAGGCCATTCGGCCCATCGAGTCTGCACCAACCCTTGGAAAGAGCACCCTACTTTTTTTTTAATTTAGAGTACTCAATTTATTTTTTCCAATTAAGGGGCAATTTAGTGTGGCCAATCCACCTACCCTGCACATCTTTGGGTTGTGGGGGCGAAACCCACGCAGAAACGGGGAGAATGTGCAAACTCCACACGGACAGGGATCGAACCTGGGACCTCGGCGCCGTCAGGCCTAAGTGCTAACCACTGCGCCACTGTGCTGCCCTGAAACCCACTAACCCCACCTAACCTTTTAGACACTAAGGGATAATTGATCATGGCCAGTCCACCGAACCTCATAGAGTCATAGAGGTTTACAGCATGGAAACAGGCCCTTCGGCCCAGCTTGTCCATGCTGCCCAGTTTCTATCACTAAGCTCGTCCCACTTGCCCGCATTTGGCCTATATCCCATCATACCCAGCCTGCCCATATAACTGTCTAACTGCTGATTAAAGGACAAAATCCTACCCGCCTCTACCACTGCCTCTGGCAGCTCGTTCCAGATGCTCACCATCTTTAAAATACAGATGGAGGGTGAGAAGGTAAAATCAAACACTAGTGTTTTGTGCTTAAACAAAGGAGTTAACAATGGGATGAGAGAAGAGCTAGCTAAGGCAGACTGGGAGCAAAGACTTTATGGTGAAACAGTTGAGGAACAGTGGAGAACCTGCCAAGTGATTTTTCACAGTGCTCAGCAAAGGTTTATACCAACAAAAAGGAAGGACGGTAGAAAGAGGGAAAATCAACCGTGGATATCTAAGGAAATAAGGGAGAGTATCAAATTGAAGGAAAAAGCATACAACGTGGCAAAGATTAGTGGGAGACTAGAGGTCTGGGAAATCTTTAGGGGGCAAAAGAAAGATACTAAAAAAGCTATAAAGAAGAGTAAGATAGATTATGAGAGTAAACTTGCTCAGAATATAAAAACAGATAGTAAATGTTTCTACAAATATATAAAACAAAAAAGAGTGGCTAAGGTAAATATTGGTCCTTTAGAGGATGAGAAGGGAGATTTAATAATGGGAGATGAGGAAATGGCTGAGGAACTGAACAGGTTTTTTGGGTGGGTCTTCACAGTGGAAGACACAAATAACATGCCAGTGACTGATGGAAATGAGGCTACGACAGGTGTGGACCTTGAGAGGATTGTTATCACTAAGGAGGTAGTGATGGGCAAGCTAATGGGGCAGAAGGTAGACAAGTCTCCTGGCCCTGATGGAATGCATCCCAGAGTGCTAAAAGAGGTGGCTAGGGAAATTGCAAATGCACTAGTGATCAATTTACCAACATTCACTAGACTCTGGGGTGGTCCCGGCGGATTGGAAATTAGCAAACGTGACACCACTGTTTAAAAAAGGAGGTAGGCAGAAAGTGGGTAATTATAGGCCAGTGAGCTTAACTTCGGTAGTAGGGAAGATGCTGGAATCTATCATCAAGGAAGAAATAGCGAGGCATCTGGATGGAAATTGTCCCATTGGGCAGACGCAGCATGGGTTCAAAAAGGGCAGGTCGTGCCTAACTAATTTAGTGGAATTTTTTGAGGACATTACCCGTGCGGTAGATAACAGGGAGCCAATGGATGTGGTATATCTGGATTTCCAGAAAGCCTTTGACAAGGTGCCACACAAAAGGTTGCTGCATAAGATAAAAATGCATGGCATTCAGGGGAAAGTAGTAGCATGGATAGAGGATTGGTTAATTAATAGAAAGCAAAGAGTGGGGATTAATGGGTGTTTCTCTGGTTGGCAATCAGTAGCTAGTGGTGTCCCTCAGGGATCAGTGTTGGGCCCACGATTGTTCATAATTTACATAGATGATTTGGAGTTGGGGACCAAGGGCAATGTGTCCAAGTTTGAGACGACACTAAGATGAGTGGTAAAGCAAAAAGTGCAGAGGATATTGGAAGTCTGCAGAGGGATTTGGATAGGCTAAGTGAATGGGCTAGGGTCTGGCAGATGGAATACAATGTTGACAAATGTGAGGTTCAGTCGCAAAAAGTTGGTTTACAGGTGCAACTGGTGATTAAGAAGGCAAATGGAATTGTGTCCTTCATTGCTAGAGGGATGGAGTTTAAGACTAGGGAGATTATGCTGCAATTGTATAAGGTGTTAGTGAGGCCACACCTGGAGCATTGTGTTCAGTTTTGGTCTCCTTACTTGAGAAAGGACGTACTGGCACTGGAGGGTGTGCAGAGGAGATTCACTAGGTTAATCCCGGAGCTGAAGGGGTTGGATTACAAGGAGAGGTTGAGTAGACTGGGACTGTACTCATTGGAATTTAGAAGGATGAGGGGGGATCTTATAGAAACATATAAAATTATGAAGGGAATAGATAGGATAGATGCGGGCAGGTTGTTTCCACTGGCGGGTGAAAGCAGAACTAGGGTGCATAGCCTTAAAATAAGGAGAAGTAGATTTAGGACTGAGTTTAGGAGGAACTTCTTCACCCAAAGGGTTGTGAATCTATGGAATTCCTTGCCCAGTGAAGCAGTAGAGGCTCCTTCATTAAATGTTTTTAAGATAAAGATAGATAGTTTTTTGTAGAATAAAGGGTTTAAGGATTATGGTGTTCGGGCCGGAAAGTGGAGCTGAGTCCACAAAAGATCAGCCATGATCTCATTGAATGGTGGAGCAGGCTCGAGGGGCCAGATGGCCTACTCCTGCTCCTAGTTCTTATGTTCTGTGTGAAAAAATTTCCCCTCTGGTCTCTTTCGTATCTCTCCCCTCTCACCTTAAACCTATGCCCTCTAGTTCTAGACTCCTCTACCTTTGGGAAAAGATGTTGACTATCTATCTTATTTATGCTCCTGCACATCTTTGGACTTTGGGAGGAAACCGGAGCACCCGGAGGAAACCCATGCAGACACAGGGAGAACATGCAGACTTCATACCCAAAGGCAGAATTGAACCCAGGAGCCTGAAGCTGTGAGGCAACAGCGCTAACCACTGTGCCGCCGTGCCAGTCCTGATGCTGGCATTGCTAGCTGGGTGGGGGGAGCCGGCATCTGCGGGGGGAGTAGTGGTGGGTGACCAGGGGATGGACCATGGCGTTGGGGGTGATCCCTTTGACTGAGGTGCCCAAGCACGGACATCATTGCCGCAGCCTGCAAAGTAGCAACCTTGCTGCACACCCCACTGACCACCCACAGTAACCCATGGTTGCGCAGAGCGACACCGGCAGTATGGGTGCCCCTTCCCCCCAAGCCGGTGGCCTTTCTGAACCCGCCACCCAGCCATGGTGTGGGTGCTTATGTGGCGCAGGGTGGGGTGTAAGCAGACTGCCAATGGGTAGGGTTCGGTTACCCTCCGGTTGGTGGGGGGGGTGGTTAGGGGTGAGTGGGACAGGGGTTGGTGCCAGGGCATGGTGCTGGTTACTCATCCTGGCCGCCCTGAGGAGGTTGTGCAGTTTTTACCAGCACTGCCGGCCAGTACTGGCAGTGGGGCCCACACGGCGCTCACGGCCTCTGTCTCGGCCTGGTGACGGCTGGCAGCCCTCTTCCCACCCATGGTCCAGGGTGGCCCGCCTCTCCGCCATGGCATCCAGCAGGGTCTCGAGTTCCACATCTACTCTTCGTGCTGCCACTTTTGTTGGCTGGAATGAGTGCGTGGGGAGTGGATTGCTGATATGCTGCTGCAACTTGTCAGCCTCTCGAGTGCCAATCCCACACCCAGCGAATCAGACGCCGTTTTCAATTGGAATTTCACGTGGCACCAGTGCTAACCCATTAACGGATCCTGAACTTCCCCAGGACAGGGCCATAGAACAACATCGATTCAGCCCCAGCATCAGCACTTATTCTCTGAATGGGAGAATCCGGCCAAGGAGCCTCCTATTTACGGCAAATCTGAGGAGAAATTTCTTCCCTCGAGACATCGTTAATCTCGGGATTCTCTACCCAGGCTGGGTCATTGAATATAATCAAGTCTGGGCTAGACAGATTTGCAGGGGGGGGGGGGGGGCGGGGGGGGGTCAAGGGTTACGGAGGCAGGCCGAAAAATGGAGTTGAGTCCACAATGAGCTCAGCCACGGCCTTGTCGAAGAGCAAAGCGGGCTAGAGGGGCCAAATGGCCTCCTCCTGCCCTCCTGCTTCTTACGTTGAATAAAAATTGAGATCTCCCTGCAAGGATTGCACAGGTGAAATGTTTAATTGGGTCGGGGAGGGAGGTAGGAGGTGGCTGGATCAACTGGATTTATTTTTGTTAAGTCCGATTTTAATGAAGACGATTGTGAGGAACTTCCTTCCTTTGCTTCATGTGGTTATCCAGACAGTCCGGAAGTCAGGAGAGGGACAAAGACATTCTCCATAGCTTCAGTCCCATCAATCAATTAATTACAATGTACAAGCAGCTTCCGGGCAGACTGAGTGCACAATGCACTTTGATTTGGTTTCATGAACCATTATGGATCCACTTTACGGATATGTTGGCTTTGTCCCAGAGAAATGGGCGATTCTACATACACATTCCTCGTGACTTAGTATGTGTCAGTTCCATTGCACAATATTCCCAGATGCTGTTGTCAACCTTTTGCCACCATTACGTACAAAAGCCGAAAAAGTCTTTACTCAATTCCTTTGCTCCTGCCGTTTCCGCTCCCTTTCCAAATTCTACGTCCTGGTCTTCAACCTGACTCGGAACTAAATTGCGTTCGCCAGCCCTGAAGGGAGAACAGAGATTGAAATATTCTTACACGGGCCGTCAAAGCATCTTTTCCCATTATTGCGCCAAAGAAAGAAATGCTGCCGGTTCCCGAGGAGAACTGTGGTAAATATGTTCTGAGTGCATGTAGCTCGCTCTTATAATTCGCTGGAGATTCCTAACTAAACCCAAGAATTAAATGCAGCCTCCTGGCCATGGTTTCTTTATGGAGCTAACTGGAATTTTATAGGCAGATATTTGACATGCGTGAACATGTTCGCAAATCAGCTGCTTCAGCAGAAGCGAGATTAGGCAGAATTTATTCAAGTTGCAGTTAAAGCTGAGTAGTCTTTACATCAGTACCACTGATATCTATTTCTCAGGGCAATATTCTATGCTTAAAGATAAAATTGTGCATGGATTGCGGGAGGGGATGATCACAATTTCAAAGACAATTTTTCCCACATGCCCAGAAAGTTACTGGCTTTCAGGTCCTTCAACAATTGACGTCCTTTTTCATTACAACTATTTAAGACTTGGCTATTTAACACTTGTTTTTTTAACCCACGAGGAACCAGTGGGAACTGCTCATTCGTCTCACAGTCTCATTGCAATGATAAGCACGTTGCCGTCACCTTTGAAGCCAGAGCACTCCCTCCTGCCCTGGAGCAAAGCCGCCCACAGAGGTCTCTGCTGAGGATTTCCCCCCTTTCCCTGGTGTCATTTTTGCATCTGACGCCACGTCAATCGGTTTGGCAGCCATCCAGCAACAGCGGCGCCATCAAGCGGGATAAGCAGCCAATCAGATTGAAGTATTGGCACAGGCGGCAAACCAGGGAATAAAATGTACTGAATGTGTCACTTTGAATTAAAATTTTACAGAGAGCTAAACAGACGGCTGGGGTGTACTGATGGGATTAAGGTGAAGGCTTAATTATAAACAAACCATACTCTTTTTTTCTAACATAAAAGAGAAATTTGGCATTCCACGACTGTAATTTTTTTTCAGGGATAGAGAGGTTTTTCCTCAGTAATTATGAACTTGGTACAGTATTAAGAACCCAATTACACTTAATTCAACAATGTGTAACTTCTTTAAGAGTTTTTAGAATGAGACAAATACTAAAGAAAGGCAACTTCCCATTAATTCAGTCATTTCTACTGAATTGCGTTGGAGTGAGGTGGGAATTTAACAGTGCCCCATTGGTAAGTTGAGAACCATTGACAGTAAATTCAATCATTCCATGTTTAGCTACCCACGGCCAGACTCTAGATATTGAATGGAATTATTTTTTAAAAATAAATTTAGAATACCCAATACATTTTTTCCAATTAAGGGGCAATTTAGCGTGGTAAATTCACCTAGCCTGCACATCTTTGGGTTGTGGGGGCGAAACCCACACAATCACGGGGAGAACGTGCAAACTCCACACGGACAGTGACCCAGAGCCGGGATCGAACCTGGGACCTCGGTGCCGTGAGGCTGCAGTGCTAACCACTGCGCCACCGCGCTGCCCTTCACGAAGACTTCTCAACCTCGCCCCGTGCCTGAGGTGTGGTGACCTTCCGGCAAAATCACCACCAGACAGCTCTCCCCCTCAAAGGGAAAAGAAGTTGGTGGTCACCTGGGACTATGACCACGTCACTTTTACCACCACAATATCTGGGTCATGTTAGGATCATGTGATTATCATGGCCAGATGAGCTGTTTCCATGTCACAGCAGTCAACCAATAAGCAGTGGTTACCATGGATATAACCATTTAGTGAGAAAGAATAGGGGTTAATGCAGACCAGTTAAAGTTTACCTACATTTACAGCGACAAATTGGTTATCAGACATGAACCAATCAGCTGGATTATCTGCAGCCAATGACATAACCAGAAATAATCATAAACAGATATACAAAGTAAGAAATATTGTTTAATTCCATGATAATCACTATTAACCAGTGTGTTTGTTCAAAAGGGACGCATACCAATATTTCTTTGTGATGATAGTTTTTTTTTTCCTGTTCTCATGTTCTACCGTGTGAAATCTCCTAACTGTTGCCTTTTGCCATGGCAATCTCCGGTTTGAGCTGGGGAGGGAAGGATGGGCTGGTCGTTTGATCCCTCCATACAAATTAACACCTCCCTTTCTCTGATTTACAATCGGTGTTTGCTGAACTACAGCAGTCCTAACATTTCTCCCGTCCTGCCTCGTCCAGCCAGTCCAGAACTATTCTGTCGAAAGGACTCAAAACGTTAACTCAGTTCATCTCTCCACAGATGCTACCAGACCTGCTGAGTTTTGACCAGAATTTCCTGGGTCTATTTCAGCTTTCCAGGCATCCTTTGCAGTATTTTGCTTTATTTAAGAATCATTAGAAGCTGACTTGGAATATTAGCCGCACCTACAGTTTGGACAGTCATGCTTTGACTGTTTTTTAAAATAAATTTAGAGTACCCAATTCAATTTTTTTCCAATTAAGGGGCAATTTAGCGCGGCCAATCCACCTAACTTGCACATCATTGGGTTGCGGGGGCGAAACCCACGCAAACACGGGAAGAATGTGCAAACTCCACACGGACAGTGGCCCAGAGCCAGGATCGAACCTGGGACCTTGGCGCCGTGAGACTGCAGTGCTAACCACTGCACCACCGTGCTGCCCTACTATAGCATTTCAAGTGCTCCTCTAAATACTTCTTAAATGTTGTGAGGGTTCCCGCCTCTACCACCCTTTCAGGCAGCGAGTCCCAGATTCCCACCACCCTCTGGGCGAAAAAGGTTTTGCTCAAATCCTCCCTGAATCTCCTGCCACTTATCTTAAATCTATGCCCCCTGGTTATTGATCCCTCACTAAGGGACTAAATCGCTGGCTTTGAAAGCAGACCAAGGTAGGCCAGCAGCACGGTTCAATTCCCGTACCAGCCTCCCTGAACAGACGCCGGAATGTGGCGACTAGGGGCTTTTCACAGTAACTTCATTTGAAGCCTACTTGTGACAATAAGCGATTTTCATTTTCATTTCATTTCAAGGGGAACATTTCCTTCCTATCCATGCTATCTATGTCCCTCATAATTTTGTACACCTCATGCAGGTCCCCCCTCAGCCTCCTCTGCTCCAAGAAAAGCAACTTCAGCCTAACCAGCCTCCCTTCACAGCTGAAACACTCCAGCCCAGGACACATTCTGGTGAATCTCCTCTGCACCCTCTCCAGTGCAATCACATCCTCCCTATAGTGTGGTGACCAGCACTGCACATATACTCTAGCTGTGGCCTAACGAGCATTTTCTACAGCTCCATCATAACCTCCCTGCTCTTATATTTAATGCCTCGGTTAATAAAGACAATGCTGCCCATCTAACCAGCTCGTCTATATCATCACGTAATCTAAGTATTTCATAATAATAATAATCTTTTTATCATAGTCTTTATTGTCACAAGTAGGCTAACATTAACACTGCAATGAAGTTACTGTGAAAAGCCCCTAGTCGCCACACTCCGCCGCCTGTTCGGGGACACAGAGGGAGAATTTAGAATGTCCGGTTCACCCTCACTATTTACCACATTTACCAATTTTTGTGCCATCTGCGAATTTACTGAGCATACCTCCTACATCCCCATCTAGATAATTAATGTACCCTCCAAACAGCAAGCGACCCAGCACCAATCCCGGTGAACACCACTGGAAACAGACGTCCAGGCACAAAAACAACCTTCGACCATCACCCTCCTGCCACTAAGCCAATTTTGGATCCAATTTCCCTGGATCCCATGAGTTCTTGACTAGTCTCCCATCTGAGAACTTGTCAAAAGATTACTGAAGTCCATGTAGGCGACATCAACTACACTACCCTCATCTACACACCTAGTCACCTCCTTGAAAAATTCAACCATATTTGCCTTTGACAAAGCCATGCTGACTATTCTTTTTTTTTAATAAACATTTTATTGAGGTATTTTTGGTGTAGTAACAACAACAAAATAAACAATATACATGAAACCATAAACATAGTGCAAAAGCCATTTATCTTTCGTACAGGTCCCACCCTTATTGACCCCCTACTCTAATCTAAACTACTCCCACCCCCCCCCCCCCCACCCCTGCTGACGATTAATTTCCCGCAAAGAAGTCGACGAACGGTTGCCACCTCCGGGCGAACCCTGACCCTCTCAAGGCGAACTTGATTTTCTCCAAACAGAGAAAGCTCGCCATGTCAGATAGCCGGGTCTCTGACTTTGGGGGCTTTGAGTCCCTCCAAGCTAATAGTATCCATCTCTGGGCTACCAGGGAAGCAAAGGCCAGAACGTCTGCCTCTTTCTCCGCCTGGATTCCCGGATCTTCCGACACCCCGAAAATCGCCACCTCTGGACTCGGTGCCACCCTTGTTTTTAACACCGTGGACGTGACGTCCGCAAACCCCTGCCAATATCCCCAAAGCTTCGGACATGCCCAGAACATGTGGACATGGTTCGCTGGTCCTCCCGCACATTTTGCGCACCTGTCTTCCACCCCAAAGAATCTGCTCATCCGGGCCACTGTCATGTGAGCCCAGTGAACGACCTTAAATTGTACCAGGCTGAGCCTGGCACATGTTGCGGACGCGTTGACTCTACTCAATGTGTCCGCCCATAGACCATCCTCTATCTCTCCTCACAGCTCCTCCTCCCACTTGCGCTTCAGCTCCTCGGTCTGCGTCTCCTCCGACCCCATAAGTTCCTTGTAAATGTCGAGACGCTCCCTTCTCCTAGGCACCCTCTGGAAACTATCCTGTCCTGAATCCCCCTTAGCGGTAGGAGCGGGAAGGTTGACACCTGTTTACGTAGGAAGTCCCGCACCTGCAGATGCCTGAATTTGTTTCCCCTCGCCAACCCAAACTTCTCCTCCAGCGCCCTCATACTCGGAAAGCTCCCCTCTATGAACATATCCCCCATCCTCTCAATCCCTGCTCTCCAATGCTGACTATTCTTGATTAACCTTGCAACCCCAAGTGGAGATTAATTCTGTCCCTCAGAATCTTTTCCAATAGTTTCCTGCTGCAGAAGTTAGACTCCCTGGCCTGTAATTTCTTGATTTTCCCTCACCCTTCTTGAATAATAAACATTAGCTGGCCTCCAGTCGTCTGGCATCTTTCCTGTAGCCAGAGAAGATTTGAAAATTATTGTCAAAGCTTCTGCAATCTCCTCCCTTGCTTCCCAGAGCAGCCTGAGATACATCCCATCTGGGTCTGGGGGTTTATCCACTTTCAAGCCTGCTAAAGCCATTAACACCTCCTCCCCCTCAATGACAATTTGTTCAAGTACATCACGGTTCCCCTCCCTGATTTCTATACTTACATGAACCTTCTCCATTGTGAACAGAGGTGCAAAGCAAATGCTTAGGAAATCAGAAGCACAAAGCGACTTAGGAATCCTAGTTCAAGGTTCTCTTGAGGTTAACATGCAGGCAGTTAGGAAGGCAAATACAAAGTTAGCATTCATGTCAAGAGGGCTCGAATACAAGAGCAGGGATGTACATCTGAAGGTTGTATAAGGCTCTGGTCAGACCCCGTTTGGAGTATTGTGAGCAGTTTTGGGCCCCGTATCTAAGGATGTGCTGGCCTTGGAAAGGATCCAGAGGAGGTTCACAAGAATGATCCCTGGAATGAAGAACTTGTTGTATGGGGAACGTTTGAGGACTCTGGGTTCATACTCATTGGAGTTTAGAAGGATGAAAGGGGATCTTATTGAAACTTACAGGATACCGCGAGGCCTGGATAGAGTGGACGTGGAGAGGATGTTTCACTTGTAGGAAAAACTAGAACCCGAGGGCACAGCCTCGGACGGAAGGGGCGAGCCTTTAAAACAGAGATGAGGAGGAATTTCTTCAGCCAGAGGGTGGTGAATCTGTGGAACCCTTTGCCGCAGAAGGCTGTGGAGGCCAATTGACTGAGTGTCTTTAAGACAGAGATAGATAGGTTCTTGATTAATAAGGGGATCAGGGGTTATGGGGAGAAGGCAGGAGAATGGGGATGAGAAACATATCAGTCATGATTGAATGGTGGAGCAGACTCGATGGGCTGAATGGCCTGATTCTGCTCTGAGGTCATATGGTCTAAAGTACTCATTTAAAACTTCGCCAAGTCTTCCGGCTCCACGCACAGATTGCCATTGGTCCCCGATGGGCCCTACACCTTTCCTGGCCATCCACTTGCCCTTAATAGATTTCTAAAACACCTTTGGATTTTCCTTTATGTTACCCACCAGTGGTCTGGAAACAATTAATCATAAATTAGCCAGGGGCATAAAATTGTTGGCGAACAGTTAAAACAAACAAAATAAATCCATTTTTTAACATATGTTTGGAATAATGAAAGAGAGAATTATTTCATATTCTCACAAGCTAATCAATAATTTTGGTTACACATTGCCCCTGTTCTGTAGGCACAACATAATGCTCGGTTTGAGCTTCAGTGGATTGAATAGTTTTTCGCAACCTTGACTTACATTTTCTTTTACCTGAACAGGTTTAGAAATGATGGTAACTCATTATGAAAACAAGTCATCAAAGCAATTTCACCCCTCATTTTTAAAAAAGCACCTCGAATAGTTAGAAGAATACAGGAACTGCGACTACGAAAGGATTGTTTAACGTGGGAACACTTTGCTGTTTAACCCAGGCATTGTCAAACTCGGGGGCGCGACCCGCGGGCGTGTGTCGGGAAGGTCGCAGAGCCGTCCGTCGCGGCGCCCCCGATCACGCAAATCCACGCGCAACAGCCGGCTTTTAATAGTGCCGGCTGCGAGCGGCCTTCAAAATGGCTAGGAAGAGAGAAACAAAAGTCGGCCGCACTGCGCGTGTCTGTCCGATCATCGGTGTGCATGCGCAGTGCGGATGATCGGGGCACGCATGCGCAGTGCGGCAGCATTTGTTTTTATACGGTCGCAGCTTTTTTTTTTCCAAGTTCGGGGGACAAAGGGCCCATTGGGGCCGAAGGGACCCAAAACCATTTCCTCCATTTCTGTCAGCACCAAACAAGATGAGAGAAAATGGTGGGTCGCGCAGGTCGGCCGGCGTGGGTCCCGAAGGTTGGTCGGTTGGTAAAAATGGGTCCCCGGAAAAAAAGTTTGAAAAACACTGGTTTAACCTACTGTACAGAGCAACGTTTCCAAGGGCATTTTGTGAGCAAAAATGTAGTCACGGTAAGACTAATGCATCCGACATTATCTGCATGAAACATTGTGCGTCTGCATGAGTCGCTGCAAACAATTCAGGTTCCGCAACACATTCCAGCGTTACTTTCAGTTGAGTGGGCAGGTTTCACTAGCTTAAAGCAATGCTGATCATAGATTATCATAGAATTTACAGTGCAGAAGGAGGCCATTCGGCCCATCGAGTCTGCACCGGCTCTTGGAAAGAGCACCCTACCCAAGGTCAACACCTCCACCCTATCCCCATAATCCAGTAACCCCACCCAACACGAAGGGCAATTTTGGTCACTAAGGGCAATTTATCATGGCCAATCCACCTAACCTGCACATCTTTGGACCGTGGGAGGAAACCGGAGCACCCGGAGGAAACCCACGCACACACGGGGAGGATGTGCAGACTCCGCACAGACAGTGACCCAAGCCGGAATCGAACCTGGGACCCTGGAGTGTCGTGTTGGGTGTTCTGGTCTACAAACAGGTCAACACGGCTGGAGATGGTGTAACTCTATTTTATTAACAACTCAACTGTAATAACATACTGTAACCTTGGGTACGTGCAATACCAGCTTATCTGTGGACCCTGTCCTATCATCATCTAGGTGAGGCACTCAGCACATGGTGAGTGTCTGAGAGGCAGGCTGTGAGCTCTGAGCTGGCTGCTGCTAGAATGAGCGGGAACTCTGGTGTCCCCTGTCTTATAGTGTGTGTGCTCTCACTGGTGATTGGCTGCGATGTTGTGTATGCTGGTTGGTCCCACTGTTTGTCCATCAGTGTGTCAGTGTGTGTGTGATTGCACCATGATATGCTGATGTATATCATGACATGGAGCTGTGAAGAAATTGTGCTATCCACAATGCTACCGTGCTGCCCCATTCTGTATCATTCTGCAGTTACTGACTTAGCCATTATCCCTCGGACAGTCTCGCTACAGGGGGAATGGACAAAGCACAAATTTAACTCTGGGCACTTAAATGAGTCACAGCTATGAAGATAAGGAACAAAATATTGCATTTGGCATCTTAGACTGCTAGCCATTTTGCTTTGTTGAAAGAAGGCACTCGGAATTGTCACTGATAGTTCCCGATGACAATAATTGCATATCTTTTATTTAATTTAGAGTGCCCAATTAATTTTTTTTTCCCAATTAAGGGACAATTTAGCGTGGCCAATCCACCTACCCTGCACATCTTTGGGTTATGGGGGCGAGAACCACCCAGACACCGGGTGAATGTGCAAACTCCACACGGACAGTGACCCGGGGTCAGGATCTAACCTGGGTTCTCAGCGCCGTGAGGCAACAGTGCTAACCACTGCGCCACCGTGCTGCCCCTTAATTGCATATCTTTATGTGAAAAAGACGAGAGGACTGAATTTTACACTGCGTTCAAAATGAAGTAACTGATCGATTATTTGGACAAGAATGCAAATATGTGGAATTGCAAGAGCAGGCCATTTCTTAAAACCTGAAATTCCCTTAATTGCTTTCTCGAATTGGCAGTTGCCATGTTAGTTCAAGGTGAGATTTTTTACAAGGTTAGGACACTCCTATGGATTCCATTGCAGCTCAAGCTGTCCAAGTCTATGGGGTTTATGGCAAGAATGAAGGGCTGACAATGCATTCCAGCACTGTGTACGTAGGAAGAAGAGGAGAGCGGGAATCCACGGTGCCTGTGCCTGAAGGATTAGTGCTCAGAGTCCAGATGGAGAAGCTGCCCCCATGCTCTCCTTTTTAGTCCTGTACTTGATATTCTGTCTTTTTCAGTTGGCTGTGGGTTGTTTGTCAGTTTCCTTTCTGCAGGTTTGATATAACATGTGCGATCTTATTAGATGTGCAATGAACATTTAAAAAAAAACCTTTCAGTGCAAGTTAAAGCATGGTGCGAGGCTGTTTCAGGTTTGAAGTGGTTACGCCATACCTTTCAGCTAATTAGCCTTGTTAGTCTTTTCGGAACTACTGGGGGGCTGGGGAGTGTGGTGGAGGGAAGGGGGGGGGGGGGGGGGGTGACGGTACACTTACGCCAAAATAAAAACTTCAAAGATAAAAGCAAATTACTGCGGATGCTGGAATCTGAAACAAAAACAGAAAATGCTGGACAACCTCAGCAGGTCTGACGGCCTCTGTGGCGAGAGAAGGGGGCTAACGTTTCGAGTCTGGATGACTCTTTGTCTAAGCTGACAAAGCTTTGACAAAGAGTCATCCAGACTCGAAACGTCAGCTCCCTTCTCTCTCCACAGAGGCCGTCAGACCTGCTGAGGTTGTCCAGCATTTTCTGTCCTTACTTCAAACTACCGTTCAAAGGGCATTAACATGTTGGAAGCACGTAGAGGTCAGCAGCCAGTTCTACCTATGGCAGTGATATGTTACTGAAGTTGCTATAGTTAATGATTGGAAATGTGTTCTCTTCCACTCAGACACACCAAAGCTTCAGCTCAACACCTGCGTAACAGAAATGCTCTTTGTTTCACTGGCTTTCCAGTTCTTTGATGTGACTGCCAATGCCTGTTAAAAACCCAACAGAGATTTGAGACAATTGGCACTGGCCAGCGGCATTCCATGCCCTGGGGTATTTATCGCGACTTTAGGCAAAGGTCCGGTAATTTTAAAATTGCCGAAGCTGTGCATTAAAAGTTTGAAATCAGAGGAATGAAGTTTCAATAAAATCGACAGCCAAAATGAACTCCCAGATTTTCCTTTGCAGCCACACAGAAATGCAATATTTATGTTCTCGTTTTAAATCGAGCTTACATAGATACATAGAAGATAGGAGCAGGAGGAGGCCTTTTGGCCCTTCGAGCCTGCTCCGCCATTCATCACAATCATGGCTGATCGTCCAACTCAATAGCCTAATCCTGCTTTCTCCCCACAGCCTTTGATCCCATTCTCCCCAAGTGCGATATCCAGCCGCCTCTTGAATATATTCAATGTGTTAGCATCAACTATTTCCTGTGGTAATGAATTCCACAGGCTCACCACTCTTTGGGTGAAGAAATGACTCCTCATTTATGTCCGAAATGGTTTACCCAGAATCCTCAGTCTGTGACTCCTGGGTCGGGATTCTCCGACCCCCCGCCGGGTTGGAGAATCGCCGGGGGCTGGTGCCCCTGCCGGTTGCCAAATTGTCCGGCACCGGATATTCGGCGGGGGTGGGGATCACGCCGCGCCGGTTGGCGGGCCCCCTCCGGCGATACTCCGGCCCGCGATGGGCCGAAGTCCCGCTGCTGGAATGCCTGTCCCGCCGGCGAGAATCAAGCCACCTCTCTTACCGGCGGGACAAGGTGGCGCGGGCGGGCTCCGGGGTCCTGGGGGGGGGGGGGGGGGGGGCGCGGGGCGATCTGGCCCCGGGAGGTGCCCCCACGGTGGCCTGGCCCGCAATCGGGGCCCACCGATCCGCAGGGGGGGGGGGGCCTGTGCCGTGGGGGCACTCTTTTCCTTCCGCCCTCGCCATGGTCTCCACTATGGCGGAGGCGGAAGAGACCCCTCCGCTGCACGGCAAAGTCATTTCCACGCCAGCTGGCGGGGCACCAAAGGCCTTTCCCGCCAGCTGGCGGGGTGGAATTCAATCCGGCGCAGGCCTAGCCCCTCAAGGTGAGGGCTCGGCCCCCAAGATGCGGAGAATTCCGCACCTTTGGGGCGGCGAGATGCCGGACTGATTTGCGCCGTTCTTGGCGCCGGTTGGCGGACATCGCGCCGATTGCCGAGAATCCTGCCGCAGGTTCTGGACACACCTTTCATTGGCAACACCTTCCCTGCATCTAGTCCTGTTAGAATTTTATATGTCTCTATGAGATTTCCCCCCTCATTCTTCTGAACTCCAGCGAGAACAATCCTAACTTAGTCAATCTCTCCTCACATGAACAGTCCTGCCATCCCTGGAATCACTCTGGTAAACCTTCGCTGCACTCCCTCGAGAGCAAGAACATCCATCCTCATAAAAAGAGACCAAAACTGCACACAACCAGGTGTGGCCTCACCAAGGCCCTGTTCAATTGCAGCAATACATCTCTGCTTCTGTACTCAAAACCTCTCGCATTGAAGGCCAACGTACCATTAGCCTTCTTTACCGCCTGCTGCACCTGCATGCTTACCTTCAGCGAATGATGCACAAGGACACCCAGGTCCCGCTGCACACTCCCCTCTCCCAATTTACAACCATTCAGGTTGCAATCTGCCTTCCTGTTTTTGCTTCCAAAGTGAATAAACACTTACCCAAATTATACTGCATCTGCCATTGATTTGCCCACTCGCCCAACCTGTCCAGATCATGCTGTGGGATCCCTGCATCCTCGTCACAGTTCACTCTCCCACCCAACTTGCTAACAATGTACGGTCAAACCTTTTGCCCCTTTCACTAAAGTAACTAAAACGCTGCCGGATTGATACTATGCGTAAAGAAAGATTCATCACATGCTTACAGAACCAAAATAACCCTAAGTACCACCCAAATGTGGAAAAGCTGAGGGACTCCAAACTCCTATTCAATTATTTGGCAAATTGTAAAATACGAAATACCAATGTTGTTTTGCTGCTTTAATGAGACAAGCTGCAAGAGTATACAATTCAGCGTGAAAATTGGCTTTCCGATTGAAGGGGACATTTCTGTCACCTCCTACGTAGCGGAGGAGGCTGTGTTGAACCATTGATGAGCATCTCCCAGTTGGAATCTATGAGGCAATGTTGCTTGACGCGATGACAGCCAGGCTAAGGGAAGTTCAGTTGGAGGGGCTGGCAATGTGCCAGTGGAGGAAACGCAGGGATGGCACCATTCAATAGGGTTGCAAAAAGGCTGGCGAGGTTGACTCTCGCCCCCATCAGTTGGGCCTAACTCCCGAACACCTAGTTGTGATCAATGACAAGTGGCGTAGATGGTCACAGCCAATTCTGGCCAATGGTGATCGTGATGGGTTTTCCCCTCTTGTCAGCTTGTTTTTTAAATGGAACTTCCTGCTCGCTATAGACAACCATGGTTACGCTGTGTGGAAGTGGTTAACTCTGCTCACACACAGGGCGGCATGTGGCGCAGTGGATAGCACTGGGACTGCGGCGCTGAGGACCCGGGTTCGAATCCCCGGCCCTGGGTCACTGTCCGTGTGGAGTTTGCACATTCTCCCCGTGTCTGCATGGGTTTCACCCCCACAACCCAAAGGATGTGCAGGTTAGGTGGATTGGCCGCGCTAATCCGCCCCTTAATTGGAAAAGAAAAAAAAATAATTGGGTACTCTAAATTTATTTTAAAAGCTCTGCTCGCACACCCGTCCCATGGAGTAGCCGTGGGCCACCGGGCAGCCTGAGGGAGGAGGCCGGAACACCACAGCACCATGCCACCTGGGACGCCCAAGCAGTAGCCAGGCCCGGTCGTTCCAGAAGACGGCCACCAAAGGGGACCCAGGTCGCAGGGCGCGAATCACAGCAGGCCACCTCCACTCCTGATGTACCGTCTGGGGATCCACGTAGGAGTAGCGTTCGGGCCCGTAAGGCCATATGCCTGCATGCATTGTGCAGCCTCCCGGGCCCTATATCCTGCCCATCCTCCCCCTCCCCCAAATCCTCCTCGTCGGGTGAGGGCTGGCATTCATCCTCCTCCTCCTGCACGTTATCCCTCTGCTACACGATGTTGTGGAGGACGCAGCACGCCACCTCGACATGGGAGACACTCCTAGCGCTATACTGGTGGGCACCTCCAGAGTGGTCCAGGCACCTGAACCACATCTTCAGGATGCCGAAGCACCGCTTGATCACGCAATGGGCGTCATTGTAACTGGTCTCCGCACGGGTCTGTGGCCTCCGGATGGGTGTCATCAGCCACGACCGCAGCGGATAGCCCCCGTCACCCTGGAGTCATCCCCCCCCCCCAGCCGGGGGGTGCGCATTGAAGAGGCCAGGAACTGTCGAGTGTGCCAGGATGAAGGCTGCGAGCACACTGCCCGGGTATCGGGCGCAGACGTGCATGATGCGCAGCTGATGGTCACACACTAGCTGCATATTCATCGAGTGGAACCCGTTTCAATTTGTGAAGCTCGGCCTGTCACCCGCAGGTGCTCATAGAGCGACATGCATCCTGTCGATTCCCCCCTAGACCTGGGGAATTTCGGCAATGGCGGGGAACCACGCTTCCCAGGCATCCTGTTGGGCTCAGTCCATATAGAAATGGATGTATTGAGCCGACTGGGGAGACAGGGCCTCCGTGATGCATTTGCACTCCTGTACCGAGGGCACGTCGCACAGCGCCTGGAAGGGGCTGGTTTAGCACACTGGGCTAAATCGCTGGCTTTTAAAGCAGACCCAGGCAGGCCAGCAGCATGGTTCAATTCCCGTACCAGCCTCCCCGAACAGGCGCCGGAATGTGGCGACTAGGGGCTTTTCACAGTAACTTCATTTGAAGCCTACTTGTGACAATAAGCAATATTCATTCATTCATTCATTCAATTGTTGGGTAGAATTTAGGGCGACTGTCACCTTGACGGGTGTCCTCCTCCATTCCCCCACAGTGCCAGGGGCGCCATGACCCGGCAGATGTGTCGTACCATCCCCCTGCTCAGCCGGCATGCCCGGTTCGGCAGGTCCTCGAATGACAGGCGCTGCCAGTACACGGGAGGCCGCATGTGGCGCCTCCATTGCACTTCCGCCTCCTCCTCTTCCTCGGCCTGCTGGGCGGCCGGCTCTCCATCCTCAGCAGCTGCCTCCTGCTCCTCTGGGACAGGCTCTGCTGCTGCCTCCTCCTCAAGCAGCTCCAGCTCATACAGCCGCAGTGTAAATCCCAGGGCTGCGGCGACTAGGAGGAAGGCCACCATTGCTGGTTGGATTCCAATATCCATTGTCTGCAGGGGGTGAAAGGCCGACATGTTAGCATGGTGCGTACCCCCCACCCCCCATTCCCAACCAGGTCCACGGAGCTACCTGGTATTCCCGGGTGGCACTGTGGAACATACCCCGCACCCCTGGCCCCGTTGATGCCTGGCACCGTGGGGTCCTCTGGCCCTGGTACCCATCCCTGCTGCCAGGGGTACCGTCGGCTGGCACTGCCCTTGACACGATAAGTGCAATTTTAATAATTGGTTTGGTACACCTGAAGTGATCATATCAGACAACAGGCCACAGTGCATTAGCAGCACGCACGTGCTAAGTGGGGCATAAGCCATGTTACAGCCTTGCCACAATATCCAATGGTCTTGGCGAGCGACTGGTTCACATCATTGACGCATTCATCATGAAGTGTAATGAGGCAGGACAGGATCTCCATTTTACTATGTCACACATAACACCAAAAACCTTTAGATCTGAGGTGGGACCAGTACAAACTGGGCGGTCTGCACCTGGGCAGGACTGGAACTTGCTAGAGCTGTTGGGGAGAGTTTAAACTAATGTGGCAGGGGAATGGGAACCGATGCAGGAAGTTGGAAGGTAGTAAAACAGGGACAGAAACAAAAGGCAGTCAGGGGGAAAGTGTAAGGCGGAGAAGCCATAGTCAAAAATCAAAAAGGGCGACAGTACAAGGTACAGTGACTGAGGGGAGCTCAGTGAATAGGACCAGGAATACTAAAAGGAATACTAAAACGGGAAGTGAAAACATTAATGGTAAGCAATTTGTTACATGGAGATATGGGTTCAACGACAAGGACATTTAGGAGAAAGGTTAAGAGGAAATATAACTTAGGAGAGGTTACTGATCGAGGTGTTCAGATTCAGAATAGAGGTAAAAAAGCCAACATAAGTGTACTTTACCTGAATGCTCGTAGTATTCGGAATAAGGTAAATGAGTTGATGGCGCAAATCATTGTGAATGACTATAATTTAGTGGCCATTACTGAAACATGGTTAAAGGATGGTCACGACTGGGAGTTAAATATCCGAGGGTATCAAACTATTCGGAAGGACAGAGTGGATGGTAAGGGAGGTGGTGTAGCTCTGTTATTTAAGGATTACATCCGGGCAACAGTAAGGGATGACATCGGTGCTATGGAGGATAAGGTTGAATCCATTTGGGTGGAAATCAGGAATAGTAAGGTGAAAAAGTCACAAATAGGAGTAGTCTATAGGCCACCAAATAGTAACATTATGGTGGGGCAGGCAATAAACAAATAAATAATTGATGCATGTAGAAATGGTACAGCAGTTATCATGGGGGATTTTAATCTACAATTCGATTGGTTTAACCAGGTCAGTCAAGGCAGCCTTGAGGAGGAGTTTATAGAATGTATCCGCGATAGTTTCCTAGAACAGTATGTAATGGAACCTATGAGGGAATAAGCGGTCCTAGATCTGGTCCTGTGTAATGAGACAGGATTGATTCAGGGTCTCATAGTTAGGGATCCTCTCGGAAGGAGCGATCACAATATGGTGGAATTTAAAATACAGATGGAGGGTGAGAAGGTAAAATCAAGCACTAGTGTTTTGTGCTTAAACAAAGGAGATTACAATGGGATGTGAGAAGAACTAGCGAAGGTAGACTGGGAGCAAAGACATCATGGTGAAACAGTTGAGGAACAGTGGAGAACCTTCCAAGCGATTTTTCACAGTGCTCAGCAAAGGTTTATACCAACAAAAAGGAAGGACGGTAGAAAGAGGGAAAATCGACCGCGGATATCTAAGGAAATAAGGGAGAGTATCAAATTGAAGGAAAAAGCATACAAAGTAGCAAAGATTAGTGGGAGACTAGAGGACTGGGAAATCTTTAGGGGGCAACAGAAAGCTACTAAAAAGGCTATAAAGAAGAGTAAAATAGATTATTAGAGTAAACTTGCTCAGAATATAAAAACAGATAGTAAAGGTTTCTACAAATATATAAAACAAAAATGAGTGACTAAGGTAAATATTGGTCCTTTAGAGGATGAGAAGGGAGATTTAATAATGGGAGATGAGGAAATGGCTGAGGAACTGAACAGGTTTTTTGGGTGGGTCTTCACAGTGGAAGACACAAATAACATGCCAGTGACTGATGGAAATGTGGCTATGACAGGTGAGGACCTTGAGAGGATTGTTATCACCAAGGAGGTAGTGATGGGCAAGCTAATGGGGCTAAAGGTAGACAAGTCTCCTGGCCCTGATGGAATGCATCCCAGAGTGCTAAAAGAGATGGCTAGGGAAATTGCAAATGCACTAGTGATAATTTACCAAAATTCACTCGACTCTGGGGTGGTCTCAGCGGATTGGAAATTAGCAAACGTAACACCACTGTTTAAAAAAGGAGGTAGGCAGAAAGTGGGTAATTATAGGCCAGTGAGCTTAACTTCGGTAGTAGGGAAGATGCTGGAATCTATCATCAAGGAAGAAATAGCAAGGCATCTGGATGGAAATTGTCCCATTGGGCAGATGCAGCATGGGTTCATAAAGGGCAGGTCGTGCCTAACTAATTTAGTGGAATTTTTTGAGGACATTACTAGTGCGGTAGATAACGGGGAGCCAATGGATGTGGCATATCTGGATTTCCAGAAAGCCTTTGACAAGGTGCCACACAAAAGGTTGCTGCATAAGATAAAGATGCATGGCATTAAGGGGAAAGTAGTAGCATGGATAGAGGATTGGTTAATTAATAGAAAGCAAAGAGTGGGGATTAATGGGTGTTTCTCTGGTTGGCAATCAGTAGCTAGTGGTGTCCCTCAGGGATCAGTGTTGGGCCCACAACTGTTCACAATTTACATAGATGATTTGGAGTTGGGGACCAAGGGCAATGTGTCCAAGTTTGCAGACAACACTAAGATAAGTGGTAAAGCAAAAAGTGCAGAGGATACTGGAAGTCTGCAGAGGGATTTGGATAGGCTAAGTGAATGGGCTAGGGTCTGGCAGATGGAATACAATGTTGACAAATGTGAGGTTATCCATTTTGGTAGGAATTACAGCAAAAGGGATTATTATTTAAATGATAAAATATTAAAACATGCTGCTGTGCAGAGAGCCCTGGGTGTGCTAGTGCATGAGTCGCAAAAAGTTGGTTTACAGGTGCAACAGGTGATTAAGAAGGCAAATGGAATTTTGTCCTTCATTGCTAGAGGGGTGGAGTTTAAGACTAGGGACGTTATGCTGCAGTTGTATAAGGTGTTAGTGAGGCCACACCTGGAGTATTGTGTTCAGTTTTGGTCTCCTTACTTGAGAAAGGACGTACTGGCACTGGAGTGTGTGCAGAGGAGATTCACTAGGTTAATACCAGAGCTGAAGGGGTTGGATTACGAGGAGAGGTTGAGTAGACTGGGACTGTACTCGTTGGAATTTAGAAGGATGAGGGGGGATCTTATAGAAACATATAAAATTATGAAGGGAATAGATAGGATAGATGCGGGCAGGTTGTTTCCACTAGCAGGTGAAAGCAGAACTAGGGGGCATAGCCTCCAAAATAAGGGGAAGTAGATTTAGGACTGAGTTCAGGAGGAACTTCTTCACCCAAAGGGTTGTGAATCTATGGAATTCCCTGCCCAGTGATGCAGTAGAGGCTCCTTCATTAAATGTTTTTAACATAAAGATAGATAGTTTTTTGAAGAATAAAGGGATTAAGGGTTATGGTGTTCGGGCCGGAAAGTGGAGCTGAGTCCACAAAAGATCAGCCATGATCTCATTGAATGGCGGAGCAGGCTCGAGGGGCCAGATGGCCTACTCCTGCTCATAGTTCTTATGTTCTTATATGCTTAGTATCGCTGGCGGAAATCATGCTCAGAAGGAAGGTTGGGACAACCTTGCCAAGCCATCAGCTGTGCCATTTCTCAGAGGCATGGCAGAAGCTTCTCGAAAAGCAAGGGAAAATGAAGACGCCGTACGGCCAATGTGCAGGCGTAAACTGCCGAATCTGTGCGTAGGACAAGATTCAGGTCGAACTTCCTACCCCGGGGACCCTGGATGAGGTCACAACAACAAACGGAACAACCCTGAGGAGGAACAGAAATGGGCTCCGGGAATTTGAAAACTGTATAACCCCCAGCTTTCCGATCACACCGAAAACACATCCAAAGATAAACTTTGAAGCTGTGGACTACGAACTTGAAAATCATCAACCCTCCTCTGATGTATTGGACGCCAATGCACCTACAAGCCAAAAACACCAAAGTGACGAGTCTCGATCTCAGGACGGCCGTACCATCACGAGATGTATGTAATGTGATATTGGGGTAAAAAGGGGAATGTTGTGATATTGTTTTGAGGGAACATGCAAATGAGCAAGTAACTAGGACGTAAGATGACCAGCAGTTGGTGCTGAATCTCGGAATTTCCACGATGCTGTTCCCTGTGAGTAATGGATGCTAGATCCATTAATTAGTTCAGTCCGCTGAGCAACCCTATAAAGTATCTTCAAATATACCAAACCAATGTAGAGTTTACCTGGCCTGGTGTGAGATTGGTGATCTTGTGCAAGGCAGACATAGAAACACAACATTAAATGTCCAATCATTAATTTCACTTCAGTGACATTGACCTGCCCCAATCACATTAAGTGGAGCTAAAAGGTGTTTGTGTGTGTGTGTGTCTGGGAGTGAGTGAGTGTGTGTGTGTGTCTGGGAGTGAGTGAGTGTGTGTGTGTGTCTGGGTTGATGAATTTAGTGCATCTCTCTTGACTCAGTGGGAATACTTTGGGTTATGTGGATGAAGAGTGTGGGTTTAATAATATGAATCTTTATTGTCACAAGTAGGCTTACATTAACACTGCAATTAAGATACTGTGAAAAGCCCCCAGTCGCCACACTCCGGCGCCCGTTCGGGTACACGGAGGGAGAATTCAGAATGTTCAAATTACCTAACAGAATGGCTTTCGGGACTTGTGGGAGGAAACCGGCGCACCCGGAGGAAACCCACGCAGCCACGGGGAGAACGTGCAGACTCCACACAGACAGTGACCCAAGCCGGGAATCGAACCTGGGACCCTGGAGCTGCGAAGCAACTGTGCTAACCAATGTGCTACCGTGCTGCCCGATAGCAGAGGAAATACAGGCAGACTGGATCCCCAACCTGATTGATCACAAAAGAGCGAGATTGAAACTCATTGTACTGGAAGAGATGCTAATAACCGCCTGTCTCTCTCTCCTGAGGAGGAATAATGAAAATTTGGCCAGAGGCACAGAAAATGGTTATTGAGCTGCAATTCACCATTAGTGTGACATGTCACATGACCCAAGCCTCTGGCCTCTTTGGGAAGTCTTATCATCTTTAGCCTCACAAGTAGTCTGCTGTTTAACATCCAACTGGTAAAGCGCTGAGAAACAACATACCAGACAGAACAACAGTCTGCATCTCAAAGCTCATCTCTGCTAGAGGGTTTCCAACCATCGCCTAGTCTCTGTGTACTGACCTCATCAAGCGGTATCTGCAGCTCGAGTCTTCAGCTACCTCTACTTCTCCCTTTACTGTTTGGGTTTGTGTATGTCTGCTTGAGAGTGAGTGTGTTTGTGCGTATCTGAGAGTGAGTGAGTGAGTTTGTGGGAGTGTGTGTATATGTACTTGTGTGTGCCTGGGAGTGAGAGAGTGAGTGTGTGTGTGTCTGGGAGTGAGTGAGTGTGTGTGTGTGTCTGGGAGTGAGTGAGTGTGTGTGTGTGTCTGGGAGTGAGAGAGTGAGCGTGTGTGTGTGACTGGGAGTGAGAGAGTGAGCGTGTGTGTGTGTCTGGGAGTGAGAGTGAGTTGTGTGTGTGTCTGGGAGTGAAAGAGTGAGTGTGTGTGTGTCTGGGAGTGAGAGAGTGAGTGTGTGTGTGTGTCTGGGAGTGAGAGAGTGTGTGTGTGTGTGTGTCTGGGAGTGAGTGTGTGTGTGTGTGTCTGGGAGTGAGTGAGTGTGTGTGTGTGTGTGTGTCTGGGAGTCAGAGAGTGTGTGTGTCTGGGAGTGAGTGAGTGTGTGTGTGCCGGGGAGTCAGAGAGTGACTGTGTGTGTGTGTGTCTGGGAGTGAGTGAGTGTGTCTGGGAGTGAGTGAGTGTGTGTGTGTGTCTGGGAGTGAGTGAGTGTGTGTGTGTGTCTGGGAGTGAGAGAGTGAGCGTGTGTGTGTGACTGGGAGTGAGAGAGTGAGCGTGTGTGTGTGTCTGGGAGTGAGAGTGAGTTGTGTGTGTGTCTGGGAGTGAAAGAGTGAGTGTGTGTGTGTCTGGGAGTGAGAGAGTGAGTGTGTGTGTGTGTCTGGGAGTGAGAGAGTGTGTGTGTGTGTGTGTCTGGGAGTGAGTGTGTGTGTGTGTGTCTGGAAGTGAGTGAGTGTGTGTGTGTGTGTGTCTGGGAGTGAGAGAGTGAGTGTGTGTGTGTGTCTGTGAGTGAAAGAGTGAGTGTGTGTGTGTGTCTGGGAGTGAGAGAGTGAGTGTGTGTGTGTCTGGGAGTGAGAGAGTGAGTGTGTGTGTGTCTGGGAGTGAGAGTGTGTGTGTGTGTGTGTGTCTGGGAGTGAGCGTGTGTGTGTGTCTGGGAGTGAGAGAGTGTGTGTGTGTGTGTCTGGGAGTGAGAGAGTGAGAGTGTGGGTCTGGGAGTGAGAGAGTGAGTGTGTGTGTGTGTCTGTGAGTGAAAGAGTGAGTGTGTGTGTGTGTCTGGGAGTGAGAGAGTGAGTGTGAGTGTGTCTGGGAGTGAGAGAGTGAGTGTGTGTGTGTCTGGGAGTGAGAGTGTGTGTGTGTGTGTGTGTCTGGGAGTGAGCGTGTGTGTGTGTCTGGGAGTGAGAGAGTGTGTGTTTGTGTGTCTGGGAGTGAGAGAGTGTGTGTGTGTGTCTGGGAGTGTGTGTGTGTCTGGGAGTGAGTGAGTGTGTGTGTGTGTCTGGGAGTGAGTGAGTGTGTGTGTGTGTCTGGGAGTGAGAGAGTGAGCGTGTGTGTGTGTCTGGGAGTGAGAGTGAGTTGTGTGTGTGTCTGGGAGTGAAAGAGTGAGTGTGTGTGTGTCTGGGAGTGAGAGAGTGAGTGTGTGTGTGTGTCTGGGAGTGAGAGAGTGTGTGTGTGTGTGTGTCTGGGAGTGAGTGTGTGTGTGTGTGTCTGGGAGTGAGTGAGTGTGTGTGTGTGTGTGTCTGGGAGTGACAGAGTGAGTGTGTGTGTGTGTCTGGGAGTGAAAGAGTGAGTGTGTGTGTGTGTCTGGGAGTGAGAGAGTGAGTGTGTGTGTGTCTGGGAGTGAGAGAGTGAGTGTGTGTGTGTCTGGGAGTGAGAGTGTGTGTGTGTGTGTGTGTCTGGGAGTGAGCGTGTGTGTGTGTCTGGGAGTGAGAGAGTGTGTGTGTGTGTGTCTGGGAGTGAGAGAGTGAGTGTGTGTGTCTGGGAGTGAGAGAGTGAGTGTGTGTGTGTGTCTGTGAGTGAAAGAGTGAGTGTGTGTGTGTGTCTGGGAGTGAGAGAGTGAGTGTGTGTGTGTCTGGGAGTGAGAGAGTGAGTGTGTGTGTGTCTGGGAGTGAGAGTGTGTGTGTGTGTGTGTGTCTGGGAGTGAGCGTGTGTGTGTGTCTGGGAGTGAGAGAGTGTGTGTGTGTGTGTCTTGGAGTGAGAGAGTGAGTGTGTGGGTCTGGGAGTGAGAGAGTGTGTGTGTGTCTGGGAGTGAGAGAGTGTGTGTGTGTGTCTGGGAGTGAGAGAGTGAGTGTGTGTGTGTCTGGGAGTGAGTGAGTGAGTGTGTGTGTCTGGGAGTGAGAGAGTGAGTGTGTGTGTCTGGGAGTGAGAGAGTGAGTGTGTGTGTGTCTGGGAGTGAGAGAGTGAGCGTGTGTGTCTGGGAGTGAGAGAGTGTGTGTGTGTGTCTGGGAGTGAGAGAGTGAGTGTGTGTGTGTGTCTGGGAGTGAGAGAGTGTGTGTGTGTGTGTCTGGGAGTGAGTGTGTGTGTGTGTCTGGGAGTGAGTGTGTGTCTGGGAGTGAGAGAGTGAGTGTGTGTGGGTCTGGGAGTGAGTGTGTGTGTGTGTGTCTGGGAGTGAGAGAGTGAGTGTGTGTGTGTCTGGGAGTGAGTGTGTGTGTGTGTGTCTGGGAGTGAGTGAGTGAGTGTGTGTGTGTGTGTCTGGGAGTGAGTGAGTGTGTGTGTGTGTGTGTGTCTGGGAGTGAGAGAGTGTGTGTGTGTGTGTGTGTCTGGGAGTGAGAGAGTGAGTGTGTGTGTGTGTGTCTGGGAGTGAGAGAGTGAGTGTGTGGGTCTGGGAGTGAGAGAGTGAGTGTGTGTGTGTCTGGGAGTGAGAGAGTGAGTGTGTGTCTGGGAGTGAGTGAGTGTGTGTGTGTCTGGGAGTGAGTGAGTGAGTGTGTGTTTGTCTGGGAGTGAGAGAGTGAGTGTGTGTGTGTCTGGGAGTGAGAGTGTGTGTGTGTGTGTCTGGGAGTGAGAGAGTGTGTGTCTGGGAGTGAGAGAGTGAGTGTGTGTGTGTCTGGGAGTGAGAGTGTGTGTGTGTGTCTGGGAGTGAGCGTGTGTGTGTGTCTGGGAGTGAGAGAGTGAGTGTGTGTGTGTGTCTGGGAGTGAGAGAGTGAGTGTGTGGGTCTGGGAGTGAGAGAGTGTGTGTGTCTGGGAGAGAGAGAGTGAGTGTGTGTTTGTCTGGGAGTGAGAGAGTGAGTGTGTGTGTGTCTGGGAGTGAGAGTGTGTGTGTGTGTGTCTGGGAGTGAGAGAGTGAGTGTGTGTGTGTGTCTGGGAGTGAGAGAGTGAGTGTGTGTGTGTCTGGGAGTGAGAGAGTGAGTGTGTGTGTGTGTCTGGGAGTGAGAGAGTGAGTGTGTGTTTGTCTGGGAGTGAGAGAGTGAGTGTGTGTGTGTGTCTGGGAGTGAGAGAGTGAGTGTGTGTGTGTCAGGGAGTGAGAGAGTGTGTGTGTGTGTCTGGGAGTGAGAGAGTGAGTGTGTGTGTGTCTGGGAGTGAGAGAGTGAGTGTGTGTGTGTGTCTGGGAGTGAGAGAGTGAGTGTGTGTTTGTCTGGGAGTGAGAGAGTGAGTGTGTGTGTGTGTCTGGGAGTGAGAGAGTGTGTGTGTGTGTGTGTGTCTGGGAGTGAGAGAGTGAGCGTGTGTGTCTGGGAGTGAGAGAGTGAGTGTGTGTGTGTCTGGGAGTGAGAGAGTGAGTGTGTGTGTGTGTCTGGGAGTGAGAGAGTGAGTGTGTGTTTGTCTGGGAGTGAGAGAGTGAGTGTGTGTGTGTGTCTGGGAGTGAGAGAGTGTGTGTGTGTGTGTGTCTGGGAGTGAGAGAGTGAGCGTGTGTGTCTGGGAGTGAGAGAGTGAGTGTGTGTGCCTGGGAGTGAGAGAGTGAGTGTGTGTGTGTCTGGGAGTGAGAGAGTGAGTGTGTGTGTGTGTCTGGGAGTGAGAGAGTGAGTGTGTGTGCCTGGGAGTGAGTGAGTGAGTGTGTGTGTGTGTCTGGGAGTGAGAGAGTGAGTGTGTGTGTGTGTGTGTGTGTGTGTCTGGGAGTGAGAGAGTGAGTGTGTGTGCCTGGGAGTGAGTGAGTGAGTGTGTGTGTGTGTGTCTGGGAGTGAGAGTGTGTGTGTCTGGGAGTGAGAGAGTGTGTGTGTGTTTGTCTGGGAGTGAGAGAGTGAGCGTGTGTGTCTGGGAGTGAGAGAGTGAGCGTGTGTGTCTGGGAGTGAAAGAGTGAGTGTGTGTGTGTCTGGGAGTGAGTGAGTGAGTGTGTGTGTCTGGGAGTGAGAGTGTGTGTGTGTGTGTGTGTCTGGGAGTGAGTGTGTGTGTGTGTGTCTTGGAGTGAGTGAGTGTGTGTCTGGGAGTGAGAGTGAGTGTGTGTGTGTCTGGGAGTGAGTGAGTGAGTTTGTGTGTGTGTGCGCCTGGGAGTGAGTGAGTGAGTGTGTGTGTGTCTGGGAGTGAGTGAGTGAGTGTGTGTGTCTGGGAGTGAGTGTGTGTGTGTGTGTGTCTGGGAGTGAGAGAGTGAGGTTGTGTGTGTGTGTGCCTGGGAGTGAGTGAGTGTGTGTGTGTGTGTGTGTGTGTGTCTGGGAGTGAGAGAGTGAGGTTGTGTGTGTGTGTGTGTGCCTGCGAGTGAGTGAGTGTGTGTCTGGGAGTGAGAGAGTGAGTGTGTGTGTGTCTGGGAGTGAGTGAGTGAGTTTGTGTGTGTGTGCGCCTGGGAGTGAGTGAGTGAGTGTGTGTGTGTGTGTGTCTGGGAGTGAGTGAGTGAGTGTGTGTGTCTGGGAGTGAGTGTGTGTGTGTGTGTGTCTGGGAGTGAGAGAGTGAGGTTGTGTGTGTGTGTGCCTGGGAGTGAGTGAGTGTGTGTGTGTGTGTGTGTGTCTGGGAGTGAGAGAGTGAGGTTGTGTGTGTGTGTGTGTGTGTCTGGGAGTGAGAGAGTGAGGTTGTGTGTGTGTGTGTGTGCCTGGGAGTGAGTGAGTGAGTGTGTGTGTGTGTGTGTGTGTGTCTGGGAGTGAGAAAGTGACTGGCTGTTGTGTAAAAAAAAAACATATTCTAGGTGAGATTAGCGGGGTCACTACAAATGCCAGGAACGACCCTGCGATCTAATGGCTCATGGGCAGGGCATGCTCGGCCCAACCCTGGCACAGGCAAAATGTCAGCCTGGCACCTTGACACTGCCAGCATGGCACCCTGGGCCAGCTGTATCAGGATGCCACCCTATCTGGAGGCCAACCACCCAGGGGCCTCAGTTTGCCTTGTAGACCCCCCCCCCAGGTACTGTTCCACCTGATGCCCGTTTATGGTGACCAGTACTGGACGTCGCCCGGCTGGGGTCTCTTCGGCTAGGCTGATAGATGCCGGGTGGCCGTTAGATCTGGTGCGAGCATGCTAAGTGGGTTCTTAAACTCACTTACCACCCGCAATGGGCGGTTCCCGTCCTGACCACAATCGCAACGCCTGGTGAGATCTGGTTAGACATTGTGGGGCGCAACGGGAATCCTCGGGGAAGATTCCGCCGGTATCTACCAGCACGTCGTGTCCGGTTCCAGCGGGACTTGGCCAGCCGATCGCGCCCAGTGTGTGTGTGGGAGAATGTGTGTGTATCTACGAAGTGAGAAGTTGTGAACATTTCTCCCCCAGGCTTTGAATGCGAAACAATCTAACTTTCTGAGTTAATCCTAACATGGGTTTGTTACAGGCTATTCCTAAATTGGATCACACAAATCGAACATTTGGGAAAATGCACATCAATACTTTAAAAATAACTCAAACCACCTCCTGCTTACGGGCAGACGAAGGAATTATCTACAGTTTGTCTGTCTCTCTCTCTCTCCCTCCTGTCTGGAACGGCTCCTTCAGCAATATCGCCAGATTATTTGGCCACTTTCTCATTGCTGTCTGTGGGAGCTTGCTGTGCACAAATCGGCCATCAACATTTCCTCGGTTGCAGCAGTGGCTACACCAGCAGCGATTGCAAATGTAACGCATTGGTTCGGAAAATACTTGGCAATTTCCTGAAGGAAACCACTCAAATAATATCAAAAGATTTGACCTTTCTCTCTTTCAACTTCTTTGAGTTGCATCGCTATCCGTGGTTCAGGCTTGAGCAAGTTCCAGATCGTAATCAAGGCTTGAAATGACAGCCAACGTCAAGCTGAGCAGTTCATCCCTGGAGGAGGTAAAGACAACATGACCTATGCACAGTGTATCCACCTGCTGTCTGGTCTAGACATGTCTTAGGTCTGTGTCTGCGATGGTTATATTTTGCTGAAAAATGTAGACTCAGTAACGCTGAATATTTTAGCGATATTTCAGAAGGTGTTCAATTTAAACTTGTGTGGGAAAATTGCCGCATTTCCAACTCAAAAGGTTCAATCAACCACTGAGGGAACCAGAAGTCTACAGAACGATATGTTGCTGCAATTTGGTGATTGCTACTCTGCTTTAAGGGGTTCTGTAAGAAGACAGTTGTTACGGCAGGGAAAGCATTCTTCAAATATTATGCATAACCATCCGCTATAAATCTCCCATCATCAATCTAGAACCTCCGCTGATAGGTAGTAGTTACCCTTGGCATGCGCAGGACAGGAAAACGGAAGAATTCCGCTGGGATTCACTGCCTCAAGTCCCGTTCAGCCCCAGCCTTGTTACTGCATAAGACTGCAGCACTGCTGCCTCACAGCGCCGAGGGTCCGGATTCGATCCCAGCCCCGGGTCCGTGCGGAGTTTGCACATTCTCCCCGTGTCTGCGTGGGTCTCAGCCCCCAACCCAAAAATGTGCAGAGTAGGTGGATTGGCCATGCTAAATCGCCCCTTAATTGGAAAAAGAAAGAATTGGGTACTTTAACTTTATCAAACAAAAAGTTACTGCATATGACTGAATTGGCAACTAAAAATCACCATCTAGGTTCATATATAGTTTGGAAATGCACCAAAAGGTGATTGGTAGGTGTTATAACCTGCCTACTTACCATTGGCTGGGGGCTAATGACAATCCCACAATCCTGTGGGAGTATGAGCTTCCCCAATGAGCAGGGCAGAGAAACCATTAGTAAGCTCCTAGTATAAATAAAGCTGGCCAGTTTAGGAACCAGCAGGAAGGAGTGTGCAGCAAGGGAAGTTGCTGCTGCTGTTATATATATATGTCATTGTAAATAAATGTTATTACTTTGTATCCTTGAAACTCGTGCTGGATTCTTCGTGGCCCTCACAAAACTGGTGACGAGGATGGGATTCCTTGGACTTTGGGGGGGAGGGATGTTATAACCTGCCTACTTACCATTGGCTCGGGACTAATGACAATCCCACAATCCTGTGGGAGTATGAGCTTCCCCAATGAGCAGGGTGGAGAAACCATTAGTAAACTCCTAGTATAAATAAAGCTGGCCAGTATAGGAACCAGCAGGAAGGAGTGTGCAGCAAGGGAAGTTGCTGCTGCTGTTATATATATATGTCATTGTAAATAAATGTTATTACTTTGTATCCTTAAAACTCATGCTGGATTCTTCGTGGCCCTCACAAAAGTAGGAAAACAGGAGTGTCCGGATCAGAATTTTTAAAACAAAGTCAGAGGAGCCAATTCTTTTTTCCCAATTAAGAGGCAATTAACGTGGCCAATCTACCCTGCACATCTTTTTTGGTTGTGGGGGTGAGACCCACGCAGACACAGGGAGAATATGCAAACTCCACACGGACGGTGGAAAGCACGGTAGCATAGTGGTTAGCACAGTTGCTTCACAGCTCCAGGGTCCCAGGTTCGATTCCGGCTTGGGTCACTGTCTGTGTGGAGTCTGCATGTTCTCCCCGTGTGTGCGTGGGTTTCCTCCAGGTGCTCTGGCATCCTCCCACAGTCCAAAGATGTGCAGGTTAGGTGGATTGTCCATGCTAAATTGCCATAGTGTCCAAAAAATGTTAAGTGGGGGTTACTGGGTTACGGGGATAGGGTAGATACATGGGCTTCAGTAGGGTGCTCTTTGCAAGGGCCGGTGCAGACTCGATGGGCCGAATGGTCTCCTTCTGCACTGTAAATTCTATAATTCTATGACAGTGACCCGGGGCCGGGATCGTACCCGGGTCCTCAGCGGCGTGAGGCAGCAGTGCTAACCACTGTGCCACCCGTCAGCGTCACAATTTGACTAAAAATTCCATCGGTAACATACTTACAGTATATTTAACAACATTACTTGGGAAGATTGTTTACTATACCTCCAAATGGTGCTAGTTGTTTACTTCTAACGTGACCTGTGTGGTCCCCAAAATTCATTGCCAGCACCTTACTAACCAAAGTGTCACGTAACCACTATGATGAACAGGGCGCCCATTTCATTGACCGTCAGTTCTGCGTTGAGTACGGCCGTTCTTTAGTTTCACTCAAGGTTTTATCACAAAGCCAGTGTGTTCACTGGTTTTTTGCTAATGGGTTTCCTATGGGTTCAAGGGTATCACTTTAACTTAGATCAATCAGCTCTTCCCAATGATGACAAGGACTTGGCCCTGCATCAACACAGCCAGCAGCAGAGGAGGCACAATTGCACAGGCCTGGATGAAATCATCAGCATCATTATGAATCAGCTCAGAGTCATAGACATTGGAAAAGAAGACCCAATTAGCCTTGGAGGAGAGCAAGAGCATTTCTGTACTGGGTTTAAAAAAAAAAAGCGAACCAGTTAGATTTAGATTTAGATTCCGACTGTTGCCTCGAGACGCAAACTGCCACCGACCGTGCATACACAAACAGACGCCACATCTTCTTCTGGCCAATATCACGTCACACCTAGATTTGTAAAGTTAGTTCAGAGTTACTGATGTGAACGGCTGCCAGAGCCCCTTCGCTAATCTCTAAAAGGTGCCTCAAAAAAAAATTAAAAAATACACACAAGCAACAAATCACTTCCGGGGCAAGCGATTCAGTAGCATAAACACCAACGACAATGTTTCCTTCAGAAAGAATTTCCTCTCCCCGAATTACAGCTTAAAGAGGGGAGCCCTTCCTCAGCGATGACCTTGACGACCACACTGAACAGCTTCGAGCTACAGTCACTCTGAATATCTTCTGGCAAACTGTTTCTTCAAGGAGCGTGGAGCTGGGTTCGGTTCGAGAATCATCAAAGAGAATGTACTCATGTCCTCATGTCTCATGCACTATATTAAAATCTCAGAAAGCGACACAGCCCCCATTGAAAGCCCACTCACAGCCTCGCTGTGAATGGTACAAAGCTGCTATTTATTCAGCCGGATTAAACTTCAGTAAATTCGTTCTGTCGGGTGAGTGGCGAATAACTGTGATCAAAAATGCTTTGGTGTCTTGGGACGAGAACCAACTGCAAATATCACACAAGGTTTATTTTTAGCACGTCAAATTATATGTCCGTAGAGTAACCGGCTTTTCATGTTGTGGCAACTAGTAACCCCAGCTCCCTAAGGACCCACAACTGCGCCAATTAACATGCACAAAAATGATGCACCAGACCATATGTTTCATACAGTATGAAGGCCATCTTATTTGAAAGTCTGTCTGTTTAAATTAATTTCCAGTGTGCTTTGTCACAGGATTTGATTACAGTCAACAATATTCGAGCGTGTCGAAGGCTAAAGTGGTTCTTTTTTAAAAAAAAAATTTAAGAATTTTTCCAATTCAGGGGCAATTTAGCGTGGCCAATCCACCTACCCTGCACATCTTTTGGGATTGTGGGGGTGAGACCCACGCAGGCACGGGGAGAATGTGCAAACTCCACACGGACAGTGACCTGGGGCCGGTATTCGAACCGGGGCCCTCGGCGCCGTGAGGCTGCAGTGCTAACCACTGAGCCCCCGTGCCGCCCTTGGAGTGATTCTCCTTGAAGCCTACCTTTAACCTTTCAAAACAATTGGTTCCTGGGATGTGGGTGTCGTCAGCTATGCCAGAATTTATTGTCCATTCCTAAGTGCCCACAGCCCACCTCCTGGCCACCCCCTGCTACTCCCCCGGCCCTGGCAGCAGCCCCCCAGCCAGTGGCACAACTGTCATGAAACTATGGCGATGTTGCACACTTTCCGTACCCCCCCCCCACCCCCCCCCCCCCCCCCTCCCTCAGCAGCCACGGCGCCTGTTTCACGATTTTTAAAAGCACAAGTGAAATGAAATGAAAATCGCTTATTGTCACAAGTCGGCTTCAAATGAAGTTACTGTGAAAAGCCCCTAGTCGCCACATTCCGGCGCCTGTTCGGGGAGGCCGGTACGGGAATCGAACCGTGCCGTCGGGAACTCGGCCCATCGGAGGCGGAGCATCGCGGAGGTCCCAGCGGACATGGGCCGGGCCCGCTAATGATATGCCAAAGGTCTTTACCGTACATGCATTGCAGACCGCATTGACGTCGCTGTCGAAGTGACGGAGAATTGCGATTTGCCACCATTTGGGTTTCGGAACCTATCCTCCGCCCAATCACGTTGCCCGATTTTGGCGTCAGCCAATTGAGGATCCTGCTCACTGAATCCAATTGTACCTCCCCTGCAGTTAACCTAGGGAGAAGCAGCTGACAGCAACAATCATTCATCAACCACTCTTAAGGTAAAACATAGCTCCAGGCATTCCACGGAGGGAAGACCGAGATGGCATGGGAGTGGGAAGAAATAAAGAAAGACAGGAGAAATTAAGAGTGGACGTCAAACCTCGATAGGAGCCATTGCTCCTATCGAGGTTTGACGTCCACTCTTAATTTGATTGCAAAAAGCAGCACTGATAAGATTTTAAAGGAGGAATGAGAAGTGGAGCGGGGAAGAAATTGTCGAGAGAAGGGACCAGGTGATGAAGGCACTGCTTCCAATTGTGGGATAAAAATCAAGGGACAGTCACCAAAACGGTTAAAAGGTACAGGGGTGGAAATCATTCTGGAGGAGACAACGAAGGCAGAGAGATGTGAGGCTTTGGAAGGATCTGAAGACAAGAGTAATGACTTTACATTGAGTGCAATGGATGAGACTGAGCCAACAGGGGTCAATGAAGAGAGGAGTGATGATTTAGCAGAACACAATAAGGGAAACTCTACTGGCCTTTACAGAGGCTCGGATAAGTCAAATCTGGAGGTTATGGAAGGATTTCAGGGGCCACGGGGGTGATGCGGGGTGAGGGAAACGCTGGGCGAGCGGAGGTAAGACTGGGACATGGACCCTGAAGCGCAACCTTTGAAAAATAAATTTAGAGTACCCAATTATTTATTTTTCCAATTAAGGGGCAATTTGGCGTGGCCAATCCACCTAGCCTGCACATCTTTGGATTGTGGGGGCGAAACCCCCGCAGACACGGGGCGAATGTGCAAACTCCACACGGACAGTGACCCAGGGCCGGGATCGAACCCGGGACCTCAGCGCCGCAGTCCCAGTGCTAACCACTGCGCCACATGCCGCCCCCCTGAAGCTCAATTTTGAGGGTTGAAGCTGGGCTGCATAACTAAATACCTCACCGAGGGGCTCGTTTACGCACTGAGCCATTAGGGGCAGTGTCTTGCATGGTTCATACGTTGCAGATCAGACCGCTCAAGACACAAATGCAACTATTAGCTCCGCAAGTTTGTAGACTTGGAGCAATGAGGCAGCACAGTGTGGCCTGCATCTCGCCTTGTCTGTGGTGTAGTCATGTTTGAGCTTCGGGGCCCTTATTTTCTTCCCCTCTGAACCATGCCACATTCTTAAAACTGCTGTATTCATGAGAAAGGTATTTGGAAGCCAGTAAAACAGTATGAACATAACTCAGACCAGTCATTTACTTCAGTCTTAACACTGATCATTTGCACAGTTATTTCAATTTTGGCCTCAACTGTTTAAATAAAACTTCACCAGCGTAAAAATTCTTGTTGCGGCATTTGGATTTATCATAATCTTTCTTTACAAAACATTAAAGTTTCACCACAGTGTGTTTGTCCCAGTCAACCACCCATGTATTTAAACGTTGGTTGCACAGAGTTGCATAAGCCTGATTATTGCTTGAGTGGGTTATAGTCAGTTTAATTTAACATTGCTAAATAGATATAGCGGAGGATGTAATCATGATTCACCCACCATTATCCAATCTGAAAGGAATCTACAGACTCATAATTCGATGCTAATTCAAGTAGCTTGGAGGTTTTGGTGTAAATATTGGAAGTGAGAGGGGATAGAGGATTTGTGGGAAACTAGGGTCAAAGCTGTCGACAATGGGTTCAATTATGTTCGTTGAATTCTGCATGTGGCGCTTTAAGAAGCAGCCAATCAGAAGGGGGTAATATGACGTTCTTGGTGGATGTCAGGCACCAGATCACTGGCACCAGATCCCACACTCACCCTCCATCACCAGATCACCCGGTCACCCTTGACCAACAGATCACTCACTCGCCCTTCACCACCAGATCACTCACTCACCCTCCACCAGAACACTCACACACTCTCTTGGGTTCAGCTGTCGAAGAGAGGCCAAAAGGAAGAAACATTCATTCTTTGGTATATGACATCAGTGTGATGGTCACACTGCACTGACATGGTTTGTGATAGTCTCTCCAATTTACCATGTGCCTATTATGTAGATTCAAACGCAATAAGAACTGGGTCACTATTCTAAGTGTGGCAGTCAGTGTGATTTTACGCGTCTGTTAGTCACAACTGAGCGATAATATAAAAAGTGCAATGACGGCTGTAATAAAATGTGGAGTTGTGTGTGATTTGAGAATGATCCACGGGCCTGGGCTTTGCAGGCAGTGGAGAAGGAGCAATATTCACTATTCCTCAGTCAGTCAGCTGTCCTCAGGGTTTTCACAGGCTTTTGAAATGTGGAATATTAGAAAAATCAGAGAAAGTTTACAGCACATTGGAGGCCGATTGCCCTATCTATGTTTGCGCTGCCAAAACAAAGATTTATCCAGCCTAATCCCACTTTCTACTTCTTTGTCTTTGGTCTTGTCGGTTAAGTGCATATCCAAATACTTTTTAAATGTTGTGAGGATTACACTCATAGTAAAGCCCTATTTTATTAAGGTAGTGATTAAACCCTCTAATAAATTCAATCCTGTACCGTGTGAATCTAAAGTACAGGCCCCTGATAAAATAGATGGACTTACGCAGGAAATCACATCAACACAGCATGACTAAACCATTGTAGGCATCTGGGATGGCCACTTACAACTAGGGACAGAGAAACTCGCAAAGCCTGGCGGGTAAAATGGACAAAGCAAGATTCAGGCTGGCTCAGAGCCTGAAATGCATATTTGCAAGTGAGGAGTCCAGACGGTATCGAAACTCCGACCCAATTAGCATTTTGATGGACCGATTAGCATTTGATGGCCCATCTCCACCAGAACAAAGGACTGGTACTCGAGCGACCGGTACAGTCCCAAACATTTTGGCGCCACTCCCTGTTCTAGGGAAGCGTAAACATCATGGTCAGTGACCGCCTGCGACACGCCCAGCCATCCAGGCACCCGCCCATTTATTGGTTAGAAATCGAACATAGTGATCGGGGATCACCCAATTAGTGGGGCCCAAACTGAAGGACCGCCCAAAAGAGCGCGAAAACCCCCAAGCATAAGAAGAGTCCGCCATGCGTTCGTCCTCTCTTGGACCTGGCACTCCAACTACGTCTGTTTCCAAGTGCAGCACCACCAGAAGCAAGTCCAAGTACAACCCCCGCTACCAGACGGATGAGCCCAGCTGAGCAGCAGTTACTTCTGCAGACCCGATAGATCCAGAAGCGAACAACGGCCACTGTTCCTCTGACTTAAGCCGGGTGCCTGAAGTTAAGTACAGGTTGTCTTAGTCGATAGGTGTAGTTAACTAGTAGTGTTTATGTTGCTTGACCCATTGTGTGTGTAAATAAAGTACCCTTGACCTTGAACTAACTAACTGGTGTTTGGTTCTTTGATCGATAGCCAGTTGAACCTTGTGGTGGTATCATTTGATACCTGGCGACTCTGGGCATTAGGATATAGATACCAAAAGAAAGGAGGGCAACCTCACTGATTGCCGTAGTTAGAGCAGAGCCACAGAAAAGGCAACACCATCAAGACCATCACCCTCAACTTCCCTTTCAAGGAGTGCGTTTCAGACCCAAAACACTCTCCGGGTGAAAGCAAATGTTTCTCCACTCCCCTAATCCTTCTAATTGTTTTAAGTCTACACTTTCTGGATATTGACCTCTCTGCTAAGGAGGTTAGTTCCTCCCATTCTACTCTGTCAAAAGGCCTTCATAATTTTACGCGTCTCAATTACACCGTCAGCCTCCGGTGTTCCAATGTAAATAATCCCAGCTCAATCCAGTCTTTCCTCATAGCTGAAGTACACCAGTCCTGGCAACATCCTTATAGATCTCCCCCGCGCCTTGAACATATGTCCAGAGATGAGACCTCTTAAAACTGAATAGCTAGGATTCCACTAGAGTAGTTCCACGTAAGTTAGTTTATTAAGAACATAAGAACTAAGAGCAGGAGTAGGCCATCTGGCCCCTCGAGCCTGCTCCACCATTCAATGAGATCATGGCTGATCTTTTGTGGACTCAGCTCCACTTTCCGGCCCGAACACCATAACCCTTAATCCCTTTATTCTTCAAAAAACTATCTATCTTTATCTTTAAAACATTTAATGAAGGAGCCTCTTGCTTCACTGGGCAAGGAATTCCATAGATTCACAACCCTTTGGGTGAAGAAGTTCCTCCTAAGCTCAGTCCTAAATCTACTTCCCCTTATTTTGAGGCTATGCCTCCTAGTTCTGCTTTCACCCGCCAGTGGAAACAACCTGCCTGCATCTATCCTATCTATTCCCTTCAAAATTTTATATGTTTCTATAAGATCCCCCCTCATCCTTCTAAATTCCAATGAGTACAGGCCCAGCCTACTCAACCTCTCCTCGTAATCCAACCCCTTCAGCTCTGGGATTAACCTAGTGAATCTCCTCTGCACACCCTCCAGTGCCAGTACCTCCTTTCTCAAGGAGACCAAAACTGAACACAATACTCCAGGTGTGGCCTCACTAACACCTTATACAATTACAGCATAACGTCCCTAGTCTTAAACTCCATCCCTCTAGCAATGAAGGACAAAATTCCATTAGCCTTCTTAATCATTTGTTGCACCTGTAAACCAACTTTTTGCGACTCATGCACTAGCACACCCAGGTCTCTCTGCACAGCAGCATGTTTTAATATTTTATCATTTAAATAATAATCCCTTTTGCTGTTATTCCTACCAAAATGGATAACCTCACATTTGTCAACATTGTATTCCATCTGCCAGACCCTAGCCCATTCACTTAGCCTATTCAAATCCCTCTGCAGACTTCCAGTATCCTCTGCACTTTTTGCTTTACCACTTATCTTAGTGTCGTCTGTAAACTTGGACACATTGCCCTTGGTCCCCAACTCCAAATCATCTATGTAAATTGTGAACAGTTGTGGGCCCAACACTGATCCCTGAGGGACATCACTAGCTACTGATTGCCAACCAGAGAAACACCCATTAATCCCCACTCTTTGCTTTCTATTAATTAACCAATCCTCTATCCATGCTACTACTTTCCCCTTAATGCCATGCATCTTTATCTTATGCAGCAACCTTTTGTGTGACACCTTGTCAAAGGCTTTCTGGAAATCCAGATATACCACATCCATTGGCTCCCCGTTATCTACCGCACTGGTAATGTCCTCAAAAAATTCCACTAAATTAGTTAGGCACGACCTGCCCTTTATGAACCCATGCTGCGTCTGCCCAATGGGACAATTTCCATCCAGATGCCTCGCTATTTCTTCCTTGATGATAGATTCCAGCATCTTCCCTACTACCGAAGTTAAGCTCACTGGCCTATAATTACCCGCTTTCTGCCTACCTCCTTTTTTAAACAGTGGTGTCATGTTTGCTAATTTCCAATCCGCCGGGACCACCCCAGAGTCTAGTGAATTTTGGTAAATTATCACTAGTGCATTTGCAATTTCCTAGCCATCTCTTTTAGCACTCTGGGATGCATTCCATCAGGGCCAGGAGACTTGTCTACCTTTAGTCCCATTAGCTTGCCCATCACTACCTCCTTGGTGATAACAATCCTCACCTGTCATAGCCTCATTTCCATCAGACACTGGCATGTTATTTGTGTCTTCCACTGTGAAGACCGACCCAAAAAACCTGTTCAGTTCCTCAGCCATTTCCTCATCCCCCATTATTAAATCTCCCTTCTCATCCTCTAAAGGACCAATTAAGGATTGAGATTAATCATAGAAAGTATACCCAGTAATCACTATTAACCATTAAACCTGTATTTTAGGTCATAGCGGTAATAATCATGTAAACTCTAGCTACAAGCAGTGCATACAATGCATGATGCGATTTAAGCTAGCTAACTTGCCCATGTTTTTGAGACACACAAGATTGTGTGGTCAACAGATTACATAGTGGACTTAGTCAACAATTTTTATCAGTGTCCCCAATATTCTGTCTGAAACAGTCCATGGAGTAAAGAGGATGCCAGTTCTGGTATCCTGCCCCTAGATGGACAAAGATTTGGACAGGAATTTACTGCCGTATCAGGATGGGAATATCCGAAAAACAGCTTTAGAATGGACACGAGATCCTGGTAAACAACAGGTGACAGGATGTGGTTAAATCATGAGCTGATCACAATTTTACTGGATAATGGAAATGACAGCTCCAAGGATTGGATCAAGTCCAACTGGGGTGGGCTATTGATTTTTGGAAAATCGTACAATTGATGTGGTTTTTTAAAAGTGTTTAGCAGATCGATCTTGGCATTCATCCAGATCCATCTCTCGTGTACACGAAAGCAAGCTTGGGATAATAAAGCCATCTTAACCAGGTTGTGTGTCTGCTCTGTTTATTAAGCTAAGCCATAACAATGAGGGAGGAACCCCACGTAAAGGCTGGCTCAATACTCGCCTTGGAAATGCTCCTACACACCTTCTCTAGTACGATCGCATTCTTCTTATATTGCATGACCAGAAATGTACTCTAGCTGTGGCCTAACTAATGTTCTTATAATCTATGCAGAGGCTAATAAGGGAAAGTACCCTGTGTGCCTTCATTATCACCTTGAGCAAACACTTGCCTGATCCAATGCGGTACCCCTTGCAGGGAATCTGTGGCATGTATGAGCAGGGCAAGCAAGGCAGTCTCATCAACCATTCCAATTGAAGAATCCTCATTGAGGCACGCAGAGTCCAAAGCAGGAAGTATGAATTAGATTCAAGACATGTACAAGAAGCAAAACAAAGATTGGGAAAGAAAGACAAGAGAAAGAGATAAATGAGACACATGGAAGGAGCAAAATAAATCATTTTAATTATCTTTTAAAATCTCCAAAATAAGGGTGGCACAATGGTGCAGTGGTTGGCACTGCTGCCTCACAGCGCCGAGGTCCCAGGTTCAATTCCGGCCCTGGATCGCTGTCCGTGTGGAGTTTGCATATTCTCCCCGTGTCTGCGTGGGTCTCACATAACCCAAAGATGTGCCGGGTAGGTGGATTGGCCATGCTAAATTGCCCCTTAATTGGGAAAAAAATGTGTTTAAGATCTAATAAAATCTTCAAAAGGAATTAAATTCTGATGGAATGAGACTCCACACTTCTAAAATTAAACCTTCAGGGCCAGAGAGGCTGTTTGACAGTAATTATGACCGACCACACCATTAAAAATGAATTAAATACGCCAGCATTTTCTGCCGCATTTATTGAGCAACTATTGGGTGAACACCACAACTTTACATCATAATAGTAATTTTCGTGCTGAGTCCATGAATGATGTTTTGTTATATCACAATCTGTGGCGGAGCAGGACAACTCGGAACTCAGTGCCGGGATTTCCGTGTTTAACAGCACACCCTGGTACTCCAGGAGTTGCTGCCTGATTTACTCCACACTAACAGTGACAACTGACAGTCTCACTATTATTCTCTTTGCTAAACACAGAGCCACGTGCTCTTTTGCAGATACATCACCTTTAGCGAAACGTCTGGCTTGTGTTTGATTGCCTAGAGGAGAAATAAGTGAAGTGGGAGCCTTGCTAATGACAAGGGAATGCATTTCAAAACAGTTTTGTCAACAAAGGAATACTTGTAATAATAATAATCTTTATTATGTCACAAGTAGGCTTAAGGGGCTGGTTTAGCGCAGTGGGCTAAGACAGCTGGCTTGTAATGCAGAACAAGACCAGCAGCGCGGGTTCAATTCCCATTCCACCCTCCCCGAACAGGTGCCGGAATGTGGCGACTAGAGGCTTTTCACAGTAACTTCTTTGAAGCCTACTTGTGACAATGAACGATTATTATTGTCATGTGAGAGTACCTTTAAGAAATGGGAGTTTATAAATAGGTGTATATATAAATATCTGCAGTGAGAGTACCTTTAAGAAATGGGTGTTTATTACTGCAGTGATGTCAGAGAGTGGGTGGAGCTGTGCTGTCTGTCAGCTTTTAACTTTCGTTTTAGGCTGTTTGCTGCAGGGTGTGTTTTAGTTTCATTTTCAGAGCTGGATAGCTGCAGTCACAGCCAGAAGGTGTATTAGAGTGTCCCTCTGTAATCTAAAGACTGTAAATTGATCCTTTGGTGATTTAAAACTAATAACTGCTTGCAGTAGTGACTTTAACCTGATGTGCTTCTGTTTAAAGGTTTTTTTTAAAGTCTTCTGGATGTTACGGATTACTTAGTGTTGTAGTCTTTGGGGGTTGTATTTGAATTAATGGTTGCTAAGATGTTCACTGTATGTTTTAAAAAGGTTAACTTGAGCTCATAGAATAAACATTGTTTTGCTTTAGAAAATACTTTTCCATTTCTGCTGTACCACACCCGTAGAGTGGGCCGTGTGCTCCCCATACCACAATCTATTAAAAGTTGTGGGTCAGGTGAACTCCATGATACACTAAACCCTGGTCCATATCATTATTATTATTATTAACACTGCAATGAAGTTAGTGTGGAAAAAATCCCCTAGTCGCCACATTCCGGCGCCTGTTTGGGTACATTGAGGGAAAATTCAGAATGTCCAATTCACCTAACAAACACATCTTTCAGGACTTGTGGGAGGAAACCGGAGCACCCGGAGGAAACCCACGCAGACATGTACAAAGAATTTACATAAATGGAATGGCATCCTCAAATTTCAGCCTTCCTGTGATCATCCAGAAGGAAAATAGAACGATGACCAATATTTACACCGTTCTATATGTTTACAGAGTTCAACATTACAAAGTTACATTGTCTAATCCAACAACCACAGTTTTAATCTAAGCCTATTAATAGGGGACTGAAGTGAATGTTCAATTTAATGTCTGCATTCAATTAGACACAATTAATAAATAATTAACACTTAATCCTCACCATCTAGAGTTTATCAAACACGCCACACTGTTTTATATGCATCATGTAAGGGCAGCACAGTAGCACAGTAGTTAGCACAATTGCTTCCCAGCTCCAGGGTCCCAGGTTCAATTCCCGGCTTGGGTCACTGTCTGAGCGGAGTCTGCACGTCCTCCCAGTGTCTGCGTGGGTTTCCTCCGGGTGCTGCGGTTACCTCCCACAGTCCAAAGATGTGCAGGTTAGGTGGATTGGCCATGCTAAATTGCCCTTAGTGTCCAAAATTGCCCTTAGTGTCCAAAATTGCCCTTAGTGTTGGGTGGAGTTACTGGGTTATGGGGACAGGGTGGAGGTGTTGACCTTGGGTAGGGTGCTCTTTCCAAGAGCCGGTGCAGACCCGATGGGCCGAATGGCCTCCTTCTGCACTGTAAATTCTATGTATGTTAATTAGAAGGATAACAATCATAGAATCACTCCAGTGCAGAAAGAGGCCATTTGGCCCATCGAGTCTGCACTGACCCTCTGAAAGAGTCCCCTACCCTTCAATGAGAAAGTTTATTAATGTTGCATGATTACTCCTGGTGATTGATATGTATAAGTATTTGTGGTGTGGAATACATAGCAAAATATTGAGCTCAATAGTTTGCAAGGATGTCAAAATCAAATTATACTTCCTTGGCAATAATTTCAATTTATACAGAGAAACACAAAGCTCAAAGTTCCCAACCCCAGATGTCAAAGGGAGCAATTTGGTTATCTTGCATCGTAACAAACTGAAGATCAGTGGGGATTCACCCGGCCTGTCTCAGGGTCAGTCATCTCCAGAGCGCACAGTTAAATGTGCTTGAATGTGGTGAACAGGGTTAAATTATCAACACAAGTTGCTTAGACTGCGGTGTTATCCTTCCGTATAGAAGATTAAGGGGCAATGTTAAGAATACACTTCTTCAGAAGTTCTTGAACTTTCTCCCTCAAGTATTGAAGTCAATTGAAAGTTTCGAAGCTGAGTTTGATAGATATTTGCTGTATAAAGGTTGTATATTTGCTGTATAAAGGTTGCAAAATAAGTCAGGTAGGGGGAGCGACGATACAAATCAGACATGAACTAATGGAATAGCGGGACACACTCGAGAGGCTGTTTTTTGTGCTGACACAACCAATTTCGCTTCCCTTTCGACCACAAAGTAACTATTTAATCATCAGATATTGTACCTTCTAAAGATATTATTTAAACAATTCCCTCCTCTAGGGTGTGGCAGAAACCCATTTGCTTTTCATTGCAAACTTGTAAAGTGAGTCAAAAGTGTAAGAGGGGCCCAATTAATCAAAAATATTTCATTTTGTAACCTTTAATTAAGGATGACTCCTTGAGCTGCGTCAATATTTTCACTTTAGAAAGGCTGCTTGCCTTGTTGGGTGCAACAAAGCAACATTTGGACCCCTACTGTCTAGACGCAATCTTATTTGCTGAACCATATAATTATAACATCCAGTCCTCGCACAAACCATCGATTTGCAACATCAGTGAGTCTAGGTTAGAAATAGTTTTTCTAATTTAGAGACCCCAAGACTTTTCCAATTAAGGGGCAATTTAGCGTGGCCAATCCACCTACCCTGCACAGCTTTTTCCAGTTGTGGGGGTGAGACCCACGCAGACACGGGGAGAATGCGCAAACTCCACACGGACAGGGACCCGGGATCGAACCCGGGTCCTTGGTGGCGTGAGGCAGCAGTGCTAACCACTGTGCCACCATGCCGCCTTCACGTTTTGAAATAAAACCCAAAACAATGCGACCTTCCTTTGCTATTTATAAACAGCTCCACAAATATCAAACTATTGCCAGATTAATTACTTGCTATATAATGCAGGTTTAAGTAGGGTATTAAGAGTTGTACAGGATTACCGTATTCGTAGGAATCCACAAGTGTCAGATTTCAGTGGAACGGTACCTTCCCTGATAATTGAAATGGAAATGTGCATCATTCAGATTAATGCTGAGCGATCCCTGCCAAAATTAAGTCAGGCTTAAGTACAATTGCCTGAAATCCAAGGAGAAATTCGATCCGGCCCCTTGCTCATCATCAATAACCTGTTGCTTCAGTTTAAACAGCATGTGAATGCAAGCAGGACAAGGATGGACAAGTCCTTGGGGCGGGCACGGTGGCACAGTGGTTAGCACTGATGCCTCACGACGCCAGGGTCCCGGGTTCAATTCCAGCCTCAGGTAACTGTCCGTGCGGAGTCTACACGTCCTCCCCGTGTCTGCGTGGGTTTCCTCCGGGCGCTCCGGTTTCCTCCCACAGTCCAAAGATGTGCAGGTTAGTTGGATTGGCCGTGATAGAATTGCCCCTTAGTGTCCAGGGATGTGTAGGTTAGGTTAAGGGCGGGGAAGTGGGCTTGGGTGGAGTCTTTCAGAGGGCCAATGCAGACTCGATGGGCTGAATGAATGGCCTTCTTCTGCACTGTAGGTATTCTATGATCCTAGGACAGGACAGTGGGGACGAACCTCAGGGGTTAATAACCTAGGTTCACGCAGACTTGTGGGGTGAGTGACACAACTTCCTAAATGTTAAAAAAAAAATCTTATTCTAATCTATTCTCCAGCCTCCCACCCACCCCTCACTCTCTGATATGTTGTGGTTCACGTTGCTCCCAGTTCACCGAGTGTCTAATGGTCTTTTGCAAAGCCACAAAGACTTAATTGGCATGCTATTTCCTGCATCTTGGTAATCCGGATCTTTGTGTGGTTACAGTCGAGCACCGTTCCTACCCACCGACAGTGTTTATGTGTCCAATAATAGGAATCTGAACCATTTATGATATAGAAAGCACCAGCAAAACTGGGCATTAAAGAGCAATATAATGTGAGAAAGAATTATTGCAGTTTAAGGAGGAGTAAATGGTCCCGCACTTCCTTTAAACTAACAGTGAATAACTTGTATAAAGAGTTATTTTTGACCCTTTTCATTAGGCAGATCAGAGGCTGTGATAAACAACTGCAGCCTGAGTCACTTATAAATAACTTCCTGCCGTAATGTCAAAATGTTTAAAGTCGCGGTTCAAGAAAATAAATACTTGGATCTTTTGGCAAAAATCAAGAAGGTGTTTGCAGGGAGGTTGGGCTGAAAACTCAAGGGCTGTGAAACGCTGGAACAAGAATGAACTTCGGCCCATCCAGCCCTCCTATGATCTGCGCAACACTGATTCCACCTTGCTCATTTCAACACCAGAGGCAAAGTTGGGTATTCGGGTCCCCAAAAAGGTCAGCAGACAAAACGGTAGAAGCAGATTCATCCATCTTCACCTCCAGACGGTAGCCAACCCCCCAGCAGACCAAGAAACATTCTGTTCCCCCTCACACGAGGTATTACGATCGCCTTTCTCGAGGTGGCCTATCCGTGTGACTATGTTATGATCCTAGGACCCCCAAGCTTTTGATAAGTTTTGGTTGGTGAACCAATAACGTTTGCTTAAAGTAGACAAAGTTTGTGATTCAAGACATTTGTGAAGAAAATGAAGCCACAAGATCATGGGGTTTTGTGCAAATAATAATAAACTTTAGTATACAAGGTCAAAAAAGAACAATTTAAAATATCTTTCTTATACTCTAACATTCACGATTAATTTGAATCAATAGGCAAATTATGGATGAACACATCATACTGTACAATAAATAGCATGTGACCAAAACAAATCCCATAGATTTCTCAGCAACCCACTCAGACATCAGTAAACACAGTGAGGCAACTTGTCTCTCTCATGACCCCAATCCTTTCACTTTCAAAGATCAAGCCTCTGAATTCCCTCAAAGCTTGGACTGCCTCAATCACTGCACAGCTGCCAAGGTTTCAGTCTCCGGAGATTCTGTATCCCTGGATCTCCAGGTCTGTGGCTCCAGCCTCTACTTCCAGGCACAATTTCAATTCTTTAGTAGCTGCCTAGCTTCACCGAGTTGGCACTGCCCCTTGATTTTGCCGAGCTCCAATCTCCTCCAGCTACGCTAAGCTACAAACAGTCCCCAGGGCTTCTTCTGAGCCCTAACCTTTTCCAGCATGGAGCCAGTGGCCTTCTGCTACCTTCTCAGCTCCCTAGGATTTTTCCCGATCTCCAACCGCACAGATCTATCAAACAACTTGGGGACTTCTTCTGAGCGCCAACTAAAGGGAGCCAGCTCACAGCAACACTTTTGCTTGCTCACAGTAGCAGGCTTTTAGTTTTGCCGTTTTCTCTGCTGCAGAACACTCACCCTCCCAGCAAACACACAGATAAACTGAAACCCTAGAACTTGCTTAAACTTCCCCCATCTCCATGACAGCATAGTAAACGTGTCTGAGATAGTTCTTGCGGCCTGTCTCCTTGCCCTGCTCTACAAGAATACCATGATATAAGGCGTGGACAATGAAAATGTTACAAAGAGAGTGGCATTATTATAGAGTGAACTATAAACAAAGTGAGGGCAGTGAGGAAAAAAGTCAATAAGGTCATTCTGCAATCATTAGCTGGTTTCCAGCGTATTCCTGAGCAAGCACATTAAAAATATCTCTTGTCATGGCCGTTCTACATACCAGTTTTCATTCAGAACTGCGGAGATTGTCAAACTGGGGCACATGTCTGCAGGAGGATTGACAAGAAATAAAGGCAGAATTCCCTGCTAAAGAATCCATGTACCACTTTCCAGTGACCTGATTATAACATTGCCATAGCAATGGCTGTGAATATTCCTAGGAAGGCTGTTTTTGGCAAACATGTGCATAATTATGTACTTTACCTGATTTCATTCCTAGATATTTCTCCAGCCAGTTCCGTTGGGGAATTTGCAATAACCTGCGCACTTGGGAGGCACGTTTTTTTAATCATCTGTTTCCGCTGGGGAAAGTAATATCCTGGAGCCTGTCCACCGTCTCCTGCTGAACTATTTGCTGAATTTCTCCATGATGAAGACGGTCTAGTTCTAACTTCTTAACATGCACCGCACCCTCCTTCAAAAGGGGGACTTCAGTTACGGGGGGGGGGGATTTTATGGCCCCTCCCACCAGTGGGATTTTCCAGTCCCGCCGAAGCCCATGGACTTATGAATGGGTTGCTGCCATTTATAGGCCTCCGTCCCAGCCAGGGTATTCAAATCTGACCCGAGATGCGGTTAGGAATGCTCGGACTGTTGTCCGCAAAATATAATTTTTAAAATTAATTTATGGGATGGGGGCATCGTTGGCTAGGCCCAGCAGCTTTTGCCCATCCCTAACTGCCCTTCATAAGATGGTGGTTGATGCATTATGTACTCTGGGATAACACAGGCTGCAACTCGTTGCAGCTTTGACCAAAAGATGCTCCAGACTTTGAAGTAAGTTCAATGTGATTTATTGAACCATTAGCACAGTTCTCTATGAGTTCGACTCTCCTGCTAATCTTGCTATAGTAACTCAGTCTAACTAACCATTCTGCTCTAAGCCACGTGGTGGGTGTGATGCTTCTGATCTGCCCCTGTCCTACTCGCTAAGTGTCGCCTGTGGAAAGAGACAGAGCATGTGTGCCCTGTCCTTATATATGGGTTGTGTAATGCCCCCTTGTGGTAGTGTCACCTCTGGGTGTCTCGACTGCCCATTGGTCGTGTCCTATTCTATGTGTTCATTAGTTGTATGTCTGCATGTCATAATGTCTCTGATGCTCCCTCTAGTGTTTACTTAGTCGTAGTGTATTTACATTAGCCCCTTGTGTATTTACAGTGATGCATAGCACCACAGTGGTGAGCTGCCTTCCTGAACCGCCGAAGTCCCTGAGGTGTAGGTACACCCACTGTGCTGTTAGGGAGGGAGTTCCAGGATTTTGACCCAGCGACAGTGAAGGAACGGCAATGTATTTCCAAGTCAGGATGGCGAGTGACTTGGAGGAGAACCTCCAGGTGGTGGGACGGGGGGGGGGTGGGGGGGGGGGGGGGGGGGGGGGGGGGGGGGGGGGGGGGCGGGTCCCATGTATCTGCTGCCCTTGTCCTTCTAGATGGCAGCGGTCGTGGGTTTGGAAGGTGCTGTCTAAGGAACCTTGGTGAGTTCCTGCCTTGCATTTTGACGGTGGCACACACGGCTGCTACTGTTCGTCGGTAGAACTTTTGAAGATGCTAAAGGGTTTTGAAAAAAAGATAGAGTAAAAAACATCCTCCCCGGTGAGTGGATTAGTAACCAGAGGTCATAGATTCAAAATCATTGGCAAAAAGATCTAAAGGTGACTGGAGGAGATTTCTTTCACTCAAACAGTTGGAATTGGAAAGGCGCTACCGTAAAAGTTGATGGAAGCTTATTCCATAAATGATTAAAAGAGAATTGGACAGGTACTTCGGGATGAGGTTAACAAGGCGACATACAAAAAGAAGGGATGTGGGACTAAGTGTGATTGCTTTAAGAGCCAGGACTGGCATGATGGGCCAAATGGTGTCTTTTTGTGCTGTAAATCCCATGATTCTATGAGGACTCACGACTTACCTCTGATTCTGGCCTCACCTGTCCTCAAATGTCAGCCAGCATTTCCCACGACAGAGTTCCCTTCGTTCCCATGAGCAGAATTGTCCAGTGAGGGTGGGTGGGAAGGTGGGGATTGGGTTGCAGGTGGGTAGGGGTGGGACTGTTCATACCATCACCCCCCCCCCCCCCCCCCCCCCACATCGCCCGGAAGGCAAATTGGCCAGAAGCTGACCTGCTCCATTCCAGCCCATCCTGGAACCACAAGGCTAAATGTGGAACCAATCTGATTGGTCAGCAGTTCCATCACTCTCGGCAACGCCCGAATTCCGTGGTGGGCACTGCTGGGGTTCCGTGAGGAAAGCTGGCGAGGAGCCTCGAGAAAATACATCTTGGTCCTTTAGGGCAGGGAGAGATAGAGCCAGGGGAGTTGGGGGAAGGAAGCGGAGGGGGGGGGAGGTGGATGGGCAGGGTTCTATGGGACAGCCTGTAACGAAGGAAGGGAGGGTGTGCTCCCGATGTGTGCAGGGTACCCCCAGAACAGGTTCCTCCCCCCATTTCCATCCATATTTGTTTGTGAAATGAAAAGCGTGCTGCTCACTCCCACCTGTACAGACAGGGGTAATGTATTGTTTAATAGGTTCCCGAGCATACCCAATTGACATTTAATAATCTACACATTGCTGGTTGGCAGCCGATTTCAGCCTGTGCCCACCTAGTGCATTAGGGGGCTGAGTTTGGGGCCTGAAGGGAGGTGGTAGGCTGACCACCCAACTTATTTTACATCCCCCCAACCTCACCAGCAAAAACATGCCCATTTTATACCCAGCTCCGCACCTCTACAACACACCTTGGGCACAAGGGTACATGAAAGATCCAACAGAAAGGCAGGCAGTTATATAGACAGCCCTTTTCTTCCTCTGCAGGTCACTCTTATTTTCCTTCCCCTGTTGTGCTCTTCATTCCATGTGAAGTTGTATAAACCATTTTGAATGGCCACAACCACTAATTAGAATGTCACTCCCACCAAATACTTTCTCATCTAATTGCTGGATCCGTCATCCCACACGCCTCGTGTAATACTGGGGTGTCATGATGTCAGCTGAAGCCTACTCGGCTAGTTCCTGACTACATGACACCACTTGCCTGCCTGATCCCTGATCCCACGACTGTCAGCAAACTATGGCGATGTTGGACACTTTTTGTACCCCCTCTCACCGCCCTCAGCAGCCACGGCGCTGGTTCCACGATTTTTAAACGCACAAGTGAAACGCGCCGTCGGGAATTTGCCTCAGTGGAGGCGGAGAATCGCGGCGGCTCCGGAGAATACCAGGTCAGGCCCGCTAATGATACGCCAACGGCGTTTGCTGTACATGCGGAATGGAACGCATTGACGCTGCTGTCGAGGCGACGGAGAATTGTGATTTGGCGTGAAAGCAACACCCGCCAGGATTTCAGCGTCGGAACCGATTCACCGCCCAATCGCGTTTCCATAGTCGGTTGTCGGCCGACGCAGAATCCCGCCCACGATCTTTCTTTCCCCACCATCTTCCCAGAGCACTGGCGATGCCTTCAGTGGTTCAGGCTTCAGACAATATACAAGCATTTCAAAGGGAAAACTGAACACAAGTGGATTGATTCAGAACTTTTATTTAGATTGAGTTCAGCTGGAGAGTTGAGAGAAACATACATAATGCACCATCCTTTGCAGTTCAGCCTGCGCTCCCGAAAGAGAGATTTGCCTCTTGTAAGATATCCCCGGATAATGCGTACTTTCCACGGTGTGGAGCTGGGCAAATTTGAACTCCAGCAAAATGAGACCAACCTCTTCCGGAAGGGAATTAAACAAAGATTTGACCCCAGCCAAAAGCAGCCAAGTAACTTTCGAGAGGAGAGACTCTGCCCTTCTTCTAACCCAGAGATTATTTTGTTGAATTGAGAGCCCTTACTAAAGACGAATTAAAAAATACAAAAGGAAGCGGGCCAGACGTGCTACTGGGAGAAGCAGAGAGGCTTGGGGGACATTCGTACTCTCCTCGGCCTGATGTACCTCTCTGGTATTGGTGCCAGTCACTGCCTAGAGCTATGCATTTCAGACATGTCCTTCCCATGTTACCGTAGGGTAGCAACTCTGTTTTGAAGTTCAAAGAAAAGACAAGCGTCCTGTCGGGGATGATGGGCTGTGGACGTGAGAGAATCTTCCACTGCTCATCAGGAAAAAAAGAAACAAACACAATATTCTTATTTTCGGAAAGGTGTGCCGCATGTACAGTTTGCGTCTTGATGTCGGAGGTAGTTGAACAAACTGACCGTCGTACCTAAACATGCAAATTAGTTCTATAGAATTCCAACTCGTTGGGAGTGTAGGGTTATGCATCCTGATGTGGTTGGCCCTTTCCCAGAATTCGGTTTATTTATGTCCTTTCCCAGTCATTGTCCTGAGCGTCCACCCGTGACGATGGGATCTGAATTGCGAGTGCAAAGTTGAGGCCGCAACGGTGGAGATGCACTGGGGACGGAGATGGGTTGCAGGAGTGTTTGGCCGGAGACCATGGAAAGGAGAACGGAAAGAAATGGTAAACAAACAAAGGACGTTCGAAAGGCCTGCCCCGCTGTTAATTAAATGTATGGCGGTGTGGGAATTGCTGGCAAGGCTGGTATTTCGTTTGCCGATTCCTAGTTGCCCTCAAGAAGGTGCTGGGGAGCTGCCTTCTTCAACCCTGCAGGCTGGTGTAGGTACACCCACAGTGCTGTTAGGAAGGGAGTTCCAGGATTTTGAGCCAATGACAGCGAAGGAACGGCAGCGATATATTCCCAAGTCAAGCTGGTGTGTCGTTTGCAGGCAGTCACTCAAAGAAGCCAATGTGTTACATGGGGCGCTGGGAACGGTATTGGTTGGATGGGCAGTGGGGTAGCAGGTTCTAGCTGCCAATCATTGTGCAATGAGGGAACACTGATAGTGGATGAAAACATAATCGCCTGCATCAATAGAGTCACAGTGGATTACCCAGTTGATAAATATTACAATCACAGGAGTCCCGAGAAGGATTCAAAACAGAGAGGTTTTATTCACCAAGTAAATCGAAAAGCGGCAGGGATTACATCTAGTCCCGACGGGACTATCCGGAGATGTCGGTTCCCCTACGGGTCGGCTTTTCCCGGCACAGTTTAACAAGCCCCAGCCGTTAGGCCTCCGCCCCTCAGCGGGGGAGCTCCGCGGGAGATCAATCAGGTCGTCCCCATGGGAGTTATTGCAACAACCAACTAAAAAACGGCCACTTGTGCCAACGGCCACAGGCGTCGGGAAAGTCAGTCCTGGCACCAACTGAAGAGGAGGGGACGGGAGGTAGCCGGAGGGATTGGGGGGGGGAACGGAGGAACGGGGAAGAGAGAGAGAGTAGGCAGATGGTGAGGCAGCTAATCGTGATGCGCCCCAACTTTCTCAAGCCCCCACCGCCCCCCACACACTCACAGGAGATAGTTTCAAGCAGACAGGAAAGCAAGGACACTTGGTAAGAGGCTACGACCATAAGGGACTTCATGGTTAAATGTATTAGTTAGAAATGACTCAACTAGTCAGGCAAGGTGAGAATATTTTTGATGTCATTAAGGAGGTCATAGCAGTAGAGGTAGAACCAGTCACCAAACTGCCACATTGGTGATAACAGTGCCAAAGATACTTCATATCATGTAAAATCCAGTTAATCTATTGTGGGAGGGGGAGTGGAGGAAGAGGAGTTAACAGTTGAGTGCGTGTGCTGCATTAGGCAGTGGCAGTACGTCAGGGACTTCCATTGAAAGCCCAGTGTGTATATTTTTCTACAAATAAGCTGTATCTAAGGCAACACGTGCTTTGCAACTTCCATTGTGCAAGAAGTCAATAGCAGGAGTGACCAGATTGATTGTGGCAGTGTACTCCAGTATTAGATATAATACGCTACACTCAGCCCTTCACGTGACCAGGGAGTTAAAGGTCAGAGAACACATGTATATGTGAGCAGCAACCAGGTTGCAGGCCCACAGTGGAGTACATGCAATAACGATTCGCACATCCCGCAATATTAAAAACTAAGACAGTAGTGACTGAGAATTGGCTTAAATTCAGGGCAAAAAAAAAAAATGTAGAGGCTCTTTTTTAATCCCACAGAAAAGGCCGGTGTCTTGGTAAATGGCAGTGAATCAGTTTGATGAAAGAGACAGGCAATGATTCCGAGAGGGAGGCTTAGATGGAACTGGAGCCTTCGCTATCATTAGTAAAGATTTTCATGAATCTGCTGTCCCAGTCTGAAGCCTTGCAGCCGGGAGCACGTTATCGAGGAATTCAGGCATCTGCACCCCACACTTACCCAACGGAGATGCCCCTTCCCCCACTCTATTCCAGATGTGAACCCTCCGTCCAGCGGACCATTTTCACCAACGACCCCTTAAATCCCGACAGCTTTAAACAAAAATTAGAGTACCAAATAATTTTCTTTTCCCAATTAAGGGGCAATTTAGCGTGGCCTATCCACCTACCCTGCCCATCTTTTTGGGTTGTGGGGGGGAGACCCACGCAGACACGGGGAGAACGTGCAAACTCCACACGGACAGTGACCCGGGGCCGGGATCGAACCCGGGTCCTCGGCGCCGTGAGGCAGCAGTGCTAACCAGTGCGCCGCCGCGCTGCCCGAATCCCGACAGCTTTTGGTTTCAGTATCGAACATCATTCAAAGCCTCCCGTGCACCCCCCTCCAACGCTTAGGATAAAAGCAAAAAATCCCCCCCCCCCCCAGCACAAGGCTCAGGATAAAAGCAAAAATTGACGAGAGAAAATCAGATTTGTGCAACAACCGAAAATAAATCCAGCAACCCAATGAAATCGAGGAAGTCGATGTAACAGAGACGTTTTCGTTTTCCAATGGCACATTGTGTTTGTGACCAGAAAACCATCTCACTGAAATACTTAAAGTACCGCCTCTGCTACTGTAACAGTCTGTGGCTAAACAATTTAATACCCCCAAAACAAATGTCCTGTGCATGAAGAAATAATGGACTAGAAAATTATTCTGTACTGAATTGCCCCAAATTATTTCAAGGCCGGTGAACTCCTGATAATTCCATTATTTTCCTTTGACAAAACAAAAATGGGATTATTGGATAATAGAAATTAAAGGGTAACAGTTCATGAACATAGCTTCTCCTTACAGTACGACAGTACGCGAGTTGTGCCTCCAAATATTCGATGCACTGACGCAAATTCCCGACTTGATGTGCCAGCTCACATAGGCACATAATCCGCTTCAACTTTCCTCAGTCGCTTGTTGTCATCCACCTGGCGAAGGCGTTGTTGGAAGATCCACCATTTGCGTAACAGTCGGAAGGGGCAGGAGGAGACACCCAGTGCGGATCAGTCATGTAAAAGGATTTACAAAAACACATAACGTGAGCCTCCACGCGAAGCATTCTAACCTAATCTTACACCAAAGAAAGCATTTGCAAACAGCGGGGGCAGCAATGTGTGGGAGCTTTTGTTTATACTGCAAGGAGCTTCAAAGCATTTTTGAGGGCAACATAAAACTTCACAACAGCCAAGCAAGCGAAACTCTTCTAGGTCCCCGAGTGCCCTCGGCAAGCAAAGCAGACTTGGACAGAAGCTAGTAGCTTCCCCTTTGCAGCCATTTTAGAATCTTTACCGTGCAGAAGGAGGCCATTCAGCCCATCGAGTCTGCACTGGCTCGCTGAAAGAGCATTCTACCTAGTTCCCCCCCACCCCACACCCCCAACCTCTGCACTGCCTTATCGCCTGCAACCTTGCACATTCTCTCGTGTCAGCCAGCAATCTAATTCCTTCTGGATACCTCGATCGAACCTGCCTCCACCACTCTCTCGGGAAATTGATTCCGGACTCCAGCCGCACACTGGGGGAAAAATACTTCCCTCGTGCCTATTATTCCCTATTATTTCAAATCTGTGCCCTCTTTGAGGGGAGAGGGTGGCCTCGTGGTACTGTCGCTGGACTAGCAATCCAGGCAGGCAAAGGGCTAACGGGCATGGGTTCAAATCCCACCACGACAGCTGGGCGGGTGGAATTAAAATTCAATGAGTAGAAAATCTACAATTGAAAGCTACTCTCGGTACTGTCGTCATAAACCCCAACTGGTTCACTAATGAAATCTTTAGGGAAGGAAATCTGCCGACCGTACCCGATCTGGCCTACATGTGACTCCAGACCCCACAGCTACGTGGTTGACTCTGAACTGCCCTCGGAAATGGTCCAGCCACTCAGCTCAAGGGCAATTAGGGACGGCCAACAAACGTTGGCCCGGCCAGCGACGCCCACGTCCCAAGAAAGAATTAGGGCCGCCGTAGCCATATTTTGGATAAAACGGCAACTCACGTCATAGCCTCGGAGGACAGCAAGGTGGAAGGCTAGGAGCTGTAAGGGGATCACGCTGAGAATTCCTTGCAGGCAATCCACGGTGTGAGGAACCTTAATGGCTCGGTAGGCGTTCCTCACCGTCTCCTCGTCGTTCTTCTCGCAGATCAGGATGGGCCGCCCCTGCCAAAAACACAAAACGGTCAAATAGCTTAACCTGCAACCGGCCCAGAAAACGTCAGCAGTCGTGCAAGCACACCCGTGATCCCGACCCCGAGAGAACAGTTCATTCTTCATAATTCGGTGAAAACACAAAACCTTCAAGGAAACGGCGAGGGAAAAATAAAATGATGGGTCACAAGGTGGACGAAGGAGTTCAAACACTAACCTTTCGTTTTCTGCGCCTGTCCAATCCATTTTGGCAAGTTAAAATAAATTACTGCAGTCACCCCCAACCTGGCAGTGTAAAAAAAGCTTCCAACATTCCTGAGTGACGGCTTCCGGTGACGGCGGGCGGGAGGCGGCCGCACAATGGAGGGCTCCCGTTCGGGAACGGCATTTTCGGGGCTTTAAGCCCAGTCCCAGGGTCCAGGGAGGTGGCAAAAGCCGGGAGACGGCACGGAGGAGGCACAGTGAAGGCACAGTAAAGAAAAATGTCGAGGGTGAGCAAAAGAAATTGCCGTAAAAAAACCAGCTGAAGGTCCGTCGGGGAGTGGAAAGGTCACCGCGGGGTCACAAAGGAAAATGGAGGCTGGAGCACCAGGGGAGGCCGCATTGCTTACGGCTGAAAAAATAACTAAGGTGATGGCTGCGGAATTCGAAAGGCAGTTTACAAAATACATGGAGACAATGAGGAAGGAGATGAGGGAGGTTTTGAGTGCGCTGGTGGAGGAGGCGGTTTCCCCAGTGAAGACGGCGGTGGCGAGCGCAGTGGCGGAGGTGTGAGAGCAAGGGGAGGCGCTGAAGGAAGTGGAGGAGACATTATTGCAGCACGGTGATCAACTTGCCTCAATGGGGAAGGAGATGCGGAAGGAGATGGATACTAACAAGGATCTGCGAGGAAAAATGGAAGATCTGGAAAACAGATCCAGCTGACAGAATTTGAGGATTGTGGGGCTGCCCGAAGGAGTTGAAGGACCGAGGTCGACTGAGTATTTTGCCGCGATGCTGGCAAAACTATTGGGGGAGGGGGAGGATCTCTCCCGATATGAGCTGGATCGGGTTCATCAGTCGTGGAGGCCTGTACCAAAGGCGAGTGAGCCGCCAAGGGCAGTGACTCTGTGCTTCCGTAGGTACAGTGTGAAGGAGAAGGTCCTGAGCTGGGCCAAGCAGAAGCGGGTGGTGCAGTGGGCTGGAGCTGGTATACGTGTATACCAGGACTTTACGGTGGAGCTGGCGAGGAGGCGGGCTGCCTTCAACCTGGTGAAGAGGGCACTGTACATTAGCAAGGTGCAGTGCGGCATTGTATATCCAGTGAAGCTGAGGGTGACTTACAAGCTCAGGGACTTTTATTTTGGAACGGCGGAAGCAGCGGAGGAGTTTGCGAAAGCAGAAGGACTGTGGCAGAACTGACAAATTGAGAAATGGCCATGTGCCGATATAAACTCATGACTATATTTTCTTCTTTTTTGTATCACTACGCGCGGGTGTACGGGCTAAAGGAGCCAATGTTGTATATACTTGGTCCCGGACTCCTTTTTCTTTTTCTCCTTTGTTTTTTGTTTCCACCGTGGGAGGGTTTGGTTTATTGGATGCATATATTGACAGGTGGGCCGTTGTTTGGGGTGGTGGGAGGATGGGATCGTTGGTATTGTTAAGGGGATTGATTTTGTATTTGTTACCATTTACTGTCTTGTGGGAGGGGTGTAAATTTTGAAGGAAAATGTGAAAATGGAGAATAAAAACATTTTTAAAAAAACATTCCTGAGTGGCTATTTCACCAGAATGGTGGCGGATCAGAAAAGGGGAATTGAAGTGGAGGATGATTGCTCTGGATATTTAAGCATTTGTGCATGGGATGTGCTGGCTAGGATGACATTAATTGCCCATCGCTAATTGCCCTCGAGAAGGTGGTGGTGAGCTGCCTTCTTGAACCGCCGCAGTCCATGTGGTGTGGGTACACCCAAGGTGCTGTTAGGGAGGGAGTCCCAGGATTCTCTCCCGGCGACAGTGGTTAGCACTGCTGCCTCACAGCGCCAGGGTCCCAGGTTCGACTCCGGCCTCGGATGACTGTGTGTGCGGAGTTTACACTTTCTCCCCGTGTCTGCGTGGGTCTCCTCCGGGGTTTCCTCCCACAGTCCAAAGGTGAGCAGGTTAGGTGGATTAGCCGTGCTAAATTGGCCCCATCATGTCCAAAAGGTTAGGTAGGGATACAGGGATAGGGTGGAGGCGTGGGATTAGGTCTCAAGGGCTAGTGCAGACTCAATAGGCTGAATGGCCTCCTCCTGCACTGTAGGGATTCTATTCTAGGTCACGCGTTTGGAAGGTGCTGCCTAAGGTGCCGTGGCGAGTTGCCGCAGTACAGCTTGTAGATGGTACACACGGCTGCCACTGTGCGCCGGCGGTGGAGGAAGTGAATGTTGAAGATGGGGATGGGGTGCCCATCAAGTGGGCTGCTTTGTCCTGGATGGTGTCGAGCTTCTTGAGTGTTGTTGGAGCTGCACTCATCCGGGCAAGTGGGGAGTATTCCATCACACCCCTGATTGTCTTGGTTTGCTGTTAATTACCTTCTGGAACCAACAGCAACATCAGCAGCTTGCACAGACACAGAATAACACAGGAACCCAGAGGTCGACAACAGTAATTGCCTGCTCCCCAGAGCGGGCGCTGTCGGCACCCAGCCAGGTTGCAATCCCAAAGTCGGTGAATTCATGGAAATTTCCACTTCAGTCTGAATATGGGAAGCCTTGGAATCCTTATACCTTGTTAAACAAATTGCAACTGGGTTTTCAAACCGTGTTCTAAGTTCACAATTACTGCTAAACTACCTCATTGGACCTAAAAGCTAACTTTATATTAGTGGGATGTCAGATACATCCCTCATAAATAAGTTCCACATCTTTAAAATAATATATATATATATATATATATTTGAAGTTTATGATATTTTAGCTTCTGTCTTAAATCAGTCATTTCACTATCTGACGACTTAAAAGGATAGGCAATGCTTTTAACTTCCTGGTTTGCAGACTGTGAGAATGCTTAAATGCGATTGGCTGCTTAGCCTTCTTGTTGAAATCAATGTTGTTGGATGCCTTGGTGCCGGATTTAAAGTGCTGACGGGAAAGGGGGAATCTAAGCCGCGGAGATTGCCAGGTATTTGTGGTCAGCTTTCTTCGAGGTTAGTGGAGACTTGCCCTTGGGTTCATCAAAGTTTAGAGTCCATGTGGTAAACTCCTCCCCTTGCACGCTCCCCCCTGCCCACCGCACTCCTCCCAATGCCCGAGTCTCTCCGCAGATGCTGCCTGACCTGCGGAGCGTTCCCCGGTGCTCTTTCAGAGGGTCAGTGTAGACGTGACGGGCCGAATGGCCTCCTTCTGCACTGTAGGGAATCCTATGGTTCTAATCTACCTTCTGAAAGTCCTCGGAACATGCAACTATCCACAGGCAGAGTCAATTTGGACACTTCTCACATCAGCGCGAATGTGTCACTTCCCAAGGCGAAGACGGTTCCCCATGGGATCCCGTTATTGTGAATCTCCTGCCAGCTTACCAACCTCTCACTGCATGACGGGAGACATCCATTATCCTTACCGGCTCCTGGGAGTATGGTGGCGTAGTGGTTAGCACTGCTGCATCACAGCACCGTGGATCTGGGTTCGATCCCGGCCTACTGTTTGTGTGGAGTTTGCACATTCTCCCCGTGTCTGCGTGGGTCTCACCCCCACACAGTTGGCACTGGAACAGGAACAAAAACCTTGGGAGCACCGTCATTTTGATTGACTGCACCCTACCCGCCAAGGACAGCGGCAACGCGTCCCACCTCTTGAACTCCTCCTCCATTTGCTCCACCAGCCTTGTAAAGTTAAGCCTATGCAGGGCCCCCCAGCTCCTGGCCACCTGGACCCCCAAATGTCTGAATCTCCTCTCCGCCCTTTTTAGTAGGAGCTCGCTAATCCCCATCTCCTGGTCCCCTAGCTGAACTACGAACAGCTCGCTCTTCCCCATATTGAGCTTGTACCCCGAAAAGTCCCCGAATTCCCAAAGGATCCTCATTACCTCTGGCATTCCTCCCACCGGGTCCGCCACATACAGCAGCAGGTCGTCTGCATAAAGCGACACCCTAGGGTCTCACCCCCACAACCCAAAGATGTGCAGGGTAGGTGGATTGGCGACGCTAAATTGCCCCTTAATTGGAAAAAAAAAATTGGGTACTATCCTTAGCGGCTCCTTTTGCTGAATGAACATTGGGGGGGGGGGGGGGTAAACGGAGCATATTAACAGACGACGAAAATGACAAGTTGACAATTGATATTTTGATATTTGCCAGTCTCCTGAATGCTCCTATCATGGAGGGAAAATCCTGGTTTGCGGAATTCACAGGGCACAAAGAGCACTCTTTCAGAACCTTCTCCCTCCAAACTGCTTCCTTTGGTTAAACACAAAGTCACACAAACTCCTGTTTTAAAAAAAAAATTTCCAAATGCAAACATTGCAAATTCCTGGACAGCTGCAGTCACTGAATCTGCAACTCAATCTCAGAGTCTCCTTTCTTGAATTTGGCAGGTCAGCCTGTACAGATGCCAGAACAAACTAGACCGAGTTCAAACGTCTTTGCCATACGGGAAGAAGGTTCGCGCAGATCGCCAACATTCTGATGCCTACCCTTGAACAGAATTTCCAACGGCACTGGCATTCTATGGGTGCACTGTTCGCCAAAAACACATGCATTAAGGGCAAACGGACTGATTTTAAAATCTCACTAGCAATAATTGGATTGGATTGGATTTGTTTATTGTCACGTGTACCGAGGTACAGTGAAAAGTATTTTTCTGCGAGCAGCTCAACAGATCATTAAGTACATGGGAAGAAAAGGGAATAAAAGAAAATACATAATAGGGCAACACAACATATACAATGTAACTACAAAAGCACTGGCATCGGATGAAGCATACAGGGTGTAGTGTTAATGAAATCAGTCCATAAGAAGGTCATTTAGGAGTCTGGTGACAGCGGGGAAGAAGCTGTTTTTGAGTCTGTTCGTGCGTGTTCTCAGACTTCTGTATCTCCTGCCCGATGGAAGAAGTTGGAAGAGTGAGTAAGCCGGGTGGGAGGGATCTTTGATTATACTGCCCACTTTCCCCAGGCAGCGGGAGGTGTAGATGGAGTCAATGGATGGGAGGCAGGTTCGTGAGATGGACTGGGCGGTGTTCACGACTCTCTGAAGTTTATTGTGGTCCTGGGCCGAGCAGTTGCCATACCAGGCTGTGATGCAGCCCGATAGGATGCTTTCTATGGTGCACCTGTAAAAGTTGGTAAGAGTCAATGTGGACATGCCGAATTTCCTTAGTTTCCTGAGGAAGTATAGGCGCTGTTGTGCTTTCTTGGTGGTAGCGTCGGCGTGGGTGGACCAGGACAGATTTTTGGAGATGTGCACCCCTAGGAATTTGAAACTCCTATATGCTCCAATAAATGCTAAGTTACATGTTTAAAGAGTGAGGGACGAACCCATGATCTTACAGATGGTCTTGGCATCCGCCAACCGCCTCCGATTGTCAACCCAGTCAATTTTAATGGATGCTGGGCGGGCTCCTGTGGAGCAGAAACGCCGAAATAGACTGTCCAATTGGTCCATTTCCTGTGCTGAAGGCACTCTGGTGGCGCAGTGGGTTGGCATCCCTGCCTTTGGGCCAGAAAGCTCCAGGTTCGAGTCCCACCCCAGGACTTGACGGCCAAGGAAAGTGTGTTCATAAGGCGGCCAAAACAAGTTTGAGTGTCAACTCATATAAATTCTTCCAAACGCGCCCCAGTGGCAGGTGGTAAGAGTGGGAGAGGTTCTGTAAGGGAGAGAATGTTGGCGCCTGTACCATCACTGTCCAGACTGCAACACGCAGGTGAAAGGTGCGCGCCCCTTGGCGCCGAAACCCGGAACTTCCCGAGTGAAGTGCAATAACCCCCGCCAAATGCTCCATGAACGTTGTCGATAATGGACTCGCAGCCCCCCAAAGCGGTTAGGTCGTTACCTTGCGTGCCACCACTTGCTGCAATGCGTTCTGACATTTGACAAATGTGGGGTCCCTCATCACCACCATGATGACTGGCATCTGATGATCCACCAGTGCCAGGGGCCCATGCTTCAACTCTCCGGCCAAGATTCCCTCCGAGTGCATGAAGGTGATCTCCTTAATCTTCTGCAACAAACATTTCAAAAGAGGCAGATTTCATTTGGCAAATGCGGTAAATCAAACACCTCCAAAAACTGCATTTAAAAGATAAAACTGTCCTTGAGCACGGGAGGACTAATTGTTTGGCTACACCGTTTACCTTGCAGTTTTTGTGATGGACGCATCAATTAAATTCTCTTCCCGCGCGCCTAGCGGGATACAAGGCAGACTTTTGTCTGTTCCTAGAGGGAGGTATTACCTGTGACAGGTAGCTGGAAGGGGAGTGGGCGCCAGAGTCTCAAAAATTCAATTCTTGATGCAGTGAGAACTCATGGGGAAGAACAGAGGGTTAAAACTGCGAGATTAGCAGCAGAAATGGCAGATGATTATGAATTAGCTCGTAAATCAAAGCTTGGTTTCCGACATCAGTTTCAGCCTGTGAGGGATAGAAACTGGGCACAGGAGAAATACTCAAGTGGTAAAGGTCAAGGTGATCTGATAGGAGATAATCACAGCCATGGGTTGCTTTCCCCTTTGAGGGGGGAGAACGGTCTGGTGGTGATTTAACCGGAGGGTCACCACACCTCAGAGGGGGGGGGGGGGGGGGGGGGGGAGGGTTGAGAAAGCGGAGCCTTCATGAATAACCTCAGCCGCTACAGGAATTGAACTGGTGCTGTTGGCCTCGCTCTGCATCATGAACCAGCTGTCCTCAGCCAACCAATCCCCAATGTAGGTCTATATGCGGCATCCAAAACCCCAAATTATCGTAATTCCAAACACAGTCGACCCCAAGGGTTTCAGATAAAGGATACTCAACCTAGGTTAGATACAATGTTTTAGCAGGGGGCTCACCTATCCTCTGATTTTAGGCATCAGTGCAGAAATGTCAATGCTGTTGAGAACACTACCCATTTAATAGTCAAAGGAAAGCAGACGTGAAAAATTCAACACTAATATTTAAGGCGTTAATTGTAATGGAATTTGCTCTTTAAAGAATTGCTGTATCCTGATTGAAACCAGAGTGTTACTCACCAGCGCCCCCTCCAGACAAGTGGCATAATGGTAGCCACGGCCCATGATCAGCACGGATTTCTGCTTATACAGCTCACTTGCTAATCTCTGGATCTCGTCGTCTGAACTCAGAACTTCCTTTATTTGGTCTGGTCGAACAAGGGGGTGGGAGGGGGCGGGAAAAAAATCAGAAATCAGAATTACTGTCAATGAGCTGGTTTCTGCCACCCTAACTGAAAGGTGCAGGTGGGGTGGTACTGCGAACCTCAACACGCATGCTTTAAGGAACTTTCATGGAGCACTGGCGTGAATCCAACACCGCGGAACACGTTACTACAACAACTGGAGTTTGGATAGTCCTTGAACGTAATAAAACACCTCTGGGCGCTTCACAGTGATGAACATAGAACATACAGTGCAGAAGGAGACCATTCGGCCCATCGTGTCTGCACCGACCCACTTAAGCCCTCACTTCCACCCTATCCCCGTAACCCAATAACCCCTCCTAACCATTTTGGACACCAAGGGCAATTTACCATGGTCAATCCACCTAACCTGCACGTCTTTGGACTGTGGGAGGAAACCGGAGCACCCGGAGGAAACTCACGCAGACACTGGGAGAACGTTCAGACTTCCCCGCAGACTTCCCCAGCGGGGAATTGAACTAGGGACCCTGACACTGTGAAGCCACAGTGCTATCCACTTGTGCTACTGTCATGTGAGAGTACCTTTAAGAAATGGGTCTTTATAAATGGGTGTGTATATAAATATCTGTAGTGAGAGTACCTTTAAGAAATGGGTGTTTAGAAATGGGGGTGTATATAAGTATCTGTAATGAGAGTACCTTTAAGAAATGGGTGTTTATTACTGCAGTGATGTCAGAGAGTGGGTGGAGCTGGGCTGTGTCAGCTTTTTACTTTTGTTTTAGGCCGTTTGCTGCAGGGTGTGTTTGTGTTTCGTTTTCAGAGCTGGATAGCTGCAGTCACGTATGAATCTCTCTCTGTAATCTAAAGACTGTAAATCGATCCTGGTGATTTAAAACTAATAACAGTAGTGACATTAACCTGATGTGCTTCTGGTAAAAGGTGTTTTAAGTCGTATGGATGTTAAAAGGAAAGCTTAAAGGATTACCTAGTGTTGTAGTCTTTGGGGGTTGTATTTGAATTAATGGTTGCTAAGATGTTCACTGTATGTTGTAAAAAGGTTAACTTGAGTTCATAGAATAAACATTGTTTTGCTTTAAAAAATAGTTTTCCATTTCTGCTCTACCACACCTGTAGAGTGGGCCGTGTGCTCCCCATACCACAATCTATTAAAAGTTGTGGGTCAGGTGAACTCCATGGTACACTTTGGGGTTCTCTAAATGCTGGCCCATAACAAATTGGGGGCTCGAGGGGGTTAGAAGTCTATCTATTGGATTGGCTTTGTGAACTTAAAAGACAGTGAGGGGTGAGCATATTATGTGTTTTTTTCAGGTGTGGTATTTCAGTTTAAGTAGGGAGTGTGTTGTGGACAATGGCTCTTTCAGAGGCTCTGAAGTTTTTGGGGGTGGAGACGGTCACACGCAGTACCTTACGGACACTAAAAGCAGACTTTTAGATTTGGCAAAAACATTGCAAGTTAACATTACCTGACAAAATGCGAAAAGATGAGGTAATTATGGCGGTAGCTAAGCATTTAAAGTTGCCTGAGATACAGTTTGACTCATTGGAAATGGCAAAATTCAGTTACAACTTAAACAAATGGCACATGAGAAAGAATTAAAGCAGCTTGAATACGAAAGAGGTAGAGAGGAAAAAGAAAGAGAGAGAGAAAGCGATAGAGAGGAAAAAGAAAGTGAGAGAGAAGGAAGGAGAAAAGAAAGAATAGCCCTAGCAGAGCAAAAAGAAAAAGAAAGGAAGATACAGATCAGGGAAAAAGATAAAGAGAGAGAGTTTGAATTTCAGAAAATGGCCATGAAACATGACAGTCAGTTAAAATTGGCAGACGTAAAGGGAAACGTACAGTTGGATGATAGTGATGAGCGTCATAGTCGAAGGCTTGGTGGGGATCTATTTCAATATGTCCAAGCATTGCCAAGGTTTGACGAGAAGGAGGTGGAAACCTTTTTTATTTCATTTGAGAAGGTGGCTAAACAAATAAAATGGCCACAGGACATGTGGGTATTACTGATTCAAATAAAGCTGGTAGGTCCTCACTACCGGAGGAGGTATCTGGGACGTATGAGGAGGTGAAAAAAATCCATCTTGGGTGCACATGAACTAGTGCCTGAAGCCTACAGACAAAGGTTTAGAAATTTAAGGAAAGAATTTGGTCAAACATACATGGAGTTTGAAAGGCCCAAACAGATTAATTTTGATAGGTGGATAAGGGCTTTGAAAATAGACCAAACATATGAAGCTCTCAGAGAAATAATACTTTTAGAGGAATTTAAAAATTCAATTCTTGATGCAGTGAGAACTCATGTGGAAGAACAGAGGGTTAAAACTGCGAGGTTAGCAGCAGAAATGGCAGATGATTAAGAATTAGTTCATAAATCAAAGTTTGGTTTCCAACATCAGTTTCAGCCGGTGAGGGACACAAACTGGGGACAGGAGAAATACTCAAGTGGTAAAGGTAAATGTGATCTGATAGGAGATAATCATAGATTATCATAGAATTTACAGTGCAGAATGAGGCCATTCGGCCCATCGAGTCTGCACCGGCTCTTGGAAAGAGCACCCTACCCAAGGTCAACACCTCCATTTTATCCCCATAACCCAGTAACCTCACCCAACGCTAAGGGCAATTTTGGACACTAAGGGCAGTTTATCATGGCCAATCCACCTAACCTGCACATCTTTGGACTGTGGGAGGAAACCGGAGCACCCGGAGGAAACCCACGCACACACGGGGAGGATGTGCAGACTCCACACAGACAGTGACCCAAGCCGAAATCGAACCTGGGACCCTGGAGCTGTGAAGCAATTGTGCTATCCACAATGCTACCGTGCTGGTAGGAGAGTGTACCTCAGATTAAAAAAGAAATCCAGGAGGGTGGAAAAGAAATGAAAAGTTTCAAATGTTTTCACTGTAATAAACTATTCCATGTAAAGTCGCAGTGTTGGTGGTTGAAGAAAAGCACTGGGAAGGCTGATGTGGTAAAACAGGATAAGACAGTGGGGTTTGTTAAAGTGGTAAAGGAAAGCCCAAGTGAAGCGAAGGAGGTGCAAAAGATTGTACAGCCTGAACAAGAGGCGATTGATAAGAAGGTGCCAGATCTCTTTAAAGAATTTACTTGTGTGGGTAAAGTTTACTCATGTGTATCAGGAGGAGCAGGTAAAGAAGTCACAATTTTAAGAGATACAGGAGCTAGTCAATCTTTAATGGTAAGAGATGAGGAGTTATGTAGTTTGGGATGAATGTTGCCAGAAAAGGTGGTAATATGTGGAAATCAGGGTGAGAAGAGTAGTGTTCAATTACATAAGGTAAGGTTGGAAAGTCCAGTGAAGAGTGGTGAAGTGGTCGTAGGAGTAATAGAGAAACTATCTTGCCTAGGAATACAGTTTATCTTGGCTAATGATATAGCTGGATCGCAGGTGGGAGTGATGCCTACTGTGGTTGATAAGCCAGTGGAAAATCAGACAACTGAAGTGTTGAAGGACAATAATCCTGGGATTTTTCCGGATTGTGTAGTAACAAGGTCGCAAAGTCACAGGTTAAGACAAGAGGAGAAATCAAAGAGTGAAGATGAAGTTGAAGTGCAATTATCAGAAACGATTTTCGCTCAGAAAATTGAAAAAGAACAAGAACAGGTGGAGGATGAGGCGGATATTTTTAGTTCAGGAAAATTGGCGGAGTTACAACAGAAAGATGTAGAAATAAAATGGATGTATCAGAAAGCATACACGGAAGAGGAATCTAAGTGTATACCAGAGTGTTATTACCGTAAAAGTAATGTCTTGATGAGAAAATGGAGACCTTTACATATGCAGACGGATGAAAAATAGGCAGAAGTTCATCAAGTAGTATTGCCGGTAGGGTATAGAAAGGAGGTGTTGCGAGTTGCACATGAGGTACCAGTGGGAGGTCATTTGGGAATAAGGAAAACACAAGCTAAAATACAAAACCATTTTTATTGGCCTGGACTACATAAAGATGTAGTTACATTTTGTCAATCATGTCACACATGTCAAGTGATAGGGAAACCTCAAGCAGTGATAAAACCAGCGCCTTAATACCCATTCCAGCATTTGAGGAACCTTTTACAAGGGTCCTAATTGATTGCGTAGGACCGCTTCCTAAAACAAAAAGTGGGAATCAATATCTTTTGACTATAATGGATGTGTCTACTAGGTGTCCAGAGGACATTCCAGTACGTAATATTACAGCTAAAAGGATTGTGGAGGAGTTACTTAAATTCTTTACTAGATATGGACTACCCACAGAAATACAATCGGATCAAGGATCAAATTTTACCTCAAGCTAAAATTTTACTTCAAAGAAGTTATGGATAGCTTAGAATAAAACAATTTAAATCAACTGCGTGCCATCCAGAATCGCAGGGAGCGTTAGAAAGGTGGCATCAGACATTAAAGACAATGTTGAGGGCTTATTGTCACGATTACCCAGAGGATTGGAATAAAGGAATTCCATTCGTATTGTTTGCACTTAGGGATGCACCTAATGAATCAACCAAATTTAGTCATTTTGAACTAATTTTTGGTCATGAGGTAAGGGGATCACTTAAATTGATTAAGGAAAAATTGGTGAGTGAAAAATCGGAAATTACATTATTGGATTACGCGTCAAATTTTAGGGAATGATTAATTAGAGCAGGTGAATTGGCGAGACAATATTTAAAAGTTGCACAAAATGTGATGAAACGGGTAGCGGACAAGAAATCCAAAGTTCGTAGTTTTGCCAGTGGAGATAAAGTTTTGGTATTGTTACCAGTGGTAGGTGAACCTTTAAAAGCAAGGTTTTGTGGACCGTATCAGATTGAAAGGAAATTAAGTGAGGTGAATTATGTGGTAAAAACACCAGATAGAAGCAAAACTCACCGAGTGTGTCATGTGAATATGCTTAAAAGGTACTTTGAAAGGGGAGGAGAGAAAAAGGAGGAGGTTTTAATGATTCTAACTCAAAGTGATGAACCAAATCCAGATGACTGTGAATTTGACATACCTCAAATTAAATTGGAAAACGAGGATGTTCTTAAAAATTGGGATAAATTGTCGAGTTACCTTCCAGGGGAAAGACGGACTGACCTGAAAGAGTTATTGATATCACATGGGCAAGTTTGTGGAGATAAATTGGGAAGTACTAAAATGGCTATACATGATGTAGATGTGGGAAAATGGCACAGGTTAACAAAGAGATTGAGAGTATGCTTAAAAATAGCATAATTGAATTGGGTTGCAGCCAATGGAGCTCACCCATAGTGATGGTACCAAAAACAGACGGTACCCAATGGTTGTGTGTAGAAAGGTTAATGCAGTTACAAGAACGGACTCTTATCCTACCGCACGTTTGGAGGATTGCATTGAGAAATTGGGACAATCAGCTTTTATTTCCAAACTGGATTTACTTAAAGGCTACTGGCAGGTACCTTTATTCGAAAGGGCGAAGGAGATTTCAGCTTTTGTGACTCCAGATGGTATATAACAATTCAAAGTTATGCCATTTGGTATGAAAAATGCCCCAGCCACATTTCAACGGTTAACTAACAAAGTTGTTTCAGGATTACCCAATTGTGCGATATACATCGACGATCTGGTAATTTTCAGCCAGACATGGACAGAACATTTGAAACATCTGATGGAGTTATTCGATCGACTTCAGGAGGCGGGTTTGGTGGTAAACCTAGCCAAAAGTGAATTTGGAAAAGCCCAAGTCACTTTCCTTGGCCATATAATCGGACAGGGTCGAATGGTCACACGGGATGTGAAACCAACAGTTATTGAGGAGCTTCCGATACCCTCAAGGCGAAGGGAAATAATGCGATTTCTTGGCATGAGTGGATTTGATCGAACATTTGTGCAAAGGTTTTGTAGCGTGGTTGCTCCACTGATGGACTTGCTGAAGGACACGTCGGAAATTTCAATGGACAGCGGACTTTCAACAGGCATTTGATGGCCTGAAAGCTGTGATAACCAATGCTCCTGTGTTGGAGAATTACAAGGGACTCTGCGATCAGATTGAACTAAAGTATCTGACTTTAAAGAGACATACCGAGGCATAGAGAAATGGACGGATCGTGCAGAGACTTTCTTGTTCAAAGAGACTGTCAATCGAGAAGGATTTCATTTGGAGGAAGAGGAACGAAAAGAAATGGACTATATTATTATACCTGTTCGCGTGTGTTGTTTTTTGAAACGAAAAAGCATATTTACTGTGTGCATTTCTTAAAGAATGGTGAAAAGGTGAAAAATGAAACCATCTTGAAGTTGATGGTTTATTTTTTTTTCTTAGGGGGACTACCGTGCTGCCCCAAAGTCAAACAAAAATTGACAACGAGCTAAAGAAGCCATTTGGATGGGTGTCCTTGGGTCAACGAGTGAGGTTTACTCACCATCTTGACAGGAGGGAGAGGGAGGCAAAGAGGTGTAGAGATTAAGGCGGATTAATCCCAGAGGTTAGAGGCCTGGCAGCCGAAGGCACGGCCGTCAATGGTGAACGAATCAGGAGGCCGGGTCTGCAGGAACGGCAGAGTCCTCAGACGGCTGAAAGGGGGGGGAATACAGAGAGGGCTAGGGAATGGTGGGCTTTGAAGATGTGGATCGGAATTTGAAAGGAGAGGTACACCCCAAGGAAAATGACTTCAACTGCAGGAGACAGAGGAAAGATTTGTATGGCAAAGATTTACTCGACTAATACAGAATTCTTATGAACATAAGAACAAGGAGTGGACCATTCAGCCCCTTGAGCCACCATTTAATAAGATCATGGCTGAACTGACAGGAACTCAAATCTGCTTCCCGCCCACACTCCGATAACCTTTCACGTGTTTACCAAGGCTCTATCTTGGCCTTCAAAATATTCAAAGACCGCTTCCACCACCTTTTCAGGAAGAGAGTTCCAAAGACTTATGATCCTCTGAGAGAAAAGATTTTGCCTCATCTCCACTGTGAATGGGGGCAACCTTATTTTTAAACAGCGAATTCGTAAAACCGGTACAGTTTCCTACATTAAAACAGTGACCACATTTCAAAAGTATTTCATTGGCTGTTAAGCACTGCGGGACGCATCGGAACAAAGACATAGCTGGAAGGTTCAAAACTGCCCAAATCGTTTTTTTTTTTTTTTGACAGATCGTGAAGAACTACGATTACGTTTTTGCAACGATGCTCCAAAGCACAGGCACGTGGCGACTCCAACCCCTCCCTGAGAAATTAAAGTTGGATTAGATGAGGGCTGGCGTCGTTCTTGCCGGCTCAGGTTACCTGGGAGAGTCTGGAGGCCCTGAATGATCTCCCTGCGTCTCTTCTGCATTGAAATTCGGTCCTCAGACATCATGAGGGCAAACATGACCAGTGCCACAAACTGGCTGGTGTAGACCTGGAGAGAAAGGAAAGATTGTCACGACAAAGTCACTCATTTTCTTTCGAGATGCAGGACCAACCAAAAACCGATGTATTGATGAAAAAGCTAATACCAGAACTTATCAGGATAAATATTTATCAACCTGGTGGAATATACAGCAGTAAAACATATCATGTTGATGACAACCATAAAACACTCCATCTGGTTAAAGCATTTGTCATATAAAACGGGAACATTTTTGTCACTACTTTTCTTTCCCAAAATAAAGAGTGCAATTAAAATTTAAGTTGAGCGCTTAGAATAGAATCCCTACAGTGCAGAAGGAGGCCATTTGGCCCATCGAGTCTGCATCAACCCTAACTGCGACCCACTCACTCGCCCTATCCCCGCAACCGCGTCTAACCTTTTGGACACTGAGGGGCAATTGATGATGGCCAATCCACCTAACCTGCACATCTTTGGACTGCGGGAGGGAACCGGAGCACCCGGAGGAAACCCACGCAGACACGGGGAGAACGTGCAGACTCCGCACAGACAGTGACCCAAGGCCGGAATCGAACCCTGGAATGGTGGGCTGCAGCGCTACCCACCGTGCCGTCTCCAGTTCTGGCGGGGGAGGAGGGAAGGCGGTATTTTGATCATGGCCAATTTCAAGCTGCTTGCCAGTACGATCAAATCAAAGAAAAATGTCCAAAGCTTGTGAAATAATTATTCTTCACAGCCCAGCCCTTGCATTGGCTGCACGGCGACGGTCAGCTCGCCTTTACCCATGACTATGGGCAGAACAGGGCACTTGGGTTGAGGTGGAGCATTGGGCTTATTTAACAAACCCCTACGTTGCAACCGTGTTGGAGAACTGTAAGCCTTTCGGAAAACGCAACAGTCGGCAGAGTAAAATGCAGGGTGACATTCTCGAAATCCAGAGCAATTTGTCGGAATACAAACCCAGAATTCTGGCCACTGCAGTCTGTTCGCACAATGTCGCTGGGCAGCAGTTGCCTTTGATCCGGCATTCAGCACGGAAAACATAACCGCTCTAGTTTTACAAGGTTCAAGTCCAAGGAAAGATGCATTCTTTCCGAGGGAATCATCCTTGCCGTATTCCTGATGGGGCCTGTCCATTGAGCAGTTCCGAGGGCAGCCAGCCACGAGAGGTCAAAGTGAGCAACTGGCTGGGAGTTACAGAGTGAAACCGCCACTGGTTTCCTTTACAGGCTAGCGTGTCCCCGTGTAACCTTTCCCCCCGGTTTACTAACTGTCCACGCTGGGCTTTGGAAAAGAAAGCCATTAACCCAGAGAGCTCAGGTGAGGTGTGGAGAAGGACACAATAAAAAAAAGAGACACAAAAAGCTGTAAACACACTGGAGGCTACCATAAACGGTCAGCTAATTACAAACAGATATGCTCCAAGCATTAGGGCTGCCTTAGGGCAGCACGGTAGCACAGTGAATAGCATTGTAGCTTCACAGCGCCAGGGTCCCAGGTTCGATTCCCTGCTGGGTCAGTCTGTGCGGAGTCTGCACATCCTCCCCGTGTCTGCGTGGGTTTCCTCCGGGTGCTCCGGTTTCCTCCCACAGTCCCAAGACGTGCAGGTTAGGTGGTTTGGCCATGATAAATTGCCCTAAGTGTCCAAAGAGGTTAGGAGGGGTTATTGGGTAACGGGGATAGAGTGGGAGTGAGGGTTTAAGTGGGTCGGTGCAGACTCGATGGGCCGAATGGTCTCCTTCTGCACTGTATGTTCTATGTTCTAAGCGATCAGATCTCTCGCAGGGATAGATTCGCCAATCAGTGCCCAGTTCACATTAATCGCAGGAAGCCAACCTTACTGAATGGGGTCTTTACTCGATAATCTGTGTCGCCAGTAACTTTTCACAATGCTAAATTCAAATCGACTGAAGTTCTTTTTAAATAACAATTCTCCCTCCATTAGCTTCATATTTATAGGCAAACCTGAACTCAAAACTGGGCCAAGCGTTTAAAAAATAATTTTGTGGGGTAGTATTTAAAAAAATAAAATAATTTGCACTGGGATATGACAACAATGTCGCAACTGCATTAGATAACTGTTCAGAATCTCATCTTGCAGAAACTTGGCTCGTCTCCCTCCCCGCTGAGTCAGGAGGATGTTGTGGGTTACAATCCTCCAGAGGTCTGAGCACGTAACCGGGGCTGAGAGAGCAGCATTCCCTACGTGTTGTCCCCACCGTCGGAAGTGCTGCTGTTTGGATGAGACAATGGGCTGTCTGCCTGCTCGGCTGAACGTGACCGTGGAATCCTGGCCAACTTTCCTCCCTTGACCGCCGCCGTCAAAAGTCAGATTGGGAGGACCTGGCTTGCATACTGCTGAAAGAAAGAAACGCGCTGTCAAAGCTTTCCATCTTGCACCTATCAGGGCAGATTCGCAAGAAAACCAAATCTCAAAATTTAGGTGTCATTTACGTTGTTCACTTTGAGATTTGGTATTCTTGCGAACCAGCCCTGACCAGTGCAAGGTGAAAAGCTTCGACAGCATGTGCCATTCTTCAGCAGAACTCAAACGTTCTGTACTACCAAGCAGCACACATGCTCGTGTAAAATGGCTGACTCGTTCCCAAGTGGAACGACAGCGACTACATTCTTAAATGTAGTTAGCTGGTTGGAGAGCACTTTCAGAGTCTCCAGACGAGCGGAAGGCTTTGTTGTCCAAAACATTCAAGTTGTTTCTTCAGAGAGGCCCTGAAAGCAGTGACAAGGTTATTTTGGAATCGTTGAATCTTAGGTAGCTGATGAGAAGTCGCGTCTGCACCAGTTACTGAATGAGATATCGGTTTGGTCTCGTGTGTCGGGGATGTAGGACTGAGGAGGAGGCCATTCAGCCCTTCTAGCCTGCTCTGCCATTCAATAAGATCATGGCTGATTTGATTATCATTGAATCCCTACAGTGCAGGAGAAGGCCATTCGGTCCATCGCCTCTACACCGCCCCTCTTAAAGAGAGCCCCACCCAGGCCCACCCCATCCCTGTAACCCCATAACCCCACCCAACATTTGGACACTAAGGGACAATTTAGCATGGCCAATCCACCTGACCTGCACATCTTTTAGACTGTGGGAGAACCCGGAGAAAACCCACGTAGACACAGGGAGGACGTGCAAACACCGCACAGGCTGTCACCCGAGGCCAGAATCAAACCCACATCCCCGGCTCTGGGAAGCAGTAGTGCTAACCACTTGTGTCACCGTGCCGCCCTTGGTCTCAACTCCACTTTGTCATCGGCCCTCTTATAACCCTCGACTACTCTCAAAAATCTGTATAAAACTGCCTTAAATATATCCAATGACCCAGCCTCCACAGCTCTCTGCGATAGATAAATCCGCAAACTAATGGCCCTCAGAAAGGAATTCACCTCATCGCTCTTAAATGGTAGACCTCGGGGGAAGAGTCATATGGACTTGAAACATTAACTCGGTTTCTCTTGCCTCAGATGCTGCCAAACCTGCTGAGTTTATCCAGCATTATCCCCAGAACCCTGGATTCCCTCACTGATTATGTGACCCATGATATGAGAACATGGTGCTAGTGCGTGTCCCACTGAGGCCGCAGTGTGTGTACAAACGTCACTATACACTCTTTGCGTGCGCCAACATTTTGCCTTGGTTTTTCAATTCCATGTTTCTTCAGCTGATGAACATGAACCACTTACCTGATTGCAGATAAAGGGCTAATGGGATATTGTTATGATTGTTGGAGATTCCTTGGAGAGTAGATAATTTATGAGGGAGTGCTATTTAGTCCTAGCTAAGCAGGTGATGTGACATTTTAGTGGGATACAGATGATATAATTAATGGGAGGAGCCAGGTCTGTCTGCAGTTTTTAATTTCCAGGTACAATTTAAGTTGAACAGAGGATTTGCCAAATGCTGCTAGGTTGGGGGGAAGAATAATGAGTCTGCTCTTGAAAAGGAACACTCTCCAAAGATTAACTCAGCTAATTAAACCCATTTTGTTAACTTTATTTGAACTGTATTGGGTTGCTTAATTAAAGTTAGTATCTAGGTATAGATAGTAAGTATACGTTTTTCCTTGTGTTTAAGAACCATTTAAGTGATAATTGTAAAGCTATTTTCTTTTATATTACCGTGGTTAATTCTGTGTTTAAATTAAAGTTTGTTTCTACATAAAAGATACGTATTGGGCAGAATCATCGCTCCTGGAGTGAAGTATTCTTTCCTCACAGGTTTACAAATTTTAAAAAAATTGTTTGAGATTCTTGTGCAGTATCCGAACAAATGTTGGGGTCTGGTCCGGTATCCAAATACAGAATACAGAAGCAAGGGAGCTACGGTAAACTTCATTGGTTAAGCCTCAGCTGCTTACTGTGATCAGTTCCGAGCACCCCATCTTCGGAAGGATTTCAAGAGCATGGTGGCACATTGGTTAGCACTGTTGTTTCGCAACGCCAGGGTCCCAGGTTCGATTCCCGCTTGGGTCACTGTCTGTGCGGAGTTTACACGTTCTCCCCGTGTCTGTGTAGGTTTCCTCCGGGTGCTCCGGTTTCCTCCCACAAGTCCCGAAAGACGTGCTTGTTAGGTGAATTGGACATTCTGAATTCTCCCTCAGTGTACCCGAACAGGCGCCGGAGTGTGGCGACTGGGGGATTTGCGCAGTAACTTCATTGCAGTGTTAATGTGAGCCTACTTGTGACACTGATAAAGATTAAAAGGAGGGTGCATTGGAGCTTTACCGGAATTGCACCAGGGAACAGGTATTTCAGTGATGAGAAATAGGTTTCCACTCCTTGGGAGGTTAATAGGAGATTTAATAGTGGTGTTCAAAATGATAATGGGTTTTGAAAAGAGTAGATTGCTTTTACAGTCAGTCAGTGATCAGAGGACACACGTTTAGGACACTGGGTAATAGAATTAGACGCGTAATTTTTTCAAAACGCGACAAGTTATGATCTGGAATGAGTGCCTGAAAGGGAAGTTGAAGTGGATTCAAATTAACTTTCAAAAAGGAATTGGATATATAATTGAAAAGGACAATTTGCAGGAAAGGACAGGGTATTGAAATTAGGTGGACAGTTCGTCCAAAGGGCTAGCACAGGTTTAATGGAGCGAAGGGCCTTCTTCTGTGCTGTTTAGATTCTCATTGCACAATCTGAACAAAAATGACTGGATCCAAAGGAAGACTCTTCATTTCCTCTCGTTCTCCGGGCTCGTAGAGATCGCAGGTGACAACAAAGAGCTTTCTGGGTCACACGGGGCATCCGGACAGCTCACGACCATTCAGTGCCATACCTTTGTACTCGCCACACCGATTTCTGGTCCGGCATTGATGTGGACACCACAGTCCGTCTCCCGTGAAATGGAGCTTCCCACCGTGTTGGTGACACCGACGGTTAGGGTTCCTCTCCCCTTGCAGTACCTCAAGGCCATTAGTGTGTCCGCAGTTTCGCCTGAGGGGAAAAATGGAGAGCAAGTTACCCAGATCCTGGGATGAAAGATGGAGGGTCCCCACTGTGAAATCCCATCTGCTTCGGGATTGCGTTCGTCTAGATACTTTGCAACAGTTCAGGAAGGACCACCTCCCCCTCTGGTGGGTTTTCGTACTGCGGATGAGGCGAGCCATTGGCCGCCCGCAGGATCTTCCCGCCCCGTCAACGGGCCTTCATATGGCTTGCCCATCCCGCCGCCGGGGATTGTCGTTGGTGGGTCTGGAAGGTTTCTCCGGCGGGAACGGCTGGAAAATCCCGCCCATTAGTTACATCGAATTAAGCTATTTCGCAATGATATTACAGACAAAATGTTGCAAATAGCAAACTAATACAGAACGTCAAATTTCTCCCCCTTACCATGGACATGGAATCACGGAATTGTTACAGTACAGAAGGAGGCCATTCGGCCCATCATGTCAGCACCAGCTCTCTGAAATGAGCAATTCTCTTTGATCTGTTCCCCTGCCTCCTCCCTGCACATGCTCCCTTTTCAAACAACTATCCAATTCCCCTTCCGAATACCTCCGTTGAACCTGCCTCCACCACACTGTCTGGCAGTGCATTTCAGATCCCAACCACTTGCTGCGTAGAAGTATTGTTAGCGAGGCATCCCAGGCATTCCACAAGAGAGCTATCAAAAAAATCTGGCACTGGGACACAAAAGCGATCTGAGGGGGGGGGGAACAACACAGCAACTTGTATTTATGCAGTACTATTACCATGATGATACCCCAAGGATCTTTCACAGGGAGTTTATAAAGCAAGATTTGACACTGGGCCACATAAGGAGGAATTGGGCCAGATGGTCAAAGTCCTGGTCAAAGAGATAGATATTAAGGGCAGCACGGTAGCATTGTGGATAGCACAATTGCTTCACAGCTCCAGGGTCCCAGGTTCGATTCCGGCTTGGGTCACTGTCTGTGGGAGTCTGCACATCCTCCCCGTGTGTGCGTGGGTTTCCTCCGGGTGCTCCGGTTTCCTCCCACAGTCCAAAGATGTGCGGGTTAGGTGGATTGTCCATGATAAATTGCCCTTAGTGTCCAAAATTGCCCTTAGTGTTGGGTGGGGTTACTGGGTTATGGGGATAGGGTTGAGGTGTTGACCTTGGGTAGGGTGCTCTTTCCAAGAGCCTGTGCAGACTCGATGGGCCGAATGGTCTCCTTCTGCACTGTAGATTCTATGATTAAGGGGAATCTGAAAGAAAGCTTTAAGGAGGGATTTTGACAAATAAGGGCCTTGGCAGCTGGAGGCACGGTCGCCAGTAGTGAAGAAATGATAATTGGCGATGTGCAAGAGGGCAGAATTGCCAGAGCGTCGAGATTGTGGGGGGGTTGATGATCAGGTAGCCCCTCCACAGACAGACAAGATGGACGCCGGGGTTTTTCCACGGAACTAGTGCAGAGCAAGACAACCGTTTCAGCAACAAACAGAAGAAACGCCTAAAACAGTTGAAATTTGCAGAATACATAGAACATACAGTGCAGAAGGAGGCCATTCGGCCCATCGAGTCTGCACCGACCCACTTAAGCCCTCACATCCACCCTATCCCGGAAAACCAATAACCCCTCCTAATCTTTTTGGACACTAAGGTCAATTTACCATGTCCAATTTACCTAACCTGCACGTCTTTGGACTGTGGGGGGAAACCGGAACACCCGGAGGAAACCCACGCAGACACGGGGAGAAGGTGCAGACTCCACACAGACAGTGACCAGCAGGGAATTGAACCTGGGACCCTGGCGATGTGAAGCCACAGTGCCAACCACTTTGCTACCGTGCTGCTTAAGGAAAAAGGTGGACATGAACAAAGTGAAGCTGGAAGTTATCAAGCTGTGGATTACACAGAGAGTGACAGGAATGCTTGGCTTCTAGGATGATGTTGTGATTGAGTTAGTCTTCAACCACCTCGAAGAGAAGAACCCAGATGCAAAGCTGATGCAGATTAACTTTAAAAAAAAAAAAATTTAGAGTACCCAATTATATTTTTCCCAATTAAGGGGCAATTTAGCGTGGCCAGGCCCGTCAAGTTAGCCTGCACATCTTTGGGTTGTGGGAGTGAAACCCACCCAGGCATGGGGAGAACGTGCAAACTCCACACGGACAGGGACCCGGGGCCAGGATTCGAACCCAGGTCCTCAGCGCCGCAGTCCCAGTGCTATCCACTGCGTCACATACTGCCCTTGATGCAGATTAACTTGACGGAGTTGTAAAGAATGTTCATGGGGGAGCTTGTGGCCATTGCTGTTGAGTGCAAAAGAAAACATTGCAGGAATCCCCTCTGCCTTTCTAGAACAGAAGATAGAAGAAGTCAAGCAGAGACAGATTGAACAGGAAAAACTGGCTACCATAAAGGAACTAGATGAAGAGAAGGGAAAAAAAGGACAAGGAGGATACAAGGAAGACAAAGACAACCGAGAAAAGAGGGATGGTTCCTGTGCTGATATGCATCACTGTAAATACACAAGGGGTTAAGGTGAATACAGTACGACTAAGTAAACACCAGAGGGAGCACCAGAGACAGCACCAGAGACGTTCTGACATGCATTCATACAGCTAATGAACACATAGAATAGGACACGACCAATGTCAGGACACGGGCAGTCAAGACACCCAGAGGTGACACTACCACAAGGGGGCATTTTGTAACCCATATACAAGGACACATGCTCTGTCTCTTTCCACAGGCGACACTTAGAGAGTAGGACAGGGGCAGATCAGAAACATCACACCCACCACGTGGCTTAGAGCAGACTGGTTAGTTAGACTGAGTTACTGTAGCAAGTTTAGCAGGAGAGTCGAACTCATAGAGAACTGTGCGAATGGTTCAATAAATCACATTGAACTTACTTCAAAGTCTGGAGTATCTTTTGGTCAAAGCTGCATCGAGTTGCAGCATGTGTTATCCCAGAATACATAACACAACAGTTCCAGAAGTCCAAAGAGACGCAAGTCAAGACCCCATCAGCAAGGAGGGGATCCCCAGCAAGGAAGGAGCGAAAGCATTCTGTCTCCAAGTCTCCTAGTCGTAGGACCAGAAGCCGGAGCAGAAGTGCTTCTCTGATATCGACCGTTAAGAAACCAGAGCAACTGGCACCTGAACCCGATCTCTCACTTAAAGAAAGGAAAGAATCACCTACCCCAAAGGCAACTTCAACAAGTGACACACTGAAAGAAATAAAGTCTGCAACACCAGAGGTTAAGGAAATTTTATTAGAACAAACTCCTAAAAAAAAGAGAAGGAAAGAAAAGAAAGGAATTGGCATCGATCACGTTCCCGTTCAAAATCAAAGTCTAGGACCCGTTCACGGCCAAGGAGGCACCCTAGGACCCGATCGAGGTCACATTCACCTTGAAGACGACCCTGTCCAAAACAAAGGTCTCCTCCTTGAAGGAGGAATCCACCAAGGTGCCGACCACCACCACTATCTCCATCCAGGCATATCGTATTGGAAACTTCATTTAAAATTAGTAAGTGTTTAGTACATGAGGTTACATTGTTTATTTTGTGGTACTGGGGATTAAATCCACGTTTTGTAAAAAAAAACCCAAAGAGATTGTGGAGGGGTTTAGAGAGTTAGTTTAGTTTAACCGATGGGCGGGGTCTTCACGCCTCTCCAGTCAGTGAGATTCTCAGCTTTTGCCTCCCTGTCGCCGAGGATCGACTTCAAGGGGTCCGGAATATCCCTTCGGCATGCGTGGCGGGAAAACCCCGGCCTCACCAGTTAAACTGAATTAAGCAATTTTGCAATAATATTAGAGTCGACAAGCTGCAAAATGCTCAAAATGTCCCGAAACAGAATTCGGTAGCAGTATAATTAGTTAAAAAAAAACGAAAAAGGAAGAGGTGACAGATAAATTATTTTGAGAAGGCAAAGAAAACAACCTTCCCAAAAATTGAAACACGATTTCCAATTTGTATCCAATTAATTACAGGCGAGACATCTATTTGATCCCCAGGGATCTTGAGTAGGGACTGGGCTAAGTTATAAATCCAAATTCACAATCTAAAAACTTTCTTATTCACACAAAGATGTTTACATTGATTACGGTAATCACAAGGTCTTTGAAGACCTTTGAAGACATCCAACAGCCCCTACTTTGACCTGTGTTGGTTTACACATTAGTCACAGGCGTTAGTCTGCCGCTACTGATAGTTCTCATAGTTGGGCTCAGATGTAATTTGCGTTCTGCCCAGTGAAACCTAACACACGGTGTACGGGGAGCTTTGTAATTATACAGGAGGCAGATGTTGGGAGTCACTTACAAGGTTTTAATACACTTAAGGGTTTTAAAAGGATGTCTGAATGCAAGAAAGAAGCTGGAAAACTGCACGGCGTTCCCTAACCAGCGCTGGGAACATACATCCCACGAGCTAATTGCACGGCGCCACAGTGGTTAGCACTGCTGCCTCACAGCGGCAGGGACCCGGGTTCAATTCCGGCCTCGGGTGACTGGCTGTGTGGAGTTTGCACGTTCTCCCTGTGTCTGCGTGGGTTTCCTCCGGGTGCTCCGGTTTCCTCCCATAGATGTGGCAGGTTAGGTGGATTGGCCGTGGTCAATGCACGGGGCTACGGGGATAGGGTGGGGGAGTGTGAGCCTAGGTAGGGTGCTCTTTCGGAGGGTTGGTGCAGACGCAATGGGCTGAATGGCCTCCATCTGCACAGGAGGGATTCGACGGATTCCAAGATACATTAGTTTTCTCCTCCAGTTATTCGTGACTGTTCTCACCAAGTCTCTGTCTCTCTCTCTCGCTCTGTCTGCCTCTCGCTCTGTCTGCCTCGCTCTCTCTTGCTCTCGCTCTGCCCGCCTCTGCCTCCCGCCTCTGCCTCCGGTCTTGTGCAGGCATGCAGTTCCTATTTACAGATCAGCTGTAGACCAACCAGAAGTTAAGTCTCGATCTGGACTGTGTCTAGAAACACAGCCACTGGGGCTCAAAAGCAGAAAAGTCAAATGGCAATAAGTGCTTACCAGAGCGAATTCTTTACAGAATTACAGGTATGTGCACAGGTCAAAATGCAGAAAAAAGGCAAGGAAGCCAGGCATTTTTATCATAGAATCATCGAATTTACATTGCAGGAGCCCATTCGGCCCATCGAGTCTGCACCTGCCCTTGGAAAGAGCATCCTACCTAAGCTCGGACTCCACCCTATCCCTGGAACCCAGTAACTCCGCCTAACCTTTTTTTGTTGGCACTGAGGGCAATTTATCACGGCCAATCCACCTAACCTGCACATCTTTGGACTGTGGGAGGAAACCGGAGCACCCGGAGGAAACCCACGCAGACACGGGGAGAACGTGCAGACTCCTCACAGACAGTGACCCAAGCCGGGAATCGAACCTGGGACCCAGGCGCTGTGAAGCAACTGTGCTAGCCACTGTGCTACTACCATGCTGCATTTTTATGACCACGGGACAGCCAAATGCACTTCACAGCCAATGAGGTACTTGTTGAAGCGTGGGAACCTGTTGTGATGGAGGGAATGTGATGACCAAGTTATGCTTAGCAAGCCCCTAAAGCACTGCGGCCTCACGGCGCCGAGGTCCCAGGTTCGATCCCAGCTCTGGGTCACTGTCCGTGTGGAGTTTGCACATTCTCCCCGTGTTTGCGTGGGTCTCGCCCCCACAACCCAAAAGATGTGCCGGGTAGGTGGATTGGCCACGCTAAATTGCCCCTTAATTGGAAAAAGAATGAATTGGGTATTCCAAATTTATTTTAAAAACAAGCCCCTAAAAACATCAACGACCAAATCATCTGCTTTTTGCGGTGTTGATTTGAGGGATAAATATTGGCTCGGCCACAATGGGAAATTAACCTGCTCCTTTTTGAAATGGTGCCAATGGGATCTTCGACATCCACCCGAGGGGGCAGATACGGACTTGTATCTCATCTGAAAGACAGCACCTTCGACAGTGGAGTACTCCCTCAGCGCTGTAGAGTGTCAGCTTTGATCTATGTGCTCAAGTCCTGGAGTGCCTTAGACGAGGGGCGGGGGAGGTGGGGGGGGCACTCCAGCCAGCGTGCTGAGCAGGAACAATGTGGAAATGTTGGGAAAAGCAGATCTTCACAAACTGAATTTGTCTCTTAAAGTGTGGAAGGACTCGCTCTTATTTTTGCACTTGGATTTTTCCTTTAACAAAGATCGTAAGTTCACCTTAAATTGTCAACGATCATGCCTTTTCTGGGAAATCACATTTCAGTTGCTTGATCAGCATGGTATTTGACAGTCATTGGAAAGCGGTCTGTTTGTTTGGACTTATTTTGAATTAGTTTAATTGTTGGGATGGGGGAAAAACTTGTTTAAAGGCAAAGGCTAATGATTTATTGGAATTCACCTGACAGAGGAGCTTTAAGCTTTGAACCTGTTGCTTTGAACTCGGGTTTGGGGAATAAGCCAAGCAGGAAGGCTGTCTCAACCCTCTCCTTGACTGAAATTCCATGCGTAGTTGTCAACCTGTGGCCGCAGGATCCTCAATGGAGTGGAACTTGTCTGCATTAAGAAACCCATAAAGCTGAGGCAAGAAGAATTGATCCAGCTCTATGTTTTCCTCCACAGCAAAGCTCCATTGGTGAGAGCCTCCATACGTCTACTGGGACCAGCTTCACATGAGGGAGCTCCAGGTCGATAGCAACAAAACCCTGCAAACTTTATCCATTATGTTATAAAGCCCTTTCTCCAAATCCCATCTCTGCAGAGACCCTATCTGTTTTTCCTTTGTGTTTGTACGTCTGCGTGCTGTGCCAGCTGGGGTATTTTAAAATAATAATCTTTATTGTCACAAGTAGGCTTACATTAACATTGCAATGAAGTTACTGTGAAAAGCCGCTAGTCGCCAAATTCCGGCGCCTGTTCAGGTACACAGAGGGAGAATTCAGAATGTCCAATTCACCTAACAAGCACGTCTTTCGGAACTTGTGGGAGGAAACTGGAGCACCCGGAGGAAACCCACGCAGACACGGGGAGAACGTGCAGACTCCACACAGACAGTGACCTAAGCCGGGAATCGAATGTTGACCCTGGAGCTGTGAAGCAACTGTGCTAACCAATACGCTACCGGAAAACAGGGCTAGATAGGTATACCTCCAGAATACAATCGTGTGTGAACCAGTTCCTGCAGCCGGTTTTATAAAAAAACGTTTTTCTGTTTAATAATAAATCAATCGTTAAGAATTTATTGATAGAAGTCTTTATTATTCTGGGTCTGACAGTAGCGAAGGTAAATGATTGGCCCTGTTAGTGAGTGAATTAAATGTTTAAACTAATGGTGCGACTGCAGAGTAGTGGGGCTAGATAACCAACGCTCTCCTCCCATCCCGCTCGTAACAAAATAATGTGCGACAATGAAAACAAAAACAGCCATTTGCTCAGAGTACAGATCAAGGATCTCTTTTCGCGAATTCCTAACTCTCATCACCTTTTGTTTCCAATAGTCAAGGTGGCCAGAATGACTAGGTTGTCGCTACTTGAAGCTTACAATGACTACAACAGGAGGTGCTCACTGGGCAGACTGTCAGTTAACCTCGCTAACTGTTGGGTTAAGTTACTGCAGCCCTAGGGGCATGTTAAAATAAGGCTGAATCTTGCCTTTATGCTGCAGCAGTGACCTTTAATGATCGAGAAATGCTCTCAGCATCGCATTAGCACAGCAGCCAGCTCTCGAACGCTGTTCATCAAACGTAGTTTGTTGCCCGCATCCAAATCAGGTTCACAGAAAACCTTTTCCGTAACTCTCACACCCCACAAGTACAGACAGGCTGCGCTGGCCAGCTCAAAGCGATTTGTTTGCAAATCAACAGTCTTTTATGTCTAAATGTGCCTGCAATGCATATTTATGCAGTGATTCACCGAGATAACATCAGAACGAGGGGTAGTTGTGTAAGGAAAGACCAAAACAGATAAGGTTACAAAGAAACCTAATAGAAATGTTAAAATTATAAAGTGATTTAATATGGAGCTCCCGAATGTGTCGGACCAAGTGATGCAACATTTTAAAAGGAAATATTTGGTTTATGGTCCATAAGGCACATGGCGATTCTGGACACCTTCTCCCGGAGAATAAATCTATTTTATAGTCCAGCAAATATGCTGGATTGATGAATCGCTATTTTGAGGGCATTTTCATTCAATATCACCACCAATATTCAAACTGGAGTTTTAAACAAAGGTTATTCTTATGGGCAGGTGGTGGGGAAATGGTGTTGTCACTGGACTAGTAATCCAGAGGCCCAGGGAAATGCTCTGGGGGTTCGAATCCCGCCGGGGCAGATGGTGGAATTTGAATTCAATAATAATCTGGAATTAAACGTTTAATGATGACCGTGGATTGATTGTTTTGAACGAAAAACCTGGGGCTGGACTCTCCGTTCCCAAGTGCTGAGGCCAACGGAGGATCCATGGAGTTCCACGACGGAATAATCAGCACCACACCCGCACCGATTCCGCTCCCGGTGAGGGGTTAGCACCGGCGCCGCGTGGAACACCTGCAGAACACGGGGAAAATGGTGGGGGAAATCGCCGGGTCCGTGATGGACACGCCCAGGGCTGACAAGCTGCAGTTACCCCCCCTTCCCCCCACCACCACACACACACACACGCACACCGATCGCTTTTGAAAAGATGGCTCCGATCCTGCTGGAACGCACCCCCGTCCACCTCGACCCCATAGCCCACCTCCCGACTACTCCCCCCCCCCCAGCCCTGGCAGATGCCCGCCGGCCGGTGGCACAAATGTCGGCGAAGTTTGGGGGTGTTGGATACTGTCCGTAAGCCCCTCCTCTCTCTCTCTCTCCCCACACAGCCACCACGCCAGGTCCACGACCGCTGGGAACACAGGTGGACCGCGCCATCGGGAACTCGGACCATCAGAGGCGGAGTATCGTGGGTGGCCCCGCTAATGCCATGCAAACGCGGTTGCAACTGTGCGCGGCGCAATAAGGCCGTTTTGGAGTGGGCAGGGCACCACGCCCGCCGTCAAGCTATTCGCCACCCGATCTCCGTTCCCGATTTCGGCGTCGGGCAATGGAGAATCCAGCCCCCTCATCGTTTTTTTATTCTTTCATGGGATGTGCGTGTCGCATTTGTTGCCCATCCCGAATTGCCCCTCAAGCCGAGTGGCTCACGCGGCTATTTCACAGGGCCATTTAAGAGTCAGCCACATTGTTGGGAGTCCGGAGTCACCTGTAAGCCAGACCAGGCAAGGATGGAAGATTTCCTTCATATTAGTGAACATTAGGGTTTTTACAACAATAACCAGTGGTCTCATGGTCAGCATGAGGCTTTAATTCCAGATTTTTATTGAATTCACATTTCCCCATCTTCCGTGGTGGGATTCGAACCCGGGATCCCAGAGCATTACCCTGCGTCTCTGGATTACTCATCCAGTGACAATACCACTATGTCACTGTTACTCGAGGGAGATATTAGGAACTTGGGTGCAGAAATGAGATTAGAGAAGTAGCAGGCAATTTAGGGGTTAAACAGACGAAGGGGAAAATAAACCTGCTAGCACAGAGTGAGAGAGATACACCCACACCTGGCCGAGTTACATTGTCCCAGTCAGACTTAAAACTCGTTAGTGGGAATACACAGGATGCCCCAGATCCATTGTCCTTCGGGACACTTCTATCTGACCAGCTATTAGCCCATTACAGAGTCTGATGATCTCCTTGTCCGTCAATGGGAGGTTAGTTGCATATCAATAGCATGGCTCTGTTCTTATGTATAAATGGGAGTGGGCAAGTCTGGAAACCCCAGCAGAGAACCTGGGATCTGTGCGAGTGGCTGTGCGGAGAGAGAGAGAGAGAGAGAGAGAGAGAGGGGGAGAGAGAGAGAGAGAGAGAGAGAGAGAGAGAGAGGGGGAGAGAGAAAGAGAGAGAGAGAGAGAGCGAGAGAGAGAGCGAGAGAGAGAGCGAGAGAGAGAGCGAGATGGAGAGAGAGAGAGAGAGAGAGAGAGAATGCTGTTACAGAGCAGAAGGTTTTGGAAATCGGCCGAGAGAGGTCATGAAAGTTGCTACCGAGGAAGGCTTTGGAGAAAGGTTCAAAATGACGAATGTCCCTGCCAGAAGCAAAATTGCTTCGTAAATGCAAGTATTGCCTTTGCCTGTGAACGTGGCATGAGAGCTGCATGTTCTGTTACAGCGTTGTTTAATGGGAACTGGTGTGTTAAAATTAAGAAATTGCATGTATTCTGTCATTTTTGTTAGGGTGAAGTTTAAAAGTTTAAATCTTGGTTCTTTCCATTCAATAAAGTTTGTTTATAAAATAACGAAGCCCTATTTCTTATATTATCACTCCTGGAACAAAATGATCTTTCCGCACCGTCTTAAAACTTTAAAAAGGTTATGGTCCTGGTTCAGTCTCTAAGCCACTGTTGTGAGCTGGCCAGGCGCCCGTAACACCACCATCTCCCTTTGCCGTTTACGAATGCCCAGGAGGAGGTCTGCTGTCCTTAACCTGTTCTGCCCAACTTGCGACTTAATTGGTATTAAGTGGTTGACTCTTGATTACCATCAAAACGCGAAAACTGGAACTCCCTCCCCAACAGCACTGTGGGTGTACCTACACCACAGGGACTGCAGCGGTTCAAGAAAGCAGCTCACCTTCTGAAGGGCAACTAGGGATGGGCAATAAATGCTGGCCGAGCCAGTGACTCCCACATCCCGTAAATGAATCATTTTTAAAAAGGGCGCATCTTAAGGGAAATGGACTTCTGGGAGACGTTATAGAACATGGAGCACACAGTGCAGAAGAAGGCCATTCGGCCCATCGAGTCTGCACCGACCCACTTAAGCCCTCACTTCCACCCTATCCCCGTAACCCAATAACCCCTCCTAACCTTTTTGGTCACTAAGGGCAATTTATCATGGCCAATCCACCTAGCAGCACGTCTTTGGACTGTGGGTGGAAACCCACGCAGATACGGGGAGAACATGCAGACAGTGACCCAGCAGGAAATCAAACCTGGGACCCTGGCGCTGTGAAGCCACAGTGCTACCCACTTGTGCTACCCACAAATGGAGGGAAGATTTCAAGGGCAAAGAGCAAGAGATAGGAAGCTGATTGAAAATTGAAGGAAGTTATTGGAAAATCCAAAGACTGGACCAGTATAGAGACACATGGAAGGATTACCATGCGCCAAGGACCTGGCTTCAAGCAGGGCACACAAGATGATCCCTCGGAAATAAATTGCTCCCCCAGAAACAATGGTTGGATCCAGACCCATTGTTCAAAGCAAGTGTGTACGCTTGTGGAAAAGAAGATTTCCCATGGGATAGGGAAATGTGTCTACGTGGACACTTCTTTCAGAGAGGTCACAGGCAGGGAAGGGCTGAATGGCCTTCTCCAATAACACCACATAATTCCGTATCAACACCACCATTGCTGCTGGTATCACCACCAATCCCACTGCGTTAGCTGAAGCCGTTGGAGTGGATTGTTAAACTCGACAACGAACTATATCTGCTTCCCCAGCCTTACAAAAAAAACCTGTATGATTCGAAATGTGCCTTCGGAGGGGAGGAAGCCCATTGTCGTTAACAAGGCCAGGCGGTATGTGACTCCAGCCTCACTCCCCAGGCTACCCTCTGGGCTTTAGACAACCCCTTGAAAGAACAGACAGCAGCAATTCCTGTAGACCCTGGGCAGCACGGTAGCACTGTGGCTTCACAGCGCCAAGGTCCCAGGTTCGATTCCCCACTGGGTCACTGTCTGTGCGGAGTCTGCACGTTCTCCCTGTGTCTGTGTAGGTTTCCTCCTGGTGCTCCGGTTCCCTCCCACAGTCCAAAGACGTGCAGGTTTGGCCGCGCCAAATTGCCCTTAGTGTCCAGAAAGGTTAGGAGGGGTTATTGGGTTACGGGGACAGGGTGGAAGTGAGGGCTTGAGTGGGTCGGCGCAGACTCGATGGGCCGAATGGCCTCCTTCTGCACTGCTCTGTTCTATGACCCGTTGCCCCTTTCTCGGGGCGATTAAGGATGGACAATCGCAGCTTTGTCGGAGATTCCCAAATCCCGGAAAAGGGGAAAAGTTCCAACGCCGGATACTTTTCAAAAAAGGCGGTTTAATCGAGTGGGAAATGATGCTACTCCCGGAATTCTGCGCCGCAGACGCCGCACGGTACCTGACTGGCTGAGGAGGAAGCACACATCATCCCGGAAGACGGGCGTATTGCGATCCAGGAAATCGCTGGAAAGTTCCACCGTGACCGGCAGCTCGGTCAGCTCCTCCAGGATTTGACGGGTCTGAGGGAGGAACCAAGACACGGGGTTAGAAATTAGGTCAAATCTAATCGGGTCCCGGGTCCTGAATTGTAAACCTCAAAAAGCACCCACTCCCACTCCCCACCCTCCCAACCCGCCGTCCCCATCCTTTGGAGCTGAGGAAAATGGGAGCAGGAGGCCATTCAGCCCCTCAAGCCTGGTCCGCCATTTAACTAATCCACGGCCGATCTTCTACCTGGACGCTATCTTCCCTGCCATTATCCCCATGTCTCTTGTTATCAGAGGCACCATCTTTCAGACGAGACGTCAAATTGAGGCCCAGTCTGCCCTGCCAGATGAGATCCCTCGAATCTATTGCCAAGACAGAGGGGGGGGTCCCTATTCCTTGTGCCCAGGTCAGTATTAATCGCTCAATCAACTTGACATTTAACAAATAATCCAATAACCATCGCATTGCTGTTTATGGGGCTCGCTATGCGCTCGCTGGCTGCCTCCTTATCTCCATAGCAACAGCAACTCTAATCTGAAAGCACTGCATTGGCCGTATAGCGCTAGAATATCCCGAAGTGTTGAAAGGCGCTATATAAATGTAAGCTCAACGTTTCATTGTGGGCGTCACGCTTTGGGATATTTAGCCCCTTGGCCAGATGAGAAAGCTGTTACCATTTATGCTGCAAAGTTCACTTTGGCAGGGTTTAACTCCACAGAACGGACAAGTTCAGAAGGGGCTGGTTTAGCAAACAGCTGGCTTGTAATGCAGAACAAAGCCAGCAGCGGGGGTTCAATTCCCGTACCAGCCTCCCCGAACAGGCGCCGGAATGTGGCGACTAGGGGCTCCTTCCCGTGTGTGCGTGGGTTTACTCCGGGTGCTCCGGTTTCCTCCCACAGACCAAAGATGTGCAGGTTAGGTGGATTGGCCGTGCTAAATTGCCCTTAGTGTCCAAAATTGCCCTTACTGTTGGGTGGGGTTACTGGGTTATGGGGATAGGGTGGAGGTGTTGACCTTGGGTAGGGTGCTCTTTCCAAGAGTCGGTGCAGACCCGATGGGCCGAATGGCCTCCTTCTGCACTGTAAATTCTATGAACTTCATTGAAGCCTACTTGTGACAATAAGCGATTATTATTATGGAGTTGAGTCTGCAGACTGGCTCTCGAACCAGGGGTACTTTTCAATTCCAATTCAAGACGATACAAGACGTTTAGCAGCACCTGCGCCCACTGGGCACTGGAAGGTATTATCGGAGCCGGGAGGTTTATTTCTAAGAGGCTGGCGGTTGATCTGATTGGCAGCCCACCTAGCCAATCCCCAGAGAAGGAGAGGCTGGGAGGAAGTCAGAGATCAGAGGTCAAGCCTTTGGTTTCCTGTCCCGCCACCAAACAAGAGGGGAGAGGAGGTGGCATTGGTTTTAGGGACAAACGGGCTCACGATTTAGAAATGAGAAAGGATTGCCGGCCCTTTCGGTCTGTACCATCATCCTACACTCCGTCTAAAACCTTGCCTTTTACCCGACTCTGTTCCTCCTTGCAAACTGTTACAGTGCAGTACAGCCTTCCCATACCTATTTTGTGGGCTGTGATTCATGTCTACACTGATTGCCTTGGGGGTGGCCAGCACACAAGCTTGGTGATCCCATTGCCTTGATTGTAGTGTGGGCTTGAGGAGGTTCCTAGCCACTGGCTCCCTCTGCACCCAGCAAGGAATCGATCAGCATTGTACTGAGGGCATGTAGTGGAAAGCCAGCCTGCCCTTCTTCAAACAGTCTGTCCCTCTTAAAGGAAAGCTTGGGGGTGGTGCACTGAGGCTGACCGTATTAATCGTCCCTCTGCCTCACCTCAGGACCCAGCACCTCTTCACCCTGCCCCAAGGCATGATGGGAAAGTTGCTGATGGCATGACCATGGGCAGCGTCACTTCCCAACCTTCCCCTTCTGAATTCCGACCTTCGGACGCACAAGAACGACCTCCTGCCCTTTTACAGCAGACCCCAGAGGAGAGAGAGAGAGAGAAGAGAGAGAAAAGAGAGAGTAGAGGAGAGAGAGAAGAGAAAGAGAGTAAGAGAGAAAGAGAAAGAGGGGAGAGAAGTGAGAGAGGTCAGAAAGAGAAAGAAGGGAGAGGAGGAGAGAAAAGAGAGAGAGAGAGAGAGGAAAGAGAGAGAAGAGAGAAAGAAAAAGAGAGAAAGAGAGAGAGAGAAAAGAGGACAGAAAGAGAAAGGAGAGGCGAGGAAAGAGAGAGAAGAGAGAAAGAAAAAGAGGGAAAGAGAGAGAGAGAAAAAGAGAGAGAGAAAAAGAGAGAGAGAAAAAGGAGAGAAAAAGAGAGAGAGAAAAAGAGAGAGAGAGAAAGAGAGAGAGAGAGAAAGAGAGAGAGAGAAAGAGAGAGAGAGAGAAAGAGAGGAAGGGGAAGAGAGAGAGAGAGAGAGCGAGGGGGGAAGAGAGAGCGCGAGAGGGGGGGAGAGAGAGAGAGAGGGAGAGCATGAGGGAGGGAGAGAGAGAGAGGAAAAAAAGAGAGGGAGAGAGAGAGAGAGAAAAAAGAGAGGGAGAGAGAGAGAGAGAGAGAGAGAGAGAGAGAAAGAGAAAGAGAGTGTGTCAACATGTGGCATGAGTCATCTGGGTATGAGTGAGCTGCAGGCTGCCAGGGGGCAGGATCATTTGTGTGCCAGTTTACTAGACGGTGAGGCCACAGACATGTGCTTCACAGATGACAACCTTATTGGGGCAGAATGCAGCAGAACACCAAGACGCCGGCCTGTCACTATCAAGGAGAGTGAAGAAGTCTGCCTTCAAGGTGGCAGAGGGCATTGGGCAGAGTTCGCCCTCTCCGCAGCAGCCAATTCCCTGCCACGCTGCAGACCCAGTGGCACCGTCACTGCGGCTCCCCCCCCCACCCCCCAACTCTTCGCCATCAAACCAGGAACTCACCACGACACCTCCAATAACACCCCACACTACTTTCACATGGGTGGCAGCAGCGGCTTGTTCTTGAAAATAACCCCACCTGCAATCTGTGTGGGTGCCTGGCCCTTTAAGGAATGCCAATGGAAGGCCCCATCTTGTGGCTGGGCGCATTGCTATTTGCTGAGAAAGTGACAGATTGGTCGCTCGAATTGCTTGGTCTAAGTTTGACGTCCGAGGGTCGCATCAGCCAGTCGGGATCCCCGGTGGAGTGGGGCGACTTCAGTGGGAATTCCCGTCGACAGCGGCGGGAGCAGAGTGTCCCGCTGCCAGCGAACAGTGCGCCGCCTCCCGCTGTCGAGAAACACGCGGGTGGGGAGGCCGGAGACTCCGGCCTCTGCTTCTCTCTCCCGGTGGGATTCCCAGTGTTCTCTGGTTGTAAATTCGGAAACAGCTTGGCCCAGTGACTAACTGGGCTTTGGGGCGGCGAGCCCTCGCGGACTGAGCTCTCCATTGGTGGTTTTCCTGCAGGTCAAGGACCCTTACGTCCTTCTCCAAGGGGCACGTCGAGAAAGGCCATCGACTTGGGGCGGGGAAAGGCTGCGGCGAGATACCGGTGAAAGACTGGATACGAGTCTCTGCTGACAACAGACCTTTATGAAAATCCCCTGTCGTTCTAGCCAAGTCAAACCACTCCCGACTGATCTCACATATTCCAGGAAAGTTTCCATGCACAGACAGCAGGCCTAAATTTTAGCCAACTTCAAGTGATGTTGCAGTGAGGAGTCATGCAGTGTAAAAAAGGCAAACTCTCCCAACGTCAAAACACTGACTGGAAAAGTAGTACAGAACCTGCGGCAAACTATTAATTATTTCAACATGGTTCAACTTGGTGACAGTGATTCGGTTACGAGGGGGGGGGGCTGTCATTTTGTGGGCCTTGACTGCATCCTGATTTACATACAAATTCAATTTCAGGAGCGCTAATTGTCTGTTTGTAATTGAGCAGGATTAATGAGGCTTGCCGTGCCAGTCAACGCACAATGCAGGCCCAGTGAAGCCCGCTCCTCACCGGCCCCTTCAAAACAGGAGACAATTTGTCGCCATTAGACAACAGGGCGACGCCAGCTGTGAGGAGGCAGGCTCCAGATCCAGAGCGGTAATAAATTAGCCATTAACGTGTGAACACGTCCCCCACGAGCATTCGGCAACCCCCATGGGCTGCCAGAATACTGTGAACGGGCCCAAAAGTAAAGACCGCCCTCCACTATGCAGTCATTGGAGGCTGGCTGGACAGAATCCAGGATCAGGAGTGGGCCATTCAGCCCCTCGAGCCCCATTCCACAAAGGATTGAGGGAAACACGTGTAGTGTTAAATGAAAGAGATCTGTTTTTTGGGCGAGAGGGTTTGCAGGATGCCCGTGTGGGTAAGACCCGAGAGATCGGCCTACCCACATCAGTATCATAATTGTGCCGGGCTGGATGCTCCACTGACGGTGTCATGATATGCAGACACTGATATACAGACAGGCAGCTAATGAACACCGAGAACAGGACATGACCAATGAGCAGGCAGGACACTCAGGGGTGGTATCTCACTATAAAAGACACAAGGCACTCACACTCCAGGTCTTTCCACAGGCGACACTTAGCGAGAAGGACAGGGCAGATCAGCAGCATCACACCCACCACGTGGCTTAGAGCAGACTGGTTAGTTAGACTGAGTTACTGTCGCAAGATTAGCAGGAGAGTCCAACTCATAGAGAACTGTGCTAATGGTTCAATAAATCACATTGAACTTACTTCAAAGTCTGGAGTATCTTTTGGTCAAAGCTGCATCGAGTTGCAGCCTGTGTTATCCAGAGTACATAACACATCAGGCGGGATGCTCCGTTTTGCCGGCAGCCCGGGTTTTCCCGATGGAGTGGTGCTGCCCCACAACGGGAAACCCCATTGACCAGCCGGCGTAACGGAGCATCCGCCGGCAGGGTGAAATGGAAATGTGACGGGGCGGAGAATCCAGCCCAGATCTCCATTTCAGCGCAAGTGTCCTCTGTACCCCCCACGGAGCCGAGTAGCATTGGCCCTCGCGTGTTAAAGCGGCAGCCCCTCTTAACGGGAAGTTGCAGCAAATCACGGTGGGCTGCTGGGTAATTCCATTTTGATTTTGCCGCTTGGGGAGAGGTAATGGCCCATCGGGAGAAGGCACTTTGCAACGCCACTCTGGACTCTCTCTGTCGAGAGGAGGAAGTGAGCCATGGTTCCGGCGGGGTGGGGATGTGGGTGGGGTGGCGGTGATGGGCAGGAAGCACTTCCAGACCAACCCTGCGGAGAGAGCGAAGCAAGTGACAAGGGTTGTGAATGCCTGGAGTTCGGAGGAGGACGTTGCTGGGGCAAATTCCTTCTCTCAAGAGGTTGGCGGGGCTGAGGAGCTCTCCTCCCCAGAGAGCGATGGAGGCAGGGCCTTTGAATAATCTTTAGGGCAGTGGTAGGTATATTCTTGACAAACAAGGAGGTCAAAGGGTATCAGGGATGGGCTGGAATGTGAAGACGAGGCCTCAGTCAGATCAACCACCATTTTATCAATGGGCAGAGCGGGCTTGAGGCGCAAAATGTCCTTTTCCTGCTCCGAATTCTCCGAATTCGTACATATTATCTGGAGGAAAATTAAGATGCACGAACACCGACACGTGGGGCATTGGCAGGCCTGTCAGCTGTCCCCCAATCTGGCACTGCCGTGGACACCATGTGGATCCCGGCCTTGTTTGGCCCCTCCCGGGTAGCACTGCCAGGCGTGCCCGTGTGAGCGAGGCAGCTGGTCACTCTCTGAATGCACCCGTCACTCAAGACTTCAAAGACAAGAATGAAAACGTACCGCCAGCCCAGTATGGTAACTTGTTCCACACGCAATAATTAACAAGCGTCTGCATCTTCTGATTTCCTTAATCGAATCCTTTAACCCACCAAGGATCACTGAGGGACAAGAAAGGGGAACAGGTTACCAGACCAAGGCTCAACCAATCGTGTTGCCCGGCATTGTGTGGTGTGAAGAGAAAGCAATTGGTATATCCCCATGAAACTGTCCCTCCGTGAGACTCAAGGTTCAACTGCCCCTATGCATCCTCATCAATAAGCGAGTAATCCAACCTCACCATCAGGGGAGATGGTGGCATAGTGGTAATAACACTGGACTAATAATCCCCAGGTGGGGGGAACAGGGGTTTAAATCCCATGGCAGCTGGGGGAATTTTAATTCAATTTGTTGTTTCAATGAATGATGATCATAGAACTATCATCGATGGTCGTAAAAACCTATCTGCTTCGCGAATGTTCTTTCGGGAAGGAAATCTGCCACCTGTACCTGGTCTGGCCTAGACGTGACTCCAGACCCACAGCAATGTGGCTAGTCCACCTAACCTGTACATCTTTAGACTGTGGGAGGAAACCGGAGCACCCGGAGGAAACCCACGCAGGCAGGGGGAGAACGTGCAGACTCCGCACAGTCACCCGAGGTCGGAATTGAACCCGGGTCCCTGGCGCTGTGAGGCCACAACCTGCCGTCAAATTGTCCATCGCTTTCAAAAAGCAAATTACAACACAAAAGCTGCATTGTCTTGTTGAAATAATGTCTTGCGATTTCTACACTCAGGAAGTGGTGAGAATCAGAATCATCACAGCACGGGAGGAGGCCACGCTCCATAGGACAAATTCCCCACCCCCATCCCGCCTTTCCACCAATGGGAATAGCTTTTCCCCACCGGCTCTGTCCACATTCCTCATGATTTTGAACGCATCCATTGAATCCCCCCCCCTTCTCCAATTAAGGGGCAATTCAGCTTGGCCAATCCACCTACCCTGCGCATCTTTGGGTTGTGGGGGCGAGGCCCCCGCAGACACGGGGAGAATGTGCAAACTCCACACGGACAGTGACCCAGGGCCGGGATTCGAACCCGGGTCCTCAGCGCCGCAGTCCCAGTGCTAACCACTGCGCCGCATGCCGCCCTCCAAACGTTTCTTAAAAAGGGACGGGTGCCTCATTTACCTCACCCGCCCTCGGCGCCCCCCCCCCCCCCACCCTCACGTTGCCAGGAGACCCCGCCGCAGTCACGGAAACACGAATCGTCTACAGTCAATGCCGCGCTCGCGAAGGCGAGTTGAGCGCTCGCGCCCGATGAGCCCCGAGGTATGAACTCTCACCCGTGTTATTCTCGAAATTGACTCTCCCCCTCATGGTGTTTACCACCGATTCCGGCTGCTCAAAGATTTCTTTCTGCATAAAGGAGCTGTAGCTTCCTGGTTAAAAAAAAGGTCAGGCAGAATAATCACATGAAAATATCCTTAATGAAAAAGGTCAGGCGATTCTGTGTAGGAGGCTAACAAAAGTCTCAAGGCTATGCTTGTAATAATTTATCAAGGTCCTGTGTCGGGCCTTTGGTTAGCATTCTGAATTCGGTTTGATTCTCCGCTGTCAAAATCAATCAAAATATCTGCATTTTAAGTCTTGCCACCCTCTCACTTTAAAGGTGTACTTCCTACAGGTTTAGCTTCAGTGCAAAGCAGTCACTGTGGGTCTGGGGGCCCAGTGATTCCGGTGGAGACCCCATAACAGGTCAGAGATACAAACAAATCAATTAATCCAATCATATGCGAGCCAGCAATTGGGAAGACGCACCACGCGTAAGCTGGATTCATCGTCGATACCCAACTAGTTCCTACAAGTCTGTCAGAGATTGAGATCCACATTGAGGTTCCAGTCAGTTCGGCCACTGAATGGTGGAGCAGGCTCGAGGGGCTGAATGGCCCACTCCTTGCGCCTAATTCACCTGTTCGTGTGTTCAGGAAAGAACTCTGCCATTCTCTAATCAGTCCGACCTCTACTGGACTCGTCAGGGATAGACAGCAGAGAAGGTAGATAAGATGGCGAAGAAGGCACATGGGATACTTGCCTCTATCAGCGAAGGCATAAAATACAAGAGCAGAGGGCAGCACGGTGGCGCAGTGGTTAGCATTGCTGCCTCACGGCGCTGAGGACCCGGGTTCGAATCCCGGCCCTGGGCCACTGTCCGTGTGGAGTTTGCACATTCTCCCTGTGTGGGTTTCACCCCCACAACCCAAAGATGTGCAGGTTAGGTGGATTGGCCACGCTAAATTGCCCTTTAATTAGAAAAAATTATTAGACACTCTAAATTTATAAAAAAAACAAAAAAATACAAGAGCAGGGGGAGGTCATGCTGGAATTGTACACAACGCTCGTTAGGCCACAGCTAGAGCACTGTGTGTAGTTCTGGTCACCACATTATAGGAAGGATGTGATTTGGAGAGGGTGCAGAGGAGTTTACCCAGGATGCTGCCTGGGCAGGAGGCTCTGAGCTATGAGGAAAGATTGGATAGGCCGGGGCTGTTTTCCTTGGAGCAGCGAAGGTTGAGGGGGTACCTGTTAGAGGTGTGTAAGATTATGAGGGGCTCAAATTCTATCCCAGAGGCAAGAGCATAAGACCAAGGCAGCCTCTCCAGTACTGAAGGCGTGCGCATGGTCAGAGGTGCTGTCTTTCGGATGCAATGTTAAACCAAGGCCTGGTTCGCAGGGTGTGGAAGTACGATGGCTTAAAAATTGTACTAGGGCAAAGCCAGTAGGCAGATCAGATGTGAATCATAACTGGATTTGCACACCACAGACCTAGACTAAACGGGCAGCACAGTGGCACAGCGGTTAGCACTGCTGCCTCCCAGCGCCAGGGACCCAGGTTCAATTCCGACCTCGGGTGACTGTCAGTGTGGGGTTTGCACGTTCTCCCCGTGTCTTTTTTTCAAATAAATTTAGAGTACTCAATTATTATTTTTTCCCCCAATTTTAGGGGCAATTTATCGTGGCCAATCCACCTACCCTGCACATCTTTGGGTTGCTGGGGTGAAACCCACGTTGACACGGGGAGAATGTGCAAGCTCCACACGGACTGCCCGGGGCCGGGATTTGAACCCGGGTCCTCAGCGCCGCAGTCCCAGTGCTAACCACTGCGCCACATGCCGCCCTGTTCTCCCCATGTCTGCGTGGGTTTCCTCCGGATGCTCCGGTTTCCTCCCACAGTCCAAAGGCGTGGAGGCTAGATGGGTTATAGGGATAGGCCGAGGGAGTGGGCTTAGGTAGATTCGTCTTTCAGAGGTTCTGTGCAGGCTCGATGGGCTGAATGGTCTCCTTCAGCACTGTAGGGATTCTGTGAGTCTATGATCTGGGGACAGGATTCAAACCCCACAATGGCAGCAATTTAAATTAATTTAAGTAACAAATCTGAAATAAAAAGCACAGTAACAATGATCATGAAACTACTGGTTTGTTCCTGAAAACCCATCTGATACACTAATGCAATCCGGGGGGGGGGGGGGGGGGGGTTGCGGTCCTCACTCAGTGAGGCCTACATGTGTCTCCAGATCCACACAATGTGATGTGGTTGACTCGAAACTGCCCTCTCAACAGGTCCAGCAAGAGAAAAAGCTACCGAGAAAAGCTGAGGCTGTATTTACCCCACCACTGACTGTAGCTGTTCAGGACCTCAGCTTCTCACCATTGTCACAAGGGGCAGCTATCGATGGGAAATCAAGACTGGCTCGCTGTCAGCGTCACCCCATCTCCCAAAAACGGATATTTAAAAATACAGAAGCAAAATACATTCAATTCACAGGCATGATCCCAGGCTTCCTGCCGCTTGTCAATTCTATGCTTTATTTCGCTTCCACTCTGACCTTGGCCTGCTCTAAAGTTCCAGTGAAGCCCTACTCCAGCTGGAAGGACAGCACCTCATCTTTCAACTTGGCACTCTACAGCTTCCTGGACTTCATATGGAGTACAACAACATTATATCATAACCTCTACCATCATCTTTTATTTTAGTTGGCTTGTTTCTTTCTTCACCCCTTCATTTTGCTTTCAGATGGTCACTATGGGGACAGTCACATCTCATCTGGACACATCCTCTGTTCCTTTACTGTACCCATTTCCACTCTCTTTGACTGTTGCGCCATGAATTATTTTGTTCGTTAATCTTATCCTGCCTTCCACCAGAATACAGGAGTACCCTGCCACTCTGCCCCACTTCACTTAAAAGCTCTTACATTTCTAACTTGTGTCCAAATTCAAACCAGGTAAGTCAACTCTGAGTAGTCACGGTTTTGCCATGGGGAATGAACCAGGTTCACCCAGGGTAAAGCCTTGGCCAGAGTCAATCTACCTGGTTTGGCTTTGAACAAAAGCTTGGCAATTAACTGTTCCCCGTTGCAGTCTCCATGGCAACGCCTCTATCAATCACCGTCCACCTGCCAACCAATCAGCACTCTCTTCACATGCAGTATAAATTGTTGTTCCCTTGACTGTTGCGAAGTGACCTGATGAGTGCAAGACAAAAAGTTTCGACATGCCTCTTTTTTTCAGCAATACTCGAGCTCTGTATCACAAAACGGATTATTTCTAACTTCCGCCTGTTGCGATGGAAGCTCATCCACCTGACACGTTAGCTTTGTTTCTCACTCTGTGGATGCTGACTGACCTGTTGAGCTTTTCCGGCAATGTTTCTATTTGTATTATAGTACATAAACTGATATTGGATTTGAAAATGAAAATCGCTTATTGTCACAAGTAGGCTTCAAATGAAGTTACTGTGAAACGCCCCTAGTCGCCACATTCCGGCGCCTGTTTGGGGAGGCTGGTACGGGAATTGAACCGTGCTGCTGGCCTGCCTTGGTCTGCTTTAAAAGCCAGCTATTTAGCCCAGTGTGCTAAACCAGCCCCTATTCACTTCCTGAAAGAAGAGGAATGGAGATTTGGATTTATTGTCACGTGTACCGAGGTACAGTGAAAAGTATTGTTCTGTGTACAGTCCAGGCAGATCATCACGTACATGAATAACATAGGACATGTGATAAGTTAAAGGTTAGAGAGAATGTTAGTGTTAGGAAAACTGCCATGAGAAGGGTGACTCGAGTGAAGATTTCCTATGGACTAAATCAATGGGAGTGAGGGTTGGAGCTGGGTGATGAGCTCGAGGAGGGGGGAGTGGATGACCCTTTCTAATTCCTGCTCGGTCTGCATTCTCACATGAGGCAACTCAGCAATTTAAATTTCCGACAAGGGCTCAGACGCAACTAACCCAGCAATGTTTATTTAGCAAATACTTTATATCATATTTGATGTCAGAATTGATATTTGCCTGTCTTTAATTTTTACTTTTTCTTCTCGTTTGTGGCATGTTGCTGGCCGTTGCTAACACAATCATTTCCCCCTTTTTCCATGATTTACGTCCCAGCCCCGGGAGGTTGAGCTGAACAGAGGGACTGAGGGGATTGTTTAAACCTGGTGAGCCACAACTGGCCCACAATTCACTTCCTGAAAGAGGAATGGAGCCTGATTCAACAGGAACATTCAATAAGCAATTGGCTGTGAATTGGAAAGAGACAAATATATAGGGCTCCGGGAAGAAAGGGACAAATTGGATAGCTCCTAGAGACCTAGCACAGAGACAATGGACCAAATGGCCTCCCGCGTTGCTGTAAGATTCATTCGTTCTGTCACATTGAAGGTGAAAGACTTTCAAATATTAGCGCACTTCAACCTGTTGGTTCCTTCTTTATAAACATTTCTACACATCCATCAGCTTAATTTATCGTTCATATAATTCGATTGATTGACGAGGGAGTCAAAGGTGATAGGTGGCAGGAAGGAATGTGGTGTTGAGGCCACAATCAGATCAGCCATGATCCCATCGAATGGCGGAGCAGGCTCGGGCCTACACCTGCTCTTTGTAATTCCCGAGAACGAATATTAGGATCGAATAGACTGGAATCCCTACAGCATAGAAGGCCACTCAGCCCATTGAGACCCTCTGAAAGGGCACTCTTCTAGGCCCGCTCCCCTCCGCCCTATCCCCGTAACCCCACCTAACATCTTTAGACACGAAGGGGCAATTTAGTGTGGCCAACGTGCCTAATCTTCATATCTTTGGACTGTGGGAGGAAACCGGAGCACCCGGAGGAAACCCACGCAGACACGGAGGAAAAACATGGAAACTCCACACAATCACCCAAGACCGGAATTGAACCCTGGTCCCTAGCGCCGTGAGGCAGCAGTGCTAACCCACTGTGCCACCGTGAGGCTGATCCTTTGGTACAATCACTCCAGGAGTCCACGGAACAGCTGGTGCAGGAAAATGGAAACATTCACGCCATCAACCTCGAGGATACTCTTCTGAAAGTGAGACTACGATGGTATCTACTATCTAGCCAGCTGATGGGGTGGCGAGGAGCGCTAATTGCCGGTTTTGCCGCCTCCCGTCTCAGCCAGTGGCGAATTCTGCCCCCTTGTCCACCCCCCCCCCCCCCCCCCCCCCCCCCGCCACACCCTCCCCAATCCTCTCTTACCTTTCATCATCTGTTGCAGCTCCACCTGTAGTGTCTGGATACCGCGCGCAGGGCAGTCACTTGCTGTACGCTCGACCCGGTGAATCGAAAGGCAGCCTGTGACTACTGCTGCCACATCGTCATCCTCCAGGAAAATCACTTGGTTGGTGTGTTCAATGAGAGCGCTGGAAAATCAAACACCAGGGTGACAAACTGCCCGCCCTGGAACAAACCGATGACCAACAGTGGGTGAACAATGCTTCCCAATGGAACTTCCCTTTTCAGAATTAGAATCGTCCAGGAGGAGGCCAGTCGACCCATTGAATCTGCACTGACCCTCTGAAAGAGCACCCTACCTAGGCCAACCTATCCCCGTAACCCCATCCAATCTGCCTATCTTTGGACAATAAAGGGCAATTTATCATGGCCAATCCACCTAACCTACACGTCCTTGGATACTAAGGGAAATTGATCACTGCCAATCCACCTAACCTGCATATCTTTGGACTGTGGGTGGAAACCAGAGTACTCGGAGGAAACCCACGCAGACGCGGGGAGAACGTGCAAACTCCACACAGTCACCCACGGTCAGAATTGAACCCGGGTCCCCGACGCTGTGAGGCAGCAGTGCTAACATAAAGGCTGCGAAAATCTCCTCCACCCAGTACAAAACATCGCGTATTCATGGTAGCACAGTGTTGCTTCACAGGGCCAGGGTCCCAGGTTCGATTCCCGGCTTGGATCACTGTCTGCGGAGTTTGCACGTTCTCCCAGTGCCTGCGTGGGTTTCCTCCAGGTGGACCGGTTTCCTCCCACAAGTCCCAAAAGACGTGCTGTTAGGTAATTTGGACATTTTGAATTCTCCCTCCGTGTACCCGAACAGGTGCCTGAGTGTGGCGACTAGGGGCTTTTCACAGTAACTTCATTGCAGTGTTAATGTAAGCCTACTTGTGACAAAAATAAAGATCTTTTAAAAATTAAATAAGCCATAAAGAAAATAGTTTTTGCCTCTCAGCTCAAGACGTCTCTCAATTCTGTCTTCCGTGCATGTTTGTTCTTCGACAGAATTCCCTCCTTCGCTCATCCCTCCCAATGTTGAGGATCACTGGCTTCAAGAGCTGACAACTGATACAAAAATTAACTGCAATTCACTTTATGACGAAAAATGTTAAAATCAACAATTTTCGCTTCCTATCGCCCTTTATGAATTGACCCTATTATCACGGGTACTGCTACTTATTGGCGTGTAGGTCCTCCAGGATTGGCCCGGAGTCCAGGAATTGAAGATCTATCTCCAGGACATTGCTGTGTGCGACCCTGGAGGAAAACCATTGGGACATAAAAAAAAAAAGATTGGGGTTTTTCTTATTGTCATTTTTGTGAGGGCCACGAAGAATCGAGCACGAGTTTGTAGAATAGGAAGAAATAACATTTATTTACAATTACATATATATATATACACACACAGCAGCAGTACTCTCTTGCTGCTTACTCCTCTCTAGCTGGTCCATACTGGCCAGCTCTATTTATGCAGGGACTCTGCTAATGATTTCTCCGCCCCCATCATTGGGGAAGCTCATACTCCCTAAGGATTGTGGGATTGCCATTAATCCCCAGCCCGTGGTAAGCAGGCAGGTTATAAACAGTCATTTTCTTCAAACATTCCTCTATTAGGGCAGCACGGTAGCACAAGTGGATCGCACTGTGCCTTCACAGCGCCAGGGTCCCAGGTTTGATTCCCGGCTGGGTTACTGTCTGTGCGGAGTCTGCACGTTCTCCCCGTATCTGCGTGGGTTTCCTCCGGGTGCTCCGGTCTCCTCCCTCAGTCCAAAAACGAGCAGATTTCGGTGCATTGGCCATGATAAATTGCCCTTCGTGACCAAAAAGGTTAGGAGGGGTTATTGGGTTACGGGGATAGGGTGGAAGTGAGGGTTTAAGTAGGTCGGTGCAGACTCGATGGGCCGAATGGCCTCCTTCTGCACTGTATGTTCTATGGGATTTTAAAGCATTGAAAATGGGGGGGAAAGGCTGTTTAGTTGATAGTCATCATCGTCCAACTGGGCGATGAGTTTTTTTGCTTTGCAATTGGTTTGTGTGGGGTGGGCACCAGGCGCGTGATTCATACGCCAAAGTTGTTTAAAAGCTGTTGAAATGAGTAGAAGGAGCACCGGTAAAGTTAGCCACATAATACAGAGTCAAAGATACACAAAATCTAAAAGCAGAGGAAGCTACGTTACAATTATCCCCAGCCTCTGGTAAAGATAACAAGTTCCCAAGTAAATGTTTATGGTAAACTGGTTGGATGGATGAAATCTTGCTCGACCTGCAATACTGGTCTCCAAACAGCTGATTCAATCTGTCGCCGTCAAGCAGTTCATCCTGAAATTTGGTCAAAGTCTCCTTTCACAAACGGGCCTAATCGAACAGCAATTGAACTCTGGCTGACCTCATTGAGTTTTCACTTACCGATTGGACTATGCAGCTTGGACCGGAAGCTACTTTACCAGATTATTACAGTGTGCATGAACAGTTTCTAAAGGGCACACTGTCTAACTTTCCTCGAGAAATGGCACATGAGACAGACTCAAGTATTTTTGTTTCCCGATGCTACAAGCCAGCCACAGTCCAGAGGGTGCACTTTGATGCAAAATGATCTTAAACAATAAATACTAGTTATTGGCCTACTGGATTTTAAAATTATATTCATTCATGCGATGTGGGTTTTGCTGGCTAGGCCAGCATTTATTGCTCATCAATAATTGGCCTTGAGAAGGTGATGGGGAGCCACCTTCTTGAACTGCCGCAGTCCATTTGGCATAGGGTGGAGGGAGTTCCAGGAGTTTGACCCAGCGACTGTGAAGGATCAGCGATATAATTCCAAGATTTTTGGTGAGTGGCTTGGAGGGGAACTTGTATGGTGGTGTCCCATGTATCTGCTGCCTTTGTCCTTCTAGGTGCGAGAGACTGCAGATTGGAAGGTGCTGTCGAAGGATGCTTGATCTTGTAGATGGTGTACACGGCTGCCACAGTGCGTCAGTGATGAAGGGAATGGGTGTTTGTTGCGGTGGATGGGGTGGCAATCAAGCTGGCTGCTTTGTTGTGGATGATGCTGAGCTTCTTGAGTGTTGCTGGAGGTGTGTGTGTGCATATACAGTCGTCCACTGTGTCACCATGTCTGGTGGATACATTCTGCCGATGGGGCAGGACATGAGCAGGGATGGCGATGGTGGCGTCGGTAACATTGTCCATCAGGTGAGCACAACTGTGTCAGGCTGTTGCTTGATGGCTTTGGTGGGACTCCTCACCCAATCTCGGATGATAGTAAGGAGGACTTTGCAGGGTTGAAACGGTCAGGGGTGCCATTGTTGTTTCCGGTACCAAGGTCGATGCCAGGTGGTCCGTTCAGTTTAATTCTTTTGAGACTTTGCAGCAGTTTGATACAACCGAACGGCCTGCTGGGCCACTTCAGAGGGCATTTGGGCGTCAACCGCATTGCTGGGTTTGTTAGTACACGTAGGCCAGACCAGGGAATGATGGCAGATTTCCTTCACTAAAGTGAACCAGATGGGTTTTTACGATGACGGTTTCATGGCTACCATTAGAATAGCTTCCTAATTCCAGATTTATTAATTAGTTGCTGTGATGGGTTTGGAAACCATGTTGCCAGGTGTCATGCGAGTGTCCCTTTAAGAAAGGTTTTGTTTTACCACATGGCTTGTAGCACGACTTCAGTGATGTCATTTGTGGGTGGAGCTGGGCTGTGGCTGTCAGGTGAGAGGGGGTTTAGTGTTTTTTTAAATTTCATTTTCGATTTGTTCGTTTGGACTGCAGGAAGTATTCCCTGTTACCTCTGTTTTATTTTAAAGCTGTTCCAGTCAACTGAAAGCTCATTGGGTGAGGCAAACTGCCTTGGTAACCTTAAAACTAGAGTTGCTTTCCTGAAGGAGTTTTGAATCTGCTGGTTGGAAACTGGATCAGAATCTCAGGGAAAGGACCAGTCCCATTCAAGTGAGATTACAGTGTGCTGGGCCACACACCTGAAAGGGGTTTTGGTTTATTGGATTTTGTATTGAATTGGAACAGTTAAGGGGGATTCATCAAGAGTCATATACATAGATTACTGTAATTGTTGTGTGTTTTTTCATGTTTGTAATTGAGACAACTTCTTGCCAACTGAAGAAAGAACTACATTCTTAAAATAAACTTGGTTTTGATAAAAGCGCCTAGGAAGTCTGATGAATCACACCTGAAGTGCTCATCCTAGCCAAATTCAACATCAAAGTTATAGGTCAGGTGAGCTTCGTAATACACTTTGGAGTTTCTAAGCCCTGGCCCATAACACAGGGCCTTAGCTTGGGCCTCTGGATAACTAATGCAGGAAGCATACCTTGTCCATAATTCTCCAACTATTCACTTCCCAATGTAAACTAAAGTAGTAAATCCCAGATAAACAAGCCTACCTGACATCCGATGCAAAGTAGTACTCTACTGATTTCTCATCGCCAACCGGGTACAAAGAGGTACCATCTGTGCGAGGGACCGGACAGTTCGCCTTCAGTTCTTTGCCTGGTAAAACCATTCAAATAATTAAACATCAAAACTCGTGCAAACATCAAAAATAAGTTTGATTACTGTCTCAGGGAGGGATTGTGCAGTAAACATTGCAGAACCCAAACACCTTCACCTCTGTTCGTCCAGTGAAAGATCAACAGAAACCGGGGACGCGTTAATAGGCTCAACGTTACCAGGTTAAGGGAGGCGGGTGGATAAGGACCGAACATTTCTAGCTGCGTATCAGCTTGATGCATTTTGCAATGAAAGCACAGATGTAGAAGTCATGCTGATTATTGGAAAAAGGATTCCTATATAGCATCTCTTCTTTAAGATTTTGGTGTCATTGAATTTGCAGCTTAAGGCAACTAGAATTTGTTAACATCAGTCCTGAATCAAGTCCTGAATTTGGCCCACAAGGTTCTTGACCCCGTTACACCTGAATGAGTCAATCCGATATTATGAAGAAGAATGAAAATGCTTCAGGTGTTCAACAATCAACAGGCTCGGGGGGGGGATTTGAACACCTCTGTACTTAGCTTCGCTGTCAACTTACATGAACGATACAGAACTGGTATGTGATCTGTAGAGAGCTTATGATTGCTCCTCACGCCAATCATCAGGGGACTTCCCCGTCTAAATTAAAAAGCATAACAGTGCTAAGCATTCCACGTCTACAGATTACACTTAAAACACTAATATCAAACATTTTTGTAAGCTGCAAGGAAGCATTTATGCAGGGTGTTTCATGATCGCGAGGTATTGATTCGAGTCCAGTTTACTTCAGGTTTCTCCGTGGAGTGGGAAGAGAATTATTTTATAAAGCTGAGGTAATCGTTTGCCTTCGGGCCGTCCTGCTGGTTTTCACCAGTCCTTTGCGCAAGGACGAGGAGGAGTGGGCCATTCAGCCCCTCGAGCCCGCTCCGCCATTCAATACGATCGTGGCTGATCTGCTCTCGGTCTCAACTCCACCTTCCTGCCCGCTCGAGCCACACCCATGACCTTTCACCTCGCTTCCAAATTAAAACCTATCTCGGGGGTAGCACGAGGGCGCAGTGGTTAGCACTGCTGCCTCACGCCGCTGAGGACCCGGGTACGATCCCGGCCCTGAGTCTCAGTCCGTGTGGAGTTTGCACATTCTCCCCTTGTTTGCGTGGGTCCCACCCCCACAACGCAAAAAGATGTGCAGGGTAGGTGGATTGGCCACGCTAAATTGCCCCTTAATTGGAAGAAAATAATCGGGTATTCTTAAATTTATTTCTTTTAAAAACCTACCTATCCCCTCCTTAAAATTTGTTTAAGCCCATCACAGACACCCTCTGTTGCAGGAAACATGGCACCAGTCACATCTCAAGCAACGAGATAACTGTTCTGCGGTTAGTTTTCGATGGTATTCGTTGAGAGGTAGATGTGGACCAAGACACAGGAACACAAGCTGGTGGCAATCCCACTGAATCCCTTTTTGAGAGACACAACGCCACTGGATGCCCATCAAGCAACTGACTGGCTGCCCGTGAGTGGAGCCTCCGTACATTTGAGAGTCGAAAATCACACTCCCAAGAGCTGTTGGCCCATCGCCAGTCAGGCAGTCCTACCAGAGGTAGTGGCCAATGCTGGTACTGCAGCTGGCCAAGCAACAAGAGAGGCAAGTGTGTCAGGCTTGCTGGGGGCCGTCAGGAAGGCTGTGGAGAGGGTGGCTGAGAGGGCGAAAGAACGGGGGACTCGGCAAAAGAAGGGAGGGGTGACTTTGAGGAAGTGGTGCTTGGGGGTGAGACGACACAGGACACAGTGGTTAGCACTGCTGCCTCACAGCCCCCGAGTTTGATTCCTGCCTTAGCTGACTGCCTGTGTGGAGTTTCCACTTTCTCCCCGTGTCTGCGTGGGTTTCCTCCCAGTCCAAAGATGTGCAGGTTAGGTGGATTGGCCGAGTTAAATTGCCCCTTAGTGTCCAGGGATGTACAGGTTAGGTTCCCGTGGTTAGTGCTGGGTAGGCAGGGGAGTGGGCATGGTAGGGTGCTCTTTCGGAAGGTCGGTGCAGATTCGATGGGCCGATTGACCTCCTTCTGCACTGTAGTGACTGGCCGGAATTCTCCAGCCGTTGGGATTTTCCGTTCCGCCGACAGCGCACCCCGACCCGACCATTTCACAACACGCAACAAAAATTGGAAGGGAGAAAAAAAAAAACCCAGAATCCTAGGAAGCTGCGAGCTAAAAAGAGCAGCAAAGTTCTGCCACACGAGAGATTTTTATCGTAACAAATCCCAGACGGCAGGATTATCAGGACAGATTTCTAAAAGATCTGCATTGAAAGTTGAACAAAAATTACAAAAATAATTTTCGAGCCTTCAATTGCTTCCCGAGAATGTTCCGGTCACTCTGAGGCTCCATTGAGCAGACCTCGCAGACATCAGTTGGAGATCAGTTTATTTTACTCATACCTACACAGCAAAAACATACACATCAGCCACCAGGGTAAACACAGAGCCTGGTTATGTGGAGATACACAGGGGGCAGACTCTGCTAAAATTCCTGTGGATTTGCCAACAAATACATACATACATCTTGGCAAGAATGGCCATCATTGAGTAAAATCCAGATTTTCCTGGGCAGTCTGGTAGTCAACAGGCCCTGAAGTCGGAATGTGCACAGTGAACGGGCTTGATGTCCCGCTTAGACAGCTCCGAGCCATTCGCAAATAAATTACTTCTATCCTTGGCCGTTTTCCCTCACATAAGCCCAGAAGGCCACGAGGTTGTGCTTAAATGACGGCGGCAGGACATCAGCCGATGTAGCTGCACCTTCTCTGCTAAAAACTATCACATCTTTTTTATTTTGTAAATAAAAATTTAGAGTGCCCAATTATTTTTTTCCCCAATTAAGGGACAATTAAGCACGGCCAATCCGCCTACCCTGCACATCTTTGGGTTGTGGGGGTGAGGCCCACGCAGACACGGAGGGAATGTGCAAAGTCCACACGGACAGTGACCCGGGGCCGGGATCGAACCTGGGAACTCGGCTCCGTGAGGCAGCAGTGCTAACCACTGCGCCACCGTGCTGCCCCAACTATCACCATATCTTGAATGATTCCAGTGGTTCCCACTGATCCACGATTCCAGTTTCACAATCACTCGTTCTATGAAGGCATAACTGACACAAGATCCAAATGTGCCTTTTGTTCGGTTGATTTATATACCCTTTGCCCTGCGCTTATGGTCTAGTTTGAACTATTACTTTGGATTCATGCCTTCTATTCTACCTTATATATCCTGTGAGCAGTGCTCGCGGATCTAACTTGGCTCCTGGTTACCAATGCCTCCATTTTAATGTTGCTATCAAATCCTTCCATGGCCACCTCATGATCTCTATCTGTGCTCCTCCCAATTCCAATCACTTGGCCATTTTCAATTTTAACTGTTTCACTAATGGCGGTCTTGCCTTCAACTGCTGAGCATCAAAACACTGCAATTCTCGTCCTAACCCTCTCCACCTCCCTCTCTCTTCCCATAAAACACTCCTGAAAGCTTACCCCTTTGGCCGCAATCTGATCTAATATTGCTTAATGTGGCTTGGTGTCATATTCTGCTTGATAACAATCCTGTGAAGGGCCTTGGAGTGTTAAATAAGAACTAGGAGCAGGAGTAGGCCATCTGGCCCCTCGAGCCTGCTCCGCCATTCAATGAGATCATGGCTGATCTTTCGTGGACTTAGCCCCACTTTCCGGCCCGAACACCATAACCCTTAATCCCTTTATTCTTCAAAAAACTATCTATCTTTATCTTAAACACATTTAATGAAGGAGCCTCTACTGCTTCACTGGGCAAGGAATTCCATAGATTCACAACTCTTTGGGTGAAGAATTTCCTCCTAAACTCAATCTACTTCCCCTTATTTTGAGGCTATGCCCCCTAGATCTGCTTTCACCCGCCAGTGGAAACAACCTGCCCGCATCTGTCCTATCTATTCCCGTCATAATTTTATATGTTTCTATAAGATCCCCCCCGCATCCTTCTAAATTCCAACGAGTAGTCCCAGTCTACTCAACCTCTCCTCGTAATCCAACCCCTTCAGCTCTGGGATTAAATTACTTTAAAACGGTGCGATACAGGGCAGCATGGTGGCGCAGTGGTTAGCATTGCTGCCTCACGGCGCCGAGGTCCCAGGTTCGATCCCGGCTCTGGGTCACTGTCCGTGCAGAGTTTGCACATCCTCCCCGTGTCAGCGTGGGTTTCACCCCCACAACCCAAAGGCTAGGTGGATTGGCCACGCTAAATTGCCCCTTAATTGACAAAAATTAATTGGGTACTCGAAATTTAAAAAAAAATAATAATGGTGCCATGCAAATTCAAGCGGTTGTTTAAAATGCAACCCTTTGCAATACTCTGTACCATATTACATTTTGGTCTTTACTGCTTCATTGGGTTCTCCCTCTGGCTCAATACCTTTGTTTTCTATTCATTTCCAGGATGAGGGCATTGCTGGCAAGTCCAGCATTTATTATCCACCCCTAATTGCCCCCGAGACGCTGGTGGAGAGCTGCTGTCTAGAACGGCTGCAGTCCCTGAGCTGTAGGTACACCCACTGTGCTTTTAGGGAGGGAGTTTCGAGATTTTGACCCAGCGGCGGTGATGGACCGGCCGATATATTCCCAAGTCAGGACGGTGGGCGGCTTGGCTGAAACTTCCAGTTGGTGGGGTTCCCGTGTGCCTGCTGCCTTTGTCCTTCTAGATGTTAGCGATTGTGGGTTTGGAAGGCACTGTAACAGGAGGCTTGTTGAGTTTCTGCGCATCTTGTGGATGGTACACACTGCGACTGTTGTTTGTCCTTTTATAAGCGACTGTTGTTTGTAGGTGGAAGGAGTGAATATTTCTGGATGGGGTGTCAACCACTTTGTCCTGGATGGTGTCAAACATCTTGAATGTTGTTGGGAGCTGTACTCATCCAGGTAAGTGGAGAGTCTTCCATCACACTCCTGACTTGTGCCTTGTCGATGGTGGACAGGCTTTGGGGAGTCAGGAGGTCAATTACTCCCAGCCTCTGACCTGCTCTTGTAGTCAGAATTTCTATGGTGGTCCAGTCCAGTTTCTGGCCAATGGTTACCCCCAGGATGTTGATGATGGGGATTCTGGGATGGTAATGTCATTAAATGTCAAGGATCGCTGGTTAGATCCTCTCTTGTTGGATATGGTCATTGCCCAGCACTTGTGTGGCTTGAATGTTACTTGCTACATGTCAGCCCAAGCCTGGATATTGTCCAGGTCTTGCTGCATTCGGACACGGAGTGCTTCAGTATCTGAGGAGTCGCGAATGGTGCTGAACATTGTGCAGTCATCAGCGAATATCCCCGCTTCTGACCTCATGATGGAAGGAAGGTCATTGATGAAGCAGCTGAAGATGGTCAGGTCTCAGACCCTACTCTGAGGATGTCCTGGAGCTGAGATGATTGACCTCCAACAACCACAACCATCTTCCTTTGTGCCAGGTATAACTGCAGTCAGCGGACAGCCCCCCCCCCCCGCCCCGCCCCGATTCCCATTGCAGTTTTGCAATATATTGATGCTGGTCGAAATTACACTCTGATGCGCATGGTGGTTGGAAACATGGGACATCATTACTGACACCCAGGAGCACTTGACTCCCAGAACAGAACGGATGAAAGATCATTGACCTCTAGATAGACTCAGCCCAATGTCTCCAGCATTTTAGTGTTCCTATTTCATTATTAAAACCAGGTTGGCTGCCATTCAACAAGTTATTTTAAGACATGCAAGTTTCTCTAAAGCATAGAGTTGCAGTATCTCACCTGGTGCACACAGCTTGTCCCGGAAAGTGAACACTCTTGAATACTAAGGCAAATGCTCCTTCCTGTAAACCAATATATGTGCAATCGTATACATTATAATGAAATTTGCGAACAAAATCTGAGTATGTCAGGTTGATTAAGCCCGCTCTGCCATTCATTACTATCATGACCAACTCCGTATCCAGGTCCCACCTTCCCTCCCATACCCTTCGATTCCCCTTCGGCACACAAACAATAGTCTTCAATTTATTACATTCACTGGAAGGAAGCTCAATGAAGGGTGGCACAGTGGCTAGCACAGCTGCCTCACGGTGCCAGGGGCCCGGGTTCGATTCCGGTCTTGGGTAACTGTGTGCATGGAGTTTGCCCCTTCTCCCCCGTGTCTGCGTGGGTTTCCTCCGGGTGCTCCGGTTTCCTCCCACATTCCAAAGCTGTGCAGGTTAGGTGGGGTCACAGAGATAGGGCAGGGTAATGAGCCTAAGACCCAAAACACGTGCTTGTTAGGTGAATTGGACATCGTGAATTCTCCCTCGGTGTACCCGAACAGGCGCCAGAATGAGGCGACTAGGGGCTTTTCACAGTAACTTTGTTGCAGTGTTAATAATGTAAGTCTACTTGTGACAATGAAGATTATTATTATTATTACAGTCTGATGTTGTTGAACTCAAAGTCCGGAAGGCTGTAACGTGCCTGATCGGAAGAGGAGGTGTTGTTCCTCCAGTTTGCGCTGGGCTTCACTGGAACATTGCAGCAGGCCAAGGACGGCATGTATAAACAGTCATTACTCAGTTGTCCCCTTTTGCTTAAAGAGTATCCGAGGACAGCCAAAGCATCGCGTACTCCCCGGGCCTCTGGCAAAGCACATCTCTGCCTTATTTCTTGGCCCCCTTGCTGGCTCATTCCCTGGTGGTGCTGGTTACTGGGCGAAATGCAACATCAGCCCGACCATTTGAGGGCACAATGTTAAATGCCTGTTCCTGAATGGATATTTATTTTATCCTACCCCGCAATAAATCCACATTGAGCCTCAAATGAACAGAACCTCTGATAGACAACCACTTACAAGCTGTTGGATGACCCTCTCTACTAGGGTGGCAAAGCTGATATTCTCATTTTCACTGTTGTCGTACACATACTTGACCAGTTTTGCGATGGATTCTGTATCCGTTTCCGACTCAAACTCGTACCCTTTGCATTCCTGACGGTCAAAACACATGAAACAGTTTCGCTATGACAACAGCAGCCAAACACCATCCTGGAGAAGGCCACCTCACTTGATTTGCACCCCATCCACCTCCTTCACTAGTCACTCACTGACCAACCGATACACATGGTCAGCCATGTGTACCAGATATTGGCCGTATCTTTTTATTAAAACAGTAAAAAATATATACAAGGCCAAACGGTACAAACACTAATTTTGTATTGGAGAAACAGGGTACCCTCCTCTGATTGGCCATACTAAATTGCCACTTAAGTGTCCGATGTGTAGGTTAGGCTAAGCGGGGGGACGGGGGACGGTGGCGCCGAGGACCCGGGTTCGATCCCAGCCCTGGGTCACTGTCCATGTGGAGTTTGCACATTCTCCCCGTGTCTGCATGATCTCACCCCCACACGCCAAAGATGTGCAGGGTAGGTGGATTGGCCACACTAAATGGCCACACTAAACTGCCCCTTAATTGGGAAAATAAAATGAATTGGGTACTTTAAAATTTTGTTTTAAAAAAAAAAAAGGTTAGGTTAAGGGATTATTGGGATAGCGCGGGGGATTGGGCCTAGGTAGGGTGCTCTTTCAGAGGGTCGGTGCAGACTCGATGGGCCGATTGGCCTCCTTCTGCACTGTGGGGACTCTCTGATTCTATGAGATCTGGCTATTAAGTTAACTTTGACCACTTTTGTCACATCAATGCAGAACTAGGAGAGAAACTAAAAGCAGACTGAAATAGATGTCACAAAGTAAGACTGCTTACCAGGAACTTGCGCAGATCCACGTGGTTCGTAATGATGCCGTTGTGAATGACGATAAACTCTACAATTTAAAAAGAAAAAAAAAAAATGGATTTAGAAATGCACAGTCTATTAAAGACCCAAACCTGGACATCTAGGTCAAAATAGACAACAACATAAACGATTACAGGAATTTCTGGAGGTGAAACGAGGAAATCAATGGTTGTCCGGGAATGTGGGCATGTCCCTCTTTGACTAACCTCGAGTATCCTGAGCCTACTTGCGTGGCCGGATTGCAAGGTGACTGAGCAGATTTATTGTCCAGTTCCCCAGCTATCTCACTGGGAGATCTATCAGGGTAAGGCAATAATGTGGCAGTTGTCCTGCATTGGTGCAGGGAGGAGTTCCTTCCTCCATTGATTGAAAGTAGTTGTAAAAATGTAAATGTTGCCATAGTCCTGGTGGACCAGAAGGAGGGGGGGGGGGGGAACCGCGCTGATGGCCTCGCTCTGCATCACGAAGCAGCCATCCAGACAACTGAGCTAAACCGACCCCAAAAACATGCACGAGCCAGGTCGTGCTTCGGGTAGCTCAGTTGACCAGACATCTGGTTCGTTATGTTGCTGGATAATCTGACTTGACGGATATTAGCTGAGGGACTAATTTTGGCTTGGAGACTAAGGAAAGCCACTTGCCCCATATCATTTTCAAGTGCAGATGTGGGGTCTTTTAATTGAATCAGACAGGGACTCGGTTTTAATGCATCACCCGGGAGATGACATGCCCGACAATGCAACACTCCCTCAGTCCTGCACCAAAATGCCGGCCTGGATTCTGGGCGTATGAGGCTTCATAGCTGCTGGGTCTAAGTCAATTAATTTAAAAAAAACTGGGAATGATAAATATTTAGGGTTCTGGAATTAAGGAATTTATGATATAGAACAGCTATGATCTAAACGAACAGGCTTGAGGGGCTGAATGGCAAACTCCTTTTTAAAAAATTCATTCATGGGATCTGGGCATCGCTCACTGGGCCAGCATTTATTGCTCAACCCTAACTGCCCCCAAACTGAGGCCCTTTCACAGTCAACCACATCTGGAGTCACATGTAGGCCAGACCAGGCAAGGACGGCAGATTGATCACGGGGCAATTTATTATGGCCAATCCACCTAACCTGCACATCTTTGGGCCGTGGGAGGAAACCAGAGCACCCGGAGGAAACCCACGCACACACGGGGAGAACGTGTAAACTCCACACAGACAGTGACCCAAGGTCGGAATTGAACCCGGTTCCCTGGTGCTGTGAGGCAGCAGTGCCAACCACCCTACCCTCATCTGTCTGTCCACCACCCGCACAGGCAGCGAGTTAAGGTCATCGCCACATTCCTTCCCAAATCCCACATCTCCAGCCCAAAACCTTAAATCCCAAGTTATTGTACAATCAGCCAAGGGAAATGACTTTTGATTGCCTACCTTTCCTAAGCCTGCCTAACCTTTCCCACGTCTATCAAATCTCCCTTTAAGGAGAACAATCCCAGCCTCTCCAACCTAATCTTAAACCCGGCAATAGTGTAGAATTCCCACCCCACCCCAAGGAACAAGAGAAATGCAGAGACAGAAACACTCGTACATCCACTAGGATCCGGGGGAAACCCACACAAGACACGGGAAGAACGTGCAACCTCCACACAGTCGCCCAAGGCCGGAATCAAACCCCGGGTGCTGTGAGGCAGCAGTGCTAACCACTGCGCGACTGTGTAGACATTTACTGCAAGGAGATTTGAGTATAGGAGTAAGGAAGCCTTGTTCCAGTTGTACAGGGCTTAGTGAGACCACACCTGGAGTACTTTTTGGTCTCCTTATCTAAGGAAGGATATACTGGCCAGAGGGAGTGCAATGAAGGTACACCAACCTAATCACTGACATAACGGGATTATCCTATGCAGAGAGATTGTGGAGACAGGAAGAATGAGGAATTGTTTCACTCAGAGGGTTGTGAATCTTTGGAATTCTCTACCCCAGAGGGCTGTGGAAGCTCAATCATTGAGTGTGTTTAAAGCAAAGGCTAAGAGGTCTCTAGATACCAATGACATCAAAGGATATGGGGATAGTATGGGAAGATGGAGCTAAGGTAGCAGATCATCCAGGTCCTTCTCCAGTGTTCCGATGGTCCAAATAAAAAGCCAATGAAAAAGTAGGTGCTCTTTATGTTTTATAAAAGTGTATAGCACAGTGAACAGAAAAACACTGACCAAAAAAAAGGTTTTGAATACGCCAGGTCCCCCATCATTGAACGCAGAAAGAGTTACAAAACGCCATCATGGCTTTGCTTTTAAGCATCAAAACCGTGTCATTCAATCTTGAGATTATCCAAGCCTTTTATCTCCGAAACACATCTCGATGGGTTTCTTTCGTTGCAACAGATCTCCTTCCCAGGTTGGACTCACCGTTGTCCTTATCGGAGCGCTGAGGGTGACAGTTGACAAACTTCGGAGCGCCATGCGTGGCCCAGCGAGTGTGCGCAATGCCGAAATGAGTTCCAAGTTCGAGGTCAAAGTCGACATCTTCTTGCTCTGAAAGAAAGTTGGGACAATACTTAACACACAGGCCCCACACGGGGCAACTATGCAGATGTTAATTATGCCCAGAACAATATGCACTGAAGGCTAACTATTGATAACAGACAACTCTATAAAAGGTGCGCAAGAAAATGGCACACCAATGTCGTTCACACACGGTTTCAAAATCACCCAAAGTACCGACATGTGAAACTCACAGCCGCACACGTCAATTTCTGAAGTAGGTCACGCCTGGGCCCCCATGGTAACTAACTTCCCAAACTTTGCGCCACTTATTCACAACGCATCTGTTCATAGAATTTACAGTGCAGGAGGAGGACATTTGGCCCATCGAGACTGCACCGGCCCTTGGAAAGAGCTTAAGCCCGCGCCTCCACCCTATCCCCGCAACCCAGTAACCCCACCTAACCTTTTTGGACACTAAGGGCAATTTTATCATGGCCAATCCATTTGGACTGTGGGAGGAAACCGGAGCACCCGGAGGAAACCCACGCAGACACGGGGAGAATGTGTAGACTCCGCACAGACAGTCGCCCAAGCCGGGAATCGAACCTGGGACCCTAGAGCTGTGAAGCAACTGTGCTAACCACTGTGCTACCATGTTGGAAGGCTGAGGGTCCTCAATTTAATCGAAACTGGAACCGTCAGCCTATAGCGAGAAGCCTTTTCTCAGAAAGCCAGGGGTGGCAAAAAAGAAAGAGAATCTTTGCGTGCAGTTCGTTTTTTTCAGGTTCCGAAAAGCGAACCATAGCTTTAATTAAATACAGATTTCAGTCCAGGAAAAAATTCCTCCCAAACGAGAGTTGCTTAGTTCTCAAAGTTAAGTTTCCTTTTAAAAATAAAATGTAAAAAAATAGCTTCTGGAAATTACTGGAAGCAACCCGCAAGATGCAATAAAATGAGTTCCCAAACAGAAAATGGAATCAGAGCACAGTCACAGCGTTGAATGAGGCCATTTGGCCCAGCCTGTCCGTGCTGGCCCTCCGAGGTGCAGTTCATCCAGTACCAGTCCCCCTGCCTTTTCCCCGCAGCCCTGCAATTCTTTTCCTTTGCAAATTATCTTGGAATGCCTACAGTGCAGAAGGAGGCCATTCGGCCCATCAGGTCTGCATCGACCCTCTGGGCCTAGGCCCAATCTCCCGCCCTATCCCTGTAACCCCACCTAACCGTTGGAGACTAAGGGGCAATTTAGTGTGGCCAATCTACCTAACCATCTTCGCACTAATAATCCAATTTGCATTTGAATGCTGTGACTGACCCTCCCCTCCACCGCACTCAGCAGGCAGGGTATTCCAGATGCTGACCACTCGCTGTACGAATACGATTGTCCTCATTGTCGACATTGCTTCTTTCATCAGTCACCTGGAATCGGTGCACCCTGGTTCTCGATCCAGCCACCAATGGAAACAGTTTCTCCCAATGGAACTCCTCGTGATTCCGAACACCTCAATCAAATCTCCTCGCAATTGTTTCTGGCCTCGAGAAGTACAGTCCCAAGCTCCTTGGAGCTCCTCACCCCTGGAATTACTCTCGGGAATTTTCTTTCCACTCTCTGGAATGCCGGGCCATTCTTCCCGAAAGTAGGATGCCCAGAACTGGGCACAATACTCAGTTGAGGCTGAGCGAGGGTTTCACATAACCCCCTTGCTTTTGAACTCTCTGCCTATATTGATACAGCCCTGGATGTCATATTAACCACTCTCCAGCTGTCCTGCCACCTTCAATAATTTACGCACATATGTGCGGAACGGTGGCACAGTGGTTAGCACTGCTGCCTCACAGTGCCAGGGACCCGGTTTTGATTCTGACCTTGGGTGACTGTGTGGAGTTTGCACGTTCTCCCCGTGTCTGCGTGGGTTTCCTCCGGGTGCTCCGGTTTCCTCCCACAATTCAAAGATGTGCAGGTTAGGTGGATTGGCCATGAGAAATTGTCCCTTCGTGTCCAATGGTTAGGTGGGATTACGGGATAGGGCTGGGGAGTGGGCCTAGCTAGGGTGCCCTTTCAGAGGGTCAGTGCAGAATCAAATGGGCGAAATGGACTCCTTCAGCACTGTAGGGATTCTATAGTTCTGTACACCTATGTCCCTCTGCCCCTACATTCTTTTTAGAACGGGCATTCGCGACATTCCTCCTACCAAAATAAATCGCTTCACATTTCACCACATTCAATTTAACCTACCACTTGTCTGCCCATCCAGAGTATAGGAATGAGATAGAGAATCTGGAGAACTGGTCCGCCAACAATAATCTCTCCCTCAATGTCAACAAAACAAAGGAGATTGTCATCGACTTCAGGAAGCGTAGTGGAGAACATGCCCCTATCCTACATCAATGGGAACGAAGTTGAAAGGGTCGAGAGCTTCAAGTTTTTAGGTGTACAGATCACCAACAGCCTGTCCTGGTCCCCCCCATGCCGACACGATAGTTAAGAAAGCCCACCAACGACTCTACTTTCTCAGAAGACGAAGGAAATTTGGCATGTCAGCTACGACCCTCACCAACTTCTACAGATGCACCATAGAAAGCATTCTTTCTGGTTGTATCACAGCTTGGTATGGAGCCTGCTCTGCCCAAGACCGTAGGAAACTACAAAAGGTTGTGAATGTAGCCCAGTCAATCACGCAAACCAGCCTCCCGTCCATCGACTCGATCTATAATTCCTGCTGCCTCAGAAAGGCAGCCAGCATAATTAAGGACCCTACGCATCCCGGACATACTCTCTTCCACCTTCTTCCGTCAGGAAAAAGATACCAAAGTTTGAGGTCATGTACCAACCGACTTAAGAACAGCTTCTTCCCTACTGCCATCAGACTTTTGAATGGACCTACCTCGTATTAAGTTGATCTTTTCTCTACACCTTGCTATAACTGTAACATTATATTCTGCAGTCTCTCCTTCCTTCCCTATGTACGGTATGCATTGTTTGTACAGCGTGCAAGAAACAATACTTTTCACTGTATACTAATACATGTGACATTTATAAATCAAATTAAATCAAATAATTCCATCAACATGCCTCATGACCTCTTCAAAATTCTATACCATCCTCCTCATGGTTCGCAACACTTGAAAGTTCATTTCATCTGCACATTTTGAAATTGTGCCCTCTACATCAAAGTCTAGGTCATCAACATAACAGTAAGAGCAAGGGTCCTAACCCTTTCCCGACTCCTGGACCTAGAGAATCTTCCTCAAACCCATAGGAAGTTCACTACGGCACTTCATATCCTGAAACTCGGGCAATTTCATATCCATATTGCTACTTTCCCTTTTATTCCAGGAGCTCTAACTATGTTCATAAGTCTATCGTGGGGCACTGAATTAAATGCCTTCTGGAAGTCTATGTACACTGTATCAACAGCATTCAATTCAGGGCAGCATTCCATAATCATATTCCACAGCTTAACCTTCACACCAGACTTACTGTTAACTTCTTCTTCCAAGGTCTTTACTTTCCCATTCCTTTTAATAATACAGATTTGCTTCCATTGATCTGCACTTTCCTTGTTATTTCCTCCATCGATTCCAATACCTGGAAAGAAATTCACAAAAGCGTTTACTTTAAAAAAAAAAAATTCAGAGTACCCAATTATTGTTTTGCCCCAATTAAGGGGCAATTTAGCGTGGCCAACTCACCTAACCCTGCACATCTTTTTGGGTTGTAGGGGTGAGACCACCACGCAGACACGGGGAGAATGTGCAAACTCCACACGGCAGTGACCCGGGGCCGGGATCAAATCCAGGTCCTCGGCGCCGTGAGGCAGCAGTGCTAACCACTGCGCCACCCTGCCACCCTCACAAAAGCGTTTACATACAACAGCAGTTCACATTCATATAGCATCCTAACATGACAAGACAGTCTCATCGGCCTTGATCTAACTGAATGGACAGGATGGGGTTGAGGGGCCGAATGGCCTCCCTCCAATGTTCCTTACACTTAGGATGCTTGGTGTGGGATCAACCAGCTGTATTAGAAGAAAGGTCTAAAAGGGCTGGAGGGACAATGATCTGGTCAGGTGATCAACATGTCTGCATCCTCGCTGTTGTTGACCTAATGTAGAGAGACAAGGTTTTGAGAATGGCAGATAATACATTACTCACACAAGATCTACAACCTAGTATTCCCAATCCAAATGTGATGGAAATGCTTCTCGAACGATTTCAACGGCTTCCAGAATTAGACAGAATTAGATCAACAAAGTGGATAACCTCACATTTATCCACCCGCAATACAGTATGCAGTTTTGGTCTCCTTATCTGAGGAAGGATATTCTTGTTCCAGATTGAGTGCAGAGAATGTTGACCAGACTGATTCCAGGTGATCTCAACTGTCCCACATGCGTCCTAGTTAGAGGAGGATTAGTTGCTTCGATTGGAGGAGGCTTGTATCCTGTTCTCTTGGCCTTACCTATAAATGCTGGCCTTGCAACACGGTATAATACAGCCCCTATGCCACAAAGGGAAATACAATACGATTCTGGATTACTGTTTGTCAGCCTGTTATGAGGAAACGGAGTTTTGTGGTCATCCTCTAAGCTCTCTTTGGAGTCTATCTGAGTTCCAAGCACTATGCAATTTACATGAAAATGTTAGCACTTCCAACTTTTACAGATCCTGAACTAAATGGATAAAATACAGGGGGGGAAAAATCTCCATTACTTGGCAACATAGCATCATGTATTCACCACTATTGAATTAAGAATTTATTATGTGAACTTAATAATTTGAGTAATAAAGTGATTAATGCGCTACCAAAAAAAAAAAGGGCTGGAGGAGGCACGGAGAGATATACCCATATAAAGGTGATGTGGGAGGGGGAGAATCTGGGCACAGGACAGAACCGAGCCCGATTTAATTCAGACAAGGAAGCTGTTGAACCAGGAGAGGCACCGTGGCTAACCCCCAACACCTCCCCTCACAGTCCTTACCTCTTGCCCTCCAGCCCCATTCAGTCCTTACCTCGTGCCTCCCCCTCCCTATTTACCTCATGTCCAATCACATGCAATCACGAGCAGAACGTCGTCAAGAATGGACCTCTTAGCCCAAGGTACTGGAAACCATTAGACAGCCTCTGGTGCTAACTCAGCACAGGTCAGGGGTCAAACTGGGGCCTCTGCTGACCATGTGATTCATCTTGACGTGGGACAAGAGCCATGCGAAATGAGCAGCAGAATCATTTAAAAAGAATTTTTATTTTAAATGAATGCAACAGCTTTCCTGACCTCAGGATATCCCAAAGCATAGAGTCAATAAGATACTTCGGGAGTGTCATCACTGTCAGAGATAATCTACACAAAGAAAGGCCCCTGAAGAACATTTAAATAAACAAATCTGTTTCAGTGAAGTTGGTCAATATTGGATTGGACACTGGAGGAGGTCCTCTGCTTTTCTTCAAATAGGGCCAAGGGTGTGCCCATTGAGGTGCACAGACTTGGTTTAACGTCACATCTGAAAGAATGGCGCCACCGACAGTGCAGCACTCCCTCGGTACTGCACCAAAATGGCCGCCTGGATTCAATGCTCCAGTCTCTGGGGTGGGGCTGAGACAAGGCTGGCGCTGTTAAAGTTCAAAACATATTTCATCTGGAGGGGTTGGAAGGGATTGAAACGTATTTTGAAAAAACAAACAAACGTCCTTTGACAAGGACATGCTTGGCTGAATTTCACCAATGCTCAGGAGCAAACCAGGTGAAATGCCACGGAGCAGGAGTTGTCTTGAATCCTGCTCCACCCCTAATGTGAGTCACATTGAACAGTTGGAGGGTAAATTCAGTAGAGACCAGCAGTGCCTCAAAGATCCATGAAGCTCCCTCAGTACACGGGGCTATTGACAGTATGGTTGCCAACTGTGATTAAATGTATTCCTGGAGATCTCATCCATAAGACATAGGAGCAGAATTAGGCCACACGGCCCATCGAGTCTGCTCCGCCATTCAATCATGGCTGACATTTTCTCATCCCCATTCTCCTGCCTTCTCCCCATAACCCCTGATCCCCTTATTAATCAAGAACCTAGCTAATAATAATATTAATAATCGCTTATTGTCACGAGTAGGCTTCGATGAAGTTACTGTGAAAAGCCCCTAGTCGCCACATTCCAGCGCCTGTTCGGGGAGGCTGGTACGGGAATTGAACCCGCGCTGCTGGCCTTGTTCTGCATTACATGCCAGCAATTTAGCCCACTGTGCTAAACCAGCCTCTATCTATCTCGGTCTTAAAGACACTCAGTAATTTGGCCTCCACAGCCTTCTGCGGCAAAGAGTTGAAGAAATTCTTCCTCATCTCACTTTTAAAGGATCGCCCCTTTAATCTGGGATGGTGTCCTCTGGTTCAAGTTTATCCCTCAAATGGAAACATCCTCTCCACGTCCATTCTATCCAGGCCTCGCAGTATCCTGTAAGTTTCAATAAGATCCCCCCTCATCCTTCTAAACGCCAACGAGGACAGACCCAGAGTCCTCATACGACAAGTTCTTCATTCCAGGGATCATTCTTGTCAACCTCCTCTGGACCCTTTCCAAGGACAGCACATGACTTTCCCCCCACTCTCCAGCCATTAGTCGGCCAACACATCCATCCTTGTGACACGGGGCCTTCCTACACCAATCGGAAAGCAATAAGACTCACTACCCAATTGGATGGTGCTTGACTGTCACTCCAAATAGTCCTTTTTTTTTTTTAAACCCCCCATTTTCAACATTTTGGCTCAAAGAAAACAACAACAAAAAAAATACAATCTCTTATTAATGTGCCGATGATTTTTCTCCGGGACCACACAGCAGTGTGCTGGAGATTGATCATCAATTCCCGGAGGCTCCGGCCAATCCTGGAGGGTCGGCAACCGTAGCTGACAGAGGCTTTAAACCACGCTAGCATTTTTGCTGTGGCTACCAGACCAGCTGAAAAAGGAAAAGCTTTGAGATTAGCATCAAACCATCTCGGGTGATGTAACGTGTTTGAGAGATTGGGGTGAATCTCACAGTCGAACCCAGTGTTTCCAACCGCAACTGATATAGGTTTGACCTCCGCTGTGAAACCTGGGAATGAGTAAAATTCTATATCCTTTAAAACGGGATGAAATACCAATGACACTGAACCTTTGCTGTGTCTGTTGTCGGTGTGGGTGATACATTCCACCCAGCCACCCCTCCCCCGAAAGACCATCACTTGTGTGTGTTCAAATTTCATTTACTCTACACAGTCAAGTGACTCATTTTCACGCTTGCTTCCCAACTCCAGGAGCGTGGGTTAAGTTGGCTCTCCGATATTGGTCAATGCCAGCATTGTTCTGTGTTCACCTCATAGCAGACATACTTCCTGCTGGCCAAGACATTCAAAAATCTGTTCTCCTTCTGATAGCCATTGCAATCAATAGCCCAGTGTGCATAAAGAAAGACACACCTGCATGCAAACGTGTACACGTGCATGCACACACACGTGCATGCACACACACACACGTGCATACACACACACGTGCATACACACACACGCGTGCATACACACACACATGTGCATACACACACACACACGTGCATACACACACACGTGCATACACACACACGTGCATACACACACACACACGTGTGCACGCACACACACACGTGCATGCACACACACACGTGCATGCACACACACACGTGCATGCACACACACACGTGCATACACACACACACGTGCATACACACACACACGTGCATACACACACATGTACACACACCAACACCGGAGCTGGATTTTCCATCAGCGTGATCCTCCATTTCACCAGCAGCGCATTCACGCCCACGGATTACCCGCCGATATGGGGGTACCCACATTGGGAAACCCCGGGCAGGATTCTCCACCGGCGGGATTGTCCGTTTTGCCGGCACCCGGGGGTTTCCCGGCGGCATGGGGCTGCCCCACAATGGGAAACCCCATTCGCCGGCCGGCGTAACGGAGAATCCCGCCGGTGGGGCGAGGCAAAAAATGTGGCGCGGCGGGGTTGGAGAATTCAGCCCTGTATTGGCCGGCTGCCGGGACGCAGAAGCCCGCTGACGGCGGGTGGGGAAGGGCACGCCGCACCAGCAAACGGGTGCGGCGGGACAGAGAACCCCACCCCTTGAGTCTCAATCTCAGTGTGAGAATGGCATTGGAAACATCTAAGAGGACAAGTGGGGGGTGAATCCAGTTATATTGTGAAGGAGATCTGAGCGCAATGGAATTCAAACTGTGTGTAATTAAGAAGCTTGTATATTCTGCTGATTATAAACAACAACGTAATTGCCACTTCTCAATCATTTAGGAAAAAGAATGGTGGAACAGGAGGGCAATTAATTTAAAGCTTTAATTTACATAATGGCGCAGATTTTGTGGTCAGTGGTGATGGTGCAGTGCTCGGACCTAAAAAGCACCCTGCCCACAAAGATCCGGCAGGCTCCAGCACCCAGATTTCCCCATTTGGTTCTATCTATAGAGGATCCGTTCCATCCAGCTGCAGGGCTGACAGCAGGCACCCTGATGAATCAGACTTGTCGAATTCTCACAGACAGAAAAGCAGGGAAATCAAGTCACATCTGAATCGGTGTACAAAACCCCCCATAAAAGATATAGACATGCAAATGGATGGGCTAAAGGAGAAGAATAAACATCAGGAGCGACATTCTCCGACCCCCCGCCGGGTCGGAGAATCGCTGGGGGCTGGCGTGAATCCCGCCCCCGCCGGTTGCCGAAGTCTCCGGCACCGGATATTCGGCGGGGGCGGGAATCGCGCCGCGCCGGTTGGCGGGCCCCCCCCCCCCGCTCGATTCTCCGGCCCGGATGGGCCGAAGTCCCGCCGCTAAAATGCCTGTCCCGCCGGCGTAGATTAAATCACCTACCTTACCGGCGGGACAAGGCGGTGCGGCCGGGCTCCGGGGTCCTGGGGGGGGGTCGCGGGGTGATCTGGCCCCGGGTGGTGCCCCCACGGTGGCCTGGCCCGCGATCGGGGCCCACCGATCCGCGGGCGGGCCTGTGCCGTGGGGGCACTCTTTCCCTTCCGCCTCCGCCACGGTCTCCACCATGGCGGAGGCGGAAGAGACTCCCTCCACTGCGCATGCGTGGGAAGCTGTAAGCGGCCGCTAACGCTCCCGCGCATGCGCCGCCCGGAGATGTCATTTCCGCGCCAGCTGGCGGGGCACCAAAGGCATTTTCCGCCGGCTGGCGGGGTGGAAATTCGTCCGGCGCCGGCCTAGCCCCTCAAGATTGGGGCTCGGCCCCCAAAGATGCGGAGCATTCCGCACCTTTGGGACGGCGCGATGCCCGTCTGATTTGCGCCGTTTTGGGCGCCAGTCGGCGGACATCGCGCCGTTTCCAGAGAACTTCGCCCCAGAACTTTTCAAAAAAACTTCTATTTGATTCAACTTCAGCAAATTTTAAATGCTCCTTTGAAGGAATGTGACTCCACACTTGTGAAAGTAATATTTTCAGTGATGGAGGGGTTTATACAGCATTTATTATGCTTTACCATTCCACTAAAAATCTCAGCTGCTCCTGACTGAACAAGGCGTAATATTTTTTATGGTTTTTACAGCGTGTGTACTTAGTAAATTGTTAAATTTCACATTAAATCAGTAGTTTCTCATGATTCTCTATCTGTAAAGACTACAACATTGCAATCTGTGAAGGAGCAGGGTCTCAATGACAGCAACCCCTGGATTTCCACGCTTAACTGCACATGTGCCGACCCAGACGTCGCTGTCAATTTTACATATGAATGGTGGCAGGTGCGGACAAATTTCACCGGCGTTACAACCGGAATTTCTGGGCCACCATCTTTCACCACATCAGGGCTCAACCAAAACCTCTCACAGCCAATGAACGGCTTTTGATTTCCCAAGTGTCGCTACCGTGGGCGGAACGTGGGCAAGCCGAGGCAATGCTGTAGCAAATGCATGTTACAAAAAGACAATTACACGGCCAACTCCAGGCAGTCCAGAAGAGGTCTGTCAAATTTAAACATCATTACACGCATATTAGATTCCGGTACAGCCATAAACCTGTGAGGGGCACCAACCCCCAGGATGTGCCGTTTTATGGGAGCTTACATTTCAAGGTGCGCAAATCTACCCAGAATAAACCCATTCCACTGGTCGAGTTGGCCCTTGCCAAAGCATTTTGATGGATGCAATTTTGCTTTGCACGTACATTATTTATGTGCGAGCAAGCAGACAGTACATGATTATATGCTCAAATGAGATCAAGAGGCAGTTTTTCTCCTCGGTGTCAACTCAGTTGCTAGCAGCCTCCCCTTGGGAATCAGAACGTTCCAGTTTCAATTCTAATCCAGAGATCTGAGCACAAAAGATTGAGACAGGCGGCACTGTGCAGCTCCGAGGGTGAATGTGTTTCACGTGAAACATTAAACTGAGACACTGGGTGAGATTCTCTGAACCCCCCCCCCCACTGCGTGTTTTCTCGGCGACAGGAGACGGTCCCGCCATTGGCAGGAGGCGGGATCTTCTGTCCCACCGCTGTCAATGGGATTTTCCGGTGAATCCATCCCATGCTGCTGGGAAACCCGGGGCGAGGGTGCACCGTCGGCAGACCAGAAGATCCCGCTCGGATGAACAGCTGGAAGATCTTGCCCCGCTGTCTGTCCTCGGTCTGTCCTCTGGGCACGGTAGCACAGTGGTTAGCACAGTTGCTTCACAGCGCCAGGGTCCCAGGTTCGATTCCCGGCTTGGGTCACTGTCTGTGCGGAGTCTGCACGTTCTCCCCGTGTCTGCGTGGGTTTCCTCCGGCTGCTCCCGTTTCCTCCCACAGGAGGTGGTGCCTATGTCCCACCTATGTGCAGGTTAGGTGGGTTGGCCATGCTAAAATTGCCCTTAGTCCAAAATTGCCTTTAGTGTTTGGTGGGGTTACTGGGTTATGGGGATAGGGTGGGGGCTTGGGTAGGATGCTCTTTCCAAGAGCTGGTGCAGACTCGATGGGCCGAATGGCCTCCTTCTGCACTGTAAATTCTACGATTCACCCAGTGTCTGCGTGGGTTTCCTCCGGGTGCTCCGGTTTCCTCCCACAGTCCAAAGATCTACAGGTTAGGTGGATTAGCCATGATAAATTGCCCTTAGTGTCCAAAAAGGTTAGGTGGGGTTACTGGGATGGGGTGGAGGCTTGGGCTTAAGTGGGGTGCTATTTCCAAGGGCTGGTGCAGACTCGATGGGCCAAATGCCCTCCTTTTGCACCGTAAATTTCTTGATTCTCTCAGGTAGACATGCAAGCTCCCCTGGCATAACTTTGAAGAAGAGCAGGGCAGTTCTCTCCAGGGGTCCTGGTCAAAACTCATCCCCCGGCTGATATCACAAAGACAGATAATTCAGCCATTGCCAACTTGCTGTCCATGGGATCATGCTGTGTACAAATCTTCTGCTGCGTTTCCCACAGCGGTGTCTCCACTTCTAAAGTGCTTTGAGACACTCTGAACACCTGAAAGACACGGTGAAAATGCTAGTATTTCTCCTCATATTGTAGGTGCGAATTGAAGAGATGGGGAATTTTCAAGTCAAATATCTAGATTGCGCTGTCTCCAAATTGGCTGGCAACAATGGAAACTCTCTGACAAGACTGATGGGAGGGGAAAATGTGGAGCAGTGGATACAGAGCTTACACTGGCATGCGGGAGTGCCTTTCAGTTTGGTAACAATGTCTAATTGCCAGTATGGAGCGATATGGATGTTGCCTTGTATGGAGGGCATTAGCTATGAGGAGCGGTTGAATAAACTCGGTTTGTTCTCACTGGAAGACGGACGTTATGGGGTGACCTGATAGAGGTCTACAAAGTTATGAGGGGCATAGACAGAGTGGATAGTCAGAGGCTTTTTCCCCAGGGTAGAGGGGTCAATTACTAGGGGGCATAGGTTTAAGGTGCGAGGGGCAAGGTTTAGAGTAGATGTACGAGGCAAGTTCTTTTTACACAGAGGGTAGTGGGTGCCTGGAACTCGCTGCCGGAGGAGGTGCTGGATGCAGGGACGATAGTGACATTTAAGGGGCATCTTGACAAATACATGAATAGGATGGGAATAGAGGGATACGGACCCAGGAAGTGTAGAAGATTGTAGTTTAGACGGGGCAGCACGGTCGGCGCAGGCTTGGGAGGGCCGAAGGGCCTGTTCCTGTGCTGTACTTTTCTTTGTTCTTTGTTCTTTATTAAGGTTCTGGTAATCAAAATCACACACAGATTTGCGGAGGAGATAGATGGGTTGTTAATTAGTAGCCGGGTGAAGGGTTACAGGGAGCAGTCAGGGAAAGTGGGGATGAGATCAGCCATGACCGGGATGAATGGCGGGGCAGGCCCGAGCCACTGAACTGCTGACTCCTGCTCCTAGTTTCAGACCTAGTCAGAGAAATATCACCTCAAAGTTGTGGCAGAAATAGAAAAGGAGGAATCTAACATGCGCCAGACATTCAATGAGTCAACTTCACTCCAAAGGTTGCTAATCATGGTTTATATCATGACTCCCCAATGGGACACGGCAAGGAAGCAGGTCCCAAGAACCATCTCAGCCACTATCAGGATTGAAGCTGCACCATTGAGTGCTATTCTGCACCATACTGTAGCTACCTCGTCACCTGATTTAACTGACCCACTGGTCATTAGGAGAAAGTTTACGTTGCAGCAATATATCTGTTAATACTTCCTTCCTGTGCTGGGCTGAAGGTGCTGCCCTCTTTTCAGATCAGGTATTTGTAGTTGACCATGCAGAATCGCAGAATTGTTACAGCGCAGATGGCCATTCGGCCCATCGTGTTTGCAACCTCTCTCCAAACGCGCATCATGACTTAATGCCATTCTGCTACCTTTTCCCTTAACCCCTGCACATTGCTTCTATTCAAATATTCATCTAATGCCCTCTAGAATGTCTCAATTGAACCTGCCTCCACCACACTTGCAGACACACGTCTTTTGCAAATCACTTTATAACCTTGCCATCTCATTCTTGATCCTTTCACAAGGGAGAACAGTTTCTCCATATACATTCTATCGAGTCCCCTCTTGATTTTAAACATCGCTATCAAATCGTCTCCTACCCTTCTTCTCTCCAAAGAGAACAGTGCCAACATCTTCAGTCTATCCTCATGCTATTTCTGTGAACCTCTTCTGCACTGTCATCCTTTCTGTAGTGTGGTGTCCAGGACTGTACACAATATTCCAGCCTAGGTCTAACTAGTGTCTTGCACAAGTTCCGCATAACCTCCTCGCTCTTGTCCTCTATGCCCCTATTAATACAGCCCAGGATAGCATTTACTTTATTAACAGCTCTCTCCACCTGTTCTACCACCTTCAATGACCTATGCACAGACACATCCAGGTCTCTCTGCTCCTGCTCCCCTTTAAGAATTTTACCCCTCTCTCCATGTTTTTCCAACCAAAACGAATCACCTCACACCTCTCCGCATTCAACTTCATCTGCCACCTATCTGCCCACTATGACAAACTGCTTCTCTCCCTCCTGAATTAAAGAAGTTTGCCAAACGTTTTCACATAAATGTAATGGCCCTTTACGACGTGTAGTCAATGTGAGTTCCTTAGCTCGGAAATCTTCCTAGGCAGAACACTTACAGCCAGGTGCATAACAGACAACAGCTCTACAAAGGCCAAGCGATGCAATAGTCAGTGGTTCCTCTGCACAGATAAGAGTATCATTTATCCAAAACCCTCAGGGCCAATTGCGTTTCGGATTTCAGATCATTCCGGTTTTTGGATACATAGGCCTTGGCCTACTTATATAACAGGCTGAAGCCTAGACTAGCTATAGTCTAAAGTAAATAAAATGGCTCAAAAGAAAAGTTGCAAGGATCTTAAGTACAGGGGGCGCGATTCTCCCATGCCGCGCCGTATGGGAGAATCGCCGTTCGCGCCATTTTTTCCCGTGGCGCCGGCCCGACGCCGGCAGGCGATTCTCCGAGGAGCGGAGAATCGGCGCCATTTGCGCCGCCACATTTGGTGCGGCCACCGACTCTCCAGCCTTGATGGACAGAGCAGCCGGGCGGAAACGGCAAAGTCCCGCCGGCGGCGTCCACACCTGCTCGCAGCCGGCGGGAACGCTGCGCGTAGGGTCGGGGGGCGGCCTGTGGGGCGGGGAAAAGCGCTCCTTCACCGGGGGGGGCCTCCGATGGGGTCTGGCCCACGATCGGGGTCCACCGATCGGCGGCCGGCCTCTCCAGCTTCCGGCCCTATTTTATTACGCGGCCGGTCCCTGAACTCCATGTTGGGTCGGGGCCGGCGCGCGGAGGAAGTCCCCCGCGCATTCGCGGGTTGGAGTGGCCCAACTGTGCATTCGCGGGTTGGAGTGGCCCAACTGTGCATGCGCGGGTTGGCGCCGGGAAGGGAGGCTGGAGCGGCGTGAACCGCTCCGACGCCGTGCTACCCCCCCCCCCTGTGGGGGCCAGAATCGGTAGTGCCCGCGCTCGTTTCGCGCCGTCGTGAAACGAGATGGCGTTCACGGCGGCGCTAACACTCTGTCTCCATTTCGGAGAATCGCGCCCAGGGTACCTGTAGTAAGTCCCCACCTGTGGTGCCATCTGTGCTTCTGCTAATACGTGTTCGGAGTGTCAATGTACTCTGGAGGGAGGCTTTTGCGCTCAAGGTAGGGTGCGGACAGCGAGGTTCTTGTCAGCTTGAATGGTGTAGGCTCTAGTCAGGGACTTCCCGCAGCGCTATCGATCAGGTGCGGTCGGTTCAGCTCATGTCAGGCTCGACGCTTCCCGCGCTAAAGGTCGATGAGCTTTTTTTAAAAGTGCAATTTTTGGATGCGTTCAGATTTATGGATAAAGAATTCTCAACCTGTAGTAGCGTCATTGGTCCCAAGTTGAGCTGAGCTCAAGTCCCCCACCACAGATTTGAAACCAAACGCCGAGCCGCAGTACGGAGCAATGACACACTGATGGGCTTGGTGAGATCCTGCGGTGCTCAAATAGGCAGCTGCATTTCGCTACACGGTGACTTCACCGTTAAACCTTCTGGGATCACCCCAGAGTATGAAAGGTGCTATATAAATGCAAGTGCGTACTTTTAATGGGGAGATGGTGGTATTGTCACTGGCCCAGTAATCGTGAGGACCAGGCTAATGTTCTGGGGACATGGTTTCAAATCCCACCCTGGCATCTGGTGGAATTCAAATTCAATTTTTGAAAAAAACAAACTCAAATTGAAAGCCAGTCTCAGTAATGGGAGACCCGTGAAATCTATAATCGATTGTTGTAAAAACCCATCTGGTTCACTGATGCCCCTTTAGAGGAGGTACTCCGCCATCTTGACCAAAGTCTGGCCAACATGTGTCATATAGGGCGGCACGGTGGTTAGCACTGCTGCCTCAGGAGCGCCAGGGAGATGGGTTCGATTCCGACCCCGGGTGACTGTGTGGAGGTTGCACGTTCTCCCTGTGTCACCTCCGGGTGCTCTGGTTTCCTCCCACAGTCTGAAAGGTACGCAGGTTAGGTTATAGGGATAGGGTGCTCTTTTGGTGGGTCGGTGCAAACTCGATGGGCCGAATGGCCTCCTCCTGCACTGTAGGGATTCCGTGATTCTATGTGACTCCAGACCCACGGTTAACTCTAACTGCCACTCTGCAAACCTAAGCCACTGCGCTTCAGTGCAATTAGGGATAGGCCGCTGGTCTCGTCGGTGAAGCCCGTGTGGCAAAAAGGAGCGAAAACTATGAGTTGAGACAAGACCAACTTACCCGCAGAATCGTAACCTCGATATTCAAGTCTCTGCAGCCCCTTGAACAAGGTTTCGATAATTTCTCTTCTCGTCCGGGGAACATGGTAGTTGAGGTAGGCAAAAATTCCTTGAAAATAGAAAGGAAGAAAGTGGTGTTAGTTTTAGGAATAACGTGGTTCAAAAATCCTAATCGCGACGTCCCATACAATAGCATTGTCCCACATAGTGAACACCGCCTGCAAGGCAAAATCACCTCATGTAACACTGCATTGGTAAACTTTATTGATCGTACAACTCAAGATAGCGCCGGAGCATGGCGACTCTCTGCGAGCTCAACCCCACAAATCCTCTTCCGACATCTCTTATAACCGGACTAACCTTTTACTTAATCCTAAAACTAAAACGATCTCTAACCATGCTCTTTTATTTACATTGTGTATATATCGTAAGTCCTATGGTTTCCATGTCTGGAATGATCTGTCTGGACTGTACGCAGAACAATACCTTTCACTGTACCTCGGTACACGTGACAATAAATCTAAAACCGCTATTGTTATGAAGGATAGGTATCTATTGCTGTTAAAAAATATATATTTTATTACAAACATATATCAAAACAGGTTACAGCGAATAAACACCCCGGGAAACATACTTCCCAACAATCGAATGTACAGTCTGTACAGATTTTTTGCTTCTTTCACCCCCCCCCCCCCCCCATCCCCCTCCCACGATTAACAGCTCCTCAAACATGGTCACAAACATCCCCCACCTTTCCTCAAACCCTCCTGAAGAGCCCCTTAACTCATACTTTATCTTCTCCAATCGCAGGTCACCCAACCAAGCCGCTAACCCCGGAGGCGATGCCGGCCGCCACTCCAACAAAATTCGCCGCCGTGCAATCAGAGAGGCGAAGGCCAAGACATCGGCCTTCCTCCTCTCCGTGAGCTCCGGCTTCTCTGAAGATAGGTATCTATTGTAAACAGCGCAGGTTCAATTCTCGTACCGGCTGAAGTTATTCATGAAGCCCCCACTTTCTTAACCTTGCCCCTCGCCCCTCGCCTGAGGTGTGATGACCTCAGGTTAAACCACCACCAGTCAACTCTCCCCCCTCAAAAGGGCAAAGCAGCCTATGGTCACCTGGGACTATGGCCACTTTACTGTACCCATCGGTTTGTTCGCAAGCAACCCGTTGGAGTACAGCTTACATTTTATATACACACACACAAAATGGAAGGCAAATTTTCCAACTGGGCTCAATTAGCACTACTGAGTTATGCAGCTAAAAACGAAATACCGTGGAAACAACAGTACCCCAAACTTACTCTGCCTGCTATAGTAAGACGCCTGTCTACAGTGTTGACCGCAATGAACTGTACAATCCATTAAATACCCACTGATCATTGGTGTGTTACTCCAGACAACCCAAGTAAATGTGTGAAGAATAGACGGGCCCAACTGGTCCTCGTCTCATTGCTGTTTGTGGGATCAGTGATGAATGTAGGAATTTCAGACATTGTGTTATATGTAAAGCCTGGGATAGTGTGTGTGTGCCTGCTGCAGTAGTGTTCTTAAAAATCCTGGTTTGCAAAAGAGCTAGGTTTTTTGGGGAGCCAGAGGTGCAATTAAAGCATCGTAAAAGTTTGGGCGCATGGACTTTTGTTTATATTAAGAGGGTACCCTGGGAAGTAGTTAATTAGAAACATTGCGTCCAGTTTAGCAAGGTGATGTGGTTAATGGTAGAAGCTGGGGGTTGAAGCAGTCAGGTTCAGTTTTAGTCTGTGGCTGGAAGGTGAGCTGAGAAGGTTTTCTGAAGAAATACAGCCAGAGTTTCTGCATGGTTCTGACAGGGCTCAGGCTTATCTTTCCAAACAGCTTCAAAAGACATCTCTGTATAGCAAGTATTCCTGAGTGGTAACTGTATTTAAAGTGGATTGGGATCCGAGATAGTTTTGTTGTTTGAGTGAGACTAAAGATAGTAGTTAAGGGTTATTGTGTCGCTGTATTAATTAGCATTGTTTAAGGTGTAATTGTAAGCTATTTTCTTGTGTGATGTTAAAGATATTTCAGTACTCTGTTCGTAATAAAGTTTGTTTTGATATACCATATCCCTCTTTTGTGTCAATTCACTCCTGGATAGAGGTATCCTTTCCTCAGTCTTACAAATTAAATAAAATATTGGGGTTTCTGTCCTGTATCTTAGCCACTGTTGGGATCTGGACCGGGATCATAATGGGCCGAATGGCCTCCTTCTGCACTGTACTGATTCTATAATCGATCTTGCCGTGCAAAATACCTGCCTCATCCAACCATAGCAGCCATTTCCAAGAAATAGGAACAGAAATAGGCAACGCAGCCCAGAGTACAGAAGAGGGTGGAACATGTGACCCCAATGTAACTCAAATCGTTACAAATGTATGTTAACGACAAGAGGAGATTAGCTGGTCGATTAAGCCTAGCCCACATTCACAGCGTCTGGAGACTCATGGCGAAGTCCTCCCAAACCTCCCTAAGCCTAACCCAGCCATGTATTCTCCAGGGGGAAACAAAAACAGATTTAAATCCAGGGTCACAAAATACCCCAAGAAATTAATTCCCACAATAGACAGATTTTTGGTGCGTCAGGGAATCTAACTCGCCTCCCGAATCCCCCACTGCATCAGAATCACACTCCCAACTTGTGCCTTGTTTTTGGTGAGTGGGCAGGAAATTGGGAGCTGAAGGCCAAGATCAGTCATGATAGTATTGAATGGCAGAGCGGGATCGATGGGCTGTATGGCCTACTCCTATCTCTTATGCTTGTGCCCCATCAGGCCTGTGCCAGTCAAGAAGAGCACATGGGCCATCAAACCTTCCAAACTTGTTACAGTTAAGGGATGCCTGCAGTGATGTCCCGGGTCTGAGATGACTGACCTCCAACAACCACAACCATCTTCCTTTGGGCCACGTATGACTCCAACCAGTGGAGAGTTTTCCCCCCCCGATGCCCATTGACTCCATTTTTGCTCGGGCTCCTTGATGCCATTTTCGGTCAAATGCTGCCTTGATGTCAACGTCAGTCACGCTCACATCCCCTCGGGAGCTCAGCTCTTTTGTCCATGTTTGAAAAAAGGCTGTAATGAGGTCAGGAGCTGGTGAAGCCCAAACAGAGTGTCAGGGAGCAGGTTATTGATGAGTAAGGGCCACTTGATAGCACTGTCCACAACATTGTCCATCACTTTGCTGATGATCATAGACTGATGGGGTGGAAATTGTCTAGGTTGGATTTTTCCTTTTTTAGTGGACAGGACGCATCTGGGTAATTGTCCACATTGTCCGGGCCCACAGCCTCTGCAGTATCCAGTGCCTTCAGACGTTTCTTGATATCACGCGGAGTGAATTGAATTGGCTAAAGACTGACATATCTGTGATGCTGGGGACCTCCGGAGGAGACCGAGATGATCATCCACTCGACATTTCGGAGGGAGATTATGGTGAATGCTTCAGCCTCGTCTTTTGCACTGATGCGCTGGGGATATTTGTGGAGCCTCCTCCTCCAGGAAGCGGTTTAATTGTCCACCACCATTCAAAACTGGGTGCGGCAGGACTTCAGAGCTCAGATCTGATCTGTTAATTGTGGGATCGGTTAGCTCGGTCTATCACATGCTACTTCCACGGTTTGGAATGCAAATAGTCGGGGCGGCATGGTGGCGCAGTGGTTAGCACTGCTGCCTCACAGCGCCATGGTCCCAGGTTCGATCCCGGCCCCGGGTCACTGTCCGTGTGGAGTTTGCGCATTCTCCCCGTGTCTGCCTGGGTCTCACTCCCACAACCCAAAGATTTGCAGGGTAGGTGGATTGGCCACGCTAAATTGCCCCTTTACTTGGAATGAAAATAGTCTTGTGTTGCAACTTCACCAGGTTGACACCTCATTTTTGGGTATGCTTGGCGTTGCTCCTGGCATACCTTTCTGAACTCTTCATTGAACTATCTTGATCCCCTGGCTTGGTGGTAATGGTACAGTGGGGGATATGCTGGGCCACGAGGTTACAGATTGCGGTAGAGTTCAATTCTGCTGCTGCTGATGGCCCACAGCGAGCCACGGAGGCCCAGTCTTGAGTTGCTCGGTCAGTTCCAAGTCGATCCCATGTAGCATTGGGGGTAGTGCCACACAACACGATGGAGGGTATCCTCAATGTGAAGGTGGAAACGAGTCTCCACAAAGACTATGCAGTGGTCACTCTTACTGATACTGTCATGGACAGATACAGCTGCGGCAGGCAGGTTGGTGGGGATGAGGTCAAGTATGCCTTTTCCTCTGGTTGGCTCCCTCACCACCTGCCGCAGACCCAGTCTAACCGCGAAGTCCTCTAGGTCCCAACCAGCTCGTTCAGTAGTGGTGCTATCAATGTCCATTCCCAAGTGTGGCTTGAAGCCCTTCACCCAGTGTTCGCTTGCCATCCTTAGTGTCACTTCCATAAGACCATAAGACGTAGGAGCAGACTTAGGCCAATCGGCCCATCGAGTCTGCTCCGCCATTCAATCATGGCTGATATTTTCTCATCCCCATTCTTCTGCCTTTTCCCCATAACCCCTGATCCCCTTATTAATCAAGAACCTATCTATCTCTGTCTTAAAGACATTCAGTGATTTGGCCTCCACAGCCTTCTGCGGCGAAGAGTTCCACAGATTCACCACCCTCTGGCTGAAGAAATTCCTCCTCATCTCTGTTGCAGGATAATAACGGCACCTATGATCCTCGAGATTCCGAGGTTAAGACAGGATCAGCAACGCTCCTCGGGATCTCGCAAGGGTTCCATCCAATGAAATACCATCAGGTCTACCATGCCGTCGCTCGGATGTCCAGGCGACCCGCAGCCGTGGCTCTGGCTGGTGGGGGAGGGGTAAAAGACTCGAATCGCTTGGCCAGTTCCAACCCCTCACGAAGAGCGTCGAAAATAGAATATAGGACCAGTGTTGGGGGGGCGGGGGCAACTGACCCCTGGACTTGGGAAGATGGGATACGCTGTGCTCCATCAAACCTGATGCACCCAGCCTCCAAATCAAGACTATCAAAGCATTGCAGCCAATTTTCAATCTCAAAATCGGGAACTCGCCTCCCACTGCTCGCCAGGGGCCTGGTGGCCTGGCCCCTACCTCCTGAACCCGTCAGGATAAGACGTCACACCTTGCAGCAGGATCCACAACCCGAAGGCGGGCCCTTACCAAGGAAAGTACTCTTCTGAATCCAAGACCTCTTTCATGCGCCTCCACCGTTCTCTGAAGGATACCTCGCAAATCTTTAAAGTGAGCTCTAACGACCTGCACCGCGCGGAGATCCTCCTCCAGAACCACACTCTCAATGGCGGCCACCATCCGGCTTCACACAGCACCGTTGAATCGAAAGCCCAGTCACTACACCACTGCACGCTGGGCCCCAGCCCAGCCCATGCCCCGATCAAAACAAGGATTTTTGCGATTAATTATTTTTTTGCAAAACACTAATCAGGGTCCTCCAGGGATATAGCGCAAAACATGTATGCCAAGAAAAGAGAAATATGAAATGTGCACAAGGATAAAATAAAAGGATAACAAAATGAGCAGGGCCAGAACTCGGATAAACACAGCCACTCTCGTGCTCACATCACGTGACCCCAGCCATTAAATATTTCTTCTTTTAAAAATAAATTTAGAGTACCCAATTACTTTTCCAATTAAGGGGCAATTTAGTGAGGCCAATCTACCGACCCTGCACATCTTTGGGTTGTGGGGGTGAAACCCACGCAGACACGGGGAGAATGTGCAAACTCCACACGGACAGTGACCCGGGGCCGGGATTCGAACCCGGGTCCTCAGCGCCGTGAGGCAGCAATGCTACCCACGGTGCCACCATGCTGCCCCGCCATTAAATATTTCTAATGGCCCCTTCTCCATCCCACTGATCATAATGATCATGTACTCCCGAATTTTCTGAGACGATCTGTAATATACATTTTTTAATTCTCTGGCATGCTTCTGGCAACCTCTCCATCACTGTAGGGGCCTCACTACCTGCCCTCCACTAATTTGGGCCTGATTTTAATCACTCCGACCACATTTTCAGCAGCCAAGGCCTTTAATCTTTGAAATTTTCTTCTTAAACCTCCCTATAGAACATAGAACATAGAACAATACAGTGCAGTACAGGCCCTTCGGCCCACGATGTTGCACCGAAACAAAAGCCATCTAACCTATGCCATTATCATCCATATGTTTATCCAATAAACTTTTAAATGCCCTCAATGTTGGCGAGTTCACTACTGTAGCAGGTAGGGCATTCCACGGCCTCACTACTCTTTGCGTAAAGAACCTACCTCTGACCTCTGTCCTATATCTATTACCCCTCAGTTTAAGGCTATGTCCCCTCGTGCCAGCCATTTCCATCCGCGGGAGAAGGCTCTCACTGTCCACCCTATCCAACCCCCTGATCATTTTGTATGCCTCTATTAAGTCTCCTCTTAACCTTCTTCTCTCCAACGAAAACAACCTCAAGTCCATCAGCCTTTCCTCATAAGATTTTCCCTCCATACCAGGCAACATCCTGGTAAATCTCCTCTGCACCCGCTCCAAAGCCTCCACGTCCTTCCTATAATGCGGTGACCAGAACTGTACGCAATACTCCAAATGCGGCCGTACCAGAGTTCTGTACAGCTGCAACATGACCTCCCGACTCCGGAACTCAATCCCTCTACCAATAAAGGCCAACACTCCATAGGCCTTCTTCACAACCCTATCAACCTGGGTGGCAACTTTCAGGGATCTATGTACATGGACACCTAGATCCCTCTGCTCATCCACACTTTCAAGAACTTTACCATTAGCCAAATATTCCACATTCCTGTTATTCCTTCCAAAGTGAATCACCTCACACTTCTCTACATTAAACTCCATTTGCCACCTCTCAGCCCAGCTCTGCAGCTTATCTATATCCCTCTGTAACCTGCTACATCCTTCCACACTATCGACAACACCACCGACTTTAGTATCGTCTGCAAATTTACTCACCCACCCTTCTGCGCCTTCCTCTAGGTCATTGATAAAAATGACAAACAGCAACGGCCCCAGAACAGATCCTTGTGGTACTCCACTTGTGACAGAACTCCATTCTGAACATTTCCCATCAACCACCACCCTCTGTCTTCTTTCAGCTAGCCAATTTCTGATCCACATCTCTAAATCACCCTCAATCCCCAGCCTCCGTATTTTTTGCAATAGCCTACCGTGGGGAACCTTATCAAACGCTTTGCTGAAATCCATATACACCACATCAACTGCTCTACCCTCGTCTACCTGTTCAGTCACCTTCTCAAAGAACTGTGTCTTTTTCCTTCTTTTAAGCCACTCGTTAAAACCTACTTCTTTTATGAAGCTTTTGGCCATCTGCCCTGATGTGGCTCAAGATCAATCTTTGGTTTTGTAACACTCCAGTGAAGTGTGTGTGATGTGTTACCATGTTAAAGACACTATACAAATGCAGATTGTTGTTGCTACTGCATAGCTGCAGCCTAATACGTGTTAACAGCATTGTAGCATTGAATTTAGAATAGGTTGATACCTTTGTTGGGCAAGGTTACCAATGGATTGGAGTTTAAGAGAGTAAATGGAGTTGAGGCACTGAGGTAACAAGCCAAGTGGATAAGGGGCACCCAGTAGATGTAGCATATCTAGGCTTCCAGAAGGTATTCGATAAAGTGCCGCACAAAAGGTTAATGTACAAGGTAAGATCACATGGGATTGGGGTAATTTATTTGCTCGGATAGAAGACTGGCTAACTGACAGAAGGCAGAGAGTCGGGATAAGCGGGTCATTTTCTGGTTGGCAAGATGTGACTAGTAGGGTGCCACAGGGTTCGGTCCTCGAGCCCCTACTATTTACAATGTATATTAATGACTTAGATGTAGGGACAGAAGGTACTAAAGCCAAATTTGCAGATGGCACTAAAATAGGTGGGATAATAAGTTGTAATGAAGAAATACGAAATTTACAAATGGATATAGATAGGTTAGGCGAGTGAGCCAAAATTTGGCAGTTGGAGTTTAATGTAGATAAGTATGAAGTTATCCATTTTGGTCGTTAAAATGGAACGGCAACTTATTATCTAAATGGAGAGAAACTTCCGAGTGCTTCAGTGCAGAGGGATCTGGGAGTCCTTGTGCATGAATTCAGAAAACCAGTGTCTAGGTCCAGCAGGTAATGAGGACGGCAAATGGAATTTAGGCCTTTATGGCTAAAAGGAATAGAGTATAAAAGTAGGGCAGTGTTGCTGTAACTGTACAAAGCATTGGTGAAACCGTACCTGGAGTACGGTGTGCAGTTTTGGTCCCCTTATTTAAGGATGGATGTAGTTGCATTAGAGGCAGTTCAGAGGAGATTCACTAGATTGATTCCACTTCTTCACCCAAAGGGTTGTGAATCTATGGAATTCCTTGCCCAGTGAAGCAGTAGAGGCTCCTTCATTAAATGTTTTTAAAGATAAAGCTAGATAGTTTTTTGAAGAATAAAGGGATTAAGGGTTATGGTGTTCGGGCCGGAAAGTGGAGCTGAGTCCACAAAAGATTAGCCATGATCTCATTGAATGGCGGAGCAGGCTCGAGGGGCCAGATGGCCTACTCCTGCTCCTAGTTCTTATGAGAGGTTTGTCTGATGAAGAGAGATTGAATAGTTTAGGCCTATGTTCACTCGAGTTTAGAAGAATGAGAGATGATCTAATTAAAGTATACAAGATGATAAAAGGTATTGGCAATGTAGATGTAGAGTGGATGCTTCCTCTTATGGGGAAATCTAGGACACGCGGGCATAGTTTTCGGATAAGGGGTAGCAGATTTAAAACAGAGATGAGGAGAAATTACTTCTCTCAAAGGGTCGTGAATCTGTGGAATTCACTGCCCCAGAGTGCAGTGAATGCCGGGACAGTGAGTAAATTTGAGGGGATAGACAGATTATGAATTAGTAATGAGTTTAAGGGTTATGGAGGACGGGCAGGAAAGTGGAGTTGAGGCCGAGAGGGGATCAGCCATGATAGTATTGAATGGTGCAGCGGGCTCGAGGGGCTGAAGGGCCCACTCCTGCGCCTAGATCTTAAATGACAATCTTGTTAATCACAGCATACATTCCATCTTTAAATATGAAAATTAAAGTTGCACATTATCCATTATTCAAGGCACAATGCATTTAAGAATCTGCAACCCTGGAAACATTTCCATCTTTAATATTTTGTATATCGATGCCATAAGAATGCATTCAAAGAAACAGAAAATGCTGAGCACGCCTCAGTGAGGATACATTTTTAAAACACTCAATTAAACAACAGAAATAGTTCCTGAAAATCAGGCCATTATTTGGTGAGCCTCCGAACAAGAACAACTGTAAGACCCTTGTATGTGAGCCCCCTAACTTGGGGACAGGACCATTTTATGGATGGCCTTGTGTTTAGGCGCAGGGAAGGGTGCATGATCATAAAAGGTGGAATTTTGGGCAGCACGGTAGCACAGTTGCTTCACAACTCCAGGGTCCCAGGTTCGATTCCCGGTTTGGGTCACTGTCTGTGCGGAATTCTCCCCGTGTCTGCATGGGTTTCCTCCGGGTGCTCTGCTTTCCTCCCACAGTCCAAAGGTGTGCAGGTTAGATGGATTGGCCATGATAAAATTGTCCTTAGTGTCCAAAAAGGTTGGGTGGGGTTACTGGGTTACGGGCTTAAGTGGGGTGCTCTTTCCAAGGGCCGGTGCAGACTCATTGGGCCGAATGGCCTCCACCTGCACTGTAAATTCTATGATTGTACTCGCCCCAAATCCTGCAATCTTTCAGCTTGCATACTTCCTTTATGCCCTTGGTACATAGAAAGAATTACGGCACACGAGGCCATTCGGTCAACTGTGTCTGTGCTGGCCCTAAGAGTTACCCAGCGTGTCCCACCTCCGATCCTTAGTCCATATCCTGCAAACTACTGCACCGCAAGTGTGTATCTGAGTGCTCTTTCAAAAAGAAAAATAAGGGGTTCTGCCTCCATTACCCTCTTTCAGGCAATGAGTTCCACACCTCTGCCACCCTCGGAGTGACAAAAAAAACCTCCCAACTCCTACTGATTTGTTTAAATTTGAAATTAGGCAGAAGTATATCCTTCCTATCCGCTCTACCAACTGCCCCCCCCCCCCCCATTATTCTGTACCCCTCAATTAAATCTCCCCTTCAGCCTTCTAACAATCTAACCTCACCCTTGATTCCGGATGTCGAATTCAGGGCCCCACGTATCATTTTTTTTTCTCTGCTCAATTTCCTTACCCAAACTTTGGCAACATTGGCTTGCATAGAAAAGAAGCGGAGGTCTGTCCAGATCTTTCGTTACCCCACCCCACACACACACAGGGATAATCTGGAGCATTCGGTGAGAAGCTCTCAAAAGTTGAACAAGAAAAAAAGACACAGAAAGTGCATTTTGCGTAGCTGCGATTTCCTATCGCTCCCCAGCCCCTTATGGTTCACATCATTCTGCACCGCCTCAAAAATAAAACAAGTTGAACAAAAACACTACCATTTACGGAATTTAAAGCAGGCCAGGGTGGGGGGGGGGGGGAGAGAGAGAGAGAGAGGATCAGGATTTAATTAAAAGCAACTTCTATCTGCATTCACTCTTAAAGATGTGTCGAAAGCAACGTTGTAATAGCCGCCCCAGACTGTAACAGTTTGATTATTAAAGTGCAAATGCCCTTGAAAGGGGGCAGGCTGTGCCTCCCTTCCCCACCCAGGGGTTAGCTGCTCCTCCAAGCAGAGGGGGCTCAGGGAGCTGGAGGTTATTTCCCCCGCCCCAGCTGATACTCACCGCACATTCTTTTTTCGAACGTTCAGACACCTTTTGCCACCGCTGTTGCTGCGCGACGTCTTGTAACAATTTGTCACAACATTCTGTCCGTGCGGAAGGGGCTCGCATCAGAGCTCCACCTCCTCAGGCGCACACAGATGGCGTGCATCGAATTTGCCAAGCTGGCTTTACTCTCTGTCTCTGGGTCTGTCTCGTTCCAAGCATTTCCCATCATCAACTTGTGGTTGCTTTACTCTTATTCTCACAGGCTCCAGGAACCTGCCAGCATACTGCTCTGTGCAGATCCCGGAGCGCAATCATTGGGATACTTAAATTGAAAGAAAATATTGCATTGCTCGTTACCAGGTTTAAATATATTGGAAATGGAGGGGGAAATAAAAGGCAAGCGCCACCCAATTGGGTAATGAGTCATTTTGTTTTCCGATCGGCCGATGTAAAGGCTGAGAAAACATAGGGCGTGGTCCTCCCAAATGGAAACAAAATCCCCTAGCTGGCGCGTTTAGCGTGTTTCCCGGCTGAACACAATAAGGCAAGGCTGGCACTACCAGGGTAGCCAGGTGGCATCAGCAGTGCCTGGGCACCACCCTGTCCAAAAGGCATGCACTTCTTCCATCAGTCTGGAGATACAGAAGTTTGAGAACATGCACGAACAGACTCAAAAACAGCTTCTTCCCCACTGTTACCAGACTCCTAAATGACCCTCTTATGGACTGACCTCATTAACACTACACCCCTGTATGCTTCACCCGATGCCGGTGTTATGTAGTTACATTGTGTACCTTGTGTTGCCCTATTATGTATTTTCTTTTCATGTACTTAATGATCTGTTGAGCTGCTCGTAGAAAAATACTTTTCACTACCTCGGTACACGTGACAATAAACAAAATCCAAGCCAATCTAATCCAGCTGTGAGCCTCCAATCCCTTGGAGACCCCCACAAGTGCGTTCCATCTGTTCCCTGTTTATGGGGACAAGTGCTGAACACTTTTGCCCCGAGGCAAAATGTTTGAATCCTAAAGCCTCAGGTACCTCGGGAATCTGCACATTAGAGTGAGGCTTTCTGCCTCGCTCTAATACGCAGTTTTGCTGAAACGTGATCCCACCCACATTGGGTGGGATTGACATCGCAACGTCTTACGAGATTGAGTTGAATCTTAAGGAGCCGGGTAGATCCCGGGAGTGGGGTCACCCAACTTTCAATGGCCAAGCTGCGCTGCGGCAAGCTGCTTTTATGGCATAAGTGATGCTCTTTCTAAGTGTTATTCAAACATTTTTTCCCCCGGGACCCACTTTTGCCAATTTACAGACCTTTGCGAGCCACGTTGGCCAACTTTTGCCATACATGCCATGTTCCCTTACCTTTAATGCGAAAGGGAAGCCTGCTTGGTCCTCACGATCTTCACATTCACCCAAGCGAATGAGGAGGTAGATATGGAACTCAGGGAGATAGACTGAGAGGTTCTTGAGAAAATTGTCACAGGGAGTGACAAGGTATTGGAGGGGTTGGCAGGCTTAATCGTGGACAAATCTCCAGGTCCAGGTCCGTGGGGCAGCACGGTAGCACAAGTGGATAGCACTGTGGCTTCACAGCGCCAGGGTCCCAGGTTCGATTCCCCGCTGGGTCACTGTCTGTGCGGAGTCTGCACATTCTCCCTGTGTCTGCGTGGGTTTCCTCCAGGTGCTCCGGTTTTCTCCCACAGTCCAAAGACGTGTAGGTTAGGTGGATTGGCCATGATAAATTGCCCTTAGTGACCAAAAAAGTTAGGAAGGATTATTGGGTTACAGGGATAGGGTGGAAGTGAGGGATTAAGTGGGTCGGTGCAGAATCGATGGGCCGAATGGCCTTCTGCACTGTATGTTCTATGTACAATTATGTCCCAGGCTGCTGTGGGAGGCGAGGGAGGAGATTGCAAGGACTCTGACCCCACATTTTGTATTCCTCTTTGGCCACGGGGGAGGTGCCAGGGGACTGGAGAACAGCTAATGTGGTCCCCACTATTTAAGAAAGGTTGTAGAGATAGTCAGGGAGCTACAGGCCAGTGAGCCTCACATCAGTGGTGGGGAAATTATTGGAGAAAATTCTGAAGGGGTAAATCTATCTCCACTTGGAAAGGCAAGGTTTGATCAAGAATAGTCAACATGGCTTTGTCAGAGGGCGGTCATGCCTAACAAATTTGATTGAATTTTTGGAGCATGTGACCAGGTGTGTAGATGAGGGTGGTGCAGTTGATGTAGTTTATATGGATTTCAGCAAAGCCTTTGACAAGGTCTCACATGGGAGACTTATAAAGAAGGCAAATGCACAGGGATACAGGGTAATTTGAGAAGGTGGAATCAAAATTGGCTTAACTGTAGGAGACAGAAGGTGATGACAAATGGCTGGCTTAGTGACTGGAATATAGTGTCCAGTGGCACACCATAGGGATCTTTGCTGGGTCCCCTATTTTTCATCATTTATATAAACAACATAGATGACTATGTGGGGGGGGGGGTTAGGATCTGTAACTTTGCAGACGACACAAAGATTGGCTGGGTAGTTAACAGAGAGGTTGAGTGTCTTGGGTTACAGGAAGACATTGACATAATGGTCAAATGGGCAGAAAAGTGGCAGATGGAATTTAACCCTGAAAAATGTGAGGGGATACACTTTGAAAGGAGTAATTTGACAAGGATATATTCAATGAACTGCATGATACTGGGAAGTGCAAGGAGCAAAGGGACCTTGTCGTGTTTGTCCATAGATCTCTGAAGGCAGAAGGGCAGGTTAATAGGGTGGTGAAAAAGGCCTAAGAGACACTTGCCTTTATCAATCGAGATATAGATTACAAAAGCAGGGAAGTCATGTTGGAATTTTACAGAATTTTGATGAGGCCACAGCTGGAATAGTGTGTGCAATTCTGGTCACCACATTATAGGAAGGATGTGATTGCACTGGAGGGAGTGCAGAGGCGATTCACCAAGGTGTTGGCTGTGATGGAACATTTAAGTTATGAAGAGAGGTTGGATTGGCTTGGGTTGTTTTCGCTACAGCGAAGGGTCAGTCACGAGGGGACACAAGTTCAAGGTGAGGGGCAGGAAGTTTAGGGGGGATTTGAGGAAAACCTTTTTTGCACTGTATTATTCTGTGATCTCACTCCAATCAGATTTACAGGAGGAGAGGGCAATGCGTGTATCAGGTGCAGACTTTAGCCTGTGTTTTTGAGCCATTATCATTTTTGGGAGAATGGAAAATCCAACCTCGCACATGTAGGTCGTCGTGAAGGACGATAGCAACAAAATGCTTGCTTTACTCAGCACTGGATACTCTTGGGAGATGTTACTCCAGAATTCTGACAGCCTCATGGACTTCAGCATGTTTTAATGTGTGGGCACAGGTCAGGTACAGCAGCATAGTCTTTTCATTTGGAGTCAGTTGTAAGTTAATAACTGATTCTGGGGTCTCAACCTCAAAAGGAATGTTTCACCCACCACCTCTCTTTCAAAATCAGAAATTTCTCCTCTTATTTGCCAGTACTTCCCTGCGTATAACACACATGGGCTTTACATCCTTATTTGCATTGGCACAATTGGCAAAACCATACCTCAAGAAACCATCCTTATACTGCTTTGTTCCCGAGTTAAGTTTATTTTTTGGAGGCTGTTAAGCAGAGGGCCTGGAGCTCTGTACAGATCTAACACTATCACTGCTCTGTCCTGCCCTGGACTCTCCTGTGCAGCTCTCTCTAGCAGATTCCGATGGGGGATCCTGGCCAGTAGGTACTTTTTTTTTTTACACAGAGGGTAGTGGGTGCCTGGAACTTGCTGCCGGAGGTGGTGGAAGCAGGGACGATAGTGACGTTTAAGGGGCATCTTGACAAATACATGAATAGGATGGGAATAGAGGGATACGGACCCCGGAAGTGTAGAAGATTTTAGTTTAGACGGGCAGCATGATTGGCGCAGGCTTGAAGGGCTGAAGGGCCTGTTCCTGCGCTGTACTTTTCTGTGTTCCTTGTACACTGCCTATTTGTATCTTTGGCAGTCTCTTCCTTGTAACAAAATGATCCATCATCACAGTCCTCTTGCCTTGTTGGTGAGCATCTAGAAAATGGAAGAAGCTCTCTTCCATAATTTGGAGCCAAGAGCACGTATGTACAGAGCGCTTGATGTCAAGTCTACGTACAAGGCACATGACCTGCTCACTGCTGCTGCTTATGGTCGGTAGACTGCACACAGCCTCATTTCGTTCTTATTTAAAAGACGTTAGTGGCGACCATTCTACGTTTACAGGCTGGTAGTGGCGGCTGGGCGCTTCTCCCGTGATTAGGAACGCTGCGACCAATCGCCCCGCGACCCTCCTGACACCCGCCCACGACCCACACTTTGAAAATCCCTGGTCTATCTCAACGCCATAATCCTGCACCCTCCCCTTAACACTTGATGCCTTCAGAGTCTAAAATCTTATCTATTTCTTTCATTAATATATTCAGTTGTCACAAGGATGGATGTCAGCGTGGGCTGACATGGCTGGAGCGCGGGCACAGGTCAGGTTGAAACTTCCCAAGAATACATTTAGTCACTATTGCCAGCCCGTTGTCATATTCTCCTTAAGAATGCTCAAAGTCTCAATGGGTTTCCAGCCAACCCTCCAGTTGCCTTCTCTTCTAAAGGGAGCCGGCAAAGGCAGCACGGTAGCACAGTGGTTAGCACTGCGGCGAGGTCCCAGGTTCGATCCCGTCTCTGGGTCGCTGTCCGTGTGGAGTTTGCACTTTCTCCCCGTGTTTGCGTGGGTTTCGCCCCCACAACCCAAAGATGTGCAGGGTAGGTGGATTGGCCACGCTAAATTGCCCCTTAATTGGAAAAAATGAATTGGGTACTCTAAATTTTTATTTAAAAAAAATAAAAAGATAAAGGCCAAATCATAGAATTTACAGAGTGGAAGGTTCCATTCGACACATCGAGTCTGCACTGGCCCTCGGAAAAAGCACCCTACTTTAAGCCCACACCTCCACCCTATCCCCGTAACCCAGCAACCCCACCTCACCGTTTTGGAGACTAAGGGGAATTTATCATGGTCAATCCACCCAACCTGCACATCTTTGGACTGAGGGGGGAAACTGGAGCACCCGGAGGAAACAGACATGGGAAGAACTCCACACAGTCACCCAAGGCTGGAATTCAAACAGGGTCCCTGATGCTGTGAAGCAGCAGTGCTAACCACTGTGCCGCCTAATTGCCCTTGAGAAGGTGGCGGCGAGTTGCCTTTTTGAACCTCTGCAGTCCATGTTGGTGTAGGTACACCCATAGTGCTGTTAGACACAAGTCCCAGGATTATGAACCAATGACAGTGAAGGAACGGCAGTGTATTTCCAAGTAGAGAGTGGCCTGAGGGGAGCCTCAAGATGGCCGTGTTCCCATGTGTCTGCTTCCCTTATCCTTCTAGATGTTAGTGGGCCTAGAAAAGAGTGCTCTTTCAGAGGATTGATGCAGGCTTGATTGGCCAAATGGCACACGGGAGGGTTTAAACTAGTATGGCAGGGGGGTGGGCACGGGAGCAATAGGTCAGAAGGTGAGAGCGTTGAGGGAGAACTAGGGAATAGGGACAGTGTGGCTCTGAGGCAGAGCAGACGGGGAGAAGTTGCTGAACACAGCGGGTCTGGTGGCCTGAAGTGCATATGTTTTAATGCAAGGAGCATTACGGGTAAGGCAGATGAACTTAGAGCTTGGATTACTACTTGGAACTATGATGTTGTTGCCATTACAGAGACCTGGTTGAGGGAAGGGCAGGATTGGCAGCTAAACGTTCCAGGATTTAGATGTTTCAGGCGGGATAGAGGGGGAGGTAAAAGGGGAGGCGGAGTTGCGCTACTGGTTCGGGAGAATATCACAGCTGTACTGCGGGAGGACACCTCAGAGGACAGTGAGGCTATATGGGTAGAGATCAGGAATAAGAAGGGTGCAGTCACAATGTTGGGGGTTTACTACAGGCCTCCCAACAGCCAGCGGGAGATAGAGGAGCAGATAGGTAGACAGATTTTGGAAAAGAGTAAAAACAACAGGGTTGTGGTGATGGGAGACTTCAACTTCCCCAATATTGACTGGGACTCACTTAGTGCCAGGGGCTTAGACGGGGCAGAGTTTGTAAGGAGCATCCAGGAGGGCTTCTTAAAACAATATGTAAACAGTCCAACTAGGGAAGAGGCGGTACTGGACCTGGTATTGGGGAATGAGCCCGGCCAGGTGGTAGATGTTTCAGTAGGGGAGCATTTCGGTAACAGTGACCACAATTCAGTAAGTTTTAAAGTACTGGTGGACAAGGATAAGAGTGGTCCGAGGATGAATGTGCTAAATTGGGGGAAGGCTAATTATAACAATATTAGGCGGGAACTGAAGAACATAGATTGGGGGCGGATGTTTGAGGGCAAATCAACATCTGACATGTGGGAGGCTTTCAAGTGTCAGTTGATAGGAATACAGGACAGGCATGTTCCTGTGAGGAAGAAAGATAAATACGGCAATTTTCGGGAACCTTGGATGACGAATGATATTGTAGGCCTCGTCAAAAAGAAAAAGGAGGCATTTGTCAGGGCTAAAAGGCTGGGAACAGACGAAGCCTGTGTGGCATATAAGGAAAGTAGGAAGGAACTTAAGCAGGGAGTCAGGAGGGCTAGAAGGGGTCATGAAAAGTCATTGGCAAATAGGGTTAAGGAAAATCCCAAGGCTTTTTACACTTACATAAAAAGCAAGAGGGTAGCCAGGGAAAGGGTTGGCCCACTGAAGGATAGGCAAGGGAATCTATGTGTGGAGCCAGAGGAAATGGGCGAGGTACTAAATGAATACTTTGCATCAGTATTCACCAAAGAGAAGGAATTGGTAGATGTTGAGTCTGGAGAAGGGGGTGTAGATAGCCTGGGTCACATTGTGATCCAAAAAGACGAGGTGTTGGGTGTCTTAAAAAATATTAAGGTAGATAAGTCCCCAGGGCCGGATGGGATCTACCCCAGAATACTGAAGGAGGCTGGAGAGGAAATTGCTGAGGCCTTGACAGAAATCTTTGGATCCTCGCTGTCTTCAGGGGATGTCCCGGAGGACTGGAGAATAGCCAATGTTGTTCCTCTGTTTAAGAAGGGTGGCAGGGATAATCCCGGGAACTACAGGCCGGTGAGCCTTACTTCAGTGGTAGGGAAATTACTGGAGAGAATTCTTCGAGACAGGATCTACTCCCATTTGGAAGCAAATGGACGTATTAGTGAGAGGCAGCACGGTTTTGTGAAGGGGAGGTCGTGTCTCACTAACTTGATAGAGTTTTTCGAGGAGGTCACTAAGATGATTGATGCAGGTAGGGCAGTAGATGTTGTCTATATGGACTTCAGTAAGGCCTTTGACAAGGTCCCTCATGGTAGACTAGTACAAAAGGTGAAGTCACACGGGATCAGGGGTGAACTGGCAAGGTGGATACAGAACTGGCTAGGCCATAGAAGGCAGAGGGTAGCAATGGAGGGATGCTTTTCTAATTGGAGGGCTGTGACCAGTGGTGTTCCACAGGGATCAGTGCTGGGACCTTTGCTCTTTGTAGTATATATAAATGATTTGGAGGAAAATGTAACTGGTCTGATTAGTAAGTTTGCAGACGACACAAAGGTTGGTGGAATTGCGGATAGCGATGAGGACTGTCTGAGGATACAGCAGGATTTAGATTGTCTGGAGACTTGGGCGGAGAGATGGCAGATGGAGTTTAACCTGGACAAATGTGAGGTAATGCATTTTGGAAGGGCTAATGCAGGGAGGGAATATACAGTGAATGGTAGAACCCTCAAGAGTATTGAAAGTCAAAGAGATCTAGGAGTACAGGTCCACAGATCACTGAAAGGGGCTACACAGGTGGAGAAGGTAGTCAAGAAGGCATACGGCATGCTTGCCTTCATTGGCCGGGGCATTGAGTATAAGAATTGGCAAGTCATGTTGCAGCTGTATAGAACCTTAGTTAGGCCACACTTGGAGTATAGTGTTCAATTCTGGTCGCCACACTACCAGAAGGATGTGGAGGCTTTAGAGAGGGTGCAGAAGAGATTTACCAGAATGTTGCCTGGTATGGAGGGCATAAGCTATGAGGAGCGATTGAATAAACTCGGTTTGTTCTCACTGGAACGAAGGAGGTTGAGGGGCGACCTGATAGAGGTATACAAAATTATGAGGGGCATAGACAGAGTGGATAGTCAGAGGCTTTTCCCCAGGGTAGAGGGGTCAATTACTAGGGGGCATAGGTTTAAGGTGAGAGGGGCAAGGTTTAGAGTAGATGTACGAGGCAAGTTTTTTACGCAGAGGGTAGTGGGTGCCTGGAACTCGCTACCGGAGGAGGTAGTGGAAGCAGGGACGATAGGGACATTTAAGGGGCATCTTGACAAATATATGAATAGGATGGGAATAGAAGGATACGGACCCAGGAAGTGTAGAAGATTGTAGTTTAGTCGGGCAGTATGGTCGGCACGGGCTTGGAGGGCCGAAGGGCCTGTTCCTGTGCTGTACATTTCTTTGTTCTTTGTTCTTTGTTCTGCAACGTGGGAATTCTGTGTTCTATGGTTCTATCTCAAACACCCTCGGATAATCAAAACCAGTCTGTTCCAGTCAAGATATAGTTTCACTCCCTCCAAACCAATTTTACACCATTCATTCCAGATGGTATTTAACTGTTGGCTGAACTACCCTTGTCAATTGACCTAATTTCAAGGGCATAGTGGCAATAGGATCACTGCAGATTTCTGACATGGGTACATGTGTATATATGAGGTAAGCCATGACGGTTTCACCTGGAGTCAAGAACTGCAACGTTGAGCACCGCAATATCTTCGCTGTTCAAATTACTTCCACCATTCATCGAGTAGATTCCACAGGAGGTTTGCTCCAAACACAGGACTGCTACGATCGTTTAATTTGGTGCTGTTTCATCCGCTTGGCCAATGTGACAATTTCTGCCCCATCAGAATCTGGCTCAGCAACAAAACTCGATACTCCCATCTCCAAAATACCAAGAAAATGACATGGGGAGCATTAAACATCGAGTAGCTTTTGTAAATGTGATGGGAAGCCGCAGGCTAATAGAATAGATGGCATTGAGGTGCGTAGGGAAGAGGTGTTGGCAATTCTGGACAGGCTGAAAATAGATAAGTCCCCGTGACCTGATGGGATTTATCCTAGGATTCTCTGGGAGGCCAGGGAAGAGATTGCTGGACCTTTGGCTTTGATTTTTATGTCATCATTGGCTACAGGAATAGTGCCAGAGGACTGGAGGACAGCAAATGTGGTCCCTTTGTTCAAAAAGGGGAGCAGAGACAACCCCGGCAACTATAGACCGGTGAGCCTCACGTCTGTAGTGGGTAAAGTCTTGGAGGGGATTATAAGAGACAAGATTTATAATCATCTAGATAGGAATAATATGATCAGGGATAGTCAGCATGGCTTTGTGAAGGGTAGGTCATGCCTCACAAACCTTATTGAGTTCTTTGAGAAGGTGACTGAACAGATAGATGAGGGTAGAGCAGTTGATGTGGTGTATATGGATTTCAGCAAAGCGTTTGATAAGGTTCCCCACGGTAGGCTATTGCAGAAAATACGGAGGCTAGGGATTGAGGGTGATTTAGAGATGTGGATCAGAAATTGGCTAGCTGAAAGAAGACAGAGGGTGGTGGTTGATGGGAAATGTTCAGAATGGAGTACAGTCACAAGTGGAGTACCACAAGGATCTGTTCTGGGGCCGTTGCTGTTTGTCATTTTTATCAATGACCTAGAGGAAGGCGCAGAAGGGTGGGTGAGTAAATTTGCAGACGATACTAAAGTCGGTGGTGTTGTCGATAGTGTGGAAGGATGTAGCAGGTTACAGAGGGATATAGATAAGCTGCAGAGCTGGGCTGAGAGGTGGCAAATGGAGTTTAATGTAGAGAAGTGTGAGGTGATTCACTTTGGAAGGAATAACAGGAATGCAGAATATTTGGCTAATGGTAAAGTTCTTGAAAGTGTGGATGAGCAGAGGGATCTAGGTGTCCATGTACATAGATCCCTGAAAGTTGCCACCCAGGTTGATAGGGTTGTGAAGAAGGCCTATGGAGTGTTGGCCTTTATTGGTAGAGGAATTGAGTTCCGGAGTCGGGAGGTCATGTTGCAGCTGTACAGAACTCTGGTTCGGCCGCATTTGGAGTATTGCGTACAGTTCTGGTCACCGCATTATAGGAAGGACGTGGAGGCTTTGGAGCGGGTGCAGAGGAGATTTACCAGGATGTTGCCTGGTATGGAGGGAAAATCTTATGAGGAAAGGCTGATGGACTTGAGGTTGTTTTCGTTGGAGAGAAGAAGGTTAAGAGGAGACTTAATAGAGGCATACAAAATGATCAGGGGGTTAGATAGGGTGGACAGTGAGAGCCTTCTCCCACGGATGGAAATGGCTGGCACGAGGGGACATAGCTTTAAACTGAGGGGTAATAGATATAGGACAGAGGTCAGAGGTAGGTTCTTTACGCAAAGAGTAGTGAGGCCGTGGAATGCCCTACCTGCTACAGTAGTGAACTCGCCAACATTGGGGGCATTTAAAAGTTTATTGGATAAACATATGGATGATAATGGCATAGTGTAGGTTAGATGGCTTTTGTTTCGGTGCAACATCGTGGGCCGAAGGGCCTGTACTGCGCTGTATTGTTCTATGTTCTATGTTCTAAGACCCCATTAGGAATGAATTCAGTAAAAGGGATGACTCTACGGAGTTGGTCATGGACTAACTTGGGCCATGGCATTGCTTTGATCCAAGTAAGGGTGTGATGCCAATCTAGAGAATTACAATATGCAATATTAAAATAACCAATAGTTCATGAAGCTGCCCCCAGTTGTTGCGACCAGAGGTGATTCCTGCTGGCTTCATGTTGCGCCGGCGGGTGGGAGAATAGCGGGTGCCAGGAGGAATCGGCTTAAATTATAGCTGATTTTGAATATGGTAATGCAGCTTAATGCTTCTTTTCATATGCGTGATATGATCACGTCAGCGGCATCAAGCCAAGAGCATCGTGCACGGTTCGTCGACCGGCACAGATCATGTTTCAGGCCTCTCCTGCTATTCTCCCGATATAGCGGGATTTTCATCAGGCGCAAGATGGCTGGCGAATCGCCCCCCCAACGTATTACCTTCAAATAAAACTCACTCACATTATAGCTGCAATAAGTTTATTTCAATGGGAACAATATACAACTATTTTACAATTTTAACCTCCAAGCTTTGCCCCTACTATACAATATATGAAAACAAGTTACTGTACAGTCAATATTAGTTTTAGCACGATGAACAATCTAAAACTTCAACAGAGCTGTTAACATTGAGAGATTGCTCCAGTTCAAGGCATTTTTAATTTCAATGTGGCAAAGTTAAAGTAATTGTTTTGAAGCACAACCATCCAGTTGTCAAACAGGGACAGGGCTTTAAGTGTTGTGCTGTTAAATTCGAGACTGAAAGGGTTTCACTTACAACTTAGAAAAATATGTAACAGCAAAGGTAACAAAAGGGATAGGAACTGCGGGAGGAAATTTAGCAGGAAGTTCTCTTTGGCAACAGAAGCAGAATAATTTCCAATACAAGGTATTATCTGTAACAAATATATTTAATGGTTTTCTCCTTTCTACATGCTTTTAAGTGTATTATCGAAAACGTATATCAGACATTTAGATGCGAAGAGTGCAGTGACCAAATCTTTTCTTTTAACTAGGACGCTGCAAATAGTTAATTTTCTTTTACCATATTTCCCCTTTAGCCTTTTATAGATATATATTGCCCATACATCAAAAAAGTATTATATTTAATTTACATGTACAGAGAAGACAGCATAACTACATTTTATACAACATCTTCCTTCCTTGGCCCGTGCTCACTCATTTCACGTGGTACTTGCTACATTTAGTTTTGGGTGGGGTAGCCAGCATTTTAAGGGAATCACCTCAGGTCGTGAAAACCGGAAACCAGACGTGATAACCAATTCTGATAAATAATTTAGACATCTTTTAATTTCTTCTCTAATTCTTCAAATGCTTTAATGTTGACTTCATCAACTTCATCTTGCACCTGCATTAAGAAAAGGATCAAAGCAGAGGTTAACAAAAAGATCTACGAGCTTCTCAACCATTGGTGTATCAACTAGTTTAATCTAGGAACAGACACTGGGTAGGATTTTTTGCATATTTAACAGCAGCGGGATCTTTTGGTCACGCTGCTGTCAATGGATGGGGGGGGGGGGGGGGGGAGAGATAGAGAGGGGGGGGGGGGGGTCCAGTATGTAGACGACTTTTTACTATAGACAGACACAAAGGGAGAGCACATTTTGCTTCTCGCCAAACTCCTAGTACTCCTGAAAGAAATTGGTTGTAAAGTCAACCCCAAGAAGGCCCAGATTCTGAAAGAAAAAGTGATTTACTTGGGAACAGTGATCACTCATGGTAAACGCGAGATCGAGCACAAGAGAACTGACTCGATCGTCAAATTGCCCCTTCCCCACAATGTCTCAGCCCTCCGGTCATTTTTATGTCTGGTTGGCTACTGCCGAAACCATATTGACGGTTTCGCCACTAAAGCAGTGCCCCTTTCCGAGCTTCTCAAGAAGGCGGCACCTTGGGAATGGCTTCCACAGCATACAGATGCCGTGGATGCTTTAAAAAGAGCACTCAGCACAGCCCCCGCACTACAGGTCCCAGATCCACATTCCCCGTACGCTATCTGCCAGGCCAGAGAAATTTGTGTGCTGCTATTTTGTTCAGGTTAAGATGTATAGATTATTTTTGAATTGTTTGTATTTTTGGATTGTTTGAATGAGGATAGTTTATTGAGAATAGTTAGAGGTTCAGTACAGTTAGAGGTTCAGTACAGAGTCTAAGTTGCAGTACATCTTGGGGTGCGCAGTATTTGCAATTACACCGAGGTTACATGCCCATTTTCCAAAGCAGCTATTCTAATAAAATAGGCAATCTAATGACAAATCAGGGCAATAAGAAATTTGAGTACTTACCTCAAAAATGGACCAAGACTACTTAAACCTATTTTCATTAAATCCCCTTAAGGAGACTTCTGCATGGTTTGGACAAGGCCCATGTTAAATCCAGCACGGTTCAATCTGGAGTACTAACCCGTTCCCTCCATTTTTAAAAAGTACAGTGGGCTAAACAGCTGGCTTGTAATGCAGAACAATGCCAGCAGCACGGGTTCAATTCCCCTACCGACCTCCCCGAACAGGAGCCGGAATGTGGCGACTAGGGGCTTTTCACAATAACTTCATTGAAATCTATTTGTGACAATAAGCGATTATTATTAATATTCATACCGTACCTGTATTACTTCATCAACTTCAGGAATGTAAAACTGTAACATATTTTGGATTCCACTTTTTAAGGTGATGACTGAACTTGGACAACCAGTGCAAGAGCCCAACAACTTCAGCTTCACAACGCCATTTTCAAACCCCTTAAAAATGACATCTCCTCCGTCTTCTTGCACTGTCGGCCTGTGAGTTTGAAAAAGCAACAGCATCTCAACTGTTTATCGGCATCACTTGTTATGATCTCCGTAGAGGCCAACAAAGTTTACAAAGAAAGTCAGCCTTCCAGTAAATAGCTGAAAGAATCACACAACAACATTTTTTTTTAGACCCTTATTTTAATACACAAATTAAAAGCAACGTTGAGTAAACACTACCCCAGTAGGCAACATACACTAAACTACAGAAGGCTAAAAGTGCCTATTCTTTGAGGAGATATTACAATCTGATGATGGAAAACGCAAAAACATAATTAGGATTCTATGAAAATGTAAAACATTTACTTTTTCTTTCCTCTAGTATCACTATCTGCTTTCTTACCTCCTGCCTTCTTTATTTTACTTTCTCTTCTGCCTATACTGAATTTTTTGGGTACCTCTGGATAAGAAATACCTATTAAAATATTGCCACCTTGCATAATACTGACAGTAAAATTGATTCTCCCCCCCCCCCTCCCACCCCCCCTCCTCATCTGCTTCCAGTCCTACAATTAGCAGTGAATTCTTAATGCTACATCAGGCTACTCAATGCTCCAAAGTCCTCCTTAGTAACATCTGAGATTGGTGCTCAATTTAAGAGGGCTGCCTCATGGTAAATCAATAGCCCCACAATCATACACAAGTAATAAAGTCTATCAATAGCATTTGGCACATACTACATGGGTTTGTTGAGGTAGGGCAATGTGCCAAGTGTAGTATGCTTGGGAAGAAAATGAAGTGACTTTGGACCAGTTGTTTTCAAAGCTCTCCATCAATGGGGCTTTCCCTGCATCAGTATCTGATGGAGACTGATGGATATTGATTGGTTAATTAGTTATCAATGCCATTATCATTGCATCATGAGCCAACATAAATTTGTAAAGCGTAGTTCACGGATAACATACCTAATAGTTTTGAGGCAGTAGTGGACAGGGAACGTAGTTAATCTTTTTTTAAATTCATTTTTACGGGATATGGGTGTTTGTTGCCCATCCCCCATCTACCCTTGGGAGGGTGGTGGTGAGCTGCATTTTTGAACCGCTGCAGTCCATGTGACGTAGGTACACCCACTATGCTATTAGGGAGGGAATTCCAGGAATTTGACCGAGCGACAATGAAGGGCCGGCCGATATATTTCCAAGTCAGGATGGTGAGTGACTTGGAGGGGAACTTCCAAGTGGTAGTGTTTCCATGGATCTGCGGCCGCGGTCCTTATAGATGGTAGTGGTCGTGGGTTTGGAAGGTGCTGCTGAAGGAGACTTGATGAGTTCCTACAGTGCATCTTGTAGATGGTACACACGGCTGCCACTGTTAGTCGATGGTGGAGAGGGTGCATATTTTTGGAAGGGGTGCCAATCAAATGAACTGGACTTCCAGAAGGTATCTGATAAGGTTCCATTTAAGATAAATTATTGACCTGGTTGGTTATAGGCAGCTGATGATAGTCAGTAGGAATAATAGGGATAGAGCAGAGTCATACGAGTCACTTATGGCACATAATGAGGCCACTGAACCAATGGGACTCCATGCGGACTCTCCATGGAGCAATCCAGTTGGTCTCACTCCTCTGTACAAGGATCTGTGATGGGGACTCAACTATTCATTGAGATACAACAGAAAGTCATAGTTCCACGGTTGCTGATGATATAAAGATTAATGGCACAGTAAATAGCAGCGGTTGGAGAACTAAATTACCAAAAAGTTATTTATAGATTGAGTGTACAGATGGATTTTAACACAGGTGAAGTCATCCATTTTGGGATCAAAAACAATATATCCATGTATTTTTAAATGGTAGAAAAGCTAGAAACTGTGGCGGTCAAAGAAGAGGAGAGGGGTGCATGTACGCAGATTACTAAAATGAAGTGGCCAGGTACAAAAAAACCCACAAAAGGCTAATAAAACGTGAGGCTTTGTAAATTGAAGTTTGAAAAATAAAGACAGTGGTAGGGGGAGAATTTTTGTTAGTTACACAATGCCCTGGTTAGATTACATCTGGAGTACTCTGTACAGTTTTAAGCCCTGCACCTTAGGAAGGATATACTGGCCTTGGATGGAGTGTGGGGCAGAGGGCCAGAACATTATCAGGGCTCCAATAGTTAATTTATGAGGAGATTTATTCCAGGGAATGCAGACGGTTAAGGGGTGATTTGATTAGGGCGTGTATGATTTTAAAAGGAATAATAGGGTAGATAGAGAGAACCGGTTTTTTTCTTGAAACAAAGGGACATGACCTTAAAAGTCGGATCAGGGCCAGGAGGAGAGAAGTTCCAAAACGCTTCTTCCCACAGAAAGTGGTACGACTGTGAAACGCTCACCCACAAAGAACAGGAGACGCTAGCTCAAATAACAACTTTAAATCTGAGCTCGGTAGACTTTTGTTGGCAAAAGGACATGGAGCTGAGACGTGCTGAGGTTTAAGATCAGCTGTGACCTCACCGAGTGCTGTGGCAGCCTCAAGAGGCTGAATGACTCCTGTTCCTGTGTTCTTGCCGGATGCAACACAGTAACTCACCACGGTCATGTTGACAAAACTTGCAACACTGCACCTTCCAACTCCAAGAAGGGTCAGCAGAAATGTCCTGTGAACAACTCTAAGTGCCCCTCCGTGCCACACTCCATTGTGACTTGTATATTTCAGAATGCCAGATGGTAAAGCATTTAACTGGAGCCGATCGTTGCACATTTTAATAAACATTAATTTATACATGGAACAGATTTACAAGTAAGCCCTCCAAAACCCTCTTCTTATTGCGGCACAAGTAGATTCTCAGTTGTGGATTCCCAGATATACCTGCCTATGACTAAATATACAATTAACAACTTGGACACATATAATCAATCATTCATTTGTCAATGGATCAATATTCCAGGATTTCTTCCCTAACATCATGGTGGCTGTGCTATACTCACAGTTGTTCAAGGAGGTCCACCACTACCTTCTCAGCGCAACTGGGGATGGACAATAGATGCTGCCCCAACCACATCCCAAGAAAAATTACCTTTAAGTTATCAAATACCTTATTCTTGTATCCAGCAGTTCCTTAATCATTGCAACCACTTCATCATCCTCATCGCTTTCCTCTGAAGGGGCTAAATGATTAAAACACAATTAAATGTTATGCAAATGGTATAACTCCTCATCCCACAACAGATACTTAAAAATTGCAAAGTAACTAAAAATTTACCTCCAGCAACAACTCAAAATCTCTGCTAGGTGTTGACCTTGACCATTAGGAGTGAACTAGATATATGACTGAAAAGGGACATTATTCAGGGCTGAGGTGCAGGGAATGGGTCTAATGGATAGTTATTTCAAAAACCAGAGAAACCACAATGTGTTGAATGACCTCCTTCTGTGGTATACACCATTGTCATGCCCCGAGTCAAGGCTGAATTAACTCAAATGAAAGTAAAGATCATGATTTTATGGAAAACGTTAAACAGCTGCCTCAAAAGGAGAACAATTAATTGCCATATCGAGTGACTAAGAATTCAAATAGGTCATTTCTGGAGGGGCAGGGATTGAGAGGCGATTGCCTGGTGCAGTACTATAATTTCAGCAATTGGTTTAGTTTGACCAAACTACGCTATGTTTTTATCCAAGATATTCAAAGTCTTGATGATCACATCTCGACAGTTATATGGGAAAGCTTGGTATGAAGGAATATGAGCCAAATGTGGGCAACTGGGACTAGCTCAGTGGTAAAAACTAGGCGGCATGCACAAGTTGGGCTGAAGGGCCTGTGTTCATGCTGTAAATCTCTATGACTCTATGACTCTTTGACGCATCAACTTAACCTCCTGAGATTGTACAAAGGATTTACTACATACTGCATTTAGGTTTTACTACATACTACATTTAGGCAGCACGGTAGCACAAGTGGATAGCACTGTGGCTTCACAGCGCCAGGGTCCCAGGTTCGAATCCCCGCTGGGTCACTGTCTGTGCGGAAATTCTCCCTGTGCCTGCGTGGGTTTCCTCCGGGTGCTCCAGTTTCCTCCCACAGTCCAAAGACGTGCAGGTTAGGTGGATTGCCCATGATAAATTGCCCTTAGTGACCCAAAAAAAAGGTTAGGAGGGGTTATTGGGTTACGGGGATAGGGTGGAAGTGAGGGCTTAAGTGGGTCGGTGCAGATTCGATGGGCCGAATGGCCTCCTTCTGCACTATATGTTCTATCTATGTTCTATACTGGCCTGACCATATTTGGAGTAGGTATCAACCCTGGCTCAGTGGTCGCACTCAAATGATTCCCCGTCAGCAGTTGTGAGTTTGGGTCACACTTCGGAATCATGGCATGCCATTGCAATACTGAGGGAGTGCCACACTGCCGAAGTGTCATCTTTTGGATGGTATGTTAAATGGAGCTCTCCAAGATGGACAACTCTCACAAAGAGTAGAGGAGATCCCCCAGCATCCTGGCCAATATTTAGCCCGCAGTTAACATCACTCAAACAGGTTATCTGGTAGCTTATTTTAGAGGTTCTCTCGGGCAGTTATTGTCAAAATCAGGGGCGAGACCCGCAGTTGGGTCACGGGCGGGTGTTGGGAGGGTTGCGGAGCAGTCTGTCGCGGTGCTCTCGATTGCGCAAATGCGCACGCAACAACCGGCCTTTAATAATGCCTTCTGCAAGTTGCCTTCAAAATGGCCATGAACATGTAAAATAAATGCGGCCGCACTGCGCATGTGTGCCCGATCATCGGTCGCAGCCTTTTTGTTTTTACAAGTTCAGGGGGGGGGGGGTATTCATTTTATTTCATTCATTTATTTAATTTTATTCATTTATTTTATTTATACTTTTTTCATTTATTTTATTCTTTTTTTTAAACAAGTTCGGGGGGGGGGTTATTTGATAAAGTTATGCAGAACTTTGGACAAATGGAGACTCAATACTTTCCGACACCGGAAGGCTTCACCTTCCTCTAACAGGTTCCATTGGAGGAGCGTGTCCGAGGGCCAAAGGGACCCAAAACCATTTCCTCCATTTTTGTCAGCAGCAAACAAGGTAAGAGAAAATAGTGGGCTGCGACGATCAGCTGGCGTGGGTCGCATATGGATCCCCGGAAAAAAAGTTTGAAAAACACTGCTCTAGGGAACCCTGCTACGGCCTGTTTCACTACAACGAAGACTTTACATTTTTTTAAAAATGTAGTTCGTTGGCTAAGAGCTTGGGCATGTTCTCAGGATGCGAAAAGCACAATATAAATACATGCTTCTTTTTCTTTCTTTGCTATGGTTAGTTCTGCTAAGGACGCAACAAAAAAGCATCAATATGCACTGGAGAACATGGAGAGAAGTAAAGAAAAGCCGACCCTAAGCAAATGTTTGGAATAATTAGTCAGGCATAAGCGGTAAAAGAATCAGGACCATGCAAACACAGGAGGATGTTATTAAGGGAAAGTCAGAGTACAGAGATAGGAACGTCAATGGCTCAAATGGTTTTTTCTAGTCCTTTTTTATGTTTGTGTGCCAACTTCAAATGGCACTTTGTAAATGTGTTGATATCAGTGTGTTAGGGGTGGAATCTTGTGGAAGCAAGGAGGCTCCCCGGAGAGTTGTTGAGACTTCCACGTTGCCTCTTCTCTGGAAGGCCGCCCGCATCCTGCGCCACTCATCATGACAGGCCTGAAGTGGGCCTTTCTCCCAGGAACAAGAGTGGCCAGGCTATCAGAGCTTGGCAGCTTTTCTGTACTCAGCAGTGGCACCCGGGGAGGCGGTGGCTGTTGCTGGTAGAACATGCACGCAAAGCTTCAGATTGCTGAAGAACCCAGGCACAGATGAGTGATGGCGAGAATGGGGGGGGGGCAACTTTGCTTGTCATGCTTCCTACATGGTGAACTCTTGTCCGCTTAATCACCCATTTAAGGGCCTTGACTGACAGCAGGGCAAGGGAGTCTTAATCAAGGTGGCGGTGGGAAGGTGACGGGGTTCCCAGCTACCACCCTCCCACCTGATTGAATGCCTCCTGCCACCAAATTCACAAGATTCCACCCGATGTCATCAAGTTAAATGCATAAGAGAACAAAGTAACAATAATGCAATTGGAAAGCTTTCCGCCAATAACGTGGCGAGATTCTAAGAGAGCCAAAAGTGAGGTGATAATAGTCCAGTATGAACTGAAGAGTTAATATGAAAACTGTCCAAAAATGTCTTTGTTTGTCAATCAATCAACACCACTCCTCCCACCAATAAATGTGCAGGGCTGCTGTTCATTAGAATCCAGTGTTTCCAACCTGCAACATCAATGCTACCTCCCTCTCTCCACAAATGTTGCCTGCCTGACTGACTTGCTGAGCGATTCCAGCATTTTCTGTTCTCATTTCAATAGATTTCTGAATTTAGTAAATTTCCCACAGGCTGCTGGATGTATAATAGTATCAGGTTAGGAAAAGGAAATGTAAACAGTCACTCTTCACCTCATGTGATGCACGCTCCTGAATGGCATTTGACAGGAACTGGAACTTTCCATAGTCCAGCGCGCTCAGTCTGAGCTGCGGGATGCACAATAGTGTCAAGAGACTGCTGGGAAGGGCAGCAGAGTGGTGCCGTGGTTAGCACTGCAGTCTCACGGCGCCGAGGTACCAGGTTCGATCCCAGCTCTGGGTCACTGTCCGTGTGGAGTTTGCACATTCCCCCTGTGTTTGCGTGGGTTTCGCCCCCACAACCCAAAAGATGTGCAGGGGTGCAGGGTGGGTGGATTCAACACGTTATATTGCCCCTTAATTGGAAAAAATGAATTGGGCACTCTAAATTTTTTTACATTTTTAAAAAAGAGACTGCTGGTAAGGAAAAGATTTGGAGGTTATGGGCAATACAGTAGTTAGCACTGTTGCTTCACAGCGCCAGGGACCCAGGTTCGATTCCCGGCTTGGGTCAACTATCTGTGCGGAGTCTGCATGTTCTCTTCGTGTTTGCGTGGGTATCCTCCGGGTGCTCCGGTTTCCTCCCACAAGTCCCGAAAGATGTGCTAATAGGTAATTTGGACATTCTGAATTCTCCCTCAGTGTACCCGAACAGGCGCCGGAATGTGGCGACTAGGGGCTTTTCACAGTAACTTCATTGCAGCCTACTTGTGACACTAATAAAGATTATCATTATTGTGGAGGGAATGGAAAAATAAAGCAACAAGGATGACCAAATGCGAAAGTGGTCTCCTTGTAACCACCGATTAAGACTGACAAACTACATAGAGACCTAGAAGATAGGAACAGGAGGAGGCCATTCGGCCCTTCGAGCCTGCTCCGCTGCGAATCATCCAAATCAACAGCCTGGTCCAGCTTTCCCCCCAATATACTTTTGATCCCCTTTGCCCCAAGAGCTATATCTAGCTGCTTTCTGCGGTAGCGAATTCCACAGTCCGACCACTCTCTGGGTGCGCTTGCAGGGGAAGCTACGACTGGTTTCACAATTTGGACCCATTTAATTCATCTAATTACTGTGGTCACATAACTGGAATAGAAGGTTTAGGCTGAACCAACGCAACACTGCACTAATCATCTCTGCATATATAATGGCTCTTCGTTCTAATCCAAGCTTCTGTCAAGCACAAAGGCAAATCCTTACCAGAATAAGACTGCGGCACATCTGTCACTAATGGAAGGCCACTAGCAAAGAAATCCACGAGGACTGCAGAAACTTGAGAAGTGAGGGTGCTCCATTCCGCTTCACTTTCCTGTGAAAGTTTAATGCTTTTATTTAAATTAATCCTCGGCACCATGTTTGTATTTCAAATAACCAGGAAAATGTAATAATGAGGGTCAGTGGCAATGCTCACCTTTGTTATTGTGATGAAGTCAGGGCCGAAGAACACACCTTTAACCCCTTCTATATGGAATAGCTGCCTGAAAATGAATATAATCACAGGAGTACTTACTCCAAAAGTCAGAACAACTTGCTTTTCAAATCAACATTAAACACTTCCTACATAAAGCACTTCTGCTCCTTCATACACATCTTGTTATAATTTTAACTCTTAGGTTATAAACTGCAGCTTTGGCCACATGTGATTTTTATTTGGAAGGAAAGATTAATCATTGTGACAAAGCACAAACGCCTGCTGAGAATTGAACAACATTAGTGTGCGAGCACACAGGGTGCTCGGGCTTTCGTGCATTGCGATATGCAGCTCGACGGCGCAGACATGTGCGATGAATGTAGGAAATTGTTGTTGGAGATATTGTATTAAAAATAGTTGTGGTGATATTTTTGTATATCCTGGTTTAACATACAGGCAGGCGGTGTGTCTGCAAAAGATGCAATTAAGATGTCGTAAAAGGCTTCCGGGTGTGGCGATGACCAGCTAAGTCGCACGTTTCGGCACCTCCCGTTGAAACTGACTTTTGGGCTCTTATTAGGAGCCCCAACGGCAATTTTTAACGGCCAAAGTCAGTGTGCGGTGAAATAGGAGGGAATCCCCCCGGATAAATATGGATAAAGGAGAGGATAGCGGCCGGATTGCAGTGGATCCACTGGAGCAGCGGCAAGGAAGGGAAGCTCGAAGCAAGATGGCGTTGGAAGGTGGCCGTTTGGTATGGGGCCCGGAGCAACAAGAGTTCCTGCGGCGCTGTGTGGAAGAGCTGAAGAAGGAGGTGTCAGCCCCGATGCTACAGGCGATTGAAGGGCTAAAGGAGGCGCAGAGGACCCAGGAGTTGGAGCTTCGGGTCGTGAAGGCAAAGGCTGCGGAGAATGAGGATGAAATACAGGGCCTGGTGGTAAAGACAGAGATGCACGAGGCACAGTACAAAAGGTGTGTGGAGAGGTTGGAAGCCCTGGAGAATAACTCGAGGAGGAAGAATTTAAGAGTCTTGGGTCTTCCCGAAGGCACAGAGGGGGCGGACATCGGGGCATATGTGAGCACGATGCTTCACTCGCTAATGGGATCGGAGGCCCCGACGGGCCCCTTTGGAGGTGGAGGGAGCTTATCGAGTTCTGGTGCGAAGACCTAAGGCAGGAGAAATACCTCGAGCCATAGTGGTGAGGTTTCACCGCTACAATGACAGAGAGATGGTTCTAAGATGGGCGAAGAAAACTCGGAGCTGCAGATGGGAGAACGCGGTGATCCACGTATACCAGGATTGGAGTGCGGAGGTGGCGAGAAGGAGGGCAAGTTTCAACCGGGCCAAGGTGGTGCTCCATAAAATGGTTAAATTTGGAATGTTGCAGCCGACGAGACTGTGGGTCACACACCAAGGGAAGCACCACTACTTTGAGACGGCAGAAGAGGCGTGGACATTCATTGTGGACGAGAAGCTGGAATAGTCTGGCGAGAGAAAAAGCTTCTGTTATAAAGTGGTGGGGTGATTATGTGGGACGAGGAAAGGGAAGGGGGGGGGGGGGGGGATTTTTTCAATTTTGTAACTTTTCTCTTTTCCCCTCGTGTGGGGTGGGGTAGGGGGGGGGGTGGGGGGAGTATGGGGAACTGTGGGCGCCGGTGGGAAGGAAAGGAGAAGGAGAAGGGAACTGCGCCATCAGGGGCGGGGTCGAGTGGGAAACGCGGGCTTTGCTCCCGTGCTATGGTAATTGTGGCGGGAACGGGGACGCAGGAAGGAGGGGGCCTCGCACAATGAGGGGCCGAGGACAAACGGGGGAAGCTGAGGTCAGCCAGAGTTTGCTGACTTCTGGGAGCAACATGGGGGGTGCAACTACGCTAGAAAGGGATCTAGCGGAGGGGGGGGGGGTTGTTAACTGGGTTGCTGCTGCTAAGGGGAAGGGGGAGCTGTTATGGGGCGGGGTGGTCGGGACGGGAGAGCACCGTCGGTGGGATATACGGGTACGTGGGAACCGGGTGAGGAGCTGGGTTAGAAAAGGGGATGGCTAGTCGACATGAGGGGGGGGGGGGTAAAGAGCCCCCCAACCCGGTTGATCACGTGGAACGTGAGAGGGCTGAATGGGCCGATTACACGGGTACTCCCATCCCAAAGAACTTAAAGGCAGATGTGGTCATGTTGCAGGAGACGCACCTGAAACTGGCAGATCAGGTTAGACGACGTAAAGGATGGGTGGGGCAGGTGTTCCATTCAGGCTTAGATGCAAAGAATAGGGGGGTGGCTATTTTAGTGGGGAAACGGGTACTGTTTGAGGCAAAGACCATAGTGGCGGACAGTGGGGGTAGATACGTGATGGTGAGTGGCAGATTGCAAGGGGAGGCGGTGGTTCTGGTGAACGTATACGCCCCGAACTGGGATGATGTAAACTTCATGAAGCGTATGCTGGGGCGTATCCCGGACCTGGAGGCGGGAAAGCTGGTAATGGGGGGAGACTTCAATATGGTGCTTGATCCAGGGCTGGACTGGTCTAGGTCTAAGACCGGGAGGAGGCCGGCAGCGGCCAAGGTGCTTAAGGACTTCATGGAGCAGATGGGAGGAGTAGACCCCTGGAGATTTATTAGGCCTAGGAGTAAGGAGTTTTCATTTTTCTCCCATGTTCACAAGGTGTATTCACGGATAGACTTTTTTGTCCTGGGAAGGGCACTGATTCCGAAGGTGACAGGGACGGAGTACATGGCCATAGCCATTTCGGACCACGCTCCACATTGGGTAGATCTGGAGGTAGGAGAGGAAAAGGAGCAGCACCCACTCTGGAGATTGGATGAGGGGGTATGTCTAAGGGTGAGGGGGTGTATCAAAAGGTACCTGGAGCTTAATGATAACGGAGAGGTCCAGGTGGGAGTGGTCTGGGAGGCGCTGAAGGTGGTGGTCAGAGGGGAACTGATATCCATAAGGGCCCATAAAGGGAAGCAAGAGAGCAAAGAAAGGGAGCGACTGTTGAGAGAACTTCTGAGGGTAGACAAGCAATATGCAGAGGCTCCGGAGGAGGGACTGTACAGGGAAAGACAAAGGCTACATATGGAATTTGACCTGCTGACCACGGGCAAGGCAGAAGCACAGTGGAGGAGGGCACAGGGAGTACAGTATGAGTATGGAGAGAAGGCGAGCCGGTTATTGGCCCAACAACTGAGGAAGAGGGGAGCGGCGAGGGAGATAGGTGGGGTGAGGGATGAGGAAGGTGAGATGGAACGGGGAGCGGAGAGGGTGAACGGGGTGTTTAAGGCATTCTACGAGAGGCTGTATAAGGCTCAGCCCCCGGAAGGGAAGGAGGGAATGATGCATTTCCTAGATCGGCTGGAATTCCCGAAGGTGGAGGAGCAGGAGAGGGCGGGACTGGGAGCACGGATTGAGGTGGAGGAGGTGGTAAAGGGGATTGGGAGCATGCAGGCAGGGAAGGCCCCGGGACCGGATGGGTTCCCGGTGGAATTTTATAGGAAATACATGGACCTACTGGCCCCGCTTTTGACGAGAACCTTTAATGAGGCCAGGGAAAGGGGGAAGTTGCCCCCGACTATGTCGGAGGCGACGATATCGTTACTCTTAAAGAAGGAAAAAGACCCGCTGCAGTGCGGGTCTTACAGGCCTATTTCCCTCCTGAACGTGGATGCTAAGCTCCTGGCCAAGGTGATGGCGACAAGGATAGAGGATTGTGTCCCGGGGGTGGTCCACGAGGATCAAACTAGGTTCGTTAAGGGGAGACAGCTGAACACGAATATACGGAGGCTGCTAGGGGTGATGATGATGCCCCTGCCGGAGGGGGAGGCGGAGATAGTGGTGGCGATGGACGCTGAGAAAGCATTTGACAGAGTGGAGTGGGACTACCTATGGGAAGTGTTGAAGAGATTTGGTTTTGGAGAGGGGTTTATTGGATGGGTACAGCTGCTATATAGGACCCCGGTGGCAAGTGTGATCACGAACAGGCAGAGGTCCGACTACTTCAGTCTTTATAGAGGGACAAGACAGGGGTGTCCCCGGTCTCCGTTACTGTAAGCATTGGCAATTGAGCCACTGGCCATAGCACTGAGGGGCTCTAGGAAGTGGAGGGGAGTACTCAGGGGAGGAGAAGAACACCGGGTATCATCGTATGCAGATGATCTATTGCTGTATGTTGCGGACCCAGTGGAGGGGATGCCTGAGATAATGTGGACACTCAGGGAGTTTGGGGAATTTTCGGGGTACAAATTGAATATGGGGAAGAGTGAGTTGTTTGTGGTGCATCCGGGGGAGCAGAGCAGGGGAATAGATGACTTACCGCTGAGGAAGGTAACAAGAGATTTCCGGTACTTAGGGATCCAGATAGCCAGGAACTGGGGAACCCTACATAGGCTTAATTTAACACGATTGGTGGAACAGATGGAGAAGGATTTTAAGAGATGGGACATGGTGTCCCTGTCACTGGTGGGCAGGGTGCAGGCGGTCAAAATGGTAGTCCTCCCGAGATTTCTTTTTGTGTTCCAGTGACTCCAGTGATGGTTACGAGGGCTATTTTCAAAAAGATTGAGAAGAGTGTTATGAGCTTTGTGTGGGCTGGGAAGACCCCGAGAGTGAGGAGGGGGTTTTTGCAGCGTAGCAGGGATAGGGGGGGACTGGCACTGCCGAGCTTAAGTGATTATTATTGGGCCGCCAATATCTCAATGGTGTGTAAGTGGATGGGAGAAGGGGAGGGAGCGGCGTGGAAGAGACTGGAAATGGCGTCCTGTAAAGGAACCAGCCTACAAGCATTGGCGACGGGGCCGTTGCCATTCTCCCCGAAGAAATACACAAGTCCAGTGGTGGTGGCAACGCTGAAAATTTGGGGGCAGTGGAGACGGCATAAGGGGAGATGGCATAAGGGAATGACGGGTGCCTTGGTGCGGTCCCCGATAAGGAATAATCATAGGTTTGTCCCGGGGAGAATAGGTGGGGGATTTAGAACATGGCAGAGAGCAGGGATTGTGCAACTGAAGGATCTGTTCCTAGACGGGACGTTTGCGAGTCTGGGAGGGCTGACGGAAAAATACGGGTTGCCCCAGGGGAATGCATTTCGGTATATGCAATTGAGGGCTTTTGTGAGGCAAGAGGTGAGGGAATTTCCGCAGCTCCCGAAGCAGGAGATTCAGGATAGAGTGATTTCGGGGACATGGGTGGGGGATGGTAGGGTGTCAGATATATACAGGGAAATGAGAGACGAGGGGGAGATCATGGTGGATGAGCTGAAGGGAAAATGGGAAGAAGAGCTGGGGGAAGAGATCGAAGAGGGGCTGTGGGCAGATGCCCTACGCAGGGTAAACTCTTCGTCCTCGTGTGCCAGGCTTAGCCTGATACAATTCAAGGTCTTGCACAGGGCGCACATGACCGGAGCAAGGCTCAGTAAATTTTCCGGGGTAGAGGATAGGTGCGGGAGATGCGCGAGAAGCCCAGCGTACCACACCCACATGTTTTGGTCATGCTCGGCACTGCATGGGTTCTGGGTGGGGGTGGCAAATGTGCTTTCGAAGGTGGTGGGGATCCGGGTCGAGCCAAGCTGGGGGTTGGATATATTCGGGGTTGCAGAAGAGCCGGGAGTGCAGGAGGCGAGAGAGGCTGATGTTTTGGCCTTTGCGTCCCTAGTAGCCCGGCGAAGGATATTGTTAATGTGGAAGGAAGCTAAACCCCCGGGCGTGGAGGCCTGGATAAACGACATGGCAGGGTTTATAAAACTGGAACGGATAAAGTTCGCACTAAGAGGTTCGGCTCAAGGGTTCACCAGGCGGTGGCAACCGTTCATTGACTACCTCGCAGGGCGAAAAAGGAACTGGGAAAGTAGCAGCAGCAACCCGGGGGGCGGGGAGGGCTCGGGTGGGTCCTCAGGGGTGTTTTTGTATGGATATTTTTACTTGGATATGTATATTGGCTTGTTTGATTTTATTATTTGGGAGTTAATATTTTGTTATGGCAGTTGCCATTTAGTTTATATATTATTTATTTATTAAAATCAGTCACTATTATTTATATTGTTTTATTGTTGTAAAAGGGAAAAATTTTTGTACTGTTTTGTTTGGCCGAAAAAAATTTGAATAAAATATATATTTTTTTAAAAATGTCGTAAAAGTGTCAGGGGGCCTGGCCCTTCCAAACCTGATGTATTATTATTGGGTGGCTAATGTGGAGAAGGTGCGGGGCTGGAGTAGGGAGGAGGGAGGCTTTGTGGGTGAGGATGGAGGCAGGCTCTTGTAAGGGGTCGGGGTTGCAGGTGCTGGCATTGGCACCGCTCCCATTTGCCCCAGGGAAATATTCGGGGAGTCCAATGGTGGTCGCCACGGTGAAAATATGGAGGCAATTCCGGCAGCACTTTAGGTTATGGGCGGAGTCAAATTTGATGCCGATCTGAGGGAACCATGGGTGTGAGCCAGCGAGGATTGATGCTGGGTTTCGGGAATGAGAGGAGCTCGGGGTGATAGAAATGAAGGACCTATTTCTAGAAGGGCGGTTTGCGAGTTTGGGGAGAAGTTTGGGATCCCGCAGTGGGAGGTTTTCAGGTATATGCAGGTGTGGGATTTCATGCAAAATGTCTTTTATACTTTTCCGGTGGCACCACCCTCCTCTTGTTGGAGGCGGTGCTGTTGATGATTGGCTGGGGGGAGGAGAGGTCATCTGGGGGATCTATGGGAGGATTTTGGAGGAGGATATAGTGTCTCTGGAGGGGGTTAAGGCCAAGTGGGAGGAGGAGTTAGGGATGGCGCTGGAGGAGGGGTTGTGAAGCGTTGCGGAGGGTGAATGCCTCAACATCGTGTTCGAGGCTGGGGTTGATACAGCTAAAGGTAGTACATAGAGCGCACCCGATGAAGTGGAGGATGAGCCGGTTGTTTGAAGACGTGGAGTGTACTTGTGAGCCGTGTGGGAGTAAAATATTTTCAAAAACTGGTTGTAAAAGTGGGATAATCATTGATTATAACCATTTAATTGTTTACTTATATAGGGCTAATGGACTTTTGTTTATAGAAATAAGGTTCCCTGGGGTTTAGGTAATTGACGGGTTGTGTTTAGCCTTAGTAAGTTGGTCATAAGACAGTTAGTGGGATAGATTGAGGAGGCAGGTCTCTAGCAAGCAGCTTTGCTTTTAGTCTGCCAAAGACAGAAGGACTTGCAACTTATGTCTGAAAGGGTTTCTCTTTTGCTGAAAGCAACTCTCTATACAGCGGACAGCAAGTATCTTTGCGTTTGCTAACTTTATTTACACGTGGCTTTTGACCTGTAATGGGCTTTGCTTAATTGGAGATAGAAAAGTTCCAAGTAAGAAGTTAAACTGTTTCCTTATATTGTTAAAAATTGTGTAACTGTTAATTGTAAGCTATTTTCTGTGATGTTAATGCAATTGGTTCTGAGTTAAGAATAAAGTCGGTTTTAATATTTTTTTTAATCCCTTGTTTGTCAGTGGAATTACTCCTCGGGGTGAAGTATGCCTTCCTCACGGTTGGGGTTGCTTGTCCAGTTTCCTGACACACATTGGGGGCTGATCCGGTATCCTAACACTGTAAATTCTTTTACAATTTGTGTGCAGCAAGGCCTGTACTTGCTCCTGTAAAAACTATGATTAGGCATCATTCTTTACACCATAAAATAGTTTAAAATCTTGTAATACAGAGCTTACATGGGCTTTTTAATAACAGAACAGTACCAGGCTCTTTAGATGCCAAACTGCTTGAGGTTATTCCTTACAGTGAGAAGACTATCTGCTGCAGTTTTAAATTATATACAGGTCTTCCTCCAAGTGAGAAGCCTGTTATTTCGAAGGGTGATGAGGTAGCATTGTCAGAAAAGTATCTGGATGTTCTGGAAGAAACTTTGAGAGATTCCAGGTACTCCAGACGATGTACAAAAATACACGTGCACATACCACCTACATTTTAACCCAGAGATCCACGACCCACTTCCAAGACTAACGTCCACAATATGCACCAGCTGTGGATCAGTGGCAGAACCCTTTGTTACGAAACTCCGCTGATGTTATGTGCTAGAGTGTTCCAACCTGAAACACTGGTTTTGTGTGGTGTATTGTTTTCTTTGGTAATAGCTTACAATGAACTGTTACACAATTCTTTGGACATTAGTGAGGAATGTCTGCGGAAACAGCGAGAACTCAAACCTCTCTTTCATTAAACAACAACAGAAGTATTTATTAAAGTAGAAGAAAGATAATGAAACACCACAAAGAACAATCTTATACTTTGGCACATTAACAGTAAGCGCTTAGTCCCTCAAAAACTGGAAACCCAAAAGCATCTGTTCATCCCATAACCCTAAATTTTATTGAAACCCTCCATCTCCCAAATAATAACCATAATCTATTGGTCAAATCTAGCCAGTGACCATCACACCCTATGGTCTAAGTGACCAGGACTTGGGAATGGTCTTTGGTTCAGCGCAGAAAACAAATTTTTGTGCAACCTGTCTTTTGCTTTCAACATTTCATCTCTAGCTACCCCTCTTTCACTCTCGCTGTTGCTTCTTCAGCACCTCGTCTGTGACTAGCCTGCTTCCTGGCTCACAGCATACGGACTACTAAATGTATCAATTGTAAAGGACATCTGTTCCCTATTCTTTCCTTTCTCTTAGATGCTGCCCAGATATGGTTGACAAAATACCTGCCAGTTTGATTTTGCATGTGCAAAAAGCAATACATTCACCTTAGTAGCATCCTACCGTTTTGTGACACCATGCTTTGTAGTTCAGAAGGTTGTGGGTACAAATCCCACTCCAGAAACGTGCCACTTCAGTGTGGCACTGAGCTGCATTGTTGAATGGTCACCTTTTGGATGAGAGATTAAACCATGTCTGCCCTTCACAGCTAGAGGTTAAAGATTCCACAAGTAATTCCATGAAGAAGAAGCCTTCCCGGTTTGCTGGCCAATCTTTCATCTTCAACTGATATTAAGTGGTCATTCATATCATCGCTGTTTGAGGGACCTTGCTGTGTGAAAATTGGCTGCTGCGTTTCCTATACTACAATGGTGACTTAAACTTCAAATGCACTTAATTGACTGTTAACTGGTTTCGGACGTCATGAGGTGGTAACAGGGACCAGAACAATGCACGTCTTTCTTGGTATAACCATATGCTACATCTTACGACCTGACCTAGCTTAAACTTGTACTTACTTGGCTAAAGGTGAGAAATGAGCTGCATTGACGTTTGGAAAATCCATGGTTCCCGATGCTATAATTTGACGACCAGCGAGAAACTTCACACTGTTAGGGTTTGGTGTGTCCTGGGTCTGTATCGCCATGAATCGTGCTATAAAGAAAATATTGTATTTCAGAAAGTGCTACATCATTGCTACATTCTGCCAAAGTCTCCTAGACATTGACGCGGTGTTAGAAACAATTAACAGAAAACGTTGGACAACCTCAGCCGATCTGACCGCATCTGTGAAGAGAGAAGGGAACTAATGTTTCGAATCTGGATGGCTCTGTCACAGTTGGGAGAGAACTGGAAATAGGATGATTTAAACTGTTGATGGGGGTGCATGGAACAGTGGGGCTAGATAAAGGGCCAGCGATAGGTTGAGATTGACAAAGGTGCCATGGGGGTAATGAGGGTACCCCATAAAGAGGTCAGAATGTGTCAATGACAGAACAGCGGTAAGCAGCGAGTTGAAAGATTACTTGGAATAGGGAATAGATGGCCCAAGTGGAGTGGGGTGAGGGGATAAGAGGGGAGACAGTGGTGAGGGAAAATCGGATCAATGGAAGAAATGGAAATAAATTTATAGAAATGAAAATGGGGTGATGGTGGAGGACAGCGTTCACAATCTGAAGTTGTTGAACTCAGTGTTAAGTCCGGAAGGTTGGAACGCGCCTCATCGGAAGATGAAGTGCTGTTCATCCAGCGTGCACTGGTTTTTCGGGCAGTATTAGTTAGTCCTGGTCAGGAGTGGACGGAAATGGTACAGTCTTCACTGACGTGCAACATAAAGGTGGTTTTGGCTCCTCAGCATTACCCAATTTTAATTATCCATTCTGTTGGATAATGAAGATTCCACTGTTTGGCACGTTGCAAGACCTTGTTGGCAACCTCAGAACGGCCATTCGACAACTTTTAGGGGAAAGGAAAACTTGCACTGTTGCAGCTGTCCTGAGGCCTGGATATTAAAGAAAATTTGATCCACTGGGCTACATTTGGCCTGTTTCAATGTTTCAAGTTCCTTTACCTTGGCAACAGGAGAAAAGAGAAAAAAACTTTGCAACTCAGTTTTTCACATGATGTAGCTCATCAGAGCTTTGCAAAGAGTAACCTGTTGGCACCATTGCACTGTGCGAACCAGCCATCTCTCTACAAAGGGAAGAGTCAAAAATGACCCGGACAAAGGTTCCCTCCAAAGAGGCAGGGTACAATCATGGCTTGCCAGTTGGATTACTTCTTTTTATCGTAGATGTACAAAGTACTCAGTAAAAATGCATTTAATGGTTCAAGATATCCCCAACTTGATGTAGCACAGAAGCAGAGCAAGAACATTTAGTCGAGATGTTGTACGGCTAGATGGGGCAGTTTCACTCGTTTGTTTCTGGTTTTGTGGGACTTTGCACTGTTGCAGCCAATGCTAATTTTGCAATACCCAATGTCAATGCTGTCTGCAGCTGGGCCAACCATCAAATATTGTCGTTTGGAAGGAAAGATGATCAAGAACTTGCTTCATGTGGCACCTTTGAAGACCTCAGGACATCCTTTCAGCCCACAAAGCACTTCTGAGCTGTAGTCAATGTTGAAATTCAGGGCAGCCAATTTATACACAGCAGAGTTCCACAAACAGCAATGAAATGAATGACAGGTCAATCCTTTTAGTAATGTTGGCCACGGTATCAGGTGAGCTCCCTACCCTTAAGTCATGTGATCGTTAATGTATACCTGAAGCAACAAAATACTTGAATAACCACTGACCATGGTGCACTCCATCGGCGCAGCAGCTGATAGTCAGCTTGAATTACAGGCTCAGGTCTTCAAGAGTTTGGCACAGCCCTACATAAGAGGAGAATTCATGACCAACTAAGCTATTTAAAAATGTGTTCTTCGCATGTGGGCATCATGCATTTTCTATCTCTTGAATAGTTGGCGGTGAGCCACCTGCTGGTCGCGTAGGCACACCCACAGTGCTGTCAGGAGATCCAGAACTCAAAGCCAGGCACAGTGAAGGAATGGCATTGGAGCTGGAAGTCAGGATGCTGTGTTAATTGCAATAGCATGGCCCAACAAACAGCAAATTAATGAACTATAGTTTGTGTAAGAAGGTGTGGATTGGGGAAATAGTGGCCAGGACACCAGGAGGACCACCTATGCATCTCTAAACAGCATCACTGAATTTTCTATGGACAATGCAGCACTCCCTCAGGCATGTACAGGTGCTACACTTATGACTGTTAATGTTAATGTTGAAGAACCCATGACCCACCATTAATACCACCCAAAATATATTTTTTTAAACTGCTGTTTGTGAAGCATTATTAATGCAGAACAGAGGTCATGTTCATCGAATCATAGAAACCCTACAGTGCAGGAGTAGGCCATTCAGCCCACCGAATCTACACTGACCCTCCGAAAAAGAGCACGCTACCTCGGCCATATGCCCCACCCTATCCCCATAACCCCCCCCCCCTAACCTTTGGACAATAAGGGTCAATTTATCATGGCCAGTCCACTGAAACTGCACATCTTTGGACCGTGGGAGGAAACCGGGTTAACCTGAGAAAACCCAGGTGGACACGGGGAGAACGTGCAAACTCCACACAGGCAGTCGCCCAAGGCCGGAATCGAACGCGGGTCCCTGGCGCCGTGAGGCAGCAGCGCTAACCACTGTGCTGGCCTTTTTCCAATTTCACCATCTGCTGTGGTGGGATTCGCACTCAGGTCCCAAAGCATTACACTGGGTCTCTGGATTGCCAGTCCAGAGACAATATCACTACACCTACCAGCAAGCTGGTAGACAGTTTCGTAGGCTACAGACTGATTTTAAAGGAGTTACAATCCTTTGCTTCAGCCGCAATCAATAGGTACACTTCATCTGCTATTCAAACAAAACATGGGACAGGCGAGTTGGGACAGAGAGCCCGATCAGCACCTTGCTTTCTTTCCCCTGCCAGTAAACAATTGCTCAAAGTATAGATTATGTTACATGTCACTTCATGGAGTGGTAACTGTCCCCCTACACTTTTCACTGCTAATATTGATCAGAGCATGTCTTAGAACTTGGGCAGTTCTGCAGCTCATCTATCTCACATTGAAAGCAATTTAAAATATTAATTGCAGCCAAGCCTGTTACTTGCACGCTGACAGCTAATAATTGGAGAACAGCACAAAGAAATGCATTTGGTCGCTTTTTCACGTGAGCAATGTTTGCATACAACTTCACTTTTTGAGTCTGTCTTGCACCTCAGCAGATCATTTTCTTCACAAAAAAAATCAGTAAGCTATTCATAAAGAGAAAAACTGCCCAGCTAAAATAAACCAGACATTTCATTATGATAAAAATAACTAAATCAAAATGAAGGCATTACCTGTATGGGTGAGTGGTCAATATTGCACACAATGGGAATTTATGAAAGATAAGCTTCCCCTGCCATCTAGTGGCTGCAAATACAGCTTCCGATCGACACATAATAAAATAGAATTGTATGGAACATCAGGTGGCATGACTTGCACATTCACACAATTTATTTTAAACATAAAATATAAGGAATTGAAGGGGAAAAATGCAGTAGAATCGTAGAATCCTTGCATTGCAGGAGGCCATTCGGCCCATTGAGTTTGTTCCGAACTCTGAAAGAGCACTGTACCCAGGCCCATTCCTCCGCCCTATCACCCGTTACCCCACCTACTTAAGGGGCGATTTAGCATGGCCAGTCCACTTAACCTGCTCATCTCCGGACTGTGGGAGGAAACCGGAGCACCCAAAAGAAACAGACATGGGGAGAGCATGCAAACTCCACACAGACAGTCACCCGAGGCCGGAATCGAACTCGGGCCCCTGGCGCTGTGAGGCAGCAGTGCTAACCGCTGCGCCAGTCTGCCGCCCATGTCGGTCGGTGCCTGTCAACAATTAGTCAGGATATCATCCTACACAGACACAGGATTGCCACGCTACAGCGGGAACAACACAATCAGTCACTTTACACATTCTTGCACACCAAGTCGTTAGACTCTGCACTACTGCCCGCGGATGATCTAGCTGGACTGTAACTTTGACGATGGCACTTTGATGAATGTTTGAGCACACATGAATATGAGCTTGGTGAAAGAATTAAGTTGTTTTTAAGCTCTGAAGCACCTCTGATGCAAACTGACACCCTTTCACTGAACAGAAATTTACTCCATCAGCGAGCATGGCTGTGATGTATGATAAGTTGCTTTAGGAAAGACAAGATCCTTAACACATTGACAGAAATATCACACACCACTGAAAAAGTAATAAGAGGAATGCATGTCGCTGATTAGTCAGGATATCACCTTGTACAGACACAGCACTGCTACGCTACAGCGGAACAACAAAATCAGTCAAAATCAATTAAAACTAACACACTTGACTGTTGTACGGAGGCTCCCATTGAATCTCAACCAAGGGCATCATTCATGCTTTCAAAGGGTAAATGCTAACTAATGAATATGCAAATGAAAAATAATGTTCTTTTAAATATCCACTGGCATTTTGCTGCCATTTGGACTAACATGGTAACATGCACATGACAGCTCAATAGCAAAGGCTGTGTGCTGAGTAACACCAATGTCAGGTACCATGACAGGCTGTCAATAAACCTCATCAGTAATTTAACTCTCTTTGAAAGTTTTCATTAAGGCTTGATGTTTACAAAGATAAATGAGGTTTTCGAGAGACGTTGCCCATTTACAGCCAACGGGATGAGAGTCTGTACAGCCTACACTTCATTACAGCAATCTTCAATTTAGACCGTATTAAATGATCCACAATAGGCCAAGGCAGGGAGGCAAATCTACTTAAAGGTAGCTGGCACATCAGTGGTAGCTAACCAGATAGATTTTGTAAACACTCCAACATCACTACATTTTTTTTTCTTCTCTTATTCCCCCCCCCCCATTAAGGGGAAATTTAGCTTGGCCAATCCACCTAACCTGCACATCTTTGGGTTGTGTGTGTGTGTGTGTGTGTTGGGGGGGGGGGGGGGGAGACCCACGCAGACAGGGGGAGAATGTACAAACTCCACGCGGACAGTGACCCAGGGCCGGGATCAAACCCGGGTCCTCGGCGCCTGAGGCAGCAGTGCTAACCACTGTGCCACCGTGCCGTCCTGAATATCACTAGATTAAGAAGCAATTATTGCTCTCTACGTTATGTTGAGAATAAGCTCCAAATAGCAGTGACACTTGAGTAAATCTTTTCTTCGCAATCCAAGGAAATACCAAATGATTCTTGGACACAAAGTAGCAGTTTCTCATCAGAATAAAATGATGTGAACATATTTAATATATCGGTCTTGTGCACATATATACATGGTATAAAAGTCACGTGTCGCACTTCAAGACATAGTGAAACATTTGTTACTTCCGAGTGACAAAATATCACAGCCAGAATACAGTGTCATCGGAACTGTTTTTTTTCCTCAACAACAGCTAAAGTCCCCTACCCTACACTCTAGTAGAAGAGCAATAGATGTTTCCAAAACAGAATGTTGGAAAAACTTAGCAGGCCTGGCAGCATCTGGAGGGAGAGAGAGAAGCAGAGTTAACGTTTCGAGTCTGTTGAGCTTTGTCAGAACTGGGGTGGAAAATCTGTTGGATATTATACTGTAGCTGGAAGAGATTGAAACAAAAGTGTAGCAATCTTAAGAACAAGAGACAGATGATCAGGTGCAGGGGGCGAGGGAGAGGCCCATATCACTATTGAACACGGATGTGAAAGTGTTGGCTAAGCTGTTGGCGGGGAGAATGGAGGATTGTGTTCCGGGGGTGGTTGCAGAAGATCAAACAGGCTTTGTAAAGGGCAAGCAGCTCGCAAGTAATACAAGGTGGTTGTTGAATGTGGTGATGAATCCGTCGAGAGCTCTGGTACCAGAGGTGGTGGTGTCCATGGACGCGGAGAAAGCATTTGATTGGGTGGAGTGGCGGTACTTGTTCGAAGTTTTGGGAAGGTTTGGGTTTGGGCCAAGATTTGTGGCATGGGTGCAGTTGCTGTATGTGGCGCCAAGAGCGAGGGTGAGGACGAATGATATGAGCTCACAAAGCTTTGACTTACACAGGGGTACGAGGCAGGGGTGCCCGCTGTCGCCGCTGCTGTTTGCGCTGGCCACAGAACCATTGGCGATGGCTCTCAGGAGGTCTGCAGAGTGGCAGGGGATAATGAGGGGATAGAGGGAGCATCGGGTGTTGTTCTATGCCGATTACCCCCTGCTGTATGTTTCGGATCTGTTGGAGAGTATGGGAAGGATTATGGGCCTGTTGGGGAGGTTTGGAGGGTTCTCAGGATACAAGCTGAATGTAGGGAAAAGCGAGGTATTCCCGGTGAATGAGCTGGCACAGTGGGCTAATTTAGGGGGGATGCCATTTACGGTAGCGAGGGATAGGTTTAAGTACTTGGGGATTCAGGTAGCGAGGGAATGGACGGGGCTCCATAAGTGGAACTTAACAAAGCTGGTGGAGGAGGCCAGGGAGGATCTTAAGAGGTGGGATACATTGCACTTAACTTTGGCGGGGAGGGTCCAAGTGATGAAAATAAATATTCTGCCGAGGTTCTTGTTTATCTTTCAGGCACTCCCGATCTTTATACCAAAGGCTTTTTTTCGGAAAGTGGACACAATCATCTCTGACTTTGTATGGGCGGGGAAGGTACCGAGGGTGGGGAGGACCCTACTACAGAGGCAGAAGGTGTGTGGGGGGGGGGGGGGGGGGGGGGGGGGGGGGTGGCGTTGCCAAACTTGCTTCATTATTATTGGGCGGCGAATGTGGACAAGATGCGGCGATGGTGGGAAGGAGAAGGGGTAGAGTGGGTTAGGATGGAGAAGGAGTCTTGTAAGGGGTCTAGTTTGAGGGCTATGGTGACGGCAGCATTGCCAATGGCTCCAAGTAGGTATTCAGGGAGCCCAGTGGTGTGGTCCACGGTGAAGATATGGAATCAGCTGAGGAGACATTTTAGGGTGAAAAGAATGTCGGTGCTAACGCCGCTGTGCGAGAATCATGGGTTTGAGCCGGGGTGGGGGGGGGGGGGGGGGGGGGGCGCGGCTAGTGTATGCAGGAGGTGGAGGGAAGTGGGGCTGGTCAAGGTGAGGGATTTTGTATTTGGAGGAAGTGTTTGCCAGTCTGGAGGAGCTAAGGGAGAGGGTACAGCTGCCGAGGGGTACTGAGTTCAGGTATCTACAGGTTAGGGACTTTGCACGAAAGGGATGGAAGGGGTTCCCTAGATTGCTGGGATACACCCTGCAGGAGCGACTGCTGCTCCGGATGTGGGAGGGGAAGGAAGAATTGGGGATATATATAAGTGGTTGGGGGAGCAGGGAAGCGAGCGGGTGTGAAGAACAAGATGATCATGGAGTTGGGAATGGGGATCGATTGGGGTGTATGGAGTGAGGCACTGCGAAGGGTAAACGGGACCTCCTGTTGTGCAAGGATGAACCTGATACAGTTTAAGGTGGTGCACAGGGTGCATGTGACTCGGGCGAGAATGAGTGGGTTCTTTCAGGGGGTAGCTGATGAGTGTGAGAGGTGTGGGCGGGGGCCAGCGAATCATGCGCACGTGTTTTGGGGTTGTGAAAAATTGGAAAGATTCTGGGCGGGAGTGTCCGCGGTCTTAGCCAGGATAGTGGAGGAGGGAGTGGATCTGGACCCTTTGATGGCGATATTTGGGGTTTCAGAGAAGCCGGAGCTCATGGAGAGGAGGAAGGCCGATGCCTTGGCCTTCGCCTCTCTGATTGCACAGCGACAAATTTTGCTGGAGTGGCAGTCGGAATCGCCACCGGAGGTAGCAGCATGGTTGGGTGACCTGTACGACTTCCTGCGGTTAGAGAAGATAAAGTATGAGTTAAGGGGCTCAGCAGGGGAGTTTGAGAAAAGGTGGGGAGTGTTTGTGACCGTGTTTGAGGGGCTGTTCGCTGCGGGGCGGGGAGAGTGAAAAAGTTGGAAAATCTGTACAAACTGTATAGTTGATTGTTGGGAAGAATGTTTCCCGGGGTGTTTATTTGCTGTAATCTACTTTTGATACAAGTTTGAATAAAACGCGTTTTTAAAAAAAACATTGATACACTTCTGCAGTATACAGCAGATCGCCATCAAAAACAGGAATCTCGATTCCCACCCCCAACCCCAGCTCCTGGCCAAGGTGGCTTCAGGTCAACTGAAGCAACAGCAACTCCAAAGATGTCCAAAGATGTGCAGGTTAGGTGGATTGGCCATGCTAAATTGCCCTTAGTGTCCAAAATTCCCGTAGTGTTGGGTGGGGTTACTGTGTTATGGGGATAGGGTGGAGGTGTGGACTTGGGTAGGGTGCTCTTTCCAAGAGCCGGTGCAGACTCTATGGGCCGAATGGCCTCCTTCTGCACTGTTGATTCTATGATTCTTTGACTCCAACTGTCAGGCGCCCTGGTCTGTGTGACTGAGCAAAATAAAGGAGTACGTGCATAAATGCCTCTCAAAGTAGTAGTTCTGAGAATCATCCTTTCTTAAGTTACAGAATTCAATTAATGTCCCCTCACCATATTTGAACAGTAATGCTTAAAACATCTGTTGATGACATAATTAAGGAAGGCATTGTCTGGAAACAGTCCCCGAGACTTTTGGTTCAACTATCCCAGGATGTGTTTACGCTGTGTGTTTCTCACTGAGAAGCAGTGATTTGCTTTGTCCTGATGTTAAGCCTTGCAGTCTAATATGGAAGCTGCTTCGAGACAGCATTGTAAATAAAGGAAAGCCACTTCCTTTGAACCTTCGGCAGTGCAGGTCAAAATGGAACCAAATCGAAATTACAAAATCAGGAGATACACATTGCATCTTAAGTGTTACGTTTGGGCCTCGAGGGGTTTGGGGGAGGAGAAACCTCAGAAACCCAGAAGCACGATGGCGCAGTGGTTAGCACAGCTGCCTCATAGCCCCAGGAACCCGGGTTCAATTCCGGCCTCCAGTGACTGTCTGTGTGGAGTTTTCACTTCCTCCCCATGTCTGCTCCGGTTTCCTCCCACAGTCCAAAGATGTCAAGGTTAGGTGGATTGGCCATGATCAATTGCCCCTTAGTGTTCGAAGGCGTGTGGGTACAGGGATAGGACGGGAGAGTGGGACTAGGAAGGATGCCCTGAGGGTCGGTGCAGACCCGATGGGCCGAATGGCCTCCTTCTGCACTGTGGGGATTCTATGGGGTAAAGTGAGGAAATAGGAATACTGGTCCATTTGCTTCTGGGAATTGGTGGAACAGGACTGAGAAGGGACTCCCTTGGAAAGAAAACTAAGCTGGAGGCAAGTTCTTGAAGAAAATAACTGGAGAACGGGCCACGGATCCTTGCTGGAAAATTTCTTCATGGGCACATTTCTGCACACTCCAACTCATCATGTTTGTTTCGTGATGTGCTTTGCATTTCTGTGTCAATCTACTCTTACCATTGGATTTTGTTCTATAGCAGTCCTGCTCCTATCCTTCAGTATTCTCCCTGTCCCGTTTCGTTGATTTAGTTGTTGTGCTGCCCTTTTTCCAGCCCCTGGTGGTTCGTTTTGTACATTGCACCAGCAGCCCCCAGCCGCACTGCAAAGTTCTGCATGTGAATAACCCCCTCCCCTGTTGCCGTTGACTGATCTTCTTTTGCTTCACACAACAGTTTAGTTTCCAAAGAATGCTCGTAATGCAAAGGTCGGCGAGTGCATCATGTGTTGGTAGCAGTTTAAAAATGATGTGCTGATAAAATCCAAGGGAGCGCAGTCACTGAACTCAGAGACAGAAAGCAGCAACAAGACATAATAGCAGAGGGATAAAATGTGCATGGGAGCCGGAAGACATGGGGCTCGCGAAAGTGATGGGAAACAGTTACTGATGGGCGTGGGGGGGGGGGAGGAACATGGCAGACGCAAAGAAAGACAGCAGCCTACAAAGATCAGAAACAGGCATAGGAAGTATGTTTGCATCGGAGTGAGACTTAAAACTGAAATGGGGGTAAAAGGGCAGGAGCAGAGATAGCAGTACAGGCCAAATGAACACAAGTTTAAAATCTCAAAAATTTAAGTTGAAAGAAAAATGAATATTGCAACTACAGCACCACCCAGAAAAGTGGACGTGGAAGACACGAGGGTGGGTGGACATAAAGGAAAGTATAATTGTTAAATATGGAAGATTGCGAAGTTAAGTGTAACTCAGGCTGGACAGAGCATTGAGAAAGTGAGACAGCAGAAATTGCATGTAGATGCAAGGCTTAATGTGTAAACACAAATGCTCATGTATACACTCACACATCTCCTTTGGCTGTGTCCCTGGGTTAAAGGCGCAGTCAAGTGTAACTGACAGATAGGACGTGGGCTGCTTGTAGGGACCCCTCCCCCACCACCCCTCTGTATTCAGAACAAATTGGAACAACAACTGAGCCAGCACGTCCTAGTTCCTTTAGCGCCGGAGCTGGAGCGGGATGTTCATAATGTATTTTGATGTGGAGCTCAGATGTTGTGGCTGAGTGAATCAGTCAGCCCTGAACCATGTCCGATGGCCATCTGGTAAAGTGTGAGTCACCCGGAGGCTCAATGATAACAAGAATTGCAGGTCTATCATGAAGAGTTTGGTGGAGAAACAAATCATAATCTTGTAAGTAGCTGAGGAACAAAAGGTTTCAGGGAAGAATAAGTGCCTGAAAGTACCTATGCAAATGCACAATATGCCTGAATTCTTAGACCACCTCTGGGCAACGCCACAGAAAAATGTACTTGCACGTACAAACCATGAAAATAAAATCAAGACAAAATTAATACTCAAGTTGACCAATTCAAAACCAAATGACTTTGTACATTTAGAAGCTCCATTATAGGTTTGGGGCATGTGGTATGGAAATAAGCGTTTTCTTGTCCGAGTACGCTAAAGGTTTTATGTCATCGCTTTTCCACGTGTCTGCTGATTTAGAGGTGGGAGCCAAAAATTCTCAAATTTCAGTAATTCCTCTGCATGCTTCATCTCAGCCTGCACAATCTAACTCCAATAACACAGAGTTGTGTGAATACGAATGGCAACTGACAGTCAAACAACGTTTCACTCCAGGTTTCACAAAACCCCAAGTTTATTAAAACTCTTATTCGTAAAATGCAGGCGCAAGTCGTCAATGTGCCATATTATAAACTCAGCAATCGATTAATTGCCTCTTGCCCTTGAAAAGTACAATGCTTCAAATCACTGAGTGAACAGCAGAATGTAAGACCTGCAGGCGGTGAATGTTTGCTGTCATCTAGTACCAGCTATTGGTGTTTTTTTAAAAACATGAGATTACAAATGCAGAAAAAGGAACGCGAAATTTAGTTGAATGCAAGATCGCTACCTATAGCACAAAGTTATATGCAGATTCTGCATGATATGTTGTGCAAAGATGTGGCTCAAGCAAAAAAATACAGTGCTAGTTCTGTAACTAAGTTAGTCCATTGACTTCTGAGAACATACTTGTGTGTGTGTGTATTTGGGTGGGGGGGTCCCCCAAAAATGCACTACAGAATCCTTCTCAGAAGCCCAAAGTCAAGGGTTTGCATGGATGCCCAGGAGTGCTCATTCCCTATGGGCGACTGGCCTGTTCTAGACTTAAATCACAAATTTCAGATGGTTCTGGCTGTGTTACACAAATAGTTACCCAGAAAACATAAGAATAAAAACCTTGTCCAAATTCTGGGGACTCCCTCACCCCCCACTATCATCCACCACAGGACTTCCCCCACAACCCCCATCCCACAAAGAGCCCCCCATCCCACCACTGTATTCCCCCTCACCCTGACTCTTCACAAGATTCCCCCATACCCATCTTGACCTCCCTCCCTTACCCCACAGGCCTAGATTATGAGGGGCATGGACAGCTGTTCCCCTTAGTTGAAGGATCAGTCACGCGGGGAAGCAGATTCAAGATGAGGGGCAAGCAGGTTTAGAGGGGATGTGAGGAAAAATCTTTTCATCCAGAGGGCAGTGACGGTCTGGAATGCACCGCCTGGGAGGGTGACAGAGGCAGCTTGCCACATATCCTTTAAAAAGTAGCTGGATGGGGTGGCACGGTGGCAGTGGTTAACACTGTTGCCTCACGGCACCGAGGACCCGGGTTCGATCCTGGCCCCGGTCACTGTCCGTGTGGAGTTTGCACATTCTCCCCGTGTCTGCGTGGGTCTCAGTCCCACAACCCAAAGATGTGCAGGGTAGGCCAAAGGACGTCTTCTGCAATGTGTTTTTCTGTGATTCTTAAGGCTGAGTGCTTTCCCTGTATTAATTTGATGCGGGTTCCCGGACAGCAAAAAGGGGTAAATAATAAACATTTGCTACTGCTGTAATTGGATTAAAAAGATTGGTATTTGAGATTAACAATTGCAGTACTAAATTGCAAGATGACAGAAGATTGGCAAATAGGGCAGCATTTAAGGCAGTGGGCTACAAATAGCCTGTTGTGTTTATTCATGTTAGAGACCGCAATAAACTCTTTAGCTAGCTCTCAGGTCGCAATGTTGCAAGGATGTACTGTCCACATCCTCTCCCAAGCAAACTGCACTTTCTCCTATGCTATTCTTACAAATGCAGAACATACTGTACATAAGGCGTCTCTCTCGCACAACAAACCTGTGCCAGCATCTTGAAAGAGCAATCCAATTAGTCCCATTTACCCCCTCACTGCCCTTCTCAACTGCACTGCAAGATTTACCTCAAGTATTTATCAAAAGTGGTTATTAAATTTGCTTCCTCTACCATTTCTGGAAAGTACGTTTCAGATCACAATGCGCTGTGCAAAATACAATGCTCGTTGTCACTCTAGAATCATAGAATCAGGGGCGGCATGGTGGCGCAGTGGTTAACACTGCTGCCCCATGGTACCGAGGGCCCGGGTTCGATCCTGGCCCCGGTCACTGTCCGTGTGGAGTTTGCACATTCTCCCAGTGTCTGCGTGGGTCTCACCCCCACAAGCAAAAAGATGTGCAGGGTAGGTGGGCTGGCCATGCTAAATTGCCCCTTAATTGGGGAAAACAAATTAGAATCATAGAATCAAAACAGTGCAGAAGGAGGCCATTCAGTCCATCAAGTCTGCACCAACCCTCTGGAAGAGCACCCTACCTAGGCCCACTCCCCACCGTATCCCCGTAACACAATCGCCCCACCAAACTTTCTGGACACTAAGGGCAATTTAGCACGGCCAGTCCACCTAACCTGCACACCTTTGGACTGTGGGAGGAATCCGGAGCACCCGGAGGAAACCCATGCAGACGCGGAGAGAATGTGCAAACTCCGCACAGACAGTGACCCAAGGCTAGAATCGAACCCGGGACCCTAACGCTGTGAGGCAGCAGTGCTAACCACTGTGCCACCTTGTCGCCTAACCTTACTGGTTGTTGATCTGGCTGATATTCCCCAAACTTCCCTGTCCAGTTACCACCTGCTGTGGGGTACAGAAGCAGATTAAATGGTCGTGTCAGGGTCCGGTGTGCGGGTGTGAGAGAGAGGGGTGGGGGGGGCGGGGGGGGGTTGGATGATCGGACGGGGCCTTTCTGCAGGGGAAGTGGATTGTGCAGCTGGCCCACAGGTTATGTTGACAGCACACTGATTGCAGAAACCTCCTCAGGCAGCCAAGTGGATCCAGGGGTTAATTATGAAGGCACCTAACTACCGTATCCAACAGATCCTCATCTTGAGGAAGCTGCGGGATTCCCGAGATCTGGGAAACATGCCGGAGCAGTAATAGCTGCAGAAAAATGAGCCTCTCTGCGTCATTATCATACTTACCACTGTCACCCACTGCCTCTGGCCGAGTTGGCTGCTTGCTCGCCCGCTTTCCAGCTGCAGTTCAAACTAGATTGGAAGTGGGTTTGGGTTGGGAAGCAGGGTTTCTCTAACTTTAATCCCTAACCTGACACAAACCTGTCCATTTCTGTCAGCTGAATCATATGACCACACAGGCACTAGGTAGCGCGGTGAGCCAGCACACGGGTATCGGGCACAGCAGTGCAGATTAGAACACAGGTGGTGGGGAGTTGGAACGCTATCTTATTTACTGGTGGCATAACCAACGGGGGATGAACATTTTCATCCTCTGCTTGCAACTACACTCTGCCCTGGGAATGACAGCTCAGCTCAATAGTTGTGAGCCAAAAGAAAAATCCCAAATGTGGCATCAACATTGAATGAGAGTAGAACGATGGGTGAGAACAGAAATATCAAAATGCCACATCAGGGTTGTTGTCTCTACGTTGGGCCAAGTCAAGCTCCTGGGCAGGGTGGAAAGACTGCATCGAACCAGCTGAGGAATATGTCTGAAACTGAAAAACGTATGTATGGCCCAGCATGATAACACCTTATTTGACAAGTGTAAACTTTCACACCAAAAAGTACACATAGTATTTTAATACATTAGCATACATATCCTTTGTAGATTTGCACCTTAATGGCTTGCAGATTTACTGCTGTGTCACTAAATGTTTAAGTACATCAAACTACAGTAAAATGTAATTTTATAAATTGGTCTTAAGTCATAATGCCTTCGCAAGTGCAAGAGCAGTCACTTGCTCGACCCTCCAAGGAAGTCTAGACATAGACATAGAATTTACAGTGCAGAAGGAGGCATTTGGCCGATCGAGTCTGCACCGGCCCTTGGAAAGAGTACCCCACTTAAGCCCACACCTCCGCCCCATACCCGCAACCCAGCAACCCCACCCAACCCCTTTTGGACACTAAGGGCAATTTAGCGTGGCCAATCCACCTAACCTGCACGTCTTTGGACTGTGGGAGGAAACCGGAGCTCCTGGAGGAAACCCACGCAGACAGGGGGAGAACAAGTCTAGAAACACATGTGCAGATTCAGACACTGTGCAATGGACTTTCTCTTGTGATTTCACTGTCTACATGTCAATAACTCTGTTAAAATAATACTTTGACAGAGGACTAGAGAGCGTAGTGTATTAGACGGTGGCCCACGACCTCTGGAACCTAGGTTTAGATCCAATCGAGGCGAATGAGTTGAACCATCTCCCTTTCTTGCAAAAGCCTGAACAGATTTAGACAGTGTGATTACAGTTGCTTGTACAGCTATTAATTAGATATTAAAGAGAGGCAGGAGGATGGGAAATCTTACACCCTCACAAGAGAGGATTTCTCTTTTTTCACCAGGGAGCTGCAGTCAATGGCAGATGGATTTTTTTTTAAAGGGTTTGCATTTACGAAGCACCTGTCACAACCTCAGGGCGTCCCAAAGTACATCACAGCCAATGAACCACTTTGGAGGTGCAGTCACTATCGTAATGTCAGCTGCTAATGCAGCAAATAAGTTCAAAATACACACAGCAATTAAATGAATGACCAGGTAATAGAATTCAACAGAATTGGCTGAAATGTTGGCCAGGACACCAAAAGAATTCCGTAGAATCATAAAGTTCCTACAGTGCAGAAGGAGGCCATTCGGCCAATCAAGTCTGCACCAACCCTCTGAAAGGGCACCCTACCTAGGTCCACTCCCCTGCCCTATCCCTGTGACCCCCATCTAACCTGCACATCTTTGGACACTAAGGGGCAATTTGGTATGGCCAATCCACATTACCTGCACATCTTTGGGGTTCGCCATGGGATCTGTTACATCCAGCCAAGACAGAGCCTCAGTTTAATATCTTATCTGAAATATGGTACCTCTGACAGTGCAGCACTCCCTCGGTACTATACCCAAGCGGCAGCCTAGATTGTGTGCTCAAGTTCCTGGAATAGGACTTACAGCCACGTTCTCCTGACTCAGAGATGAGTGTGTCATCACTGAGACACGGTTGATGTGCTTGACTTGCGCGGTAAAACATCACAAGGTGCTCTGCAGCAACACAATTAGACAAAACAGACAAGTCACACAAAGAGATTTTAGAAAAGGTGCCCAACAGCCTGGTCAAAAAGGTAGGCATCAAGGACTGGCCTAAACGAGGAAGGGATAGTGAGTGGAGGGGTTTAGGAAAGAAATTTCAGAGCTCAGGCCTCGGCAGCTGAAGGCCGACAGATTCATTTGCTGAAGCTTCATGAATACTGGCATGGAATTGGGGGCAATTTATTTTAACATAGCTCTGCACCAGACACAGCTCAGCCAACACTTTGCGGCAACGCCTGCGCTGTCAAGAATAAACCATCACTGCTCGCCCCGTCTATGGCATGAAATCAACGATGGCACAGCAAACTTACCAGCAGTAAACCATGCTCCAGGTGGAATCCCAAACTTGTTTCTTTCTGCGCATTTCGAAGTTGAATTCAAGACGGGGTGAAGATTTCTCAGTGCGGTGGTGGTGAACAACCTGATGTTTAAAACAAACCAAATGAAATTGTGCACATTAGTCTGCGAATCATGCTTTAAACTTAGCATCATCACTGTTCAAACGCTGGGTTATGCCTCCAATCAACTCAGTGAAGAGTTCAGAATCGCAGAATAATACAACGCAGAAGTGCCCCTTCGTCGCGTCTGCACCAACACATGAAAAATACCATTCACCAGCACTTGGCCCATAGCCTTCAATGTTATGACGTGCCAAGTGTTCATCCAGATACTTTTTAAAGGATGTGAGTCAAACCTGCCTCTACCACCCTCCCAGGCAGTGCGTTCCAGACCATCACCACCCTCTGGGTAAAAAGGTTTTTCCTGAAATCCCCCCAAACCTCCTGCCCCTCACCTTGAACGTGCGTCCCCTCGTGACTGACCCTTCAACTAAGGGGAACAGCTGCTCCCTATCCACCCTGTCCACGTCCCTCATAATTTTGTACACCTCTCAGTCTTCTCTGCTCCAGAGAAAACAACCCAGGCCTGTCCAACCTCTAGTCATAACTTAAATGTTCCATCCCAGGCAACATCCAGGGGATGTCCCGGAGGACTGGAGAATAGCCAATGTTGTTCCTCTGTTTAAGAAGGGTAGCAAGGATAATCCAGGGAACTACAGGCCGGTGAGCCTTACTTCAGTGGTAGGGAAATTACTGGAGAGAATTCTTCGAGACAGGATCTACTCCCATTTGGAAGCAAATGGACGTATTAGTGAGAGGCAGCATGGTTTTGTGAAGGGGAGGTCGTGTCTCACTAACTTGACAAGAGTTTTTCGAGGAGGTCACTAAGATGATGGATGCAGGTAGGGCAGAGAATGTTGTCTATATAGACTTCAGTAAGGCCTTTGACAAGGTCCCTCATGGTAGACTAGTACAAAAGGTGAAGTCACACGGGATTAGGGGGGAGCTGGCAAGGTGGATACAGAACTGGCTAGGTCATAGAAGGCAGAGAGTAGCAATGGAAGGATGCTTTTCTAATTGGAGGGCTGTGACCAGTGGTGTTCCACAGGGATCAGTGCTGGGACCTTTGCTCTTTGTAGTATATATAAATGATTTGGAGGAAAATGTAACTGGTCTGATTAGTAAGTTTGCAAACGATACAAAGGTTGGTGGAATTGCGGATAGCGATGAGGACTGTCAGAGGATACAGCAGGATTTAGATTGTTTGGAGACTTGGGCGGAGAGATGGCAGGTGGAGTTTAATCCGGACAAATGTGAGGTAATGCATTTTGGAAGGTCTAATGCAGGTAGGGACTATACAGTGAATGGTAGAACCCTCAAGAGTATTGAAAGTCAAAGAGATCTAGGAGTACAGGTCCACAGGTCATTGAAAGGGGCAACACAGGTGGAGAAGGTAGTCAAGAAGGCATACGGCATGCTTGCCTTCATTGGCCGGGGCATTGAGTATAAGAATTGGCAAGTCATGTTGCAGCTGTATAGAACCTTAGTTAGGCCACACTTAGAGTATAGTGTTCAATTCTGGTCGCCACACTACCAGAAGGATGTGGAGGCTTTAGAGAGGGTGCAGAAGAGATTTACCAGAATGTTGCCTGGTATGGAGGGCATTAGCTATGAGGAGCGGTTGAATAAACTCGGTTTGTTCTCACTGGAACGAAGGATGTTGAGGGGAGACCTGATAGAGGTCTACAAAATTATGAGGGGCATAGACAGAGTGGATAGTCAGAGGCTTTTCCCCAGGGTAGAGGGGTCAATTACTAGGGGGCATAGGTTTCAGGTGAGAGGGGCAAGGTTTAGAGTAGATGTACGAGGCAAGTTTTTTACGCAGAGGGTAGTGGGTGCCTGGAACTCGCTACCGGAGGAGGTGGTGGAAGCAGGGACGATAGTGACATTTAAGGGGCATCTTGACAAATACATGAATAGGATGGGAATAGAGGGATACGGACCCAGGAAGTGTAGAAGATTGTAGTTTAGTCGGGCAGCATGGTCGGCACGGGCTTGGAGGGCCGAAGGGCCGGTTCCTGTGCTGTACATTTCTTTGTTCTTTGTTGAATCTCCTCTGCACCCCCTCCAGTGCAATCACATCCTTCCTATAATGTGGTGACCAGGATTACACACCGTACTCCAGCTGTGGCCTCACCAAAGTTCTGTACAACTCCAACATGACCTCCCTACCTTTGTAATCGATGCCTCGATTGATAAAGACAAGTGTCCCATATGCCTTTTTCACCACCCTATTAACCTGCCCTTCTGACTTCAGAGATCTATGGACAAACACGCCAAGGTCTCTTTGCTCCTTGGAACTTCCCAGTATCATGCCATTCATTGAATACTTCCTTGTCAAATTTCACCTTTCAAAGTTTATCACATCACACTTTTCAGATTTAAATTCCATCCGCCACTGATCTGCCCATTTGACCATCCCGTCTATATCTTCCTGTAACCCAACACATTCAACCTTACTGTTATAACCACCCGGCCAATCCTTGTGCCATCCACAAACTTACTGATCCTACCCCCCACATAGTCATTTATGTCGTTTACATAAAGGACGATTAATGGGGGGCCCGGCAGAGGTCACTGGACACTGGCTTTCGGTCACTAAAGCAGCCATCTGTCATCACCCTCTGTCTCCTACAACTAAGCCAATCTTGAGTCCGCGTTGTCAAATTTGCCTGTATTCCATGTGCATTTGCCTTATTTACAAATTTCCCATGTGGGACATTGTCAAAAGCTTTGCTGCAATCCATATAAACTACATCAACTACACTTCCCTCATCTACACACCTGGTTACATGCTCAAAAAATTCAATCAAATTTGTTAGGCATGACCTCCCTCTGACAAAGCCATGCTGACTATTCCTGATCAAACCTTGCCTCTCCAATTTTCTCCAATAGTTTATCTACGGCTAATGTGAGACTCACTGGTCTGTAGTTCCCTGACTTATCTCTACAACCTTTATTAAATGGTGCAACCAAAGTAGTTATTCTCCAGTCCTCTGGCACCTCCCCCATGGCCAGAGAGGAATAAAAAATTTGGGTCAGAGCCCCTGCAATCACCTCCCTTGCTTCCCACAGCATCCAGGGACACAATTCATCCCGACCTGGATTTGTCCACTTTTAAGCGTGCCAACACCTCCAATACATTGTCACTCCCAATGACAATTTGCTCAAGAACCTGGTTCCAACTACAGATTGCTCCTTTGTCCCTAATGGCCTCCACTCTTTCTCTGGTTGTCCCCTTCCCATTGATATAACGGGATTTTCTCTACTTTTACCAGCCAAAATACTCTCATATGTTCTCTTTGCTCTAATTGCTTTAAGATCCATTCTGTACTTTCTGTACTCCACTAATGCCTCATGATTTGCTCCCCTTGCACTTGCTAAACGCCTCTCTTTTCCTTCTCATCGTATCCTGAATGAAATGAAATGAAAATGAAATCGAAAATCGCTTGTCACAAATAGGCTTCAAATCAAGTTACTGTGAAAAGCCCCTAGTCGCCACATTCCGGCGCCTGTTCGGGGTGGCTGTTACGGGAATTGAACCGTGCTGCTGGCCTGCCTTGGTCTGCTTTCAAAGCCAGCGATTTAGCCCTGTGCTAAACAGCCCCTGCTATGTCTCTGGGCTTGTTACTCCTTCCTATCACCCTAGAGGGAACATATTGAACCTGTACCCTTCCACTTTCCTTTCTGATTGCCCCGCACTCCTCTTCTGTAGATTTCTCCACAAGTAACTCTTCCCAGTGCTTGACCAGATACTGCCTTATTTTACTAAAATCCACTTTCTCCCAATCCAAAACCTTATTTTGCAACTTGTCTATTTCTTTGTCCATAAAAGTTTAAATTGTACCATGTTGTGGTCGTTGTCACTAAAATGCTCCCCCACCAACACCACAACCACCTGTCCAGCTTCATTCCCCAGAATTAAGTCCAGCACTGCGCCGTCCCTTGTTGGACCCTCTACATGTTGAGCTAAAAAATTCTCCTGTATGCATTTTAAGAATTTCACTCCATCTAAGCCCTTAATACTATGACTACACCAATTTATGTTGGGAAAGTCAAAATCACCTAATACAACTACCCTATTTTTACACACCTCTGCGAATTTTGCACTTTTTTGCTCCTCAATTTTCTGCTGATTATCTGGGGGGGGCGGTCTATAAAAAACATCCAATGTGACCGTCCCTTTTTTATTCCTAAGCTCTACCCACAAAGTTTCATTTTATGCTCCCTTCGAGCATCTCTCCTTACTGCAACAACCGACTCCTTAACTAATAATGCAATGCCTCCTCCTCCTCCTCTTTTAACCCGTCCTCTGTTTTGCCTGAAGACTCCATATCCCGGGATGTTGAGCTGCCAATCCTGCCCCTCCCTCAACCAGATCTCTGTGATGGCTACTATATCACAATTCCACATGCCCATTCTCGCCTTAACTCATCTGTTTTACCTGTAATACTCATGGCATTACAGTAGAGACCATCCAGCCTTGCCTTACTCCCTTGAAACTTAGTACAGCTGTATTCCCTCTGACTTGATGGCTTTACTGTGTCCCTATTCTGCAGTCTGTGTCCCCTGTCTCTGCCGAATTAGTTTAAACTCCTCCCAACAGCACTAGCAAATCCGACAGCAAGGATGTCAGCCCCACTCTGGTTCAGATGAAGACCGTCCCACTTGTACAGGTCCCATCTTATCCAGAAACTGTCCCAGTGATCCAGGAATTTATAGCCCCACCTCCTGCACCAACTCTTAAGCCCCGCATTCATCTGCGCTATTCTCCTATTTCTGCACTCTTGAACAAACTGATTAATGTGGGAATAAGAGGGGGACAAGAGGGAGAGCGAAAAGACATAGGCAATAGAGACAGGTGCATTTTTACTACTACATTTTGATGCAGTTTCCTACATTACAACAGCAACTGCAGTTTAAAAAGTACATGCAAGTCTTTTACTAGTTTTATTGTAATGAATCACACATAAATCAATGGTATTTATCAAGTTACGGTTTCCTAGGTCGGTTAGCTCAGCTAACTGGGTGGCTGGTTCGTGGTACGGAGCGACGCCAATAGCGTGGGTTGAATTCCCGTACTGGCTGAGGTTATTCATGAAGGCTCCACTTGGCCCTCGTCCGAGGTGTGGTGACCCTCAGGTTAAATCACCACCAGTCAACGCTCCCTCTCTCAAAGGGGAAGAGCAGTCTATGGTTCCCTGGGACTTTGGCGACTTAAGAACAATGCCGAGCACTTTCTTGTTGGAACGGCTTGAAATAAAAGCAGATAAATATCTGGATCTTTGGCTTCATAAAGATTTCAATTGTCTACAGGGTCCATTCATGGCGTTCCAAAAGAAATGGCATAAGGGGAACTAAATTCTGTGCTCATAAACTGTGTCACACACCAACACTTCCCCATGACGACAGGAAGTAAGAATAGTTTAGAAAAACACAATGTTGTCACTCAGCTTGATTAGTATTTCAGCAACTTGGAGACAGTGTGAGTCACACTTGTGTCAATCTAATTTAATTCCTGTGTCAGTGCGTTTCTTCTTTAATATCTTAATTCAGTTCAAATTGTTGCTGTCACTGCTAGTGAATCTATGAACAGCAATGTTTTATGTTTTAATGCTCAAATTGCTTTGTAGACAGAAACATACAATCTGAGGAAGGAAAAATCTATGATTTGCACCATTCTGAATAGTCTCAGTTCAAGTGGACTTCACGTAAAAAGTTTTTAATTAAAATAAATTTAGAGTACCCAATTACATTTTTCCAATTAAGGGGCAATTTAATAAAAATAATCATCTTTATTATTGTCGCTAGTACATTAATACTGCAATGAAGTTACTGTGAAAAACCCCTTGTCGCCACATTCCGGTGTCGCCACATTCCAGTGTCTGTTCGGCTACGAGGAGGGAGAATTCAGAATGTCCAATTCACCTAACAGCACGTCTTTCGGAACTTGTGGGAGGAAACTGGAGCACCCGGAGGAAACCCACGCAGACACGGGGAGAACGTGCAGACTCCGCACAGACAGTGACCCAAGTGGGAATTGAATTCACTGGTGCTGTAAAACAACAGTGCTAACCACTGTGCTACCGTGCCAATTTAGTGTGGCCAATCCACCTGCCCTGCCATCTTTGGGTTGTGGGGGTGAGACGCACACAGAGAATGTACAAACTCCACATGGACAGTGACCCAGATCGAACCCAAGTCCTCGGCGCTGTGAGGCAGCAGTGCTAACCACTGCGCCACCCTCAACGTAAAACGTTTTTTTACACTACCGAAACCTTGGTCGCAATATTAAGAAATGCCCTATAGTTTTGTCTTTATAGCAACTAGGTTTTCCTTAATCAAGACTGCATCACTTGGTTAACTGGAATTAAGGACCAGACACAGTACGGAAAATTCCAATTCTACTAATAATACTAACTACACATTCCCTCAACAAAATTACACAGGCTCTTGTCTGGAGCTGCGTACTTGGCTTTCACAGCCATGGGTCACTCCCCCACCTCCACCCCCCATGAATTTTATTTTCCTTTTCACAAGAAAACTTGGGAGCTGTGAAAATCAATTGGTGAAACCAAACAAAATTTCTAAATGTTGGTAATATAGGCGAGAGGGGAGTCTGCCATCGTCGAGGAGTCTAGTTCTAAAAAGGATTTGATTAAAAACTACAGAGAAAGCATACTATGCAGTGCCTTACTGCCATGTGACAAACTTATTATCTCACTTGTATTGGGTTGTTTGTAGCTCTAGCTTGTTTTCAATCCATCCGTGGTATTTTAATAAATGTACACAACCCGGCAGAAATGTTTAAATTTCCACTGACTAACCAGAAGGATCACACAACAAGATTTCAAGCTGTAAGACTTTTACTATAATAAACAAAGCAAAAAAAATCTTGTCTAAACACTATTCAGACAGAAAAAAAAAAGCGTTTAACTTTTAAAATGTCTGAAAATCCACCTAATTGGACACTTCATTCTTTAAGAACCATCCAAGGTTATTCTCAACACCTGATGGGTTTTTTTCCTTTTCCAGTCAGATAACTTCTAATCCCCAAACTAACTTTCATAATGACGTTACGCTGGAGATTCCTCCAGCCTCGTTAAAATCCTTTGTCTCTTCAATCCAAACACAGATTCCCACCTACATTCTGTGTGAACAATAAAGATTGGATGCTTCTATCTCTTGGAGTTGATGAGGGGGAGCCAGTGGATGTGGTTTATTTGGACTTCCAGAAGGCTTTCGACAAGGTCCCACATAAGAGATTAGTGTGTAAAATTAAAGCGCATGGGATTGAGGGTAATGCTTTGAGATGGATTGTTATTGGCAGACAGGAAACAAACAGTAGGAATAAATGGGTCTTTTTCCAAGTGGCAAGCAGTGACTAATGGGGTATCGCGGGGGTCAGTGCTAGTAATGATTTGGGTGAGGGAACTAAATGTAATATCTCCAAATTTGCAGATGACACAAAGCTGGGTGAGTGAGTTGTGAGGAGGACACAGAGATGCCGGACATGTTGACTGAGTGAGTAAATGCATGGTAGATGCAGTATAGTATGGATAAATATGAGGCTATCTACTTTGGTAGCAAAAACAGGACGGCAGATTATCTGAATGGCTATAGATTGAGGGGGGAATGTGCAATGAGACCTGTACACAAGTGGCTGAAGGTAAGCATACAAGTGCAGCGGGCGGTGAAGAAGACAAATGGTATGTTGGCCTTCATAGCGAGAGGATTTGAGTACAGGAGCAGGGATGTCTTGCTGCAATTACACAGGGTCTTAGTGACACCACACCTGGAATATTGTGCGCAGTTCGCAGTTTTGATCTCCTTATGAGGAAGGATGTTCTTGCTATGGAGGGAGCGCAGCAAAGGTTTACCAGACTGATTCCTGGGATGGCAGGACTGGTGCACGAGGAGAGATTGAATCAGTTAGGATTATACTCACTGGAGCTCAGAAGAATGAGGGGGGAGGGGGGGGGGGAAACCTCATAGAAACCTATTAAATTCTAATAGGTGCAAAAAGAGCAGATGTAGGAAGGATATTCCCGATGGTGGTTGTGTTGAGAACCAGGGGTCACAGTCTGAGGATTATGGGGTAGACCATTTAGGACTGAGAGGAGGAGAAATATCTTCACCCAGCGAGTGGTGAGCCTGTGGAATTCTCTACCACAGAAAGAATTTGAGGCCAAAATATTGTATATTTTCAAGAAGGAGTTTGATGTAGCTCTTGGGGATCAAAGGAAATTGGGGGAATGCAGGAACAGGCTATTGAGTTGGATGATCATAATGAATGGAAAAGGCTTGAAGGGCCAAATGGCCTATTCCTGTTCATATTTTCTATATTTCTCTCCCAGATCCTTGCAGACTGACATGTCTCTTCAGGAAAACCCTGTAGGCTGATAATAAAATGGCCATGGACACTTCCCCGCCCAGTGCAATGTAAATAATAATAATAATTGCTTATTGTCACAAGTAGGCTTCAATGAAGTTACTGTGAAAAGTCCCTAGTTGCCACATTCCGGTACGGGAATGATATAGGACATGTATCCAAGTATAACTGTGAATTAGTTATCCTTTAGGACCCCAGCTCCATTCTATCTTGGAATGAAATAGACAAGTTTGAAGTATAACCATTTGCAAAACCAGACATTCTTAACACCTCCCTCTGACTTGGAAGAGTCTCTTGTCCACTGTCAGCACAGCTACCCTGGTAAATGTTTACGGGAGTGAATATCACATACTTTCTTCCCAGTAAGGCAACTGGCACTCCCCGTAACATTTAACAACCAAGCTACTCAGAATTGCTGTTGTGCAGAATTCAGAAAAGGCCCTTCATTCCTCCATTTCACCCTAAAGAGACAATCTGAAAACTTAATCTTACAAACTTCATATTTGTAACAAAGGATATGCTTCGGAAGTGGCTCAGGGAAGGTCGATTGGACTAATTCGTGGGAAGAAAAGTTATCTTATGAAGGAAGGTTCAGCAGGTTGGGCCTATATTCATTGGAACTTGGAAGAATGAGAGGTGATCTTACTGAAACACAGGACTTTGAGGGGGTTTTGACAGGATAGAGGCTGAGAAGATGTTTCCTTTCAACGGGGGAATCTAGAACCAGTGGGCACAGTTTAAAAATAAGGGGCCACTCAGACAAGACTGAGATGAGGAGACATATTTTCTCTCAAGAGGGTATTAGTTTGGGGAATTCACTTCCAGAGAGCAGTAGAGGCTGGGTTATTGAATACATTCAGAGCTGAGTTAGACAGATTTTTCATCAACAAGGAAGTTGAGGGTTATGGGCCAGGGGAGGGGCAGACAGGACAGTGGAGTGAAGTCCACAATCAAATCAACCATAGTCTTACTGAATGGTAGAGCAGGTTGGACAGGCTGAATGAACTACTCCTGCACCTATTTCTTGTAGCATTTCACTTGATTGGAAAAGGTGAGGAGGATAGTCTTGCGCCATATTGTGTGTAGTACTGATGGGGGTAAACCAAAATGAGGGGATTATGGCTTGATCAGCATCATGCAATCTTCTCTGACATATTGGTCCAGACTTTCTTGTGAAAGGACATCTAATTGGGGCGGCACGGTGGCAGAGTAGTTGCACTGCTGCCTCAAAGCGCCAGGGACCGGGGTTCAATTCCGACTTCGGGTGAGTGTCTATGTGGGGCTTGTCAGTGTTTGTTTGCACATTCTCCCCGTGTGTGCGTGGGTTTACTCCGGGTGCTCCAGTTTCCTCCCACAGTCCAAAGATGTGCAGGTTAGGTGGATTGACCATGCCCCTTAGCACCCAATGTTTGGGTGGCGATACAGGGCTGGGACGAGGATTGGGCCGTGGTGGGGTGCTCTTTAGAAGGGTCGGTGCAGACTCGATAGGCCGAATGGCCTCCTTCTGCACTGGAGGGATTCTATGAATTGCAGCTGCCCTTGCCCATTGTTTTTTTGCTGAACAAAACTTAAAGTTCCTGATCCCTAGAACCACTCAAGTATCTTTAACACCTCTTAACATCACAGTGGGTGTACCTGCACCACATGGACTGCAGTGGTTTAGGGCAGCAGCTCACTACCACCTTCTCAAGGCCAATTAGGGATGGGCAACAAATGATGGCCTCGCCAGCGAAGCCCGCATCACATGAAAGAATTAAAAATATACAAAATATAAAGCAGAAAAAGTGAGAATCGACAAGTTGCTCATCCCTGGAACCATTCTCGAAAATCTGTTAACCCTTCGTAACTTCACTGGAACTTCCTCCCCAACAGCACTGTGGGTGCACCTACACCACATAGATGGCAGTGCAACGAGGGATGGGAAATGAATTCTGGCCTAGCCAGAACAGAAATCACATCCTGTGAAAGAATAAAAATACATACAACAGAAAAAGGGGGAAGATTGGAAAGGGAGAATCAACACTAATCCAAAGGAATCAAAGCCGTAAAACATGGAAATGAAGAGTACAAGTAAGCCTTGTCACAATCTGGTCTTGTATACTGTGAAAGAGAACTCCAATACTACTGGTATCAGTATTGCTAATTAGGACCATAAGACATAGGAGCAGAATTAGGCCATTCGGCCCATCAATCGGCTCTTCCATTCACTCATGCCTGATATGTTTCCCACACACAAACTCCTGCCTTCTCCCCAGATCCTTTTATTAATCAAGAACCTATCTATCTCTGTCTTAAAAACACTCAGTGATTTGGCCTCCACAGCCTTCTGCGGCAAAGAGTTCCACAGATTCACCACCCTCTGGCTGAAGAAATTCCTCCTCATCTCGGTTTTAAAGGATCATCCCTTCAGTCTGAGGCTGTGCCCCAGCATACATACATATACATACACACATACATATACTGGGATTTGACAATTTTGGGAACTGAAGTTCCTCATTTCTTGAACCATTCTCATGAATCTTTAGCCGATGTAAAACCAAAAATGTGGGGGGATTGGAAAGGGAGTATCAACACCAATCCAATGGAATAAAAAAAACAAAAGCAGGAATGAAGGTCATCAGTAATACTAGTCTCAAACAGCCCTATACACCTTGAAATGGATCACCAGTACTCCTGGTATTAGCATTGCTGATTTTTCGTACTGGGATTTGACAATTTTGAATTGTTTTTTCCTTCTGGGAACTCAAGTTCCTCATTCCTGGAACCATTCTTATCTATCTTTAGCCCCAATATATAAAACAGAAAGGGGAGCATTGAAGTTTGGCATCCCCAAACCATTCTTGTGAAGCTTTAGCCCCAATATTATAAAACAGAAACAGCGGGACGATTGGAAAGGGAGAATCGACACCAACCCAAAAGGAATAAAAAACAGCAAAAACTTGGAAGTATCAGTAAAACTGATCTTGCCTATATATACACGCAGGATATGATAACTTTGAACTTTTTTTTTACTTCTGGGAACTGAAGTTCCTCATTTGCATTGGAAAAGGTGAATCGACATCAACCCAAAAGGAACCCAAAAGGGGCTGGTTTAGCACACTGGGCTAAATCGCTGGCTTTGAAAGCAGACCAAGGCAGGCCAGCAGCATGGTTCAATTCCCGTACCAGCCTCCCTGAACAGGCGCCGGAATGTGGCGACTAGGGGCTTTTCACAGTAACTTCATTTGAAGCCTACTTGTGACAATAAGCGATTTTCATTTCATTTTCAAGAAACACTTGGAAATGAATATCATCTCGACTGGTCTTGTATTTATTTTAGCAGCACGGTGGCACAGTGGGTCAGCACTGCTGCCTCAGTGCGCCAGGGACCCGGGTTCAATTCCGGCCTCCGGCGACCGTTTGTGTGGAGTTTGCTCATTCTCCCCACATCTGCGTGGGTTTCCTCCCTCAAGTCCAAAGACGCGCAGGTGGGGTGGGTGGATCGGCCGCGCTCAAATTGCCAGTCAGTGCCCAAGAGGTTAGGTGGGGCCGTCGGAATGGGGTGGGGGGGGCTGGGTTGGGGCACCCTTTTGGAGGTTCAGTGCAGACTCGATGGGCTGAATGGCCTCCTCCTGCACTGTGGATTCTATGGAATACATACACAGAGGGCGGGACAATTTTGAACTGTTTCTTTTCCTCCTGGGGACTGACTTTCCACATCTCCCGGGACCAACTTGGTGAATCCTTATACCGGGAGGGCTTGGAAAGGGGGACATTTTGTGCAGGGATAATAAACAAGACTGCCAATGTCTGGGGGGGGGAGGGTCAGCGTCTTCCCCAGATGTTGACAGCTCCCCTCTCGGCATCTGCATTCCTCCCTCACTATGTGTGGGGGGTTTTATCAGCGATCCACCAGACCGGGCGCCGCTCACCCACCTGCTGTGCGCCCACCGCCGCCGCCCCCAGCGCCAGAGGAGCGGCCGCAGCCCCCAGCCCAGCGCCGCCATTGCCCTGCCGCGAGGACCCCCGGCCGGGCACCCCAACCTGCCGCCTGACCACCGCGGGAGACAACCACAACAAAACAAAACAAAAATCACCCGGCGCCCCCCCGCCACCCACGATCGATTAAATAACTTCCGTCCCCCACCGACTGAAATCCGTTTCGAGACCCGCAAAAACAAATCAGGCGATTGGGAGACGGCCTGGCCGAAGCCGCCAGGCCCCCTTCCATGACAGGACGAGAGCGGCTTTGCTCACAGGGAGAGGGAAAAAAAATCCGAAGAGGAGGAGGACAGAGAAGTGGGGGTGGGGTTAAATGCAAAACGCCTGGGGTTAATCCGGAATGTTTTCGCACGTGTGAGTTGAGCCAGTTGGAATTGTTATTGCCGGGTGTTAAAAGCGGGGCGGCGGGGCGGGGAAGTGATTGCATATCGATGATGATGGGGTGTTGGGGGGGGGGGGGGGGGGGAGATGCTGAGCGGCTCCGCGCGGCCGCTTGATTGACAGGCGCCCTGGAGCCTGTCACTCATTCATTCATTGATCCCGGGACAGTGGGCAGGGTTTGCTACATGATGTCCCTGTACCTGTACCTGTGTGGACGGGGCTGGGGATGTATCTCCTCTGTACTCATTATCACTCTGATACTGTAGCTTTACATCTCTCACAAGGATTCCTCCATGGGCTGAGAATGGAATTATATCTTTCATTTTCCCAATTAAAAAAAAAATTTTGGAGTACCCAATTCTTTTTTTTTTCCCAATTGAGGGGCAATTTGGCGCGGCCAATCCACCTACCCTGCACACCTTTTTTGGCCTTGCTGGGGTGAGACCCCCACGCAGACACGGGGAGAATGCGCAAACTCCACGCGGACCGTGACCCGGGGCCGGGATTGAACCCAGGTCGTCGGTGCCGTGAGACGGCATTGCTAACCACTGCGCCACCGCGGCCACAATCCATCTTTTTAATCGATCTCTCCCCAAAAGCTGCTGAGGAATTTCAGCACGCCTCGTATTGTATTTTTAGCGGGTGGAAAAAGTGAACAGGCGAACAGGCGCCGGAATGTGGCGACTAGGAGCTTTTCACAGTAACTTCATTTGAAGCCTACTTGTGACAATAAGCGGTTTTCATTTCAAATGATTTTTAAAAATAAAATGTACATGGTTACATTTTACAGTGTTGCCCCCCCCCCCCACCCACTCCACAGTCAATAAATCCCACCTTTTGCGAGACTTGAATACAGTTATGAGGTAAACGTGTGTATTGCGTGTGTCTGATAAATGGGATGGCACAGCGAGCAGTGGTTAGCGCTGCTGCCTCGCAGCGCAAGGGACCAGGGTTTGATCCCATCCTTGAGCAACAGCCTGTGTGGAGTTTGCGCGTTCTCCCCGTATCTGCGTGGGATACCTCCGTGTCTCATGTTTCCCTCCCACTGTCCAAAGATGTGGCTGGTTAGGTAGATTGGCCATGCTAAAATTGCCCCATACGGTGTCCAAAGTTGTGCAGGTTGGGAGTGGTTTTTCAGAGGATCGGTGCTGACTTGATGGGCTGAATGGCCTCCTTCTGTACTGTAGGGATTCTCTGTCTATCGCATGGGACTTAATTTGCATGTGAAAAATTGCAGACACATCATAAATGATTGTAATTGGGATGATCATTTATGTATGAATACAGTGTACTGATTCGGATCTAATTTATTTATACAGATATGGACATGCGCTTGGTTGCCATTGTTATCCTGTAGCTGCTGTCATAATGCATTCCTGACTTAACTGTCACCTGCAGCTCAAAGATACAATGACCAAGATTACTAAAATCAGCAGACAGGAAGACCATGTAATGAAATTTTTAAAAATAAATTTAAAGTGTCCAATAAATTTTACCAATTAGGGGGCAATTTAACGTGGCCAATCCACCTACTCTGTACATAGAACATAGAACATAGACCATACAGTGCAGAAGGAGGCCATTTGGCCCATCGAGTCTGCACCGACCCACTTAAGCCCTCACTTCCACCCTATCCCAGTAACCCAATAATCCCTCCTAACCTTTTTTGGACACAAAGGGCAATTTAGCATAGCCAATCCACCTAACCTGCACGTCTTTGGACTGTGGGAGGAAACCGGAGCACCCGGAGGAAACCCACGCAGACACGGGGAGAACGTGCAGACTCCGCACAGACAGTGACCCAGCAGGGAATCGAACCTGGGACCCTGGCGCTGTGAAGCCACAGTGATAATCACTTGCGCTACCGTGCTGCCCACTGCGCTACCGTGCTGCCCACATCTTTGGGTTGTGGGGGCGAAACCCATGCAGACACTAGGAGAATGTGCAAACTCCACACGGACAGTGACCCAGGGCCTTAATCGAACCCGGGTCCTCAGTGCCGCGAAGCAGTAGTGCTAACCACTTCGCCGCCGTTCCACCTGACTCTGTAATGAAATGCACGTTGGTGGCACAAAAGCAGATTAAGAACCATTGCATGTCTCACCCAGTTAGCTTTATGTTGTGCCTACATTCACAGGAATCACATGGAATGTGCGCGTTACCCATCCCTAATCACCCTTGAACCGAGTGGCTTGCTCAGCCAGAGGCAGTTAAGAGTGAACCACATTGCTGGCGGATCTAGAGTCATGTGTAGGCCAGGCCAGGCAAAGATGGCAGATTTCCTTCCCTAAAGAGTTTTTTTTTTCTTTTAAAGCAATCAAAGATAGTTTCCCTGAAACTAACTTTGCAATGACAGATTTGTTAGTTGAAATGAAATTCCACCAGTTGCAATAGTGGGATTTAAACCCACGTCTCCAGACCGTTATTGTGGATTACTAGTCTACTGGCATTACCACGACTCCAGTAAATGGTGTAAGGTGCTGCAAATACCAATGATGAACACTGGTGTTTTTTTTCACTTCAAATTCTTGGGTCTCAATCATTGTTGGAATGTTTTAATTAATTTGTAGTCATCCTCAATCTTAACAGCTTGGCTGGTAACTGTGGGGAAGAACCAAAAATAAGCTCTCTGGCAACAAACAGAGGATAATTATTGGAAGATTGACAGCTTCCAGACCTGTCTCTTGTTATCTTGACAAGTTGGTCAGATTTTCTCAAGGTCAGGGCAAAGAAATGTCGGCCTTCTCTCAATTTATTTTTAAAGCTCACGTTCAGTTCTGATAATTTGGGGTGCTGTGGCCTGCAATGTGCCAGACACAAGACATTTGCGCGTTATTTGAATCACCAGATTTAATGCTTTGTGAATGTATTGTTCTTGTGTTTTATAATTTGTAACCAGTGTTTAAGGAGAAAGTTTCCTCCAGCGGGTTTACAGGGAAATTTTACTAGACAGAAACATAGAAAATAGGACCAGGTTCCATCTGTCCTTTGAGCCTGCTCCACCATTCATTATGATCAACTCAATAGTCTGATCCTCCACGCACCCCCCCCCCCCCCCCCCCCCAATGCCCCCCACCGAACCCTTTGATCCCCTTTGCTCCCAAAACTGTAACTGCTTCTTGTAAACATAGTGTTTTGGCCTCAACTGCTTTCTGTGGTCGTGAACGCCACATATTCACCACTCTCTGGGTGAAGAAATTTCTTCTCATCTCTGTCCTAAATGGTCTACCCTGTATCCTTAGACTGTGACCCCTGGTTCTGGACACCCTCACTATCGGGAACATCCTTCCTGCATCAATCCTGTTAGAATTTTATAGGTTTCTGTAAGCATCCCCCTCATTCTTCTGAACTCCAGTTAATACAATCCTAACCATCTCAAACTCTCCTCATACGTCCGTCCTGCCACCCCAGGAATCAGCCTGTTAACCTTCACTGAACTCCCTCCGATGCAAGAACATACTTCCTCAGATAAGGGGACCAAAACTACACACAATATTTCAGGCCCTGTATAATTGCAGCAAGAAATCCCTGTGCCTGTACTCAAATCCTCTCGCTATGAAGGTCAATATACCATTAGCCTTCTTTATCGCCTGTTGCATCTGCATGCTTACCTTCAGTGATTGATGTACAAGGACACCCAAGTCTCATTGCAAATTCCCCTCTCCCAATTTATGGCCATTCGGATAATAATCTGCCTTCCTGTTTTTTTTTTTTATAAATGTTTTATTGAAAATTTTTTCCCAAACAACAATTTTTCCCCTCTTACAAAGCAAACGCAACAATAACAATACAGAAATTTTAACCAATACACAAGTAACAAAACCCCTTTATCTTTGACCTAAACTAACCCCCCCCCCCCTCCCCCCCCCCCCCGGGTTGCTGCTGCTGGTCATCTGTCTTCCCTCTAACGTTCCCCTAGGTAGTCGAGAAATGGCTGCCACCGCCTGGTGAACCCTTGAGCCGATCCTCTCAGGGCAAACTTTATCTGCTCCAGTTTAATGAACCCCGCCATATCATTTACCCAGGCCTCCAGTCCGGGGGGTTTCGCCTCCTTCCACATGAGTAGGATCCTGCGCCGGGCTACTAGGGACGCAAAGGCCACAACGTCGGCCTCTTTCGCCTCCTGCACTCCCGGCTCTTCCGCAACTCCAAATAGAGCTAACCCCCAGCCTGGTTTGACCCGGGCCTTCACCACCCGCGAAATCACTCCCGTCACTCCCTTCCAATACCCTTCCAGTGCCGGGCATGCCCAAAACATATGTGCGTGGTTTGCCGGGCTCCCACCACACCTCCCACATTTGTCCTCCACTCCAAAGAACCCGCTCAATCTTGCTCCCGTTATGTGTGCTCTATGTAGCACCTTAAATTGAATCAGGCTAAGCCTGGCGCATGAGGAAGAGGAATTTACCCTGCTTAGGGCATCAGCCCACATACCCTCCTCTATCTCCTCCCCTAGTTCTTCTTCCCACTTTCCTTTTAGTTCGCCCACCGACTCCTCCCCCTCTTCCCTCATCTCTCGGTAAATCTCTGACACCTTGCCCTCTCCGACCCACACCCCTGAAAGCACCCTGTCCTGTATCCCCTGTGTCGGGAGCAACGGAAATTCCCTCACCTGTTGTCTAGTAAATGCCCTCACCTGCATATATCTCAAGAAATTTCCCCGGGGCAACTTATACTTTTCCTCCAATGCTCCCAAGCTCGCAAAAGTCCCATCTATAAATAAATCTCCCACCCTCCTAATTCCCAACTGGAACCAGCTCTGAAATCCTCCATCCATTCTTCCTGGGGCGAACCTATGGTTGTTCCTGATTGGGGACCCCACCAGGGCTCCCCGCACCCCTCTCTGTCGCCTCCACTGTCCCCAGATATTCAATGTTGCCGCCACCACCGGGTTTGTGGTAAACTTTTTAGGTGAGATCGGTAGCGGCGCCGTCACCAGCGCCTCTAAACTCATCCCTTTACAGGACTTTCTCTCCAGTCTTTCCCACGCCGCTCCCTCACCCTCCATCATCCATTTACGTATCATTGCCACATTGGCGGCCCAATAGTATTCGCCCAAGTTCGGTAGTGCCAATCCTCCTCTGTCCCTACTACGCTGAAGGAACCCCCTCCTTACTCTCGGAACTTTCCCTGCCCACACGAAGCTCGTGATGCTCCTGTCTATTTTATTAAAAAAGGTCTTAGTGATTAGTATAGGGAGACATTGAAATACAAATAAGAACCTCGGGAGGACCATCATCTTAATTGCTTGCACCCTGCCCGCCAGCGATAGAGGCTGCATGTCCCACCTCTTGAAGTCCTCCTCCATTTGTTGTACCAACCGTGTCAGATTAAGTCTGTGCAAGGTTCCCCAGCTCCTAGCGATCTGAATCCCCAGGTATCGGAAGTTTCTTTCCACTTTCCTTAGAGGCAAGCCTTCTATCTCTCTACTCTGGTCCCCTGGATGTATCACAAATAATTCACTCTTCCCCATGTTTAGCCTATACCCCGAGAAATCCCCGAACCCCCTCAAAATTCGCATAACCTCTATCATTCCCCCCGCTGGGTCCAACACGTATAACAATAGGTCATCCGCATATAACGAGACTCGGTGTTCTTCTCCCCCTCTAATCACCCCTCTCCATTTCCTGGAGTCTCTCAACGCCATGGCCAGAGGTTCAATTGCCAACGCGAACAACAATGGAGACAGCGGGCATCCCTGTCTTGTTCCCCTATATAGTCGGAAATACTCCGATCTATGTCGACCTGTAACTACGCTTGCCGTTGGAGCCCCATAAAGAAGTCTAACCCAGCTAATAAACCCGTTCCCAAACCCAAACCTCTTTAACACTTCCCATAAATACTCCCACTCCACCCTATCAAATGCCTTCTCTGCGTCCATTGCCGCCACTATCTCTGCCTCCCCCTCCACTGGGGGCATCATTATCACCCCTAATAGTCGTCGCACGTTAACATTCAGTTGTCTCCCTTTTACGAACCCTGTCTGATCTTCGTGCACCACCCCCGGGACACAGTCCTCTATCCTCGATGCCAGTACCTTTGCCAACAATTTGGCGTCCACGTTCAACAATGAAATGGGTCTATAGGACCCGCACTGCAACGGATCTTTATCCCTCTTCAAAATTAACGATATCGTCGCCTCCGACATCGTCGGGGGTAGAGTCCCCCCTTTCCTGGCCTCATTGAACGTCCTCACCATCAACGGGGCCAACAAGTCCACATATTTTCTGTAATACTCCACCGGGAACCCGTCTGGTCCTGGGGCCTTCCCTGCTTGCATGCTTCCCAGTCCCTTAATAACCTCGTCCACCCCAATCGGTGCCCCCAGGCCTACCACCCCCCGCTCCTCCACTTTCGGGAACCTCAATTGGTCCAGGAACTGCCGCATCCCCTCCTCTCCCTCTGGGGGTTGAGACCTATACAGTTCCTCATAGAAGGTCTTGAACGCCTCATTTATCTTTCCTGCCCTTCGCACCGTGTCTCCCCTTTCGTCTCTAATTCCTCCTATCTCCCTCGCTGCTGCCCTCTTTCGCAATTGATGAGCCAACAGGCGACTCGCCTTTTCCCCATATTCATACCTCCTCCCCTGTGCCTTCCTCCACAGTACCTCCGCCTTTCTGGTGGTCAGAAGGTCAAATTCCGTCTGGAGTCGTCTCCTCTCCCTGTACAATTCCTCCTCCGGGGTCTCTGCAAAATCCCTATCCACCCTTAAAATCTCCCCCAGTAATCTTTCCCTTTCCTTGGCCTCTGTTTTCCTTTTGTGGGCCCCAATGGAGATCAGCTCTCCTCTGACCACCGCTTTTAGTGCTTCCCATACCACTCCCACAGGGACCTCGCCGTCGTCATTGACCTCCAGATATCTCAAAATACACCCCCGCACTCTTGCACACACTCCCTCATCCGCCATCAGTCCCACATCTAATCGCCAGAGTGTTCTCTGCTCCCTTTCCTCTCCTAATTCCAGGTCCACCCAATGTGGGGCATGATCCGAAACCGCTATGGCTGAGTACTCAGCTTCTTCCACCCTAGAGATCAACGACCTTCCCAAAACAAAAAAATCTATCCGGGAGTACACTTTATGGACATGGGAGAAGAAGGAAAACTCCCTAGCCCTAGGTCTAAGAAATCGCCATGGATCCACTCCCCCCATTTGGTCCATAAACCCCTTAAGTACCTTGGCCGCTGCCAGCCTTCTTCCGGTCCTTGAGCTGGATCTATCTAGCCCCGGGTCCAGCACCGTATTAAAGTCCCCTCCTAAAATCAAGTTTCCTACCTCCAGGTCCGGTATACGTCCCAGCATCCGTCTCATAAATCCCGCATCGTCCCAGTTTGGGGCATACACGTTAACCAACACGACCTCCATTCCCTCCAGCCTGCCACTCACCATTACATATCTACCTCCGCTATCTGCTACGATGTTCTTTGCTTCAAATGCGACCTGTTTCCCCACCAAAATGGCCACCCCTCTATTCTTTGCGTCCAGTCCTGAGTGGAACACCTGTCCCACCCATCCTTTCCTTAGCCTAACTTGGTCCGCCACCTTTAGGTGCGTCTCTTGGAGCATAACCACGTCTGCCCTTAGTCCTTTCAAATGCGCGAGCACTCTGGCCCTTTTTATCGGTCCGTTCAGGCCTCTCACGTTCCACGTGATCAGCCTCACTAGGGGGCTACCTGCCCCCCTCCCGTGTCGACTAGCCATTACCTTCTCTAGGCCAGTCCCATATCCCGCCTCCGCACTCCCGCTCGCTCCCCCAGCGTCGCACACCATCCCCGCCCACCCACTCTTTAGCCATTTCCTTTTGGATTTCCGCAGCAGCAACCCAGTTGTCCCCCACCCGCCCCCCCCCCCCCCTCCCTCCCCCCCCTCCCCGCTAGATCTCTTTCTAGCATGATTGCTCCCCCCATATTACTTCCGTAAGTCAGCTGACTTCAACTGACCCCGGCTACTCCTGCTCACTCCTCGACCCCCCCCATGTGGGGAACTCCCATCCGCCTTGCGCCTGTCTTCCCGCCTTATTCTTTCTGGTGCGGGAACATCCCTTTACCTGACCCGCCTCTTATGGCGCAGCTCCCTTTCCCCTCCCCCTCCCCTTCCCCATTCTCCAACTATGTCCCGTCTTTCCCCCCTCACCGGCGCCCACATTTCCCCAATGGCCTTCCTGTTTTTGCTACCAAAGTTGATAACCTCCTATTTTTCCAAATTAAACTGCATCTGCCATGCATTTGCACACTCACTCAACATGCCCAAATCACACTGATGGATCTCTGCATCCTCCCACCCAGCTTTGTGTCATCTGCAAATTTGGAGATATTACATTTAGTTCCCTCATCTAAATCATGAATAAATATTGTGAACAGCTGGGGTCCCAGCATTACCCCACTAGTCACAACCTGCCATTTGGAAAAAGACTTGTTTATTCCTACCCTTTATTTCCTGTCTGCTAACCAGTTTTCTATCCATCTCAATGCACTATCCCTAATCCCATGCACTTCAATTTTACACGCTAATCTCTAATGTGGGACTTTGTCAACAGCCTTCTGAAAGTCCCAAATATACCAAATCCACTGGCTCCCCTTCATCAACTCTACTAGTTACATCCCAGAAGAATTCCAGTATGTAGATTATCAGGCCCTGGGGATTTATCAGCTTTCAATCCCATCAATTTCCCCAACACCATTTCTCTACTAATATGAGAGAGTTACTCCCCCTCATTAAACCCTGCGACACCCCAACATTTCTGGTATATCCTTTGTGAAGTGAGAACCAAAGTATGTGTATTTAATTGCTCAGCCGTTTCTTTGTTCCCCATTATAAATTCCCCTGTTTCTGACTGTAAGGGACCTACATTTGTCTTCACCAATTTTTTTCTCTGCACATAGCCACAGAAACATTTCGAGTCAGTTTTTATGTTCCCCACAAGCTTTTGTCTCATACTCTATTTCCCCTCCTTTATCAATCCCTTGGTCCTCTTTTGCTGAATTTTCAACTTCTCCAAATCCTCAGGTTGGATGTTTTCCTGGACAATTTATATGCTTCTTCCTTCAGACCATAAGACCAAAGACATAGGAGCAGAATTAGGCCACTCGGCCCATCGAGTCTGCTCCGCCATTCAATCATGGCTGATATTTTCTCATCCCCATTCTCCTGCCTTCTCCCCATAACCACTGATCCCCTTATTAATCAAAACCCTATCTATCTCTGTCTTAAAGACACTCAGTGAATTGGCCTCCACAGCCTTCTGCGGCAAAGAGTTCCACAGATTCACCACCCTCTGGCTGAAGAAATTCCTCCTCATCTCTGTTTTAAAGGATCGTCCCTTTAGTCTGAGATGGTGTCCTCTTGTTTTAGTTTTTCCTACAAGTGGAAACATCCTCTCCACATCCACTCTATCCAGGCTTCGCGGTATCCTGTAAGTTTCAATAAGATCCCCTCTCATCCTTCTAAACTTCAACGAGTATGAACCCAGAGTCCTCAAACGTTCCCCATACAACAAGTTCTTCATTCCAGGGATCATTCTTGTGAACCTCCTCTGGACCCTTTCCAAGGCCAGCACATCCTTAGATACGGGGCCCAAAACTGCTCACAATACTCCAAACGGGGTCTGACCAGAGCCTTATACAGCCTCAGAAGTACATCGCTGGTCTTGTATTCTAGCCCTCGCGAAATGAATGCTAACATTGCATTTGCCACCCTAACTGCCGACTGAACATACACGTTAACCTTAAGCGAATCGTGAACAAGGACTCCCAAGTCCCTTTGTGCTCCGGATTTCCTAAGTATTTCCCCATTTAGAAAATAGTCTATGCCTAAATTCCTCCTTCCAAAGTGCATAACCTCACACTTTTCCACATTGTATTCCATTTGCCACTTCATTGCCCACTCTCCTAACCTGTCCAATTCCTTCTGCAGCCCCCTTGCTTCCTCAATACTACCTGTCCCTCTACAGATCTTTGTATCATCTGCAAACTTAGCAACAGTGCCTTCAGTTCCTTCGTCCAGGTCATTAATCTAATACTATCTCTTATTTCCCTTGTACACCATTGTTGGTCTCATTTCCCATTTTAATTTTGCGGCAGACAGGAATAACATTTGTTGCAGTTCTCCCATGCTTTCCTTGAATGTTTGCCATTGCCTATCCACCATCATCCCTTTAAATAACGTTTCCCATAAATCATAGCCAACTCACGCCTGATATCATCGTAGTTTCCTTCATTTAGATTCTGGACCCTAATCTCAGAATCAACTACGTCACTCTCTAACTTGATGGAAAATTCTAATTATAATATATTATGATCGCTCTTCCCCAAGAAATCTCGCACAACTAGATTGCCAATGATTCTTTTCTCATTACAGAATACCCAGTCTAGGATTGTCAGTTCTCTAATTTGTTCCTCAATGTATTTATCCAGAAAACCATCCCACATACACCCCTAGAATTCCTCCTCTGATGTATTTTTTAAAAAAAATTTAGAGTACCCAGTTATTTTTTTCCAGTTAAGGGGCAATTTAGCGTGGCTAATCCACCTACCCTACACATCTTTGGGTTGTGGAGGTGAAACCCACGCAGACATCGGGAGAATGTGCAAATTCCACACGGACAGTGACCCAGGGCCGGGATTCGAACCCGAGTCCTCAGCAGTGCTAACCACTGTGCCACCTGCTGCCCTTCCTCTGAGGTATTTGACTAATTTGATTTGCCCAATCTATAAGCAGCTTAAAGTCACCCATAATTACAGATTTATTACAGCAATAATTACAGCAATGCAACTCCACCGCCTTTTCCTTTTCCACTGTCCTTCTCAAATACTGAATACCCCTGAATGTTCAATTCTCATCCTTGTCACCCCGCAGCCATGTCTCTGTAATCCCAACTATATAATACCTGTTTACATCTATTTGTGCGATTAATTCACCCACTTTATTGCGAATACTCCACGCGTTAACGCACAAAGCCTTTAGTCTTGTCTTTTTAAGATTACTTGTCCCATTATTGTTTGCTGTGGCCCTGTTTAAACCTGGCCCTTGGTTTCTCTGCCTATCACTTTTCTTATTCCCCTTTCTGCCTTTTGTTTTTGTCCTTGATTCCGCCTCCTCTGACTCCCTGTCTTTTAGTTTAAACCCCTCCCCATAATCATAACAAAGGCAGATCATGAAAATTGGCAGTTAACCAAGCATTCTTTTCAGGCGAGGCAGCACTTCACGTACACCTCCTTCAATCTGGTCTATTACATTCGCTGCACCCAATGCGGTCGACTCTACATTAGCGAGACTCAATACAGACTGAGTGATCACATTGTAGAACACTTTCAGGCCGTCCGTAAGCAGGAACCAGGCCTTCCTGTCAGTTGTCATTTCAATTCCCCGTCCTGCTCTCACACCCACATGTCCGTCCTCGGCCTGCTGCAATGTCCCAGTGAAGCCCAGCGCAAACTGGAGGAACAGCACCTCATCTTCCAATTGGGCACGTTACAGCCTTCCGGACTTAACATTGAGTTCAACAACTTCAGACTGTGAACTCTCTCCTCCACCGTCACCCCATTTTTATTTCCATCTATTTTCAGTTCGTCCACAGATCGTTTATCCCTCACCATTGTCACCCCCCCCCACTTGAGCCACCTGTTCCCTGTTCCAGGTTATCCTTCGTCGCACTGCTCATCTGAGTTTACACGTTCTAATCTCTTTATGTGCCATCATCACCACCATTTACATTCCCCTTGTCTTTCTGTCCATGACATCTTTGTCCATCCCCATCTATCGCTGGTCCTCTGTCCTGCTTTACGCACGCACACACACACCTCCCCCCCCCACCAGTATAAATCTGATCCTATTTCCATTTCCTTCTACCTTTGAGAAAGAGTCACCCGACTCGAAACGTTACCTCCTTTCTCGCTCTACAGATGCTGAGGTTTTCCAGTATTTTCTTTGTTCGTTTCAGATTCCAACATCCGCGGTAATTTGCTTTTATATTATTATGACAGATAATCAAACTCATTGTAAAATATTCAGATTCCCCAAAACCATTAGTGTGTTTTTTGTTTTCCCTCTGCAGTACTCTTTGTTCAGGGAAGACTTTCAAATCAAGGGTTTATTCACTCTTTTCTTCCTTCGTCAAACCTAGCCTTCCCCCAACAAGGTCAGACCCGGGACATCCATGCTGAAAAATCAGTTGTGCACCTTTAGCAGGAAACCTATTCACGTTTATGGTGATAATGCATTGGAATTGAGGGTTATGGGGATAAGGCGGGAAAGTGGAGTTGAGGATTATCACATCAGATCAGTCACAATCTCATTGAATGGCGGAGCAGACTCGATGGGCCGAGTGGTCTACTTCTGCTCCTAGAATGGTACACCCTAAAGTCACATTTGATCTATTACTTATTGAACATGTTTGTCAGGACTGTAGTTACTCCTAATTTCTTGCTAGAGTTGACAGCTGTCCATTGTTTGAGCAATCTGCCATTTTATATAATGTAATACATAGAAACGTACATATAAAATAGAAGCAGGAGGAGGTCAGTCAGCCCTTCGAGCCTGCTATGCCATTCATTATGATCATGAAATTCAATACCCTGATCCCCCATATCCTTTGATTCCTATCTAACCTCTTCTTGAAACCACAGAACGATTTGGCCTCAACTACTTTCTATGGTAGCGAATTCCACACATTCACCACTCTCTGGGCGAAGAAATTTCTCCTCACCTCAGTCCTAAAAGGTTTAGTCCTTATCCTCAAACTATGACCCCTGGTTCAGGACTCCCCCCACCATCGGGAACATTCTTTCTGAATCTACCCTGTCCAATTTCACCTTATGACTACTAAAAGCTCCCAGGCCTTTACAAAACAAAATCCTTTTTTAAAAACATGGCCACTGCAGTCAAACATACTATACCCCAGGCTTTTAACCCTTAAATTGCCCCACTATTTGGAAGCCAATGTTCCTAAAGTCCTCCATTTGTCACATGCCATAGACGGGCAACATCCACAGACTATACTGCGAGAGCCAGTGCTGTGTGTGATCCATTGCAGCAATTTAAGACCAAAACTGGACCTATTAAGCTTTCAGAATATGGTATTAATTAATGTTAAATCTCGCACAGATTTAAATAAACCAGCCAACCCTTGATGGTACAGATAAAGTAATCACTGCCTTTACACTCGTTTTCAGCTGCTTCTGACTGTACAAATTGTGTCCAGTTTAGAGGAACTTTAAATGTAGGTTAATCCAGATTCGATTTGAGGTTTTCCAATTCTGCTGCTGCCATAGGTTACCGTTGTCTGAACAGTGCTAATCCCCATCTTGTGATTCAAACCTAATCCAGTCAAAAATTTTAGAATGGGCCGGGTAACGGAGCACTTGTGCAGAGCTCCCGAGCCTACTGCACCCTAGAGAGCACCTTCTGCAAGCGTTGTGACTCCTCCGTGGGTCAAACTCCTGGGCTACCCCCACCCCAAAAAAACAAAACAACACTGTGCATTTATGTCATGTTTTTATTGTAGCAAAACAGCCCTGCCGCTCACCCAAGGCGTAATCGGACGAAAATCGACACTTGGCTTTGCGCTGGGAGCAGAGGTTGAACAATGGAGTATTGTTATTCCAGCAGCGAGCAAGACCTCAAAAACTGTGAGTAATCTTTGTGGATGTGTTGGGAAAGGGACAGTGGGCTGAAGCTAAATTGTTGCAAAAAGCTGGTCTTTTCGTTTTATTGCACCAAGCGTTCTTCCTACCTGAGCTCTATGAAAAAGGACAGAATTCATTTCCTGCGATGTGCTTGGATGTGTTGCAGAGGCTGGGTAACGGATAATGTTGCAGCTCACCTCAGTATGGGAGGACGAGGGAGGATATGAAGCAATAAAGTTAGGGACGGGTTTTCTGCAGTGTCAGCGTCTACATTGGTATGGCAGCCAGCAGTCTGCACACCGTCAATTGCCCCAACAGTTCCAACCAGGCAGTACCCGCTTTGCTTTCATAGAAGCAAAATACTGCAGGTGCCGGAATTCTGAAATGAAAACAGAAAATGCTGGAAAATCTCAGCAGGTCGGGCAGCATCTGTGGAGAGAGAAACAGAGCGGGATATTCCGTCCTGCTAGCCGGCCAATGGGGTTCCCCATTGTGGGTGCACCCCCACGCCCCCGGGAGATCCGCGGGTGCGAGTGCGCTGCCAGCGAAACGGAGAATCCCGCTGACGGAGAATCCGGCCCGGAGTTAACATTTTGATTCCAAATGACCAAATGAGGGAGGTACGGTGGTTAGCACAGCGCGAGGGACCCGGGTTCAATTCCAGCCTGGGCTGACTGTCTGTGCGGCGTTCCCACGTACACCCCATATCTGCGAAGGGTTTCCTCCGAATGCTCCGGTTACTTCCCACTGTCCAAAGATGGACTGACCATGTTAAATTGCCCCTTAGTGTTCCAAAGTTATGCAGGTTAGGTGGGGTTACGGGGATAGAATGGGGGAATGAGCCTAGGTAGGGTGCTCTTTCAGAGAGTCTGTGCAGACTCGATGGGCTGAATGGCCTCCTTCTGCACTGTAGGGATTCAATGTCTATGACTTTTCAACGGAACAGGTCATTTAGAATCAAAACTGCCCGAACCTCTGAGCCTATCCTGCATTTTCTGTCTTTATATACAGTTTTACTGTGCCTATTTCTGTTGCTCGAGAAAGAGTTCTGCACTGTCATTGATATATTCACGGCACTTCCCCTGTGTAAAGACTGGCTCTTCAACTGAACATTTAGATTAACTGCACTTTGCTTTAGCCAATCTCCAAAGAGCCCCTCCTGTCTATTTGAACCTGGTTTGACGCCACACAGGGATTACACTCCTGTGCTGTCAGCCATGTAAAACCTGCATACAACCTTGGTTAGACTCCACTCGGGGTACTGTGAACAGTTCTGGCCGTCGTTTCTTTTTATAAATTTAGAGTACCCAATAAGTTTTTTTTCCAATTAAGGGGCAATTTAGCAGCAGTGCTAACCACTGCGCCACCGTGCTGCCCTTGTTGTGGCCGTCATATTACAAAAAATAGTTTGGAGGCAGTGATGAAAGTTCAAAGAAAAAATATTCCTCGGATGATACTAGAGATGAGAGGTTATAATTACTCAGGAAAAATTGAACAATCCTATTCTCTAGATAAGAGAAGGCAGACATAGAAACATAGAATTTACAGTGCAGAAGGAGGCCATTCGGCCCATCGAGTCTGCACTGGCTCTTGCAAAGAGCACCCTACGCAAGCCACACCTCCACCCTATCCCTATAACCCAGTAACCCCACCCAATACTAAAGGCAATTTATCATGGCCAATCCACCTAACCTGCACATCTTTGGACTGTGGGAGGAAACCGGAGCACCCGTAGGAAACCCACGCAGACATGGGGAGAACGTGCAGACTCCGCGCAGACAGTGACCCAAGCTGGGAATCGGACCTGGGACCCTGAAGCTGTGAAGCAGTTGTGCTAACCACTGTGCTGCCCTGTTAGGTGCCTTCAAGATTACAAAAGGGTTTCATAGGGTAGAGGGAGAGAAGATTCTTTCAATTGTGGGAAGACCAGAACTAGCTACCACAAATAGAACATAATCACGAATAAATCCACCAAGAATTCAGGAGAAACGGTGGGCGGCAGGGTGGCGTAGTGATTAGCACTGCTGCCTCACGGCACCGAGGTCCCAGGTTCGATCCCGGCCCCGGGTCACTGTCCGTGTGGAGTTTGCACATTCTCCCCATGTCTGTGTGCGTTTCGCCCCCACAACCCAAAGATGTGCAGGCTAGGTGGATTGGCCAAGCTAAATTGCCCCTTAATTGGGGGGGAAAAAAAGAAACTGCTTGAGCCAGAAGCTGGTTAGGAAGGTGGAACTTGCCACCACAGGACGTGCATGAGACAACAAGCGTCGATGCATTGATGGGGAAGCTTGATTAAATACGCGAGGGAGAAAGGAATGAAAAGGTGTGTTCATGGGGTTAGCAGTTGGGCAGGAGGAGATCCTGTGGAGCATAAATACAGGCATGGACTTTGATGTGCCAACTGCACCGTGTCTCATATTCGAAAGGCTTCATGAAGGTTTTGAATTTCCACTGCTCCAAAATAAACGCACCACTACATTCCTCTCTTCTATCTACCGTGGAACATTCTTTAACATTAAAACTAAATATTTTATTTCTTGTTAAGCGTCCCCTGTGGAGTGATAGCCCAGAGGTACACAGTAGCTTCTAGGAAAGTTCCTGTTATGTATCCACAGTGGTAATTATCATGATGGCCATTAAAAAAAACTAATCAACAGGCTCAGCTTTTGTTTAATTGGATGGTTGTGTATCCTTTCAGCCTCACCACAAGTAAATCAGCTGACTGTGTGCGTTTACACTATGTATTTTTAATGAGGCACTTGCAGGATTTGGATAGTCTTATGAGGCAACACTGGTGCTTGAAGACTTCAATCGTGGGCTGTGGGCATCACTCGCAAGGCCAGCTTTGGTGCTCATCGCTAATTTCCTTTGAACAGAGAGAGTGGCCGTTTCAGAGGACCAGTTAAAAGCCAACCGCATTGCTGTGGGTCTGGGGTCACATGTAGGCCAGACCGGGTAAGGACGGCAGATTTCCTTCCCTAAAGGGCATTTCGGAGCAAGCCCAAATGGGTTTTTATAACAATTGATGGTAGGTGTCACGGTCACCGTCACTGAGACAAGCTTTTCAATTCCAGATTTTATTAATTGCATTTAAATTCCACCAGCTGCCGTGGTGGGATTTGAACCCAGGTCCCCGAGAGCATAAGCCTGGACCTCTGGATTACTAATCCAGTGATACCCCATCCTTATAACTGATGTGATGGATGGTTCCCAGTGGGAATTCAGTATGCATCCTGAATCATTCTAAAACACTAAGCGGCACAGTGGTTAGCATTGTTGCTTCACAGCTCCAGGGTCCAAGGTTCGACTCCCGGCTTGGGTCACTGTCTGCACGGAGTCTGCACGTTCTCCCCGTGTCTGCGTGGGTTTCCTCCGGATGCTCCGGTTTCCTCCCACAAGTCCCGAAAGACGTGCTGTTAGGTAATTTGGACATTCTGAATTCTCCCTCTGTGTACCTGAACAGCCTACTTGTGACAATAAAGCTTATTATTATAAAAGATTGCAACCAATGATTTGGCTGGAATAGTGCAATGCACATGACACAGCTTGTGAATATGTTCCAATACCTATGGAATTGATCTTACTGCCATTCGAGCACTAATGAAGTGTAAACACTCAAATAAAGTTCTTAGACTTTGTCCTTCCAAAGTTGGATTTTGGCTAGAGAGAGCTTATTGAGTAATATATGAAGGTGAAGATTGGTTACCGGTCTTGCATAGATGGATGGCAATTGGAAGTGTTTGATTTAAGAAAAAGAATCATGGCACAATCTGATTGCTCAACTATGAAGCTTAAAGTAGACGTTTAGTCATAACCTCATTTCATAGACTGATGACAACAGCTCAATGTTCCAGTTCTCATCCTGGAGATTAGCCCTCATTTTGAACGGAATGATGGTTTGGTTTTACGTCCTGTTCTTCCTGATGAAAATAACCGGCCTCCCTCCTGCTCAGATTTAGGTTGTCAGAACAAGATGACTCAGAATATCCTAAAGAGTTTACATCGCGTTGAACTTGGCGGATATAACTACTGGCCTCTCTTCTCACAAATTGGAATTCGCCTTTACAGCTATGAGGAAATCCCGACCTTTTTAAAGGGAAACCCTTATATCACCGATGGATACAGAGCCTACCTGCCATCGAGTTTGTGCATCAGAAGGTATGTTGGCATAGCTGCGACTAACAGAAATCAGAGGAGACGGGGAGAGATGTGGGCGTCGCTGGAGTGACCCAGCATTTGTTGCCCGTCCCTAATTGCCCTTGAACTGAATTGTTTGCTCGGCCATTTCAGAGGGTCAGTTAAGAGTCAACCACGTTGCTATGGGGCCTGGGGTCGCATGTAGGCCAGACCGGGTAAGGACGGCAGATTTCCTTCCCTGATGAGACATTAGTGAACCAGATGGGTTCTTATGATAGTCGATGTTGATTTTTGCGGTCAATTCCTGATTTATTAATTGAGTTGAAACCCCACCAGCTGCTGTGCGGGATTTGAACCCGTGACCCCAGAGCATTAGCCTGGGGTCTCTGGATTGCTAGTCGAGTGACATTACCACCACGCCTCCATCTCCTCTGTGAAGGGTTAAGGTTGAGAAGCAATGTACTTGGCACAGGGCTTACTAAGGTTAATACCAGTTTCTTTACTAATGGGAGCACAGGGCGGCACGGTGGCACAGTGGTTAGCACTGCTGCCTCACGCCGCCGAGGTCCCGGGTTCGATCCCGGCCGCGGGTCACTGTCCGTGTGGAGGTTGCACATTCTCCCCGTGTCTGTGTGGGTCTCACCCCCACAACCCAAAGATGTGCAGGGTAGGTGGATTGGCCACACGAAATTGCCCCTTAATTGTGTACAGTGGAGTGAGCTATCATCACCTACACCTTCAATAACCCACCAAAGCAGGTTGCTGTTCTGTGCCTTCCTACTACTGTCTCTCTGAATGGCCACTATTTTCTATTGGGGTCAATATCTTCAATCGGTGACCGATCTTTAAGAACCCGGTGATCGATCAGCGACTCTTTAGTTGCCCATTCCCTGCTCCAACTCTGCAAATTGTTATCTCTTCAAACAGTGCCCACTCTCTTTTTGAAATCTCATTTTATATGGGGATGGCACGGCGGCACAGTGGGTAGCACTGCTGCCTCACAGCGCCAGGTCCCAGGTTCGATTCCGGCCCTTGGTGACTTGTCTGTGCGGAGTCTGCACGTTCTCCCCGTGTCTGCGTGGGTTTCCTCCGGGTGCTCCGGTTTCCTCAGACAGTCCAAAGATGTGCGGGTTAGGTGGATTGACCGCGTTAAATTTCTTGTTAGCATCCAAACGATTTGCAGGTTAGATGGGGTTATGGGATCAGGCGGGAGGGGAGTGGCCCTTTCAGAGGTGCTCTTTCAGAGGGTCGGTGCAAACCCGATGGGCCGAATGGCCTCCTTCTGCACTGCAGGAATTCTAAGTCGCACAGTCATCATTTCACTGGCCTCGTAATTCACTGGCCTCGTAATTCACTGGCCTGGATTAATGATCCCAGTGACTTGAGTTAAAATTGAACCGAGAAATTCAAATTTCAATTCAATTAATTAAATAATTCTGGAATCTAAAAAGAAACAGCTTTAGTAATGGTGGAATTACCAGATTGTTTCAAAAACGGATGAGGCTACCTCAGGGAAAAACAATTCCTGATCTAAATCGATCTGGTATATATGTGACTCCAACCCCACAATAATGTGTTTGACGTTTATACTTCCCTCTGAATTTCCCCAGTACACGACCACCTTCTAGGGTTAGGTGGATTGGCCGTGCTAAATTGCCCTTAGTGTCCAAAAAGGGTAGGTGGGGTTACTGGGTTATGGGGATAGGGTGGAGGTGTGGGGCTTAAGTAGGGTGCTCTTTCCAAGGGCCGGTGCAGACTTGATGGGCCGAATGGCCTCCTTCTGCGCTGTAAACTCTATCATTCTATGACAATTACGGAGAGGCAATAAATGTTGACCGTACCAGCAAAGCCCGCACCCCATGAATGAAGAAAAAGAATACAGCACTCAGAATTCTCCAAGCTCTCCTGATTCCCCAAAGCCCGTCCACCACCTACAAGGCACAAGTCAGGAGTGTAATGGAACACTCTCCATTTGCCTCGAGGAGTTCGGTTCCCAACAATACTCAGGAAGCTCAACACCATCCAGGACAAAATATTCTGCTTGATTGGCGCCCCATCCACCACCTTAAATAACTGCTCCCTCCACCCCCAACACACACAGTGGCAGCTGTGTGTACCATCACAAGATGCACTGTATCCACTCGCCAATTCTCTTCAGTAGCATGCTCTGAACCTATGACCTCTACCACCGAGAAGGATGAGGGCAGCAGACACATGGGAATACCACCACCTAGATGTTCCCCTCCAAGCCCCTCACCATCCTGACTTGGAAATATATCGCCGTTCCTTCACTGTCGCTGGGTCAAACTTCTGAGACTCTCTTCCTAACAGCACTGTGGATGTACCTACACCCCATGGACTGCAGGGGTATAAGAAGGCAGCTTGCCGCCACCTTCTCGAGGGCAATTAGGGATGGGCAATAAATGCTGGCCTTTTACTGAAATGCAATTCTTGTCCCCACCCTCTTGTTCACACCATAACCATATTGATTGGTTTAAATGTAAGGGTGTCCGTCCGTTTATGTTATACTAAAACCTGACCTGCAGTGTGCGAGCCCGGTCAGTGGATCTCACCAGGGTATTCTAGGGTACACTAGCCATTCGGAACCTGGTCTAGCTCTTGCCCAACACCCCTGTATGTGCACTCCCAACAGGGGTCACCAAGTGTCCATGGGAATGCAAACCCTGTCTATGTTTCCCATTGTCTCCAAAGGGGGTTGCTGTAATTTTACTCCAGTGTGGCTAATGCTCATTTGGTGTTACCAAGAGGTAAATTGCAATGATTCACGCCTATGTGTTGCATCTATCTAACTTGAAACATACTGCGTTCAAATGTAACAAGCACATATTTCACTTATATTGTTGTGTTTGCAATCTAATCCTGTCAAAAACAGCCTCTTTGTTTTGTCCAACGAGAGTGTGAATATATGGAGCCACTTGCTGGGCTTTTTCCTCTTCTTCGTCATGGGTCTACATGATACTTGCTTCCTGTTACCATCGTCGAACAGCACTCGGGACGATTACATTGTTTTCATTATTTTTGGCTTTTGTTTTCAGGTAAGCACACACACTAACAGACAAAATTCTGGGGAAGACAGGTTGGGGGTGGGGAGCAGAGGGTGGCAGAAGAACTTGCTGTGTTTGGAAAAGGGTCGAGAAGGCGAGGGCAGAGATTTAAAGTAATTTGTAAAAGACGCAACTGGTAGGGGTCTAGAATGTTCAGCCTGAGAGTGTGGTTCAATCGAAACATTCTAAAGAGAATTAGTTGTCTGAAAAGGAAGAACGTGCAGGGTTACAGGGAGAAGGCGGAGGAATGGCATTGGGTGAGTTGCTCATTCGGAGGGCCGGTGCAGACACGATGGGCCGAATGGCCGCCTTCTGCGCCGTAACAATTCTGTGAATTCTGATCCCCGACATGGGCGGTGCTGAGAGGAGGCCGCGTGTCGGTGGGGCATTTCCAAGTTGCTGAAATCATGTGTCCCCCACGAAGCTACTGTTCTCGACGTTGGGGTGATTCCGTACAATTCCGCACCAGCTGATCCAATTCTGGACAATCCACTTTACCAAAGAAAGAAAAGCCTCGGAGAGAGTGAGGACGAGATTTACTAGAACGATGCCTGCGCCAGAGACGAGGGAATGTGAGTTACATGTGACTCTGTTCTTTGGAATGCACAGTTAAGGGGAGATTTCATGCAGGTGTTCAACTTTACAAGCGGTTTGATAGTCCGTTGCATTTCCTTGTAGCTTTTAATTTATTTGAATGGCAACAAATTCTGATACCCCCTCGTTCCTGCAATAATCTGGATAATTACCGTTAACTTTTTATTAATTCATTTATGGGGCTGGTTTAGCACACTGGGCTAAATCGCTGGCTTTGAAAGCAGACCACGCAGGCCAGCAGCACGGTTCGATTCCCGTGCCAGCCTCCCCGAACAGACGCCGGAATGTGGCGACTAGGGGCTTTTCACAGTAACTTCATTGACGCCTACTTGTGACAATAAGCGATTTTCATTTCATTTTTCATTTCATGGAATATGGGCGCCATTGGCAAAGCCAGCATTGTCCATCTCCCATCAGCCCTTGCGAAGGCGGCGGTGAGCCACCTCTTGAATATAACTGAGTGGCTCGTTCGGCCATATCAGAGAGCAGTGAAGAGTCGGCCACATTGCTGAGGGTTTGGAGTCGTACAAGCCAAACAAGACGAGGATGGCAACTTCCTTCCTCAAAGGACATTCCTGGGCCAGCTGAGTTTTTAAAACTCTAATCTGGTAGTTTCATGTTCGCCTTGACTGATGCTAGCTTTTTATTCCAGGTTTATTCAATTAATTGAATTCAAATTCTTCAACTGCAGTGGTGAGATTTGAACTCGTGCCTCGAGATCATTAGCTTAGGGCAGCATGGTAGCACAGTGGTTAGCACTATGGCTTCACAGCGCCAGGGTCCCAGGTTCGATTCCTGGCTTGGGTTACTGTCTGTGCGGAGTCTGCACGTTCTCCCCGTGTCTGCGTGGGTTTCCTCCGGGTGCTCAGGTTTCCTCCCACAAGTCCTGGAACACGTGCTGTTAGGTAATTTGGACATTCTGAAATTTCCCTCTGTGTACCCGAACAGGTGCCGGAATGTGGCGACTAGGAGATTTTCACAGTAACTTCATTGCAGTGTTAATGTACGCCTACTTGTGACAGTAAAGATTATTAGTAGTAGTAGCAGAGCCGCTATACACCTATGCCCCAGTCAAGTGTCAGTCACATGTGACCTGTCCTCACAACATGTTAACACATGAACTTTCAGCAGAGGGTCACGTGGATTACACGGCTACTTTTCCCCCCTTTCAGCCAGGGCTCACTCCGAGGAACCTTAGCATCCTTGTTCTGCCCAGAAGGGATCATTTGGCTTAGCAGTAAATGTATTCAACTGGGACCTACCTGGTTGGTCTTGCTTAGTTCTGCAGTGGGTGTCGAAAACTCAACTCCGAGTAAGACTTAGACAAAATACAGGTTAATTTATTTTACTTGCAACAAGGGGAGACCGCATCTAAGCAAGAGTTAGTACAACAGTTCTCCTGGGATATTTATACACTGGAGTAAACAAGTAGCGCATGACTTTGAATCTTCGCGCTTAAAAAAAGCCGTACTCAGCTTAAAATCCTAAAAGACCTTATTTAACTTAAAATCGTGACTCCTTACAATGCCGGGATGCACTCAAGCTGATCGACAATGTATCAATACATGCCGATGTGTGTGTGACAATGTGTGAAAACAGATGGATATAGACAAGGACGTGACATGACAATACACAGGAAAGGGGATCTTTGGAGGCGTGGGGACTACTCTTCTTGCCCTGTTGGCAGTTTTCTGAGTGCACTCCAATTATGGCCACGTATCCCATCATGCCTTGGTTATATTTAGCCCAGAAATCTACATTGCCACATGGGCAGAAAGTTGATCAATTTGGAGATGCACCCTTCTTAAAAAAAAGACTTCGCTGCTAGTTTTCAAATTTGTTCAAAATATTTTGCAGCCTGAAGATTTCATGAGTTAGAACGCAAAGACCCCAAACCGAGTTTTGCTAGCTCATTTACTTTGTTCTACAGTGCACTGGTAATGTGCGCATAGAGCAGGTCACAAAGTTATTATAAAGGCATTTACACTTCCTTTCTTCTGTTGAAAAAGGTTTTGTCAATTCACCATCACTCTACCAGATAAAGACAGGCATGGAACTATCGCACTGTATCTCAGAGAAACAAGCAAAAGCATACATTTCCCATCCTCACCTAACTGGAACCGCCCTCCTGGCCAATGATATCAGGGTTGAGAACAGTTAGGGTGAAGTTAGTAGCACAGTGATGTGCCATCAATTATAACAAAGACGAGGGGCGAGATTCTCCGATCCCCCGCTGGGTCGGAGAATCGCCGGGGGCTGGCGTGAATCCCGCCCCCGCCAGTTGCCGAATTCTCCGGCACCGGATATTCGGCGGGGGCGGGAATCGGGCTGCGCCGGTTGGCGGGCGCATCCCCCGCGATTCTCCGGCCCGGATGGGCCGAAGTCCCGCTGCTAGGATGCCTGTCCCGCCGGCGTGGATTAAACCACCTCTCTTACCGGCGGGACAAGGCGGCATGGGCGAGCTCCGGGGTCCTGGGGGGAGGCGCGGGGCGATCTGGCCCCGGGGGGTGCCCCCACGGTGGCCTGGCCCGCGATCGGGGCCCACCGATCCGCGGGCGGGCCTGTGCCGTGGGGGCACTCTTTTCCTTCCGCCTTCGCCACGGTCTCCACCATGGAGTAGGCAGAAGAGACTCCCTCCACTGCGCATGCGCGGGGTGCCGTGAGCGGCTGCTTATGCTCCCGCGCATGCGCGCCCGGCAATGTCATTTCCACGCCAGCTGGCGGGGCACTTCCGCCAGCTGGCAGAGCGGAAATCAGTCCGGCGCGGGTCTAGCCCCTCAGCGTTAGGGCTCGGGCCCCCCCCAAGTTGCGGAGGATTCCGCACCTTTGGGGCAGCGCGAAGCCCGACTGATTTGCGCCATTTTTGACGCTGGTCGCCGGACATCGCGCCGATACCGGAGAATTTCTCCCGAGTTGTGGAACGAAACTGTGGCTTTGATAAGCTAAACGAGAACCTGCTGGCAACTGATCCCGAACTGGGGTAGGGCCAGAGGTCGGCCACCTTTATACAGAGCCTGAGGGGAGGAGCCACAGGCGGAGCCAGCAGAGACAACAAACAATATATATAATACAGTAACAGTGGTTTACCACAATATATATAACACAGTAACAGTGGTTTACCACAATATATAGAATACAGTAACAGTGGTTTACCACAATATATATAATACAGTAACAGTGGTTTACCACAATATATATAATACAGTAACAATGGTTACCACAATATATACAATACAGTAACAGTTGTTTACCACAATATATATAATACAGTAACAGTGGTTTACCACAATATATATAATACAGTAACAGTGGTTTACCACAATATATAGAATACAGTAACAGTGGTTTACCACAATATATAGAATACAGTAACAGTGGTTTACCACAATATATATAATACAGTAACAGTGGTTACCACAATATATACAATACAGTAACAGTGGTTTACCACAATATATATAATACAGTAACAGTGGTTTACCACAATATATATAATACAGTAACAGTGGTTACCACGCACAGACCACACTGTTTATTAAACATTGGAGAGGGCTATTTGGTGACAATCAGCAGGAACAGAACTTTCTATCCCACCCGCCCCCCTGTATTCCCTTCCTGCTACCCAAGATGAGTCACTTAACCATCATATCTTTATTGATCCCACTTCCTGTTTGTTTTCAAGAAGCAGTTCGATATAACACTTGGGGGCGAAGGGTATCAAAGGATATGGGGGATGAAGGCGGGATCAGGCTGTTGAGTTGGATGACCAACCAAGATCATAATGAATGGTAGAGCAGGCTCGAAGGGCCAAATGGGCTCCTCCTGCTCCGATCTTCTATGTTTCTCGTCTCCCTTCAGTCTCTTTGCAGTTTGGGTCTCATCACTTCCCCCAAGATTTCTCAAATTTACAAAAGATATGGATAGTTCCCGATATGTTGGTTTGCTTTCTTTCCCCAGTCCTGCCGAATTGGATTATAAATTAGGTCTGGACGGTGGACCTTCAGCCAATTTGACATAATCTTTGCAGAATAGCCACCCTGCAGCCTTCCCATTCTCCAAGTGCTCAGACTCATTAAAGTCAAAACAAGTGGACTGACAGACTTATGCATCAAACTACTGTCTGATAGGGATTCCGAGCAACTCATCTGAACTAATGGGTCACAAGAGGTTTTCCATTTGTAAATACAAAGGAACAGGAAAGCTTCAGATCACATGCGCAGGGTGGTTAGCACTGCTATTTCACAGTGCCATTGATCAGGGATCGATTCTAAACTTAGGTGACTGACTGTGTGTGTAGAGTTTGCACGTTCTGCCCACGTCTGCGTGGGTTTCCTCCGGTTTCCTCCCGCAGTCCAAAGATGTGCAGGTTAGATGGACTGGGCATGATAAATTACCCCTTAGTGTCCAAAGGTTAGGTGGGATAAAGGGTTAAAGCGGAGGCTTGGGCCTAGGTGGGGTGCTCTTTCAGAGGGTTGGTGCAGACTCGATGGGCTGAATGGTCGGAAGCAATTCCACAGGCAGCTGCGTCAGCACAGGGCTAAAGAGCTGGCTTTTAAAGCAGACCAAGTCAGGCCAGCAGCACGGTTCAATTCCCGTACCAGCCTCCCCGAACAGGCGCCGGAATGTGGCGACTAGGGGCTTTTCACAGTAACTTCATTTGAAGCCTACTTGTGACAATAAGCGATTTTCATTTCATTTCAATAACCAGAGAACTCAGATCGGAGATAATTAGGAAAAGGAAGTCCTGGCTTATTTAAAATGCAGCAACTTGTGATGATCTGGAAGGCACTGCCTGAAGGGAGTGGTGAGACCACTTTCTGCCATGTGCGATTCTATGACAGTCCACATTGGGTTCAAATTCAGTTTTCTGGAGCTACGAGCTAAATCTCAAAACAGATGAGCCAAATCCCAGTTATTATTAAATCACGCTGCATGTGGTGAGAAATATTCAGCAGTATATAACTGCCCGCACTGTTTACTGGGGGAATGCAGTGAGAAGGAAGGCGTGAGGGAAACATTTGGGCCGCAATCTTCCAGCCCTTTCCTGCAGCGGGTTCTTCCAGTCCTGTCGATGGTGCGGCGCCGCGCGCGCGCGCCCCCCCCCCCCCCACCATACATTCCACGGCGGCAGAAGATGCTGGGCAGGGCCGAAAAAATCCAGCCAATGACAGGCTGCCACCACGGCTTGAAAATATGTTGCCTGGGGTGTGGGGCCAGAAATCCCACCCTTAGTCTCGCCTGCGCCAGAATCCACACAGCAATATTATTTGAATTTAAATACATTATTTACATTTAATTATAATTTATGAGGACCATGGAAATCCTGCAGTGCAGAAGAAGGTCTTTCAGCCCATCGAGTCTGCATGGACCCCCCCCCAAAGAGCACTCTACCCAGGCCCACTACCCCCATCCTAGTCCCCGAAATCCCCATCTAAATCGGCACGCCGTTAGACACAGTGGGGCAACTTTTCACAGCCAATCCACCCAACCTGCACATCTTTGGACTGCGGGAGGAAACCGGAGCACCCGGAGGAAACCCACGCGGACACGGGGAGAACGTGCAGACGCCGCACAGTCACCCAAGGCTGTCACTGTGCCGTTGTGGCGCACTTGCCCAGTGTAGCAAATGAGCTGCAGGATATTATTACTGGCACTCATGATTTAACTAACTTGGCGGGTAGGGTGGGGGGGGGGGGGGGGGGGGGGGGGGTCACTCGAGCCATAATTGGTTCCAATTAAAAAAGATGCGGGCTGCAAATGTTATCCCACTGATCCACTTTGTTTTTTATTCCCCCATCCCCCCCCCCCCCCCCCCCCCCCCCCCCCCGCCTCTATTGCAGGATATTGTGATTATTTAATATGTTGTCACTGTTGATTGCTCTGGTGTCGTCCACAGTTCTGCATGCTGTGCTCAGCGGGGTACCATCTCTTCTGCTGCCACCATTCTGAAAAGACCAGCCAGCAATGGCTTGCCCTCGACTATGCTGGCGTCTCAGTGGGAATGCTGGGATGTTACGTCCCGGGCGTCTTCTATGCCTTTTATTGTGCTGAGGTGAGCATCTTTTATTTGTCTACATTTAAATCAAGTTACTTTTGCTAAATCGAAGAAAGTAGGCGTCAGTATGATCGCAAGCCCTCAGCGAGTACAGGGGCCACGCGAATATTTAGAAGTTTGCCCCGAGAGGGACTGATGACGCCCAGGCCTCTATTCACGGAGGCTTTGGGATGAAGGGTTTTTGCTGTTTGATAACTTTTCTACAATCTTCACTGGTATAAGCCCGCACTAATTACCCCTTAACTTATGGGAAAAAAGAAGACTTGGTATTTATACATAGTCTGGCCACCCTACCAAATGACTCAAAGTGCTTTGCAAGTGAGAAGTAGCAGTCAGGGCTAGATGTGCACGGTGAGTTTGGCATTCGGTTGGATCCAGTCCAGATGGTAGAATGTGATTTAACACCAATTTACAGTCCAAAGATGTGCAGGTTAGGTGGATCGGCTAAATTGCCCCTTCAGGGGCTCGTTTAGCACAGGGCTAAATCGCTGGCTTTGAAAGTAGACCAAGGCAGGCCAGCAGCACGGTTCAATTCAAGTACCAGCCTCCCCGAACAGGCGGCGGAATGTGGTGACTAGGGGCTTTTCACAGTAACTTCATTGAAGCCTACTTGTGACAATAAGCGATTTTCATTTCATTTCATTAGTGTCCAGGGAAAAACAGGTTAGGTTACGGGGATAGGGCGGGGGAGTGGGCCTAGGTTAGGGTGCTCTTTCAGAGGGTCGATGCAGACTCGATGGGCTGAATGGCCTCCTTCTGCACTGTAGTTATTCTATGCTTCTATTCTAACGGGCTAATTTGGGCATGAGATTAGTGATGGGAATAAACCGGCAGCATTCCTGCTCCTTGCCACTTACACAAACCCGCCGACACATGTCCACTATTCAGAGTGGCCTGACCTGTCCTGACCTGTCCTCTACTAAGGATCTCCGATTTCGGTAATGTTGGACTACTCCTCAATTCTGACAGAGAGTGACATCATTCACTCACCAAGGCGGGAAGCAAGTACAATTGCCCCTTGTAAGAGCAGCCCACGCTGGTATAGTGCGCAGGAGAATGTTTCAGAGTACTGTTCCCGGGAATTGGCCAGCTGAACGGGATGCCAGGGTGAGGTGAATACGGGGTGTATGTCAACTGAAGAATATCTTCAGAATCCTGAAAGTGACCCCGTTTGACCCACATCATCCCAAAGAATCGAATCCAGGCGATTGTACCTGGTGAAGCTGTGACGTTATTGGTCAAAGGTTGTGTCGCCGATGAGGGCATTCTAATCTGAGTCGGTTTACCCCTGAGCACAGGGCTAAATCGCTGGCTTTTAAAGCAGACCAAGGCAGGCCAGCAGCACGGTTCAATTCCCGTAACAGCCTCCCCGAACAGGTGCCGGAATGTGGCGACTAGGGGCTTTTCACAGTAACTTCATTTGAAGCCTACTTGTGACAATAAGCGATTTTCAATATCATTTCATTTCATTTAACAATCAAATCATTAAAACGTCCCACCCGTTGAAAATGACATTGGCACCAGAACGCTGTTCAAAGGTGTTTTTAATTTCTCCAAATCTGAAATGTCAATGCATTTTAGTGAACGACCATTTGAAAATTTGTCCTTGATCAATGGCACCCAGTATTTAAGGTTTTAATTGTGTTTGTTTTTATTCCTTGTCAAAGCAGTATTGGAGACAAGTGTACCTTATAACCGTGCTGGCCATGATCTTTGTGATGTTTCTCACACAAATCCACCCGCATTATGCTTCCCAGCATTGTCACAAGCTGCGCATTCTCCTCTTCTGTTTTATTGCTGCTTATGGACTCATCCCCACAATTCACTGGATATTTCAGAACGGAGGTATTGGGGAACCCGTGGTCAAGGTAGGAAGGATTGTATCGCCGGTCTGGGTTTTATGTTTCTGTGAGATCCATACTGTTTGGTTTCCATACTTTAGTTTCTCGAGTTTATGATGATTTCTTGGCGATTCTCAAAATTAATAAATCTCGCATTACTCAGCGTGGCTTTGAACCGTAAAGGCCAAGAAGATTCTGTGTTCAGCCCTTGCTCTCTCCTGCGTTGGCCCGTGTCCCAGCTAAGCTACAATTGGCAATCCCACGTTAGGATTAGGAAACGATAAATGGTGAGGTTTTCAATAAAAATATTTCTTTAGAAAAAAAAAAGGCTCAGGAAACGATCTTCATAGAGCTGGCCTTCATAGAATTTACAGTGCAGAAGGAGGCCATTCGGCCCATCGAGTCTGCACCGGCTCTTGGAAAGAGCACCCTACCCAAGGTCAACACCTCCACCCTATCCCCATAACCCAGTAACCCCACCCAACATCAAGGGCAATTTTGGACACTAAGGGTGATTTATCATGGCCAATCCACCTAACCTGCACACCTTTGGACTGTGGGAGGAAACCGGAGCACCCGGAGGAAACCCACGCCCACACGGGGAGGATGTGCAGACTCCGCACAGACAGTGACCCAAGCCGGAATCGAACCTGGGACCCTGGAGCTGTGAAGCAATTGTGCTATCCACAATGCTACCGTGCTGCCCATTAGCACAGATCTAGCACAGAAGGCCATGGTTGTGTCCGTGTCAGCTCGCTAAGAGCAGGAAGCTAGCCTTATTCCCGCACCTTTCCCCATAGTTCTACAATTTTTGTTCCTCCTCGGGTGCTCATCCAATTCTCTTTTGGAAAAACGCGGGCAGCACGGTGGTTAGCACAATTGCTTCACAGCTCCAGGGTCCCAGGTTCGATTCCCGGCTTGGGTCACTGTCTGTGCGGAGTCTGCACGTCCTCCCCGTGTGTGCGTGGGTTTCCTCCGGGTGCTCCGGTTTCCTCCCACAGCCCAAAGATGTGCAGGTTAGGTGGATTGGCCATGATAAATTGCCCTTAGTGTCCAAAATTGCCCTTAGTGTTGGGTGGGGTTACTGGGTTATGGGGATAGGGTGGAGGTGTGGGCTTGGGTAGGGTGCTCTTTCAAAGAGCTTGATGGGCCGAATGACCTCCTTCTGCACTGTAAATTCTATGATTCTGTGAATCTGCCTCCGCCACACTCCCGGGCAGTGCATTCCGGATCCTGACCATTCGTCTCGTGGAATGTTTTCCCCTCATGTCGCCGTTGCTCCTTTTGTCAATCACCTGAAATCTGTTCTCTTGACCCTTAAGCCAATGGGAATAATTCCTCTCTTGTCCACTCTGTCCATGATTTTGAACCCTTTCTTTAAACCTCCTCTTGACCTTCTCGCAGGACAGTAACTCCAGCTTCTCCAATCTTTTTTATTAATTTGTTTACGGGACGTGGGCGTCGCTGGTTAGGCTGGCATTTATTGCCCATCCCTAGTTGCCCTTCAGAAGATGGTGGTGAGTTGTCTTCTTGAACCGCTGTAGTCCTTGGGGTGTGGGTACACCCACTGTGCTGTTAGGGAGGGAGTTCCAGGATGTTACCTCAGCGACAGTAAAGGAACGGCCGATATATTTCCAAGTCAGGGTGGTGAGTGACTTGGAGGGAAATCTCCAGGTGGTGGGATTCCAAGGCATCTGCGGCTCTTGTCCTTCTAGATGGTAGTGGTCATGGTTTTGGAAGGTGCTGCCTAAGGAACCTTGGTGAGTTACTGCAGTGCATCGTGTAGATGGTACACACGGCTGCTACTGTTCGTCGGTGTCTATCCCCCTAATTGAAGTCCCTCATCCCTGGAACCATTCCTATAAATCTCTTCTGCACCCTCTCTAAAACCTTCCTGAGTCGCGATTCCTGGAATTGAAGGCAACATTCCAGTAGCCTGAGATCCGCAGTTTCATAAATGCCCTTCTTGACGTAGTTGGTCTTTTACGTTGGGCCTGTATTTATAACAGCTCAGGATCCCCTGCTGCCTTTTTAATCCACTTTCACAACTTGCCCTGCCACCTTCAACAATTTGGGCAATTGCTCTCTCGCTGTTCCTGCACCCTCTGTAAAATTAGGCCCTCTATTTCATATCGCCTCTCCTAACCTTCCTAGCAAAATGTACCACATCACACTTCTCCGCGATAAATTTCAGCTTCCACTTGCTCACCCATTCCACCAGCCTGCCGATGTTGTCTTAAAGGCCATCGCTGTCCACCTCACAGTTCACAGTGCTTCCAGTTTTGTGACATCTGCAAATCTGCACACCCACATCAGGGTCATTACTGGAGGAGGTGGTGTAGTGGTATTGTCGCTGGACTAGTAAACCAGAGACCCAGAGTAATGCTCTGGGGTCCCAGGTTCAACTCCTGCCACTACAGATGGTGAAATTTGAATACAATAAAAATCTGCAATTAAAAGTCTAATGATGACCATGAAACCATTGTTGATTGTCGTTAAAAACCCATCTGGTTCACTAATGTCCTTTTAGGGACGGAAATCTGCCGTCCTTACCTGGTCTGGCCTATATGTGACTCCAGACCCACAGCAATGTGGTTGACTCTTAAATACCCTCTCAAGGGCAATTAGGCATGGGCAATAAATGCTGGCACAGCCTGCGACGCCTACGGCCCATGAACGAATAAGAAAAAAATTATTGCAGATCAAGAAAACATAGAACATAGAACAATACAGCGCAGTACAGGCCCTTCGGCCCACTATGTTGCACCGAAACAAAAGCCATCTAACCTACACTATACCATTATCATCCATATGTTTATCCAATAAACTTTTAAATGCCCACAATATTGGCGAGTTCACTACTGTAGCAGGTAGGGCATTCCACGGCCTCACTACTCTTTGCGTAAAGAACCTACCTCTGACCTCTGTCCTATATCTATTACCCCTCAGTTTAAAGCTATGTCCCCTCGTGCCAGCCATTTCCATCCGCGGGAGAAGGCTCTCACTGTCCACCCTATCCAACCCCCTGATCATTTTGTATGCCTCTATTAAGTCTCCTCTTAACCTTCTTCTCTCCAACGAAAACAACCTCAAGTCCATCAGCCTTTCCTCATAAGATCTTCCCTCCATACCAGGCAACATCCTGGTAAATCTCCTCTGCACCCGCTCCAAAGCCTCCACGTCCTTCCTATAATGCGGTGACCAGAACTGTACTCAATACTCCAAATGCGGCCGTACCAGAGTTCTGTACAGCTGCAACATGACCTCCTGACTCCGGAACTCAATCCCTCTACCAATAAAGGCCAACACTCCATAGGCCTTCTTCACAACCCTATCAACCTGGGTGGCAACTTTCAGGGATCTATGTACCTGGACACCTAGATCCCTCTGCTCATCCACACTTTCAAGAACTTTACCATTAGCCAAATATTCCACATTCCTGTTATTCCTTCCAAAGTGAATCACCTCACACTTCTCTACATTAAACTCCATTTGCCACTTCTCAGCCCAGCTCTGCAGCTTATCTATATCCCTCTGTAACCTGCTACATCCTTCCACACTATCAACAACACCACCGACTTTAGTATCGTCTGCAAATTTACTCACCCACCCCTCTGCGCCTTCCTCTAGGTCATTGATAAAAATGACAAACAGCAACGGCCCCAGAACAGATCCTTGTGGTACTCCACTTGTGACTGAACTCCATTCTGAACATTTCCCATCAACCACCACCCTCTGTCTTCTTTCAGCTAGCCAATTTCTGATCCACACCTCTAAATCACCCTCAATCCCCAGCCTCGGTATTTTCTGCAATAGCCTACCATGGGGAACCTTATCAAACGCAAAAGTGTTATACTTTTTTTTTTCTTTTTAAATTTTGAGTACCCAATTATTTTTTTTTCCAATTAAGGGGCAATTTAGCGTGGCCAATCCACCTACCCTGCATATCTTTGGGTTGTGGGGGTGAAACCCACGCAGACTTGGGGAGGATGTGCAAACTCCACACGGACAGTGACCCAGGGCAGGGATTCGAACCCGGGTCCTCAGCGCCGCAGTCCCAGTGCTAACCACTGCACCACATGCCGCCCCAGAAAAGTGTTATACTGACCACTGGGAACCCCACTGTATATCTTCTCCCAGTCCAAACAACAACTGTTTCACCATCACTCTCTGTTTCGTGTCACGCAGCCAACTTTTCCTTTAAGTCTGTCATGTGGCACTTTACCAAATGCTTTATGGAAGTCCATAGAGACGGCAGCAGCCCCATTCCTTCATCGATCATCTCGGTGTTCCCTCTAAAAGATGAAATCAAATTAGGTAAACATTATTTGCCTTTAACAAATACATGCTGGTCTGCCAACGAGTGTAACCAATTGTGGAATAATTGGTGGGGAAATCTGGGCAAACCGAAGAATAGAAGTAAAATACTGTGAAATCTGGAAATCCGAAATAAAAACCCAAAGTGCTGGAAAAAAATATCTGTGGAGGGGAAACCGTTAACATTTCCGAATCCAATATGATTTTTCTTTGAAACACAATCTGGGGCTGGTTTAGCACACTGGGCTAAATCGCTAGCTTTGGAAGCAGACCAAGTCAGGCCAGCAGCACGGTTCAATTCCCGTACCAGCCTCCCCGAACAGGCGCCGGAATGTGGCGACTAGGGGCTTTTCACAGTAACTTCATTTGAAGCCTACTTGTGACAATAAGCGAGTTTCATTCGTTTTATTAATTTTGATAGTGCTGGCAGCTTTGGGAACTAACCATTTCTCAGGACGCACTTTAAAGAACTGTTGGTATCAACTGCCTTCTACTTGGAAAGTTCCAGTTCTTTTCAATCCGTCGGCCTTTTATCATCAAGTGGAATCAATATTGTGGCTCTCCTTCCAAGAGCTAAACTGCAGGAGAAAAACGGGAAGCAAGGTCGAACCATAGCAATAAATAATCACCCGAAGGACAGTGATTACATAGCATTTACAGCACACTGACAGGCTCTCTTCTGGGTAGAGTTCTGGGTCAAGAATTTAATTCACGGGCCCCATTTGTTGCAGTACAGAAAGCGGTTGGAGAGTTTGCCCGTCTGCCTCTAATCTCAGTCAAACTCAGTTAATGCTGATAACCTGGCATTGAAAGAAGAAAGAGTGCGTGAATCATCTAGATTAATCATCTGCCTTGTAATCCTGTGGCAAGGTGGCAGCACGGTAGCACAGTGGCTAGCACTGTTGCTTTGCAGCACCAGGGTCCTGGGTTTGATTCCTGGCTTGGGGGTCACTGTCAGTGCGGAGTCCGCGTGCTATCCCCGTGTCTGCGTGGGTTTCCTCCGGGCGCTCCGGTTTCCTCCCACATGTCCCGAAAGACGTGCTTGTTAGGTGAATTGGACATTCTGAATTCTCCCTCAGTGAATCCGAACAGGTGCCGGAGTGTGGCGACTAGGGGATTTTCACAGTAACTTCATTGCAGTGTTAATGTAAGCCGACTTGTGACACTAATAAAGATTATTATTATTATTACAATGTAGGTGTTAGGAAAACTAAGGTAATTTTAAGGGATTTATATTTGTATTGGTAAACATTAGAAATAAGGCATAGTTTCAAGTGGAAGGGTAAAACCAGTAGTTAGATTCATGCTGCACCAAGGTGTTGTATGTGTGGGAGTTGGTTTTAATTCTAACTGTGGTTCTATTGTGCTTAGAGAGCGTCACAGTGTGAAGAGTAGAAAGAAATACACTGTTGCTTAGCAACAGGAGGCCAGGGAAGGGCTTTCCTTGGTTCTTAGTTTTAATTGCAAGCCAGAGCAGTTGGAGATAAGTAGTGAGAGAGAAGTTGGCCCTCACAGCTCTGCTAGAAGCAGTTGGTTTTAGATGTCTAAAAAGGGAACAACCCTCTCAGCCTTGGTAGAAGAAAAGCCATACGATGGAGTAATGGTTAAGAAATAAGATGCCGAGAACCTAAAGGGCAGGGAGTCAAGGAAACTAGAAAAATGAAGAGATGTTTCTAAGAAGTTTGGAGTTAGTGGAACAGAGGAAACTGGGAAACAGAACAAGTTACTGTTCAGTAAAGTTACAGAGTTAAAAAGGCATTGGATTGTGAGAGGCCAGAAAGATATCTGCAATCGTGCCAAGGTTTGTGAGGAGTTATTCCAGTTTGGGACAATTCGTTGAAATAATTGTGGAAATTGTTGTCTGGACCTTCGGATTTGTGTAAAAGCCTTCAAGACAAAGGAGCCCTGAAGGGAGAGGTGTAAAACCTGAAAGAGAAACCTTAATAGAAGCAGCAGAGGGAAAGCATAATTTAAAAGAAGATTTTCTGTGGCACTGCAGAAAAGAAGATGGTGGCACAGTGGTTAGCACTGCTGCCTCACAGCGCCAGGGACTCGGGTTCGGCTCAGTCCTCGCGCAACTGTGTGGAGTTTTACAACTCTAATCTAGAGTTTTCACCCACGTGTCTGTGTGAACAAAGAACAAAGAACAAAGAAATGTACAGCACAGGAACAGGCCCTTCGGCCCTCCAAGCCCGTGCCGACCATACTGCCCGACTAAACTACAATCTTCTACACTTCCTGGGGCCGTATCCTTCTATTCCCATCCTATTCATATATTTGTCAAGATGCCCCTTAAATGTCCCTATCGTCCCTGCTTCCACTACCTCCTCCGGTAGCGAGTTCCAGGCACCCACTACCCTCTGCGTAAAAAACTTGCCTCGTACATCTGCTCTAAACCTTGCCCCTCTCACCTTAAACCTATGCCCCCTAGTAATTGACCCCTCTACCCTGGGGAAAAGCCTCTGACTATCCACTCTGTCTATGCCCCTCATAATTTTGTATACCTCTATCAGGTCGCCCCTTGTGGGTTTCCTCCGGGTGCTCCGGTATCCTCCCACAGTCCAAAGATGTGCAGGTTAGGTGGATTGGCCACGATCAATATGCAGGGTTATGGGGATAAGGTGGGAGAGTGGGCCAAGGTAGCGTGCTCTTTCGGAAGGTGGATGCAGACTCAATCAGCCGTATGGCCTCCGTATGCACTATGGGGATTGTACAAATTTATAAGTAACTTTTGAAAGTACAATTTGAAATCACTAGTGTGGAAGCCGGATTTCAGTAAGACAAGGTGGCTCATGGTGTAAGAATCGTCTGGGGGGATTCTGAGGCGAAATCCACAAACATTCGCTTGGGGTTCAGAGTGGAGAGTGTATTTGCCCACAGTCATCTTGTGTGCTTAAAAGGGACTTTGTGTTTTGAGAGGTTGTACAAGTCAGAGCCACTCGGGGGAGACCGTGAGATGCAGGAATTTCTAGATGGGTTGGAGTACCCGAGGCTAGGGGAGGGGGACAGGGCTACATTAGATGGAGCAATAGTGGAGCAGGAGATAAAGGATGCGATTGGGAGGATGCAGCCGGGGAAGGTGGCAGGGCCGGATGGGTTTCCGGTGGAATATTATTTAAAAAATTAAGGATAGGTTGGCACCCCTGATGGTGGGGATGTTTGAGGAGACGATAGGGAAGGGGGTGTTGCCGCAAACCTTGGGGCAGGCATCGATTTCCCTGTTACTAAAAAAGATAAGGATCCGACGGAGTGTGGGTCGTATCGGCCCATATCACTTCTGAATGTGGACGTAAAAGTGTTGGCGAAGGTACTGGCGGGTAGGCTGGAGGAGTGCCTTCCGAAGGTGATAGGGGAGGATCAGACGGGGTTCGTGAAAGGGAGGCAGCGGTTTTCGAACATTAGGAGGGTTTTGAAAGTTATGGCACCGGCGGAAAGAAAGGAAACGGAGGTAGTTGTGGCATTGGACGCCGAGAAGGCGTTTGATCGGGTAGAATGGGGGTACCTGATGGCAGTGCTGGAGCGGTTTGGGATTGGACCAAGGTTTGTGAACTGGGTAAAGCTATTATATAAGGAGCCGAAGGCGAGTGCCTGCACAAATAATATCAGTTCGAGATACTTTTCTCTCCACCGTGGGACGAGACAGGGATGTCCTATGACCCCCCTGCTGTTTGCACTTGCGATTGAGCCGTTGGCCATCGCATTGAGAAGTTCGGGAGCATGGAAAGGAATAGTGTGGGGGGGGGGATAGAGCATAGGGTGTCCTTATATGCCGACGACTTGCTGCTGTATGTGTCTGAACCGAGTGCATCGATAGGAGGAATATTGGAGCTACTGCGAGTATTTGGGTCTTTCTCGGGGTACAAGTTGAACCTGGACAAGAGTGAGTACTTTGTGGTGTCTCGGCCGAGGGTGGGGTCAGGGGTGGGGGGCTGCCATTCCGTAGAGCAGGGACTCATTTTAGGTATCTGGGGGTGCAGGTTGCCCGGGAGTGGGGGAGGCTTTGCAGGTACAACATCATTAATTTGGTGGGGAGAGTGAAAGCCGATCTGGCAAGGTGAGACGGCCTTCCTCTGTCACTGGAGGGTTGGGTACAGGCGGTTAAAATGGATGTGTTGCCGCAATTCCTGTTTATTTTTCAATGCCTACCGATTTTCCAGCCAAAGACTTTTTTCAGGGAGATTGAGGGAAGGATTACCTCATTCATATGGGGAGGGAAGGTGGCCAGAGTGAGAAAGGTGCTGCTACAGAGGGGAAGGCAGGTACGGGGTTTGGGTCTCCCGAATCTGTTGTACTACTACTGGGCGGCGAATGTGGAGAAAGTGTGGAGCTGGGTCAGAGGGGTTGATTCTCAGTGGGTCAGAATGGAGGAGAGTTTGTGCAGGGGGTCGGGGCTGAAGGCACTAGCAACAGCGCCGCTCCCGATAGCTCCGGGGAAATATTCAGGGAGTCCGGTAATAATAGCTTCATTGAAAATCTGGAGGCAGTTTCGCCAACACTTCAGGTTGGGTTTAGGGTCAAGGGAAATGCCGATTCGGGAGAACCACAGATTTGAGCCAGGGAGGTGGGACGGAAGTTTTCGGAAATGGGAAGAGAAGGGGATTAAGACGCTAAAAGATTTGTTTCTTCGGGGTCGGTTTGCAGGATTGAAGGAGCTGGAAGTGAAGTATGGGCTAGAGCAGGGAGAAGGTTTAGGTACATGCAGGTTCAGGATTTTGCCAGGAAGGAGATACAGAGCTTCCCAGAGGAACCGGCCTCCACATTGCTGGAGGAGGTGTTGACGACAAGGGGACTGGAGAAGGGGGCAGTGTCAGCGGTGTACAGAGCTATTCTGGAAGAGGATAAGGCACCACTGGAAGGGATCAAAGCAAAGAGGGAGGAAGAGCTGGGAGAGGTTAGCGAGGAGGGGGTCTGGTGTGAGGTGCTCCGGAGAGTGAATGTCTCCACCTCATGTGCGAGGTTGGGGCTGATACAGCTGAAGGTGGTATATAGGGCGCACCTCACGAGGGCAAGGATGAGCCGATTTTTTGAAGGAGTAGAGGATGTGTGTGAGCGTTGCGGGGGGGGGGGGGGGGGGGGCCCGCGAATCACGTTCATATGTTTTGGTCCTGTCCAAAGCTAGGGGAGTACTGGAAGGAGGTGTTTAGGGTAATTTCCAAGGTGGTGCGTGTGAAACTGGACCCGGGTTCCCGGAAGCCGTATTCGGGATGTCGGACCAGCCAGGGTTGGAAACGGGAGCGGAGGCAGATATCATAGCCTTCGTCTCGTTGATTGCCCGAAGCCGGATCCTGCTGGGATGGAGAGCAGCCTCTCCACCCAGTGCCCTGGCGTGGCGGGGGGACCTGTTGGAATACTTGACCCTTGAGAAGGTTAAGTTCGAACTGAGGAGAAGCTCGGAGGGGTTCTACAAGTCATGGGCACTATTTATTATGCACTTTCAAGAACTGGATAACATCGAACATTAGTTGGGGGGGGTGGGGGGGGAGGGGGGGGGCTGTGTAGATTAAGGGTGACTACGGGTAATCCCTGATTCCTTTTTGTCATTTGTTTATGTAAACATGTGGGTTGAGGTTTGGGGGTTGGTGGGTGGATGGGAGCGTTGTTATTATGCGGACTGACATATCTTGCTGATTATTGTTTATTGTTGATGGATGTAAATGTGGGAGAAAATGTGAAAAAGGGGGAGAATAAAAAAATGTATTTAAAAAAAAAAAGGGACCATTGTAGATTAAGATGTACCTTGTGATCCATGTTAATCCTAAAACCTGTGCGTAATTGTTAAACTAAGGGGGGAACTAAAGCCGTATTGTTTAAATTTTTAATTGGTAATGGGTTGAAGGGTTATGGAGAATGGACGGGACGGTGGAGTTGAGATCACGATGGGATCAGCTGTGATCACATTGAAGGTGTTTTGGCTCGGGAGGCTAAAGTGCCGACTTCCGCTCCTCGGTCATGTGTTCTAGGGAGGAGATGCTCTGGCGGATAGCCAGAATAGAATGGCGGAGCAGACACGATGGGCCGAATGACCTAATTCTGCTCCCATAAAGGGCGGCATGTGTTTAGCACTGGGACTGCGGCGCTGAGGACCCGTGTTCGAATCCCAGCCCTGGGTCACTGTCTGTGTTTGCATATTCCCCCCATGTCCGCATGGGTTTCACCCCCCCAACCCAGAGATGTGCTGGTTAGGTGGATTGGCCACCCTAATTTGCCCCTTAATTGGAAAAGAAAAATAATTGGCTACGCTAAATTTATTTTTAAAAAAGAAAGAAAAGAAAATTCTGCTCCTAGAGATCTTATGGACGTATGACTGTATTTAAAAATGGATTTTGACCTGAGATGGGGTTTGCTTGAGTGGAGATTAAAAGATAGCAGTTAGGAGATAAAAGATCTCATTTTATTGTTAAGCATTGTTTAACTGGTAATTGTAAGCTATATTTCTGTGATGTTAGGGTAGTTTTAAGACCGTGTTAATAATAACATTTGTTTTAATATACCATATCCCTACTCATGTGTGGAATTATTCCTGGAGTGAAGTATCCTTTCCTCACAGTCTTACAAATCTTTAAAAAAAATATTGCTGTGTCTGTCCGGTATCTTAGCACAGTTTGGGGTCTGGTCCGAGATTGTAACAGGGATTACTAGCCCTTGAACCAAATGACCAATAATTTACAATCTAGGTTGATCCATCACAAAATTAATCCATCTTGGGTGTGTTGTTATCCTAATTGTCTTTCAAATCAATGCTTGATCATTTGTATTCTTCCAAGATTTATTGATGCAACAATTAGTTACAGGGTCTTGCATCTTAAAACATTTTTAGTTTCCAATAACAAAGGCTTGCATTTTGCAGTTCACCTGCTACATTGGCTAGTCACCGACGCACGGGCAGCCATATATACCAGATACGAGGTGCACTGCAGGAACTCACCAAGGCAGCTTAGACAGCACCTTCCCAACCCACGACTGTTGTCATCTAGAAGGACGAGGACAGCATATAGTTGGGAACACCGCCACCTGGAGTTCCCCTCCAAGCCACTCACCATCCTGACTTGGAAATATATCGTTCCTTCACTGTCGCTGGGTCAAAATCCTGGAACTCCCTCCCTAACAGCACAGTGGGAGTACCTACTGTAATGATATGTATCAGGGGTGGGATTCTCCGACCCCCCGGTTGGTGAGCCCCACCCCCTCCGACGATTCTCCGGCCCGCGATGGGCCAAAGTCCCGCTGCTGTCATGCCAGTCCCGCCGGCGTGAATCAAACCACCTACCTTACCGGCAGGACTAGCGGTGCGGGCGGGCTCCGGGGTCCTGGGGGGGGTGGGCGCGGGGCGATCTGGCTCCGGGGGGTGCTCCCACGGTGGCCTGGCCCGCGATCGGGGCCCACCGATCCACGGACGGGCCTGTGCCGTGGGGGCACTTTTTTTCTTCCGCCTCGGCCGCAGCCTCCGCGATGGCCGATGCGGAAGTGACCCCCCCCCCCGTGCATGCGCGGGAATGACATCAGCTGACGCTCCTGCACGGACTTCCGCCGCCCGGCGCAGTCCCTTCGGCCCCGGCTGGCGTGGCGCCAAAGGCCTTTCCTGCCGGCCGGCGGCGCGCCAACAACTCCGGCGCGGGCCTAGCCCCTCCAGGCGAGGGCTTGGCCCCTAAAGGTACGGAGAAATCCGCACCTTTGGGGCGGCCCGACGGCGGAGTGGTTCCCGCCACTCCATCCCGCCGGGATTCCCCCGGCCCACCGGGTAGGGGAGAATCCTGGCCATTGTTTGGGATGTAAAGGGGTAACAAGTTAATGAAAATGCTTCTTGCCACTAGAGCGAACCACAGAACAGTCTCATATATATATATATCGTGTGACTGAGGATTCTGGGAGTTAGAAGGTAGGTAGAAGATGGTGAAGTAAGGAGCAATTGTACTTGAGAGTTCTGTCGTTAGAGATAGCATAGTTTAATATAGAAACCTTCTACTTTAGGAATGTGAACAAGTCTTAGTTGGTAGTGTAATAAATTTATAGTTTTGTTCGTGAACAAAGCGTTGTGTTCTTTATTCAACACTACGCATTCAAGCCATCCAGGTAAAGCAGAATAGAGAACACAACACATGGACGGCAGCCGATCAAGAAGGTGGCTCACCCCCACCTTCTCGAGGGCAATTAGGGATGGGCAACGCATGCTGGGCCGAGCCAGCGATGCCCACACCCCATGAATGAATTTTAAAAAAAAAGCAATTTGGAGTGTGTGCCTCAGGTCACCCATGCCTCACAGTGTGAAATCATTGCTTCCAGATAGCATTCTGTATGTCTGAATCTTTCTGTCACTAGGAACATGGTTAGTGAGCTGGTGTTCCATATCACCAATGTCACTCATTAGTCACTTGTGAGATTAGTACTACACAGAATTAACACCAGAAATGAGGCAGCACTCAACCACACTTTGGGTTAAAACATAATCATGATCTTTAAACGTGATATATTGTTGAACTTGTATCTTTGTCCTGAACCATACCGCATTCTCTGAAACTTCTATTTCCTTTTCTCTCAGGTGTTTGCACCCAGAGTGGGTGTGATGTATCTACTAGCAAGTTTGGCATTTTTATTTTATTATAGTAAAGTACCCGAGAGATACTTTCCAGGTACGTCAGTCTCTCTCTCTCTCTTGGTATTTTTGTACTGTTTTTGTACACAGATTATGTTGCGTGTCATATTCACGGTAAACCTCTGTCCTGCAACCAACATGAGAATGAAAAATAATTAAGGCCAAATTAACATAATGTTTCACGGGTGGTGTCTCAGGTACAGGGGGTGAGCTTCTATCTTCTGGCATTGAGATTTGAACACTGGGTGTGCCTATCGGGAATTTGCGTTTGAGATCATTGTCTGGCACGCCTAAGCGTCCTGATGATGAGAATCGACCTCCCCATGTCACGTTGGTTATCGGCTGTGTTACCAGGATGACTCTCTCTCTCTCTCTCCTTCTCTCTCTTTCTTCTCCCTCTCACTTCTCTCTCTCTCACTTCTCTCTCTCTCCTCCCTCTAACTTCTCTCTCGCTCTTCACTCTCTCTCTTCTCTCTCTTTCTTCTCCCTCTCACTTCTCTCTCTCTTCTCTCTCTCCTCTCTTTCTCGCTTCTCCCTCTCACCTCTCCCTCTCTCCTCTCCCTCTCACTTCTCCCTCTCACTTCTCTCTCTCTTCTCTCTCTCGCTTCTTCCTCTCTCCTCTCTCTCCTCTCCCTCTCGCTTCTCCCTCTCACTTCTCTCTCTCTTATCTCTCTCGCTTCTCCCTCTCTCCTCTCCCTTCTCCCTCTCACTTCTCTCTCTCTTCCCCCTCTCACTTCTCCCTCTCACTTCTCTCTCTCGCTTCTCCCTCTCTCCTCTCCCTCTCACTTCACCCTCTCTTCTCCCTCTCACTTCTCCCTCTCACTTCTCTCTCTCTTCCCCCTCTCACTTCTCCCTCTCACTTCTCGCTCTCGCTTCTCCCTCTCTCTCCCTCTCACTTCTCTCTCTCTTCTCCCTCTCTCTTTTCTCTCTCTCTTCTCTCTCGCTTCTCTCTCTCTCTTCTTCTCTCTCCCCTCTCCCTCTCACTTCTCCCCCTCACTTCTCTCTCTCTTCTCCCTCTCTCTTCTCCCTCTCTCTTCTCCCTCTCTCTTCTCTCTCTCTCTTCTCTCTCTCTCTTCTCCCTCTCACTTCTCCCTCTCACTTCTCTCTCTCTTCCCCCTCTCACTTCTCCCTCTCACTTCTCTCTCTCACTTCTCCCTCTCTCCTCTCCCTCTCACTTCTCCCTCTCTTCTCCCTCTCACTTCACCCTCTCACTTCTCTCTCTCTTCTCCCTCTCTCTTCTCTCTCGCTTCTCTCTCTCTCTTCTTCTCTCTCCCCTCTCCCTCTCACTTCTCCCCCTCACTTCTCTCTCTCTTCTCCCTCTCTCTTCTCTCTCTCTTCTCTCTCTCGCTTCTCTCTCTCTCTTCTTCTCTCTCCCCTCTCCCTCTCACTTCTCCCTCTCTTCCCCCTCTCACTTCTCCCTCTCACTTCTCTCTCTCGCTTCTCCCTCTCTCCTCTCCCTCTCACTTCACCCTCTCTTCTCCCTCTCACTTCTCCCTCTCACTTCTCTCTCTCTTCCCCCTCTCACTTCTCCCTCTCACTTCTCGCTCTCGCTTCTCCCTCTCTCTCCCTCTCACTTCTCTCTCTCTTCTCCCTCTCTCTTTTCTCTCTCTCTTCTCTCTCGCTTCTCTCTCTCTCTTCTTCTCTCTCCCCTCTCCCTCTCACTTCTCCCCCTCACTTCTCTCTCTCTTCTCCCTCTCTCTTCTCCCTCTCTCTTCTCCCTCTCTCTTCTCTCTCTCTCTTCTCTCTCTCTCTTCTCCCTCTCACTTCTCCCTCTCACTTCTCTCTCTCTTCCCCCTCTCACTTCTCCCTCTCACTTCTCTCTCTCACTTCTCCCTCTCTCCTCTCCCTCTCACTTCTCCCTCTCTTCTCCCTCTCACTTCACCCTCTCACTTCTCTCTCTCTTCTCCCTCTCTCTTCTCTCTCGCTTCTCTCTCTCTCTTCTTCTCTCTCCCCTCTCCCTCTCACTTCTCCCCCTCACTTCTCTCTCTCTTCTCCCTCTCTCTTCTCTCTCTCTTCTCTCTCTCGCTTCTCTCTCTCTCTTCTTCTCTCTCCCCTCTCCCTCTCACTTCTCCCTCTCTTCTCCCTCTCACTTCTCCCTCTCTCTTCTCTCTCTCTTCTCCCTCTCTCTTCTCTCTCTTACTTCTCTCTCTTCTCTCTCTCTCTTCTCTCTCGCTTCTCTCTCTCTCTTCTTCTCTCTCCCCTCTTCTCTCTTTCCTTTTTTCCTTCCTTTAAGACCTTGCACGTGGGCTAAGCTTTTGATGACCTGTCCAATGTGACTCGATGTCACATTATGTTTGACACTCCTGAGAAACACTGTGAGATATTTTATTCTGCTAAAGGTGCTTCACAAATGCAAGTTATTGTTCATATGGTTTATTTGGCTGATCCACAATGGCGACACTCATTGCCTGCAATGGAGCCACACTGGGACATTTATTATTGGTGAGATTGCAGGGTTCCCTCTGTGTAGAAGACTTGAACTGATGGACCTTTGTGAAGATCTAACTTGTTTTTTCCAAGAAGTAAAGGATACCTTTTAATGAAGCTATCTATTTATGGCAATAGTATTGGGGTATCCTTTAAATTCGAAGCATTTATAACCCATCAACCCCAGATTTTCTTTGGGTTTACTGATCTCCTACTGTGTTTATTAGATTCTAATAACAGATCCATGCAAACTTGTGGAGAAATCCTCGGTATAGAATCCCTTCTTCCTCTGCACTATAATGTACCATCATTCCCGTACCGGCCTCCCCGAACAGGCGCCGGGAAGTGGCAACTAGGGGCTTTTCACAGTAACTTCATTGAAGCCTACTGGTGACAATAAGCGACTATTATTATTATTATAATGGTTTATTTCATGAGCGGCCATTTCTTCGAGTCATTCCTATCCAATTCATGATTAGGTTCCGAGATGTCCCGTGTACACCAAAGAGATTAATCCAGCTCGGCTCCACCATTCTTCAAGACAGTCTTAATTGCTGCAATTGCTCTCCCGTTGTAAGCTGCCCGTATCCCAGGGTCTGGCTCTGCCAGCAGCAGAGGTTGGAGTGTTCCGCAGTGCTGTGTTAGGTGGGATTTTGCCATCACGCTGTAGGCTTCCTGTGCCTTTAGGGAGCGAAGTGACCTATGTAGGGCTCACCAAAAAAAAAAACAACTGTCGCATTACTCTGACTAATGAAGTTATCACCAGAGTCCTCACTGCCGGCGGGTGAGAATCTGAGATTGAGCCGATTGTAGGAGAGTTTGAACTTTTTAAAGATTCTACATAGTTAGTAAGAAACACACAGTGCCGTCAAATGATTCCCCTGTTCGGGGAAAGCTGCAGAATACCTTTCCGATTGGTGTGAACTTGTGTCTCATTTATCTGCCAAATTTCCTACCTTACATCCAGACAACAGTTCAGAAGCATTTCATTGGCCATAATGCATTTTCGGACATCCAACTGAAATAATAGGTCCTACATAAATGCAGATTAGTTTTCTCTTCCGCAATCTCGCTCACTCACTCTCGTCTCCCACTTTCTCGCTACCCTTCTCATACTCCCCTGCTCCCTTGCCCCCGTACCGTCATTCCTACACCTCCATTGACACTCACACCCTCTCCTCCTGCACCCCCCCCTCTCATTTCTCAGCATGTCCTTGCTCTCTCCCTCTCACCCTCCCCGCCCTTGCTCTCTCTCACCCGCCCCCGCTCTCTCTCCCCTCACCCTGACCCCTCTCTTCCCCCTTACTGCCGCACACCCTCCCTCTCTCTCATCCGCACACTCTCTCTCTCGCCCTCTCCCTCTCCCACGTGCCTTCTCTCTCATCAATTCTCTCTGTCTCCCGCGCCCTTTCCCTCCCCGTGTACCCACTCTGGCCTTGTCTCTCTTTATTGGGGACAGGGATTGGGCTTTTACTGTACTTTTTTTTAAGGCCGGTTGCTTCACAGAGTAAACGTTTAAGACTATTGCAAAAGCAAAATACTGCAGATGTTGGAAATCTGAAATAAAAACAGAAAATGCTGGATAAACCCAGCAGGTATTTCAGCATGTGTGATGAAAATTTGAGTTAATGTTTTGATGCTGTCTGCCTCATCAGAATTGACGAGGGGTAGAAATGTGTTGCATTATATAGTGGGAGCGGGCGCGGTGTGACGCATTATATAGTGGGAAAGAGGGCGGTGGAGGATGTGGGGCAGAATAGAAGGTTAAGGATAGGTGGGTAGTGGGTACTAAGGAGAGATTGACAAAGATGTTATGGACACAAGACAAAGAGAGTGTTGATGTTGCGTGAAGGACTAAAGAAGGTGCTGATAGTAGCGTAAAGGTAAGATAGCAGAATGTGTTAATAGAAAACAAAATCCAGTGCTCAGTGAAAGCAAAATTAAAGATCAAGTGACAGGTGGCCTGTGGGGGAGGGATGTATCACATTGGGACAAACAAATAAAACGAAAACGAGACTCCCGAATGGGATGTTGCCTCCCTGGTGCACGGGTCAGGGGTGTCTCAGATCGGCTGCAGGACATACTGAAGGGGGAGGGTGAAAAGCCAGTTGTCGTGGTGCATGTAGGCACCAACGATATAGGTAAAAAACGGGATGAGGTCCTACAATCAGAATTTAGGGAGTTAGGAGATAAGTTAAAAAGTAGGACCTCATAGAATCTCATAGAATTTACAGTGCAGAAGGAGGCCATTCGGCCCATCGAGTCTGCACCGGCCCTTACAAAGATCAACCCATTCAAACCCACGTATCTACCCTATCCCTGCAACCCCCACTTAACCTTTTTGGACACTAAGGGCAATTTAGCATGGCCAATCCATCTAACCCGCACATCTTTGGACTGTGGGAGGAAACCGGAGCACCCGGAGGAAACCCACGCAGACACGGGGAGAACGTGCAGACTCCGCACAGACAGTAACCCAGTCGGGAATCGAACCTGGGACCCTGGAGCTGTGAAGCAATTGCGCTAACCACTATGCTACCGTGCTGACCTCAAAGGTAGTAATCTCAGGATTGCTACCAGTGCCACGAGACAGTCAGAGTAGAAATTCAAGAATAGTCAGAATGAATACGGGGCTTGAGAGATGGTGCAGGAGGGAGGGGTTCAGATTTTTGGGACATTGGAACCGGTTCTGGGGGTGGTGGGACCATTACAAATTGGATGGTCTACACCTGGGCAGGACTGGAACCAATGTCCTAGGAGGTGCTTTTGCTAACACTGTTGGGGAGGTTTTAAACTAATGTGGCAGGGGGATGGGAACCAGATTCGGAAGTTAGAGGTCAGTAAAGAGGCAGAAACTAAAGCCAGTAAGGTACTAGATAATAAACTCAATGTGACTAAGGGGAAGAGTAGACAGGGAAGAATGATGAACGCAAAGGGACAGGTAGTCTGAGGTGCATTTGTTTTAATGCGAGAAGTGTAGCAGGTAAGGCAGATGAACGTAGGGCTTGGATTAGTACCTGGGAATATGATGTTATTGATATTACGGAGACTTGGTTGAGGGAAGGGCAAGACTGGCAACTAAATATCCCAGGGTATAGATGCTTCAGGAGGGATAGAGAGGGAGGTAAAAGGGATGGAGGAGTTGCATTACTGGTCAGAGATGATATCACAGCTGTGATTAAGGAGGGCACAAGGGAGGATTCGAGCACTGAGGCAATATGGGTACAGCTAAGAAATAGGAAGGGTGCAGTAACATGGTTGGGATTTTACCACAGGCCTCCCAAATGCGAGCATGAAGTAGAGGTACAAATATGTAGTCAGATTATGGAAAAACGTAGGAGCAATAGGGTGGTCGTGATGGGAGATTTTAACTTCCCCAACATTGAATGGGACTCATGTAATGTTGGAGGCGTAGATGGAGCAGAATTTGTAAGGAGCATCCAGGAGAGTTTGTTAGAGCAGTATGTAAATAGTCCAACTCGGGAAGGGGCCATACTGGACCTGGTATTGGGGAATGATCCCGGCCAGGTGGTTGAAGTTTCAGTCGGTGATTACTTTGGGAATAGTGATCACAATTCCATAAGTTTTAGAATACTCATGGACAAAGACGAGAATGTCCAAAAGGAAGAGTGCTAAATTGGGGAAAGGCCAAGTATAACAAAATTCGGCAGGAGCTAGGGAATGTGGATTGGGAGCAACTCTTTAAGGGTAAATCTACATTTGATATGTGGGAGTCTTTTAAGGAAAGGTTGATTAGAGTGCAGGACAGACATGTCCCTGTGAAGATGAGGGATAGAAATGGCAAGATTAGGGAACCATGGATGACGGGTGGAATTGTGAGACTAGCTAAGATGAAAAAGGAAGCATATATAAGATCTAGGCGACTTAAATCTGATGAAGCTTTGGAGGAATATCGGGAAAGTAGGACAAATCTCAAACGCGCAATAAAGAGGGCTAAAAGAGGTCATGAAATATCTTTGGCTAACAGGGTTAAGGAAAATGCCAAAGCCTTTATTTGTATATAAGGAGCAAGAGGGTAACTAGAGAAAGGATTGGCCCACTCAAAGACAAAAGAGGGAATTTATGCGTGGAGTCAGAGGAAATGGGTGAGATTCTTAATGAGTACTTTGCATCGGTATTCACCAAGGAGAGGGACATGACGGATGTTGAGGCTAAGGATGGATGTTTAAATACTCTAGGTAAAGTCGGCATAAGGAAGGGGCAGTTTTGGGTATTCTAAAAGGCATTAAGGTGGACAAGTCCCCAGGTCCAGATGGGATCTATCCCAGGTTACTGAGGGAAGCAAGGGACGAAATAGCTGGGGCCTTAACAGATATCTTTGCAGCATCCTTGAGCACGTGTGAGGTCCCGGAAGACTGGAGAATTGCTAATATTGTCCCTTTGTTTAAGAAAGGTAGCAGGGATAATCCAGGTAATTATAGACCTGTGAGCTTGGCGTCAGTGGTAGGCAAACTGTTGGAGAAGATACTGAGGGATAGGATCTATTCACATTTGGAAGAAAATAGACTTATCAGTGATAGGCAGCATGGTTTTGTGCAGGGAAGGTCATGTCTTACAAACCTAATAGAATTCTTTGAGGAAGTGACAACGTTAATTGATGAGGGAAGGGCTGTAGATGTCATACATGGACTTCAGTAAGGCGTTTGATAAAGTTTCCCATGGCGGGTTGATGGAAAAAGTGAAGTCGTATGGGGTTCAGGGTGTACTAGCTAGATGGATAAAGAACTGGCTGGGCAACAGGAGACAGAGTAGTGGTGGAAGGGAGTGTGTCAAAATGGAGAAAGGTGACTAGTGGTGTTCCACAGGGATCCGTGCTCGGACCACTGTTGTTTGTGATATACATAAATGATCTGGATGAAGGTATAGGTGGTCTATTTAGCAAGTTTGCAGATGAGACTAAGATTGGTGGAGTTGCAGGTAGCGAGGAGGACTGTCAGAGAATACAGCAAAACATAAATAGATTGGAGAGTTGGGCAGAGAAATGGCAGATGGAGTTCAATCCAGGCAAATGCGAGGTGATGCATTTTGGAAGATCTAATTCAAGAGTGGACTATATGGTCAATGGAAGAGTCCTGGGGAAAATTGACGTACAGAGAGATCTGGGAGTTCAGGTCCATTGTACCCTGAAGGTGGCAACGCAGGTTGATAGAGTGGTCAAGAAGGCATACAACATGCTTGCCTTCATCGGACGGGTATTGAGTACAAGAGTCGGCAGAACATGTTACAGTTGTATAGGACTTTGGTTAGGCCACATTTGGAATACTGCGTACAGTTCTGGTCGCCACATTACCAGAAGGATGTGGATGCTTTAGAGAGGGTGCAGAGGAGGTTCACCAGGATGTTGCCTGGTATGGAGGGTGCTAGGTATGAAGAAAGGTTGAGTAGATTAGGATTGTTTTCGTTGGAAAGACGGAGGTTGAGGGGGGACCTGATTGAGGTCTACAAAATTATGAGAGGTATGGACAGGGTGGATAGCAACAAGCTTTTTCCAAGAGTGGGGGTGTCAATTACAAGGGGTCACGATTTCAAGGTGAGAGGGGGAAAGTTTGAGGGAGATGTGCGTGGAAAGTTTTTTACGTAGAGGGTGGTGGGTGCCTGGAACGCTTTGCCAGCGGAGGTGGTAGAGGCGGGCACAATAGCATCATTTAAGATGCACCTAGACAGATATATGAACGGGCGGGGAACTGAGGGAAGTAGATCCTTGGAAAATAGGTGACAGGTTTAGATAAAGGATCTGGATCGGCGCAGGCTGGGAGGGTCGAAGGGCCTGTTCCTGTGCTGTAATTTTCTTTGTTCTTTGTTCTAACACAAAAGGGTTCAAGGCGTGGGAGATAGATCGCAGTCTAAAGTTGTTGAACTCAGTGTTGAGTTCAGGAGGTTGTAACGTGCTGAATCGGAAGCTGAGGTGTTGTTCCTCCAGTTTGCTTTAGCCAGCAAGGCTCAGGCACAATATGTAGTGAATTCATTTTAGTGTTCATTAAACTTGGGGAAAGAGGAGGACAATATTGAATTTGGTCAGCAATACAATAGTAAAGTGTTTGGCGAACAGTGAGATGGCCTGTGAAAGACACATGATGGACATGGGTAGAATAAAGATTAGAGAGATTAAATAAGTGCTTTAAAAAAAATTAAGTAAGCACTTTTGACATGTTAAATAATGAAAGCTTTTCTTGTACTTTGGGAGTCGTTGCTTGGGGGTACGGAACATGAGTGTTGCTGAAATAAATCATGCTGTCAAAGTTTTTTGTCTTTCTCTTATCGGGATAGATTTGCAAGAATGCCAAACGTCAAAGGGAACAACAATTTGTATTGCATGAGAAGAGAGTTTGGGTTGGTTGGCAAGTGTGCTCTGGTCGAGGCATGGCCATGGAGAATGGACCAGGGAAGAGTTAACTGCTAAGATGGCAATGTCTTGACCAATCAATCATCCTGCGTTGTTTGAATTGAAACAAAAGCTTGGCAGTTAACTGTTCTCTGGTACATTCTCAATGGCCACGCCTCTACTAATCAGATCTCCTCATACAGTATAAGTTGCTATTTCCTTTACTATTCGGTATACTTGCAAATCTGCCCTGATGAGTGTAAGACAAAAAGCTTCGACTGCATGTCTCTTTTTCTCAACAACGCTTTGGGAATCAGTAATTAGGTCATCAATAGGAATGAGGAGAGAGTTGAGCAGAATGTTCTGCAGAGAGGTGTTGGAGGGAGTTATTGATGCAGAGGCGGAAAGCGGTTATATATTTGAAGCAGAAGAATCATTGAACCCCTACGGTGAGGAAGGAAGCCATTCGGCCCATCGAGTCTGCACCCACCCTCCGAAAGAGCACCCCACTTAGGCCCAATCCTCCGCCCTATTCCTGTAACCCCACCTCACCGTTGCACACTGAGGGGCAATTTAGCATGGCCAATCCACCTAACCGGAGCACCTGGAGGAAACCCACGCAGACGCGGGGAGAACGTGCAAACTCCACACAGACAGTCACCCAAGGCTGGAATTGAACCCGGGTCCCTCGCACTGCGAGGCAGCAGTGCTAACCACTATGCCGCCCAGGTAGAGAAAGAAAATGAGATTACAGAAAAGTTGGTACAGGCACTGAGCCCAAAACATCTCTTTCTGTGCTCCATAGTCCTGTCAGTCTGGTGATTGGTGCAGGGGTTATAGATTTTAATTCTAGACTTGGCCAACATTCAGCCACCTATCTGGACGAGTGAGTGGATTGCTGCACAGCATCAGAGTGGGCCTCCTCGGGGAGGAGATCCCCAAATTGTACTTTAACTGGCTTTGCTCCCTCAGCCTTTGCATCGCACTAAATTATGCAGCGTGATAGAGGAGGGAAAGGTTTTGTTTTGCCAGCTGTATGTGATCAGACACCGAGGCACAAACCACAGATCAAGCACACAGGAAATTTACACTGAAATTTCAAACCAATTCTAAAGCACCGACATTTCCATCAGGGATTTTCCCAATTTAAAGTAAAGGAGCAATGTGTAATTAGTGTAATTAATGTAAAATCTAGTTTATTAAAAAATCCTAATAATAGCTTCATTTAATTTGAAATATTATTCCATTTACAACGGAACGCTGGTCCAACAGAGGGCAATGTTTAGACATTATATCCAATCGGCCTTTCTGCACTAACCGCCGCCTCCACCATCTTCTTACTGTTAATGCATTGCGTGTAATGAGCCAACTATCCTCTTGACAGGTCAGGGAGCACTGGGGTGGAATGATTGCTTTGACACTCTTGGCACTGGGGCAGGGCGGTGGGGAGCAAATTCCAGATGTGGCACCTGTGCTAGGCTCCCGCAACAGTGCGGGGTCCCTGGGCTGCGTGCAGCCAGCTGCGAAGTCAACAACAATGGAAAGTTAACCTCACGAGGAGGACTTGCACCGTGTCACACAAACAGTGCTCAGTTGAAACATGACCAATGCTTTCTCTATCCACCAGCTGTTTAGATATCACAACAGACGACAAGGACAAACATGATCAGTTGAGAAATAGTGTCGAATAGAGTAACATTTCACCATAACAATGTTTTCTGTAACGTCAGTTAGGTGTATTGATGTGTGGAATCAAAATCATTACACGTTTAGGTTTAAAAAGAGATTCTGTATTGTGAACAAGGTTAGTTATTCCATCCATTTGGTTTTACTAATTTCATTCTAATAAGAGTTCTTGTTTTCCAGGTGGATACTTAAATTATTTTGGCTGCAGTCACCAGTGGTGGCATTTCTTGGTAGTTTTAATGTTCTATTGGTGGCACCAGACTGCTGTTCACATAATGCATTATAGACATGAACAGCCATGTCTAAAAGTAACTGAGTAAATTCTTTAAGTTACCAGCACTAACGCAAGAGGACTGTTTTGCAATTAAGAAAACACACAAATAAAAAAAAGATCTACTAATTCTTCAATTCTCCGAGTCTTCTAACCAACTGCATGGTGACCTTCTGATTACTTAAACTTGAATTTGTCTCGATCATGTGCTGTAAGTTTGAAGATTGTACTTTAGTACACACTGGCACTGCGACACCAACTCAACGGCTCCTCAGACCTGTTTTTTGCATGAAGAAGCCTTTTTGATCAGCAAAATTAGTGACTGCCCATTTTTTCTAACACTTGGATTGTGCCAGTAACTACTCAGTATCACCGGGCTTAAGGTGCAGTGAAGGCAGCTACAATATAATGCCTTTTAACTGAAAGCCAATGCATGTATTTGTAAAATACAACTGTACTGAATTGTCTTTTGGGTGTATTATAATGCCTGCCTTGTTCATTGTTCTACATTTTGTAGAAACGATTTAATATGTACTGTAACATGTATGCTGCAAATTTAATATAACTAGTGGCCAGAGAAGCAACTGTACTGCATGCAAAGCAACACATTATAAATGTTTACAAAGCCTAACCAGTGCCCTCCTTAAACTACTATTTCCCCCCAATATTTAATGTGTGTGATAATGAGTTCACTAACCACTAAATCTGGCTTTATGTTGTGAAGTAATCAATTTAATTTTGAAAGACTATTGCACTGACCATTTTAATAGAGGAGACCATTTCATTAATCAAATCTTGTAACACCAATTAATTAAAAAAACATAAAACCAATTAATTTTTTTAAAAATCGGAGGCGTTATGTGGGAGATAGATTTTTGGAGGAAGGGTTTGGAGGAGGAGGGGCCTCAACTTTTTAATTTTTTAACCGGGGAAATTTCATGTTAATCTTTGGATATTGTAGCCTTGACACATATTGATGGAATGTTTTAATTCTAAAACATTATCCGGCCTGTGTGTTTGGTAAGTATTGGAAACTAATTTCAGGAAATGTTCAATATTAGAGTGGTTTCTAAATGTTCCCATTTATGTGAAGAGAAAATGAACAAGGAGCTTCAAAATTGCAACATGGATACTTGGGGCATAACTAGCTATTTATTGGGTGGATGCTTTTAATCTCCTGGAACGTGGTGGTACAATTTGTATGGGCTTTTATCGGAAAGGCTAATAGGAATGTGACTTTTATACTTTGATAACTGAAAGACCTGCGTTAGTCTTGTGCTAAGCCTGAATTTTCTTTAAGATCCGGGGGGGGGGGATTTCAAAGAAAGTCTCATTTAATTAGACTGCATTTGTCAGATTCAGCACTATAGCTGGAAGTGTGATTTTCCTTCCTCAATTCAAATTTTATACCATTCGATTTATCAACATTGTCCTCTTTGCCAACTTGCACTGTGTAAAAGTGTCGATTAAATCCAGTATACACCAGGCAAGATTAATCTTTTTCCTGGAGAAATTCTTGCAACTAATTAATTTTTGATCTGACATAGCCATATTTTAGTGATGTTAAAGACATCTTATGGTCTTAGATCAGCCACGATTGAATGACGGAGCAGACTCGATGGGCCGAGTGGCCTAATTCTGCTCCTATGTCTTATGGTCTTATCTCTGAACCAGAGTGTGTTGCGATCTATTACGTGGACATGGTAGAAAATGCAGAGAAATGTCTAGAGGCTACTGGATTACTCATGATGGTGAAGCTGCATTGAGTGAAATACTTAAAGAGCGCAAGGATAATCAATGAATTTGCAAATGATGCCAGAAAATTACTCGGTGAATTGAGGATTCCTGCAGTGAAATGGACGGGGGCAGGGGGGGGGGGGTCGTGTAGGTAACTTCAGTTGCATCCTACTGGTCAGGAAACTCCAGTTCAGCACGTCCCTTTAGTCACCGCAGTCGTGAAGCCGCCAAAGGTCCGATGTGAATGGTACGGAGTGGTCGAATGATAAAACGCTGCCAATAGTCTTCCCTCTGAACTGATCACCAGCTGGTTGGGTAGGTAGAAAGTGCCTATGCTTAAATGGCATGTCACCTCAGCTTAATGCTATCTTGGTCGATTAGCACTGGGTTCCCCACCTTCTCCAATAGCCCTTATCGTTCCTTTACAAAATATCCTTTTGACATGAGAAATGATTTTCTTCTTCTTCTTGGTACAGAGATTGAAAGCAGCACATATTTGCTCCGTTATTTTTCGCGTGTCTCAGTGTTTTGTCGCAATGCTCCTAGTGCCAAATATGTCCAACTATTGCAAGTTGGTCTATTGTCAAAGTATTTTACGCGTTCCCTCCAATCATGTTGAGTTGGAGGGAGAGCTGCCCCAATCAGTATTTGCTTATAACATAAGGCAACATTGTCTTTTTTTTTTTGGTTTGGTTTGCTATTTAAACCATTTTTGTCTTTTGATATTACCTGAAGATTGTTTTGAAAATGTTTATAAACCTGAATGTTGCATCTTCAATAAAGACTTTTGATGTGATTTGTTTCATTGTCTATTCTACCAACTTGCCCTAATATCTGGAAAATCTAAAGGTGATAGAACAATATGGAATGACACTTTAAGTTTTAATTAATAATAATCTTTATTAGTGTCACAAGTAGGCTTACATCAACACGGCAATGAAGTTACTGTGAAAATCCCCTAGTCGCCACATTACGGCGCCGGTTCGGGTACACGGAGGGAGAATTCAGAATGTCCAATTCACCTAACAAGCACGTCTTTCGGGACTTGTGGGAGGAAACCGGAGCACCCGGAGGAAACCCACGCAGACATGGGGAGAACGTACAGACAGTGACCCAAGCCGGGAATCGAACCCGGGTCTTTTGCACTGAAGCAACAATGCTAACTACTGTGCTACCGTGCTGCCCATCGTCAATTATCATAACTGGTAACGTTGTGACTTACTTCAGAAGTTTATACTGATAGGACTCCATATTGCATTGAATTATTTTTCTCTACTAAATGTGGCCAATGGTGTCTGTCAATGAACTGGGCTACAGGCCAGGATGTGCAGAGACTCCACTGCAGTAGACTTTACCATAGGTTACTAAACCAGCAACATCTGCAATCTTCTGCAAGTTTTCTGCGTGCTGCTTGAGCAAGTGGTTCACCAGGAAATTAAGTTTAAAATCTCTTTGCTACATAAACCCAAAACATTGGCAGTCAACAAGGCAGCACTGTAGCATAGCAGGGTAGCACAGTGGTTAGCACAGTTGCTTCACAGCTCCAGGGCCCCAGGTTTGATTCTGGTTGGGTCACTGTGTGGAGTTTGCACATTCTCCCCGTGTCTGTGTGGGTTTCCTCCGGGTGCTCCGGTTTCCTCCCACAGTCCAAAGATGTGCGGGTTAGGTGAATTGGCTATGCTGAATTGCCCTTGGCGTCCAAAAAATGTTAAGTGGGGGTTACTGGGATAGGGTAGATACATGGGCTTCAGTAGGGTGCTCTTTGCAAGGGCCGGTGCAGACTCGATGGGCCGAATGGTCTCCTTTTGCACTGTAAATTCTATGATGCTCGACCAGCCTCCCCGAACAGGCACCGGAATGTGGCGACTAGGGGCTTTTCACAGTAACTTCATTGAAGCCTACTTGTGACAATAAGCGATTTTCATTTAATTTCAACTGAATTCCACATGCAGTGGTCATGAACAAGATTAGCTTTTCAATATTGATCAGCACAAAGTAGTTCTTTAATACGGTACAGATGAAGTGATACTTTGAATAAGTTACATTGCCAAATTACAAATGCAAGATATTGTTCAAATAAATTATAAAAGCAGGGTGACATTAAAGCATTAAAGTCTGAAGACCACACACCGCGGTAATTACTGAAATGATAGCCATTGGTGTGCACTTATAGACCTAGAATTTCAACATTTATTCCTTACCATAACAGACATTACTCCAGGACATCAGCTTTCAGGAACAGTAAATTGAGATTACAGAGAAGCATCGGACATGAGAAAAGGAACATGCCCCAAAAGATGAAAAATTTGATATTTTACATATTGGCTTGAATTTTGCATATTTAGGGACACGTCCTCAGCCAATATTGGTCAGCTATTGATCTTAAACATATTTGACTGGAATTGTTACACGGAAAGAGAAATAGTCTGAATAAATTCGCTAGAGAAACAAACAATTGTAAACCTCAAATCGAGACATGGCAAGGTACGGATATTCCCACAAAAAGTGAAGAGGGTGCAACAAAACTTGGGAGTTTCATTGGGTAGGTAGAGAAACTAATGAGACTGGGCCTTCGATTTCTCATTTTCTTCTGTTTTATTAGAAGCATATCAAGCAGAGCGTAGAAACTGCAGAGGGAAAGCAATAAAAAGAGTAGGCTGAGGGGGGGGGGGGGGATGAAGAGACTGCCATAAATATAAAGGGAAATAGAGTAATTTTAAACACCAAGTTTGCAAAGAAATGTATGCAATTAGAGATGAAGAAAAGAGATGTGTACATCCAAGGGAGTAATAATGGGAGTGAAAGAATAAAAACATTGCAAACTACTATCGCATCTATCTCCATCTCCCAAGTGCTTTGACATATCCTTGGGCATGTTGACACCAGCCAAATCCATGTGCATCTCTCCTGCAATTTCCATGTTTGAATCCCTCCAATTAGGTATCTACCTCACCCGCAAAACTGTTCATATCAAAGTGGCAAAGACATCTGAAATGTAATAACGTTAATCTATCTCTTCCTGATCCCACCGTTCCCCTCCAATACCTCTCCACTGTTAGCCAGTGGGACTGCTCTTATATTCATTGGAGTTTTAAGAGTGAAGGGAGATTTCATAGAAATGTATAAAATTCTAACAGGATAAGACAGGGTAGATTCCGAAAGAATATTCCCAATGGTGGGGGAGTCCAGAACCACGGGTCATAGTTTGAGGATAATGGGGTAAATCTTTTAGGACTGAGGGGAGGAGAAATTTCTTCACCCAAGGAGTGGTGAATCTGTGGAATTCACTACCACAAAAGTAGTTGAGGTGAAAACATGGTGTAATTTCAAGAAGGAATTAGATATAGCTCTTGGGGCTAAAGGGATTGGGGGGGGGGGGGGGGGGGAAAATCAGGGTTTTGAACTTGATCAGCCATGATCATAATGAATGACGGAGCAGGCTCGAAGGGCCGAATGGCCTCCCCCTGCTTCTAGTTTATATATATTAACCTCTGGTGGTAGGCAGACATCTCTTTCTACTCCCACACCATTACTTCTGCTGTTTCCGAGTATCGGCCCTTGGTTTAATTTCTCATCTAAATGCTGCCCCATCTGAAAGTAGGTCAGTTGCCTCATGTAAATTAATGCCACTCTCATCGACATTACTCTCGATCCTTCCACTGTCTATAAAGTTGTCAGACAACTGGATGAGCAAGAGTTTTCTCCCAACTAAATATTGGGGAGACTAGGGCTGGAATTCTCTGGTTGTTGCGATTCTCTGGACTGTTTGGAATCTGGATGACATATCCCAAGGTGAGCTTCAGAACACATATCTGAATAATCATCGCGATCACCTTATTCCATCCTACAAGCATTGTTCGGAGCCAATTTTTAAATCTTCCCAGCATGCTTTGCACAATCGCCATAAACTTTATCATCCAAAATTCTGCTGCCCCCATCTTAACGCTGCAATCCCATCACTAGCTCCCGGTTAAGCAATGCTTCAATTTTGAAAGTTGTTAGTTTTCAAATTCCTCCCTGGCATTGCTCCTCCCCCTGCCTTCCAAAATATTTGTGGTCCTGTAATTGTGGCCTCGAGCAAGCAGGGGAGCATGGTGGTTAGCACTGTTGTTCCACAGCGCCAGGGACCCATGTTCGATTCCCGACTTGGGTCACTGTCTGTGAGGAGTCTCCCAAGTTCTCCCCGCGTCTGCGTGGGTTTCCTCCGGGTGCTCCGGTTTCCTCCCACAAAAGTCCCGAAAGACGAGCTTGTTAGGAGAATTGGACATTCAGAATTCTCCGTGTACCCGAACAGGCACCGAAGTGTGACGACTAGGGGATTTTCACAGTAACTCCATTGCCGTGTTAACGTAAGCCTACTTGTGACACTAATAAAAGATTTTTTTAAATCTTAAAAATTTAAAATTGCTCCACTCTTAACTGGCCAGGTCCCAAAATCTACACTTTCCTCCCTAAATCTTTCCACATTTCTCCACTCCTTTAAGAAGCTCCTTGAAACCTACTTTCACCACACTTTTGGTCATCTATTCCAATACCTTAGGTGGTCCACTGTCAAATTTCATTTGATAACAGCACAATGAAGATCTTTGGGATGTTTTACTTTGTTGAAGGTGTTTTATAAATCAGTTGTTTGTTAAATCAGCAGTGAAGGAGTTAAATAAGATAAACATTTATAAAATCAATACAGATTTTAAAATGCAGAGGCAAAGCAGAGGAAGTAGTATGGGCACCAGTCAGGAGCTGGCATAGGTGTGGTAATGCCCTGTGTGATACCCATGCAGGAGAGAAGAGTTATTGCACCTTCAACATAGAAAAAAGGTTCCAAGGTACTTCACGGAAATGTAATTAATACGAGTAGGTTGGCAATGAGAAGCAAGTGAGCTTTAATGAAAAAATAGTTGAGTAGTTTAATGGGGGGGGGGGGAAACACAAACTCAGAAGAATGGGAAGTTTGAGGGGCAGAGGAGCAGGTTATAGAGACCCATGAGGGCTGATGTGATGAACAGATTTAAACAATGAGAATTCTAAATTTAAATGCATTGGGGGACCAGGAGCCAATATGAAATGGAAGTCCCAGAGAACCAGAGGCTGCTCGCCTCCTTTTTGAGGAAAGAGAGCTGACTGGTGGTGATTTAACCTGATGGCCACACCTCAGGCAAGGCGCAAGGTTGAAAAGACAGGGCCTTTATGAATAGCCTCAGGCAGTACAGGAATTGAACGGTTGGCATTGCTCTGCATCATGAACCAACTGTTCAGCCAACTGAGCTAACTGACCTCCAAAGGAATCAATGCAGGTCAGCAAGGCCGGGATGGCATGGTGGTTAGCACTGCTGCCTCACAGCGCCAGGGACCCAGGTTCAATTTCAGCCTTGGGTGACTGTAGGTGGAGTTTGTACCTTCTCCCCCTGTCTGGGTTTCCTCCCACAGTCCAAAGATGGGGTGTGTACAGGTTATGGGGATAGGCAGGGGAGTGTAAATGGGTAAAGTGCTTATGCAAAGGGTCGGTGCAGATTTGATGGGCCGAATTAAAGACTGTAAGGATTCTATGAAAGGACAGCAATGCTGGCATGAGTGGCAAAATTGAAGATTAGCTTAAGTGTATTAAAGGTGACAGATGAGGCATGGATGAAGATTAGTACCAAGATGATGACATTGGAAAAGCTAGGGATTTTCTAATTTTAACAGTGATGGCTAATTAGTGATCTGCTGGGAGTTAGAAATTACGTTTTAAAAAGATCAGCAAGAAATATTCCCAAAAGTTGGTGATGTGGTAACATGAGTAACCTTTGAAGGTCATCAGAGAGAGAGAAAGGGGATTTTTATTGCAAGTGTAGCACGGTAGCACAAGTGGATAGCACTGTGGCTTCACAGCGCCAGGGTCCCAGGTTCGATTCCCCGCTGGGGTCCCAGGTTCGATTCCCCGCTGGGTCACTGTCTGCACTTTCTCCCAGTGTCTGCGTGGGTTTCCTCCCACAGTCCAAAGATGTGCAGGTTAGGTGGATTGGCCATGATAAATTGCCCTTAGTGACCAAGAGTTAGGGGGGGTGTTATTGGGTTAGGGTGGAAGTGAGTGCTTAAGTGGGTCAGTGCAGAAGCGATGGGCCGAATGGCCGCCTTCTGCACTGTATGTTCTATGCGTGCTGTTCTGCAAGTGTGCTTGAAGTGGAATTTGAAATAGCTTTTAAAAGGGCGGCACGGAAGCACAGTTGCTTCACAGCACCAGGAACCTGGGTTCGATTCCCGGCTTGGGTCACTGTCTGTGTGGAGTCTGTATGTTCTCCTCGTGTCTGCGTGGGTTTCCTCCGGGTGCTCCTGTTTCCTCCCACAAGTCCTGAAAGGCGTGCTTATTAGGTGAATTGGACATTCTGAATTCTCCCTCCTAAACAGGCACTGGAATGTGGCGACTAGGGGATTTTCACAGTAACTTCATTGCAGTATTAATGTAAGCCTACTTGTGACACTAATAAAGATTATTAAAAGGGGAAGTGAATAAATAAATGTATTAAAATAAGTAAATTGTTGGTATGCTTACAATAATCCTCTGATGAATATTAGAGGAAAAGCTTTGACAAAATGTAATTTTGGGGCAATATTAAATCAATTGTATGGAACAAAGGGCAGAGGAATGTGACTAAGTGGCAAGCTTGAGAGCCGGCGTGAACAGAATGGGTGAGTGGGCTCCTGGCCACAAAACCAACAATATAAACTGTGTTGGCATCTCTCCAACCCCATTACAAAGATTTATCGTAATTGAATAACAGAAATATATAACCAAGCTTACCTAGTGGTAGATTTTAACTCATGCTTTTTTAAAAAGTCGATTGAATTATTTATAGGACAGATTATCTATAGCACAGATTTCTCCTAATTGTTAAACAGTCAGGCTACAAAAAAAAAAAAAATCACAGTGATAGGCACCAAATTATACAGTCTACTTTGAGCCACTTGTTTGTATATTTACATATCCCTTCCCTGGGAAAGGTGCAGCAGTAAATGGGTCATCATTGTCCAGATGCTCTGGTGAATTGGGACATGCAGGTTGCTCCACAACCATTTGCTCAGAGTGTAGCTGTCCCAAATTTCTCAAAGCTTGGTGTTGGCAGATTTTACATGCTTTATTGTTACAGTCCAAGCATTCAAAATAGCAATTTTGACTAAAAGGATTTAATACAGAGTAGACTTTTGGAAACAACTCCAGTGTCAAAGGATTAGTGGCTGCTGAATGTTCACCCACCAGTAGCTCTTGCTGTTCACCTTTTTCTCCCACATTGCTGATCACATCGCTCATTCCTTCCCCAAGTGAATGCACGGGTTCCTCGGTGTCATTTGTATTTTCACTCAATATGAAGTGGCATGTTTCTATAGAGGACCTTCCATTTTTAACAGGAGCGTCTTCAAAAGGATTACCAAATACGTCTGTTTGCACTGAAGCAACAGATTGCAAGCATGTACCAGAAGCTACTGACATGGTTTTGTTTCCAAATGGCACATTTGTGAAAATCTGAGTTGCATCTTCACCAATTTCAAAATCATTCTTGGGTGTAAATGGTGCTTTTTTAAATACATCGGCACCCTCGCCATCAGTCACATTATGAATATCTGTACACAAGTCAGATGAAAAAGGTAGAGGATGAGCTCCCAAATAATCCACTGTGGAACCTTGCAAGACTTCAGTATCTTGGATGCCAAAAGTAGAATCCAGAAACTCCATTATACACAGCCCATGGTCACCTTCTGTAGAAATTTGGTGGGCTGGATACTCTCTTTCTTCCTCAGATTGGTCACATAGGCTCAGGTAACAATCCCTCAGTTCAAGATCAGAATCTGGTTTTAAATCCCCAAGTACAGGCGTGGAATTTTTGGTATCTTCCAGCTCGATTGTCTTCTCATCACTTTTACCCTCCTCTTCGTCACTGCTCTGTAAAGTCCCTGTAGATGGGGTGAGATCACTCGAATGCTCCTCAGTTATTGGCGCTGATAAGCAACGTCCTATAAAGTGCACCATGTCTCCACAAGTCAGCTCCACCCCATCCTCTGATGCACATCCCACAACAGCAGGCAGTGTGCTTTGCTTTGTACGCTTCATTGACATCACACTTCCACAGCCTGAAATATAACCATAGAATCGAAAATTGGGAGATAGGTATTTGATAGAAATAATCTTTTTTTTGTTGAATTTTCTTTTTTGGAAGTCATTCAACATACTGGACTCTGTTACAATCAAGTGAAATGCAGTGAACATGCTAGGGTTCCTACTCACTAATAAAACCAGGGCTGTAGCATTATAGTGGAGCTGCAGAAGACTGAATCTTTCACGTTGATCGCAGTTCATTTTTAAAAAATATACTGAACAAAATTAAAACATGCTCTCATATTTCACAAAACTCTGTTCACATCAAAGTGCAGCATGGCAGAAACCATATGAAAATACAAATTTTAAAACATCTACAGGTAAAAGGTATTGGGCTGGATTCTCCGCCGCGCCACCTTTCTGCTCGACCCGCCAGCGGGATTCTCCCTTACCGCCGGCCAGTCAATGAGGTTTCCCATTGTGGGGCAGCCCCACGCCGTCGGGAAAACCCCGGGGGCCGGCAAAACGGAGAATCCCGCCCATAATTCCAGCCATATGAAAGAGTGAATTAACATTTCTCGAACCATCAAAAGCTTGATCTGCAATTAATTACATTGAGGTGCAGCAGCTGTGAGCAAAAACACAGCGGCAATTTTGCACTTTGGTTTAGCTCAGTTGGCTGGACAGCTGGTTTGTGATGCAGAGAAAGGCCAGCAGCGCGGGTTCAAATCCTGCAACTGCCCTGCCTTCTCAACTTTGCCCCTCGCCGAAGGTGAGGTGATCCTCAAATTAAATCATCACCAGTCAGCTCTCCCCCCTCAAAGGGGAAAGCGGCCTATGGTCATCTGGACTATGACGACTTTACATTCTTACACAATGGTGGAGCAGGCTCAAGGGGCCAAATAGCCTACTTCTGCTCCTATTTTTGCATGTTCTGGGGCAGAGTATTAAAGTAAATGCAGTGGTTGAAGGTGCCAGCTCACCATCACCTTCTCCAGGGCAATCATGGATGGACAATAAATGCTGGCCGAGCCAGGGAAGCCCACACTCCCTTTAATGAAAAATAATCAGTTCTTCATGATCAGCCCGATCCTCAGATTGTGCCTGTGTTCTGGATGGATTCCCCAGCCAGGGAAAGCAACCTCTTCAATGTCTACCTGTCAAGCCCTTTCAGAATCTGCGACCACCTCTATTTTCTGAACTCCAATAAAGGCCCAATTTACTCAGCCTATCATTGGGCAATCGTCTCATCCCAGGGAGCAGGCAGACCAAGGATTTGGGCTTTAACATTGCATTTTAAGGATAGCATTTTTGACAAAGCAGTACCACTCCAAATACCAGGGTCATGTCCCCCGGCATGTGTTAACCTACAATTTGCTGATGCAGAGCCCCATCAACTCAGAGAAGCTGACACACCAGCCCCGAATAAGACTCTTTTAAAATGTAGTGGTCCCACCAATGACACTGGATTAAACCGAAGTATTCTAATTTGTAATATTCCGATTTTTCTGTATTTCCACTGTTTTCTTTGCAGTTTTCTCCCCCTCATGTTAGCGAAATACCTGTGGTGAAACTACTTGACATTGCTCATGCACTTAGTCAGGGAGGGCATCTGCAATGGGCAACATAGACTTCATCGACTAACCGTGTTTTTATTCCAATTAGGTCAGCCTTGGATGGACTGGCACAAACTCCAGAATAAAAGCAAAATGCTGCAGATGTTGGAAATCTGAAATCAAAGCAGAAAATGCTGGGAAAACTCAGCAGATCCGATTGAATCCGAGCTCTGAAGTGTCATATGGACTCGATGTTAATTAATTTCTCTTCTCAGATGCTGCCAGACCTGACAAAACTTCAGAATGTTGTAAGAGTCAAATTAGTTTGATATACGTTCACAAAACTACACTATTAAAACACCCCATGGCAAAATGGCATAAAATACAGGGACTTTGTTTGAAATCAAACCAGGTGAACACCGATATCACAAATATAACAAATGATTGCAACATAGGAATGACTCCATGCCTCTGAAGGGAATTAGTTTATTTTGGAAATTTGAAAAGATAGCCATCCTTCAGATGTTATTCTCCAACATTATCTGATGTTAAAGGAAGATGTTCTTTCCACTGGTACTCTGTAATGTAATGGTGATTCTTTGGTGAAATGGTTATTAGCACGGTACACCGACATTTTATGTACATGAAGTCATCTAAACTTACCACTGGTGAGACATGGATTTCATTGGCCGTGCAGTTTGAAGAAACCTTTGTATCCATTTTTAAATCAACACTAAATATGTTTTTAAATCGGAATTTTGTGAACACAAAAATTTTACCAGACGGTATAATTTGCACAATTATAACTGCCCTGGAAAGGCAATAAATGTGTTCGGTCTGATGTTGAGTTACTACAAAATTCTTGTTTCTTCAGTAGGACTTCACAAACCCATGACCACTGTTACCAGATGGCAAGGACAGCACATGTTGTTTTCCTCAAGTCACATAGCATCCTGATTTGTAAATATATCACCATTCCTTCAGTCATTGGCTTAAAATCCTGGAATTCCCTCCCTAACTGTAGCTTGGCAGTTCAGCATCACCTGTGAAGTGCAACTAGTGGTTGGCAATGAATGCCGGCAAAACTGGTGACAATAGGGGCGGCACATCCTCCCCGTGTGTGCGTGGGTTTCCTCCGGGTGCTCCGGTTTCCTCCCACAGTCCAAAGATGTGCAGGTTAGGTGGATTGGCCATGATAAATTGCCCCTTAGTGTCCAACGGTTAGGTCAGGTCACGGGGATAGGACGGGGAAATGTGCCTAGATAGGGTGCTCTTTTGGAGTCAGTGCAGACTTGATGGGCCGAATGGCTTCCTTCTGCACAATAAGGATTCTATTAAATTTATTTTTAACAAAGTTAAGCATATTCTCCCTACAAGACATTTTGATTTGGAATATCATAACTCCATACTCTCAACAGGAACAATCATAACCGTTTTTCAAAGAATTTGTGACCGCTATTTTGGACTGTGCTAATGGCAAGGTACAGATTATACAAGATTAATAAACCAGAAAAGCAGCATATAATGTAAATGTGAAAATGTTTTCAAATTTATTTACAGCATATATGTTTTAAATAATCACATTATAGTCATCCATTTGTTGCAGTCATTCAACACTAGCCTAGTGGTAGGACATTCAAAATAACTAGTGCAGAAACAATGAGACATATTTTGGGCTCACGCCCGCCAGTAATGGCTACTTGATAAACAGGGAAACAGGATATATCCTGAGATTTAAACACAATGAAAAATATAGTGCAAAGCTTTATATTCTAAAAAAACCTGTCAAAACTAAGCAATTTATTAAATAGTTAACATTGCACATTGAGACACAGTCCTCACATTATACATTAAAAGACATCAGGAAGGTGACTGTTCCATCATTATCTTCACCCTATTTGAAATATTTACAGCTAACTGAAAGTTTGTAACTTTACTGTTGTTTCATATATTGTATAATGTGTATATATCTAGCAAAGTTACCTGAGACACTTTTTGTAAAAGCTCATCACCCACTTAAGATACATAACAGCCATCATTCAAATAACTAATCAAGCTTCTATTTCAGTATTCATTATAGCTACTTTGATTAATAATCCTACAAAAAACTAAATCTTAAATAAAAAACATTAGTGAAAAATGTGACTGCTTTAAAATCTAACCGACTAAATAAAGAGCCAAAGGGTTTCTGTCCCTTTTACTCCAAAAAGAGTTGTGCAATAGGTTTTGGGGGATGAATTAAGCCCGAATTAAAACCTCAAAATCCTCATTCATGTCATAATGAACAAAATGCAGGAAAGACAGAAGTAGACAACAGTGTATATAACATGCATACAATTACTGAACTTCAACCGCCCGACACAAGGTTGCTTTAACAGTAGAAAATAAAAGACTTATTGCAAAAACAAAAGCAATTTTTAAATGTTATGGAAGATTATTTGTGCACTCATTGTTGCTTAGCCCTGTGTGACACTTCATTTCTATGGCTGTACATCAAGTGAAAAATCCGCAATTCAATTTAAAATTCAAAGCAAGTTAACAATGGAGGGATGAACTCAAATTAAATAGCTAAACAGTTGATGTTCTGCTGCATTCAGTTTGAGGCTAAACAATGTTAACAGAAAAATGAAAAAAGACTGAGCACAAATGCGTAAATAATTGAAGTGCATACCTAACACATTGCAAATAGAGGCAAAACAATTAAGCAGTGCAAAATGGGCTGCATGTTTTCACATCAGTGTGTAGTCAAGTGTCATGCGAGTTAACACAGCAGACCTCAATGCCACTACAACTTCAAGTAGTAGAATCCAGGCAGCGTTAGCTTAAATTGTTCCCAAAGTACAAACTTAAACCCCCCCCAAAAAGGCAAACAGGGTATAACAAATACTGCATTTTCAAATTAACCAATCACTTGGCGCAACTGAAGAATATTGTAGCTATGCACAGTTTTACCATACAATGCACAAAAATGCTGAGGTATATCGAGCCAAGGTTCCGTGGGGAAACATTTCAACACAAGACAGGAAGGTAGGAAGAGGATTTCAGCAGGTTTTAAAAAGTTGAGGGATGTCCAAGCAGTTTTTCTTGTATATGCATATTAACGGCACACAGGCAGGTACAAGGTGAAGGAAGGCCTTGATGAATAGTCATTTATTTTTTATAGTAGCATCTCCATTGCATCTGGTTACAATCATGTCTTGGTAGGCGTGGCATTCAACTGAGGTATACTACTGATTTTACCATGCTTTCTTTGGAAATGGATTTCTACTGGAAGGTGCAGGTAATTAATATGCAGACAGGCTAATGGGAGGGTCATTATAGGTCTATAAGCTGATCCACAAGCAGAAAAGACCTAGCTAGACCAGGAAGACTGTTTTCTGAACTCCCACTGCGGCTCTTTGAATGACCACCTAGAAAAGTAAAAAATATCACTTTACCAGGTTATTTTTATGCATCTCACACAGCTGGATTTTGTGAACTACTTCATATTATTCCTCATTGCACTCACACCGCCAGAGTTGGAATCACGAGTTGTTGACAGATTTGTAAAAAAAAAGACAGCGGTGAGAAGCACTGAAAAAGGTAAAAAGGCGGCAAGTGATAGAGATGGAATGAAGAGGAGAAAAGAGAATGACACAGACTGGGCTAAAGGTGGAAAGAATAGGAGAGAATGCCACAGCTACAATGAATATACGCCAGGTGTCTTGGTAAAATTATTCATTACACCATAAGGCTTGAAATGAGGCACAGTGCTGCCAGTCAATCCCAGACATCCTTTGAATAATATGGAAAACCGTGATCTGTGGTGGTTGTACCTCTCACCAATACAGAAACATCACAATAAGCAAAACATTGTCTCGGCTTCTTCGCAATTACAGCCAATTTTCATTTTGGATTTTTTTTTCTTTGTACATTTTTCCATATTATCTGGAAATTGATTTGTGTCCTGGATTTATCATAAGCACCAGTTATAAAATCAGATCATCTGCCATCTCCTCTTACCAGTCTGATTAGAAGATACAGCAGGGGTAAAAGTGTCTGCGCTGTCAGCTGAAGCAGCAGGAAGGATTCTGGGATTTGAAACAGAGTCACCTCCAGTACAGTTACCTGAGAAGGTGCAACAGGAATAGCAGAGGAAGGAACACAATGACTCAAAGATGTTGCAAGACAGAAAAGTGAGCAAAAATACAGCAAAACCCACTCTGTAGAACATGCAGGACAAGAGTTTCCTTTCAGAAATTGACACAAGTTATAGCTTCAGCTTTAAGAAAAACCAGAATCCTATCTGGCTATCTGAATCTCCGTTCTAGGGAAATGGCCCAACTTCTAATTACCAAATGTCTTTTTTAAATGAAATTTCTGTCTCAAGATTGTGGAAACAAAGTACATGTGAAATTTAGCACTAAAATAAAAAGCCCCCATACAAGTATTCGTTAACCAAAAGGTTAATTCATTTTCAAACATCATTTCAAGGATGCAAACAATAATGGGAACACCAATCTAGTCATGTTGGAAGGAAGTGATGAACATTCAATATCCAATCACAGAAAATAAGATCCTAGCTTTATCATACGGGCCCCGCTTCTGCAGACAAATAACTGCTGCTGCCCTGATGGTTTGGGAGTTTATTTGATGATCAGCTAACCCATACACAATTGGGCTCCATCTTGGTCTGTAGTGGAATTAACTAATCTATTAATGGCAGGGATGCTGGAATTGGTCTTGGCGCTCGGGACTGAGTGGGGTGGGGAAAACTGGGTGGGGAAAATAAATTGGCCATGGTTCCTGTTTTGATGAGGCAGAATGTATTCGACTAGGAACATACATTTATGTAACAGGATTAGGCTCAGAAATGAGAGCCACATCAAACAGTCTACCAACATGAACCATCAAGATTGATGTGTGGATAATGATTACTTGGATGAATGTCACACAAAGAATTCTACTCCAGCAAGGTCTTGACACAATGGAAAGAGGGGGAAAAAAACCCAAGAATTAAAAAAAAAAAACTTAAAAACAAAAGTATATTTTGGGCATCCCAATGTCAAAGTTTTCCAGATACTTTGCAATTTTAACTACAACTCATAGGCAACAGAGTACTTTGCATGCAATTATACCAAAACCAATAAATATGTGCTGCACATAATTAGTGCATTCTGTGGGGTATGGATTGCTATGTGCTTTTGAATAACTTTGAACCACATTTTTCATTTTAATGAATCCATTTCCTAATTAGATCTTAAGTAACAAGGTAAAAATTCTCCTTACCGTTTCCAAAACAAATCAACAGGTCAACTGCTTGACAGCATTAAAAAAGAAATTAAACAAAAACTTATTTCACCTTCAGAATTAAAAAAAAATTGTCATAGAATTTACAGCGCAGAAGGAGGCCATTCGGCCCATCGAGTTTGCACCGGCTCTTGGAAAGAGCACCCTACCCAAGGTCCACACCTCCACCCTACCCCATAACCCAGTAACCCCACCCAACACGAAGGGCAATTTTTGGACACTAAGGGCAATTTAGCATGACCAATCCACCTAACCTGCACATCTTTGGACCGTGAGGGGAAACCGGAGCACCCGGAGAAAACCCACGCACACACGGGGAGGATGTGGCAGACTCCACACAGACAGTGACCCAAGCCAGAATCGAACATGGGACCATGGAGCTGTGAAGCAATTGTGCTATCCACCATGCTACCGTGCTGCCCGTCATGATGTACAAGTCACCCTACATTGTGGCTGCATTTACTGATTATCACATTCGTCCTGTGCGCCAACTACTTCTCCCACTCTAAATTATGCATTAAAAGGACTCCATTTTGGCCCAACCTCAAAAGGTTTGTCTCAAAAGTTTTTCCCCTTGACATTACCCCTTAGCAACCTTATAAATCATGTTTTTGCCCACCAATATATACTGTGGTTACTGAAGTGTCACACAAAGATCCTGAGATACGAAGGCTTTTGGAGAGCAGATTTCAAAATAAAAAAGTGTTCACGTTATTAGAGATTGATCGTATCTGCACAAGTATTCAAAGTATTAGATTTTTTTTTAAAAATCTGCCTAGGCAGTATCATATTAAAGGTATAGTGGGTTGGATTCTCCATTTGGGAGAGTAAATCCCCATGCCGGCGAGATAATGGTGGAGTTTTAGGCCAGGAAAACTGACGCATAATGACCACCGATTCCCTGCTCCGGGGGGGGGGGGGGTGGAGAAGAGAGAGAGAGAGAGAGAGAGAGAGCCAGGCAGCGTAAAGCTCCTGGCTCTAGCTGCCAATATGGCCCGGAGCATTGCCGGATCCGTGGCTACGCATGCGCGCGGCGGCGGCATACAGTGGCTGCGCCGTGCTTCATGTCAGACTCTGCCCGTGGACCCGGACTGCAAGAATAGTACCCCCTTTCGGTCGCTCATCCGCCCAGGAACCCCCCCCCCCCCTCCTCCCACTGCAGATCGGCCCTCCCCCGACTGTGGCGGTGCTGGACTGAGTCCGCAGCTGAGTTCACGACGGGTTTGACCACACGTGCCCCGCGCCATCCGGAACTCGGCCGGCCGGGGACGGAGCATCGCGGGGTGATGGATACAGTGTGCGGCGTATTCCTAGAATACGCTGCTTTTCAGGGGCGGAGCATCGCGAAAGCGGTGCCCCCCCCCAATTCTGCTGACATTGGGGATTCTCCACCCCCTCGCCGAACACTGTGTCGGGGATCGGAGAATTCAGCCAAGGGTTTTAAATTACAATTTTTTGTTATTTCTGAAATAAATTACAACCAGTTATTTTCCTCTTGTGTATGGTAACAAAAAATGAATCATAAATATATCTTTACTGGCTCAATAATCATATTCATCTTTCAAGTCTTACACATGGTGTATTCCTTTATTAAAAAATTGCTAAAGCATAGTTCTAAACTGAATTTGGGCTAATTGTGGGAGAATTCCCCCCTCTCCCCCAACCATTCATTAGAATAATCTCCAAGAGACGAAACCTCATTATATATTCATCCTTACCTGGGAAGTCAGATAGCGGTACATGTATAAAAGGATCAGAAATAGCAGCTGAAGGGCTAGAGTCTAGAACTGAAGCTTCCATAGATATTTTAGCTTCTTACGAAGAGTAAAGGAGAACAGTTGAGAGAAAGAAAACGGAATGAGAAAGTAGAGAATGTCATGCATTCCATCAACAGGCAAACTGTGTTTAATGACAATGTTTAAACATGAACTGAATTACATAGATACTGTTTGCAAATTTAAAACTTTCACTGCGGACTCCCTTAATTTCTTTCTACTAAATTGGTTCACTTCTATTGGATACTGAAAATTCCTAATAATATTACACATTGTAATAAATGATGTCAGATAAATATTGATTTATGATCAATATTGATAGCAAAATTATAAGGAGTCCACAGTTGCTGGCAGATTATACAAATCTTAATACAAACCTGCTCCAGATGCAAAGGGTGATGCCCCAAAAACATCTGTCTGAGGCGGAGTCATGCAAGGGTGAAATGTTGGAACTAAATTTTCAGTCGGCAATTTCTTCAGTTCTGCAGTTTTATCTGTCAGAATAGTTTTGAAGGATATGATTAATTTATGTGGATCACCTTCAATTCATATTTTCTTCAAAACAAAGTGTGTGTGACAAGGTATTTCAATGAGTTAACATGCAATCTTTAATTGACCATACCCCATTTCTGCCACACTGCTGACTTACTGGAGCATACGGAGGTTTATTTCAGCAGCTAGGAGTTTGCTGGATCGACATAAGATCAACTCCCAACAACTTACTGATAGCTTCTCCAAGTCAGATGTGGCAATGCACCTTCAGGGACACTTCCCAGGGCAGGCAAGCCTCACAGACAAACTGAGAAACGTTTAAATCAGGAAACCAACCCCTTTTAGCATCAAGAATAATTCCATCATACTGTGACGTAACAGTATTCCAAGGTTTTTTCAAGCTTAAATCTCCAGAAAGAAATGCAAGAAAACACAACAAATGAAGGGTGCAACATGCAATCTCATAATGGCTACATACATCCAAATACAATATTATTCTTGCGATTCATCCCATTAATGTTCCACGATTTGCTGCACTGGTTATACAGAGGACAAGGAACAGTCACGTGGAACAATTTAATGAAAAAATGAGCAGAACACCTCAAAAATGCACAAAACACTCACCATTTCGAAGCTCAGCAAACTCTTTATCTAGAAGCTCTTCCGCTGTTAGCTTGGAAAAATTGTCATCTCCAAAAGGATTCCATACAGAGAGATCCGGTGGATTGTAAATGTTTTGCTCCGAAGTTTTGGGTGATCCTGCAGGACTTGTAGAGGCTGACCTAGATTAGAATTGGCCAGAGGTAAAACATTTTAAAATGCAAACATTTACAGTTTATAAAGTGACTTATCTTCAAGTCCCAGAAGGTCAACAGAACCCAGCAATCTTTCATTCCTGAAAGCATCGTCTATTTACATAAAGCTCAGTATAGTCAATACATCTAAACTGATCTTATTCTACAGGAAACAAAATATTTCCATTCATCAATAGTCAGCACTTAATATTTGTCTGCCAAAATTCCAGATTTTTGAAACGTTAAGAGCTAAGGAAATTCTAGTATGAGCTTTATTTTAATTCTAAATACTTGCTTTGCCGAAAAGTAAAATAATAGATTTTGAATAGCGATGGTATTTTGGAGTACGTCAACTTTATCAGCAATGGAGACTGTAGAGTTTACTATTTAACTCTGCAAAACGGAAGTGATGGTGGGGTGGGTGACTTTGAATTGAAGTCAATGATCTTCACAAACTTTCCAAAGCCAAGGTGCAACCTAAATCAGTCCAGGTGGTATGTTGAACTCACTTTGATTTATAAAGGTTCGCCTCTGCAGCAGCTGCTGCCAGTTGTTGAGAGGAACGACTGGCAGGGACTCCAAACACACTACTAAACGGGACATCACTGACGATCCTCCTGTGGCCTGCTCGCTGTACCTTGGGTGACGATGGTGGCGTTAGCGACAACAGCTTGGCTGTCTGTTGGGATTTGGGCTGAACTGGTTGAGCTCGATTCTTTTGCTGCATATGTGCCTGCAACTGTACAGAAGAAGTCATTATGTTTTATGTACATTCTTTTTCACTGGCTCAATGTGTATGAAGTAACGATTAATTGAAGGACGTCTAAATGCAGATTATGGAGGATGGGGAGTTATATTTGGGTTATGCTACTACTTGAATCTTAAATCTCGTTTGAGGGAATCATACCCCCCCCTCAAACCAAAAAGAAAACTGTTCTCTCGAAACAAATCTGTTATTTAAAAACCATGCTTGGACAACATTACAAAGCAATCAATGCTGCAATCTTCAAAGTAAATCACAACTAACAATCTACACTTTTGGCACAAGTGGCCTCTGGAAATACACTTGAAGCACCAAGAAAATGTCACTTGGCAATAGTTATATCCATTGTACTGACCATCTTTGATTGCATTGCCAAAACTTGATCCATAATAGGATTTTTCTTACAAAACAGAGATTTTTGCTTCTGTAGATTTAAACTGGGACAGACATCCGCTCTGGTGAATTCTCTCCTTGCTGAGCATTTCATTGAGAAATTTTGGCATGGCTCATATAGTATGGTGTCAGCATAAACTGTCTCAAGACATCTTTCAGCAGATAAAAATTTGGGAATTGATTGGAAGTTTTAAAATGTTTTAGTATTTTTATTAGAAACTAGAACCAAGTTATAATTTCAACCATTGGTACAAAAAGGTTTTGCACTCACATTATTACCTATATGGATTAACGGACCAGAGAAAAGGATTGCAGTGAAATGACATAGGGATGAAAGCTACACAAGGCAGAATAAACAGAATTTCACTGTATGAGATAGCACGAAGGACAAAGATGGCAGCTTCTTAAAATTCTTCTTTATGGACGACACAAGTATAATTACTTCAATGGAAAACTATGGTGATTGATCCAAAACTGCATCTTATCCCAAATGCTTCATCTATTAAATCAGTAATTATGAAATGTGCGGAAGGTTCAAGGTTGCTTTAAAACGATTACCTGTAGACAAAATTGCTCTCAAATGATAGAGATAAGTAGTCAAGGCACCAATGTGAAATGAAAATGAAATGAAATTTGCTTGTTGGCACAAGTAGGCTTCAAATGAAGTTACTGTGAAAAGCCCCTAGTCGCCAAATTCCGGCGCTGTTCGGGGAGTCTGGTACGGGAATTGAACCATGCTGCTGGCCTGCCTGGGTCTGCTTTCAAAGCCAGCGATTTAGCCCTGTGCTAAACCAGCCCCAGATGTTTAAACCAGGGTTCTGGCAACTATTTTTTAAACCTGAAGAGCCTTTGAAAAATTATTCACCCAAAATAAAATCTATTGTGAGTCACAAAAGAAGAAGAAAAAAACAATTGTAATTTCTAAACCAATACTTGGCAAATTGCCAAAATGTAGACTACATCATTTGCATACACAAATAAACTACATCAAATTTGTATTATGAACAGGAAACAAGAAGTCAATATAGACCCAATTCTGAAATCTTGCATTTTTTGGACGTTTTTCACAACAATTTTGTTGATAAAGTAAAGAACTTTCAACTTAAGAAACATGGAATGATTTTTTGGGCTATTGATTCCAATGTTTAAACAAATGCTTTAAGCAGCACACTAAATTTAGAAACCGTAATGGTCACATCCATGAAACTGGTCCTCAAACCAAAGGCATCCTCTGCAACCATGTTGCTATGCCAATTAAACAGATTTGAAATGCAGCATAAGGATTCACTTTATATCATCATTATAGAAACTCAGCTCCTACTTTCCCTCAATTAATTTATTTTTGGTTTCTTCACGTTAATGTAATTCAGCGATTGGAAAAGGTTGGGAGCTGCAAACGAAACTCCGGGACAAAATGGTTGCAAATCAATCGGTCCAGGGATTAGATCTTTAAACTTCATCTGAGAAATAAATAGAAAAACTCTTCCGATATGATAAAAAAATCTCAAAATTCCAGTTAGAACATTGTTAAGCTTGGAGAACGACACATCAGATTTTAATGTTACTCTAATTGCCTTGGAAAATATTTGGTCTTTGTGCAAGTAACTCAAGTAGGATTTAACTTCTAAAACAATGAATAAAGTTCTATAACAGCATTTAATCTAACCACAATAGTCTTGAAATGGTTTATGATGAAATTGATTTGTATTACTTGAATATTCAATAATCTTTCATCAAGGTTCAAGACCATTGAATTGTTTAGATGTACAACCTAGTTTTGAAGCTAGAGATCATCTGCAGACATTGTAGATTTAATCATTAAACAAAGACAAATGACCAGAATCCTACAGTTGGTGGTGCAGCTGCCAAAATATTAGAATCCAGATGTTAAAGGTGTGCATTATTGCAAAGCAAGAGTAGAGCATGCCGAGAGTACAGTTACACATTTTGATCCATTTGAGTGAATTTTGACAGGAAATTCTAAAATTTCATTTTTTCTTCATGCAATTCTAATATTGGATCTCACCCCTCCTCAAATTTCATTTAAAATAGACAACTAGAAACGTTTAACTGAAGAATTTTAACAGTAAGGGAGGTAGAAAATGGACTACTTGGGAATCAAGACACACAGCTACAAAACAATCCATCAGACAATGAACAAATACATAGAGCGAAATACGACTACATAGTATTTCTGAATCACATTAAATTCTACTTGAAATTGTGCTATTACGGTAGTGAAATTATGATTAAAGGTAATGACCAGATGTGAATGTTTTTTAAATTAAGCACAGAACTAGTAATACAACGAACGGTTGTTAATAAAAACAGCTTGAGGGTGCACTGCATGGCTTGAAATTAAACAAAGAGATACCATTTTGGAACACATACAATGGGAATAAAACAACTATTCCCCAATGTGTTTAGTTTAGAACTTCAATTGTAAATGTTGAGGGAAAAACAATCCCTAGGCAATTGTTGCCAATCTCCTGGTAACCAGTTTTCAACATTTCATTTCACGAGAAGGATTAACGGATGATCATGGGTTTAGTTCATTTGTATTAGCTGCGTTTTTCAGGTAGAGAATAATTAATTATGCAATTCTCCTGGAAGCAGCATGTCAAATTGTGTTTCAAAACTGAAGTAGGACACCAAGGATAAAGGACGAACTTTGCTAAGAGAACAGCAATCATGTGGTAATCAGTGTATAGTAACAGTCACTCAAGAGTTAAGCATCCATCTCATGCTAAAGAACAGAAATAATACATTAATTTTGAAGAGACTTTGAAACCAAAATATCTAGAGTGAAGAAAAAAAATAAAGACTAAAGGTCAGAGAAGACAAAGCCTAGTGGTAGGTTTTATGTTCCAGATCACCAGCTTCTGCTATAAAGTATATTTCCATTGCTTCACCACTAGAGGGAACTATTACATACAATTACTCTGGCAGCAATTTAATACTGTAGAGCAGTGTTTTTCAAACTTGTTGGGCGCTATTCTTCCCCCCACGCTGGGTGGGAGAATCGCCGGGGCGCCGCGCGAATCGCGCCATGCCGCCCCGACCCCCGCACGCGATTCTCCCATCCCCCGGAAACCAGTGGCGCGCGATTCGCACCGGGCCGCTTGGAGAACCGGCGAGCGTCGATTCTCCGGCCCAGATGGGCAGAGCGGTCGCTACGACACGACAGGTTCCTGCCGACGCCATCCACCCCGGTCGCTGCCGGCGGGAACTCTGCGGGAACGCTGGGGGTGGAGGAGCGGGGGGGGCCTGTGGGGGAGGGAGGGGGGCTCCTTCACCGGGGTGCCCTCCGATGGGGTCTGGCCCGCGATCGTGGCCCACCGATCCGAGGTCCGGCCTCTCTTCCCCCCACTACCTCCTTCCGCGCGCAGCCCCAGAACACCAGCGCCATGTTGGTGAGGGGCTGGTGTGCGTAAGACGTTCCCCGCGCATGCGCAGGATGGCGCGCCCCAACTGCGCATGCGCGGGTTGGCGCCCATTTGGTGCCATGCTGGCCCCGTGCGGGCCAGAATAGGTCGTGCCCGAGCCCTGTTCGCACCGCCGTAAAACGCGACGGCGTTCACGACGGCGCGAACACTTGGCCTCTATAATCGGAGAATCGCCCCCGTTTGCCGGGGATCCATTTTTACCAACCGGCCAACCTTCGGGACCCACGCCGGTCGCCCCTCACAACTCACACGGGCCGACCTTTGTGACCCATGCGAGCTGACATTCACGACCCACCATTTTCTCTTACCTTTAATGCGAGAGGAGAGCCTGCTTGGTCCTTATTTACTCGTTTGATGTTGACAAAATGGAGGAATCGCAATAGCGCCCAAAGCACGTGATGTCGACGTTCGCGGGGGGGGGGGGGGGGGGCGTGACCTTCTCTCTGCCTCGCTTCAGGCAGCAAGATTACACAGAATTGTTTTTATAAATCTTCTGTGTCTCCGATTGCGCACATTTGCAGGCAACAGCCGCAGCAGCCAGCTTTTAACAATGCCGGCTGCAAGCGGCCTACAAAATGGCCACGACCATATTGTGCTTTGCGCATGAGTGCCGCTCATGGGTGTGCATGCGCAGAATCGCACGGTTCTGTGCATGCGTGCCCGCTCATTGGCACCGATGAGCAGGCACGCATGCACAGTGCTGCCGCATTTGTGTTATATGGTCGCAGCCATTTTGAAGACTGCTCGCAGCCGGCATTGCTGCTGCGGTTGTTGCGCGTTAATTTGCGCAATCGGGAGCGCCGCGACGGACGGCTCCGTGACTTTCCTGACACCCGCCTGCAACCCACCCGTAGGTCGCGACCCCGACTTTGAAAATGCCTGCTGTAGAGATAGCGCTGAAAAGAAAAGTTTTTTTAATAACAATAAAAATCTTTTAGTGTCACAACTAGGGTTACATTAACGCTGCAATGAAGTTACTGTGACACCCCCGGGAAATGCCTTTAGATATATGCAGGTGAGGGCTTTTGTAAGGCGACAGGTGAGGGAATTCCCGTTGCTCCCGGCACAAGAAGTTCAAGACAGGGTGATCTCGGGTGTATGGGTCGGGGAGGGCAAGGTGTCGGAAATACACCAGGAGTTGAAAGAAGAGGGGGAAGCGCTGGTAGAAGAGTTGAAGGGTAAATGGGAGGAGGAGCTGGGGGAGGAGATCGAGGAAAGTCTGTGGGCTGATGCCCTAGGTAGGGTTAATTCCTCCTCCTCATGTGCCAGGCTCAGCCCGATACAATTTAAGGTGGTCCACAGAGCGCACTTGACGGGGGCGAGGTTGAGTAGGTTCTTTGGGGTAGAGGACAGATGCGGAAGGTGCTCAGGGAGCCCGGCGAACCATGTCCATATGTTTTGGTCATGCCCGGCACTGGAGGGGTTCTGGAGAGGAGTGGCGGGAGCAATATCTCAGGTGGTGAAAGTCCGGGTCAAGCCAAGCTGGGGGCTAGCAATATTTGGAGTAGTGGACGAACCGGGAGTGCAGGAGGGGAAAGAGGCCGGCATTCTGGCCTTTGCATCCCTAGTAGCCCGGCGAAGGATCTTGCTAATGTTGAAGGAGGCTAAGCCCCCCAGCCTGGAGAAATGATATGGCTGGGTTCATAAAGTTGGAGAGGATTAAGTTCGCCTTGAGAGGATCTGCGCAGGGGTTCTACAGGCGGTGGCAACCGTTCCTAGACTATCTCGCGGAGCGTTAGAGGAAGGTCGGTCAGCAGCAGCAGCAACCTTGGGGGGGGGGGGGGGGGGGGGGGGGGGGGGAGACGTCCTGGGGGGACTGCCTGGGAGGGTGGATGAGCAAGAGATAACATGAAGGGTTGGGGAAACTGGCACGTACGGGTGAGGGCCAGTGTACAAAGCTGTGTAAATATATCATTTTGCCATGTATATATCTTGCTCTGAGCGATTTCTCGTTTTTTTTTGTTACGGGGGGGGGGGGGGTTATTGTTTGTAAGGGAGAAAAATTGTGTTAAAAATACTTTAATAAATATATATATTTTTTAAAAAAGAAGTTACTGTGACAATCCCCTAGTCGCCACACTCCGGCGCCTGTTCGGATACATGGAGGGAGAATTCAGAATGTCCAATTCACCTAACAAGCATGCCTTTTGGAACTCGTGGGAGGAAACCGGAGCACCCGGAGGAAACCCACGCAGACACGGGGAGAACGTGCAGACTCCGCACAGACAGTGACCCAAGCCGGGAATCAAACCCGGGTTCCTATTAGCAATTTGGAATCAGATCAATGGGGAAGAATTTTTAGGTTTTATTTAAACATATGAAATATATCAGATCAAGATTAGGCATTTTTATCAACACATGCCTGGGCATCTTACCAAACAATAAAGAAATATCACAACAAAATGAGGTGGTCCCAAAATTCATACAGTATGTAAACTTTTCAGTGTTGTCACTTGAGTGCCTGTGTACCACCAAATGCAAGGGAGTGGGAAAGTGAACCTAACAAATGTTATGGTACAACAAAAAAGCAAAATACTGCAGATGTTAGAACGCAAATTAAAAAAATAAAATGCTGGAAATATTCAATCGGTCAGGCAGCAGAGAAACAGAGTTTCAGGTGTATGATCTTTCATGTTCTGAGCAACGGTCATTGGCTCAAAACATTAATGCTACAGTACTGGTCCGAAAATATTCTAGCTATTAAAACTTGGACAGGAGTGTGGTTTCCATTCCCACATCCTGAAACACACTTCTGTCTGGATGAGAAGGAACATTAATTTGATGAAGTACAAAGTGAATGCTTCGGTTTAATTCCACAATGGAACATTAGTCTCATTGGACTGCACAGAAGGTTAGAAGGCTTTAAAATTAGATCAATAATGTATTCAATGCTCCGGTTTCCTCCCACAGTCCAAAGATGTGTAGGTTAGGTGGATTGACCATGCTAAATTGACCCTTAGTGGTGCTTTTCAGAGGGTTGGTGCAGACTTGATGGGTCGAATAGCATCCTTATGCACTATAGGGATTCTATGAAACTTGTATGAAATTTCCAAGAGGGATTCTTCAGCCAAATCTGATTCTGGGGAGCCAGGAGATTATGGGCCATGGCATATCTCGCATCAAAATCCATTGTTCACTTTAGAAGTAGGATAATGGTTATTTGCGCATCCACAGATTTTTAAAACATGTTATCTGTGGATGCGCTAATAACCATTATCCAACTTCTAAAGTGAACAATGGATTTTGTTAAAGGTCCACTCTGGGAAGACAGACTGTCCACTGCTCCCTTGTTTAGTTGATTGTATATAGTCCAAACAGTGATAGATGTGTAATTCCACAAGGGGAAGGATTGAGCTTTGTCCTGTAATTACTGTTGGAGGTTTCCAGAATTGTAGCTGACTTGTGATTAAGCCATGTTTTTGGTCCAGTAAAGTACATTTTTAAATAAGCAAAAAGGAAGATGCAATCCCCATCACAAAGACTGCCTACTTCCAACTTTACAACATTGCCCACCACTGTCCATAGGCTGCTGGAACCCTGATCCATGCTTTACAGACCCCTAGAGACTAAACTCTGCCAATTGGCTAGCCACCCTTCACAGACTACAGCTCATGTAAAACCCTGCTAATTAGGAAGAGGTCGTCATTCGGCCCCTCGAGCTTGCTAAGCCATTCAATAAGATCATGGCTGATCTGAATGTAACCTCCTGCCCAACACCAATAACCTGCCAGCCCCTTATTTATCAAGAATCTATCTACCTTGGTCTTAAAAATATACAAAGACTCTACTTCCACTGATTTATGACGAAGGCAGTCCAAAAGGCTCACCACCCTCAGAATAAATTTCTCCTCATCTGTCTTAAATGGCCACCCGTTATTTTTAAATGGGGACCTCTAGTTCTAGATTCTTCCACAAGAGGACACACTCACCCTGTCAAGATACCTCAGAATCTTAAAAACAAGTCACCTCAAACTCTACTGGATACAGACCTCACCTCTCCAACCTTTCCTCACAAGACAATGCACCCATTCTAGTAAACCTTCTCTGAACTGCTTCTAACACACTTACCAACACTGTACACAGTACTCCAGAAGTAATCTCACCAACATTCTCTACAACTGAAGAATAACCTCTCCAGTTTTATATTCCATTTCCCTCTTAGTAAACGATAACATTCTGTTTGCTTTCCTAACTACTTGCTGTGCCTAAATACTAGCTTTTTACAATTCATGCACTTGGACACCCAGGTCTCTCTGAATCGGAGCTGTGCAATCTCTTGTGGAATTAAGGAGTTACATTTGTTACTTTCCAATCTCAGATTCATAGAAGCCCTACAGTGCAAAAGGAGGCCATTCGGCCCATCGAGTCTGCACTGACTCTCTGAACGAGCATTCTACGTAGGCCCACTCTCCTGCCCTATTCCCATAACCCTCTAAACCCACCTAACCGTTGGGCACTGAAAGGGCAATGTTGCTTGGCCAACCCACCTAACCTGTACATTTCTGGACTGTGGGAGGAAACCCACACAGACACGGGAGAACGTGCACAGTTACCAAGGTCGGAATCAAACCCGGGTCCCTGGCGCTGTGAGGCAGCAGTGCTAACCACTGTGTCGCCCAATCTAATGGAAACTTCCCTGAATGTAGGAAATTTTGGAAAATTAAAATCAACGCATCAACTATCTCACTAGCCACTTCTTTTAAGCCACGATGGTGAAACCCATTAGGACCTGAGGATTTGTCAGCATACAGTTCCAATAATTTGCCAAGTACCTTTGTCCCAGTGATTGTAATTTTCCTGAGTTCTTCCCTCACTTCCATTTCTTGATTTACAGCTATTTGAGATGTTACCTGTATCTTCTATTGTGAAGACAGATGCTCAATACCTGTGCAATCAGCTGCCATCTCCTTATTGTCCAGTATTAAGTCCCCAGACTCACTTTCTATAGAACCAACATTAACTTTGTTAATCTTTACTAATTTGAATATCTGTAGAAACTCTTACCATCTGTTTTTATATTTCTAGCTAGCCTTCTCTGCTATTCTAACTTTTCCCTCCTCAATAATCTTCTGTCTTTCTTTGCATGTTCTTTATATTCTGCTCAGTCCGCTGGCCTGCCACCATCCTTGCACAACACCATCTTCATTTTTTAAAAATAAAGTTAACCATGGATAGTGGATCGGAGCCTTGGAATTTTTCTCTCGTTGGATTATATCTATTCTGAAATATCTCCAAATGCCTGCCACTGCATCTCTATTGGCATATCCCTTAACCTCATCTGCCAGTTCACATTAGCTAGTTCTCCCTTCATGCCCTCAGAGTTTCCCTTAATTAAGTTTACTCTTGGACCTACTCTTTCCATCCTCAAACTGAATGTAAAATTGAGTATGATCGCTGTGACCTGGGGGTGCCTTCACTACGAGATGATTAATTAATGCCATCTCTGAACAATACTAGATCTAGTATCGCCTGTTCTCTGGTTGGCTCCAGAACATGGCTGTTCTAAGAAACCATCCCTAAAACACACTTTCATGAACTCATCTTTTCTAGGCTACTTTTCTCCTCTGATTTATCCAGTCTGTATGCAAATTAAATCCCCCATGATTATCGCCATACCTTTCTGATAAACTCCCATTATGCTCTGTCCTACCATGTGGTACTGTTAGGGGGCATGTGGGAGTGGTGTACAAGTGACTTTTTGCCGTTATAATTTCTCATTGCTACCCAAACCGTCTCTGCATCCTAGTTTCCTGAACTTAGGTCATTCCCCTCTACTGCGCTAAGAGCATCGCTAATTAACAGAGCCACCCCTCCACCTTTTTGCAGCTTCCCATCGTTCCCAAATATCATGTACCCTTCAATAATCAGGTCCCAAATGATGTTATCTGGCAGCCATGTCTCTATAATGGCCATCAGATTGTACATAGAATATACAGTGCAGGAGGCCATTCAGCCCATCGAGTCTGCACTGACCCACTTAAGCCCTCACTTCCACCCTATCCCCGTAACCCAATAACCCCTCTCAACCTTTTCGGTCACGAAGGGCAATTTAGCATGGCCAATCCACCTGACCTGCACATCTTTGGACTGTGGGAGGAAACCGGAGCATCCGGAGGAAACCCACGCAGACACGAGGAGAACGTGCAGACTCTGCACAGACTGTGACTCAGCGGGGAATCGAACCTGGGACCCTGGCGCTGTGAAGCCACAGTGCTATCTATCCACTTGTGCTACCATGCAGTCTCACCGCTCCAGGGACCCCAGAGTACTTCTTTTACATCTGTTTCGTTACTAATGCTACATGCATTCAGCTACCGATGCTCTAGTTTTGTTCCTTTATTATTTTTACAACCTCTAGCCTCACCTGATGCACTTCTAGCTTTGTACTCTCTATCCCTGCCTGTCACAAACTGTTTACCATTTCCCACATTAACGCCTTTTTCTCTCGCCTCCTCGATTTACCACATCTTCCCAAATTTGATCCCATGCCCCCAGTTTAGTTATAAACCCTCTCTACACGACTAGTTATGCGGCTTGTTAGAACACTCAGCACAGTTCTGGTGTAGACCATCCCAGTGGTACAGCTCCTACTTTTCCCAGTACAATTGCCTGTGCCCCACAAACCCGAACCAATTTCTCATACACCATTTTCAGCCACGCATCAAATCCTCTAATCTTATTTGCCTGTGCCAATTTTCACATGGCTCAGGTAATAATCTAGAGATTACCACCTATGAGGTTCTGCTTTTTAATTTGTTGCCGAGTTTCTCAATCTACAAAAATCAGTCCTTAAGTTGTCATTTTTCTGGATCAATGGATATGGCACTTTAGGGTGGTCACGTTACTTGCCTAGTATTAGAGATCTAGGCTAATAATCCAGAGATCTCAAATATTATCATGGCAATTTTAAAATTTGAATTATGTTCAAAAAAATTGGTAACAAAAACGAGAAGTCAATGCGAAGCTGTGTGGATGTCCTAAAAACTTCACTAGTGTCCTTTTAGAAAGGGGATCATCTGACCGAATTCAGTCTGGCCTAAACGTTACTACCTATACGTTACTCCAGTCCCACATCAATGCAGTTGGCTCTTAACATCCTTTTTATTGGCCTAGCAAGCCACTTATATGAAACACGTCAACAAGGCACCCCACTAGCCACTCAAGCCAATAAATTTCAGCCTCACAAGCAGCAACAAAATGACATACGCACATAAACCCTGTCCTTCCCAACTTACACTGGCTCTCAAACACTGAACAGCACATGTTTTAAACTTCAACCATCTCCAGCACTCTCTTCCTCTGACAACTCCCTTTCCACCAGAATTGGTAGCTATGCCATAGGCCATGTAGATCCAATCTTCTGGAATTTCCTCCCTAAACCGCTTCAACTCACCACTTCTCCCTCCTGCGAGACTCTTCAGAAAAACCCCTATGTGACAAGGTTTTGCTCATCCTTCCGAATATTCCTCTGTTTGGCTCCATGTATTTTTGTTTACAATTCACAGAAGTACCGAACAGTTTATGTTAAAGTATCGGCTTGAACACATTTAAAAATTGAATCAAATGATCTGATGTTTAGCTTGCTGGAGAACGTTTTTTAAAATTGGCTGGTTCACCAAGGTGCAATGATATACATAAAGCATTAATAAAACAAATTAAAGTTCTTACAAGAGCCTGTTGCTGTTGCTGCAGAGCCACCTTTTGTTGAACAGATGCTTGTGCCATCATCTGCCGCAAAGCTGCTTGTTGCTGCATAGCTGTCGCATACTGCTGCTGAAGGTAGTAGTTTTGCATCATCTGCTGCTGGGCCTGCTGCATCACCTGGTAGCGCTATATTAATAGAGTACAGCATTATCATAGAATCATAGAACACCTACCGTGCAGGAGGCCATTCGGCTGATCAAGTCTGCACCAACCCTCCAGAAGAGCACTCCACCCAGGTCCACTCCCAATAACCTAATCTGCACATCCCTGATCTCTAAGGGGCCATTTAGTCGCCAATCCACCCAACCTGCACATATTTGGATCGTGGGAGGAAACCCAAGCAGACGTGGGGAGAACGCGCAAACTCCACATAGACAGCCACCCATGGGCCGGTCCCTGGAGCGGTGAGGCAGCATTGCTCACCACTGCAAACTAGCACAAGTTCTATAGGTTTAGAAAAAAAAACCCTGAGTTTTAGCCATTACTACTGCCTCTTTACCATGTCCTTTGACAACATCTTCCAAACCCAAGAACTCTACCACCGAGAAGGACAAAGGCAGTAGATGCAGGGGAACACCAACATCCTGACATGGAACTATATTGCCATCCCTTCACTGTCACTAGGTCCTGGAACTCCCTTCCTAACAACACTGTGGACATACGAACACCGCATGGACTGCAGCGGTTCAAGGCAGAGTTCACCATCACCTTGGGAGGGCAATTAGAGATGGCAATCAAAGGTGGTCTTCCCAACGCCATGCACATCCGGTTAAAAAAAAATTTAAAACTACACATGCTTCCAATATAATACACTTCTTTCATTCATTATTCATGGTCCAGTACTTATACATTGGAAATATGTGATTTGTTCATGCTTCTTTCTGCTGTCCTAAGTGGCAGAAGTCACAGACTTGGGATGTGCTGTTGAAAAGGCCTTGATAAGTTACAACAGTGCAGTTGCTGGATGATGTATACTGCAGACATGGTGCATCAATGGAGGGAAGATGGTGGATGGCGTACCAATGAAGCAGGCTGCTTTGTCCTGGTTATTTTGAGCTTTGAGTGTTGAGCTGCATTTATCCAGACAACTGGAAAGTATTTCATCACAAATGTACCTTACAAATGGTGGAAAAGATGTGAGGAGTTGAGGGCTGAGTCACTCAAATGTGGAAACTTCTGCTCTTGGAGCCACATTACTTCAGTGACAAGTTTCTGGAAATGACAATTTCTTGAATGGCACTGAACATCAAGGGGTGGTGATTAGACTTTCACTTGATGGAGATGGTCATTGCTGGCCGCTTGTATGGAGCAAATGTTACTTTCCACTCTCAGCCCAGCTTTAACAGGGTCTTAGATTTTTCTACTTGCAGGCATGGACTGCTTCACTATTTTGAAGAGTTGAAATGAAATGAATGAAATGAAAATCGCTTATTGTCACAAGTAGGCTTCAAATGAAGTTACTGTGAAAAGACCCCAGTTGCCACATTCCGGCTCCTGTTCGGGGAGGCTGGTACGGGAATTGAACCGTGCTGCTGGCCTGCCATGGTCTGCTTTAAAAGCCAGCTCTTTAGCCCTGTGCTAAACCAGCCCCGTTTAGCAGAGTTGTGAAGGGAACTGAGCACTGTGCAATCAAACGTACCCACTTCTGACTTTCTAATGAAGGGAAAGTCACTGACGAAGCAGCAGAGATAGTTTTGTCTAGGACACTTTCCCAAGGAACTCTGCAGCACAGACCTCTTGAGATAATTGGCGTCCAACAATCACAACCATTTTCCTTTGGCTGGTATGCCAATGCAGAGTTTTCCCCAATTCCCAAGGAATTTTGCTGGGCTCCTTAATGGCATACTCAGTCAAATGCTAGTTACTCAACTCTTCTGTGGAATTCAGCTCCTTCGGCCATGTTTGTAATGCGGTCCTGGTGGAACCCAAACAAAGTGGCCAGATTATTGGTGGGCAAAAGACACCGGATATATTACTGATACCTTAAGATTTGTCCTGCTTTTTCTCCAAAGAACATACTGGGCAATTTCCCACTTAGTGGATGCCAATGTTATAGCTGAATGAGAACAGCTTAGCTGGAGGTGTGGTTAGTTATGAAACACAAATGATCAGTAATATAGTAAGAGTTGATAGTCTTAGCCGTACCCAGTGAACTCTGCCATTACTTGGTATCACATTGAGTGGTCAAAGACTGGCACCTGTAATGCTGGGGACTTCAGGAGAAGACAGACAGTGCTCAACTGCTGGTCTTTACCATTATTAAAGATGGAAACGGTCACGAAGCCTCCTCCTCCCTTTAATTGTCCACTTCATTCATGTCTGGATGTGGTAGGACTTCAGAGCTTTGATCTGCTCCATTGCTCCACTTAGCTGTCTGTGGCATATTGTTTTTGCTGCTTGGCGTGCACATAGTGGTATTTCAGCTTCACTGGGTTAGCACCTCATTCTGCTTGGTGTTGCTCCTGGCATGCTCTTCCACACATTTCTGAAACAAGCTTGACCCCTGGCTTGATGGTAATGAGAGAGAGGGGAATATACCAGGCTTTTCACAGTCACTTCATTGCAGTGTTAATGTAAGCCTACTTATAATAATAATCTTTTTGGTCACAAGGTTATAGATTGTGGTGGAATAAATTCTGCTGCTGATGGCCCATAGTACCTCGTGGATTCCCAGTTGAGCTGCTGGATCTGCTTTGAACTAATGTGTGCTAACTCAAATAGTCTCCAAATTTGATGGGAAGTCTCTGGAAGAAATTTCAGGAGGATCACGTAAGGGAGAGGGAGCAGCATAAGCCTCCTGCACGCCCCACAGGGAAGAACCTGCTCTTCCCGACAAAACCCTTAAATGGCCTCTTCTGGTCACAGATCAGATGCACTTCTGCTGTCTTCACCCGGCAGATAGTCTATGGTAGCTTACCCTCATGCCACAATTAAAATTGAAATCGGAGCTCATCAAAATTGTGTCATAACATACATATTTAAAGGAGGATCATGCACTTTCAGGTGGGCACCTTTGCTGCCTGGTAAGAAAGTTAAAATTGAAATTGGCAGGTCTCAGACAGGACATTTCCAAGTCAGCTACCTGGTCAATTTTAATTGCCGTCCTACCTGGTTTTCATTGGCGAACAGGCTTAACAATTGCTCTTATAATTTTAATCAGAAGTTTGCAATAAATAATTTACAAGTTACATCAAGATCAATGGTAGGCGTTGGGGGTAGTGGGACCAGGCCTGGAAAGGGTGCAGCGACAGAGGAGGCGGGGACGGGCGAGTGGAAAGCGCGGGCTCCTCCTCCTCCTCTCCTCTTCCTCCCCCCCCCACCCCCCCGGTTTAGGGCTGAAGGGGCGGGGCCGGGAAGCGCAGGCTTTTTCTCCCGCGCTGGGCGTGGAATGGACGAGATCCCGCTGGTAGTGGTGGTGGGGGGGGGGAAGAGAGAGAGTTCCACACAGGGGGGGGGGGGTCGATGGAATGGCGGGAGTGGCCGGGGTCAGCAGACTTGCGGGAGTGCAATGGAGGGAGCAATGCAGCTAGAGGGGACCTAGCTGGGCCGGGTTGCTGCTGGAATGGTCAAGGGGGAGCTGGAGTTGGTAGGAGGTTGGGGCGGGGGTCTGCCGCTGTGGGGAACGGGCCGTGCAAGGGGCGCAGGCATGTGGCTGGCCTAGGAAGGGATATGGCTAGTCAGCGGGGGAGGGGGCGGGTAGCCCCCTGGTCCGGCTGATAACCTGGAATGTAAGGGGACTGAATGGGCCGGTCAAACGGGCCAGGGTGTTCCCGCACCTGAAGGGGCTGAAGGCGGATGTGGCCATGCTTCAGGAGACGCACCAGAGGGTGGCGGATCAGGGAAGGTTGATCATTCGGGTTTGGTTGCAAAAATTCGGGGGGGGGGGGGGGGGGTGGCAAACTTGGTGGGGAAGAGAGTGTCTTTCGAGGTGCCGAGCATTGTGGCAGACAATGGCGGTAGGTATGTGATGGTAAGTGGCAAGTTGCAGGGGGAGCGGGTGGTGTTGGTCAATGTATATGCCCCGAATTGGGACGATGCGGGGTTCATGCGGCGGTACGCTGGGCCGGATTCCGGACCTGGAGACAGGGGGCCTGATAATGGGGGGGGGGGGGGGGGGGGGGGGGGGGGGAATTTGAACACTGTGCTGGATCCAACATTGGATCGCTCTAGGTCTAGGACGGGCAGGAGGTCGGCGGCGGCCAAGGTGCTGAGGGGGTTAATGGACCAGATGGGAGAAGTGGATCCATGGAGGTTTGTGAAGCCGAGGGCCAGGGAATTTTCATTCTTCCCCCATGTTCACAAGGCCTACTCACGGATTGACTTTTTTGTCATGAGCAGGGCGCTGTTTCCGAGAGGGACCAGCGCCCGTTGTGGCGCCTAGAGGTGGGGTTGCTGGCGGACGAGGTGGTGAGCGGGCGGGTCCGGAAGTGTATAGAGAGGTACCTGGAGGCTAATAACGCCGGCGGACGGACGGACGCACGCACACGGATTCAAACTAACAGTCCTAAAGCCACCAAAAGGTAACTTTTGAAATTTAGTGACAATGGTCGGCTGCAGCACACTTGTGGGCGAAGATTTACTTCATTGTCCTTTATAAAAAGCAGACGTGATCCATTTTTAGTCTTGTGTAATTAGAGATTCATCTTCAATATGACGAGCTCCTCTTGGGATTTCTTACACATTATGCAAAGTTTTCTCCACCGCTACTGTAGTCTATCAGCAGTTGCCATAAATATGCAATAAAGAGAAATTTTCAATATGACGAGCTTCTCTTGGGATTTCTACACATTATGCAAATGTTTCTCCATCTCTACTCTAGTCTATAAGCAGTTGCCATAAATATCCAGTGAAGGGAAACTCATTTAAACCGATTGGTTACACCACAGGAAGCTACCATTTGTCTCGTCACATCCATGCCACTTTCTGCAAGAGAAAATCAGCTAGTCCCAAACTTCACACTTTGAGGTCATGCAAACTGTCTACCTTCAGATGCTTATCCTATTGAATTAAGAAGTTCTTTTCGCAAATCAGTGTCATCTGGTTTTTGAACCTTGCGTCAATGGGAACAGTTCCTCTACTATCTAGACCCCTCATGATTTTTAACATTTCTGTCAAATATCCTTTCAAACACGTTCTCTGCTCCAAGGAGAACCACCTCAGCTTCACTTTAGGAAAACAGGAGCACACTGGTAACTTTACTGAACGAGTAAACCAGAGGCCAGAGTAATTCTTTGGAGAAAGAAGTTCAAGTCCCACCACGGCTGGAGGATTCTGAATTCAACTAAATAATAAAACTGGAATAAAATACCATGAAACTAATGGATTATTAGGGCGCCGCGGTAGTGTAATGGTTAGCACTGCTGCCTCATAGCGCCAAGCCCCCCCCCCCCCCACCCCCCGAGTTTGACCCTGGCCCTGGGGCACTGTCCGTGTGGAGTTTGCACAATTCTCCCAGTGTCTGCGTGGGTCTCACCCCACAATCCAAAAAAGTGTGCAGGGTAGGTGGATTGGACAATTTTCCCATAATTGGAATGATTTTTAAATAGAAATGAAACTAATGGATTGCCCTTCCATCTTACCGATGGATGCAGGCAAGAGCATCCTTATCTGCTCTGGCCTGCATGTGATTCCAAATTCACACCATGTAATATAACTGCTAAAATTGTATTCCAATGAAGGGTCTTCACCAACTGAAACATCGACATTTCCTCTCCACAGATCCCACCTGACTTGATCATTTCCAGTATTTTCTGTACTTTGATTTGCAGCATCTGCGGCATTTGCTTTTGTAAAACTGCCTTTTAACAAATCCAAACTGGCTTTCATTAATTAATCCACAATTTTGTCCTGTTTGTTGCGAGAGACGGTTAAACGGACTTGTTGTTAGTTGCTTGGTTTCTCCTTGAACCCTTTTTTGTTTGGCACCACCCCTATAAATAAAGTTTTTTTTAATACTTCGGCCAATACTCCTGCAATTTCCTCCTTTTCTTTTCCCCTTAAGCACCCTCATAATATCCTCAGATACATGACCAGGGGTGGATGGAATGCATCAACTTTAAGCTAGCCTTGCCCAGTCTCTCAACTCCTTTCTCTTCACGGTGGCTTTAACAGCATTTTTACTTGAGGATTCAAAGTACTCACTTTCTTAGCCATGCCCTCTTCCTCCAGGTTTAGGTCTCCTTTTCAGTTGCTAATTGGTCCTACCCACACTTGCTACCCTTTAATCTTTTGGATTCCCTTTTATTTTAGCTGCCAGTCTCATCTTTTCACTTTACCTCAGATTCATTTTTCACGCTATCTCTGAACTTTTATGTTCAGCCTGGTTCTTACTTGCATTACGAATCTGACATCTGTCAATGGCCCCCTTTTTCTGCCTCATCTTAAACTGGCCTAAGGGGCAGAATCTGTACATGCAGCAATGATTTTGCTTTTCTGGGCAGGGTGCCAACTTGACAGGCAGATTTGTGCTATAGATTCATAATTAACAGTTTAACTTGGACCATAACCATCATTTAATTTAGGAGCCATGCAGACAGCAGGATTGAATTTCATCAGTCTACAGGGAGTTGAAAAGGCCACATGCTAGGCTTTCATTCATTTTGCATTCATTCTTGGAATTAAGCATTGCTGCCATGCCAGCATTTATTGTCCATTCTTAACTTCCTTCGAGAAGGGAGTGCTGAGTCACCTACTTGACTCTATAGTCCATGTGAAGTAGGTACATCCACAGTTCTGTTAAAGTGTGTTCCAGGATTTTGACCCAGGAACAGCAATATAGTTCGAAGAGGATGGTGTCTGGCTTGGAGGGGAACTTATAGGCGATGGTGTTACCATGCATTTGCTCCTTTTGTTCTTCAAGGTGGTGGAGGCCATGAAGTTAAAAACTGTTATCGAAGGAGTTCTGGCAAGTTGCTGCATCTTGTGTATGATGCATATTGCTGGCACTGTGTGCCTGTGGTGGAGGATGAGGTGTCAATCAGACAGACTGCTTTGCCCTGGATACTGTCACATTTCTAGAGTGCTGGTGGAACTGCAAAACCCACACGAGTCGAGATTACTCTATCACATGCCTGCGCCTTTTAGATAAACTTAGAGGAGTTAGGAGATGAGTATTCACAGAATTTCCAGTCTCAGATCCGCTCTTGTAGCCACATTATTTAGATGGTTGTCCTAGTTAAGTTTCTGGTCAATGCTAAACCTCAGAATGATGATGAGGGGGAATTGAGCGATGTTGCTACCACTGAATACTAAAGGCAAATGCTTAGGTTCTCTCTTGCTGGAGATCAAGCTGGAGATCTCCCTTCCCTGGCACTTGTGGCGTGAATGGTACTCATCGCCTATCAGCCATGGCCTGTATGTACATCACAATCCTCCCTTCTCTTTTCCCTGGCAAGGTACACGTTTTCATTCAATTCCCAAGAAAAAAAAAATTACAATTAGGGTAGCAGTATACTATTTGAAGGTGTATACTATTTGAAGGTGATAAATTATGCAGATTTTTATTTCCAATTGAAATGAAATGAAAATCACTTGTCACAAGTAGGCTTCAAATGAAGTTACTGTGAAAAGCCCCTAGTCGCCACATTCCGGCACCTGTTCGGGGAGGCTGGTACGGGAATTGAACCGTGCTGCTGGCCTGCGTTGGTCTGCTTCCAAAGGCAGCGATTTAGCTTGAAACAATATTAAGCAACATGGAATCTTGTGAATGCCCGAGTGCCAAGCGAAATGTGGTCAAGCACCAGAAATTGATACTCATTGAGTTGTGCACAGGTGACAGTGACACAGATGATACAGTCTTCATTGCAACAAATTTCAGTTTGTTTGAATTGAGAGGTTACGCAGGCGATAGTGATCATATGCAAGATGCTTAGTTGATTACCTGCACAGTTGCACAGGAAATCAACTATAATCCTCAAATCAATCAGCACGCCTTAATGGCACACCAATTCAATTCAGTTCCCATTTCATCTTGTTTAATATATCACATGAGTTTAATATTTAGTCAGCAACAGAAAATTGGGATGGCGGGGCGAGTTTAATGGAATATATGAATTTTTCTGCATTAACTGGAAAAATGCTGTGAGATGCAAAACTGAGGCTATACAATGCCAACACTGGCATCAAAATGGTATGCTTGCATAAACAGTTATAAAGGTGCATTTATGAAAATACACGTAAATAAAAGTTTGAATACATGATAGATGGTTATAGGATTTTAAAATGTCTTACAATCCCCTGAGTAATGGGTGGCCACCAGATGTATCGTAAGCAAACCAAGATCCTCAAACACAGAAATGGAACAGAAATATATTTTTAAATGTCACAATAAGCAAAGGATGAAAATAATTTTCTGCCCTCAAAAAAGCTCTCTTCCATTTTATAGTTTGCCCCTTGGCGTATGGAGGAATTCTTTGATATTATAAGAGTGCCCATAACAAAACAAAATCACCGTAAAGTGGTAATACTTCAGAGCTGGCACACAAACATTCAATGTGTTATCAGCACATATGGAAAAGTAAACCTAACGACAGAAAACCAAAGTTACCTAATGTTTAGTGTGGTCATCGGCAAAATGGAGGTTCTGAATTATCCCATAAAACTGAAAATGTTTAAGGAATGATCCCCTCCCAAATAATCAAGACATTACCTTAAATCTTGAAGAACTTGATCGAAAATATGTTTTGGACAAACAGTGTCTACACCCTGACTGGCCTAATTGTCAGAGGCAGTTAACATCATGTCAAGACGTTCAGTCCAGTCATTGGCATATATGCTAACTCAGGAGAGAGTTCCACTCTCACAATTGGTTATTTCCAGTCTGTTTTGGGCAGAGAAAATATTAATGCCAGATTTTTGGAAGTGCCATCATAGAGCAATTGACATCCTGGTTATTTTTAACAGCTTGCCACAATTGAAATGGTCTGCCAGGCTATTCCTGCATGCCCCTGAACATAATTCCTTGAGTGTGCAATATATTAGAAGGTGATTTGTGGCTAGCTCCACCTAGGTTCAAACTAGTCTCTTTGCTGATGAGGACTTAATTTGACAAAACAAGTGTCAAACAGTTACCAGTTTACAGGTCTTGTTTACAGTTACAAGATCTAAACCAACAGCCTGCAATCTCATTTGATGATCTCCATCAAACTGCTACTGCTGCTTACTTGTTTGCTAGACTTCAGACAACGCAAAACCCAAAAGGTATCAGCCAACACATTGGGTGGTACCAAAAACCTGGAGAAATGCATGAGCCAGGAGAGAAATTCACATCAGGCATGCAGTCTGCCCAAGTTATTTGAAGACATAGCAGCCTCTATCATAACTCAGGATATTGGATGGCGTCACCAACTCTGGCACTTGGGTCATATTTGATGATACCAGAGGTAAGACGGCCTGCTCAATCAGGCAACTAGCTATGGCCCCCAACACCGAAGTCCTTTTCTGGCCTGTCATCAAAGGGACCAACTTTGCATTCAATAAATTAGCAACATGACTGAGCAATGGCATTGCTTATGCTGATGGTCGTGAATGTTTGTTTGTCACTACTAGTTCTTTCTTGAAGTATAAGTATAGGCTCAGCTCCTAGAACTTGTAGGATGACAAATACATTTAATTATTATATTCAGTTAGTTCCTTACACTGGGATTGATCAAAGCAGGATTTAACCAAAGTATAGCCTGACTGAAAGATTCAATTCAGTAAAGACTGCGCCATGAAGCACAGAATGATGGGACTTGAAGAAAACTTAATAGAAAAAAAACTTGTTTCCCCAAAGTGCTGAACCAAACAGATACAAAGTGATCATGAAACTCTAAAGGATGGATCAAAAGGTGAGAAGACCAGTGCTGCTGACACTGGGCAAAAGCACAAAGCAAGATCAATACGAAGCCAGCCAATAATAGCAAGTGAAACCATGCAAGTAAATGTTTCAAGGCTTGAAATCTTAAGGGGGAATGACCATTTGAAGAAATGAACTAGCTTGTTGGTACTTGGGAGGATGAACATAAAAGAGGTAGTGGGTACAAAAGCAGACAAGCTATGCTGAACCTTTATAAAGGTTTGGGTTAGGCCACAAATAAGAGTATTGCGTCTAGTTTTGGTCACCATGTTTTTGGCAGGAAATGATGGTCCTTGAGAGGGTGCAGGGGAGATTTACCAGAATGGTTCCAGGAATGAGGATATTTAGGTTAAGTTGGAGAAGCTGAGATTGCTCTTCTTAGAGCAAAGGACGGAAATGTACAAGATTATGGTAGGTTTAGATAAAGTGGACAAAGAAAGCCAATGGCTGAAGGTGCAAGGACTAGGATACATGGATTCAAGGTTTAGGGCAAGAGAAAAGGTTGTGGCTTTAACGCAAGTCATATTGACCAGGAACCCACTGCAGATGAAGATAGTGCAAGCACAGACAACCAATGATTTCAAAACGAAATTGAATAGACAGAGTGTGAGTGCGTGGGTGGGCTTAATTGCCCCGTCTGTGCAGTAATAATTTTATGAAGTAGTAACAAGTTCAAGCGAATCCAAGTATTTTATGTTGATTAGGCATGGATTTATACATACCAAGGCAAAAGACATGCACACAACTCAAAGCATGACTAGCCTCTAAAATAATTGCCATAGGATAAATGTAATGAGTAACAGGCAATAAATGAATTACAGCTACATTTTATTGAAATTCTAGTAAATAAATTGGCCATCAACAGAAACTTGTAGTTTAGTGCCTTTAACATAATAAAGCGTGCCACGGTGGTACACAAATACATATAAAGTAAAATTTTACAGCAAGCTGCATAGGGAGATATTAGGGTGGATGATCAAAAGCTTGGCCAGAGAAGCTCCTTTTAAAGCGTGTTCTAAAGGAGGAAAGTGGGGAAAGACATTTAGCAAGAGGCTCCAGAGCTTTAGGCCTCGGTAGCTGAAGACATAGCTATTAACAGTGCAGCAATTAAAATTGAGAATGCTCAAGAGGCCAGAATTCGATGTGTGCACTATCTCAAGGGTAGTAGTAGTGTCATTAGAAGAGATTTCAAGGATAGGGAGGAGTGAGGCCATGGCAGGGGGGCAGCGAGGATAGGGGTGCTGGGTGAGGAAGTAAGAGTTGGGTTTCATGGACAAGATGGGTTCAGAGAGAGCATGAGGGGGTACAGAGAGAGCATGAGGAGAAATGGGGGGAAAACCTAGAGAAGTTCAGGACCAGGGCAGGGGAGAGCCTTACAGGACGTGTGGCCCAATGGGGAGGGAGGAAAGTGGCAGAGGCAGCTGTTGGGATGGTCTCAATCTTAAAGGACAAAAGACGATGAGCGCCTCACACTTGAAGCATCAATGAAGAACGGGTACCCAATGGAAGAATATTTAGAATGCACCCATCTGCTTTTGGTGATGGCACGGGGAGAAAAAGTACAGTTTTAAACTAAATTGAGTATTACCTGTGCTGCCTGTAATATTTGCTGTTGCTGGAAGTAGGCTTGCTGCTGGTGCAGCAAATACTGCTGTTGAAGGAACAGGTGTGCCTGTGGTTTCAGTTGCAGATACTGCTGGGGTTGTGCTGGCTGAACTTGTGCTTGTTGACCAAGTAACTGAGCAATGTGGCCACTATTTGCAGCTGAAACTCCTGTGCAAACCAAAAATGTAAAAATGTTTAACGTGTTCTGATTATCGGTTTGCTCACAGTTCTGAACTGCAAAACAATCTCTTAGTGCTCAGCCATCTGGATCTGTCAAACTTGATGAAGCAGATTCCTTGATTGCATGCAAGAAATAAGTCATGATTTTGTTTTGTATGTCGGTTGAAATACAGTCGTTTTTCCTGGATTTTTGTGGTAGTGGTCCCTTGATTCAACTGCTGGCATTAGGGAAATGGCTGATTTCGTTATCTTGGCAACTCTGATATTAAGCTGGAGGTTAAGATGCCTTATAAGCTCAGGTCCAAAAGACGAACAAGAATCAAACTGCCAACATTACTTTTTCCAATATTATCCAAACTTCAATATGAAAATTGACGGGCATTATCTGGAAATTTGAATATGTAATTTCATGAAGTTAAAGAAAATAAATTGCAGCAGAACTAGTTTATGATTCTCAATTATCACAATTTTTAATTCCTCTCCAGGGTAGTGAAAGCCTTTCATTGAGGTCGATAAGAGGTTCCATTATACATAGAATATTGATATTTTGAATTTAACTTTCTTTGATATAGCAAAGAAAAATCAAATAGACCAAATAAATTGTGGCACCATTCAGATACTGATCCAACTCATACTGTGAAGATCTCCTACATTACTCCCCAGCACTGGTGCAGCACTCTGTGTGAGGAAGATTTTTATGTATGCCACTGAGTTTATGCATTTATAAGAACATAATAAGAACATAAGAACTAGGAGCAGGAGTAGGTCATCTGGCCCCTCGAGCCTGCTCCGCCATTCAATGAGATCATGGCTGATCTTTTGTGGACTCAGTCCCACTTTCCGGCCCGAACACCATAACCCTTTATTCTTCAAAAAACTATCTATCTTTATCTTAAAAACATTTAATGAAGGAACCTCAACTGCTTCACTGGGCATGTAATTTGAATTACTTCTTCCATCGGGCAGGACAAAAGTCTGAGAACACGCACGAACAGACTCAAGAACAGCGTCCTCCCCGCTGTTACCAGACTCCTAAACGACCCTCTTATGGACTGACCTCATTAACACTACACCCCTGTATGCTTCACCCGATGCCGGTGTTATGTAGTTACATTGTGTACCTTGTGTTGCCCTATTATGTATTTCCTTTTCTTTTTATGTACTTAATCATCTGTTGAGCTGCTCGCAGAAAAATACTTTTCACTGTACCTTGGTACACGTGACAATAAACAAATCCAATCCAATTTGACAATGCTGCAGCAGAGAGATCATGTCAGGTATCAGTACAGCTCGGTCATTGGTGGGTTATACATCGTTTCCACAGAAAGAGTAGGGCCAGTATTAACACAATGCAGCTGCATGGAATACACATGAGGCAGTGATCAGCTGGAGCATTAAGGAGACAGGCCCTGAGTTGTGGCAGAAATGTCAATGCAAAGTCTTAATGCATTCAAGCAGGATGTCACTACACTGTGTTACTGCGTCCACAGCTCCTAAAATATTAGATGCAGGAGAGGCCATTGCAGTATAGTGTCCCACATTTCTTTCAGGTTTAGCTTCCTCGGGGGAGTAGGATCAATGACTTTAGCAATTGATTCATTCAACAAACAATTTTCAGATACTTAATGAGCATGCAGGACATAACCTGAAGCGAGTTAAATAAAGGGAGTATTGAAGTCCATATGAAGTTTTTACATTTTATTCTACTCTTTTACTGCCAGTGCCTCTTATATGTGTTAAAATTTCTGCAGTATAAATAACTGCAATGAATAGAAAATATAAAAGCACTCCCTAAGCACTCCCTCTTTCTAAAAAAAAAAAAAGTTTCTCTAATAAGTTAGTAAGTCTGAGGAGTTTATCACCAATGTCCTTTAGAGTTGGAATTTAGGTCTCAAATGCATGAAGGCTGCTCAGTTGACATGACTTTGTGACTGTTGTGGTTAATGCCCAGGATTGAAAAGGGTTACTATTCTCGGGGTCAGACCGGCAATTTCAGTACCAGCTGAACAGATAACAGTACCAAGTTGGTACTGAGCTTTCCAGTCTAAGTCCACACAATAGGCACCATTTTCAGTCCTGGATTACAATGCCTATGGAATTACTTGCTGAGCATCAGCTGAGTGGCTCCATGGCTGGTCCCAGACAGACTGTGCATCATATTATAATCCTAATTTCTTCTGCAACTGACAATTCAAACAATGTTTTGAAGATAATTTTACCAACTATTGGGAGGGAGAAAATACATTAACATTAATTTTCTACTTGCACTTAACTTCTTAACTTTCATTCTAGCTTTAAATAGCCTGCAATTATTGTAATTTGAGTTCCCAACACATTGTAGTCTATTGATTGCCAGGGCCCATATAAAATCTAAAGTTCAAGACATATATATTTTAATGTTTGAGTTTGTGTACAGCAAATTGCTGAAATAAAATGCAAGGGACTCTGCTTCAACTTTGGTTTGTAACAAGCTTGATCCGGGCACCATTTCTTGGGAGTTAAATGGTTAACGGTGGTAATTTGGCCCGCCATGTCTGCGCGTGCAACTCACCTAAACCCACTCCCCAACCTTTTCCCCTTAGCTCTGCAATTTGTTTTTCGACAGATAATTATCCAATTGTTTTTTGAAAACAATTATTTAATCTACCTCTACCACACACTCGGGCAATACACCCAGATCGATGCAGAAAGTCTGCAGTTTGTCACTGGTGCTTCTTTTGTTTGTAACCTCCATGTATCAGTGTGCTCTGGTTCTTGATCCTTCTGCCAAAGGAACAGTTTCTTCCCATCTACATTTCCCAGACCCCTCATTATTTTGAGCACGGTTATCAAAAATCCTTTAAATTTCTTCTCCAAGGATAACAACCTCAGCCTTTCCCATTCTATGGATGTAACTGAAGTCCCTCATCCCTCAAAATATTTTCATGAATCTTTCCTGCATCCTCTCTAATATCTTTACATCTTTCCTAAAGCATGGTGCATAGGTTTATCATAACTGTACCTGCTTTGTACTCTACACCCCTTTCTACAAAAGCCCAGGAACCCATATGCTTTACTAACTGCCTTCTCAACCTGTTCTTCCACTTCCAATAATCTGTCAATGCAAAAAGCTAGGTCTCTATGTTCCTGCCTTCCCCCATTGGAATTGTCATCTTATATTGGCCTCTCCACGGTTTTCCTGCCAAAATGAATCACTTCACAATTCCTTGCATTAAACTCCATCTGCCATTTTTCTACCCAACCCACCAGCCTGTCTACATACTTTCGAAGCTATCACTGTCGTCCTCACAATTCACAATACTTTCATCCAATTCCCAATTTAACTAAGTCCAGTCTATTCTCACCCTGATGAAGTTGGCCCTTACCAAATTAGTTATTTTGGCTCTGGATTTTGCCCTTTTCTATTATCAACCAAAACCTATGATCACTGTCCCTGAAAATGTTCCCCAACTAACACTTGATCCACCTTGTACCCTAGAACCAGATTCAGCAATGCCTCATTCACTGTTGGACTGAAAACATACTGATGAAGAAAATTCTCCTGAGGATACTCTAGAAACTTGTCCTGCTCTCCTTTAAATTATTATTGTTCCAATCTATATTAGGATAAATCAAGTCCCCCATTATAACTCCTGGATAATTCTTGCACCTCTCCAATTTCCCACAACTGTGCTTTCCTATATCTTTCCCATTATTAATTGGCCACTAGTTGGTCTTTTTTGAAAATTATTTCAGAAATTTGCACCCAGAATGCAGCTGCTGTTATTAACATGTTCAGACACCATCTAGCAGGTTAATTCTTGGGGAAACATTCTGAATAAATTAAAGCCAGGCACTCTCTCGCAATTGCTCTGCAAACAACTTTTCATATGTTATTATTAAGCTTTGTTCGTTTTATAAAAAGCAGCTGGCTCGATTTGCACGAATGTTCTAGAGGAAACCAACATCCCAGAATATCACCTATGGTTTGAGGTTACAGCTGCAAATATTATTCAATCAAATGTTTTTTTTTTGTTTTAAATTATTGGTTCACTGCCACTCAATTGTTAAATTATAAATTTACTTTAACAGATTGCCAATGACGAGTGATATTTTGTGGGGAGGGCATGAGGCAAAAATTGGATATAAACAATAACTTAAATCCACTGAAAAATATTTTCAGTGATTATGTACATAACTACACACCTGATGGTTGAGGCGCCAACTGTGCAGTTGATGGTCGAGGCGCCAACTGTGCAGCTGACGGCTGAGGCGCCAACTGTGCAGCTGACGGCTGAGGCGCCAACTGTGCAGCTGACGGCTGAGGCGCCAACTGTGCAGCTGACGGCTGAGGCGCCAACTGTGCAGCTGATCTCTTCCTTGGTGTCGTAGCAGGCTGAATCGTTAGAATGCTTGAAGATGGAGTTGGTTGGCCAGCCTTTGGCCTTTGGCGAGGTGCTATTGAAGTCTCTGTAGTAGGTACTGGGTCTGTAAGCCTATGGGAGGTTCATATAAACAGTACATTTATAAGTACACATCAAGTTAAAAAAGTTTGCAATATTTATGATTCTCAAAAAGTGGAACATCAAAGTTTAGGAACATGGGAATTGGGAGAAGTAGGCAATTCAGCCCTTCGAGCCTGTTCCGCCATTCAATCAGATCATGGGTGATGGCCTCAAAGCCAGCTCCCTACCTGTTCCCCATACCCCTTTAACACGTTTTTTAAAAAAATCAGAAATATATCTGTTTCCCTCTTGAAACAATTTAATGATTCAGACTCCACCGCACTATGGGGCAGCGAGTTCCACAAATTCACCACCCTCTACGAGTAGTCCCTCCTCATCTCAGTTTTAAATCTACCGCCTTCTCAACTGTGGTTCTAGATTGCTCCCCAAGGGGGAACATTTGGTCTACATTTATTTTATCAATCCCTTTTAGTATTTTATATACCTCAATCAGATCCTCTCTTATCCTTTTAACTCCAGCGAATATAAGCCCAAACTGTTTAATCTCTCCTCATACATCAACCCCTTCATCCCCGGAATCAATCTGGTGAACCTCCTCTGAACAGCTTCCATTGCCACCACATCCTTCCTCAAATAAAGGAGAGCAAAACCGGACACAATACTCCAGATATGGTCTCACCAACACCCTATACAATTGCAACAATACTTCTCTACTTTTATACTCCAGTCGTTTTGCAATAAACGCTAATATTCCATTTGCCTTTCTTATTACATTTTGTACCTGCATACAGGCTTTCTGCGATTCATGAACAAAGACTCCCAGATCCCTCTGCCCAGACCCATTTTGAATCTGCTTTCCATTTAGACAATACTTTGCCGGACTAAGTTTTCGGCCAAAAGATAACCTCACACTTATCCACATTAAACTCCATCTGCCAAATTTAGGCTCCATCTCCTAGCCGATCGATACCCATCTGTAAAATGTGTACCCTAAGTGTGCCCGAATAGACGCCGGAGTGTGGCGACTATGGGATTTTCACAGTAACTTCATTGCAGTGTTAATGAAAGTCTACTTGTGACACTAATAAAGATTATCACTGGATTATAAACAGTTGAAGTCTGAGGACTGAACCCTGCGGCACCCAAGAACAAAGAACAATGCAGCACAGGAACAGGCCCTTCGGTCCTCCAAGCCTGTACCAGTCATGATTCTAACCTTGGTCAAAACCCTCAGCGCTTCCTTGTGCCGTATCCCTCTATACCCATCCTATCCTTGTATTTGTCAAGATTCCTTTTGAACGTTGTTAATGTATCCACTTCTACAACCTCCCCTGGCAACGCGTTCCAGGCACTCACCACCATGTAAAAAACCTGCATCACACATCTCCTCTAAACGTTGCCCCACGGACCTTAAACCTATGCCCCCTGGTGACCGACCCCTCCACTCTGGAAAAGGGTGCCTGCCCATCCACTCTATCCATTCCCCTCAATCTTGTATACCTCTATCATGTCACCCCTCAGCCTCCATCTTTCTAATGAAAACAGTCCGAGTCTATTCAGCCTCTCCGCATAGCTAACACCCTGCAGAACATCTTGGTAAACCTCCTCTGCACCCTCGCCAAAGCCTCCACATTCTTCTGGTAGTGGCAACCAGAATTGTATGCAATATTCCAAATGCGGCCATACCAAGGTTCTTTACAACTGCAGCATGACATGCCAGTTTTCTTTATAATCGATGCCCCGTCCAATGAAGGCAGCATTCCGTAAGCTTTCTTGACTACCTTGTCCACTTGTGTTACCACATTCAAAGATCTGTGGATCTGTAGCCCCAGATCTCTCTGACTTTCTATATTCCTGAGAGATTTGCCATTTACGGTATATTTCCCCTCTAGTTAAACCTCTATGTTAGACCCTACTAGTTACAGTTCGCCAGGCAGAGAAGGACCTATTTAATCCCTCTGCTATCTGTCAGTCAGCAATTCTCAAGCCAATCTAGTATTCTACCCCCAATCCCCTGCGATCTCAACTTTTTTATCAATCTTTACGGCACCTTGTCAAACGCCTAGATATACCACATCCACAGATTCCCCATTATCCACCTTGCTGGCTACGTCCTCAAAGAACTCAAGCAAGTTTGTCAAGCATGACCTACCCTTCATAAAACCATGTTGACCATGCTTTGTCGTTCCAAATGTTCAGTCATCTCCTCCTTTATGATTGATTCCAGCAACTTCCCCAACACAGAGGTGAAGCTAACCGGCCTATAGTTTCCTACTTATTGCCTCACTCCTTTTTGAATAGGGGAGTTACATCAGTGTGTTTCCAATCCACGAGGACCTTTCCAGAATCCAGGGAATTTTGAAATATCATAACCAATGCATCCACCATCTCTGCTGCCACCTCCTTTAATACCCTAGGGTGCAGACCATCAGGTCCCGGAGACATATCTGTCTTTAGTCCCATTAGCTTGTTCAACACCTTCTCCTCTACAGTAACTGACAGTTCTTGGATTTTTTTAAATTATCCTCTACCGTGAAGACGGAGGCAAAATATTGTTTCAGTGCCTCCACCATCGCCGTGTTCCCCATCATTACCTCACCATAAAGTTTGGAATATAGCTTGAAACATCGATGATTGACAGCTCTTGGACCATATCAAAGCCAGTTAAGTGCTCTCACTTCCTCTTTTGTCCTCTGCAGAAGGCACTTTGATGTGGTCGAACAGTTGTCAATCATAGTTAGACGTTTATAAACATTGCAGTTAGTTTCACTGCTGGCTAATTGAAATCCACTCAAGCGTGAAGGGACGTGAGACTAAATAATCCAGAAAGCTGGCTGCGCATGAAAGCTGTCAATCACAGCCTAGTAACATGAATTTTACATTGATATAATTGAAAGTATTGATGATCAAAGATCTGAGGGGGTTTAAACCCAGCTGTGGTTTTCTCCATCTAGGAATTTACAGGTGCAGCTTCCTCTGCCTGAGCCAGCAAGTGTATTGCCCAGGTGAGTTTTACGGCAGTGATTGTTTTTCACCGTCTGTCTGGACTGCTCTCCAGCTTCCAAGCAGGGATCTCTGGAATGGGGGACCCAGCCACTGGACCTCGCTATTAGACCGCCTGCTCAAAATGGTGGCCCGATAGTATTCCCTTGTGAATCCTGCTATGAAATTCCAGGGGATAGGGAGGCGCTTCTGGATTTGTGCTCCTAGTGGAGTGTGCAAATCAATGGCGATCCATCTCCAGCAGGAGAACAGTCTCCCAAATGGAGAATTCCGGTCAAATATAACTATATGATGAAATGACCAGTCTACCTTGCTCTTAGTTGAGACTTTTTAGCAGCAACTTCACTAGTTTTTATTGGTACTGGCATTTTCACTGGAATTGAGGCATTCTGGAAAACAAGAACACATCTTCAATTGTTCCTTCTCAAAAAAAAAAAGATAATATACAGAACACGGAGGTAAAAGTTAAACTGTCTCAACAGGAAAACAATCGAGTTTGGTGAAATGTAGGGTAAGCAAAATGTCCAGATCCCAAGTTTTTCCCTTTCTCCAAAGTCAGCTGCAAAGATTCATGCATTTGAAACACTTCACTCTCAAAGTCGGTATAGTTGCTCTAATTTTTATGCAAATCCAACATCCGGATTACCTAGTGAATGTGCTTCACTAACCATCTGCGGCCTTATTGACTGAGCTACAAAAAGGAATCCTACAACATGATGGTCAGCATGTGCACAGTGAAACAAAATAAAAGAACAAATATTTACTGAAATTACAATGTACAGTACAAGTACAACAGGATTCAGAGTACGAGTTACTCACTTTGTTCATGACCTAGATAACGGACTTGCAACTTTTACACTATCCACATTCATTAGCACGCATGACCTTCAATCTAGATAATCTGGACACCATCTACGCTGACCAGTCAAAATTGATCTATACAAACTTATTCCCATCAAATAATTATTTAGAACATAGAACTGTACAGCACAGTACAGGCCCTTCGGCCCACGATGTTGTGCCGAACTAGTCTGAAACCAAGATCAAATCAACCTATTCTTTGTGGTTATTAATGAAACCAAGAAATATACTTACACTGATATTCTTAACTGGACACACCCGCTTTGACAGCTTAAATGTAAAGAATGAAACTTGATAAATATCAGGTCTCTTGTCTGGGTCTGCCTCCAGCATATACCCTGCAAAAAGAGAACAGTTTATTAGTTTACGCACATGAAAATTTAGGCAAAGTAGCAAAAGAAAAACCTGGAAAGGAATCAGAAGAGCTGTATACTTACTCATTAAGCAATGCATTTCATTGGAATACCTAGAATTATCTGGAATTGTAAAACTTCCATCACAAATGGCGACTTGGCTTTCTCCAAATGGTAACGTAAAGAAGCATAGTTTGTAAAGTAAACAGCCAAGGGCCTAAAGAGATATTTTAAAAAAAACCAAGAGCTTATCCAGAGGGAAACTGTTCAGAAACTTTATTACACACAGGCAGCTTAAACTAATTCCAAGAAATCAAGTGCGCGATACAAAGAGCATATAGGAACCACACAGCCCTCTTGCATATGTTCCTAGAAAGAGATAAATCCTTACATACCCATATGTCAGCTTTAGTAGTAATAGACTTTCCACTGTAAAGGTTTATCATTTCAGGAGCTCTGTATGATAGCGTTGTATACCTGAAAATCAGAGCAAAATTTCATTATTTAAGTAAAATGAGCATCACCTGGTAAAGAGAACTGCTTTCCCCTGTTTGTTGGCATTTTGATGCCTTTGTGGCAGGTTCATTTGGGTTTTTATTTGAAGTTTGTAGCCAGACCAATAGCATGATGCGAAATGTGGCCAAGTAAAGAAATATTCGGACTCGAGCTAAAAAGCAGAAATGTGTGCAATGATGGAAACCACAGGTGTCCAGACACAAGACCAACCATGGTGAACCACAAGGAAGGTCATATGCAAGGGATAGCAACTTTATAGCAAAAAGGAGGAAGGGACATTAGAATCAGACAGCTGCAGACCCCGAGAAACAGGGTCACATGTCCTTTGTGTTTGCAGAGGGCTGTTAAAGTGGGAAACTGCATAGGGAACATGAAACAGAGGTGTCCTGTTTACCAGACTTCTGGAAGAACGACCTCAACCACGTCATCAAACATTCGAAAAGACTAAAGGAATTGTATAAAAGGTACAGAAGACCGAAGCCTCAGGAGGGACAACCCTGGAGCGAAAACCCTAGGAACAACCATTACAGAGGACAAACCCAAGTCAGGCATGCCGAGACCTGTGAAGTAACATCGGAGAAGAGCCTGGCCAGCTGTTCTGCTAGGGTGATACTGGAGTTCAATTTGTGAGTGGAGTAACGTTTATTAGTATAATCGAGTTAAAGAGTCTATGTGGCATTTAATGTGGAATCTGAAACGAAAGAGAAAATGCTGGAAAATCTCAGCAGGTCTGGCAGCATCTGTAGGGAGAGAAAAGAGCTGCTGAGATTTTCCAACATTTTCTCTTTTGTTTCAGATTCCAGCATCTGCAGTAATTTGCTTGAATACAGGACAATGTGGCAAACCGGGTTAAAAGTTAGCTTAGTAACAGGAAACAACGGGTAATGGTTGATGGCCGCCCTTGCAATTGGAAAGTTGTGTCAAGTGGTGTTCCACAGGGCTCGGTGTTGGGACCCTTACTGTTTGTGTTATGTATTAATGGTTTGGACGTGCACGAGGGGAGCACGATTGGGAAACTTACTGACAACACAAAGACTGGCCGAGTGGTGGACAGTGTCGAGGATAGCTATAATCTTGTAAAGAAAACAAGATACTCTCCTTCATTGGCAGAGGTAGAATATAAAAGTAAGGATAGAATGTTGGCATAGTATAAAACACTGGTGAGGCCACAACTGGAGTATTGTGTGCAGTTCTGGTCACCACTTCACAGGAAGGACGCAATTGCTCTGGAGAGAGTGCAGAGGAGGTTTACAAGAATGTTGCCAGGGCTGGAAAAATGTAGCTACGAGGAGAGGTTGGACAAGTTGGGTAATTTTTCTTGGAACAAAAGAGGGATGACTTATTTGAGGTGTACAATATGAGGGGAAGAGATAGAGTGGACAGGATAAAATTGTTTCCCTTGGTGGAAAATTCTAGAACCAGGAAACACAAATTCAAGATAAGTGGCAGAAAGTGTAGAGGGGACATGAGGAAGAGCTTTTTTTAAAGCAGAGGGTAGTGGGAGTGTGAAATCGCTGACGAGTTGATGGTGGAGGCAGAGACCCTAAACCTTTTTAAAAAGTACCTGATTTGTACCTCAAGTGCTGCAGGATACAGGGCTATCTATGGACCAGTTGCTGGAAAGTGGGATTAGAAACGGCACCGAGGTGTCAGCGGACTGGCGTGGACAAGATGGGCCAAATGCCCTTCCTTCCAAGCTGTAAGTGTTCTATGATTTTAAGGATTTGACAACAGAAATTAGTATTTCAAAATCAAGCCATCAAAGGAAATTATTTTCAGTGGCAGAGTAGCCAAGTTTGCCATTTACATTGTATTTCTTCTGAAAACATCAAGTAATATAGATGTGTCATCATGCTACAAGCTATGGAAATGCACTGTTCAACAACTGCAACAAATAGTTCAAGAATCTGAAGTGACATTTTTAAAAATGGCAAAGCTAACATGCATTAAAAGTAGTCAAACTTTGACCAGTTAACCATTATCAGGTATGCACAGGGTGCTGTAAAAAAAAGGTTTCTATTTTGCAGATAGTGCCTTTTTGACTTGAACTTAACAGATACAGGATTTTTAAAATATGAAAGACGTACCTTTTTATTTCTTCCTCAACTGCACCAACACCTTCAGTCTGAGGATATATAAATCTGTTTGTTGCACTTCCAAAATCACAGAGGACATAACTACCATTATCATGAAGAAGAAGATTTTCCACCTAGTACAGAACAGAAAGAGTAATGAATAAAAAATGTTGTACTTGCAGGAAATTTTACAAAGAACAAAGAAAAGTACAGCACAGGAACAGGTCCTTCGGCCCTCCAAGCCTGCCCTTCTAAACTACAATCTTCTACACTTCCGAGGTCCGTATCCCTCTATTCCAATCCTATTCATGTATTTGTCAAGATGCCCCTTAAACGTTACTATCGTCCCTGCTTCCACCACCTCCTTCGGCAGCGAGTTCCAGGCACCCACTATCCTATGCGTAAAATACTTGCCTCGTACATCTCCTCTAAACCTTGCCCCTCGCACCTTAAACCTATGCCCCCTAGTAATTGACCCCTCTACCCTAGGAAAAAGTCTCTGACTATCCACTCGGTCTATGCCCCTCATAATTTTGTATCCCTCTATCAGGTCGCCCCTCGAACCTCCTTCATTCCAGTGAGAACAAACCAAGTTTATTCAACCTCTCCTCGTAGCTAATGCCCTCCATACCAGGCAACATCCTGGTAAATCTCTTCTGCACCCTCTCTAAAGCCTCCACATCCTTCTGGTAGTATGGCAAATAGAATTGAACACTATACTCCAAGTGTGGCCTAACTAAGGTTCTATACAACTGCAACATGACTTGCCAATTTTTATAATCAATGCCCCGGCCAATGAAGGCAAGCATGCCGTATGCCTTCTTGACTACCTTCTCCACCTGTGTTGCCCCTTTCAGTGACCTGTGGACCTGTACTCCTAGATCTCTTTGACTTTCAATACTCTTGAGGGTTCTACCATTCACTGTATATTCCTTACCCGAATTAGACCTTCCAAAATGCAATACCTCACATTTGTCCGGATTAAACTCCATCTGCCATCTCGCTGCCCATGTCTCCAAACGATCTAAATCTTGTTGTATCCTCTGACAGTCCTCATCGCTATCCGCAATTCCACCAACCTTTGTGTCATCTGCAAACTTACTAATCAGACCAGTTACATTTTCCTCCAAATCATTTATATATACTACAAAGAGCAAAGGTCCCAGCACTGATCCCTGCGGAACACCACTAGTCACAGCCCTCCAATCAGAAAAGCACCCTTCCATTGCTACTCTCTACCTTCTATGACCTAGACAGTTCTGTATCCATCTTGCCTCTGATCCCATGTGACTTCACCTTTTGTACCAGTCTGCCATGAGGGACCATGTCAAAGGCCTTACTGAAGTCCATATAGACAACATCCACTGCCCTATCTGCATCAATCATCTTTAGTTTGATATTTCTCAAATAATTCTTACCTTAAGGTCTCTGTGAATAATTGGAGGTTTGCACTGATGTAGCCTAGCCACTGCTTCACAAGTATCACAGAATATTTGCAGCACCTCAGTTTCATTAAATCCAGAATGCAATCGTTGGTTCATCAAGTTGACCACCTGACCACCTGAGAACACAGAAAAATCTGATGCATTAAAGTGCACTTTCGATTTATCAATTCAAATTCAACACTACTAGTTCACTAAATGACCACTCAAAATACTGGTCTCTACAGTGCAAAGTCTTAACATTTCAATTTCTATTAATATCTCTTGGATTTATTCAAGATTTTTAAGGGTGAGCAGGAAGACAAAGGAAACTGGCAACTACAGTTCATGCTTAACAGAATAGCAAGAATTTTTCCAGCACCATAACCGAAAGTAGGTCAGGGAGAAGGTGAAAATATGAAAGGCACAGTACCAATAGGGATGAAAAGGAGAATGAGCAAAGTTAACATACTTTTTTCCCCCCAGAAAATATTTTATTGAGGCATTTATAATTTTAACAATTTCACACATCAAAATTCAAAGAATGCAACAATATAACCAACAACCCCACCCCCGGGCACAGACCCCAGCCAAAATGGCTTACACAACCTCCCCTCCGTTGGGTCTCCACTCCTTACTAATCTCGCCCATGTCTCCCCCTCCCCCCCCGCTAACAGCTTAATTATTCTCGAAGAAGTCGATGAACGGCCGCCACATCCGAGCAAACCCCTGCAACGAACCCCTCAAGGCGAATTTACTTTTCTCTCTGAGAAATCCCGCTGTCGTTAACCCATACCCCCGACTTCAGGGGGTTCCGTGTCCCTCCATCCTAGTAGGATCAGTCTCCGGGCCACCAGGGAGACAAAGGCCTGGATGTCGGTCTCCTTCATCCCATGGGCTCCCGGGTCTTCCAACACACCAAAGATCGCCATCTCTGGACTCGGAAGCACCCTCACTTTTAAGACCTCTGACAGCAGAGTTAATACACTTAAGTATTCATTAGCGATTACTGTTACTATTATCCTACATTGACATACATATTCGCCAGTTTCAACAACCAATGTAGACAAGTCTACACGTGAACAAAATCCTGGGAACAAACGTTTTCTATGCCAGGGCATAAGGCAGGCGAGATGTGCTGACAACAGTCATGAAGGAGCCACTCAATTTGAAATATATTACTAAATTAAAGGCAAATAATGATTCAAGAGAGATAAATTATAGCCAAGTAAATGGCCCGTTGGTCTTTTTTCAGTATCTGTTAGACTACTGGTGGAACTGATCAGGAGGAAATCTGCTTAACAAGGCTATAAAATAGTCAATATAGCCAGGGAAAGGGAACATCTTGCATGATAAACCACTTCAGCTACTTCTTTGGGACAATGACATCCCAATGGTGGAAAATCACTTGATGCGGCTTAAGTTTCCCAAAACCCTTCAATAGATGTACTCATCAAAATGCTGCTACCAATGCTAAAAGTGGTTAAAACTCATGATCCAAAAGGATGTGGGCTCAGAATTAGCTGCAGAAAATATAATGATACTTTGTTAATTGGTTGAAAAGGGAATTGATCAGAGTGCTCAACAAATCAGGCCTGGGGAATTGATGGTTTCCAGTGACTTAGATTCAGAAACCTGAAGGAAAGACAAATTTAGAGGTGATATTAAATTTGGGAGACAGTAGTCACACAAATCTGGCAGAGAGACCGGTATGAAATAAGGTTGGATGAAATCTGTCCCAGGGAAATGAGTGGCAGATTAAATTTAATACAGAAGGGGCAGGACAGTGGCACAGTGGTTTGCACTGCTGCCTCACGGCACCGAGGTCCCAGGTTCGATCCCAGCTCTGGGTCAATGTCCATGTGGAGTTTGCACATTCTCCCTATGTTTGTGGGGTTTCACCCCCACAACCCAAAGATGTGCAGGGTACTGATGCCTCATGTGTTTTGTAGTTGGAAGCCCCCCCTCTGGTGTTCTGTCTGGTGATTGGTTGTGTTCTGTCCTGTATGTTGATTGGCTCACCTGGGTGTCTGTCACTGCCTGCTTTTACCTCATGATGTGCATGGGTGCATATTATGACAGGTTCTGCCATTCCCCACAACCCAAAGATGTGCAGGGTAGGTGGATTGGCCACGCTAAACTGCCCCTTAATTGGAAAAAATGAATTGGGCACTCTAAATTTAAAACAAAATGGAAAAGAAAATGAATACAGACAACTGCAAGATATTACATACTGGAATTAAACATGAACAGTGAAGGAATATCAAAAAAGGTGCAATGGCATGTGATCTAGGACTGGATTAGATACTTTGATACTTAATGCCAAATTAGTGGAGCAGCAGCAAACCATCACTAGATCATTTGATACAAAATGGACACGGTCAACATAAAACTACACAGCACCCTGATGATAATCATCATCCTATCATAGATTATCATAGAATTTACAGTGCAGAAAGAGGCCATTTGGCCCATCGAGTCTGCGCCGGCTCTTGGAAAGAGCACCCTACCCAAGGTCAACACCTCCACCCTATCCCCATAACCCAGTAACCCCACCCAACACGAAGGGCAATTTTGGACACTACGGGCAATTTATCATGGCCAACCCACCTAACTTGCACATCTTTGGACTGTGGGAGGAAACCGGAGCACACGGAGGAAACCCACGCACACACGGGGAGAACGTGCAGACTCCGCACAGACAGCGACCCAAGCCGGAACCTGGGACCCTGAAGCTGTGAAGCAATTGTGCTATTCACAATGCTACCCGTGCTGCCCATAGCACCTATAGCACGGTCTTCAGATTTAGTCAGACAACTAGGAGGCATATGAAACATGCAGTCACAACACCGATCCCTTCTGGTACAGCGATCATTGCTGCCCAAGAATAGAATGAACAGAGATTACATTATATCAAGCAGCACAAATGTTAAATGGCATTAATAAGTAAATGGCAATGTATTACATCCAGGATAGCAGGCCATGGCTTATTCCAGGGGGTGAAGCCAACAATTTTGCTACAGAAACAAAATAATCTGAAAATGTGGCATCAGCTCTAGCTCCAAATCTAAAAAAGTGTTCAAATTCTTTTGCAAGAACAAATAATGCAATCTTTGAACGACGGAAGATTCAGTTTACTCAAAACTTGATAGTCAACCCAGAGATTTCCACCTGAACAGCAGAATAATATAACAAGTACTTAACACTTCTTTCCTTACAAAATAGCATACTTAACCTTGAGCAAGGCCAGAGGACAGAGAGTGCAGGGCAGGTTAAACGTAAACATGACAGATTGCAAAATATGGGATCACTGGATGATGATTACAGCCTTAACACTGACCATTGGCCAATGAATGGAGACCAGCAGTCTCACGTTTCCCACAAAACAAATCAGATCATTTTTTTAAAAAAGGCTTGGACAAACTCCTCTCAATTTAAAAATAAATTATAGGCAGAGTGAAAGATGGCCTTTTGTATAATGAACAAGATGTACCTGGTTAAGTACCCAATGACTTGGTGATATTTGCATAATTATTCAAGGCATTTTTCTATCTTCCAGATAACTACAAATTTAGCCTATAAATTCCATGATGGGTTCAACTGGATATTTTAGATTGACCATAATATTTGTTATTTATAATTTTTCATGCACAATCAAGGTTTCACTTATTTCATTAGAACCGAGGCATCGTTTAGTCAGAACTGAGGCACTTGCATTTGTGGTTGGTCTGAATATTACGTTGCATACGATCGGAAACAGCAGCAGGAGCATTCAACACATTGTTTCCTATTCCATTCTTTTTGAAAAATTATGCATTAAGAACTTCACGATTTGATGGTGGACTTCAATGTCGTGCAATCTTAAGAGGTTTTCTGCTTTCCCTGAAGTTAAGGGAACTATCAAGGGTCCTCTTATGAAATTAAACCAAATAATGGGCAAGAGTTAGAAGTACTAATATTTTGAAGTAGTCGGCAGAGGGAGATATGCTTCTAGTTAATGTGGAATCATACTCTGATGCAAACAGATTCTGAACACACCAAGACTGGAGCATTCTCAGAATTGTAATTACATGTGCACATAAGGAAAAAACAAGACAAGACCTTAGGATCCCTCCATCGTTCAATACCATCATGGTTGATTTATTTTTTTTTTTGCTTCAACTCCACTTTCCCCACTCACTAAGGATTTCTTGAGTGATCAAACATTTGTTTATCTCGGCCTTAAATTTGCTTGCCTTAAATATGCTCAATGTATAGATGGTCTCATCTTCAACCAAAGCTCAGAACAAAAATTAATACCAAGCTTTTTGACAGGGTGGAGCCTCCAAGTAACATCATTTATTGAAGGTATACAAAGGCACAAAAGACATGATTATGGGCAAGTTACTGTGAAATGTAATTTTTATATCTTCATGCTATAAATACTCAGTATCCACATTAATAATTTCAACTATGGAAAAGTGGCTTCGGAATTAAAAAAGAAATGAGATTTGAAACTTTCATATTAATAGGTCTTAGGCTTATTGCATTTTCAACTATGAAATTTTCAGCATGTTATGCAATGCACAACATGATCGACTGGAAATGCCACTAGTGTGTTGTTTGTATATTTAGTAGATGGATGCATCTGGGCAGCGGTTCAAGAAAACAGCTCACCTTCTCACGGGCAATTAAGGATGGATAATAAATGCTGGCCTAGCCAGTGACGCCCACATCCCTTGAAGGAATAAAAAAATTAGAGCAATTATGTAGATAAATAATCATAACAAACCTCTGCAGTATTCCATTAGAATAAGGACCTCCCATACATCACTGGCATTTATTGAGGTAACACTGGAGTCCAGGTAGTTGACAATATTTTTATGCCCAGACAGGTCCTTCTGTTTACAAAGAAAAGCGAGATACTTTAGCAACTTCTGTGAAAGTAAATATTGACACATTGAAAACTTTTCATTCATTTAATTCAAAACATGAAATAAAACATAAGTTCCAAAACACAGATTCTGTTAACATTGAAAAGTAGCATATATGGTCAAATAACCCTTTTTTAATGGGTTCCGTCATTTAGTTACATCCAAATTGGGGATCTGCACTGATCATTCCATATTTTCAGTGGCTTATTTTAGTTGGCAACATTTTTATAACAGTTTAAAATCCTTCCGGAATGTGACATGTCTGATTTTTCCCTGCCCGATTGAGAATTCAATACCAAACCATTTCAAAATTCACACGAAAACCCAGAGACGGTTATTCAGGTTTTCCCCTGGTTTTTAATAGAAAATAATTGTGCAACCAAATTATGGTAACATATCAATCTTTAACTTAACTTTCAGCATAATGTGTAAAGTGAAGTTGCAAGGAACAATAAATTGACATCTAAACCTCTTGTATCAAGTATAAAGCTCCCAGCCATCTAATGTGCAGAATACATCTAAAGGTTAATGTGAGCTTTGCCAGAGTTTGCACCCTTTACCAAAGCTTCAATTATTATTGCTGTTAGAGTTTTGTGACATCCAACCGCATACCCCTTTATCAATACACATTGAATAGCCCTACTCATCAAGTCGGATATTAGACTAATGACAGGGTGGTATGTCGTGCAATACAAATGTATCCTGCTGCTAAACAGTTTGCTGACTTGAACCTTATCAAAAGTGTAACATCTGTAAGGAAACATACCCTCAGATTATAGAATTTACTTGCTGTTTGATGAGGGATGCTTACAGATTGTAAAGAGCATGTAAGTTTCCAGCTCAAAATTTCCAGTCTGCAAAACAAGGCTAACACAACTTGAACATAAAATAGGTCTTAACAGCGGTTTAACAGCAGCACGAGTACACTCAACATGCCAATTTTCTCCTTAAATGAATAGTTGGTTTCCAATCCTACCGATTTTTTGTTGGCAATCATTTGTACAAAGCAAAGTCCTCAAACATAGTAAATCAAAATTCACCCTGCAGCGCAAAAAAACTCAGCCAATTGCCTTACAGCAAAATAAATTCCAAGATTTTTTTTTTTTTAATTCATTCTTGGAACGTGGGTGACGTTGGCCAGGCCAGCATTTATTGCCCATCCCTAATTTCTTGAAAAGGTAGTGGTGAGCTGCCTTCTTTAAGCATTGTAGCCCATGGGGTATAGGTACACCCAGAGTGCTGTTAGAGAGGGGTTCCAAGGTTTTGACCCAGCAACAGTGAAGGAACGGCAATATATTCCCAAGTCAGGGTGGTGAGTGGCTGGGAGGGGAGGGGAATTTGCAGTGCTGGTGCTCCCATGTGTCTGCTGTCCATGGTAGTGGTCGCAGGTTTGGAAGGTGCTGTCTAACGAGCCTTGGGAAGAGTTGCTCTAGTGCATCCTATAGAAAGAACATACATACTGCTGCCACTGTGCGGTGGTGGAGGACATGAAGGTTTGTGGATGGTGTGCCAATTATGTAGGCAGCTTTGTCCTTGATGGTATCGAGCTTCTTGAGTATTGTTGGAGCTGCACTCATCCAGGCAGGTGGAGAGGTATTCCATCACATGTGCCTTGTAGATGGTGGATCGGCTTTGCGAGTCAGGTGAGTTACTCGCCACAAGATCCGAGCTTCTCACCTGCTCCTGTAGCCACAGTATTTATATGGCAAGTCCAGTTTAATTTCTGGTCAACAGTCGCCCCCACGATGTTGATAGTTGGGGATTCAGCAATACCATTGGGTAATGTTTAGTGTAATGTTTAGTGTATGATTATGCATCTTCTTATTTAAATCCATTGCTGAGGCTATCAGCAAGTGCTGTGACATCATTAGTTGTCACCTTTGTATATTCGAATTTAACTGCAGTTAGTTCTAATTCTATTATTTAAAAATAAATTTAGAGTACGCAATTCTTTTTTCAATTAAGGGACAATTTAGCGTGGCCAATCCAGCTACCTTGCACATCATTTTGGTATGTGGGGGTGAGATCCACGCAGACATGGGGAGAATGTCGACACGGACAATGACCCAGGGCCTGGATCAAACCCCAGTCCTCAGTGCCATGAGACAGCAGTTCTAATGCCATGAGACAGCAGTTCTAATTCTATTCAGTAGTTATTTCGATGCTTAACCAGCTACTCCCGTTTTGAGTCCATACGGTAACTTAGACTTTGTTTTTTTTATATATTAAAGATTAACTTATAAAGTATTTGACTACCTTTTTGTGGTGAAGTTACCACATTAATGTTGGGGTTCTTAAATCTTTGGAACCCAAATGTCTAGTTTGGATGTCATTATTCGGCCCTGATAATCCAGAATTATAGAAATTGCTGTAGAATGTTTTCTTTGTCTTTTTCTTGCCCAAGCAAATTCACCATATTGAACCAATGGATCTAACAACCAACATAGACATAGACCAGTACAGCACAGTACAGGCCCTTCAGCCCACGATGTTGTGCCGACCATTTATCCTAATCTAAGATCAACCCAACCTACACCCCTTCAATTTACTGCTATCCATCTGATGCATAACCTGGAATTATATACCTAAAATTTAGATGGTTAGGGGGGAGTTTAAATTGAGATGTTTAAGATGATACAGGGATTCAATAAGATGGATGCAGAAAAAATAATTTCCTCCGGTGGGGGAAAATCTAAAACAAGGGGCAATAATCTTAAAACCAAAGCTAAGCCATTCAGAGGGCGGCATGGTAGCACAGTGGTTAACACAGTTGCATCACAGCTCCAGGGCCCCAGGTTCCATTCCCGGCTTGGGTCACTGTCTGTGCGGGTCTGCACGTTCTCCGTGGGTTTCCTCCAGGTGCTCCGGTTTCCTCCCACAGTCCAAAGATGTGCAGGTTTGGTGGATTGGCCATGCTAAATTGCCCTTAGATGTCCAAAAATATTAGGTTGGGCTATGGCGATAGGGTGGAGGTAAGGGCTTAATTAGGGTGCTTGTTCCACAAACTGGTGCAGACTCGATGAGTTGAATGGTCTCCTTCTGCACTGTAAATTCTAGGATTCTATGAAGTCAGGTTCTACTTTTTCACAAAAAGGGTAGTAGGAATCAGAGTCTCTATTCCCCCAAAAGGTTATTATGCTCAGTTAAATGAAATATTGAACTGATTGATGGATCTTTGGTAAGGACATCATACTACATGGAGTATAAGCGGGGGATAAATGGAGTTGAGATAGGGATTGTCCATGATCGAATTAAGTTCAGGAGTGGAATGGTTGATTTAAAAAAAAAAAAAAAAAAAAATTGTCCTATAATCTGATTGTGAATGCCGCATTTTAAAAGTATCTGATCAACACCTGCTAAGCAGTCAAAACACAAAGCCCATTGTGCAGCAGCATTTGCTATTTCAAAGATTTCCATATTGTTTTAACCAACCGAAAGCTTTTCAGAACTGAATCTGATCATGAAATGTCAGTTTCTCTCCTGTGCATAACAATACCACCACACAGACCATAGGATGAACAAAAAAAAACATGAATAGTCACAGATCTGGAACATTAACTTAGCAGATCTGGCATCATCTGTGGAGAGCAAGTATTTCCTGCATATTCTATTTGCATTATAGCAAGAAAGTCATCCCTAGAAACATCTCCAATTTAGAACTGCCCTGTTAAACTAGAAGAATTAAAATATTTGTGCCAAAAGGTGAATTCAACACCCCATGTGAAGGCTATTTTAACAATCTGCACGTCAAATATTTGAACTTCTACAACTATGGAGTCTTATTCTACTGGACTCAATCACCCAAAAATAACATCTCATACACATCAGGGAGAGATGAGAGTGAAATATACTCCAAACAGCCAAAACATTGCTTGGAGATTATAACAACCAAAAACTCTGCACACCACAAGCAAAGTATAATGGAGATGTGAGAAGAGGCTTATCATCGACTATGAAGAACTCTTCTCATGATGCTTGCTAGTCTCGGTCTTTACTCCACTTGGCCAATTAAGTTGAACAGTTTTGGCAATGGTGCAAGCTCTTGGATTGTGTCCAAAGCTGTGCAATTTGTGCACAGCCATGTCATATTGGTGTCAACTGCAGGCTTGCAAAGATGGGTATTCCCAGATATTCCAGTTGGCTAAAGCATTTTCCCTACACTGAAGAGCTGAAACACCCACAGATGAAACATTAATTAAGATATGAGCATGCAATAAGAGCATGAAACTCCAGAGAATCAAAGGCCCAGTCTACTCAATGTCTCCTTAAAGGACAGCCCTCTTCTCATCCCAGGAATCAATCTAGAGAACGTTGATCATGCCCCCTACGGACTCTTCTTCATTGGGTGAAGGCCTATATTATTCACAGTACTTCAGGTGTAATTGCCCCAGGGTCCTACATAATTGTAGCAAGAGTTCATTATTCTTACTCCAAACCCATGTTCCAGTTGCCTAATTGATTGCTCGCTGTACCTACCATTGCTGTAACTTTGCAATTAATGTAAAAAGATTACCCACATTATTTCCATTTGCTAACTTCCTGACAAATCACTTAACCCTTTTGCAGTCTTTAGATCCTCATTTTAGTTCACATTCCCACCTAACCTTTCAGTCAGCAGTCTTGGATAAATTACATTGTTCTCTCATCCTAGTCATCAAAATAGATTGCAAATAGTTGAGGTGCGAAATCTTTGCATCACTCCATTAGTTACAGCTCGCTATTTCAAAAATGATCCATTTATGTTCTGTCCATAAACCAATCCTTAATCCAAGCTAATAGGCAGGACTTATTGAGCAATCCACCACTGCAGTGGGAGGAGGCCCTCTATGAATTGCTAGGTCATCCTTTGCCAAATTCTAAAACTCTTCCAAATCTGTGGTTTACGAATAAAGATCACAGGCCTGAAACACAAACTCTGTTTCCCTCTACAGTGTCCGGCTTACTGAGGATTTCCCCCATTTTCTGCTCATCTCAAGTTTACTATGCTCTTTGGCAACTTTGTAGGCTTCTTCTTTTAATCCAATACTATCCTGCTCTAGTTCATCCCCGTCGGATCAGCATATTTTCACCTATGCCATTTTCTCACAAAATAACAGCAGAAATCTCCATCTCCCATTTTTTCCTTCCGGTCTCCCTTCCTATGACCCATCTCTTACCTTAGAACCCATGCGTCACTCGAGTCTTTACTTTTTCAAGTTTAAGTCTGATTTTCTTCAACCACCCTTTTTTATTTACTATAGGTATTCAGTTGACTTTCTCTAAGCGCATAGTGCATATTGCTTCAAAACAACCACATCCTCATTTCGAAGCAAGACCTCATGTACACCCGTGCCAATTTCCCACAAAAGCTCAACACATGCTTCACAGCTCAACATATACAAGACATCTGGCTCACTTTGACAGTTTATAGCAAACTAACCTAATGCATTAGTGGTTTATCAAAAAAACCGAAAGTTCAGGTCATAGTTGTTACAGTTGTGATGAATATAGAAGACAGCAACTGTCGACACAATGGCAATGCTCAACAAGGTTATAAGAAAAAGGTGACTGAGTTATAGAATCATAGAATTTACAGTGCAGAAGGAGGCCATTCAGCCCATCGAGTCTGCACCGGCCCTTATCCTGTAGTGCTGTGTATGGATATGCAAGTTTCAACTCTCCTTCATTTTCACACTGTTAGATTTGGTAATCATGCTAAAGGTGAAATGCTCCAATACAGATAATTTAAAAAAAAAAAAAGAGATTGGAGATGATTCAGTCCAAGTTTTATACTTTCCCATTTATTAGCTTATCCGCAAATGCATTCTTCAACGCACGAGTGCCCATTCATCTTGATTTTGTCATAGTACATTAAATAAAATTACTTGACAAAACAATGAAATGCAACCATGCAGTGTTACAACAAAAAAAAATCAGACATACACAAGTACTGAAAAACACATCCACAGCACTTTTAACATACAGAAACATCCCAAAGTGCTTCACAAAGGGGAGTGGGACTGATAGGAAGAGAAGGAAACGTGAATTCCAAGAAGAAGTTAAAACAATTAGAAGGGCTACGTAAAGATTTGAGGCGGCATCAGAAGGTGGAGAGCATAGTATCAAATTAGACAGGAATTAGAAAAAGTAATTTCACAGCACCACACATTTGAAAGGTTTGAAAAGAGTGGAGCAGAAGTGCCGTAGTACAGATCAAGCTGGGTGTAGGGCTGGAGGAATTTGCAATTCTGCCTACGGTAAGCTTATTAATAGAGTCTACCTACAACCTAACTAATCAATGTTAACACCTTTCCTTTCATTAAGGCCACCCTGCTCAACAAGATGATTGCTATTCTGCAGTGTGGCTATCATTTCGAAGTTCTCAGGTGAGCCGCTTTCCTGCCTAATAAAAAATCTAATATTCTCTCAGACAGCTCATTAGAATGCGGACAGTGCAGAAATGGTCATTCAGCCCCTGGGGTCCGCATTAACCCTCCAAAAGAGCACTCTACCAAGGACCACTCCCCCGCCCTATCCCAGCACACTGATCTTGGCCAATCCATCTAGCTTGCACATCTTTGGACTGCGGGAGGAAATCAGGGCCCCCGGAGGAAACCCATGCAGACACTGGGAGAACGTACAATCCCCACACAGTTGCCCAAAGCCAAAATCAAACCCAGGTCCCTGTCTTTGAGAGGCAGCAGTGCTAACCACTGTGCCACCATTTCTCAAGTTGCTCTTGATCAGGTTTTGCCGATCCAGCTGTGTGCGCTGATTTTTCCCACCTGCACAAATGCCTGCACCATACTGCACTGACTACCTGCCCCACAAAAGTGCTGTTGAGTTGAACTTTTGTTCTCTTGCTTCTCCAGATGCTTCAATACACTCAGCCAAACAGCCTCCTCCACCAACTTTCCTCAATGGTAGTATCTTCTTATTTCCCCTCTAACCTGTCAAAGTACCTGGCACTATTCCTGAAATATCTTACTCAGATCTGAATGGTCAAATGTGGCCTGTCCCAAGGTTTCCATGTTTGGCCTGTTTCTATCCGTTGCCTACACAACTTGCCGTATTAAAATATCCCCGCCCAGTGAAATCTGACTTTTAGAAAACTTAATAACCCTAGTTGAAGTCTCTTTCAATAAATTTTCAGAGAGACAAACAAACTTTCAATCAACTGAAGTATTGCAAAATGTTTAATCTACAATGGGACTGAAGGAAGGAACATTTTCTCTACTCAAAAGAGGTGTTGCAGCTTCTAGGTCAGGCAACCAATAGCAACTATAACCATTTCTCATTTTCAGCAAGAATATCAACAAATTTTACTTTGCAGTTATGCCAAATGGCTCTTCCAGACCTTAATTAAATTGTGATTTTAATGAAAAAAAAAAGTGTATTTCTGCAATCTCACCTAGCACATGTTTTTAATTTTCTTAATTTGCTATTTCTGTCTCTGGCTTTAGTTCCTCTTAGTTCAGTTTCTGACTCGTTTCCGTAAACAATGATGTTCCTTGTTCCAGGCAGTCAACAAGAACAGCGGAGGAACAGCTCATGGTGAATAGTGGGTTGGGAAATATTTATTTTACTGCACAGATGAAAGAGTAGATGTTATTATATTGAAAGGTATTTAGTAAATCACATTCTTCTTTATTCTGCTTTTGGTCTCTCCCTACCCATCTGACACAATTAAACATTCCCTTTTCTGCACCTCGAGCCATCATGTGCAGGCTTTGCTTTTAAAATTAATTTTTGCAGTAGACTAACCAAGATCATGTAAATCTGTTCACTCTCTATTAATTTTCCAGCTACCAAAGGCACCCAGTGAACTTCTTCAATGTTGAAATTAGGAAAACTTCCAATAAAAAGTTTCAATGTTTCAACTGGAGCTGACCTCCAGCAAAAGAAAACAAACAGAAGCAGGTTGCTGCTTTAATCAGAAATTAGCTATATGGTGACCGTAATTTTTCTTACCATAATGGCTATTTCTTGCTTGCAGACTTGGAGGTCGTGTTCACTGTTTACATACATTCGTTTCAGAGCACATCTTACACCACTGAGTGTCTTGGCTAAAAATACTATTGCAAATCCACCTAAACAAATGAAAAAGAACATGGTTAGAAACAGTACAGATAATTAAATTGTGTTTTTATTTTGCAGACACATTGTAGTTTTGAATTTTACTATATTCCCACCATGTTGTCATGTCATTAATAAATACGAAAGACCCTTTTTAAATATTCATATTGCATCTTTTAACTTGCGTGCTAGAACTATACCTAATTAACGATCTATATTAACCATGGCAATTATGTATCAAGACCCAAGCAACAAAATTAATAATTGATCCGGCACAATAAATCTCACTTATAACTCCATCATGAACATTTCAGGAAAGGACATTCCGCAAGTATTTATCATGGAACTCGAGTAGAAGGAAACCTGCACCTCACTGGATGCACATGCATGTAAATAGAGAGGCTCTGCCGAGTGGCAATATTATCAATTTCACAATAGAAGTTAGACACCCACTATTCTATTTGGACACGCCTTATAAACTTGTCCTATTCGATATTTTGTCTTCATTAAACAACTTTGTTCCAAAATTCACTTGCCATCAGTTCACATGTCCTTCTGTTCCAATATGCTCGACCTGCCTTGCTCATTTAAATCTAAGGTCCAAGTAACTTTACACTAACTTATATTTAAATAGTGAGTTAAACTACAGAGTTTCCAAATGGAAGTTGTTCGAGACTCTCTCCAAATTTCACACTTCCCCTGCGGCGAGATCAGAGACCAGAGCTGAATTCCAAATTAATAACATACCTCCACATTGTGCAGATACATGCCAACAGCTCCTGCAATCCTTTGAAATAAATTAATCCATCTTCCATTCACAAAGCTATTAAAGTGCATTCACACTTTAAATTTGCCTTTCCGATACTAATCCCAAACAGACATTGTGTTGTTCCAAGTTGCTGCCGGTTAAATGGAATCCCGCACACAAGTTCAAATATATGCAAGGTCAACATGTTGTATCAAGGTTCTTATATTTAAAATTTACTACAAATGGTACTTCACCCTATGAACACGGATGGTTAATTCATACAAGGAATGTCTTGAATGCATTTACAACAAAAGAAGAAACAGATTATGTTGAGTACGGAACTAGTAATTCAAGACAGTCAAATGCAGTAATGTTCATCATGATCATTTGATTATCAAAACCTCCATAACTGATCCCTTATTTTCTTTTGACAAACTGTGGCAACAAAGCCAACAAATAAATGTATGAAAAAGGATCATAAATCAAAGGGTCCCTGCTATTGGGACTGCTATTCAATGTCATGGGATGATGGCTAGATCCTCGGTTGTTAGAGACGGTTATTGCCTGGCACGTGTGGTTTATGAGCACTTGATGGAAGGAAAGTCATTGATGAAGCAGGCACTTTGGGCCCAAGATACTACCCGGATGAAGCAGGAAATTGGGCCTAAGACACTACCCTGACACAACTCCTGCAGTGATGTCCTGGAGCCAAGATGATTGACCTCCAAACCACCACAACCACCTTCCTTTGTGTCAGCTAGGACTCCAACCTGTGGAGGGTTCACCCCATCCCCCCCATTTCCATTGACTCCAGTTTTGCTAGGGCTCCTTGATGCCACACTCTTGTCAAATGCTGCCTTGATGTAGATCACTTACCTCACCTCTGGAATGCAGGTCTTTTATCAATGTTTGAACCAAAGCTGTAATGAGATCAGGAGCTGAGTGACCCTGGCGGAACCCAAACTGAGCACCTGTGAGTAGGTTATTGCTGAATAAGTGCTGCTTGATAGCACTGTTGCTGACCCCTTTCATCTCTTTACTGATTTCGAGAATAGAGAAGTGGGGTTGATTTGTTCTGTTTCTTGAGTGCAGACATACCTAGGCAATTTTCTACATTGTCGGGGAGATGGCAGTACTGCAGCTTGGTTAGGGGTGCAGCAAATCCTGGAGCGCAAGTCTTCACTATTATCTATCGCCTCATGGATGCCCAGTTGTGATTTTCTGCTGCTTGATAGCACTGTTGATAACCCCTTCCATCACTTTACTGATGATCGAGAATAATGAGATGGGGCAGTAATTGGCCAGGTTGATTTGTCCTATTTCTTGTGTACAGGACATACCTAGCAATTTTCTACATTGCCAGGAGGGGACAATATTGCATTTTGGTTAGGGGTGCGGCAAGTCCTGCAGCACAAGTCTTTAGTACTATCCATCGCCTCATGGATGCCCAGTTTTCATTTATCCCATTTAGCATGGTGGTACTGCCATACAATACGATGGAGGGTCTCCTCTATGTGTGAAGATGGGACTTCATCTCCACAAGGACTGTGCAGTGGTCACTGTTACCGATACAGTCATGGACAGATGAATCTGAGGCATGTTGGTGTCAAGTATATTGTCCCTCTTGTTGGTTCCCACACCACCTGCCGCTGTCCCAGTTTAGCAGCTATGTCCTTTAGGTCCCAGCAAGCTCGGTTTGTAGTGGTATTACACTGAAGCCCTCCACCCAGAGTACATTCTGCACTCTTGCCACCCTTAGTACTTACTCCAAGTGGTGTTCAACACGATTCATCAGCTGAGAGGGGACGGTATGCAGGAGGTTCCCCCTGCTCATATTTGACTTGGTGCCATGTGACTTAATGGTGTCCAGAGTCAATGTTGAGGACTCCCGGAGCAATTGCTCCTGACTGTGTACCACTATGCCTCTACCGGGTCGGTCCTGTCAGTGGGTCAGGACAGGAATGGTGATGACGGTGTCTGCGGCATTACAGGTAAGGTACGATTCGGAGTATGACTGGGTTAGGCGATTGCTTGACTAGGTCAATGCCAAGTGGTCCATCCAGTTTCATTCCGCTTTTATTGCCTTTGTAGTGGTTGAATACAAGAGTGGCTTGCTAGGCCATTTCAGAGTCAAGAGCCAACTACATTTCGGAGGGTCTGGAGTCACATGTAGGCCAGATCGGGTAAGGACATCAGGTTTCCTTCCATAAAGGGCATTAGTGAACTTGTTGGTTTTTTACGCATCAATGGTTTTGTCATCATTAGACTTTCCAGATGTTTTATTGAGTTTAAATTCTACCATCTGCCATGGTGGGATTCAAACCCAGTCACTAGAGCGTTCCAGTGGGTCTCTGGATTGCCAGTCCAGCAACTATTCCACTGCACTGGGTGACTTGGAGCCCATACAGAATAATGAATAAACAAAATAATTGGTGTCGCATTGGATACAGGCAGAATTCTTGGATGCTCATTGGTTTCGGATGGAAGGGAAGCTGGACAGAAGCATATTAAAATATTGAAATCTGGAGGTGACAAAGGCACAGATTACAATTTCCACAGACGGGCTGAGGTACAGTCAGATGCAAACAACGTCAAAGATGAGATCATATTGAGGCATGCAAGATGATAAAAGGTATGTGGATCGGATGCTTCTTCTTGTGGGGCATTCTAGATCGAGAGGTCATAGTCTTAGGATAAGAGGTAGCAAATTTTAAACTGTGAATCTGTAAAATTTGCTACCCCAGAGTGTAATAGATGCTGGGACAATAGCAAATTTAAGGAGGAGTTAGACAGGTATTGATAATGGGTTGAAGGGTTATGGAGAACAGGCAGGACAGTGGAGCCAAGGCCAGCATGATGGGATCAGCCATGTTCAAATGGCGGAGTAGACTCAATGGGCTAAATGGCCTAATTCTGCTCCTATATCTTATTAACTTATGCAAGTAGGCATGCACGGTGAGGAATTGGGCTCAGCTTGGGTTGAATAGGAAACAGAGTTAGGGAATAATCTGGCTGAGCCCGAGTGATAGCAAATGGGGAGGATGATGAAATCTGTGGCAAGGGTATGGGGTTTATGTCGAGTGCCAATGCCACTGATCTTTTCAAACAGAGAAAACTATCTAATTAAAATTTGGATGCTGGGTAAACAGAGGAAGTAGAGAGGGTCAAATGAGGTAGTGTAGAGCTAGATGGAACAGCATACATGTGGAATCTAATGCCATATCAACATCTGATGGGGGCTGCATGTAAATGAGGAAGTACAGGCAGGTGAGGGGGGAGGGCAAATACTTTTACCCAAAACCCTCTGCACTCCTCCATCCTAGCCTCTTATGAATGCTCATTCCACCAGTGGAGAGAAGCTATACTTTCAGCTGTCCAAGCTTTGGAATTCCCTCCCTAAATCCATATTTTCTCCCTCATTTACGACATTCCTTAAAACTTACTTCTGACCAAACATCTAGTCATCTATCCTAGTATCTCATGTGACAGGTGCCAAATTTGTTTGACAATGCTCCTGTGAAGTGCCACAGGATGTTTTACTATATTATGCTGCAGCTTGGTGCCTTGGAAGGTTACACTGCAGGGGCAGGAACAGAGGCCAAGTAGGATTCTAAATTTACAATCACTCATACAAGAGATCAGAGAGCTTGTGGCATGACCAAGAGAACCGTTTCTGCCTTCACAATATATTGTGAATTTTGACACGCAAAAACAAGCGAGTTGTGAATGTAAATAGTTTAAAATCTCAAGCCTGACCCTCCACCCCCCCCAAACCAGGAGGCAGCTTTTCCATTTAAATACAGTGAGGCAAGGCCTCACATTTCCCTTATAGGTTTAACCCTGGCTGGCTGGGTTCCCCAAGTCTGAGGAAACCTGGCACCTCCAGGGAGAGGAGAGCCACTGCTTCAGGGCCAGGAGGAATAATTAGGGCAGCACGGTAGCATAGTGGTTAGCCCAATTGCTTCACCGCTCCAGAGTCCCAGGTTTGTTTCCTGGCTTAGGTCACTGTCTGTGCAGAGTCTGCACGTTCTCCCAGTGTGCACGTGGGTTTTCTCCGGGTGCTCCAGTTTCCTCCCACAATCCAAAGATGTGCAAGTTAGGTGGATTGACCATGATAAAGTGCCCTTAGTGTCCAAAATTGCCCTTCGTGTTGGATGGGGTTACTGGGTTATGGGGATAGGGTGGAGATGTGGGCTTGGGTAGGGTGGTCTTTCCAAAAGCCGGTACTGACTCGATGGGCCGAATAGCCTCCTCCTGCACTGTAAATTCTATGAAATAAGAGTATTTCCCTCTGGCCCCAAAACCCTACCAGTGTCCTCAGGATCAGAACCCCCCTCAGATGTCGAATAAACATTTAGATTTAAATGTTTCTGACATGCTCCAGAAACTACAGGAGAATAGTGATTTTTCTAGCACTCCGCAAACTTTAAAAGTAGATCTTGGCTTTAAAAACAGTTCCCTTCAAATTATCTCTTCAGACTGACTTTCCAAGAGGGGTATGTTTTCGCAAATGCATACTGTCCAATTGGTTAATCATTAAGTATGACTCAACAGTGTGCTGTTGAGAAGTTACTTTTACCACATACCCAATGTTGCTAATGACAGCCACACACATACTTCCCTGAAGGAAATCAGGAACGAGAACTCCATAAATTTTTTTTAAAAAATCAACACTCATAAATAAACTGTGGCAAAAATTAGATCAACTAATTCAGCAGGGATCAGCAAACAAAACATGAATCTTTTGATGTGTAATAATTAGTGCTGCATTTTACCCACCAGTTCACCTAAGTAGCACTGGACAGGGATCATGAGGCGGCAAGTTCAAACTTTCCACTGCTTTGTATATACACAAGTGCTTTCAATGACTTGACCAAAGAACAAAAAAAAACATACATGCCAACTAAAATTAAAATTACATTCCTATATTTTATGGTGCAGAATCACATCCAACATAGAGTCAAAAATGAATTTTGCATTGAAAGCAATCTCAGCCTGAACTCTACCTCGTACTAGGTTGAGTGCCGTATGTCCTATTTCACTACAGAATAAGTTTTCTTTATTTTTCAATACCAGTCACAACCAATCCTTTAATTCATCTGGTCTCATTTCCCTCCATTGTTGCAGCAGTGATTGATGTGAATGTCAGCCTTGCACCTCAAAGTCCCACATGCAGTCTGAGAAACTGGGTCATGTTTCAGATTGGCAGCAACATACAACATACTACTCGCTTCACCCACTTACAAGATCAAAGTTTTGGCACAGAGTACAATTCCGCTTTTAAATTAGATTGACGCACTTGCATATTTTCATGTTGCTAAAATCATTCAGTATGTGAAAAAGCATGATCAGTTTAAAGGAGATTTGTGAAAGATTTAGCTAACTTAGGAGTTCTAACCTAGGAGTTCTATGATAACTTCTCATTTAAGAGAGCTAAAATTGAGGCACGTGAGTTGGGAGTCATCCATATGACATGACTTGGACATTAATTGGGTGTTAGGAAGGTGAAAGTTGAAATAAATCCTCCTCGGATAAGCAATGGGGTTTCAGCTTTTCAGTCTGCATGGAATGACTTGGATTTTGGACTCGGCTAAAAACACTGTGCGGTGAACCAGAAGGGAATCCCCCCTGGATACGGATGGAAAAAGGAGGACTGTGTGTGTGTGTGTGACACAACATCAAGGATCCACTGCCAGATTGCAGTGGATCCTTTAGAACAGCGGCAAGGAAGGCAAGCAAAAACCAAGATGGCGTCGGAAGGTGGCAGTTTAACATGGGGCCCTGAACAACAAGAGTTCTTGAAATGCTGTGTGGAAGAGATCAAAAAGGAAATGAAGAAAGAGCTGTTGGCCCCGATACTACAGGCGATCGAAGGGCTAAAGGAGGAACAAAAGACCCAGGAGCGGGAGCTTCGGGTCGTGAAGGCAAAGGCAGCCAAGAATGAGGACGATATACAGGGCCTGGTAGTGAAGACGGAGACGCAGGAGGCACATCAGAAACGATGTGTGGAAAGGTTGGAGGCACTGGAAAACAACGCAAGGAGGAACAACCTGAGGATTCTTGGTCTTCCTGAAGGTGTGGAGGGAGCGGACGTCGGGGCATATGTGAGCACGATGCTGCACTCGTTAATGGGAGCGGAGGCCCCGGCGGGTCCGTTGGAGGTGGAGGGAGCATACCGAGTGATGGCGCGAGGACCGAGAGCAGGAGAAATTCCCAGAGCCATAGTGGTGAGATTCCTCCGTTTTAAGGATAGAGAAATGGTCCTTAGATGGGCGAAGAAAACTCGGAGCAGTAAATGGGAGAACGCGGTGATCCGCGTTTATCAAGACTGGAGTGCGGAGGTGGCGAGAAGGAGGGCGAGCTTTAATCGGGCCAAGGCGGTGCTTCATAAAAAGAAGATAAAATTTGGAATGCTGCAACCGGCAAGACTGTGGGTCACATATCGAGGGAGGCACCACTACTTTGAGACAGCGGATGAAGCGTGGACTTTTATTGTGGAAGAAAAACTGGAATGAGCGGGTTATTAAAAAGAACGTTCGAACAAAGTGGTGGGGCGAATGTGGGGGGCAAAGAGGGGTTTTATGTACTAATCCTGCGATGTGGTAACTTTTCTCTCTCCCACAGGTGGTGATGGGGGGAGGAGGGGAGGTGGAGGAGATGGGGCGTTGGCCATTGGGGGCGGGGCCAAGGGAGAAGCGCGGGCTTGGTTCCCGCGCTATGATAATGAAGGCGGGAATAGAGAAGCAGGAAGGAGGGGGCGTCACACGGTGCGAGCCGAGGTCACGGGAGGAAGCCGAGGTCAGCCAGAATTTGCTGACTTCTGGGAGCAACATGGGGGGAGTAATTACGCTAGCGGGGGATCTAGCGGGGGGGGGGGGGGGGGGGGTGGGAGGGTGGAATTATTGGGTTGCTGCTGCTGGGGAGAGGGGGGAGCTGGTATGGGAGAGGATGGGCGGGGGGCACCACCTGGGGGAGATACAGCTGCGTGGGAACCGGGTGAGGAGCTGGAAAAAGGTGATGGCTAATCGACAAGGGGGGGGGGGGTAGGAAGCCCCCCAACTCGGCTGATCACGTGGAACGTGAGAGGGCTGAACGGGCCGATAAGGAGGGCACGGGTACTCGCACACCTTAAGAAACTTAAGGCAGATGTGGTTATGTTACAGGAAACGCACCTGAAACTGATAGACCAGGTTAGGCTACGCAAAGGATGGGTGGGGCAGGTGTTCCATTCGGGGCTAGATGCGAAAAACAGGGGGGTGGCTATATTAGTGGGGAAGCGGGTAATGTTCGAGGCAAAGACTATAGTGGCGGATAACGGGGGCAGATACGTGATGGTGAGTGGCAAACTACAGGGGGAGACGGTGGTTTTGGTAAACGTATATGCCCCGAACTGGGATGATGCCAATTTTATGAGGCGGATGCTAGGACGCATTCCGGACCTAGAGATGGGAAAGCTGATAATGGGGGGAGATTTTAATACGGTGTTGGAACCAGGGCTGGATAGGTCGAAGTCCAGGACTGGAAGGAGGCCGGCAGCAGCCAAGGTACTTAAAGATTTTATGGAGCAGATGGGAGGAGTAGACCCGTGGAGATTTAGCAGACCTAGGAGTAAGGAGTTCTCGTTTTTCTCCTATGTCCATAAAGTCTACTCGCGAATAGACTTTTTTGTGCTGGGTAGGGCATTGATCCCGAAGGTGAGGGGAACGGAGTATACAGCTATAGCCATTTCGGATCACGCTCCACACTGGGTGGACTTGGAGATAGGGGAGGAAACAGGAGGGCGCCCACCCTGGAGAATGGACATGGGACTAACGGCAGATGAGGGTGTGTGTCGAAGGGTGAGGGGGTGCATTGAAAAGTACTTGGAACTCAATGATAATGGGGAGGTCCAGGTGGGAGTGGTCTGGGAGGCGTTGAAGGCGGTGGTTAGAGGGGAGCTGATATCAATAAGGGCACATAAAGGGAAGCAGGAGAGTAAGGAACGGGAGCGGTTGCTGCAAGAACTTTTGAGGGTGGACAGACAATATGCGGAAGCACCGGAGGAGGGACTGTACAGGGAAAGGCAAAGGCTACATGTAGAATTTGACTTGCTGACTACAGGCACTGCAGAGGCACAATGGAGGAAGGCACAGGGTGTACAGTACGAATATGGGGAGAAGGCGAGCAGGTTGCTGGCACACCAATTGAGGAAAAGGGGAGCAGCGAGGGAAATAGGGGGAGTGAGGGATGAGGAAGGAGAGATGGAGCGGGGAGCGGAGAGAGTGAATGGAGTGTTCAAGACATTTTATAAAAAATTATATGAAGCTCAACCCCCGGATGGGAGGGAGAGAATGATGGGCTTCTTGGATCGGCTGGAATTTCCCAAGGTGGAAGAGCAGGAAAGGGTGGGACTGGGAGCACAGATCGAGGTAGAAGAAGTGGTGAAAGGAATTAGGAGCATGCAGGCGGGAAAGGCCCCGGGACCGGATGGATTCCCAGTCGAATTCTATAGAAAATATGTGGACTTGCTCGCCCCGGTACTGACGAGGACCTTTAATGAGGCAAAGGAAAGGGGACAACTGCCCCCGACTATGTCTGAAGCAACGATATCGCTTCTCTTAAAGGAGGAAAAGGACCCGCTACAATGCGGGTCCTATAGACCTATTTCCCTCCTAAATGTAGATGCCAAGGTCCTGGCCAAGGTAATGGCAATGAGAATAGAGGAATGTGTCCCGGGGGTGGTCCACGAGGACCAAACTGGGTTTGTGAAGGGGAGACAGCTGAACACGAATATACGGAGGTTGTTAGGGGTAATGATGATGGCCCCACCAGAGGGAGAAACGGAGATAGTAGTGGCGATGGATGCCGAGAAAGCATTTGATAGAGTGGAGTGGGATTATTTGTGGGAGGTGTTGAGGAGATTTGGTTTTGGAGAGGGGTATGTTAGATGGGTGCAGCTGTTGTATAGGTCCCCAGTGGCGAGCGTGGTCACGAATGGACGGGGATCTGCATATTTTCGGCTCCATAGAGGGACAAGGCAGGGATGCCCTCTGTCCCCATTATTGTTTGCACTGGCGATTGAGCCCCTGGCGATAGCGTTGAGGGGTTCCAAGAAGTGGAGGGGAGTACTTAGGGGAGGAGAAGAGCACCGGGTATCTTTGTATGCGGACGATTTGCTACTATACGTGGCGGACCCGGCGGAGGGGATGCCAGAAATAATGCGGATACTTGGGGAGTTTGGGGATTTTTCAGGGTATAAATTGAACATGGGGAAAAGTGAGTTGTTTGTGGTGCATCCAGGGGAGCAGAGTAGAGAAATAGAGGACCTACCGTTGAGGAAGGTAACAAGGGACTTTCGTTACCTGGGGATCCAGATAGCTAAGAATTGGGGCACATTGCATAGGTTAAATTTAACGCGGTTGGTGGAACAGATGGAGGAGGATTTCAAGAGATGGGATATGGTATCCCTGTCAATGGCAGGGAGGGTGCAGGCGGTTAAGATGGTGGTCCTCCCGAGATTCCTCTTTGTGTTTCAGTGCCTCCCGGTGGTGATCACGAAGGCTTTTTTTTAAAAAGGATTGAAAAGAGCATCATGGGTTTTGTGTGGGCCGGGAAGACCCCGAGAGTGAGGAAGGGATTCTTACAGCGTAGCAGGGATAGGGGGGGGCTGGCACTACCGAGCCTAAGTGAGTATTATTGGGCCGCTAATATTTCAATGGTGAGTAAGTGGATGGGAGAGGAGGAGGGAGCGGCGTGGAAGAGATTAGAGAGGGCGTCCTGTAGGGGGACTAGCCTACAGGCTATGGTGACAGCCCCATTGCCGTTCTCACCGAGGAACTACACCACAAGCCCGGTGGTGGTGGCTACACTGAAGATTTGGGGACAGTGGAGAGGGCATAGGGGAAAGACTGGAGCCTTGGGGGGGTCCCCGATAAGAAACAACCATAGGTTTGCCCCGGGGGGAATGGATGGGGGATATGGAATGTGGCAAAGAGCAGGAATAACGCAACTGAAAGATCTGTTTGTGGATGGGAAGTTCGCGAGTCTGGGAGCGCTGACCGAGAAATATGGGTTGCCCCAAGGGAATGCATTCAGGTATATGCAACTGAGGGCTTTTGCGAGGCAACAGGTGAGGGACTTCCCGCAGCTCCCGACACAAGAGGTGCAGGACAGAGTGATCTCAAAGACATGGGTGGGGGATGGTAAGGTGTCAGATATATATAGGGAAATGAGGGACGAAGGGGAGACTATGGTAGATGAACTAAAAGGGAAATGGGAAGAAGAGCTGGGGGAGGAGATCGAGGAGGGGCTGTGGGCAGATGCCCTAAGCAGGGTAAACTTGTCGTCCTCGTGTGCCAGGCTAAGCCTGATTCAGTTTAAGGTATTACACAGGGCGCATATGACTGGAGCACGGCTCAGTAAATTTTTTGGGGTGGAGGATAGGTGTGCGAGGTGCTCGAGAAGCCCAGCGAATCATACCCATATGTTTTGGTCATGCCCGGCACTACAGGGGTTTTGGATGGGGGTGACAAAGGTGCTTTCAAAAGTAGTAGGAGTCCGGGTCGAACCAAGCTGGGGGTTGGCTATATTTGGGGTTGCACAAGAGCCGGGAGTGCAGGAGGCGAGAGAGGCCGATGTTTTGGCCTTTGCGTCCCTAGTAGCCCGGCGCAGGATATTGCTAATGTGGAAAGAAGCCAAGCCCCCGGGGGTGGAGACCTGGATAAATGACATGGCGGGGTTTATAAAGCTAGAGCGGATTAAGTTCGTCCTAAGGGGGTCGGCTCAAGGGTTCACCAGGCGGCGGCAACCGTTCGTCGAATACCTCGCAGAAAGATAGACGGAATGGGAAAAAGAAGGCAGCAGCAGCAGCCCAGGATCGGGGGGGGCGGGGGTGGGGGGGGGGGGAGGAGGAACCAGAAGGACTCTCAGGGTTGTTAATATATACTGTATAGTATGTATAGGTCATTGCTACAGATAATTATATATTGGACTGTTAAAATTATATTTTTGGAGAGTGTTACTTGTGACAAGGCAGTTGCCAATTAGAGCTAGTTTTCATTTTTGTTATTTATTATTTATTCATTTTTTGTTTATAAAATAGGTCATTGTTATTTGTGTTGTTATAATATTGTGTAAAGGATGCACAATTTACTGTGTTGGTTGACCAAAAATTTTCAATAAAATATTTAATAAAAAAAAAAGGAAGGTGAAAGTTGAAATAAATCCTCCTCGGATAAGCAATGGGGTTTCAGCTTTTCAGTCTGCATGGAATGACTTGGATTTTGGACTAAAGTTTGGAAATGGTGCAAATGGAATCATCTCCCACTATTCAACTGTACTCAATTTCTATAAGTCTCTTACAAATTAAAACTGAGCCTTTTGAGTATCTAACATGTTACAGCATAGCTCCAGGCTAACGATCTACCTTTACTGCTGATTTAGGTGGGACACAAAAGAAACAGGACAGATAGGAGCCACATAATTGGAAATTCAGATGTTGCCAAGTTGCATTTCTGATTAGCAAATGAAAATTGAGTAGCAAACACCCGCCATTGGGCATCTGATCCCAAAACCTTCACACTGTGCCAGCACGCTTTAGCCGTTTTGCTGTTTGGTGACACAATAGCTGGATGGAAATCAAAGTGAGAAAGTACTTTTATAATTGTTGCGAGATTTTTTACTTCCTTGGTTACTGATGAGTACTGGATCTTTTTAATTAAATATATTCTGTTTGTGTCTTTAATGTAAAGCATTCCAGGTAATTCACAGGAGCATTAATAATGTGCCATATGACTTCCAGTGGCGGCCATAAATTAAGGGGGTCGCAGACAAGGTGGCTCCTGCCTGAGGACTTGATTTTTGACTCTTTTTGCCCATTTAACGGGTGCTATGCAGGTGAAAAAGGGATATAGTGGAAACATTAGGATTCCTTCTCTGGTGTGGGATGTCTAAAAGTTACCAAATGAGGAGTGTTTTGAATAAAGAGCTCTCTTCGGATTCAGAGGACACGTGTGGGGCAGGAGGGGAAAACATGGCGGAGGGACCTGTGTGTCGTTGCCTGCTCAGTGGACGACTGAGAAGTTGGGAGTTCTTGACAACAGAATTTTGAAAGCAAAGGCAGGTGGTTACGGACGATGTGCCGAAAGTGACTGAACCAATTCAGACAGCTCTACAAGGGTGGTACTACGGTTGGAGGCGCAGAAGTTGTCGATCCAGAAAGTGGAGGGTACGGTCTCAGATCATGAGGTCCGAATCGCCTCCTTGGAGTTGAGGTGATGATGGCTTAATAAGATCGAGGAGGCCTCACCGTTCACATTCTGGCAGTTGATGGAGAGGGCTTCACTGGAGGAGATGGAGAAAATGGGAGGAAGAGTGGAGGTGGATTTGAAGGGGGGGGGTGGGGGGGGGGGGCAATTTGTGGAGCGGGGCCCTATGTAGGATAAACTCTACCTCCTCATTTGCAAGAGCACACATGACTAAAACAGGCATGAGTGGGTTATTTTCAGAGGTGGAGGACATATGCGAGCATCCTGTAGAAAGCATCCTATCTGGCTGCATCACAGCCTGGTACGGCAACTGCTCGCCCCAAGACCATAAGAAACTTCAGAGTCCATCACACAAACCTGCCTCACATCCATTGACTCGGTCTATACCTCCCGCTGCCTGGGGAAAGCGGGCAGCATGATCAAAGACGCCTCCCACCCAGCTTACTCACTCTTCCAACTTCTTCCATCGGGCAGGAGATACAAAAGTCTGAGAACACGCATGAACAGACTCAAAAACAGCTTCTTCCCCGCTGTTACTAGACTCCTAAACCACCCTCTTATGGACTGATCTCATTAACACTACACCCTGTATGCTTCACCCGACGCCGGTGTTTATGTAGTTACATTGTGTACCTATTATGTATTTTCATGTACTTAATGATCTGTTGAGCTGCTCGCAGAAAGATACTTTTCATTGTACCTCAGTACACGTGGCAATAAACAAATCCAATCCAAAACAAGCTGTTCATGGGGGCCAGCGAACTACTCGCACATGTTTTGGTGCTGCCTAAATTAAGGAAGTTCTAGGAGTCTTTCTTCGAGACTATGTCAAAGATTTTTGGAGTAAAGGTGCAGCCATGCCCGTGGGTGGCAATATTTGGGATATCGGATGAATCAGAGCTGCAAGAGGGTAAAAGGCTGGTGCATTGGCCTTTGCCTTCTTGAAAGCCCCGAGGAGGATTCTGCTAGTGTAGCGGGCGCCAGAGGCACTTGGGCGATGACTTGTGGGGAATCTATCTGAGTTCTTACATCTAGAGAAAATTAAATAGGCCATTCGGGGGGGGGGGGGGGCTCTATTCGAGGCAGAGGCTGTTTATATCCTTCAAGAATTGGTAGCCGTCAGCAATTTTGGGGGAGGGGGGGGGGGGGGGGAAGTGATAAGGGTTGCTTATTATGAAAATTGTATAATGTCAAATGAGTGTTGTGTATTTGTAAAACAGAAAACAACAGATAACCAAAAGCCATTTACTCAGCCTCCTTCAGTTATATTATAGGTCTCAGATATTGAAAAAAAAAAATGCCCAAATTAAAATGGACAAGCACCCAGACAGACTCACCAGGATACTACTGAGAATAAGGAATTACTGATGTTGAAAAGTCAGTTTTTTCCATTACTGAGGTTTGGGTCTGTTGACAGAGGCTGTTGACATTATGGGTTCTTAACGTAGATAATAACATTGTTGTTGACATGATTCACACATTTGAAACATGCATGTTTGAAAAAAAAAACTCAGGGTGGTTCCTCTTATTACAACCGGTTGTTGACGTAGAATCCATAAATTCTTTCAAATCAGTATTAGACTGTCAAAAGACAGAAGATCGTGGGAGCAAGCAGATGGAATTAGTCTAGATGGCTCAAATGGTAGAATATGCCACTGCAAATCTAATGCATCATATAGGCTGCAATAATTTATGACAGAATGCTAGATTTAGCGTTAAAGAAACAATCTTCCTTTCCATGACCTTAAGAGTCTATATCAACACCAGAACAACCATTGCCCTAGTTTTTTATGCTGAACAGAGAGGCCTATGAACATTAAACAGTATCAGTTAGGTAAGAAGTGTTCTTTGCCTAGACTGCTTTCCTACATCCAGGATAAATCCTCAATTATCACTACTGGACACCTGCCCTTTTCTCAAGCTGAATACATCAGTGTCAAGGACGGTTGTAACAATGTCAGGAAGCAGAAGGGTATTTTAAAGAGAAGGAACAAGTTTTAAAATAAGGTTCCTTCATTACAGGAAACCTGCTCAACTAGCCAGGCTCTCGTGCTGACGACAGTTGTCAAATTTATCAATATTGGTACCATTGTTTTCCACATAAGGAAGAAAGCAAAAATCACATCCACCATACACTTCCTCCCATAATTCCTAAGAATTTGCTGGTAGTACTCCCACCTCTAAATCAAAAGATTGGGGGTTCAAGTCCCCGAGAGTACAAAAATTGAAGTTGACATCTAGTGCAGTACTGAGGGAGTACTTGGTGATTTCCTGTGGTTGCGAAAGTTGTGAAATAAATGCAAATCTTTCTTTATACGAGTCAAAATGTGAACTATTACTAAATATGCATGTGGAGATGCATATATATGCATTAACTGGTCCATGAGAAAGTAGATAGAAAGAGCCAATTAAGACAAAGCAGCCAAAAAAAAAAGCGGAGTTAAGAAAATTTATACTTTCTTCTTCTTGAATCCCTATTAATTACTGTTTATTAAGTTAGATAATCCTAACCATCAATACACTTCACTAGCCTGGCACTAAAGTAATACTGATAGGTCCATGCTTGACTAGCCTGGCACAAAGCAACACTGATAGGTCCGTGCTCGTCTACAGTTGCTTTGTCTGTGCTCGCCTAGAGTTGCTTTGTCACTTTTTTAAAAATGTTTTTAATCAATTGAAGCTTCTGTATCTAAGGAGTTCTGCCTTGAGGCCACTTTAAGATTGCAGTCCAAATACACTCATCAGATGCGGTGGACAGAAAGGCAAAAGGAATGTAAATGGAGATTATTAAGGCCAAGAATAGTGCTGATAGTGCCACGTAAAGGAGATTAGAATGTGTAACAAAGGTGAGCAGTATGTCACAAAGCAAATAGGAACAGATAGCCCAAGTTTGGGCGGGGTGGACAGACAATGGTGGTGAGGGAAAAACAGATCAATGGAAGAAAGTGGAGGGGAGAGAGTTCACAGCTCTTCAGCAATATTGCATTGGAGTGTCAATGTATGATCAATTCTTGAACATGCTTCCAAAAATATAATTACTAGAATTCTTTTTCCTAAGGATACAATAAGCACAAACCAACATGAAAATAAACCGATAAACACAAAAACTGACTCACTGAAGCAAAATCAGATATATAGCATAGTATTAAAGCTGTTCAGATACAATTTTGATAAAGAGGAACCATTATTTCAGTAATATACAAGTATTCTCCCTTGGACCAAACAACTAACATTTCACAGGTGCATTACAAAATGAAGTCTGACAACGAGCCACATCAAGAGATGCTAGAACAGATGACCAAAAGCTTGGTCAAAGAGGCAGGTTTTAAGTAGCATGTTAAAAGGAGACAAGTGAGGGAGAGGCATCAGGAGGAAATTCAAGAGTTTGGGGCAGAGGTAACTAGAGGCAACATCCACCAATGGTTGAGCAATTATGATTGGGAATGCACAAGAGGGGAGCACAGATATCTTGGGGCAGGGGGGGGGGGGGGGGGCGGGGGTTAATGGGGTTGGAGGAGATTAGAGATGAGGAGCAAGGGCATGGAGGATTTGAAAACAAGCTAAGATTTTGTCCTGTCATCATTGCAAAGAGTTCCTAAGAAACGCATTAATTGGCAATACAAGCTCAACGTTCAAAACATTCAAAATAGTTAGAAGATCAATGGGGGGTTTACTTACATTTGTTTAAAAGCTATTTATTATACAACTTGTGAATTAGCTACAAGTGATGGTAAATGTTATGACAGCTTGATTTAAATATAAATCAAATGTTTTATATGAACTTTGGAAAGTTTTGCAGCCTCTTCAAAACATCACATCTTGGGCAGGATTCTCCCATCCCGCGGGATAGTGTCCACGCCATCTTAAACGCCTTCGCATTTTACGACAGCGTGAACGGGCCGCTGCCAGGAGCAATTCTGGCCCCTACGGGGGCCAGCACGGCACTGGAGCAGTTCACACCGCTCCAGCTGCTGATACCGGCGCAAACTGGGCGCCGCGGGATCCACGGATGCGCAGTGGTGCCAGCGCCAACGCGCACATGTGCAGTGGCCTCCTTCAACGCGCCAGCCCCGACGCAACATGGCGCAGGGCTACAGGGGCCGGTGCGTAGGAAAAAGAGGCTGGGGGACAGAGGCCGGCCCGCTGATCAGTGGGACCCGATCGCGGGCCAGGCCGCATCAGAGGCCCCCCAAGGGGTGGGGCACCCCCCACCCCACCCCCACAGGCCGCCACCCGACCCTTGCACGCAGAGTTCCCGCTGGCTGAGAGCAGGTGTGGACGGCGCCGACGGGACTCAGCGTTTTAACTGCGGCCGCTCGGCCCATCCCAGGTCGAGAATCGGCAGGCCTGCCGCATAAAGCAGCCCGCGACCGGCGCCGTGCCAAACATGCCGGCGCCAATTCTCCGCTCTTTGGAAAATCACGTGCCAGCGTTGGGGCAGCATGGCCTGGTCACAGGGATTCTCCGGCCTGGCCCCGGGCTGAGAGAATCCCGCCCCTTTTGTTTTCACACATCCTGTAATAGGCGGGATTTACCAACCAACCAGGTTACTGCACCCCTCCTCTCCGGGTGACCCACATGCACCGGCGTGGGACCGGATATCCTGCCGGTGTGAACAGTCAGTAAAATTCCACCCATTGACTTAAATCTCCAATTTCCCAACTTCACAAAAACCTACGTATTAGCTAATTCCTGAGAAAAAAAATAATGCCAACAGGCATTGGTGTGCACATCGTTACCACTGCATGACTGTGAAGGAAATGGGTGCATCAACTTGGTGGAGGGGTACTAATCAAGCAGACTTTTCTGTCCCAGATGGCACTGAGCTTAAGTGCTGAATATTATAGCTGCACTCCTAAATGCAAGTGGAGAGTATTCGATCACACTCCTGATCGGTCTTGTAGATGGTGGACAGACTGTGAGGAGTCTGGGTGCGAGTTACTCGCAACAGCATTCCTAACCTTTGACCTGCTCTGGTAGCCACAATATTTATATGGCTGACTCAGTCGAGTTTGTGATCAATGGTAAATCTCGAGTTGTTAATAGTGGGGCATTCAGCAATGGTAAAGAAATTGAACATCAAGGAGAGTTTGTTACATTTTCCCATGTTGGTGATGGTCATTGCCTGTCATTTATGTTGTGAATGATACTTGTCATTTATCAGTGCATAGAACATAGAAAAATACAGCACAGAACAGGCCCTTCGGCCCACGATGTTGTGCCGAAACTGTCCTAGATTAATCATAGATTATCATTGAATTTACAGTGCAGGAGGCCATTCGGCCCATCGAGTCTGCACCGGCCCCTGGAAAGAGCACCCTACCCATAGTCAACACCTCCACCCAACACTAAGGGCAATTTTGGACACTAAGGGCAATTTATCATGGCCAATCCACCTAACCTGCACATCTTTGGACTGTGGGAGGAAACCGGAGCACCCGGAGGAAACCCACGCAGACACGGGGAGAACGTGCAGACTCCATAGACAGTGACCCAAGCCAGAATCGAACCTGGGACCCTGGAGCTGAGAAGCAATTGTGCTATCCACAATGCTACCATGCTGCCCTTAAGAACAAATAAATCTACACTATATCATTTTACCGTAATCCATGTCCCTATCCAATAGCTGCTTGAAGGTCCCGAATGTTTCCGACTCAACTACTTCCACAGGCAGTGCATTCCATGCCCCCACTACTCTCTGGGTAAAGAACCTACCTCTGACATCCCCCCTATATCTTCCACCATTCACCTTAAATTTATGTCCCCTTGTAATGGTTTGTTCCACCCGGGGAAAAGGTCTCTGACTGTCTACTCTATCTATTCCCCTGATCATCTTATAAACCTCGATCAAGTCGCCCCTCATCCTTCTCCGTTCTAAAGAGAAAAGGCCTAGCACCCTCAACCTTTCCTCATAAGACCTACTCTCCATTCCAGGCAACATCCTGGAAAATCTCCTTTGCACCTTTTCCAAAGCTTCCACATCCTTCCTAAAATGAGGCGACCAGAACTGTACACAGTACTCCAAATGTGGCCTTACCAAAGTTTTGTACAGCTGCATCATCACCTCTCGGCTCTTAAATTCAATCCCTCTGTTAATGAACGCTAGCACACCATAGGCCTTCTTTACAGCTCTATCCACTTGAGTGGCAACTTTCAAAGATGTATGAACATAGACCCCCAAGATCTCTCTGCTCCTCCACATTGCCAAGAACCCTACCGTTAACCCTGTATTCCGCATTCATATTTGTCCTTCCAAAATGGACAACCTCACACTTTTCAGGGTTAAACTCCATCTGCCACTTCTCAGCCCAGCTCTGCATCCTATCTATGTCTCTTTGCAGCCGACAACAGCCCTCCTCACTATCCACAACTCCACCAATCTTCGTATCATCTGCAAATTTACTGACCCACCCTTCAACTCCCTCATCCAAGTCATTAATGAAAATCACAAACAGCAGGGTACCCAGAACTGATCCCTGCGGTACACCACTGGTAACTGGGATCCAGGCTGAATATTCGCCATCTACCATCACTCTCTGACTTCTATCGGTTAGCCAGTTCGTTATCCAACTGGCCAAATTTCCCACTATCCCATGCCTCCTTACTTTCTGCAGAGGTCTACCATGGGGAACTTTATCAAATGCCTTACTAAAATCCATGTACACTACATCCACTGCTTTACCTTCATCCACATGCTTGGTCACCTCCTCAAAGAATTCAATAAGACTTGTAAGGCAAGACCTACCCCTCACAAATCCGTGCTGACTATCCCTAATCAAGCAGTGTCTTTCCAGATGCTCAGAAATCCTATTCTTCAGTGCCCTTTCCATGACTTTGTCTACCACCGAAGTAAGACTAACTGGCCTGTAATTCCCAGGGTTATCCCTATTCCCTTTTTTGAACAGGGGCACGACATTCGCCATTCTCCAATCCCCTAGTACCACCCCTGTTGACAGTGAGGACGAAAAGATCATTGCCAACGGCTCTGCAATTTCATCTCTTGCTTCCCATAGAATCCTTGGATATATCCCGTCAGGCCCGGGGGACTTGCCTATCCTCAAGTTTTTCAAAATGCCCAACACATCTTCCTTCCTAACAAGTATTTCCTCGAGCTTACCAGTCTGTTTCATACTGTCCTCTCCAACAATATGGCCCCTCTCATTTGTAAATACAGAAGAAAAGTACTCGTTCAAGGCCTCTCCTATCTCTTCAGACTCCATACACAATCTCCCTCTACTGTCCTTGATCGGACCTACCCTCTCATGTGTAAAAGGCCTTGGGGTTTTCCTTGATCCTACCCGCCAAAGATTGTTCATGCCCTCTCTTAGCTCTCCTAATCCCTTTCTTCAGTTGCCTCCTGGCTATCTTGTATCCCTCCAACGCCCTGTCTGAACCTTGTTTCCTCAGCCTTACACAAGTCTCCTTTTTCCTCTTAACAAGACATTCAACCTCTCTTGTCAACCATGGTTCCCTCACTCGACCATCTCTTCCCTGCCTGACAGGGACATACATATCAAGGACACGTAGTACCTGTTTCTTGAACAAGTTCCACATTTCACTTGTGTCCTTCCCTGACAGCCTATGTTCCCAATTTATGCACTTCAATTCTTGTCTGACAACATCGTATTTACCCTTCCCCCAATTGTAAACCTTGCCCTGTTGCACGCATCTATCCCTCTCCATTACTAAAGTGAAAGTCACAGAATTGTGGTCACTATCCAAAATGCTCCCCCACTAACAAATCTATCACTTGCCCTGGTTCATTACCAAGTACTAAATCCAATATTGCCCCTCCTCTGGTCGGACAATCTACATACTGTGTTAGAAAAGCTTCCTGGACACACTGCACAAACACCACCCCATCCAAACTATTTGATCTAAAGAGTTTCCACTCAATATTTGGGAAGTTAAAGTCACCCATGACTACTACCCTGTGACTTCTGCACCTTTCCAAAATCTGTTTCCCAATCTGTTCCTCCACATCTCTGCTACTATTGGGGGGCTATAGAAAACTCCTAACAAGATGACTGCGCCTTTCCTATTTCTGACTTCAACCCATACTGCCTCAGTAGGCTGATACTCCTCGAACTGCCTTTCTGCAGCGGTTATACTACCTCTAATTAACAATGCCACTCCCCCCCCCCCCCCCCCCCCCACCTCTTTTACCACCCTCCCTAATCTTATTGAAACATCGAAACCAGGGACCTCCAGCAACCATTTCTGCCCCTCTTCTATCCAAGTTTCCGTGATGGCCACCACATCGTAGTCCCAAGTACCGATCCATGCCTTAAGTTCACCCACCTTATTCCTGATGCTTCTTGCGTTGAAGTATACACACTTCAACCCATCTCCGTGCCTGCAAGTACTCTCCTTTGTCAGTGTTCCCTTCCCCACTGCCTCATTACACTCTTTGGCGTCCTGAATATCGGCTACCTTAGTTGCTGGACTACAAATCCGGTTCCCATTCCCCTGCCAAATTAGTTTAAACCCTCCCGAAGAGTACTAGAAAACCTCCCTCCCAGGATATTGGTGCCCCTCTGGTTCAGATGCAACCCGTCCTGCTTGTCCAGGTCCCACCTTCCCCAGAATGCGCTCCAATTATCCAAATACCTGAAGCCCTCCCTCCTACACCACTCCTGCAGCCACGTGTTCAGCTGCACTCTCTCCCTATTCCTAGCCTCGCTATCACATGGCACCAGCAACAAACCAGAGATGACAACTCTGTCTGTCCTGGCTTTTAACTTCCAGCCTAACTCCCTAAACTCATTTATTACCTCCACTCCCCTTTTCCTACCTACGTCGTTGGTACCAATGTGCACCACGACTTCTGGCTGCTCCCCCTCCCCCTTAAGGATCCTGAAGACACGATCAGAGACATCCCTGGCCTTGGCACCCGGGAGGCAACATACCTTCCGGGAGTCTCGCTCGCGACCACAGAATCTCCTATCTATTCCCCTAACCATTGAATATCCTACAACTATTCCTTTTCTATTCTCCCCTCTTCCCTTCTGAGCCCCAGAGCCAGACTCTGTGCCAGAGACCTGGCCGCTAGGGCCTTCCCCCTGAATGCTGCCCAGTTCTTGCTCAATATGGACAATGAGGAGTTGCAAACAGCACTGAACATTGTGCAATCATCAGCAAACATCCTCACTATCAAGTTTGGAACTAGAAAAATACACCAAGGAACCTCTGCCAGGGAGTTGCCTGGCCTCAAGAGAATCTCAACCATCTTATTTTGTGCCAGCTATGACTCCAATCGAAGGAGAATTTTCCCAGATTCCCATCCACTTAATTTTGCTCAGGCGCCTTGATATCAAGGGCAGTCAAATGTTGCCTTGACGTCAAGGGCAGTCACCCTCATCTCAGCTCAAGTTCAGCTCTTCTGTCCATGTTTAGACCAAAGCTGAAATGAGATCAGGAGCCGTGGCCCTCATGGAATCCAACTGCACTCATTATTGCTGCATTAAGTGCTGCTTGATTGCACTGGCGTTGCACATTACATCACTTTGTCGATGATCAAGAGGAGGATGATTGGCCAAATTGAATTTGTCCTGTCTTTTTTGTGCACAGGCCAGGGTAGATGCCAGAGTTGCAGCTGTACTGCAACAGCTTGGCTAGCGCAGCAGTGAGCTCCGGAACACAAACCTTCAGTACTGGTGCCAGGTGTTGTCAGAGCTCATAGCCTTTACTGTACCATGTATCACTGATATCATTGTGAGTGAATCAAATTGGTTGAAGATTGTCATCTGTGATGCTGGGACCCCATGGAGGTGGCAGTTCTGAACATTCCAGTGCCTAAGTTGATGTCAGGTGGTCCGGCCCGCTTTATTTCTTTTTCACAACCAGGCCACTGCAGAGGGCGGTTTAGGATCAACTACATTGCTGAGTCTGGAATCAAATATCAGCCTCATCAGGCAAGGATGGCAGATTTCCTTCCCGAAAGGGCATTAGTGAAACAGATAGCTTGATGACGCCATTACAGAGTGCAGCTTGTAATTCCAGATTCTAATTAATTTCATTTAAATTTAACCACCTGCCGTGGTGGGATTTGAACCCATGCCCCTACGGCATTCCCCTTGGCCTCTGGATTACCAGACAGATCTCTTACCATGAAATTAAAATCGCTTGTCACAAGTAGGCTTCAAATGAAGTTACTGTGAAAAGCCCCTAGTCGCCACATTCCGCCGCCTGTTCAGGGAGGCTGGTATGGGAATTGAACCCGCGCTGCTGGCCTGCCTTGGTCTGCTTTAAAAGCCAGCTATTTAGCCCTGTGTTAAACCAGCCCCATCTCCCCTCTTCTGGGTGCTCCACTTTAGAGAGGAGACTTAACAGGGCACAGAAAGATTTATGACAACGGTTCCAGTCACATGGAGAGTTTGGAGAATCTGGGGCTGCTCCTCTCGGAGAAGAGAAGATTGAGGAGTATTGATGGTGGGGTTCAAAATTATAAAGGGTATAGACCAGCGGCATTCACTCAAAAACATGAGGGCCGATTGGGATATTGGAAATTTTTAATTGGGCTCCGAGTAGAATTTTAAAAATACTTTCATTTATTAATTGCAATTTACTTCAAAAATAAATCTTGGTACGTGAAACAAGAAAAACACATTACTAACGGTACACAATACAGCAGTTAATGATTTGCATCTTACTAACTGACTCTTACTAACACCTCCATCGCATGACAGCAGGCAAATGGCAGGGAGGTGGCAACTGGGTGACAGGAAAGACAATTCGGCTGCAAGCAGCCTGTGGGCCATTTAGTGAATACTGTTGGTGTAGATAAAGCAGGTAGTGAGAAACGTTCCCATTAGCAGATGTGTCAAGAACTGGAGGACACAGATTTAAAATGATTGGCAAGAGAACTTAAGGAATTTTTTTTAATGCTGTGAGTGGTTAGGATCTGGGATGAGGGGGTGCAGGTAAATTCAAATCTGGTTTTTAAAGGAGAATTGGCAAGTACCTGAAGAGAAAATAAAAAAAACTTGCTGGGCCACAGGGAACAGATGTAGGAATGGGACTTGCTAAATTGCTCTAGAAGTTCAGCAGCCTTCTGGAAGTTTGAATGGCCTCATTCTACCAACCAATGCATTGTACTTTCAGCAACATATTAAAAAATATTAGACTTTGGGATTCAAAGAAACATGTTTTAAGGTGTTTTTTTGTGACTGTAGTTTAATTACTGCAGCTTTCACATAAGAATTCCAATGTCGAGCATTTTGGTGGGATTTTTAAAAATGTCAACTGCTCAAACAACATGGGCTGGAAATTGAGACACTCAAATCTCTCATTCTCAATTACCTGTCACTTATATCCCTGTGATGCAAATTAATAAACTCACTAGGTGGTGGTAATACTTTTGAAAGCCATGAAGTCGAGAAGCACTAACCAGCTCCAGATTTAAAACAGACGAAGCAAATACATCACATCAAAGGAGTAGGTCTCTCTGTTTTACCTTGTAGCAGAAGGGGATAGACCATGCATATTACAGCTCAAAGACCACTTACCAAGGAAGAAGATAAAGCCAGTCACTGCCTTTATTTGCCACACTAAAAATCTTCCTATTTATGCTTGCAGGTTATGTAGCTTCCCAGAGATTTATTTAGATCCTAAATTAGGTGATTAACCTTCATCATGCCGAACTTCCGGGTGCGGCGATGACCAGCTGAGTCGCACGTTTCGGCAGCTCCCTGTGAAACGGACTTTTGGGCTCTTGATAGGAGCCCCAACGGCAATTTTGACGGCTAAAAACACTGTGCGGTAAACCAGAAGGGAATCCCCCCTGGATACGGATGGAAAAAGGAGGAGAAAGTGGCCAGATTGCAGTGGATCCTTTAGAACAGCGGCAAGGAAGGCAAGCAAAAACCAAGATGGCGTCGGAAGGTGGCAGTTTAACATGGGGCCCTGAACAACAAGAGTTCTTGAAATGCTGTGTGGAAGAGATCAAAAAGGAAAAGAAGAAAGAGCTGTTGGCCCCGATACTACAGGCGATCGAAGGGCTAAAGGAGGAACAAAAGACCCAGGAGCGGGAGCTTCGGGTCGTGAAGGCAAAGGCAGCCGAGAATGAGGACGATATACAGGGCCTGGTGGTGAAGACGGAGACGCAGGAGGCACATCAGAAACGATGTGTGGAAAGGTTGGAGGCACTGGAAAACAACGCAAGGAGGAACAACCTGAGGATTCTTGGTCTTCCTGAAGGTGTGGAGGGAGCGGACGTCGGGGCATATGTGAGCACGATGCTGCACTCATTAATGGGAGCGGAGGCCCCGGCGGGTCCGTTGGAGGTGGAGGGAGCATACCGAGTGATGGCGCGAGGACCGAGAGCAGGAGAAATTCCCAGAGCCATAGTGGTGAGATTCCTCCGTTTTAAGGATAGAGAAATGGTCCTTAGATGGGCGAAGAAAACTCGGAGCAGTAAATGGGAGAACGCGGTGATCCGCGTTTATCAAGACTGGAGTGCGGAGGTGGCGAGAAGGAGGGCGAGCTTTAATCGGGCCAAGGCGGTGCTTCATAAAAAGATGATAAAATTTGGAATGCTGCAACCAGCAAGACTGTGGGTCACATATCGAGGGAGGCACCACTACTTTGAGACGGCGAATGAAGCGTGGACTTTTATTGTGGAAGAAAAACTGGAATGAGCGGGTTATTAAAAAGAACGTTGGAACAAAGTGGTGGGGCGAATGTGGGGGGCAAAGAGGGGTTTTATGTACTAATCCTGCGATGTGGTAACTTTTCTCTCTCCCACAGGTGGTGATGGGGGAGGAGGGGAGGTGGAGGAGATGGGGCGTTGGCCATTGGGGGCGGGGCCAAGGGAGAAGCGCGGGCTTGGTTCCCGCGCTATGATAATCATGGCGGGAATAGAGAAGCAGGAAGGAGGGGGCGTCGCACGGTGCGAGCCGAGGTCACGGGGGGAAGCCGAGGTCAGCCAGAGTTTGCTGACTTCTGGGAGCAACATGGGGGGAGTAATTACGCTAGCGGGGGATCTAGCGGGGGGGGGTGGGAGGGGGGAATTACTGGGTTGCTGCTGCTGGGGAGAGGGGGGAGCTGGTAAGGGAGAGGATGGGCGGGGGGGCACCGCCTGGGGGAGATACAGCTGCGTGGGAACCGGGTGAGGAGCTGGAAAAAGGTGATGGCTAATCGACAAGGGGTGGGGGTAGGAAGCCCCCCAACTCGGCTGATCACGTGGAACGTGAGGGGGCTGAACGGGCCGATAAAGAGGGCACGGGTACTCGCACACCTTAAGAAACTTAAGGCAGATGTGGTTATGTTACAGGAAACGCACCTGAAACTGATAGACCAGGTTAGGCTACGCAAAGGATGGGTGGGGCAGGTGTTCCATTCGGGGCTAGATGCGAAAAACAGGGGGGGCGGCTATATTAGTGGGGAAGCGGGTAATGTTCGAGGCAAAGACTATAGTGGCGGATAACGGGGGCAGATACGTGATGGTGAGTGGCAAACTACAGGGGGAGACGGTGGTTTTGGTAAACGTATATGCCCCGAACTGGGATGATGCCAATTTTATGAGGCGGATGCTAGGACGCATTCCGGACCTAGAGATGGGAAAGCTGATAATGGGGGGAGATTTTAATACGGTGTTGGAACCAGGGCTGGATAGGTCGAAGTCCAGGACTGGAAGGAGGCCGGCAGCAGCCAAGGTACTTAAAGATTTTATGGAGCAGATGGGAGGTGTAGACCCGTGGAGATTTAGCAGACCTCGGAGTAAGGAGTTCTCGTTTTTCTCCTTTGTCCATAAAGTCTACTCGCGAATAGACTTTTTTGTGCTGGGTAGGGCATTGATCCCGAAGGTGAGGGGAATGGAGTATACGGCTATAGCCATTTCGGATCACGCTCCACACTGGGTGGACTTGGAGATAGGGGAGGAAACAGGAGGGCGCCCACCCTGGAGAATGGACATGGGACTAACGGCAGATGAGGGTGTGTGTCGAAGGGTGAGGGGGTGCATTGAAAAGTACTTGGAACTCAATGATAATGGGGAGGTCCAGGTGGGAGTGGTCTGGGAGGCGTTGAAGGCGGTGGTTAGAGGAGAGCTGATATCAATAAGGGCATATAAAGGGAAGCAGGAGAGTAAGGAACGGGAGCGGTTGCTGCAAGAACTTTTGAGGGTGGACAGACAATATGCGGAAGCACCGGAGGAGGGGCTGTACAGGGAAAGGCAAAGGCTACATGTAGAATTTGACTTGCTGACTACAGGCACTGCAGAGGCACAATGGAGGAAGGCACAGGGCGTACAGTACGAATATGGGGAGAAGGCGAGCAGGTTGCTGGCACACCAATTGAGGAAAAGAGGAGCAGCGAGGGAAATAGGGGGAGTGAGGGATGAGGAAGGAGAGATGGAGCGGGGAGCGGAGAGAGTGAATGGAGTGTTCAAGACATTTTATAAAAAATTATATGAAGCTCAACCCCCGGGGGGGAAGGAGAGAATGATGGGCTTCTTGGATCGGCTGGAATTTCCCAAGGTGGAAGAGCAGGAAAGGGTGGGACTGGGAGCACAGATCGAGGTAGAAGAAGTGGTGAAAGGAATTAGGAGCATGCAGGCGGGAAAGGCCCCGGGACCGGATGGATTCCCAGTCGAATTCTATAGAAAATATGTGGACCTGCTCGCCCCGGTACTGACGAGGACCTTTAATGAGGCAAAGGAAAGGGGACAACTGCCCCCGACTATGTCTGAAGCAACGATATCGCTTCTCTTAAAGAAGGAAAAGGACCCGCTACAATGCGGGTCCTATAGACCTATTTCCCTCCTAAATGTAGATGCCAAGGTCCTGGCCAAGGTAATGGCAATGAGAATAGAGGAATGTGTCCCGGGGGTGGTCCACGAGGACCAAACTGGGTTTGTGAAGGGGAGACAGCTGAACACGAATATACGGAGGTTGTTAGGGGTAATGATGATGGCCCCACCAGAGGGAGAAACGGAGATAGTAGTGGCGATGGATGCCGAGAAAGCATTTGATAGAGTGGAGTGGGATTATTTGTGGGAGGTGTTGAGGAGATTTGGTTTTGGAGAGGGGTATGTTAGATGGGTGCAGCTGTTGTATAGGGCCCCAGTGGCGAGCGTGGTCACGAATGGACGGGGATCTGCATATTTTCGGCTCCATAGAGGGACAAGGCAGGGATGCCCTCTGTCCCCATTATTGTTTGCACTGGCGATTGAGCCCCTGGCGATAGCGTTGAGGGGTTCCAAGAAGTGGAGGGGAGTACTTAGGGGAGGAGAAGAGCACCGGGTATCTTTGTATGCGGACGATTTGCTACTATACGTGGCGGACCCGGCGGAGGGGATGCCAGAAATAATGCGGATACTTGGGGAGTTTGGGGATTTTTCAGGGTATAAATTGAACATGGGGAAAAGTGAGTTGTTTGTGGTGCATCCAGGGGAGCAGAGTAGAGAAATAGAGGACCTACCGTTGAGGAAGGTAACAAGGGACTTTCGTTACCTGGGGATCCAGATAGCTAAGAATTGGGGCACATTGCATAGGTTAAATTTAACGCGGTTGGTGGAACAGAGGGAGGAGGATTTCAAGAGATGGGATATGGTATCCCTGTCAATGGCAGGGAGGGTGCAGGCGGTTAAGATGGTGGTCCTCCCGAGATTCCTCTTTGTGTTTCAGTGCCTCCCGGTGGTGATCACGAAGGCTTTTTTTTAAAAAAAGGATTGAAAAGAGCATCATGGGTTTTGTGTGGGCCGGGAAGACCCCGAGAGTGAGGAAGGGATTCTTACAGCGTAGCAGGGATAGGGGGGGGCTGGCACTACCGAGCCCAAGTGAGTATTATTGGGCCGCTAATATTTCAATGGTGAGTAAGTGGATGGGAGAGGAGGAGGGAGCGGCGTGGAAGAGATTAGAGAGGGCGTCCTGTAGGGGGACTAGCCTACAGGCTATGGTGACAGCCCCATTGCCGTTCTCACCGAGGAACTACACCACAAGCCCGGTGGTGGTGGCTACACTGAAGATTTGGGGACAGTGGAGACGGCATAGGGGAAAGACTGGAGCCTTGGGGGGGTCCCCGATAAGAAACAACCATAGGTTTGCCCCGGGGGGAATGGATGGGGGATATGGAATGTGGCAAAGAGCAGGAATAACACAACTGAAAGATCTGTTTGTGGATGGGAAGTTCGCGAGTCTGGGAGCGCTGACCGAGAAATATGGGTTGCCCCAAGGGAATGCATTCAGGTATATGCAACTGAGGGCTTTTGCGAGGCAACAGGTGAGGGAATTCCCGCAGCTCCCGACACAAGAGGTGCAGGACAGAGTGATCTCAAAGACATGGGTGGGGGATGGTAAGGTGTCAGATATATATAGGGAAATGAGGGACGAAGGGGAGACTATGGTAGATGAACTAAAAGGGAAATGGGAAGAAGAGCTGGGGGAGGAGATCGAGGAGGGGCTGTGGGCAGATGCCCTAAGCAGGGTAAACTCGTCGTCCTCGTGTGCCAGGCTAAGCCTGATTCAGTTTAAGGTATTACACAGGGCACATATGACTGGAGCACGGCTCAGTAAATTTTTTGGGGTGGAGGATAGGTGTGCGAGGTGCTCGAGAAGCCCAGCGAATCATACCCATATGTTTTGGTCATGCCCGGCACTACAGGGGTTTTGGATGGGGGTGACAAAGGTGCTTTCAAAAGTAGTAGGAGTCCGGGTCGAACCAAGCTGGGGGTTGGCTATATTTGGGGTTGCACAAGAGTCGGGAGTGCAGGAGGCGAGAGAGGCCGATGTTTTGGCCTTTGCGTCCCTAGTAGCCCGGCGCAGGATATTGCTAATGTGGAAAGAAGCCAAGCCCCCGGGGGTGGAGACCTGGATAAATGACATGGCGGGGTTTATAAAGCTAGAGCGGATTAAGTTCGTCCTAAGGGGGTCGGCTCAAGGGTTCACCAGGCGGTGGCAACCGTTCGTCGAATACCTCGCAGAAAGATAGACGGAATGGGAAAAAGAAGGCAGCAGCAGCAGCCCAGGATCGGGGGGGGGGGGGTGGGGGGGAAAGAGGAGGAACCAGAAGGACTCTCAGGGTTGTTAATATATACTGTATAGTATGTATAGGTCGTTGCTACAGATAATTATATATTGGACTGTTAAATTATATTTTTGGAGTGTTACTTGTGACAAGGCAGTTGCCAATTAGGGCTAGTTTTCATTTTTGTTATTTATTATTTATTCATTTTTTGTTTATAAAATAGGTCATTGTTATTTGTGTTGTTATAATATTGTGTAAAGGGTGCTTTACAATGTACTGTGTTGGTTGACCAAAAATTTTCAATAAAATATTTAATTAAAAAAAACCTTCATCATGCCCACTAGCAGAAATCATATGTTTGACACCTGCCTTGAGGTGGGAGGAGGCTGAGAAATATTAACATTTAAATGAACTTTCCGTTTGACTCTATATAGCACAGTTTTAAAATAAGCAATTTATTTTCTGCATACAGTTCTTTGCAATGAATAGAGTAATTTGAATTCGGAGGAAGTCAGTATGCGGTTATCTACATTAATGAAGAATCAGCTTGGAATTGATGAAGAAATGTTATGGAGTGGAGAAGTTCACATGCATACTTCGGGCCCCTTACAAAAATGCAACCTTTGCTTATTCTTCATATTTAACCTCCACAGTCAACTGGAGATCAGAACCACAGGTTGGACTGGAGTCTGTGTTAGTCATGGCCATATGATTCGCATGCAAACTAAAATATTTCAAATGAGCGTATTCTAAAAAAAGGTTAGTTTCAGAGTACTGTAATTCAGAATGAAATCTTCAATTTATATCCCATTACAAAGAACATAAAATCAAGTACAGAAAATAAAGACATTGCACAACCATAAAAGAGAACTCTTTACAGTTAAAATTTAAATTTATCAAAGCCACATGAGTACATTTCCCCATATATATTTAAGTCACAATTAATTTATTAAATTGTTTGCATGCCTTCCAGTTAATAAAATAGTGCACACCCTGGTACACTGATTTCATTTCATCATATGGAACGGCAAGAATACAGAAAGGCTCTGTAAATAAAGGAGGAACTTTGAATGCAATAACCTAGGAGATGGGAAGCTAAACAGAGGTCAGTGGTGATGATGAGTCATCGCAAGAATTTTGGAGTTAGAGAGAAGCGCCAGGAAGTCAAAGTTCTTGAGCCCAGAGCCAACATAAGTATGGATAAGGATTTTGGTGGCAGTGAATTAGATGCGATGGAGAGGGTGAGCTATGCTGCCGAAATAACTAATTTACTAATGGATAAGATGTGGGTTTGAAGAAGTGGTACATCTTCTGGTACAACCAGAGAAAACAAAGGAGGAAGCTGGAGTCAGAGGCACCAGGTGGTCCAAGCCTTCATATCAACTCCAACCCACACAACTGGAATCCTCCAGACCCCACAACAGAAGTCAGGCAAGAAACTGGTAATTTACTTGAACACCTAAAGGAAAGACAACATTGGTAACAAAGGAAAAAAACAAATTTGGGGTTTTATTTGTGGGCCTTGGAGATCTGGACGCCATTTAAAACTGGCATTGCTATCTCTCACTAGAACAGGGAGTTCTATCCATGCCCACATGTTCTGGTCTTGCCCCAGACTTGTGGGATACTGGACAGCCTTCTTCGAGGCAATGTCCAAAGTGGTGGGGATGAGGATGGAGCCATGCCCGAAAGTGGCGTCTTCGGGGTATCAGACCAGCCAGATCTATTCCTGGGGAGGTCGGACGTCCTTGCCTTTGCCTCCCTGATCGCCCGCCGTGGAATCCTGTTCAGCTGGCGGTCAGCAGCACCACCCAAAGCTGCAGACTGGCTGTCCAACCTCTCAGAATCTCTCCAAATGGAGAAAGTCAAATTCACCATCCAAGGGTCAGACGACAGCTTCCACAGAACGTGGGAGCCAGACACCCAATTGTTCCGGGACCTGTTTGTGGCCAACGAACAAGCAGTTAAGAATAGCCGGGTAGCCGAGAATCAGGGGAAAGTAGCCGAGGTGGGAGAGGGAGGGATAGACCGGGAGGGGGGGGTTCAATTCCCGTACCAGCTTTCCCGAACAGGCGCCGGAATATGGCGACTAGCTTTTCACAGTAACTTCATACTTGTGACCAAAAAAAGATTATCATTTCACGCGAGTAGCGCTGACCAGCCATGTGTTTCTCAGTACTGCAAGTGCCAGGAAACCCGCTGCTGAACGTGCTCGCCTGGGGACTTTGTTCCCTTTTGGGATTATCTTTTGATAACATAGATCAGGGGTCGGCAACCTTTTCAAACCAAAGAGCCATACTACATCAACCAGTTAGCCCTGCTGTCTCTCAACACCAGGGACCCGGGTTCAATTCCAGCCTTGGCGAGTGTCTGTGCAGAATTTGCATGTTCTCCCAGTGTCTGCATGGGTTTGTTCTGGGTGCTCCAGTTTCCTCCCACACTCCAAAAATTTGCAAGTTAGGTAGGGTTACAGGGGTAGAGTTAGGGAGTGGGCCTAGGTCGAATGTTCTTTTGGAGGGTTGATGCAGACTTGATGGGGCCCTTCCTGTACTGTAGGGATTCTATGGATTTGCAAGACTGAAAATATACAAATTATTGATAATTGACATGATGATTAATAATTGCATAAATGAAACATTGTACACACAGCTCTCAGTAACTATTTTTGCCAATAATGGCATGTCTTGAATTTCTTATAAGATTTTGTCCTCGTTGTGAAACTTGTCCAACTGATTTTTAGAATGCATCTATTCTCAATCACGGTAAATGAATGGCTTTCACTCTCGAATAAAGCTCCAACTTTTTTTTTTTTTAAACCACGCGGCAGGCTATTTTGTCCAATGTTCGTTTTTCACTGCAGCTCACCGCAGTTTTTTTTTTTTGCACATGTCACGCTCAGGGTATTATGTAGCAAATGCTGCATGTTTTATCATGAAATTCTAAATTAATTTTTTTTTTGAGCACAGTCTCTCTCTACAAATGAAACAGTGTGGGGATCAAGACCTATCCAAAAATGCATGCAAATCTGTCCACTCCTTTTGAAACTTCGTCATCTTCCTTTCTCTTCACCACATTTACTGTTAGGGGATCACAGAGTTCACCATCACGTATGGATTTCTCGGCCAAATAAAGGGAGATTATGCACAACCCCCAATGAATGGAGAGAATGGATGGTTGTTAAAATGAACCTGTTAATGGGCAGCACGGTGAGATGGGGTTAGCATTGCTGCATCACGGCACCGAGGTCCCAGGTTCGATCCTGGCTCCGGGTCACTGTGCATGTAGAGTTTGCACATTCTCCCCGCGTTTGCATGGGTTTCGCCCCCGCAACCCAAAGATGTGCAGCGTAGGTGGATTGGCCACGATAAATTGCCCCTTAATTGGAAAAAATTGGGTACTCTAAATTTATATATATATAAAAATAAACTGTTAAAGGTGAAACAGACAAAAGAAAAAATAATTTTTACTTGCGTAATTGCATGTTTTTTAATATTCTGAATAAATTGGGGCTGGTTTAGCACAGCGGGCTAAACAGCTGGCTTGTAATGCAGAACAATGCCAGCAGCGCGGGTTCAATTCCCGTACCAGCCTCCCCGAATAGGTGCCGGAATGTGGCGACTAGGGGCTTTTCACAGGAACTTCATTGAAGCCTACTTGTGGCAATAAGCAATTGTTATTTAAATTTAAGTTGCACGTTTTTGGGAATTACAAAAGAGATATATTTGGCTCACAAGCCATAGGTTGCCGACCCCTGGCATTGTTCATGTCTTACCCCACACAAACAGCTTAATAAGATTCTTAAAAATTGATGGCACTATCTAGGGGTCAAAAGTTGGAATGTGCTGTGTTAGCACATCCCACGTCGACCAGCCCTGATCACGGTAAATTGTTAGAGAAGAAAATATAGTTTGCACATCGCATTTCCCGTCAATTTAAAACCTGGAAAAGTACAAGTTAACTACGGTGCAGATTTATTTACAAACTAGAAAATCGCTCATGGCACTGTTCAAGGCAAAGCAGTTTATCGTGGGCATATTATCATGGGTGCATGCTCGCGTCGGGATGATGGGAAATATATACACAGCCGCTTGCAGCGTCAAGAAAGAAGTTGAGTGAAAAATAGTTTTTTGGTTACTATTTCAGTCAATCTAGATTTCTGTCCGCTAAACACTTAGGCATATACAATCTTTTTTTTTTATACATTTAACGTACACAATTATTTTTTTCCAATTAAGGGGAAATTTAGTGTGGCCAATCCACCTACCCTGCACATCCTTGGGTTGTGGGGATGAAACCCACAGACACAGGGAGAATGTGCAAACTCCACACAGACAGTGATCCAGCGCCAGGATTCAAACCAGGGTCCTCAGTGCCATACTCCCAGTGCTAGCCACTGCGCCACCCTAGGCATATACTATTAAGCGTACGACACGAGCTTTCTCCGTGCTCACAGTAATTTGAAGTCTGCAACACTGTTCAGAGGTTTAGTGCAATCTCAACCCAGGTCAGCAATACAACATCAATGTATAATCTGGTATAGAGAATTTCAAAACTCAAAGCATTGGCCCGTATGAAAAGTAAAGATTTAGCGCCTTAGTAGTATTAGATATGTTTTTTTTCATTCATGGGACGTGGGTGGTCACAGGCTGTGGAAGCATTTATTACCCTACCCCAATTGGCTTTGAGAGGGCAGTTAAGAGTCAACCACATTGCTGTGGGTCTGGAGTCACATGTGGGCCAGACCAGGCAACAACAGCAAATTTCCTTCCCTAAAGGCCATTAGTGAACCAGGTGGATTTTTATGACAATCGACAATGGTTTCATGGTCATCATTGGACTTTTAATTCCAGAATTTCACCATCTGCAGTGGCGGGATTTGAACCTGGGCCCCAGAGCATTACTCGGAATCTCTGGTTAACAAGTCCAGTGACAATCCCATTACGCACTGCCTCCCCGACATAAAAGACTTCAATTTATCAGAAAAGGTACAAAAGAAAATCCATATATTCAGCCAAGCAAAAGGACATTCTTAAACATGTTGGAACTTCTAGTTTTAAAAAAATAATTGAAATTAAAACTGACCATTTGCAAAGCAAGCGGTTTATAAGTTTCATGATGCCTGTCCAGTATTTTGCGTTGTGAAAAAAATTCAATCTGGGGATTATATTTTATATAGTGAACCACTGACACATTCAGGGAACTGTATCCATTATCTATGCTGAGAATAATAATGGAGCTTCCAAGAATCAGTTTGGCTTAATTCTGTTGTCCAAGGACACAGATATAGGAGAACAGAATGCAAGATATAGGAGCAAGAGTAGCCAATACTGTCCCTTGAGCCTGCTTCACCATTTAAAAGATTATGGCTGATCGTGAAACTCAACTTTCCATATTTCTTGATTCCCTTAATCCAAAAATCTATCAATCTCACTCTTGAATATCCTCAACAACTGAGCATCCACAGCTCTGAGGCGGAGCATTACATCGATACACAATCATCTGAGTTTCAATTTCTCACACCGGTTTGAAATAGCCATCCCTCTTAACCTGACACACACCAGCCAGGAGAAATAGCTTCTCAAACTACCCTATTAAGCCCTCTCAAAATGGCAGCACTGTGGCGCAGTGGTTAGCAGTGCTGCCTACGGCGCTGAGGACCCAGGTTTGATCCCGGCCCCGGTCACTGTCCCTGTGGAGTTTGCACATTCTCCCAGTGTCTGCGTGGGTTTCACCCCCACAACCGAAAAAGATGTGCAGATTAGGTGGACTGGCCACACCAAATATCCTGTTAATTGGAAAAAAATAATTGGGCACTGTAAATTTATATCTTTAAAAAATCCCTCACAAAATGTTATACCGAGAATCAAATACTAATACAGAAGCTTAATAAGAATTTACATTTGATATATTGAAAATCTTATCTCTCATCCAAGAACAGACAATGCAAAATGAGCCAAAGTTTACAGAATATCGACATGGATGATTAACAGCAGCAGACATAGACAAAACGCTATACAGCCTAATAACTAATACACAGGACTGAGCTGCCAGTAGCAAGAATGTTCTTGCAGGTCCTTTGCAGTTGGTGGTAAACAAACTACCACTGGTTACACAACTTGACAAATATGTACAACAGTGAAGTTTCTTTAGTTAAGAGCTATTTTGTCTTTGAGGTTCCTAGAATTTCCAGTGTAGGAGGCCATTCGGCCTATCGAATCTGCACTGGCCCTTCGAAAGAGCACCCTACTTAAGCCCATGCCTCCACCGTATCCCCATAACCCAGTGATCCCACCTAACCTTTTTGGACACACTAAGGGCAATTTATCATGGCCAATCCACCTAACCTGCACATCTTTGGATTGTGGGAGGAAACCGGAGCACCCGGAGGAAACCCACGCACACACGGGGGGGAACGTGCAGACTCCACAGACAGTGACCCAAGCCGGGAATCGAACATGGGGCCCTGGAGCTGTGAAGCAACTGTGCTAACCACTGTGGTACCATGCTGCCGCGGTTCAAACATTTTTTTAAAATCAAGTAAACAATGGAATAATGTTTCTCAGTTATATTTTCCAATAGATGTTCGGCATATTCAGAAGACAATCATGACTTGACAACTAAATAACAAAGAGGCTGTTGAATATATATTTTAACTGTGATGCAATTCCAAAGATAACCTCAGAGCTCAGCTATTCTGTCATTTAAAGATTAAATGGAGAAGCAGCCTCCATTACAATTGCTTTCGAAATATGTTAAATCAAAGATAAAAATTGTATTTTTGTCACACTGGTACTACAGGGAGAAACGCTGGCCAGGTCACTTCACTATTCTTGCCTGACGCGTGAAAGGATCGTCATGAACCAACTGGGTCGTTACATTTTGTCTATTTCGAAATATGACTTCCGCAAAAAAATGCTGCACTCACTTGACTTCTTCAGGAGGGCAGATTGTTCTCGAATAAAAGATGCAACAATATCAATTGTTGATCGAGAAAATATTATAGCACCAGAAATAAGATTAAATAAAAAGATACTGTAGTCACCTAAGCACCTATTTTAATAGTTCTCCTGTGGGTCCTTTCCCCAGGTCAGCTCTATTCACATTTTTAAAAAAAGTATATATTCCTCCCCATCCCCATGACATTTCTCCTCTCCTTAAAGGTGGTATCGATTATTTGATGAATGCAATTCCACAACTGACTACCATCTCATCCTTACAATTCAGAGTCATAGAATTTTAGAATTCCTACAGTGCAGGAGGCCATTTGGCCCATTGAGTTTGCATTGATCCTCTGTACCTAGGCCCACTACCCCACCCCACCCCGTAATCCCACCCAACCTTTTGGACACTAAGGGGCAATTTATCATGGTCAAGCCATCTACCTGCACATCTTTGGACTGTGGGAGGAAACCGGAACACCCGGAGGAAACCCACGCATACACGGGGAGAAAGTGCAAACTCCACACAGTCACCCAAGGCTGGAATTGAACCCGGGTTCCTGGGGCTGAGGTAGCAGTGCTAACCACTGTCGCACAAATTAAAGACTGAATAGCTATTTGATGTTCCAAGGATGGGATAACCCACTATATAAACAGAAGTCTCCTTTGTTCAAATCAAACATTGTTCGAACATAAAACAGGCATCGCAGAACAGATGCACGAAGCTTAGTTTATTTCACTGACACATTGTTTTACTGATGCACTAATTTACTTGAACTAATTAGGTTAGGAGCAACAAGGAAGTGTTAAGATCATATTTCACATCAACATTAGGTTTTCACATTACAAAGAAAAAACAAGCTGAGGCTAAACAATGATTTGCTCACGATCTCTATTGCCATTTAAAAGTGCAACAGAAGGTCGTGTTTGGGGAAGATACTTCTTTAATGTTAGTTCTTGAGGCGTGAACATTGCTGGCAAGGCCAGCATTTATTGTCCATCCCTAATTGCCCTAGAGAAGGTAAATTGCCTCTTGAACAACTGCAATGCTGTTAGGGAGTTTCAGGATTGGAACCCACAACAATGAAGGGACTGCAACAGTTCCAACTGCATTCCAAATGGTTAAAGTCTGGAATGTACTGCCTGAATGTGTGGTGAAGACAGGTTCTTAAGAATTTTTTTTAGGAATTAGGAGCAGAAGCAGGCAATTCAGCCCTTCGAGTTTGCTCCACCATTCAATCAGATCATGGCTGATCTCTTCCTGATCTCAAAGCCACCTCCCTACCTGTGCCCCATATCGCTTTAACCCATTAAAAAAAAATCAGAAATATATCTTGAAACTATTGAATAATTCAGCCGCCCCTGCACTATGGTGCAGCGAGTTCCACAAATTCACCATCCTCTGCGAGAAGTGCCTCCTCATCAGTTTTAAATCTATCACCTCTCAACATATATCTGAAATGAAAAATGAAATGAAATGAAAATGAATGAAATGAAAATCGCTTATTGTCACAAGTAGGCTTCAATGAAGTTACTGTGAAAAGCCCCTAGTCGCCACATTCAGGCGCCTGTTCGGGGGCCTCTTGTTCTAGATTGCCCCACAGGTGGGGAACATTTGGTCTACATTTACTTTATCAATCCCTTTAGTATTATATACACCTCAATCAGATCCCCTCTCACCCTTCTAAACTCCAGCGAGCATAAGCCCAAACTGTGTTTTAAGTTTTTCCAATTAAGGGCAATTTAGCATGGCCAATCCACCTACCCTGCACATCTTTGTGCAGCAAAAGTGGATAGCACTGTGGCTTCACAGCACCAAGGTCCCAGGTTCGATTCCCCATTGGGTCACTGTCTATGGAGTCTGCATGTTCTCCCAGTGTCTGCGTGGGTTTCCTCCGGGTGCTCCGGTTTCCTCCCACAGTCCAAAGATGTGCAGATTAGGTGGATTGGCCATGATAAATTGCCCTTAGTGTCCAAAAAGGTTAGGTGTGGTTATTGGGTTACGGGGATAGGGTGGAGGTGAGGGCTTAAGTGGGTCCGCGCAGACTCGATGGGCCAAATGGCCTCCTTCTGCATTGTATGTTCTATCTTTGGAGACCCATGCAGACATAGGGAGAATGCGCAAACTCCACACAGACGGTGACCCAGGGCCGGGATCGAACCCAGGTCCTTGGCTCCTGAGGCAGCAGTGCTAACTACTGCACCATGCCACCCCTTGCCCAAATGGTTTAATCTCTCCTCATACGTCAATCCCTTCATCCCAGGAATCAATTTGGTGAACCTCCTCTGAACTGCTTCCATTGCCACCACATTCTTCCTCAAATAAGGTGACCAAAACTGGACACAACTCCAGAAATGGTCTCACCAACACCCTATACTGTTGCAACAATATTTCTCGACTTTTATACTCCAGTCCTTTTGCAATAAATGCCAACATTCCATTTGCCCATTACATTTTGTACCTGCATACAGATTTTCTGGGATTCATGAACAAAGAAACCCAGATCCCTCTGCCCAGATTCATTTTGAATCTGGTTTCCATTTAGATAATAATTTGGCCAACTATTTTTTTCAGCCAAAATGGATAACCGTACACTTATCCACATTAAATCATATCTGCCAAATTTTAGCCCAATCTCCCAGCCTACCTATCCGCCTGTAAAATCTGTATCTCCTCTTCACTGCCTGCTTTTCCACCTATTTTAGTATCATCCACAAAGTTTGCTACGTTACACTCTTTCCCGGCTTGCAGAGGGCAGCACGGTAGCACAGTGGTTAGCACTGTTGCTTCACAGCTCCAGGATCCCAGGTTGGGTTACCGGCTTGGGTCACTTGTCTGTGTGGAGTCTGCATGTTCTCCCCGTGTCTGCGTGGGTTTCCTCCGGATGCTCCGGTTTCCTCCCACAAGTCCCGAAGGAAGTGCTGTCATTTAACCACTCTGCTTTCTGTCAGTCAGACAATCCTCAATCCAATCTAGTATTCTACCCTCAACCCCCTTCAATCTCACCTTCTGGATCAATCTTTTTTGCAGCACCTTGTCAAACACCTTCTGGAAATCTAGATACAGCACATCCACAACTTCCCCATTATCTACCTTGCTGATTAGGTCCTCAAAGCATTCAAAATCAAATAAGACTGTTTTTTCAAAAGGAAGTATGTATTAGCTTATGGGGAGAAAGCAGGAGAATTGCAACAAGCGAATTGCTCATTTGGAGAGGTGATCATAGAATCTACAGTGCAGAAGGAAGCCATTCGGCCCATTGAGTCTGCACCAGCTCTTGGAAAGAGCATCCTACCCAACCCCACACCTCCACCCTATCCCCACAACCCAGTAACCCCACCCAACACGAAGGGAAATTTTGGACACCAAGGGCAATTTAGCATGGCCAATCCACCTAATCTGCACATCTTTGGACTGTGGGAGGAAACCGGAGCACCTGGAGAAAACCCACGCACACACAAGGAGAACGTGTAGACTCCACACAGACAGGGACCCAAGCCGGGAATCGAACCTGGGACCCTGGAGCGGTGAAGCGATTGCGCTAACCACTATGCTACCGTGATTCCGACACGCTGGGCCGAATGGCCTCCCTTTGCCCTGTAATCAGTCAATGAATGTGAAGTCAGGATGATATATGACTAGGAGATCTTGAAGATGGTGGTATGGCTGCATGTATATGCTGCCATTCTTCTTCTAGGTGGTAGAAATTGCTGGGTTAGAAGGTACTGTCAAATAATGGCACCATCATTGAGGTGCTGATCAAGCAAACGGTTTTATCCTGGATGGTTTCAAGCTTCAAGTATTGTTGAAACTGCATTCATCCAGGCAAGTGAAAAGTATTGCATCACAGTCTGGATTGGGCCTGTAGATGGCGGACATGATTTGGGAAGTCAGAAGGTGAGTTTGGAGCATCAGAATCCACAATCTCTGACATGCTTTTGTAGCCACAGTATTGGTATGGTTGGTCCAGTTTATTTCTGGCCAATGGCAACCCCAGGATGTTGTCAGTTGAGAATTAAGCTATGGGATAGCCACTGAATCTCAAGGACAGGTGGTTAGATTTGCTCTTATTGGAGATGGTCATTGTTTAGTGTTTACTTGCCACTCATCAGCTCAAGGTTGGCCAGGACACTGCATGCAGGCAGAGTCTGCTTCAGTACGAGTTGTGAATGTAACTGAACACCGCACAAATATTGTAGAAATATTGCAAGGGTTCAATTTTGCAGGATTCTCTCCAAGCACCAGTAACTTGGAAACAGATCACCCATTTGTTTCCCCAACAAACTAACGTTCAGTGTCATAGCGCAGCCTAAAATATAAAAGCTGGAAAATAAGGAATTTATAGTTAAAGAAACACTGCCATTCTAATGGCAACAGAACATGATTACCTTTATAAAAATTAATCTACTTGACATCAAGATGTAGAAGGTACAAAATAAACGGAAATTGACTTTTGCTAATACTTTGCCATTCTATCAATAGTGTATGTATGCTTATAGCAATCAAAATAGTCCATGTCTTTCAAAACTGTCCTAAAAGACTTGAAAGAGAAAAAAAATTAACTATTTCAATTGTCATTTTTAAATACAAGACAAAAGGAGCTATTTGAACCAATTACTAACTTGCATTTTAATCCAATATATTTTCAAAGCACAGGTGTTTCCTTAGTACAGAGTGACGTAGCTTCTCAGAGCACGAACATGACCAAGAGAAAAACTCCCAATATGCAACTGGAGGGCTGTGTTAAGTCTGTCAATAACTCAGGATGCACTTTAATCAATCTTTTAAATCATGTCATAGCATTCAATAAATACAAAGACAACTAACAGTATCCACTAATTAGGTACAGCTGTACGAGCTACATAAACTAAATAAAAGAGCTACATAAACTAAATAAAAACATACTAGCACAGGTCCTGTGTGCGTCAGTGTTGTTGAAATGCAATACTGTTTAGTGCTCTAATGCCCTGACAAAGAGCAGCAAGATGCATTTCAACTTCCTTGAGTTTGAGAGAAGAGGCCAGACATCCGCTAGTTGACTATTTGGAGTCCCCATGCCCCCCAACCCCGGGCAATCATCCTGCTGCAGGAACAAAACTCCATCTCGAATTTGGATAAAACATCAATGGATCAGATGCTGGTGATCGTACAACTAGAAATTCATTGAATGCGGTTGTTTACAGTTGTGAGGATTCAACTGTGCTCCAAATTTAACTTGTGCTGAACTGACTTGTGCCTGTGAGCACAAAATAGTATCATGACAAAAGTATGCAATTTCCAAGCTGCACATTAGATCATGACACAATGCTCTCAGGCCCAACCTCAAAACAGAATGATGTCACCTTTAAACATGTGGCAGTGCACGGTTACTTAATACTTATTTTCTAATGAATAATTGCTTTTTCAAACAAAATATTATGCCATTGCTATGGATAAAGTGGGAAAATTGTTACATAAAGCAACTTCCAATATCCTTCCCAATAAATTTAAACCTCAATGTGGATTTCCTTCATTTTTAAACACATTCATTTCATAATTGAAAATGTACACAGGATTGAGCTACATTGCTTCTGATCTTTAACCATCTAAATCTTCACCATCTAGTCAGTGCATAGCCACCATCCTTGAGCAATAATTGACAGCTTTCAGCTGTCAGATCACCTTGCTAATATTTTGTAGCAGTATTTTTTCTGAACATGTGTACTTAAATATCTTTTAGGCTAAAAAGTTCAAATCTTTCAATGCCCAAAACATAATATGCTGTCGCCTCTAACCTACAAAATCTCATCCAGAATTTTAAATCTGTTAAATCATTTTAAGCTTAATTTCCATTTAATAGGGATTTTTGCTAATTCTTGCAGGCTTCCACCAACTCTTCATTTGCTCAAGAGGATTTCAAAATCAAACAACTGTACATAGAATCACTGTGCAGGAGGCCAAATCGGCCCATTGAGGCTGCACTGACCCTCTGAAAGAGCACCCTACCTAGGCCAACTTCCCCACCCTATCCCCATAACCCACCTACCCTTTTGGACACTAAGGGCAATTTAGCACGGCCAATCCACCTAACCTGCACATCTTTTGGACTGTGGGAGGAAACCAGAGCACTCGGAGGAAACCCATGCAGACACGGGGTGAATGTACAAACTCTGGACAGTCACCCAAGGTCTGAATTGAACTAGAGTCCCTGGCGCTGTGAAGCAGCAGTGCTAACCACCAAAGGCCTCCTTTGCCCTCCAAAAGTCCCCTTCCACCTTACTTGTTCATAATTCCTGGCATACACCCTTTACTCTTTCAGTTCTGATCTGAAGTGTAGCCTTTCCCTTTGATAATGCCATCAGCCATTGTGGCTTTGTATTCCAAAATCTTTCAAATTACTTTCTTAGTACATTTCTTCCCAACTCTGACACTTCATGTTCCATTACATGCTCCCCCACCCCTGGAGTTTCAGCTATATTATAGGAATAGGTTATTTAGCCCCTTATGCTTTCTCCACCATTCAAAGAGCTCATAGCTGATTTATGATCCAACTCCATATACTCACTATTGCCCTTAATCCCCCTGGCTCACAAACATCTATCAATCCCAGTTTTAAAACTGGTGGTCTAGCATCAATTGCCATTTGCAAAACCAAGTTCTAAATATCCACCGTCCTAATTTCTTTTTTTAAGATTTTTCTTTAAATCTAAAATATTTAAAACAGTCCTTAAAATGTAAAAGCTATAGTTTGGGCCATAATGTTTGTACAGCACTAAATGAAAAGACGGCAAGCTGGCACTAACAGTGAGAAATCAACTAAATCATAGGGCATCGTTGTCTGTACATGGTTAGTTTGTAAAATTCTTAATTTGGGCATTTCAAAAGCATGGCCGTTCAGCCCATCGAGCCTGTTCCACCATTAAATCAGGCTGATCATCTACCCGCATGTCACTTTCCAACGCTATCGCCATACCCCTTGATATAGTTAGTTTCCAGGAATCTATCTATTTTGTCTTGAACACACTCAAATGATTGAGCTTCTGCAACCCCACGGGGTAGAGAATTTCAAAGCTTCAGCACTCTCTGAGTGAAGGAATTCCTCCTGAGTTTGAAATGGCCTACCGCTTATTCTGAGATTATGTCTCCTGGTTCTAGACTTACCAGCCAGAGGAAACATCCAGTCTACATCCACCATTTAAGTTTCAATGAGATCATTCATTCTTTGAAACAGGCCCAATTTCCTCAATCTCTCCTCTCAAGACAATCCTGCCATCACAGGAATCGGTCCATTGCATTCCCTCTGCGGGAATTGTATCCTTCCTTAGATAATCAGGCCAAAACTGTACAGAATACTCCAGGTGCAGTCTCACCAAGGCTCGCTTTAACTGTAGCGAAACATTTTACTTCGGTTCTCAAAATCTCCTTGCAATGAAGTCCAAAGAGTAAAAATACTCTGCCATATTGAAATTAGCACCAATCGCAGTTTTTTCAGCTTTGCACATATTTAGTACTACTGGTACTAGGAGTAAAGAAAAACTGGTTATAGCATCAAGCATTCCCTAAGGAGAGCACGATATACTATCTCCTAACCTGTCCCAACTGTTTCCTTCAACACCAAATGCACGTTATTGCCCTATTATGTATTTTCTTTTCATGTACTTAATGATCTGTTTGAGCTGCTCGCAGAAAAATACTTCTCACTGTACCTCAGTACACGCATCATGAACAAATCCAATCCATCAATTTGGTGCACTCGCCCAACAGTAGGTAACCGTATCAATATTTAGTGACACTGGCAATCTAAAGAATTTTGTGATCCTGTGCCTAACAGAAACTGTTGAATCTAAATATTAAAGATGATGTGGAGATGCCGGCGTTGGACTGGGGTGAGCACAGTACGAAGTCTTACAACACCAGGTTAAAGTCCAACAGGTTTGTTTCGATGTCACTAGCTTTCGGAGCTCTGCTCCTTCCTCAGGAGCAGAGCTCCGAAAGCTAGTGACATCGAAACAAACCTGTTGGACTTTAACCTGGTGTTGTAAGACTTCGTACTCTAAATATTAACGGTCCAGGGGCAACAAACTATTGCCTGAATTCAGAACAATTGCCATTATATCCCTAACTAATTGGCAAATTGCCAAGTGTGAAAGGACCATTGCTAACCTGTATGGATTAGCTGAACATTCAGCCCACATATTGGCGGAAAGAAAGATAATGACTGTTCACATTATGGTTCTTATAAAACTTAAGATAAACCAAATTTCAAGGTGGGTCTAAGTTGCCTCACAAACAGGAATGTCACTAAAGACAGCGCTGGAAAGTAAATGCAAAATCAAACAAACATGAGCTTATTAAATATCCTGGAACATTCACTGGTAGATATTAAAAAACCAAAGATAAACCACATTTCAAGGTGGGTCTAAGTTGCCTCACAAACAGGAATGTCACTAAAGGCAGCAACTGGAAAGTAAATGCAAAATCAAACAAACATGAGCTTATTAAATATCCTGGAACATTAACTGGTAGATATTAAAAAACCAAAGATAAACCACATTCCAAGGTGGGTCTAAGTTGCCTCACAAACAGGAATGTCACTAAAGGCAGCAACTGGAAAGTAAATTCAAAATCAAACAAACATGAACTTATTAAATATCCTGGAATATTCATTGGTACATAATAGATACCACCCATTAATCCTAGTTGTCATGGCCAATTGAAGGATCATTTTTGTTTACTTAAAATCCACATTATTTCAAACTTGTGAAATTAGATAGCTACCTCATATTTGTGGGCACAGCAATTATCATAGCCCAAGAACAAAAACAATAAATACAAGATCCAAGTTGTTAGAGCAGTGATCACATTTATTTGAATAAGAAATTAGTAAATGAATATGACCAAACATGGGACTGGATGAGAAAAGATGGGTTATTTCATTTATAAAGTCTGTTTACCAGAATTTGTAAAATTAGTGCTAAATTACAAAAAAAAGCACTCAAATTTAGAGAGTCACTGACACACAAACATGATACTTATTCTTACGGTGACAAAAAAAAACTTGTTCACAAATTTCACATTCTGACAACCATCTAAATTAAGGAAAACAATACCGTTTCAAAGCAACAATTTACTAAAAATCGGATAATCTGAAATCAAAATAATATTTAACAAAAGGAAAGTTTGCTCAACTTTTGGTTCACATTCAACTGATGCAGTTGCAGAACCGGGGCAGCATGGTGGTTAGCACTGCTGCCTCACAGCACCAGGGACCCGGGTTCAATTCTAGCCTCAGGTAACTGTCTGTGTGGAGTTTGCACTTTCTCCCGTGTCTGCGTGGGTTTCCTCCGGGTGCTCCGGATTCCTCCCACAGTCCAAAGATGTGCAAGTTAGGTGGATTGGCCAAGCTAAATTGCCCCTTTAGAGTCCAAAAGATTAGGTGGGGTTACTGGGATAGAGTACAGACGTGGGGTGCTCTTTCCAAGGGCCGGTGCAGACACGATGGGCTGAATGGCCTCCTTTTGCACTGTAAGTTCTATGATCTATGAATCATATGCTTGCTGGCATAATTTATTTACATAAAAGGATGCAAGAAAAAGATATAGCACTGAACTACTTGAAAACCACTAGTAACAAAGTGTTAAAGCTGAAAAACCAACTTTGGTCAGATACCAAAATGGAGCAACTGGTCGTTTATAGCTTTAAATTTCTTGAGCATTCACTTAGCTTTAATCTTCCTACTTGGGTACGAGTTGTTCTCATTGAACTTGTAGACTTTCTCAACAAAATAGGGTTGTTTTGAATGATACTAAACCCGGAAAAGATGAAGTAGTTGGTGGGGACTACAAATATCTTGGTTTTGGGGGGGGGGGGGGGGATCCAGGGAACATGCTCCCCATCACACAATTTTACATTACAGTTCAACAGATCTTTCCCCGTTTTCGCCCCCCCCCCCGCCCCCTGCACCGCCCCCCTTTGCGACAAACAGCTCCTCAAACATGGCCACGAACAGTCCCCACCTCGTCTTGAAGCCCTTCTTTGAACCCCTCAGTTCATATTTAATCTTTTCCAGACGGAGAAAGTCATACAAGTCTCCTAACCAGGCTGCCACCCCAGGCAGAGTTGCCGACCGTCATTGCATCAAGATCCTTTGCCGGGCCACCAGAGGCGAAGGCCACGACATCAGCCTGCCTCCCCTCCATCAACTCCGCCTTCTGATAACCCGAATATCGCCACCATAGGGTCCGGTCCGACCTCCTCCCCACAATCTTTGTTCGTGTCACGAACACTTCCGCCCAGTATCTCTCCAGCTTCTCCCAGCCCCAAAACGTAAGCATGTGGTTTGCTGGTCCCCTCCCACACTTCTTGCACTCGTCTCCCACTCCCTTGAAGAACAAAGAACAAAGAAATGTACAGCACAGGAACAGGCCCTTCGGCCCTCCAAGCCCGTGCCGACCATACTGCCCGACTAAACTACAATCTTCTACACTTCCTGGGTCCGTATCCTTCTATTCCCATCCTATTCATATATTTGTCAAGATGCCCCTTAAATGTCCCTATCGTCCCTGCCTCCACTACCTCCTCCGGTAGTGAGTTCCAGGCACCCACTACCCTCTGCGTAAAAAACTTGCCTCGTACATCTACTCTAAACTTTGCCCCTCTCACCTTAAACCTATGCCCCCTAGTAATTGACCCCTCTACCCTGGGGAAAAGCCTCTGACTATCCACTCTGTCTATGCCCCTCATAATTTTGTATACCTCTATCAGGTCGCCCCTCAACCTCCTTCGTTCCAGTGAGAACAAACCGAGTTTATTCAATCGCTCCTCATAGCTTATGCCCTCCATACCAGGCAACATTCTGGTAAATCTCTTCTGCACCCTCTCTAAAGCCTCCACATCCTTCTGGTAGTGTGGCGACCAAAATTGAACACTATACTCCAAGTGTGGCCTAACTAAGGTTCTATACAGCTGCAACATGACTTGCCAATTCTTATACTCAATGCCCCGGCCAATGAAGGCAAGCATGCCGTATGCCTTCTTGACTACCTTCTCCACCTGTGTAGCCCCTTTCAGTGATCTGTGGACCTGTACTCCTAGATCTCTTTGACTTTCAATACTCTTGAGGGTTCTACCATTCACTGTATATTCCCTACCTGCATTAGCCCTTCCAAAATGCATTACCTCACATTTGTCCAGGTTAAACTCCATCTGCCATCTCTCCGCCCAAGTCTCCAGACAATCTAAATCCTGCTGTATCCTCAGACAGTCCTCATCGCTATCCGCAATTCCACCAACCTTTGTGTCGTCTGCAAACTTACTAATCAGACCAGTTACATTTTCCTCCAAATCATTTATATATACTACAAAGAGCAAAGGTCCCAGCACTGATCCCTGTGGAACACCACTGGTCACAGCCCTCCAATTAGAAAAGCATCCCTCCATTGCTACCCTCTGCCTTCTATGGCCTAGCCAGTTCTGTATCCACCTTGCCAGTTCACCCCTGATCCCGTGTGACTTCACCTTTTGTACTAGTCTACCATGAGGGACCTTGTCAAAGGCCTTACTGAAGTCCATATAGACAACATCTACTGCCCTACCTGCATCAATCATCTTAGTGACCTCCTCGAAAAACTCTATCAAGTTAGTGAGACACGACCTCCCCTTCACAAAACCGTGCTGCCTCTCACTAATACGTCCATTTGCTTCCAAATGGGAGTAGATCCTGTCTCGAAGAATTCTCTCCAGTAATTTCCCTACCACTGAAGTAAGGCTCACCGGCCTGTAGTTCCCAGGATTATCCCTGCCACCCTTCTTAAACAGAGGAACAACATTGGCTATTCTCCAGTCCTCCGGGACATCCCCTGAAGACAGCGAGGATCCAAAGATTTCTGTCAAGGCCTCAGCAATTTCCTCTCCAGCCTCCTTCAGTATTCTGGGGTAGATCCCATCCGGCCCTGGGGACTTATTTACCTTAATATTTTTTAAGACACCCAACACCTCGTCTTTTTGGATCACAATGTGACCCAGGCTATCTACACCCCCTTCTCCAGACTCAACATCTACCAATTCCTTCTCTTTGGTGAATACTGATGCAAAGTATTCATTTAGTACCTCGCCCATTTCCTCTGGCTCCACACATAGATTCCCTTGCCTATCCTTCAGTGGGCGAACCCTTTCCCTGGCTACCCTCTTGCTTTTTATGTAAGTGTAAAAAGCCTTGGGATTTTCCTTAACCCTATTTGCCAATGACTTTTCATGACCCCTTCTAGCCCTCCTGACTCCTTGCTTAAGTTCCTTCCTACTTTCCTTATATGCCACACAGGCTTCGTCTGTTCCCAGCCTTTTAGCCCTGACAAATGCCTCCTTTTTCTTTTTGACGAGGCCTACAATATCACTCGTCATCCAAGGTTCCCGAAAATTGCCGTATTTATCTTTCTTCCTCACAGGAACATGCCTGTCCTGTATTCCTTTCAACTGACACTTGAAAGCCTCCCACATGTCAGATGTTGATTTGCCCTCAAACATCCGCCCCCAATCTATGTTCTTCAGTTCCCGCCTAATATTGTTATAATTAGCCTTCCCCCAATTTAGCACATTCATCCTCGGACCACTCTTATCCTTGTCCACCAGTACTTTAAAACTTACTGAATTGTGGTCACTGTTACCGAAATGCTCCCCTACTGAAACATCTACCACCTGGCCGGGCTCATTCCCCAATACCAGGTCCAGTACCGCCCCTTCCCTAGTTGGACTGTTTACATATTGTTTTAAGAAGCCCTCCTGGATGCTCCTTACAAACTCTGCCCCGTCTAAGCCCCTGGCACTAAGTGAGTCCCAGTCAATATTGGGGAAGTTGAAGTCTCCCATCACCACAACCCTGTTGTTTTTACTCTTTTCCAAAATCTGTCTACCTATCTGCTCCTCTATCTCCCGCTGGCTGTTGGGAGGCCTGTAGTATACCCCCAACATGGTGACTGCACCCTTCTTATTCCTGATCTCTACCCATATAGCCTCACTGCCCTCTGAGGTGTCCTCTCGCTGTATAGCTGTGATACTCTCCTGAACAAGTAGCGCAACTCCGCCTCCCCTTTTACATCCCCCTCTATCCCGCCTGAAACATCTAAATCCTGGAACGTTTAGCTGCCAATCCTGCCCTTCCCTCAACCAGGTCTCTGTAATGGCAACAACATCATAGTTCCAAGTAGTAATCCAAGCTCTAAGTTCATCTGCCTTACCCGTAATGCTCCTTGCATTAAAACATATGCACTTCAGGCCACCAGACCCGCTGTGTTCAGCAACTTCTCCCCGTCTGCTCTGCCTCAGAGCCACACTGTCCCTATTCCCTAGTTCTCCCTCAATGCTCTCACCTTCTGACCTATTGCTCCCGTGCCCACCCCCCTGCCATACTAGTTTAAACCCTCCCGTGTGACACTAGCAAATCTCGCGGCCAGGATATTTATGCCTCTCCGGTTTAGATGCAACCCGTCCATCTTATACAGGTCACACCTGCCCCGGAAGAGCTCCCAGTGGTCCAGATAACAGAAACCCTCCCTCCTACACCAGCTGTTTAGCCACGTGTTTGTCTGCTCTATCTTCCTATTTCTAGCCTCACTGGCACGTGGCACAGGGAGTAATCCCGAGATTACAACCCTCGAGGTCCTGTCTTTTAACTTTCTGCCTAGCTCCCTGAACTCCTGCTGCAGGACCTCATGCCCCTTCCTGCCTATGTCGTTAGTACCAATATGTACAACGACCTCTGCCTGTTTGCCCTCCCCCTTCAGGATTCCCTCTACCCGTTCGGAGACATCCTGGACCCTGGCACCAGGGAGGCAACATACCATCCTGGAGTCTCTTTCACGTCCACAGAAGCGCCTATCTGTGCCCCTGACTATAGAGTCCCCTATTACTATTACTCTTCTGCGCTTTGACCCTCCCTTCTGAACATCAGAGCCAGCCGTGGTGCCACTGCTCTGGCTGCTGCTGTTTTCCCCTGATAGGCTATCCCCCCCGACAGTATCCAAAGGGGTATATCTGTTCGAGAGGGGGACAACCACAGGGGATTCCTGCACTGACTGCCTGCCCTTTCTGGTGGTCACCCATTTCTCTGCCTGCACCTTGGGTGTGACCACACTTACATAACTGCGATCTATGACGCTTTCCGCCACCTGCATGCTCCTAAGTGCATCCAATTGCTGCTCCAACCGAACCATGCGGTCTGTGAGGAGCTGCAGTTGGGTGCACTTTCTGCAGATGAAGCCATCCGGGACGCTGGAAGCCTCCCGGACCTGCCACATCTCACAGTCAGAGCACAGCACCCCTCTAACTGACATTGCGTCAATTAATTAAAATTAAAATTTGTCTTTTTTTTTTAAATTACAAAGTTACTGTCAACTATCTGTTTCCTAGCACTAGATTTCTAATAGAAATGCGATAGCTAACTATAATATTCTCCGATCTCTGGCTTAGATATCCTCTAAATTATAATTAAGTTATTATGTTTAGTTAGTTCCCAAATACTCAAAAAAATTTAGGTTAGAATCCCAACCAGCCACTCAGGTCACAGCTTTTCTGTGATGTCACTTCAGTTTCCCCCCGACACACACAATTTGAAAAAAAGGTATAAAAGTAAAAATCACTTGCTTACCTTCTGAGATGTTCTCAGGTTCTCTCGCTGACAGAGACTGCTCCTCCACCTCCAATCCTTGACCTGCACAATGCTAATAATATAATAATATAATATGGCACTTACCTTACACCAATGGGTCTCGGGTTTCCTCTCCACCAGAATTTATTGGTTGGGGGGGGGGGGGGGGGGGGGGGGGGGGGAAACTTGCCAGAGGTCGAACTTCCGGTTCCCGCCGAAATCCAAAGGGCTGCTCCTGTAAAGGTAAGTGGTTTTAAACTCACTACTCACCTCCAAGAAGGCCCCTGCGCACCGCTGCCGCCGAAATCCAAAGGGCTGCTCCTGTAAAGGTAAGGTTTTTAAACACACAACTCACCTCCCAGAAGGCCCCTGCGCACCGCTGCCGCCGAAATCCAAAGGGCTGCTCCTGTAAAAGTAAGTGGTTTTAAAGTCGCTACTCACCTCCCAGAAGGCCCCTGCGCACCGCTGCCGCCGAAATCCAAAGGGCTGCTCCTGTAAAGGTAAGGTTTTTAAACACACTACTCACCTCCCAGAAGGCCCCTGCGCACCGCTGCCGCCGAAATCCAAAGGGCTGCTCCTGTAAAGGTAAGTGGTTTTAAAGTCGCTACTCTCCTGCCAGAAGGCCCCTGCGCACCGCTGCCGCCGAAATCCAAAGGGCTGCTCCTGTAAAGGTAAGTGGTTTTAAACTCACTACTCACCTCCAAGAAGGCCCCTGCGCACCGCTGCCGCCGAAATCCAAAGGGCTGCTCCTGTAAAGGTAAGGTTTTTAAACACACTACTCACCTCCCAGAAGGCCCCTGCGCACCGCTGCCGCCGAAATCCAAAGGGCTGCTCCTGTAAAGGTAAGTGGTTTTCAAAGTCGCTACTCACCTCCCAGAAGGCCCCTGCGCACCGCTGCCGCCGAAATCCAAAGGGCTGCTCCTGTAAAGGTAAGGTTTTTAAACACACTACTCACCTCCCAGAAGGCCCCTGCGCACCGCTGCCGCCGAAATCCAAAGGGCTGCTCCTGTAAAGGTAAGTGGTTTTAAACTCACTACTCACCTCCAAGAAGGCCCCTGCGCACCGCTGCCGCCAAAATCCAAAGGGCTGCGAGAACCCGAGAACCCACTCATTCTCACCAGAGTCATATGCACTTTGTGTACCATCTTGAATTGTATCAGGCTCATCCTCGCACACGAGGTCATCACATTAACCCTACATAGCGCCTCGCTCCACACTCCCCAATTTATCTCCCCTCCCACTTCTCCTTATTCTTCACCACTTGCTCACCCTCCTGTTCTCCCAGCCATCCATACATGTCTCTGATCCTGCCCTCCCTTTCCACTTCCAGGAGCAGCAGCTGCTCCTGTAGGGCATACGTCGGAAGCTTGGGAAACTCTTTCCAGACATTCCGGCTAAGTCCCTTATCTGTAAATATCTAAACTCGCTTTCTCTCGGGAGCGCTACACTCTGCTTCAATTCCTCTATACCAGCAAACCTCTCTTCCAGGAATAGATCCCTCACCAGTCCCACTGCTCTCCACTTCCAACACATACCGTCTGCACCCCCCCAGCTCAAATCAGTGGTTTTCGCACAACGGCATTAACACCGATATCCCCTTTATCCTAAAATTCCTCCTCAACTGGTTCCATACCTTCACTGTGGATTGCACCACTGGGCTCTCCGTATATCTCCAGTGGAAACACGGTCACCATAGCCCTCAGGCTGGAATTCCTACAGGATTCTTCTTCCATCCTAACCCATTCTGTTCCCTCGCCTTCCCCACCATGGGACCAATATCCTAGCAGGAGCTTTTGCTATTAGTTCTGTAGGGGAGTATTGAAACTAGAGTGGCAGGTGGTGTGAGATCCCAGGAGTAGGATTTGATAGTTCAAAGTTAGATCAAGAAAATGGAGGCAGAACTTTAGCTAGCGATGTAGAAGATGTAATGATAGACTTGGAATTACAGGAGAAGCAAAGTGTTTTTTAAAAAGTGCCCAGCAAGGGAAAATGGTGAGGTTAAACTGTTTGTACTTCAATGCAGGAGTATTACAAACAAGGTAGACGAGTTAAGGAGCACAGGTAGACATATGGCAGCAGGGTGTCATTGCTATAACGGAAAATTCTTGGCTAAAGGAGGGGCAAAATTGACAGTTCAATATCCCTGTTCAGGCAGGACATAGGGAGATAAAAAAAGAAGGGAGAGTAATGGTTAAGGAATCCATTCCAGTTGTGAGAAAGAGTGATATACTAAACGGGTCAACAAATGAGACTTTATGGGTTGAACTTAGAAATACAAAAGGGGCAGTCACACTACTGGGAATAATCTATAGACCCCCAAATTGTGAAAGGAGATAGAAAAGCAAATATGTAGGCAAATTGCTGCCTCCAAGAACAAGAGGTCAATAATAGTAGGAGACTTTAATTATCCCAATATAAATTCTGCACTGTAAATTCTATATAATATAAACTGGCATTCAAACAATACAAGGGGAACTGAGGGAGAAAATTTCATGTAGTGCGTCCAGGAAACATTTTTCATCCAATTAGTGACAAACCCAACAAGAGGAGATGCAATTCTAGACCTAGTCTTGGGGAACGAAGAAGGGCAAGTGGTGAAGTGACAGTTGGTGACCATATCGGGGATAGTGATCATAATTCAGTCGGATTCAGTATTACCATGGAAAAGGACAGAGATAAAGCAGGAGTAAAAATTTTGAAGTGGAGGAAGGCACATTTTGTAGAAATGAGATGGGATTTGGCAGAGGTGGACTGGCCAGCACTGCTAGAGGATAAACCTTTGGAAACCAGTGGGAAGCACAAAAAGGAGTGATCCTAAAGGTGAAAAGTAGACATGCCCCCTCCAAAAGTGGTACTGCCAAATCTAGAATCCCCTGGTTGTCAAGGGGAATACAGGGAAAGATCAAACAGAAAAAGAAAGCGTACGATAGGCATAAAGAAATAAACACTGCAGATAGCCTGGATGAGGATAGAAAGTACAGGGACAAAGTCAAACAGCATATCAAAGAGAGGGCATGTAAAAAGATTAGCAAGTAAAGTTAAAGAAAACCCAAAGATGGTTTACCAATATATTAATAGTAAACGGTTGTTAAGGAAAAAGTAGGGCCTATCAGATATGAAGAGGGGAATTTGGTTGTGTCGATGCAGAGGCTGTGGGAAGGGTTTTAAACAAATATTTTATCTCCGTGTTTACAAAGGGAAATGGATGATGCAGATATAGTAGTACAGTAGGAACATTGAGAGATACTGGATGGGATAACTCGAAGGATTCAAATCCTTGAAAGTTGATAAAGTCACCAGGGCCAGATGGATTGTTTCCGAGGGCTACTGAAGGAGGTCAAGGAGGAGACAGCAGATGCTTGGAGGATGATTCACCAATCCTCACTGGACACAGGGGACGTACCAGAGGACAGGAGAAATGCAAACGTGGTTCCATTGTTCAAAAAGCAATCGAAGAAAATGCCGAACAACTATAGGCCAGTTAGTCTTACGCCAGTGGTGAGCAAATTAGTAGAATCAATCTGGAGAGATAGGAATAAACTGTCACATAGAAAGGCATAGACTAGTCAGGGATAGTCAGCATGGATTTGTTAAAAGGTCTCGCCTCACAAATTTGATCGAATTCTTTGAGGAAGTGACAAGAAGGGCTGATGAAGATAGTTCAGTGGATGTGGTGTATATGGATTTTAGCAAAGCATTTGACAAAGTCCCCCATGGCAGATTGGTCAAGGAAGTGAAAGCCTCTGGGATACAGGGCAATGTGGCAAACTGGATAAAAAGTTGGCTTAGTAACAGGAAATAAAGGGTGATGGTCGAATGCTATCCTTCCAACTGGAAAGGCGTTTCAAGTGGTGTTCCACAGGGCTCGGTGTTGGGACCCTTACTGTTTGTGTCATATATTAACGATTTGGACGTGGGGAGCATTATTGGGAAATTTGTAGATAACACCAAGATTGGCCGATTGGTGGACAGTGTAGAGGACAGCTATAACCTCCAAGCGATACAGACAGATTGGTGGAGTGAGTGATACAGTGGTAGATGGAATTTAACACATAGAAGTGTGAGGTCATGCTTTTAGGGAAGTCGAACAGTTTAGGGAGTACACATGCTAGAACCAGGGGACATAGATTCAAGATAAAGTGGCCGGTGTAGAGGAGATATGAGGAAAAACATGAGGGTAGTAGGAGTATGGAATTCACTGCCCGAGTTGGTGGTGGAGGCAGAGACCCTAAACTCTTTATAAAGGTACCTGGATCTGCACCTTAAGACCATAAGACATAGGAGCGGAAGTAAGGCCATTCGGCCCATCGAGTCCACTCCACCATTCAATCATGGCTGATTTCAACTCCATTTACCCGCGCTCTCTCCATAGCCCTTAATTCCTCGAGAAGTCAAGAATTTATCAACTTCTGTCTTAAAGACACTCAACGTCCCGGCCTCCACCGCCCTCTGTGGCAATGAATTCCACAGATCCACCACTCTGGCTGAAGAAATTTCTCCTCATCTGTTCTAAAGTGACTCCCTTTTATTCTAAGGTTGTGCCCCCGGGTCCTAGTCTCCCCTGCTAATGGAAACAACTTCCCTACATCCACCCTATCTAAGCCATTCATTATCTTGTAAGTTTCTATTAGATCTCCCCTCAACCTCCTAAACTCCAATGAATATAATCCCAGGATCCTCAGACGTTCATCGTATGTTAGGCCTACCATTCCTGGGATCATCCGTGTGAATCTCCGTTGGACCCGCTCCAGTGCCAGTATGTCCTTCCTGAGGTGTGGGGGCCCAAAATTGCTCACAGTATTCTAAATGGGGCCTAACTAATGCTTTATAAAGCTTCAGAAGTACATCCCTGCTTTTATATTCTAAGCCTCTTGAGATGAATGACAACATTGCATTTGCTTTCTTAATTATGGACTCAACCTGCAAGTTTACCTTTAGAGAATCCTGGACTAGGACTCCCAAGTCCCTTTGCACTTCAGCATTATGAATTTTGTCACCGTTTAGAAAATAGTCCACGCCTCTATTCTTTTTTCCAAAGTGCAAGACCTCACACTTGCCCACGTTGAATTATCAGCCATTTCTTGGACCACTCTCCTAAACTGTCTAAATCTTTCTGCAGCCTCCCCACCTCCTCCATACTACCTGCCCCTCCACCTATCTTTGTATCATCGGCAAACTTAGCCAGAATGCCCTCAGTCCCATCATCTAGATCGTTAATATATAAAGAGAACAGCTGTGGCCCCAACACTGAACACTGTGGGACACCACTCGTCACCGGTTGCCATTCCGAAAAAGAACCTTTTATCCCAATTCTCTGCCTTCTGCCTGACAGCCAATCGTCAATCCATGTTAGTACCTTGCCTCGAATACCATGGGCCCTTATTTTACTCAGCAGTCTCCCGTGAGGCACCTTATCAAAGGCCTTTTGGAAGTCAAGATAGTAAACATCCATTGGCTCTCCTTGGTCTAACCTATTTGTTATCTCTTCAAAGAACTCTAACAGGTTTGTCAGGCACAGCCTCCCCTTACTAAATCCATGCTGACTTGTCCTAATCCGACCCTGCACTTCCAAGAATTTAGAAATCTCATCCTTAACAATGGATTCTAGAATCTTGCACAACAACCGAGGTTAGGCTAATTGGCCTATAATTTTCCATCTTTTTCCTTGTTCCCTTCTTGAACAGGGGGGTTACAACAGCGATTTTCTAATCCTCTGGTACTTTCCTGACTCCAGTGACTTTTGAAAGATCATAACCAACGCCTCCACTATTTCTTCAGCTATCTCCTTTAGAACTCTAGGATGTAGCCCATCTGGACCCGGAGATTTATCAATTTTTAGACCCTCTTAGTTTCTCTAGCATTTTCTCCTTTGTGATGGCTACTATATTCAACTCTGTCCCCTGACTCTCCGGAATTGTTGGGATATTACTCATGTCTTCTACTGTGAAGACTGACGCAAAGTACTTATTCAGTTCCTCAGCTATTTCCTCGTCTCCCATCACAAAATTACCAGCGTCATTTTGGAGCGGCCCAATGTCAACTTTTGCCTCCCGTTTGTTTTTAATGTATTTAAAGAAACTTTTACTATCATTCCTAATGTTACTGGCTAGCCTACCTTCAAATTTGATCCTCTCTTTCCTTATCTCTCTCTTTGTTATCCTCTGTTTGTTTTTGTAGCCTTCCCAATCTTCTGACTTCCCACTACTCTTTGCCACATTATAGGCTTTCTCTTTTGCTTTGATGCATTCCCCAACTTCCTTTGTCAGTCATGGCTGCCTAATCCCCCCTTTGATAACCTTTCTTTTCTTTGGGATGAACCTCTGTACTGTGTCCTCAATTACTCCCAGAAACTCCTGCCATTGCTGTTCTACTGTCTTTCCCACTAGGCTCTGCTCCCAGTCGATTTTCGTCAGTTCCTCCCTCATGCCCCTGTAGTTACCTTTATTTAACTGTAACACCTTTACATCTGATTCTACCATCTTTCTTTCAAATTGGAGATTGAATTCTACCATATTATGATCACTGCCTCCTAAGTGCTCCCTTACTTTAAGATCTTTAATCAAGTCTGGCTCATTACATAACACTAAGTCCAGAATGGCCTGTTCCCTCGTGGACTCCATCACAAGCTGTTCCAAAAAGCCCTCCTATAAACATTCAATGGTTCCCTTGGTTCCCTTTCCTTGGGTCCACTGGCAGTATTATTTACCCAGTCCACCTGCATATTGAAGTCCCCCATGATCACTGTGACCTTGCCTTTCTGACATGCCTTTCTATTTCGTGGTGCATTTTGTGCCCTGGTCCTGACCACTGTTAGGAGGCCTGTACATAACTCCCATTATGGTTTTTTTGCCTTTGTGATTCCTCAACTCTACCCACACAGACTCCACATCATCCGACCCTACGTCGTTTAGTGCTATTGATTTAATTTCATTCCTAATTAACAAGGCAGCCCCGCCCCCTCTGCCCACCTCTCTGTCTTTTCGATAGGTTGCGAATCCCTGGATGTTTAAATGCCAGTCCTGAACCCCCTGCAACCATGTATCTGTGATGCCTACCACATCATACCTGCCAGTCACAATCTGGGCCACAAGCTCATCTACCTTGTTCCGTACACTGCGTGCATTTAAATATAGCACCTTTAATTCTCTACTGACCGTCCCTTTTTGTTTTCTTAGTGTGGTGGACCTTGGTTTACTGAGCCTTTCCATACACTGTGTCATATTTTGTGAGATGGGGACAATCGTAACCTCTCTTGAGTTTTGTCTGTTCGCGTTTTTTTTTATTCCTAAGCAGTTCACCTCTTGGTTCCCTGACTTTCCCTTCCCCCCCCCCCCCCCCCCATCTTTAGTTTAAAGTCCTATCGACCACCCTATTTACTCTTTTCGCCAGAACACTGGTCCCAGCTCGGTTCAGGTGGAGACCATCCCAACGGTATAGGTCCCCCCTGTCCCAAAACTTAAGTGCCCTAAGCTATGGACCAGGTGCAGGAAGGCAGGGTTAGGAAGAGCACCTGGAGAGTATCCTTTTCGGTTTGGGGTCGGAAGAGGGTAGTAGGTCTGGCATATATGGACCGATTTCAGTGGAGAATCAAGAAGGGGTGAGGCGAAATGGGAGTAGGAGCATGGGCCACTGTTGGAGTAGGTGTGGAGTGAGGCCCTTCGCAGGGTGAATGCCACATCATCGTATGAGAGGCTGAGCCTGATCCTGATCCAACTCACACAGTGGGTGTTTAGGACGCACTTTACTAAAGCCAGAATGAGTTGTTTCTCTGCGGGGCCCGAGGATAGATGCAAGCGCTGTTCAAGAAGGCCCGCTAATCACACGCACATGTTCTGGTGCTCGTGGTTTCTGGATCTCTCTTTTCAGCACCACGGTGGCGATCCTGACATTGAGCTGGAGCCCAGCTCTTTGGTGGCTATATTTGGGGTTTCCGACTTTTCAGAGGTGCGCAGGGGTGCGAGCCCTGGCCTTCGCCTCGCTGATTGCAAATCCTGTTGGGGTGGAGGCTGGTGATGCCACCTAGTGCCTTGGTGTAGCTAGGTGCCTGAATGGAGTAGCTAGGTGCCTGAATGGAGTTTTTGCACCTTGATACGATCAAATACATTGGGGGGGGGGGGGGGGGGGGTGTCAATCGAAGGGTTCTACTGGTGATTGCAAATGTTTATATTGTATTTCAAGGAATTGGTCACTGTTAGCAGTTGGGGGAAGTGAGGGAGGAGCAATGGGAGAGGAGCTTGTTGACTTTTTAAAAAAAAAATATTTGTATTTCTTGTACTTGTCATATTTTTTGCTATAAATTGACACAAGCTTAAAAATATATATATTTTTTTAAAGTACAACCACCATGTTTTGCTTAGCCATACCACATTTTCAGTATGCAATCAGGCAATTTGACCCAAACAGTTCATGTCTTGATTGACACCAAACAGCCACCTCCCCCATTCTTATCTGACCTTATCAACATATCCTTTTATTCTTTCCTCCCTCGAGTCCTTATCTAGCTTCCCTTCAACTGCTGCATGTGGTTAGCAAGTTTCTTATGCCAACAACACTGGCTGGGAGGATTCTGCCTGAATTCTTATACACAGTGGACTGCAACTTTATGTTTATGATCCTTTGTTTTGAACACTACCACTCACTCATTTTGTGCGGTGCAGCGTTTAGCACTGCTGCCCTCACCGCACCCAGGTTCGATTATGGCCTCGGGTGACAGCCTGCGTGGAGCCTGCATGTTCTTCGTGTCTGCATGGGGATTCCTCCCACAGTCCAAAGATGTGCAGGGTTAGGTGGAATGGCCATGCTAAATTGCCCTTGGTGTCCAAAAAGAGTAGGTGGGGTTACGGGACAGGGTGGAGGCGTGGGCCGATGTAGGGTGCTCTTTCCAAGAGTTGGTGCAGACTCGATGGGCCGAATGGCCTCCTTCTGTACTGTAAATTCTATGAGTCCAAAGATGTGCGGTCAGGTGAATTGGCCGCGATAGGTTGCGCCTCAAGGTGTCCAAGGACACGCAGGATGCTCTTGCGGAGGGGTCGGCGCGGACCTGATGGGCCGAACGGCCTTCTTCTGCACGGGGGGGGGGGGGGGGGGGGGGGGGGGGAGGTGTCCTGGGACTCACCGGCCGCCACAAACAACAGCACCGTCTGGCAGGCGGAATTCTCTCGCGCCTCCACCGACTCGAATTAACGTCCTTCCTCAATCCCATCATCATAGAATCACAGAATTTACAGAGCCATTTGGCCCATCGAGTCTGCACTGCCCCTTAGAAACAGCACCTACCCAAGCCCCTACCTCCATCCTATCCACGTTAACCCCACCTAACCATTTTATTTGGACCACTAAGGGGCATTTATCACGGCCAATCCACGTAACCTGCACATCTTTGGACTGTGGGAGGAAACCGGAGCACCCGGAGGAAATCCACGCAGACACGGGGAGAACGTGCAGACTCCGCACGAACAGTGACCCAAGCCGGGAATCGAACCCGGGACCCTGGAGCGGTGAGGCGACTGTGCTAACCACTGTGCTGCCCCATCAGGGTCAAGTCAGCTCAGACTGGGGTGGGAAAGGTGGTCCCAGGTGCCCATGGGCTTGGAGGAAGGGGTAGAGCTGGCTGGTGGCGATTGAGCCGGAGGATCACCACACCTCAGACCGGGGGGGGGGGGGAGGCGGGGTGGCACGAGAGAATCAGCCGGTTCAAGCGTCTTTTCATTGTTTTTTTTTGAGGGGGTGAGGGAGATAATCTAAAAGCGCCCTGCGTTCAAAAAATTAGAGAGAACACTCCCACCCTGCGTGGAAGCATCCCGAAGTGTTGCTATGGACGGTGAATACGGTGTTGGGCGGGCGGAGGAAGAGGCTGGTGACAGTTTAACGGCTCTCCGTTCTAGAACGTTTGGGGGGGGGGGGGTGGTTTCAACCCACCCCTCCTCGCGTGCGGCTCCACCGCGCGGAGATTTGGAACGTTCGGCCCGGTTTAAATCCCCCCCCCATCCCCCTTTAAATACCCTCGCGCCGCCGACGCCACCTTTACCTTCGGCATCAGCTCTTCCACGGTCACCTGGTAGCGGCCCACCGCGTACACCTTCCCCTGGAAGGACGACCAGCCGCCGCCGCCGCCCGATTGTCCGGCCGCTCCCCCCTACGGCCACCGCACCTTCCTCCGGGCGTCGAAAAACTCTTCATCCCCGCCGCCCCGATGTGTGTCCGTGAGGAGGAGAGATACCGGCGGCTTTTCCTCCTGACGCTGCTGCCCCGCCAACCTCTCAGAGCCGCCTCGCCCACGGGGGGTCGGGTAGGTGCTCTCAGTTGTTGTTGTTGTTGTTGTGTGTGTCAGTCGAGCGGCGCATCGCCCGCTCTTCTCCGCCGCCGGTTACCTGGCGGACTGAGCGAGCCAGCGTCAGGGACAGGGGAAAAAAAAGACATGCGGCAGGCGGCAGCCCCGCCCGCCCCAGGACAGGACAGGAAAGCCCCGCCCTCCGGGACCGGAAATACCCGCCTCCCGGGACCGAAAATACCTGCCCCCTCAACCCCCCCAACAACCACCGGGACCGGAAATCCCCCCCCCCAAACCGGGACCGGAAATCCCCCCCCCAAAACCGGGACCGGAAATCCCCCCCCCCAAATCGGGACCGGAAATCGCCCCCCCCCCCAAACCGGGACCGGAAATCGCCCCCCCCCCCAAAACCGGACCGAAATCCCCCCCCCCCAACCGGGACCGGAAATCCCCCCCCCCCCCCCAAACCGGGACCGGAAATCGCGCCCCCCAAACCGGGACCGGAAATCCCCGCCCCAACCACCACCACCGTGACCGGAAATCCCCGCCCCACACCAGCCATCGGGGCCGGAAATAACCCACACCCACCTACCACCGTGACCGAAATCCCCCGCCACACCAGCCATCGGGGCCGGAAATACCCACACCCACCTACCACCGTGACCGGAAATCCCCGCCCCCCAACCACCACCACCGTGACCGGAAATCCCCGCCCCACACCAGCCATCGGGGCCAGAAATACCCACCCACACCAGCCATCGGGCCAGAAATACCCACCCCCACCTACCACCGTGACCGGAAATCCCCGCCCCCCCCCCCCATCCACCACCGTGACCGGAAAGCCCCCCACCACCGGTGACCGGAAAGCCCCCCACCACCGGGACCGGAAATCCCCACCCACCACCGGGACCGGAAAGCCCCCCCCCCCCCCACCAACCACCGTGACCGGAAATGCCCGCCCCCCCACCCACCACCGTGACGAAATCCCCGCCCCCCCATCCACCACCGGGACCGGGAAAGCCCCCCCCCCCCCCACCACCGGGACTGGAAATCCCCGCCCCCCCCACCCACCCACCCAACCATCAGCAGGACCGGAAATCTCTGACCCCCCACCAACCACTGGGACTGGAAATTCCCACCCCTTCCTGATCAGACCCTTGCTCAGGCCCGTGCCGGGGGAGCCGGAAGGAGGAGTTGCTCAGGCCCTCCGGGAGGGTTTCTCCAGTCTCGTCTGGGACGGAAAATCTGAAGTCCCGGCCCAAACTCTTGGGTTGGATTCTACCAGGGGGATGGAACCGATGTAGGAAGTCAGTGGGGACAGAAACCAAAGGCAGGAAGGGAGAGTGTGTAAAGCATGACCAGAGAAAGCAGGGCAGAGAGCAAGGAAGGTCTACATTAAACTGCATTTATTTCAATGCAAGGGGCCTGACGGGCAAAGCGGATGAACTCAGGGCATGGACGGGCACATGGGACTGGGATATTATAGCTATGACTGAAACATGGCTAAGGGAGGGGCAGGACTGGCAGCTCAATGTTCCGGGGTACAGATGCTATAGAAAGGATAGAACAGGAGGTAAGAGAGGAGGGGGAGTGGCGTTTTTGATTAGGGAGAACATCACAGCAGTACTTAGAGGGGATATATCCGAGGGTTCGCCCACTGAGTCTATATGGGTGGAACTGAAAAATAAGAAGGGAGAGATCACCTTGGTAGGACTGTACTACAGGCCCCCAAATAGTCAGCGGGAAATTGAGGTGCAAATATGTAAGGAGATTACAGATAGCTGCAAGAATAATAGGGTGGTAGTAGTAGGGGACTTTAACTTTCCCAACATTGACTGGGACAGCCATAGCATTAGGGGCTTGGATGGAGGGAAATTTGTTGAGTGTATTCAGGAGGAATTTCTCATTCAGTATGTGGATGGACCGACTAGAGAGGGGGCAAAACTTGACCTCGTCTTGGGAAATAAGGAAGGGCAAGTGACAGAAGTGCTAGTGAGGGATCACTTTGGGACAAGTGACCATAATTCCATTAGTTTTAAGATAGCTATGGAGAATGATAGGTCTGGCCCAAGAGTTAAAATTCTTAATTGGGGCAAGGCCAATTTTGATGGTATCAGACAGGAACTTGCAGAGGTAGATTGGGGGAGACTATTGGCAGACAAAGGGACGGCTGGTAAATGGGAGGCTTTTAAAAATGTGTTAACCAGGGTGCAGGGTAAGCACATTCCCTTTAGAGTGAAGGGCAAGGCTGGTAGAAGTAGGGAACCCTGGATGACTCGAGATATTGAGACTCTGGTCAAAAAGAAGAAGGAGGCATATGACGTACATAAGCAACTGGGATCAAGTAGATCCCTTGAAGAGTATAGAGATTGTCGAAATAGAGTTAAGAGGGAAATCAGGAGGGCAAAAAGGGGACATGAAATTGCTTTGGCAAATAATGCAAGGGAGAATCCAAAGAGATTCTACAGATACATAAAGGGGAAAAGAGTAACTAGGGACAGAGTAGGGCCTCTTAAGGATCAACAAGGGCATCTATGTGCGGAGCCACAAGAGTTGGGTGAGATCCTGAATGAATATTTCTCATCGGTATTCACGGTGGAGAAAGGCATGGATGTTAGGAAACTAAGGGAAATAAATAGTGATGTCTTGAGAAGTGTGCATATTACAGACGAGGAGGTGCTGGAAGTCTTAAAGCGCATCAAGGTAGATAAATCCCCGGGACCTGATGAAATGTATCCCAGGATGTTGTGGGAGGCTAGGGAGGAAATTGCGGGTCCCCTAACCGAGATATTTGAATCATCGGCAGCCACAGGTGAGGTGCCTGAAGATTGGAGAGTGGCGAATGTTGTGCCCTTGTTTAAGAAGGGCAGCAGGGAAAAGCCTGGGAACTACAGACCGGTGAGCCTAACGTCTGTAGTAGGTAAGTTGCTAGAAGGTATTCTGAGAGACAGGATCTACAAGCATTTAGAGAGGCAAGGACTGATTCGGGGCAGTCAGCATGGCTTTGTGCGTGGAAAATCATGTCTCACAAATTTGATTGAGTTTTTTGAGGGAGTGACCAAGAAGGTAGATGAGGGCAGTGCAGTAGACGTTGTCTACATGGACTTTAGCAAAGCCTTTGACAAGGTACCGCATGGTAGGTTGTTGCAGAAGGTTAAAGCTCACGGGATCCAGGGTGAGGTTGCCAATTGGATTCAAAATTGGCTGGACGACAGAAGGCAGAGGGTGGTTGTAGAGGGTTGTTTTTCAAACTGGAGGCCTGTGACCAGTGGTGTGCCTCAGGGATCGGTGCTGGGTCCACTGTTATTTGTGATTTATATTAATGATTTGGATGAAAATTTAGGAGGCATGGTTAGTAAGTTTGCAGATGACACCAAGATTGGTGGCACAGTGGATAGTGAAGAAGGTTATCTAGGATTGCAACGGGATCTTGATCAATTAGGCCAGTGGGCCGACGAATGGCAGATGGAGTTTAATTTAGATAAATGTGAGGTGATGCATTTTGGCAGATCGAATCAGGCCAGGACCTACTCAGTTAATGGTATGGCGTTGGGGAGAGTTATAGAACAAAGAGATCTAGGAGTACAGGTTCATAGCTCCTTGAAGGTGGAGTCGCAGGTGGACAGGGTGGTGAAGAAGGCATTCGGCATGCTTGGTTTCATTGGTCAGAACATTGAATATAGGAGTTGGGACGTCTTGTTGAAGTTGTACAAGACATTGGTACGGCCACACTTGGAATACTGTGTGCAGTTCTGGTCACCCTATTATAGAAAGGATATTATTAAACTAGAAAGAGTGCAGAAAAGATTTACTAGGATGTTGCCGGGACTTGATGGTTTGAGTTATAAGGAGAGGCTGGATAGACTGGGACTTTTTTCCCTGGAGCGTAGGAGGCTTAGGGGTGATCTTATAGAGGTCTATAAAATAATGAGGGGCATAGATAAGGTAGATAGTCAACATCTTTTCCCAAAGGTAGGGGAGTCTAAAACTAGAGGGCATAGGTTTAAGGTGAGAGGGGAGAGATTCAGAAGGGCCCAGAGGGGCAATTTCTTCACTCAGAGGGTAGTGAGTGTCTGGAATGGGCTGCCAGAGGTAGTAGTAGAGGCGGGTACAATTGTGTCTTTCAAAAAGCATTTAGATAGTTACATGGGTAAGATGGGTATAGAGGGTTATGGGCCAAGTGCGGGCAACTGGGACTAGCTTAATGGTAAAAACTGGGCGGCATGGACTGGTTGGGCCGAAGGGCCTGTTTCCATGCTGTAAACTTCTATGATTCTATGATTCTATGATTCTACTGCCTGCTGCAAGATCACCAAGGGCTTGACACGGACAGTGGCAAAGCCCATTGACCTCGGGCAGGATTCTCTGGTCGCCGGGCGGGCGTGGCCAGAGAATCCCTCCCCTCCCACGCGGGATCGGTAAATTTGGGCCTTCTTATGAGGTCGCCCTCGGTAGATGAGAAGGATGTGTAATTCGGTGGAGTCATAAGCCGTAGGAGCAGAATTAGGCTATTCGGCCCATCGAGTCTGCTCCGCCATTCAATCATGGCTTATGTGCTTCTCATCCCCATTCTCCTGCCTTCTCTTCTCCCCATGACATACCGGTACATATCCAGTGATGTACTGGGACCCCCCCATTTGAGGGTGAGATTTTCCAGCATCGCCACCCCTTCCCCGGCACCAGCGGGCAGGTTGGGAGATTCTGGAGAGCTGCATGGCTTTGCTGGATTAGCATGGCTCCGCCATCATTGAAGAAGACTGATGCCGGCTGAGTTGTAGATGAAGCTGAACTGGGCTAGCATAAATACTGTGAGTCTGATCAGCAGGTCAGAGGCTAGGAACCCTGTGGCGATTAACTCACCAAAGTCTGTCCGCCATCCGCAAAGCAGAAGTCAGGAGTGTAATGGACAACTCCCCATGTGCCTGGATGAGTGCAGCTCCAGCAACAGTCAAGAAGTTCAACACCATCCGGACAAAGCAGTCCGTTTGATTGACACCTCATTCACCAACATTCACTCTCTTCACCACTGTTGCACAGTAGCAGCCTTGTGTACCATCTACGAGATGCTTTGCAGGAACACTCCAAGGTGCCTTAGTCAGGACCTTCAAAACCCACTACCAACTAGAAGGGCAAGAGCAGCAGACATATGGGAACACCACCACCTGGAAGTTCCCCTCCCAAGCCACTCACCATCCTGATTTGGAAATATATTTCCCTGCAGCACGGTAGCATTGTGGATAGCACAATTGCTTCACAGCTCCAGGGTCCCAGGCTCGGTTCTGGCTTGGGTCACTGTCTGTGCGGAGTCTGCACGTCCTGCCCGTGTGTGCGTGGGTTTCCTCCGGGTGCTCCGGTTTCCTCCCACAGTCCAAAGATGTGCAGGTTAGGTGGATTGGCCATACTAAATTGCCCTTTGTGTCCAAAATTCCCCTTAGTGTTGGGTGGGGTTACTGGGTTATGGGGATAGGGTGGCGGTATTGACCTTGGGTAGGGTGCTCTTTCCAAGAGCCGGTGCAGACTTGATGGGCCGAATGGCCTCCTTCTGCACTGTAAATTCTATGATATTGTTGTTTCTTCACTGTCGATGTGCCCAATTAGTGTAGGAAGACAGTACATCACATGGATGGATCTGTTTGCCAACTAATGGCTGGAGTGCGGGGGCAAGTCATGTGATGAAATCTCCAGGAATACATTGAGTTACAGTTGGCAACCCTCGCCTCACAGTGGCTTAGGCTCATAGCACTGGTGGGTACACTCCACCCATTATCCACCTGGAGTTAAATTAAATAAGTGCACTCTTTTGGTTATGACACTATGGGCGCAATTCTCCGGAAACATTTCCAAGTTCATTTGTGAGGGGTTTTTCAGGGAATTTCCTGCCGGCTAGTTCCCCACTGCTACTGAATGACACTTAGTCACTTTTTTGGGCCCAGGGGAGTTTCTCACCGGTTTAGCCCACACTTAGAATTTTTTTTTAGCACTGGGGAGCTGAACTCAGAGATCGGGCTGCCATTTTTAAAGGGATTGTTACCAGAAAATAAAAGGAAGGGACAGAACATGTGAAAGTAATGAAGCACCAAGGAATTAGACAAGAGTAGGGAAGTTTGATAATAGAAGAAACCTAAAGGCTTTGTGGCTGAATGAACAAAGCATTCGGAACAAAATTAATGCATCAACCGCACAAATAGAAACAAAGGGGTATGATTTGGTGGCGATTACTGAGACATGGTTAGAAGGTGACCAGTTCTGGGAGTTGAATAACCAAGGTAGACTAGAAGGGCTTGAGGTTCATAAGGAGGAGGTGTTAGCAATTCTGGAAAGTGTGAAAATAGATAAGTCCCTGGGCCGGATCGGATTTATCCTAGGATTCGCTGGGAAGCTAGGGAGGAGATTGCTGAGCCTTTGGCTTTGATCTTTAAGTCATCTTTGTCTGCAGGAATAGTGCCAGAAGACTGGAGGATAGCAAATGTTGTCCCCTTGTTCAAGAAGGGAAGTAGAGACAACCCCGGTAACTATAGACCAGTGAGCCTTACTTCTGTTGTGGGCAAAATCTTGGAAAGGTTTATAAGAGATAAGATGTATAATCATCTGGAAAGGAATAATTTGATTAGAGATAGTCAACACGGTTTTGTGAAGGGTAGGTCGTGCCTCACAAACCTTATTGAGTTCTTTGAGAAGGTGACCAAACAGGTGGATGAGGGTAAAGCAGTTGATGTGGTGTATATGGATTTCAGTAAAGCGTTTGATAAGGCTCCCCACGGTAGGCTACTGCAGAAGATACAGAGGCATGGGATTCAGGGTGATTTAGCAGTTTGGATCAGAAATTGGCTAGCTGGAAGAAGACAAAGGGTGATGGTTGATGGGAAATGTTCAGACTGGGGTCCAGTTACTAGTGGTGTACCACAAGGATCTGTTTTGGGGCCACTGCTGTTTGTCATTTTTATAAATGACCTGGAGGAGGGCGTAGCAGGATGGGTGAGTAAATTTGCAGATGACACTAAAGTCGGTGGAGTTGTGGACAGTGCGGAAGGATGTTACAAGTTACAGAGGGACATAGGTAAGCTGCAGCGCTGGGCTGAGAGGTGGCAAATGGAGTTTAATGCAGAAAAGTGTGAGGTGATTCATTTTTGGAAGGAATAACAGGAAGACAGAGTACTGGGCTGATGGTAAGATTCTTGGCAGTGTGGATGAGCAGAGAGATCTCGGTGTCCATGTACATTGATCCTATCTATAGAAAGCTTTAGAGTTATCCTTGATCCTACCTGCCAAAGACTTCTCATGTCCCCTCCTGGCTCTTCTTAGCTCTCTCAAAGGTTCCAGTGGGTAGGAAAAACGCTAATGTAATAATAGCCTTATTCAAAAAGGGAGGAAGGCAGAAAGAAGAAAACTATAGACCAGTTCATTTAACATCTGTCATTGGGAAATTGTTAGAATCCATTATTAAGGAAGTAATAACAGGACATTTTGAAAGTCAAAGCAAAATCCATCAGAGTCAGCATGGTTTTGAAGGGTAAATCGTGTTTGACTAATTTGCGAGAGTTCCTTGAAGAAGCGACAAGCAAAGTGAACAATGGGCATCCTGCAGGTGTAGTATATCTGAACTTGCAGAAGGCATTTGATAAGGTGCCGCACAAAAGGTTAATACACAAGGTAAGATCACATGGGATTGGGGTAATTTATTCGCTTGGATAAAGACTGGCTAACTGACAGAAGGCAGAGAGTTAGGATAAATTGGTCTTTTTCTGGTTGGCAAGATGTAACCAGTGGGATGCCCAGGGTTCGGTCCTCGGGGCCCCAACTATTTACAATGTATATTAATGATTTGGATGTAGGGATAGAAGGTACTATAACCAAATTTGTGGATGACACTAAAGTAGGTGGTATATAAGTTGCAATGAGGAAATAAGAAATTTACAAATGGATATAGATAGGTTAGGTGAGTCAGCCAAAATTTGGCAGTTGGAGTTTAATGTAGATAAGTGTGAAGTTATCCATTTTGGTTGGAAAAATTGCAACTTATTATCTAAATGGAGAGAAACTTCAGAGTGCTTCTGTGCAGAGGGATCTGGGTGTCCTCATGCATGAATCTCCGAAAACTAATGTGCAGGTACAGCAGGTAATAAGGAAGGCAAATGGAATTTCGGCCTTTATGGCAAAATGGAATAGAGTATAAACGTAGGGCAGTGTTGCTGTAACTGTACAAGGCATTGGCGAGACCGCACCTGGAGTACTGTGTGCAGTTTTGGCCCCTTATTTGAGGAGGAGTCACAGAATAATGCAGAATAGAAGAGGCCCTTCGGCCTATCGAGTCTGCACTGATGCATGAAAAACACCTGATCTACCTACCTAATCCCATTTGCCAGCACTTATCATAGAATCATAGAGTTTACAGTGTACAGAGGCCATTCAGCCCATCGAGTCTGCACCAGCTCTTGGAAAGAGCACCCTACCCAAGCCCACTCCTCCACCCTATCCCCATAACCCAGTACCCCACCCAGCACCAAGGGCAATTTAGCATGGCCAATCCACCTAACTTGCACATCTTTGGACTGTGGGAGGAAACCGGAGCACCCGGCGGAAACCCACGCAGACACAGGGAGAATGTGCAGACTCCGCACAGACAGTGACCCAAGCCAGGAATCGAACCTGGGACCCTGGAGCTGTGAAGCAATTGTGCTAACCACTATGCTGCCATGCTGCCCCACGGTAGCATAGTGGTTTGAATGTTATGATGTGCCAAGTGCTAATCCAGGTACTTTTTAAAGGATGTGAGGCAATTCGCCTCTACCACCCTCCCAGGCAGTGCATTCCAGACCATCACTAACCTCTGGCTTTTCCTCAAATCCCCCCCTAAACCTCCTGCCCTGACTTTGAACTTGTGTCCCCTCGCAACTGACCCTTCAACTAAGGGGAACAGCTGCTTCCTATCCACCCTGTCCATGCCTCTCATAATCTTGTACACCTCAATCAGGTCACCCCACAATCTTCTCTGCTCCAGTGAAAACAACCCAAGCTTATCCATCTCTGGAATCGATCTTGTGTACCTCCTCTGAACTGCTTCCAATGCAACAACATCCCTGGTGGATGACTGACGGCTGCTTTAGTGACTGGACGCCAATGTCCAGTGGCATACCAGAGGGATCTGTGCTGGGTCCCCTATTGTTTGTCATTTATACAAATGACACAGATGACTGTTCCATCCCAGGCAACATCATGGTGAATCCCCTCTGCACCCACTCCAGTGCAATCACATCATTCATATAATGTGGCGACCAGAATTACACACAGTACTTCAGCTATGGCCTCACCAAAGTTCTATACAACACCAACATGACCTCCCTGCTTTTGTGATCTATGCCTTGATTGATAAACATGATGTGGAAGATTCACCTGAGGAAGGAGCAGCGCTCTGAAAGCTAGTGACATCGAAACAAACCTGTTGGACTTTAACCTGGTGTTGTAAGACTTCGTACTTGATTGATAAAGTCAAGTGTCCTAGTTGCCTTTTTCACCACCCTATTAACCTGCCCTTCTGACTTCAGAGACCTATGGACAAGCACACCAAGGTCCCTTTGTTCCTCAGAACTTCCAATGTCACGCCATTCATCGAATACTTCCTTGTCACATTACTCCTTCCAAAGTGTATCACCTCACACTTTTCAGGGGTAAATTCCATCTGCCACTTTTCTGAACATTCCGTCTATATCTTCCTGTAACTCACTGTTAACCACCCGGCCAATCTGTGTGTCATCCGCAAACTTATTGATCCTACCCCCCACATAGTCATCAGTGTAATTTGTATAAATGACGAACAATAGGAAACCAGCACAGATCCCTGTGGTACGCCACTGGACACTGGCTTCCAGTCACAAAAGCAGCCGTCTGTCATCCACCAGGGTTGTGGTTGCATTGGAAGCAGTTCAGAGGAGGTTCACTAAATTGATTGCAGAGATGAGAGGTTTGTCTTATGAAGAGAGATTGAGCAGTTTAGGCCTATACTCTCTCAAGTTTAGACAAATAAGAGGAGATCTAATTGAGGTATATAAGATTTACATAGATTAGATTTACATAGAATTTACAGTGCAGAAGGAGGCCATTCGGCCCATCGAGTCTGCACCAGCTCTTGGAAAGAGCACCCTACACAAGGTCAACATCTCCACCCTATCCCCAGTAACCCCACCCAACACTAAGGGCAATTTTGGACACTAAGGGCAATTTTTCATGGCCAATCCACCTAACCTGCACATCTTTGGACTGTGGGAGGAAACCGGAGCACCCGGAGGAAACCCACGCACACACTGGGAGGATGTGCAGACTCCGCACAGACGGTGGCCCAAGCCGGAATCGAACCTGGGACCCTGGAGCTGTGAAGCAATTGTGCTATCCACAATGCTACCGTGATGGTAAAATGTAGTGACAAAATTGACGTACAGCAGATACTTCCTCTTGTGGGGCAATCTAGAATGAGGGTCATAGTTTTAGGATAAAGAATAGCAGATTTAAAACAGAGATGAGTAGAAATTACTTCTCTGAAGAGTTTATCAATCTGTGGAATTCACTGCCCCAGAGTGCGGAGGATGCTGGAACATCAAGGAAATTTTAAGGAGGAGATAGCAGATTTTTAATTAGTAATGGACTGAAGGGTTATGGAGAACGGGCAGGAAAGTGGAGTTGAGCCTGAAGGGAGGTCAGTCATGATTGTATTGAATGGCGGAGCGGGCTCGAGGGGCTGAATGGCCTTCTCCTGCTCCTAGTTCTTATGTTCTCCACTGTAACTAATTCTGCCTTCATAGTTTTGCATTAGGACCTCTTTAAGTCGAAGACACAACTTAATCCTAATTGGTTAGTATCATATTCGCTGGAGTTCAGAAAAATAACGGGGGACCTCATAAGAACCTTTAAAATTCTGACCAAACTAGACAGGGTAGATGCAGGAAGGTTGTTCCTGATGGTGGAGGGTGTCCAGACAATGGGTCAAAGTGTAAGGGTACGGGGTAAACCATTTAGGACTGAGATGAGGAAACATTTCATCACCTAGAGAGTAGTGAGCCTGTGGAATTCTCTACCACAGAAAGCAGTTGAGGCCATAACGTTGTATGTTTTCAAGGAGTAATATATAGGTCTTGGGACTAAAGGGATCAAAACATATTGCGGGGAAATGGGGACATGTTATTGAGTTGGATGATCAGTCATGATCATAATGAATGGCAGGCGTAGGCTTGAAGGGCCGAATAGCCTACTCCTGCTCCTATTTTTCTATGTTTCTACAGGGGACAAGGGTTCCCCATCACAATCTCCACTGCCCCTTCACACTCTCTACTGCCCCCTCACACTCTCTTTCCCCTCCTCACACATTCTCTCCCTCTCCCCTCACAATCTCTCTCATACAGTATCCAGTCACTCCTGACTCTGATGCTAGCGGGCACTGCTCCTGCTGCCAGCGTGCCCGAGCCCTGCTCTGGATGTCTGGTCCCCACTCCGGCTTGATCCCCTCTCCATGGAACCTGTGCCTTCTGGCACCTCCGCTACCTCGTGGATTTGTTTGAGCACTAAGCTCTGCAGACTGTGAGGAACAACAATATGATCTAGCTTGAGGAGGATCTCCTCGGCGACCGTCAGGTCGTCCTTCACACTGAAGAACTGAGTTTTTGCCAGCCATTTGCAAGGTGGTGCATTACACGCTGCAGAAGAGGGTCTTTGGCAGTCTCTTCACGAATGCTGATCACTCTTTCATTTGAGGCCGGGAGGTTGCTGGCACACAGCTGTACCTGTGCCTCAATCTGGCGGATGAAGTCAACCTGTTCACAGGGCGAGGTGATGGAGCGTGACAGGGCATCTGCAATTATCAGCTCCTTGCTTGGTGTGTATACGAACTCAAAATCCTTCGGAGTCGAAGGAGAATGTGCTGAAGCCTGGGCGTCATGTCATTCAAGTCCTTATGAATGATATGGACCAAGGGTCTGTGGTCAGTCTTCACTGTGAATGTTGGTAGACCGTAGACGTAGTCATGGAACTTTACAATGCCAGTTAGGAGGCCCAGGCACTCTTTCTATTTGGGCGTACCTCTGTTCAGTAGGAGTCATGGCCCTTGACGCATAAGCAACTGGAGCCCAGGACGAGGAGTCATCCCTCTGGAGGAGCACCACACCAATGCCGTCCTGACTTGCGTACGTGGAGATTTTTGTTTCCCTGTCCGGGTCAAAAAACGCTAGTACCGGAGCAGTGGTGAGCTTTGCTTTGAGCTCGAGCCACTCTGCTTGATGTGTGGGTAGCCACTGAAATGCAGTGGGCTTCTTCACCAGATGCCTGAGAGCCGTGGTATGTGAGGCCATGTTGGGAATTAATTTTCCCAAGAAGTTCACCATTCCGAGGAAGCGTAGTACCGTCTTCTTGTCTTCCGGGGTCTTCATGGCGTTAATGGCCTTGACCTTGTCCGAATCTGGTCACACACCCTGCTGGGTCTGGCTGCCCAAGAACTTGATGGTTGACATGCCAAAGTAGCACTTGGCCTTGTTCAGCTTGAGGCCGTTTGCATGGACACGTCGAAAGACTTGTTTGAGACGAGATGTGTTCTTCGGGGGTCGTGGACCATATGATTACATCATCTACGTAGACAAGCACACCCTCAATGCCCTCCATCATCTGCTCCATGATCCTGTGGAAGATTTCAGAGGCTGATACAATGCCGAATGGCATACGGTTAGAACAGTACCTGCCAAATGGTGTATTGAACATGCAGAGCTTCCTGCTGGACTCGTCCAGTTGTATCTGCCAGAAACCACGTGATGCATCTAGCTTCGTGAAGAATTTGGTGTGTTCCATCTCACTGGTCAGTTCCTCCTGCTTCGTGTTGTGCATGCGTGGGGCCCCAGGAAAAGCGTCCAAAATGACCGCTTTCATCGATACTGAGGCGCTGTATCCAGGCGATGGCCTGTACACTCTCTGCCTCATGGGAGGCAAGTTTTTTGTATTCTGCCGATTTGAAACGGGAATACTGATTTCTCGCATGTTCATGCACTATACACGTCTCGATTGCGACTGGCAGGGTCATGTGCTTAATTTTGAGGAGTTGCCCCCGCAAGGAATCGGAGTGCACCCCAAACACGATCTGATCCCTGAAGATGGAATCAGCGGTTGCACCATAATTGCAGGACTGCGCTAATATACGGAGATGAGTTAGAAAGGATTGGAAAGGTTCATCCTTACCCTGAAGGCATTGCTGGAAGATAGTGCTCAAAGTTCTCATTTGTTTCGACTTCATAGTGACTGTCGAACTTCTCCAAAACGGTCTTGAATTTGGTCTTGTCCTGGCCGTCGGTAAAATTAAGCGAGTTGAAAATCTGGATGGCTTGGTCCCCCGCAGTTGATAGGAGCAGCGTGATTTTTCTGGCATCGGACGCATCCTTGAGGTCTGAGGCCTCAATGTAGAGAAGGAACCTTTGCTTGACCTGCCAGTTGGCGCCGAGATTGCCGGATATCCGTAGCTATGGAAGGGCCTGGATCTTCTCCATGCCGCTGGAAGGCACTTGCTGGTCGTCCCGGAATCACTCGAGGTAAACCACTTCGAGATAGTAGACTACTTGTACCATGTCGTGTTAATCACCCTAGGGTAACACGGACTGCAACTGGATGCAGTTGTACTTGAACGTAGACTCCAAACTTTGATGTTAGTTCAATACGCTTTATTGAACTTGTTAAGCAGTGCACACAGTTCACTGTGGGTTTGACACTCTACTAATCTAAGCGTGCTTACTATAACTAACTAGACAAAACTAGCTCTGAGCCACGTGTAGAAGGTGCTAACTGATATATACACCCTGACTGTCACTACAGTTGTCACCAATGGAAAGAGGCAGAGTGTTGATGCCTTTGTGTTTTATAGTGGGAGACCACCTTCTAGTGTTCTGCCTGGTGATTGGTTGTGTTCTGTCCTGTGTGTTGATTGGCTGTACTGGGTGTCTGCCACTGCCTGTCTGTATCCCATTATGTGCATGACAGTAAACATGGGAACAATTTGGAGGAGCAGCTCCATGCAGAACCTTCATTCAAACCTACCTGTTTGATCGGCATTTTGAAAACTGGCTCCAGGGGACAACATAGATGGGCTTCAAAGGCTGCATCTGGACCTTGGGCGCATGTTTGACATGCCTGAACCAGAACTCTCTTCTCATACAATATAAATTGGTGTTTTCCCCTTTCATTGGTATTCTTGCAAAGTGTCCTGATGAGTGCAAGATAAAAAGCTCAACGTCTCTTATTTCAGCAATACTCAGGTTCTGTCCCAGCAAACAATTTTTTAGGATGATAATTCTGGTGCAACTTTTTGTGCCAAAATAAAGACGATAACCCCGAAGAACCGATTTTCCTCGTCTAATGATTTGGCCAGCTGCAACATGGGAAAACCAGTGTTCGTAGGCTGCAGCTGGATCTCATTGAGGAGGAGTCGTGAAACCAGAAAGGATTGGGGGCAGGAATCTTCGGCCTCCAAGCTGCATGTTTCTCTACTGTGCGCCGTTCACTGGCGGCGGGATTCTCTGTTCCCGCCACTGTCAATGGGAATTCCCATTGAAACCACCCCCTGTTGCAGGAAACTCGCAGGCGGGGATGCACTGCTGGCAGGATCAGAGAATCCTGCTGCCAGCGAACGGCCTGGTTTTACCTGTGACAGGGCAAGGGAATACAGTCAGTATGTGGCAATTGAGTGGTAAGATCAGAGGTTGGAGAGTGGTGAAAATGAGGAGAGGGCTTGATTGTGAGAAAGTTTGCTTAAGGAGTTGGGTGGAAAACTCCTGCTCCTTTTGGTCCATATTTTCCCACCTTATTTTTGTTCCCAGGTTTCCTGAGCCTTGGGAAAGCTAACCTGCAGCCATTAAAATTTGAAAAAGGCTCCCAACTACACTGTGCGAAAATGGTTTAAATATTATAATGAAGTATCCTGCCACTCAAAAATGGGACAAATACAGAGTTCAAAATCCACCACTGTGGGGGAAAAAAAGATAATGGTGCATACATGGCAGGTCAGACTCCCGTTTTATATTTTTCCATTTTTAGCCCACTGTCCTTCTCCCACCTGTTGTGCAGGGTAGTATCAATGCTGTGGTTTGTTAAGGTGTCAGTTCTCTGCATACTATACCTTAGACAATTTCTCCTCCTGTCTTACCTTTATTGTGGGGTTCAATTTGCTCAGTTGGCTCAATGGCTGGAATCTGGTGCCAAATGATGCTAATGGCATGGATTTTTTTAATGACACACCTTAGGGGCCAAGAACTGTGCTCTATATGATTTCCCCCCCTTTCACCTCAGAGAATGAACTCCCCTGGTAATTGAGGGCAGGGCTTCCCCTTAACAAGAGGGAACCAGTTATCTTTCGCGAACAGAGGAAGGAAGAACCTATGGTCCCCTGTGGATTATGACTAATTACTTTACAAAAATGTATGCTCTCATTGCTTCCTTGTTTTACTCTCACACGGCTTGTTTCAATGATGTGTGTTAAACAGAAAGGCGTGTTCCTTTTTGACATGACCAAATAAGATTTGTGGAAAAGTTAAGCTAATTTTCTCCACATACTTCCATCTTTTGTAGGTTTTAAATGTTAAATGGATGAAACATTAAATGGGAGAAAATTAGTATATTTGAACTATGAAGAGAAAATTAGAGGGCACAGGTACAAAATTAACAAGCCTCAAGCAGAAGGTTTGAGATGAGAAGGTTTTTATTTCCTGCAGAGCAGATGGTATTTGAAACAGACTCCTCATTTAAAGCCGTTTGCGTGTTCCTGAAATTAGCCAGGTTGAACATTTGCTAGGATAAAGGATCATAAATTATAAGGATAAAAAACAAAGAGAGGTGATTGAATTACTTGTGGACTTTGTACTATTGCAGCAACATAATGAACAACATGATGTGGCAAGAAAGCCAAATAGCATTGGGTACATAAAATGGGATGGAAAATCACTGTCCGTGTGGAGTTTTCACATTCTCCCCGTTTCTGCATGGGGTCTCACCTCCCGAACCCAAAGATGTGCAGGGTAGGTGGATTGGCCATGCTAAATTGCCCCTTAATTGGAAAAAAAAAATTTTTTAATGGGATGGAAAATTAGAAAAATATTGTGCACTTTGCTTAATTTACCTCAGTGGTTGTCGGGACCAGTTATAGAGTTCCAGAGAGAAAAAATGATCTTCAGAAGGAATGAGCTTGACAGCACAAATAGCATTTTCTTGATTTATATAAATATATCTGTGTAATAATGGCACACAACGTGCAGCACCACTTAAAACTTATCAACAATGTTTATTCGAAGAATACAAAGCACAGAAATAGATCCTATTTTAAACTAAAACATGGATTGTTATCAATTTGTCAGGCCTGGCTGCAGATCCACACACTTGCAATAATAAAAGGTTTTCAGAGGCTGTTTGTGGAATAACAACATTGAGAACTTGCATTTATATAGCACCTTTAATGTGGCACAACGTCTCGACACTCTACAAGAGGCTTTATCAGACATAATTTTACACTAAACACAAAGTGATATTGGGACAGGTGACAAAAAGCTTTTTCAAATTGACAGGCTTCAGGGGGCGGCTTAAATGTGAAAAATGAAATGAAATGAAAATCTCTCATTGTCACAAGTAGGCTTCAAATGAAGTAACTGTGAAAAGCCCCTAGTCGCCACATTCCGGCGCCTGTTCAGGGAGGCTGGTACGGGAATTGAACCGTGCTGCTTGCTGGCTTGTCTTGGTCTGCTTTCAAAGCCAGCTCTTTAGCCCTGTGCTAAAAAGAGGTAGAGATACAAGAAGGTTTATGGAAGGATCCCCAGACCTTAGGCCAAGGACAGCTGAAAGTACTGTTCCTGGAACAAAGAAAAACAGGGTAGAGCAAGATATCAAAATTGGAGAAGCACAGAGATCTTGTGGGGTTGTCAGGTTGAATAAGGTTATATTTCCTATTAAAACCAGTCCCTCCTTAAAGCAGCGTATCAAAAATTTAAAGTGATTTCTCTGAAACCCTAATGAAGATAGAGCAAAGGAAAATAAAGATTAGGACAATGGTAAGAAAAGATCAGTTGCCCCTCCCTTTATTCCAAATTGCTAGGCCTGGTAACCAACCACATTTTACATTCTTTTAATATCTTTGACTCTATGACTTTGCCTTGTAGATTATTTTTTAATGTTATCACCTTTTCGAATAAATATGTTTTTTTAAGTTCTATTTTAAATCTATGTTACAAGAAATTAATCTCCTCTGCTCCCACTGACCTTAACTGACCTTGGAATAATATTCCAAGTTTATCTTATCTATACCATTTAATATCCTTGAACCACTTTCTAAAATGTTGTGTTTGAGGTTCTCTAATTATTCCTTCTAGTCCACCCCTTTATCAAAAGCAAAATACTACAAATGTGAAAAAAAACATGTGCTGGAAACATTCAGCAAGTCAGGCAAGACCTATGAAGCGAAAACTTGAATTACTTCAGAACTGGATGAAATTAAGCAAGAACAGGGCCAGAGAAAAGGGATGGAGGAAAGACCAAAGGGAAAAATCTTTGATAGGGTGAAAGGCAGGAGTGATTAAATGGCAAACATCCTGGGCAGGATTCTCCACTCGCACGCCGAAGTGGCCGCGCCTTCGTGAACGCCGTCGAGGTTCACGACAGCGCGAAACGGCCCTGGTCCCGACCGATTCAGGCCCTGACAATGGGCCAGGATCGGGGCCACGTCATCTACACGCGCCAGGCCTTGTCACCCGCGTAAAAGCAGCACCGCATAGATGACGCGGCCGGCGCCGCATAACGGGCGTCATCCGCGCATGCACGGGTTGGCTGGCGCCAACCCGCGCATGCGTGGTTGCCGTCCTCTCTAAGTCTGCCCCGCAAGAAGATGGCGAACGGATCTTGCGGGGCCGCGGAAGGAAGGAGGTCCTCCTTCAGAGAGGACGGCCCGACGATCGGTGGGCACTGATCGCGGGCCACCCCACATCTGAGGTACCCCCCGTTGTAGGATCCCCTCTCGCCCCCCGGCAGGCCGCCCCCCCCCCCCAGCGTTCACGCACCGCTCACGACTGCAGCGACCAGGTGTGGACGGCGCCGGGAGGAACCAGCCGTTTTGGCCTGGCCGCTCGGCCCATCCGGGCCTCAGAATAGCGGGGGTGCCGGAGAATTGCCATTTTCAGTGTCTCCGGCGAGTCTCCGGCCTGCGAAACTCGACCGGGCCATTCCCGCTGCTTGGGAGAATCGCGGGAGGGCGTCGGACCGGCGTCCCGGGAAATTTTGGCGGCCCAGGCGATTCTCCCAACCGGCGTGGGAGTGGAGAATCGCGCCCACTGTTTGTTGGTCACACGCTCGAGATTGAGTCAGAAGGTTATAGTTATAAGTCGCACTCTTAAGGGTGGGATTTCCCACTCCCTCCAGCAGCAGGCATCGTCAAGCATGGGGCTGGGTGGAAAGTTTGGAATGTGGCCAAAAGTCAATTGATCCCATGGCACTATTTCAAGGAAGAACAGAGGAGTTATCCCTGGTGTCCTAGCCAATCCTCAATCGAGATCACAAAAACAGATTTTCTAATCATTATTCTTGTCGGTCCTAATGAAGTCTTTGTGGTCTCGAGTAGGTTCACTGTATGTACTTATTAACTAAAAGAACTTTTAAAAAACATTTAGAGTACTCAATTATTTTTTTCCAATTAAGGGGCAATTCAGTGTAGCCAATCCACCTATCTTTTTGGGTTGTGGGGATGAAACCCACGTAGACACAGGGACAATGTGCAAACTCCACACAGACAGTGACCCAAGGCCGGGATCAAACCCGGGTCCTCAGCACCAAAGGCAGCAGTGCTAACCATGGCACCACTGTTCCGCCCTAACTAAAAGAACTATGTACTTATATACAGCAAATTGTCCAAGCTCGGAGCTGTCTCCATGCTTGCTTGTGTATATGACTCAACTGATCCCTAGGTGTGGATCATGTGTTCTCTTGCATCACCATGGGTGGCACAGCACAATGGTTAGCACTGTTGCTTCACAGCTCAAGGGTCCCAGGTTCGATTCCTGGTTTGGGTCACTGTCTGTGCAGTCTGCAAGTTCTCCCTGTGTCTTCGTAGGTTTGCTCCGGTTTCCTCCCACAAGTCCCGAAAGACGTGCTGTTAGGTAAATTGGACATTCTGAATTCTCCCTCTGTGTAACCGAACAGGTGCCGGAATGTGTTGACTAGGGGCTTTTCACAGTAACTTCATTGGCGTATTAATATAAGCCTACTTACGACAATAAAGATTATTATTATGTGGACAGTACTGTATTTAGTTCCACATTAACCCTAAATGTGCAGAAACGTTATACTGCACCTCCCTGCAATACTTTATCCAATGTATTTCATGTTATTCTAGTTTACTCCCTTGGTGGGATTTGCCAGCCGCAACTTCGGCAGGCATTGTCGTGGGCAGGACAGAAAAATTTGGAGAGCTGTCATCCTGCCCACGACAATGCCTGATGGTGTCAGGCCTGGAAAATCCCACCAACCTGTATTTACATTATTACTTCCCCATATCCATCTTCAAGCCTCTGAATTCATAAGTTCAAGAGGTCTGGAGGCCTTATAACCTTTCCATATCCCATTGTCACTACTGTCTGAGGAGTGGTACGCTTTGTTGTTGCAGATAAATTCTTTATTTGGAGGTTGTTCAGGCAGCTGGGTATCTTTCTATCCTCTTTTTTTCCATTCCTTGATATTGAACCATTGTGTCGATTTGGCAGTGTGGTTATAGGTGTTTGTCATTACTTCCCGTTTCTTGCGGAGTGGACAAATATTGTGCATTTCACCATGTTTTTTTCCTCTTCATTTTGTGGGTCGCCGCAATGTCTTCTGTGACAGAAGATGGCCATTCCGGTTATGAGTATGAGTATATGGTATTTTTTAACCTTACCTTTGCGTTTGGCTGTGTGGTGTGCGATCAGCAATGGACGGTTGCTCGTTGGTTCCAGCATCATCTGTGGCACTGCCATGCTGGCTGGCAGTTGCAGCACTTACTCTTTGGTTACAGTGTTGACCTCATTAACCGTCGGAGCCAGAGGTTGAGGCTCTTCTAGTTGTTGGTTGCTCCCTTGTCTATCCTCCGCTGAAGGATTCTTGGTAACCATCTGAGTGGTTAGCTGGTCTGACCAACAAAGACTTTCTGGCACCAGTAACAAAAATGGACAACCCTGCTCTGCAAAGAAAGAAGACAGTTCAAAGCTGAAGATCCAGTCAGGATACACTTTCTTGTTTGAGCTCTAGGGAAGTTGCAGTTCTGCATAGTTTACGGCAGTTGTTGTCTTTATCTCTTCTGCCATTTTGAGGAGATTCAGGGCTACACAGGGACCCCTGCTCAAGAGCGAAAAACATTGGTTATGAATGGCATACATCAGCTCGAAGATTTGTTTGATACTATAGCTTAGTGGTTCCTGATTCATGCCTCTAACCGGAAGTAGATTCCTCCAGACCCATAGAATTATCTGTCTGTTGTTCAAAGCCAGAAGTCTCTCAAGTATGTTTTTTTTGTCCAATAGGATCAATTCTGAATTCTCCCTCCGTGTACCCGAACATGCGCCGGAATGTGGCGACTAGGAGCTTTTCACAGTAACATCATTGCAGTGTTAATGTAAGCCTACTTGTGACAATAAAATGATGATTATTATACTAGTTCCCATGTCCTGTATAATGTTTGTAAAAATGGCAGTTTAAAATTTTTTTTTTTTTTTTTAAAGAGTATCCAATTCTTTTTTTTTTCCCCAATTAAGAGGCAATTTAGCAAGGCCAATTCACCTACCCTGCACATCTTTTTGGATTGTGTGGGTGAGACCCACGCAGACATGGGGAGAATGTGCAAACTCCATATGGACAGTGACCCGGGGCTGGGATCGAACCCGGGTCCTCAGTGCCTTGAGGTAGCAGTGCTAACCACTGTGCCGCCCTTGTGAAATGGTTGTTAACTATCTGCATTCCAAATTAAAATTCTGGATCTTTGACGTCACCCAAGAAGGATGGCTTTGTGTCCTCATGGTGTGCAGTCTCGACTTCATGAATCTTCGTGAATCATCTTCGGTCTTCTGTGTGTTTAGATGTTTTGGCCTTGAACAGTTTGCCGAAATGTCCAGTCCTGTTACATTGAAAGTATTGGGATTAAATTGCAGGACACTGATCTCATCTGTTGGAATGCTTTGCTCCACAGCGCTGGCATGGCTGCTCTACTGGCCAGTTACAGAATTGCTTCCCTTATCCTGGAGTGTTCCTGTTTCTGTGCTGTTTGACCAACTGGACTTTGGTGTTTCCTCTGTACTATGGTTTACTTTCTTCTCTTAAAATGGATCTGTGCTGCACATGATGTTCAGACTGCCCAACAATATAGATCGCTTTTTCAAGGGTTAGATCTTCCTTCGCCTGCAGCATGTGTTCTCCACTACTCCCGCAAGTGTTCTATCCCTGATAAGTTCAGATTTTATGTCTCCATATTTACCCTGTACGGATCATTAATAAATGAGTCAACAGGTTCTCCTGTCTGCTGGACAAGTTTATTAAATTTAGTCCTTTTAAAGGATTTTGTGGGTTAAAATAAATATAAAATGATTGCAGAACTTCTTCAAATCTAACAGGTGATGTATTGATTCCTTGTCTAGCTGTCATTAGCTATGAGACCTACCAAATAAAGCAGTGTGTTAATTTGTTCAGCTACTGTCTTTTTATCCAGACCTCCAGCAATCTCGGTGGTGCTCATTTCGTTGTTGGCAGGATTCTTTCTTCCCACCGCTTGTCTATAGGATTTCCCGCCGCCGGGAAATCTGTTTGGTGGGGGTGCGCTGCCAGTGGGAAAAGAGAATCCCCAAAATTGGAGAATTTCTGGCCATGAATCTCAAGAGTCGTTTACTCCAAAGTCCTCAATTATGTGATTGACCTGGACCATGGATAAGTCCAAATTAATTTTGGAAGAGTATATTTCTGATTCAAGGGCCAGGATTCTCCGAAAATGGGACTATGTCCTCACGTCCGCCGGAAAAAGTCCGGAATGATTCTCTGATTTCAAGAGGGCTAGCAGGGCCCCGGTGTGCGCCCCGCAGCTCCTGCTGTCAATACGGCCCTGCACTTCAGCCGCGGGTCCGCGTGGTGGAATATATCACTTCACCAGCTGGGGAATCTTTAAAAAGCAATCGTGGTGGAGCCACTCAGCGGGATGGCACGGAAGAAGTTGTGTGTGTCCCGGATCGCGCGGGCCCGCCGATCAGTAGCCCCAATCGCGGGCCTGCCCGTCGTGGAGGCCCCCCCTGGAGTCTGATCCCCCCCCCCAACCCTCACCAGGACAGCCAGCGTGGCCGCGAGTTCGAGCTCCCGCTGGGTGGAACCATGCTGGCGGAACTTGTCGGGAACTCGGCCGGTTGATTGCGGAGAATCGCTGCAGGGGCCTCTTAACGGCTCTCGACCGGCGCTGCATCGATGTCACTTGTGAGGCTGGCGGCGATTCTTCGGTCCACGGAGAACTGCGTCCCGGCGTCAATCGCGGGTCTGAGACCCTATTCTCCGCCCCCATGCCGAACGCGATTTCAGCGCGGAGGGTCGGAGAATCCCTGCCATGGTTTTTTAAAAATTAGCTTTAAGAAGTTGCTGGAATTCAAAATGGCACTGCCTCTTGTTTGAAAACAAAGGGTTTATTAATAATAATAACAATCTTTATTAGTATCACAAGTAAGCTAACATGAACACTGCAATGAAGTTACTGTGAAAATCCCCGAGTCGCCACATTCTGGCACCTATTCGGGTACACTGAGGGAGAATTCAGAATGTCCAATTCACCTAACAAGCACATCTTTTGGGCTTGTGGGAGGAAACCGGAGCACCCAGAGGAAGTCCACGCAGACATGGTGAGAATGTGCAGATGCCGCACAGATAGAGACCAGACCCGTGAATCGAACCCGAGTCCTTGGTTTACCCATGATTGTGGATTTTGGCAGGCTCCTGCTGCAATGACGCTCACGATCAAGCTTGAAAAAGTTTTAAACAATAGCTGTTTGGATCAACTAGCCGCAGACTTCTCTGTTTCAGCTGTTTGTTATAAGGTTAGAAGTGTGTCGAGGCCTGGCCTTTAACAGTCTTTAAAGCTTATTCTTTAGTCATGATTCTTCTGAATTAATGAATGTTTTATCCTCTCAGAACAAAATCAAACGTGATGTATTCTGGCACCGGCTGGGGAATCTTTAAAAAGCAATTTCTGACCACTGAAGGATTTAAATGTTTCTATGGACTTGCTTTATCCTAAATTTAAACATTTTAACTCACCCCTGCTTGGTCCTTCAACTGTGCCATCCATGTGTATTCAAACTGGACCTCCTCAGCTGCACAATGGAGTTTTTTCCTTCTGCCCTCTGCTTCTGATTCTGCTATCAAGCTTCTTTCAGGTGATCTTCCTCTGTGTCTTCACTTCAGGTGCTTTCGGCCTGGTCAGAATGCTACTCCTTTAACTTTCTAGGTTTTGAATTTCTGCCCCAGGTTCTTTGAGATTTTGGGTTTTTCCAAGAGCTACCACCATGCTGTAGACATTGAATACTGTTCAGCAGGTCTTAATGAAGTCTTTGTATCTTTAAGTAGGTTAACTGTTGTTGCCAACTTTGCCTTAGTTTAATTGCTCTGTTTTATCACCTTTGCTCTTGAGTCGCCAGGTATCTTTATGATACCGCCACATGGTTCAAGTCCGAGTAATGATCAATAATCCAATACACCGCTTAGTAAGATTTAAATCAAAGCACATTTATTTTACACAGTAATCACTACTCATGTACAAATTCTATGTCTAAGCTACTTCTACAGCTAACAGGCCAATACTGAACTTGGAACTGGCCCACCAGGTCAGGGAAACGAATGGCCTTTTGTTCGGGTTCTGAGCCTGCGGGATTCGAAGTTGGTACAGATTGGTAGCTAGGAGCTACCTCGTAGCGAGCGTTGAAGTAAGACTTACAGTTTCTGAGCGGCTGTTGAAGAGTTAAGAGAGCTGGAAGCGGTTGAAGAGAGGTGGAAGAGGGCTGGAAGAGAGCGCCGTGAACTTGGGGCTCAATTCTTATAGTCCCCAGGGCTTCCCGCCTTTCGGGGCGGACCTTGTACCTGGTTCCAAGTGATTGGACTTTGTCCCAATCACTTGGTTCAATTTTCTCCAATGCTGGAGCGGTTCCCTGATCGATGGGCGGTCTTGAGGTGGTCGTTCACCTCCTTTTGTGTAGGCTTCTGCTGGCGCCGAAGAGTCTGGTTTTGCTTTATGTGTCTAAATGTTGCTCATTGTTCCCGGGGATTGCTCATTAGTATGCAGATGGCTGGTGTTTTGTTATGCTGATGGTTGCTGGTATCGATCTTGTCTGGCCTTTCCAGAGGTAAATACACAGTCAACCTGCAGCTGCTCGTTTTTGTCCTGTTGGCTGACTTTCCCATCAGCCTTTGCCGTTCGCCATTTTAAATCGGGAGTTAGCCATTTTAAGTGGCTACACTATGTATTTTTAAAATTTTTATTATAAATTTAGAGTACCCAATTCATTTTTCCAATTAAGGGGCAATTTAGCATGTTCAATCCACCTAACCTGCACATCTTTGGGTTGTGGGGGTGAAACCCACGCAGACACAAGGAGAATGTGCAAACTCCACACGGACAGTGACCCAGAGCCGGGATCGAACCTGGGACCTCAGCGCCGTGAGGCTGCAGTGCTACCTCTGCGCCACCATGCTACCCCTAACTGTATGTATTTATTAACTACAAAAACTATGTGCATATGCAGTAAAGGGTTCAAGCAAGGAACTGCTTTCATGCTTTCTTGTACACATAGCTCTGTCCAACACTAGAGTGACACCTAAATGTGTGTCATGCGTTCTCTTATATCACTCGATGTGGTACTGTACTCAGTCCCACGTTAAACTAATATGTGCCTGACCCGTATACTACAATTATCATGTTGATTTTGTTGGAGATACTCACATAAACTGACTGCCATTTTTCTTATGCTGCACCAGCAACTACACCTCAAATTGGCTGTGAAGAATTGTGGGACATCCTATGGTAATTAAAAGTGCTAGATAAATGCAGGTTGTGTTTTAAATAAATTTAGAGTACCCAATTAATTTTTTCCAATTAAGGGGCAATTTAGCGTGGCCAATCCACCTAGCCTGCACATATTTGGGTTGTGGAGGCGAAACCCACGCAAACACGGGGAGAATGTGCAAACTCCACATGGACAGTGACCCAGAGCCAGGATCAAACCTGGGTCCTCAGTGCTAACCACTGCGTCACCGTGTTGCCCTAATGCAGGTCTTTTTTACTTATTCAATGCAACCATGTCTCTTGCTTTATTTCTATAATTAATGTCTTTCAAAAATTTGATATGATGGCCACACATTCACTAGAATTATATCTGGGCTTAATGGGTTAAATTATGAGGATTGGTTGTCTTAATTGTTTTGTAGTCTGTTAAAGTTAGACGGTTGTGGGGTGATCTAATTGAGATGTTTGAAATGATAAAGCGTTCAATAGGGTTGATACTGAGAAAAGATTAGCTCTGGTTGGTGCATAACTTTTAAATTAGAGCGAAGGCATTTATGAAAGTAATCAGAAAGTGCTTCACCCCCCACACCCCCAAAGCTCTGGATGATGGATCAATTTAAATTTTCAGGACTGAGATCAATAGATATTTGTAAGATAAGGGTATCAAGGGATATGGACATGGACCATAAGTAATTAAACAGTAAATAGCCCAGGAATTTACACATCTAAATGATTGCTATTAAATGTTTCCCGTTGATATAACTTTGAAACATTATGGCAGGACTGGGGAGGACTTTCAATAGAACAGTGAATAATTGTCAGCTTTGATCTCCAAATTCCTGTTGCATTCATTTCTCTTGAACTCCAACCTCTTTTACTGAGTCAGCTGTATTATAACCATTCAAACCATCCAGTTGATCTAATACATGCAACAGCGCTTTCATCCAACAACAAAGAAAGCTTGTTTAGAATCCATTGCAGTTTCTAGAATATTTCCACACAATTTAGATTTACAATTATCATGTATACAGTATTCCTACTAGAGTTAACACCTTCATTGCTGGTCAACCTACGGGGATTCGCCCCGATTGCTTAAGAACGTTTCACTAGATTTGGATATCGTGAGCAGGTGACCCAGACCCTGTGCATTGCGAGATGGGAATTACAAATCCAAGCTATATGGGGCATGAACTGCAAGCAGGGGTACAAACTCTAGTTGTAGACTTCATCAGGAGCACTCTCCCATCTGGGGCAGAAGGTTGCGGGTTGAAGCCAGAAGCAGGACTAGGTCCTGAATTTTCATAAAGATAGAAACCCCTCTCAATCATTACAAAAATGGTCGCAGAGGTCCGAATTTGGACGTCACGCTCCTGAATATGGCACCTACTATTTTTGCATGTTAAAGTGCAGCCGCCTCATGCTGATCTGGTTTGCACTAGTGCACGACTTGTGACTTTGGAATTGATGGAAGAAGGTCGAAAGCTGCCTGCGCGCTTTGCAGAGTTGTGACCCTTTCGGATGTGGTCCTGGGCCACCTTTGGGTAAGGTTAAGTGCCCTTTTGGAGTGGTAAGATGCCCTTTGGGAGAGGTAAGCTACCCCATGGGATTATCAAAAGTAGGCATGAATGTACATTAAAAGTGTAAAACTCGGACTTCCGGGTGCGGCGATGACCAGCTGAGTCGCACGTTTCGGCAGCTCCCGGTGTAACGGACATTTGGGCTCTTAATAAGAGCCCCAACGGCAATTTTAACGGCTAAAAGTACTGTGCGGTGAACCAGAAGGGAATCCCCCCTGGATACGGATGAAAAAAGGAGAGGAAGGTGGCCGGATTGCGGTGGATCCTTTAGAGCAGCGGCAAGGAAGGCAAGCAAAAACCAAGATGGCGTCGGAAGGTGGCAGTTTAATATGGGGCCCTGAACAACACGAGTTTTTGAAACGCTGTGTGGAAGAACTCAAAAAGGAAATGAAGAAGGAGCTGTTGGCCCCGATATTACAGGCGATCGAAGGGCTAAAGGAGGAGCAAAAGACCCAGGAGCGGGAGCTTCGGGTCGTGAAGGCAAAGGCTGCCGAGAATGAGGACGACCTACAGGGCCTGGTGGTGAAGACGGAGATGCACGAGGCACACCATAAACTATGTGTGGAAAGGCTGGAGGCGCTGGAGAACAACGCGAGGAGGAACAACCTAAGGATTCTTGGCCTTCCTGAAGGTGCGAAGGGAGCGGACGTCGGGGCATATGTGAGCACGATGCTGCACTCGTTAATGGGAGCAGAGGCCCCGGCGGGTCCGCTGGAGGTGGAGGGAGCATACCGAGTGATGGCGCGAGGACCGAGAGCAGGAGAAATTCCCAGAGCCATAGTGGTGAGATTCCTCCGTTTTAAGGACAGAGAGATGGTCCTTAGATGGGCAAAGAAAACTCGGAGCAGTAAGTGGGAGAACGCGGTGATCGGCGTATACCAAGACTGGAGTGCGGAGGTGGCGAGAAGGAGGGCGAGCTTTAATTGGGCCAAGGCGGTGCTTCACAAAAAGAAGATAAAATTCGGAATGCTGCAACCGGCAAGACTGTGGGTCACATATCAAGGGAGGCACCACTACTTTGAGACGGCGGATGAGGCGTGGACTTTTATCGTGGAAGAAAAATTGGAATGAGCGGCTTATTAAAAAAAAAAGAATGTTTGAAACAAAGTGGTGGGGCGAGTATGGGGGGCGAAGAAGGGGGGAAAGAGGAGTTTTATGTTATTAATCCTGCAATGTGGTAACTTTTCTCTCTTCCACAGGAGGTGGCGGGGGGAGGAAAGGAGGTGGAAGAGATGGGGCGTTGGCCATTGGGGGCGGGGCCAAGGGGGAAGCGCGGGCTCTGTTCCCGCGCTATGATAATCATGGCGGGAATAGGGAAGCAGGAAGGAGGGGGCATCGCACGGTGCGAGCCGAGGTCGGCCAGAGTTTGCTGACTTCTGGGAGCAACAGGGGGGGTGTAACTACGCTAGTGGGGGATCTAGCGGGGGGGGGGGGATTATTGGGCTGCTGCTGCTGGGGAGAGGGGGGAGCTGGTATGGGGTGGGATGGGCGGGGGACAGCTGCGTGGGAACCGGGTGAGTAGCTGGAAAAAGGGGATGGCTAATCGACAAGGGGGGGGTAAAAAGCCCCCCAACCCGGCTGATCACGTGGAACGAGAGAGGGCTGAACGGGCCGATAAAGAGGGCACGGGTACTCGCACACCTTAAGAAACTTAAGGCAGACGTGGTTATGTTACAGGAAACGCACTTGAAACTGATAGACCAGGTGAGACTACGCAAAGGTTGGGTGGGGCAGGTGTTCCATTCGGGGCTAGATGCGAAAAACAGGGGGGTGGCTATATTAGTGGGGAAGCGGGTAATGTTTGAGGCAAAGACTATAGTGGCGGATAGCGGGGGCAGATACGTGATGGTGAGTGGCAAACTACAGGGGGAGACGGTGGTTTTGGTAAACGTATATGCCCCGAACTGGGATGATGCCAATTTTATGAGGCGTATGCTAGGACGCATCCCGGACCTAGAGGTGGGAAAGTTGGTAATGGGGGGAGATTTCAATACGGTGTTGGAACCAGGGCTGGACAGGTCGAGGTCCAGGACTGGAAGGAGGCCGGCAGCAGCCAAGGTGCTTAAAGATTTTATGGAGCAGATGGGAGGAGTAGACCCGTGGAGATTCAGCAGACCTAGGAGTAAGGAGTTTTCGTTTTTCTCCTATGTCCACAAAGTCTATTCGCGAATAGACTTTTTTGTTTTGGGAAGGGCGTTGATCCCGAAGGTGAGGGGAACGGAGTATACGGCCATAGCCATTTCGGATCACGCTCCACATTGGGTGGACTTAGAGATAGGGGAGGAAACAGAAGGGCGCCCACCCTGGAGAATGGACATGGGACTAATGGCAATATGCGGAGGCACCGGAGGAGGGACTGTACAGGGAAAGGCAAAGGCTACACGTAGAATTTGACTTGCTGACAACGGGTACTGCAGAGGCACAGTGGAGGAAGGCACAGGGTGTACAGTACGAATATGGGGAGAAGGCGAGCAGGTTGCTGGCCCACCAATTGAGGAAAAGGGGAGCAGCGAGGAAAATAGGGGGAGTGAGGGATGAGGAAGGAGAGATGGAGCGGGGAGCGGAGAGAGTGAATGGGGTGTTCAAGGCATTTTATAAAACATTATACGAAGCTCAACCCCCGGATGGGAGGGAGAGAATGATGGGCTTTCTGGACCGGCTGGAATTTCCCAAGGTGGAGGAGCAGGAAAGGGTGGGACTGGGAGCACAGATTGAAATAGAGGAAGTAGTGAAAGGAATTAGGAGCATGCAGGCGGGGAAGGCTCCGGGACCGGATGGATTCCCAGTTGAATTTTACAGGAAATATGTGGACTTGCTCGCCCCGCTACTGATGAGGACCTTTAATGAGGCAAAGGAAAGGGGACAGCTGCCCCCGACTATGTCTGAGGCAACGATATCGCTTCTAAAGAAGTAAAAGGACCCGCTGCAATGCGGGTCCTATAGACCTATTTCCCTCCTAAATGTAGACGCTAAGATTCTGGCCAAGGTAATGGCAATGAGGATAGAGGATTGTGTCCAGAGGGTGGTCCATGAGGACCAAACTGGGTTTGTGAAGGGGAGACAGCTGAATACGAATATACGGAGGCTGCTAGGGGTAATGATGATGCCCCCACCAGAGGGGGAAGCGGAGATAGTGGTGGCGATGGATGCCGAGAAAGCATTTGACAGAGTGGAGTGGGATTATTTGTGGGAGGTGCTGAGGAGATTTGGTTTTGGAGATGAGTATGTTGGATGGGTGCAGCTGTTGTATAGGGCCCCAGTGGCGAGTGTGGTCACGAATGGACGGGGATCTGCATACTTTCGGCTCCATAGAGGGAAAAGGCAGGGATGCCCTCTGTCCCCATTACTGTTTGCACTGGCGATTGAGCCCCTGGCAATAGCATTGAGGGGTGCCAAGAAGTGGAGGGGAGTACTTAGAGGAGGAGAAGAACACCGGGTATCTCTGTTTGCGGATGATTTGTTGTTATATGTAGCGGACCCGGCGGAGGGGATGCCAGAGATAATGCGGACACTTCGGGAGTTTGGAGAATTCTCAGGATATAAACTGAACATGGGGAAAAGTGAGTTGTTTGTGGTGCATCCAGGGGAGCAGAGCAGAGAAATAGAGGACTTTCCGCTGAGGAAGGTAACAAGGGACTTTCGTTACTTGGGGATCCAGATAGCCAAGAATTGGGGTACATTGCATAGGTTAAATTTAACGCGATTGGTGGAACAAATGGAGGAGGACTTCAAGAGATGGGACATGGTATCCCTGTCACTGGCAGGGAGGGTGCAGGCAGTTAAAATGGTAGTCCTCCCGAGATTCCTCTTTGTGTTTCAGTGCCTCCCGGTGATGATCACGAAGGCTTTTTTCAAAAGGATCGAAAAGAGTATCATGAGTTTTGTGTGGGCCGGGAAGACCCCGAGAGTGAGGAAGGAATTCTTACAGCATAGTAGGGATAGGGGGGGGCTGGCACTACCGAGCCTAAGTGAGTACTACTGGGCCGCCAATATCTCAATGGTGAGTAAGTGGATGGGGGAAGAGGAGGGAGCGGCGTGGAAGAGATTGGAGAGGGCGTCCTGTAGGGGGACTAGCCTACAAGCTATGGTGACGGCCCCATTGCCGTTCTCACCGAAGAAATACACCACAAGCCCGGTGGTGGTGGCGACTTTGAAAATTTGGGGACAGTGGAGACAGCATAGGGGAAAGACTGGAGCCTTGGTGGGGTCCCCGATAAGAAACAACCATAGGTTTGCCCCGGGGAGAATGGATGGGGGATTTGGAATATGGCAAAGAGCAGGAGTAACGCAACTGAAAGATCTGTTTGTGGATGGGAAGTTCGCAAGTCTGGGAGCGCTGACTGAGAAATATGGGTTGCCCCAAGGGAATGCATTCCGGTATATGCAACTGAGGGCTTTTGCGAGGCAGCAGGTGAGGGAATTCCCGCAGCTCCCGACGCATGAGGTGCAGGACAGAGTAATCTCAAAGACATGGGTGGGGGACGGTAAGGTGTCAGATATATATAGGGAAATGAAGGACGAGGGGGAGATTATGGTAGATGAGCTGAAAGGGAAATGGGAAGAAGAGCTGGGGGAGGAGATTGAGGAGGGGCTGTGGGCGGATGCCCTAAGTAGGGTAAACTCATCGTCCTCGTGTGCCAGGCTAAGCCTGATTCAATTTAAGGTGTTACACAGGGCGCATATGACTGGAGCAAGGCTCAGTAAATTTTTGGGGGTAGAGGATAGGTGTGCGAGATGCTCGAGAAGCCCAGCGAATCACACCCACATGTTCTGGTCATGTCCGGCACTACAGGGGTTCTGGGTGGGGGTGACAAAGGTGCTTTCGAAAGTAGTGGGGGTCCAGGTCGAACCAAGCTGGGGGTTGGCTATATTTGGGGTTGCACAAGAGCCGGGAGTGCAGGAGGCGAGAGAGGCCGATGTTTTGGCCTTTGCGTCCTAGTAGCCCGGCGCAGGATACTGTTGATGTGGAAGGAAGCCAAGCCCCCGGGGGTGGAGACCTGGATAAATGACATGGCAGGGTTTATAAAGCTGGAACGGATTAAGTTCGTCCTAAGGGGATCGGCTCAAGGGTTCACCAGGCGGTGGCAACCGTTCGTCGAATACCTCACAGAAAGATAGAGGGAATGGAAAAGAAGAAGGCAGCAGCAGCCCAGGGGGGAGGGGGGAACCAGAAGGAGTCTCAGGGTTATTAATATATATGTATAATATGTATAGGTCGTTGCTATAAATAATTGTATATTGGATTGTTAAACCATATTTTTGGAGAGTGTTTATCTGAGACAAGGCAGTTGCCATTTAGTTTTAGTTATATATTATTTATTCTTTGTTTATAAAACAGGTCATTGTTATTTATACTGTTATATTATTGTGTAAAGGATACACAATGTACTGTGATGGTTGACCAAAAATTTTCAATAAAATATTCTTAAAAAAAAAAGTGTAAAACTCAAGAGAGCCGTCAAAAGGAACTGCCAGAGGGAGATATCAAGCCATCAAGATTTTTTAAACTCTGCCCTTTAAATGTTTTAAAAAAGACTAGAATGTTAAAAATCATCAGTGCCAGTGCTATTTCTTTCCATCTGTTGACATAAGCCCTAAGGACTATCATTACAGCTCAAAGTTGAGTAGACTGGGACTGTACTCATTGGAGTTTAAAAGGATGCGGGGGGATCTTATTGAGACATATAAAATTATGAAGGGAATAGATAGGATAGATGCGGGCAGGTTGTTTCTACTGGTTGGGGAAAGCAGAACTAGGGGGCATAGCCTCAAAATAAGGGGAGGTAGATTTAGGACAGAGTGTAGGAGGAACTTCTTCACCCAAAGGGATGTGAATGTCTGGAATTCCTTGCCCAGTGAAGCAGTTAAGGCTCCCTCTTTAAACGTTTTTAAGAAAAAGATAGATGCCTTTCTAAAGAATAAAGGGATTCGGGGATATGGTGTACGGGCCGGAGAGTGGAGCTGAGTCCACAAAGATCAGCCATGATCTCATTAAATGGCGGAGCAGGCTCGAGGGGCCAGATGGCCTACTCCTGTTCCTTGTTCTTAAGTGGTTCTACACTCTTTGAAATGCGCCTCTAAATTCCAATGTTTGTTTTTATAAGGAGTAAATTAAGTTTAATGTAGTGAATGAGTTTTTATCATGAGAGGTTTGTACTGAAATAGTGAATTCATCAGCAGACACTTAAGAACTTTATTTAATCTCAGCATGGGTCCTGAGGTCTGTCTCTCGTGAATAGTGGGTGAGTTGGCAAGCAAGCTTTAAGTGCAAACGGCGGTGGGTGGGAGAAATAAGTTGTCATGATGGTGCTAAGTTGGGCTGCAAAGGGACAATGTGGGTGGGCATGAGTTGACACTAAATTGGATTGGGCGTGTAAAGAGCCATGGGGATTGACAGAGGGGCGTGGGTTGGCATGCAGTATATGAGGGGCCATGGGGGTGGGTAGAGCAGCATATGCTCATTTGAAGGATATGAGGGACCATGTAGGTGAATGGTTGGCATGGAGAGTTAGAAGGGCCTTGAGAAGTGGGTAGTGGGAATAGACTGCATGGAGGGTATGAGGGACATGTGGGTGGCTGGGGGACATGAAGGGTTGGCACAGGGAGTGTCATAGCGGGAGTGATGTTTTATGCTTTTTATTTCATTGATTCAACAATGTGCGGGTGCACCAAGCCAGGCCTTCCGCCAAGTCTGCTTTCTCAACTGGCAGTGTGGCATTGTTTCCAGGGTCACAGCCATGACTCCCATAAAACCTAACCTCCTCAGAACAAAAGCCCAACATTCTGGGGCATTTTTTCCTGGGTCGTGTTTGCAGAGCCGAGAATTATCCCAACTCATCCTTTCATCTGGAAAGGAATAATTTGATTAGAGATAGTCAACACGGTTTTGTGAAGGGTAGGTCATGCCTCACAAACCTTATTGAGTTCTTTGAGAAGGTGACCAAACAGGTGGATGAGGGTAAAGCAGTTGTATATGGATTTCAGTAAAGCATTTGATAAGGTTCCCTACGGTAGGCTACTGCAGAAAATATGGAGGCATGGAATTCAGGGTGATTTAGCAGTTTGGATCAGAAATTGACTAGCTGGAAGAAGACAAAGGGTGGTGGTTGATGGGAAATGTTCAGACTGGAGTCCAGTTACTAGTGGTGTACCACAAGGATCTGTTTTGGGGCCACTGCTGTTTGTCATTTTTATAAATGACCTGGAGGAGGGCGTAGAAGGATGGGTGAGTAAATTTGCAGATGACACTAAAGTTGGTGGAGTTGAGGACAGTGCGGAAGGATGTTACAAGTTACAGAGGGACATAGATAAGCTGCAGCGCTGGGCTGAGAGGTGGCAAATGGAGTTTAATGCAGAAAAGTGTGAGGTGATTCATTTTGGAAGGAATAACAGGAAGACAGAGTACTGGGCTAATGGAAAGATTCTTGGCAGTGTGGATGAGCAGAGAGGTCTCGGTGTCCATGTACAGAGATCCCTGAAAGTTGCCACCCAGGTTGAGAGGGTTGTTAAGAAGGCGTACGTACGGTGTGTTAGCTTTTATTGGTAGAGGGATTGAGTTTCAGAGCCATGAGGTCATGTTGCAGCTGTACAAAACACTGGTGCGGCCGCATTTGGAGTATTGCGTGCAATTCTGGTCGCCGCATTATAGGAAGGATGTGGAAGCATTGGAAAGGGTGCAGAGGAGATTTACCAGAATGCTGCCTGGTATGGAGGGAAGATCTTATGAGGAAAGGCTGAGGGACTTGAGGCTGTTTTTGTTAGAGAGAAGAAGGTTAAGAGGTGACTTAATTGAGGCATGCAAGATGATCAGAGGATTGGATAGGGTGGACAGTGAGAGCCTTTTTCCTCGGATGGTGATGTCTAGCACGAGGGGACATACCTTTAAATTGAGGGGAGATAGATATAGGACAGATGTCAGAGGTAGGTTCTTTACTCAGAGAGTAGTATGGGCGTGGAATGCCCTGCCTGCACAGTAGTGGACTCGCCAACACCAAGGGCATTCAAATGGTCATTGGATAGACATATGGACGATAAGGGAATAGTGTAGATGGGCTTTAGAGTGGTTCACAGGTCGGCGCAACATTTGAGGGCCGAAGGGCCTGTACTGCGCTGTAATGTTCTATGTTCTATAACTCTGCACCCCCAACCCGGGGGAACAAATTCAGGCGTAAGGTTCAGTATGTTGCGACGGGTATATTGCATTGTCAAAGGTGCTGTCTTTCAGTTGAGTCATTGAACCGTAAATCCCCCTTCCTGTTCCACCAAATGTAAACATCATGGTATTTTCAAAAGAATATCAGAAGAGAACTCATGGTCATACAAATTCTTCAATCATTTGTTGTGACAATGGGCATGATGGACTGAACTTTCCCAAAGTTGGATCAGGCAGGGAAAACTGTGAAATTTACCAGCTTCACAGACGCCTTTCTCGCCTGCTTAAACAGAACTTTGTGCAATTTCAAATTACTGGTGAGGATGACACAGTGGGGTGGTGGGCTGAGGGCTAAAGATGCTGGAAAAGTCAGGATCTGAGAATGAAGCGCAGTTTTTAAAGGGAACCCCGATCTAAAGTTACATTTAAGACCGCATCACCATGGAGATCGGGACCCCACCCACCCCAAGCATCGGGGCACCCCCCCCCCAGGACAATGGCAACATTGGGGTAACACCCCCTCCACCACAACATGTGATGTCTCGGAGTTCAGGAAATGTAGATAGTTGGGGACAAAGGGGTAACTTCATATAATAGTGTGTGTGTGTATCACCATCAATGTAGTTGAGTGTACTGCATTATAGTCCCTCTTGTATTTTTAAAAATAAATTTTAAGAACACAATTCATTTTTTTTCCAATTAAGTGGTCATTCTACCTATCCTGGATTGTGGGGGAGAGACTCACACAGACACAGGGAGAATGTGCAAACTCCACATGGACAGTAACCCGGGGCTGGGATCGAACTCGGGTCCTCAGCGACGTGAGGCAGCAGTGCTAACCACTGCGCCACCCCTAATTCATGTGTTTTCTAAGCGAATAAATATTCTTTATTAATTGATCACAAAACAACTGGACTATTCTTCCATGGTTTTCATATCTTTTGTCACAGTTTGAAAATATACACCACAAAGAACTGGTGTTCCACGTTACCCTTCTGGCCTTTGGGATACCCTCGTATTTAACATCAGCCGGGTTATTGACACCCTTCCTCACTCAGCCGTAAAACATTCAACCACCTAAAATAAAGCAGACTTACTGGATTTGTATGCATTCAAAGCAACAATATGCATCTCTTTTGAAGAGCAGCCAAAGTGTTTTGAAGTGTCTTCAATCACAATAAGTCATTCAAATGTAAATTTTGTTTCTTTGTAGATTTGACGTTTTCACCGTGCAAGGAATGTTGAAATAATGCTGTTTGTTTTGACAGCATTATAATTTGGGTCAGATGGATGAGTACCAGACTGCTGTTACCGTCAGTTTCATCCCGAGGGAGAAATGGGTTCAACAATTGCCTTTATCCAGCAGAGTTAGCACATAATCGGCCTGTAACTTCCTCGGTCTGGCAATCTCTGGTGGATTGCCACTCTCGACAGATTTCCCCTCACTAAGATTCCAAATCCCATGTCTCACCCGACTTTCCTCACTCAGGCAGGGTGAGACAGGAGCAGCGAAGCGCGCGTCCGGCTGCATCAGTGTGGAGTAATTGCCGCTCAGGGGAAAAAAGATGGCACTAGCTGCTGCAAAGGAAGTGTTTAAAGGGACAATTTAAAGGGAGATGGTAAATTTCAAATGGAAGTGGTTCAGACACAAGGGAGGGGGGGATGCGGGAGGGGATGGGGAAGGATTGGGGGCTGGTCAGTCCAGGAGGGAGGGGGGGGGGCAGACAGAGGGTGGTTCGGACTGGGAGGGGGTTGGACCTGGAGGGAGGGTGGGGATTGAGGACAGTCCAGGAGGGGGAAGGAGTTGGATCAGGTGAGCGGGGGGGTGGGGGGGGGGGGGGGGGGGGGGGGCTGGGTCTGGATGCTTAAATAGTTATTCTGGAATTAGTAGCCCCAGAAGGAAAAAAAAATCAGTTCTATCAGGATAAAACTGGTAGAACCATCCGAAGTTAACAATTTAAGTTGCTTCTGTCTGTTGGTTCCCATCCCAGCACAATTGTGCAGAGGAAGTTCGCACTTCTGGTGAATTATCGGGTAAATCCTTGCTTGCATGGGAACTTCCTAGAGGCATTCTGCATCGCATCATTGGTGTACCCCCTAAATGCGATGCTGGGGAATCAGGAAGTTATGGACCAATGTGAATGTGCTACAAACTGATCCTCATGGTGCCTCAAGGTTTCTCACCATAAAAAACTTTTTAAAAAAATTTAGAGTACCCAATTAGTTTTTTCCAATTAAGGGGCAATTTAGCGTGGTCAATCTGCCTAGCCTGCACATTATTTAGGTTGTGGAGGCGAAACCCACGTAAACATGGGGAAATATGCAAACGCCACACGGACAGTGACCAGAGCCGAGATCGAATCTGGGACCTTGGTGCCGTGAGGCAACAGTGCTAACCACTGCACCACCGTGCTGCCCTTCTCACCATAAAACAAGGAAACATCCCATAAAGCATTGTCAAACTGATATTAAAAAAGAAAATGATGTGAGATAGAGTCTTTCTGGTATCTAGTTATAACGCTTACGGACTCTTTGAACCAGGTACGTTCATATGCGGAAAAGTGGTCAGTTATCTTCAGGATGGCCTTGGAAATTACAGAATTAGTGGTACCCCCAATATGCAGTGGCACTAAAGAGCATTACAAGTTGCAGGAAAAGTAAGTGTTAGGCTATTTATCCATGCGACCCGTATCTTGTGCTTTATCCCGCTCTTACAGTCAGAGGTGCATTTCAAAGGTTGGACCGAAGTCACATAGTTCTAGACAACGTAGATATTCTACTCTGCTTCCAACCAGGGCTGAAATGTCAGCTTCCGCTGAGGCACTGATCATTTCTCATCACATGAGTAAAACATATTAAAATGAGATCATAATATACATGATGGATAGCATCATGGGTACATTGGGGCCATTATAGTTCTATTACTTTTTGATGTGATGTTTAATTCATTTCAAATTTTGGAAATCTGTTTGTGATTGATTTTCTGCAACAGAAGACTATATGTCACTATGATACAATGTGGTAGATTGGATGCAGATTGGCCTATGCAATAATACTCTGTGTACTTCTGAATCACCTGAAGCAGCATCTAAATTATTGTTGCTATTATTGACTTGAAAGATTGTTCCGGTAAAACCAGCAGAGCAACCAGGTCAGAAACATGATCTGATGTGCAACGTCGGCATGGAGGGAGGGGTAAATTTGGGAAGTTTAAATTCGCAACGTGAGAAAATGAAAAAAATCTGTTAGCTTGCATTGACGATACAAATTTCATGATGGCAGATAAAGCTTTAAAAAAGCCAAGAGGTTAAAAGATAGATTCTAAAGATTTGGGCTTAAGTTTCCTTTGTGGTTAGTTTGATGGAACTAGAGTTAATGAGTTTGGAAAAGCTCAAGGACGTTGTTTAATTTGTGTCCACCTAGGAATTTTAAAATACCAATTTTGATCTTTATATTCATCTTCACTGGAATTGTGGGAAAGCATAGTTGCATGAAATACCATATGATCCCAGAAGCTTAGAGGGACTTTTCTTTAAGAAACTGTGGTAAAAGGTGACAGGAAATAATTCAAATTAAATCTGCAAATTCAAATTGGTGTCTTTATTCAGGTTATTTTTTTTTTGCAAAGATTGAGGTATGCACCATGAACACAATGTGCAAATGAGCACCTTTCTAGAAGGGAAGAGGGGGGAAAAGGTCACGGATCACCACCTTGCATTTGGAAAAGAGAGCTATCCAACCACCTCAAGAAAATCACTTTTTGTATGATCCCATGCCATTAACAAAGCTTTGAGCCCTCGTTTAAATTCTGCTCCTATGCCAATTTCTGCAATTGTTCAAGCCGGTGCATTCTTTTATCCTGTGGATAATTCATCCTCATGCCTCGTTTCCCATTCCAACAACCATGCGACTGCTCTATTTCTTCCATGCCGGCTCTCATCCCTCCCTCGACAACATGGGACTGTTACTGTTTCCTTTCACCACATTTTGCCATAAAATATCCTTGCCTTTGCCAAAATAATCCCTCCCTGCCCCCTCAAAACATTGGGCGGGATTCTCCCATCGGGCGGCTAAGTGTCGACGCAGGCGTAAAAACGGGAGTGTTTTACTCCGGCGTTGCCGCCCGTTCCGGGACCCCATTTTCCGGCCCATAGGGGGCTATCACGGCGCTGGAGTGGCCTATGCCACGAGAAATGTCTCCCTCAATGCCAGAAAAACTAAAGAGCGGTCATTAACTTCAGGAAGCAAAGTAGTACACACCCCTGTCAGCATCAACGGGGCTGAGGTGGAGATGGTTGACAGCTTCAAATTCCTAGGTGTGCACATCACCAAAAATCTGTCCTGGTCCATCCACGTTGATGCTATGACCAACAGAGCACAACCGCTCCTATACTTAGGAAACTAAGGAAATTCGCATGTCCACATTGACCCTCACCAACTTTTACAGATACACAATAGAAAGCATCCTATCTGGCTGCATCACAGCCTGGGATGGCAACTGCTCAGTGTCATAATATACACCAGTATATCATGGTGCAGATACACACACATTGATGGACACACTGCAGGACCAAGCAACACACACAACACCACAGCCAATCACCAGTTAGAGCACACGCACTATAAAGACAGGGGGCATCAGAGTTCCAGCTCATTCTAGCTGCAGCCTCCCAGTGGGACAGAGCTCACAGCCTGCAGCACAGATCTTCACCATGTGCTGAGTGCATACACTGGTTAGGACAAGGCAGGGGTCTTTAGTTCAATCTAATATCGTGTCAACCCACAGTGAAAGTATATTCAACAGTTTCTGATTTAATAAAAGTGTTGCACTATTTTAAGTGTTGGTGACCTGTATGTGTTCCACGGATCCAGAGCACCCAACACAACATGATACCAGGAGTTGAGGGATATTAGAACTTCCTAGACCTGCCTGCAAGTGATCTGCCTTCCAACAGCATACCGTTTAGCACAGGGCTAAATCGCTGGCTTTGAAAGCAGACCAAGGCAGGCCAGCAGCACGGTTCAATTCCCGTACCAGCCTCCCCGAACAGGCGTCGGAATGTGGCGACTAGGGGCTTTTCACACAGTAACTTCATTTGAAGCCTACTTGTGACAATAAGCGATTTTCATTTTTCATTCATTTTTTTTTCATCCTGCAAAATGGACAGTGTCTGCCCGCCGCCGCCACTCAGCATCACCAGTAACCTAGGGGCCAACTGGAAGATATTCAAACAACGCTTCCAACTCTACCTTGAAGGCACAGACCGGGAGGATGACTCGGACACCAGGAAGGTCGCTCTCTTCCTATCCACGGCCGGGGACCATGCCATCCACATTTTCAATTCTCTCACCTTTGTGGAAGTGGAAGAGCCGGCCGGCTGTTTCGAAGGCAGTATAGGGGCGGTCTTTTGGTCGGATGGAGAACTGGTGGTAGGCGGATGTGAGGTCGACCGTGGAAAAGACCGGTATTGGGCGATCCGATTTACCATTTCCGATGTGAGGAAGGGGGTACGCATCAAGCTGCGTGAATCGGTTTATGGTCTGGCTATAACCCACGACCATCCGTTTCTTCTCCCCGGACCGGACTACCACCACTTGCGCTCTCCAAGGGCTGTTGCTAGCCTCGATGACCCCCTCTCCCAGTAAGCGCTGGACCTCTTGACTTGATAAAAGCCATATCTTGGGCACTGTAGCGCCGGCTCCTGGTGGCGACGGGCTTACAGTCGGGAGTGAGGTTCACGAATAGCGAGGGGGGTGCGACTTAGTGTCGCAAGGCAGCATACCGTGAAGGGGGGGGGCAAGGGTCCGCTGAACTTCAGTGTCAGGCTTCGGTGGCTGCACTGGAAATCCAGTCCGAGCATCAGGGGGGCACAGAGGTGAGGGAGGATATAAAATTTGAAACGGGTGTATTTGGCGCCCTGGATGGAGACATCCGCAATACAGTACCCCTTGATTTGTACCGAGTGGGACCCGGATGCGAGGGCTATTGTTTGGGACACAGGATGGGTGCGTAGGGAGCAGCACCTTACCGTTTCAGGTGGATAAAGCTCTGTGCTCCCGGAGTTGAAGAGGCAGGCAGTGTCGCGCCCGTTGAACTGGACCTGCATCATAGAATTCTGCAGGTGTTTTGGTCGAGGGTGATCGCACCCACTCGCGGGTAGTCGGAGTCCACAGCCGAGTCGGACTCGTAAAATGGCCGCTGCCGTCGGTCGCACGTGTCGGGTCGAGAAGATGGCCGCCGACAAGATGGCAGCTCCCATGATTCGCACGAGGCTGATGACGCGTCAGAAGGGGGCGTGTTGGGTCGGTGCGCAGCAGCATTGCGAGGCCTGTGGGCCCGAGAGCCTGATTTTCTGGCCGGCTGTTGTTTGTTTTTCTGGCCCCTGGATCTGGCCAGGCAGACCCTCGCAAAATGCCCTTTCTTCCCACAGTCGCTGCAGATCACTGAGCGGGCTGGGCAGCGTGGGCGTGGGCCCTGCCCACAGAAGTAGCACGGTGTGCCCACATGGTGAGCGGGTCGCTGCGTGGCACATGCCTGTAATATGGCTGAGTCTGAGGAAGTCGGGGGGGGGGGGCGCCTCGCAGAGTCCGCGGGGTACGTACCCAAGTTATGTCGGGCCACCTCCAGCGAGGAGGCGAGCGTTAGTGTGTCCTGGAGATCTTTTGCCCCGTTTTCGAGCAGCCGCTGCTGGATGTAGGTCGAGCGGATGCCGGACACGAAAGCGTCTCTGATGTGCAGGTTCATATGGACTTCCCCTGCCACAGTCTGATGGTCACAGTCCCTGGCAAGCGCCGTCAGTTTCTCGACAAATTCGTCTAGCGATTGCCCAGAGCGCTGCCGGCAGGTAGAGAGCAGATGCCTGGCGTGTACCTAGTTGATGGGCTTGACAAACCGCTTGTGGAGTAACTCGACCGCCTCTTCATAAGACATCGCCTTTGAGCGTGGCGGATATTCTGTGACTCACCCGGGCGTGGAGTAGGCGCAGCTTGCGTGGCTCCTGGGTGGGAGTCTCTGCGGAGTCCAGGCAGGCCTCGAAGCACCGCAGCCAGTATTTTAAAAATTCCTTCGCCTCCAGAGTCCGTGCTTCCAGGTTGAGCTTCTCTGGTTTTAGGCCTGCATCCATCCTGAATCTAGGTTTAGTCTAATAAATTGAAGTACCCTCACTAACGACGCTTAGAGTGTAAATGGTAAAGAAGGCTTTATTAGACTAAGAACTATGCTAGAGCTGAGGCATGTGCTGACTGCGGCACAGCCCATGAGGCAGCCCTTTATATATGGCTCACAGATGGGTGGAGCCAGAGGCGGAGTCCCCAGGGTTCCAAGCCCGGTCTTAAAGGGCAGCACGGTAGCCTTGTGGATAGCACAATTGCTTCACAGCTCCAGGGTCCCAGGTTCGATTCCAGCTTGGGTCACTGTCTGTGTGGAGTCTGCACATCCTCCCCGTGTATGCGTGGGTTTCCTCCGGGTGCTCCGGTTTCCTCCCACAGTCCAAAGATGTGCGGGTTAGGTGGATTGGCCATGATAAATTGCCCTTAGTGTTGGGTGGGGTTACTGGGTTATGGGGATAGGGTGGAGGTGTTGACCTTGGGTAGGGTGCTCTTTCCAAGAGCCGGTGCAGACTCGATGGGCCAAATGGCCTCCTTCTGCACTGTAAATTCTATGATTAAAAAAAAAAAATTAAAGGTGACATCACCTTACATGATGATAAGCCAGTAACCGTTCATCACACCTTCACAGCTCTACCTGAAATTAATTTATTCATTGGGCCATTCCCATAATTCTTGACCCAAACCGGTGCCCCCACCTGGAAATGTCTCTGCTGCCGACTATTATCATGCCCCCTGCGTTGGACCTCCTGTTGTTTCGCCCCCTGCGTTGGACCTCCTGTTGTTTCTCCACTTTTCCCGTTAAATTTGGGAAAAGGAGACTCAGCCTCGTTCGCAGCCACCTTCCCGTTAAGAGTTCAGCTGGCAGTATGCCCATTGTGGAATGCGGTGTGGTACTGTGATCAAACAGCCAGCGGGAGAGCTTTGTGTCCATTGACGCTGCCAGCTGCTTCTGGAGTCCCGCTTTTAGTGTCTGGACCGCTCTCTCTGCCAGGCCGTTGGATGGTAAGGGGCCGTTTTGATGTGGCGCACTCCGTTTCCCTTTAGGAATTTTCCAAATTCCCCACTTGTGAATGCCGTTCCTTTGTCCGACACCAATACCTCCGGAAGTCCATGTGTTGCAAACGAGGCCCTGAGCTTTTCAATTGTCGATGCTGTGCTTGCTGAGTTTACCCGGTGGACGTCCAACCATTTGGAGTGGGCGTCCACTATCACCAAAAACATTGAGCCCATGAAAGGGCCGGCATGGTCAATATGCAGGTGGGTCCACGGTCTGCCTGGCTATTCCCACGGGTGCAATGGCCCAGCTGGTGGCACTCTTTGCCCCTGTTGACACTCCTGGCACCGATGTACCAAGGCTGCTATGTCGGTGTCCAATCCTGGCCACCAAACGTAGCTTTGAGCTAGCACCTTCATTTTAGACACACCTGGGTGTCCGTGATGTAACTCGGTTAAGATTGCCCGATGGCCCTGAGCTGGGACTATTACCCGGGCTCCCCATAATAGGATACAGTTCCCCTGTTAGCAGTAAATGCTTCATCTTGGCTAAAACTGGGTCTTTTTGCGTCCACAACCGAATAGGTTGTGCGTCCACTGGTAGGGTGTCCAAAATATTTAGAGTAATTACTGTCTCCTCTACTTTCGGTATTAGCGGCAGGGTGTCTGGGAGGGGGAAGTCTGCTCAAAGCTCTGCATTTGCTACTCGCGTTCCCGGTCTGTGCTCCAGAACGTATCTATACGCCGCCAGTAGCAACGCCCAGCGTTGGATTCTAGCTGATGCAATCAGGGGTATTGACTGGTCTTCTTTTAATAACCCTAATAACGGCTTATGGTCCGTCACTATGGTGAATTTCCACCCGTACAGATACTGGTGAAATTTTTTTACTACAAATATCATCGCCAGTCCTTCCTTCTCGATTTTATGCGTACTTTCTCTCAGCCATCGCCAAGGTCCTCGAAGCATAGGCTATTGGCCGTTCTTCCCCATTCTTCCTCTATGGGCTAAGACGGCTCCTACCCCGTAGGGTGATGCATCACACGTGACCACCAACTCCTTCCTTGGGTCATAATGCTCTAGGACATTTTCGGATGACAGCTGTTCCTTAATGTCCCTAAATGCTCGGTTCTGGCGGGTGGACCATTTCCATTCTTGTCCCTTTTTTAGTAACTGGTGGAGGGGTTCTGAGGATGGACGCCCTATTTTCAATAAATTTGCCATAATAGGTTACCCATCCTAGAAATGATCGTAGCTCCTGGACCGTGGTGGGAGCTGGGGCTTCTTTTATTGCCCTTACTCGGTCTTCCAATGGGCGTAAGCCCGACTCGTCTACTTTATATCCCAGGTACGTCACTTGTGGGGCCATAAAAACACTTTTTTTTTTTCAGCCGTATGCCTGCCTTTGCGAAATGCCTGAGCACTTCCTCCAGGTTCCTTAAGTGTTCCCAGTTTGTCCTACCCGTGATTAAGACATCGTCCAAATAAATCGCCACCTGCGGTAGTCCCTGCAGAATATTTTCCAGCGTACGCTGGAATGTAGCGCAGGCTGATGACACTCCGAAGGGTAGCTTAGTATAACGAAAAAGTCCCTTCAGGGTGTTGATCGTAGCGAACTTCTGGAAGTCCTTGTCCAGTTTTAACTGCAGGTAGGCGTGGCTCATGTCCAGTTTCGTGAACAAAAGCCCACCTGCCAATTTGGCATATAGGTAGTCTATTTTCGGGATCAGGTATTTGTCCAGCAGTGCGTATTTGTTTACAGTCTGTTTGAAATCTCCACAGAGACGTATCGAGCCGTCTGGCTTCAAAATTGGTACCACCGGCGCTGCCCATTCAGAGAACTGTATTGGTCTGATAATGCCGTCGCGCCGTAACCTTTCTATTTCGACATCTACTTTCTTCCTTAATGCCGTCGCGCCGTAACCTTTCTATTTCGACATCTACTTTCTTCCTTAATGCAAAAGGTACCGGCCTGGCCTTACAAAATTTCGGAAGGGCTTCTGGGTCCACGTGCAAAGTTGCTTTGGCGCCTATAATTTCCCCCAAACCTTCTTGGAAGACCTCTGGGTATTTTTAGAGTACTCCACTCAACTGCCCACTTCCACTCTGGAAAATTTTCATCCAATCTAATTTTAGGTCTTTCAGCCAGTTCCGTCCTATTAAGTTAGGTCCGGAGCCCTCTACTATCGTCAACGGTAATCTGAGCAATTATTTGTCATATTCCACGGGTACCTGAGTCGTGCCTAGAATTTCCAGGGGTTCCCTCGTGTAGGTTTTAAGTTTCGTCGATGTTTTTGTTAGGGTTAATGGCTGGAGTCCATCTTTGATTTTTAAAAATGCTGCCACTCTTATTACTGATACGGCCGCACCCGTGTCTATTTCCATTATTGTCGGCTGACCGTTCACAAGTGGGGTAATCTTAATAGGTTCTACTTTCTTCGTCGCAATATTATAGAACTATTCCCCTTCGGAGGAGGATGGGGCATCTAGGTTGTGTACTTCCCTGCGTCCCCACCTGCTATTCCTCTTTTGCCACCTCCTTTTAGGGTTTCTGTCGCTGTTACCCCACTCTGTCTGGTGCCAGATACGGTCCTTCTCTGTTGGGGGAGCCTCAGCCGGTAGTTCCCTCTGTCTCCAGTTAGTCCTAGCAGACTTGGGGGCAGTTCTGGGGTTTTCCTTTGGCCCCCTGTTCCTCAGGCTTTTCCTGAGGGCAGCTATCTGGTAGCTGGACCCATTGTGGTAGTCCCTCTCCCAGGTATCTACCTCCATTGGTGTGCCCTGTAGTTCCTGCGCCCCACTTGCTGCCTTTTCTAGGGACAGTGCAAGCTGTAACGCCCACCTGCAGTCTAGCTGCGTTTCCACCAACAGGCGCTTCTGTATTTGGAGGTTGTTTATGCCACACACTAACCGGTCCCAAAGCATTTCATTTAGCGTCAGGCCAAACTCACATTTTTCCACCAGCCTTCTCAGGCGGGTCAAGAAATTTGTGACTGACTGTCCGTCTGCCCGCTTCGTTGTGTAGAATCTGTACCTACGCAAAATAAGGGGTGGTTTTGGGTCATAGTGCTCTTCCACCAATTTCAATAATTCTTGGAAAGGTATCATGTCCGGCATATCGGGATAGGTATCATGTCCGGCATATCGGGATAAGTTTGACTACGTATAATGGCAAAGGCTGAAGGTCCACACACCGACAGCAGTATAACCCGTTTCCTTCCGTCCTCCGTTATCTCATTGGCCTAGAAAGAGGAACACATTCTCTCCACATACTGGGACCAGTCCTCAATAGTCAGGTCGAATGCATCCAACTTCCCAAAAAGAGGCATTTTTGAAAGAGCAAGGCTTACCCTCCGAGTGCAGCAGCTGGTCTCCGCAAGGTTCTTTGTTTACCTCATCGCCACTGTAATAATCCACAGGAGGCAGGGGTTCCGTCACTACACCAGCATTTAGTTCCAATAACTTATATACAAGAGCAGCTCCTAACAGTGCTGCCAGCATTCCAGTCAACTGCCTCACAAAGCCTACACAGGTGCTTATATGGGCCCCCTCAATGAGCTATCATTGAGGGAGCTCATACTCCAATTGGCCAACCAATAATGCCAATTGGAGGTCATTACAAATATTTATATCTAATTATTGTTTATAGTCAATTACTTTCGTTAGACATTACACAAATGTATACAAGTAGATAAATAAAGTGCAAAATTAAAACATGAAAGCATGAAATAAGAAAAGAAACTTTGGCTCGTTCCCTTTATGGACCATCTACATTTGTGGCTTCGGCCCAATATAGTGTGCTGAGTGGAAAACCTCTAAAGGTTTGCACTGGCTTCAAAGTGCATGAAACTCAGAGTATGGGTTCAAGCTTGCAACATACATTATTCAATATTGGCAGTTTTGTAAGGGCCCCGAAGAATCCAGCACGAGTTTTAAGGATACAAAATAATAACGTTTATTTACTATAACAATATATACATAACAGTAGCAGTAACTTCCCTTGCTTCCTTCTCCTTGTTCCTGGACTGGCCAGCTTATTTATAGTAGGAGTTTCTCCGCCCCCCCTCATTGGGGAAGTTCATACTCCCATAGGATTGTGGGATAGTCATTAGTCCCCAGCCAATCGTCAGTAGGCAGGTTATAACAGGCAGGTTGCTTTCCACAGATTGTCTGTGGTAACCCATGAGCCACCTGTGTCCTACAGAATATTTTTATTTTCTTTGACTACTCCAGTCTGTTTAACCTTATCCAATTCCTTTCATACGATTTGATCATAATATTATGTGAGCAGTGATTTTGTGGTTCGGAGAGAGCAGGAAAAAACATATGTGTATTATTTTGCTACAATGCCACCATGCACAAATGAAGAAATGATGGGTGAGATTCTCAGTTTGGGAGATTAAAGTGTTAAAGCCACGACTGAATTGCATGCGGTTCGCGTTCCCATTGGGGCTGCAATTTCTGGGCCAGCACTCTGCCCACGTGAATCTACAGCCATTCTCATTTCCGCTGGTGTTGATTCGCTGGGGCTGGAAAGCTTGACGAGCTGGAGCTGCTTAAAAGAACTCCACTCCCCACACACTCTCATTCCAGCCAAGAAGATGGCTCCACGGAGAGCAGCACCATGCTTCATGGACGCGGAGCTCAAGAGGATGTTGGATGTGGTGGAGGAGAGGCGTTTCACCCTCTGCCCCTGGGTGGGCAGGAGGCTACCACCCACATTTGTTAACCCGGCCTAGGTGGAGGTGGTGAAGGTGCTCAGTGCGGTGAGCCTCACCAGACGGACTGGCACAGTGTCGCAAGAAGATGAACAACCTCCTTAGGGAGCTCGGGTGAGTCACCACCTCTGTTCCCCTGGCATCACTCCTGTCCGTCACTCTTCACATCACAGCCCCCACTCCCATACAGGCCACTCAAATCCCACCTGCCCCATCTCCCTCACATCCCACCCTGCACCAAACCCCAACACCTGTATTGTCCTCTTTGGTCAGGTGTTTTGCAAGCACATGCCACCAGCTACAGACATATAACTCGCCTCCATGTGTCTCAATTTTATGTGTCCCATAGAAATGACGGCCCAAAACAGAAGGGAGCGGGAGAAGACCGGAGGGGGAGTCCTGGACCTCCAGTCCTCACCGTCGCCTAGCAGACGGCGATGGCATTATCCTGGGAGGTGCAGGCTAGGTCTTTTCTGAGGCGGAGGTCAGCATGCGACAACCAAGTGAGCCCCTAATGCAAAATATTGTCCCTCTAGCAAGTGAGTCACAGCTCTCCCCCCAGACCACTCTTTCCCAAGATCTCAACACGTGTCTTGTTTTTCGTCTTGCAGGGTGACTAATAGACCATGCCGGCCCATCTAGGTCAGTGTTTTTCAAACTTTTTTTCCGGGGACCCATTTTTACCAACTGGCCAACCTTCAGAACCCACGCCGGCAGACATTTGGGCCCCACACATGCCGACCTTCGGATCCCACGCTGGCCGACCTTCGCAACCCACGCCGGCCAACCTTCGTGACCCACCATTTTCTCTTACCTTGTTTGCTGCTGACAAAATAGAGGAATCGCAATTGCCCAAAGCACATGATGGCGACATTCGGGGGCCATGACCTGCTCTCTGCCTCCCTCAGGCAGGAAGATTACATAGAATTTTTAAAAAAATCTTCTGCGTGCGCACTGATAAGTGGGCATGCATGCGCAGTGCGGCCATTTTTTTTATATATGGTAAAAAGGCCGCTCGCAGCCGGCATAGTTAAAAGCCGGCTGCTGCCGCTGTTGCGTGCGAATTTGCGCAATCGGGAGCGGACAGCTCCACGACCCTCCTGACACATGCCCACGACCCACCCACGGGTCACGCCCCCAACTTTGAAGATCCCTGATCTAGGGTATCCCTCCCTCAGCCACAACCCAGAGGTCTAGTCCAGGGATGAAACCGACTTCTCGGCAGTGCATTCACCTGCACCCTCCACTATCGCAGAGACTATCACCTCGGTGGGTCATTTTAGTGAAGAGGTTCCTGGGTCATCTTCTGGTGCACACGTCACACATGCTGCAGCACATTAGGTGGAGGTAGGAATTCCTGAGGGAGCGGGCAGTTGGAGGGCTGCCGGATCCCAGGAACCAGATGTAGTCCGGAAATATATTGTGCTTCTGGAAAGTATGATTCCATCACTGGTGGAAAGGCAGAATCAGCAACTTTCCAGCACCTGCAGGTGCAGTTGAAGGAGTCCAACCACCTTCAGGTGAAGAAGATCGTGCCGACAATGCATGGCAACCTGGCTAACACTAAACAGGTGGTGTCTGCGGTGGAAGCCTTGGGTCAATAAGTCACAGCCATGGGTCAAGATGTCCAAGGCTAGGGGTACATTTTACGGTCAATGGCTGAAGCTGAGGACAGGGGAGCCCAGTCACAGGCAGCCATGTATCGGATCCACATGGACATTGTTGCGGCGCTCCAGAACTTGGCCTACTCTCAAAGGGTCATGGCTAAGGGCGCCAAGTGCATTGGCCGGGCGCTGACTGACCTGGACCAGTCACAGAGGGACATAACCAAGGCGCAGAGGGACAGGACTCACTCACTGAGGGATGTGGCCAACTCTCCGTGCTCCGTGTTGAGGGCATTGAGACCCTGGTTGAGGCAAGAGCAGATCTCCAGTACTGGCAACGCCAGGTGATGGTGGAGCCTCGTGATCTCACTCTGGCCTCACCTCAGTCCCATGGAGTAGTCCGGGGGCCATCAAGTACCCAAGGGATGTGGAAATAATTGGGCCCGTGCTGCTGCCTCCTGCAGGGGTGATGCTGGAACACTTCAGCACTTCTGAATCCCCCCCACCTGACAATGCTGCAACTGAGGGGCAGCAGGCAGAACAGGATGGCACCTAGTCGCCTGTGACACCTGAAAGCCGGCCAGTCTCATCCATGTCCAGGCCTTCCAGAGGGCAGTCGCCAAAGACATCTCAGGTCAGGGGCAAGATACGCAGCAGGCTTCCTCCACGTCTGGGGTCACACCTAGAAGGAGCGGTAGGCCACGTAAAATAAGGAAGTTAGACACCAGTTAAGTTTGCATGGATGCAATACATAGATTAGAGGTAGGGGTCAGGGCACACTAATGTATATAGTCACTGTTTTTAAAAAACTTATTGTACCCAATTATTTTTTTCCCAATGATGGGGCAATTTGGTGTGGCCAATCCACCTACCCTGCACATGTTTTTGGGTTTTGGGGGTGAGACCCACGCAGACATGGAGAGAATGTGCAAACTCCACATGAACAGTGACCCAGGACCGGGATCGAACCCGGGTCCTTGGCGGCGTGAGGCAACAGTGCTAACCACTGCGCCACCGTGTGCCTTGTATATAGTCACTATTAATAAACCTTTCACCAGCATTCTGACCTGCCACAATCCTCAGTCTGAAGGGTGTGAGGGATGGGCTGGGCTGGTGTTGTGGATATGTAGGGTGGTGGGGTGTGGGAGGTTGGTGGTGTGGATGTTGGAGGATGGCACGGGTGAGGGCCCCCAGGACAATTGGACATTCCACCTGGGGTCACCCTCAGTGATGTCAGGGAACAGGGCCAGAAGTGTGAGGCCGCCTGATAGGACAGCTTACCCAGTGAGTATCTCATCACCGCTCACCATCGCCATAACCCCGATCCTGAGGGAGACAGCCTGAATCCACTGAGCAGCCAGCAAGTCGCTCCCCGCTATTCCACTTGGTCCTGCCAGCCATCCCACAGCAAGCAGTACAATTTTAACAGTTTTTCAAACTTTGCTTACCTTCTCTCTCCCCCTCAGCAGTCATGGCCCCAGTCCCTATTTGTAAATACCTGTAGTAAACTGCAGCCCTGTAACTTCTGCCTGAGAGGGGTGGAGGACCAGGGAATACTGGGTCAAACGCGTTAATGACATTTAAATGAATGTAAATGCCAGTTTTGTATGCAGCCACCGGCATGGGGTGCAAATCTCGTTATTACCACCAACGAGGGGCCAGAACATGGCGCCCGAATCGACATCAGGTGCATTCCTCGATTTTGGCAGGAAGCCTGAATCTCCGCCCAAGTTCACATTTGCGACATCGCGAATGGAGAATTTCGTCCAATGTGTTTTGCTGAAACTTATATTTTTGGTTAACGTGCTTGCAAACAGATTAATCCAAATTTTGTTCTTTTTTTCAATGTGGCCCTTGAACTACTGTATGTCTGTTCCTTAAATCAGTACCCTGGAGATAAGAGAAATATTTTGCTAATCTCTGGTATCATGTGAGGTTTGTTGATTTTGCACTCATCTCATGGTTACACTCCCAAGTTAAATAGGTTGTTCACATTTACATGATCCAAACCTCTCTGTCCTCCTAAAAATCTAATTTCAATTTTCCTTGCTTCAGTGAAAATAAACTCAGCTCACTGAGCCTGTCTTCATTATCTGGTGGTTGACCCAAAATTACCCTTGCCATTTTCTTTACAATATTTCCCAATTCAGGAATTGCCTTTTGAATATCATGTTTAACATTGCATAGAGTATTCCAAATATGCCCTTGCAAATGACCCAAAGTTCAGTTAATGCATTTTGACTTATAATCAAATAACCATGAAATACATCTGTGCATAATTTACTTCATTGATAACAGGTTCAAATTTACTGGTCAGGTCACACTAAATTATCTTCTTTTCAACCTTGCTAATGGACACCCTCACTATGTACATATTTTCTGTTTCATTGTTTAGTATCTTGCATTTATCTGCATTAAATCCATTGCTATTCCTTAAATTATCATCTTAACTGGCCCAGATTCACTTAAATGCTATCAATCTCCTCTATACGTGTTACCTCACAGCACACCTAGGTATCAACAGTTCTTCGATATTATTAGAAACTTCCATATCATTTATGTGTACTATTAAGAAAGACAATCATGCAAAAGACCCCTGTCAAACGTTTCGCATCACTGCCTGCCGAGACAGCTATTTAATTTTTTTGTCAAATATGTTTTCCAATGTTATTATTCCCCAGAAATACAAAATATGAGACCATAAGACATAGGGGGCGTCATTCTCCGACCCCCCGCCGGGTTGGAGAATCGCCGGGGGCTGCCGTGAATCCAGCCCCCGCCGGTTGCCGAAGTCTCCGGCACCGGATATTCGGCGGGGGCGGGAATCGGGCCGCGCCGGTTGGCGGGCCCCCTGCTCGATTCTCCGGCCCGGATGGGCCGAAGTCCCGCCGATAAATTGCCTGTCCCGCCGGTGCGGATTAAACCACCTTTTGAACGGCGGGACAAGGTGGCGTGGGCGGGCTCCGGGGTCCTGGGGGGGGGGGCGCGGGGCGATCTGGCCCCGGGGGGTGCCCCCACGGTGGCCTGGCCCACGATCGGGGCCCACCGATCCGCGGGCAGGCCTGTGCCGTGGGGGCACTCTTTCCCTTCCGCCTCCGCCACGGTCTCCACCATGGCGGAGGCGGAAGAGACTCCCTCCACTGCGCATACGTGGGAAACTGTCAGCGGCCGCTGACGCTCCCGCGCATGCGCCGCCCGGGGATGTCATTTCCGCGCCAGCTGGCGGAGCAACAAAGGCCATTTCCGCCAGCTGGCGGGTTGGAAATGCCTCCGGCGTCGGCCTAGCCCCTCAATGTTGGGGCTCGGCCCCCAAAGATGCGGAGCATTCCGCACCTTTGGGGCGGCGCGATGCCCGTCTGATTGGCACCGTTTTGGGCGCCAGTCGGCGGACATCGCGCCGTTTCGGGAGAATTTCGCCCAGGAACAGAATTTGGCCCATCGAGTCTGCTCCACCATTCAGTCATGGCTGATATGTTTCTCATCCCCATTCTCCTGCCTTCTCCCCATAACCCCTGATCCCCTTATTAATCAAGAACCTATCTATCTCTGTCTTAAAGACACTCAGTGATTTGGCCTCCACAGCCTCTGCGGCAAAGAGTTCCACAGATTCACCACCCTCTGGCTGAAGAAAATTCCTCCTCATCTTAGTTTTAAAGGATCGTCCCTTCAATCTGAGGCTGTGTCCTCGGGTTCTAGTTTCTCCTACTAGTGGAAACACCCTCTTCACGTCCACTCTATATAGGCCTCTCAGTATCCTGTAAGTTTCAATAAGATCCCTTCTCATCCTTCTAAACCCCAGCAAGCACAAACCCAGAGTCCTCAACCGCTCCTCATATGACAAGCTGTTCATTCCGGGTAATATGGTTTATCTAAAACTTGAGGGACTAAAATAAATGTTTTGTCACTATATGTGCAAGCTTTAATGCTGTGAATCTTTTGTAACCTGTATATTGTAACTACAAACAGTAAAATTGTGTCACCTTGAGTTTATTTTCAGTTACTGTAAACAGTGTGAACACGTGTCACTCAGATAACAGGCTGCCTTGATACCCAATGTCCTATTTCCTAGGTTAAACTGCTACTCCCAATGATCCCTTGGAATTTCCTTAGCTGTAACATGATTGAGTTGCAGTGTAGGCTATTCAGGGAGTCCTGGCATTGCATGACCGTAGGTTTTACATCCCATTGTTTGGTGCCCATCCAAAAGAATTGAGGTGAAAGAAAGTCCTTGTGTGGTTGAATTCCAGTGGGTGTTCCCGAATTGTCATAACCTCAGCAGAAGATCCATGGAAACCGGGAGAAATGCTGTAAATGTTCATTTCAGCTGATCGTCCACCGAAGATATAGTGCAAGATCAGGAGAGCATGCAGAATTTAATGGCATGTGTATACAACATACCCTTCACCTATAAGTATTTTCATTCAGCTTGCCAGTAGGCTCATTGGTCAAGTAATATTTCTCAACCATTTACGTAGTTTACGTAATTATAATCTAAACAAACTATGCCTTTTAATAATAATCATCTTTATTGTCACAAGTAAGCTTACATTAACACCGCAATGAAGTTACTGTGAAAAGCCCCTAGTCGCCACATTGCGGCGCCTGTTCGGGTACACAGAGGGAGAATTCAGAATGTCCAAATTACCAAACAGCACGTCTTTCGGGACTTGGGGGAGGAAACCGGAGCACCCGGAGGAAACCCACGCAGACACGGGGAGAAAGTGCAGACTCCACACAGACAGTGACCCAAGCGGGAATCGAACCTGGGACCTTGGCGCTGTGAAGCAACAATGCTAACCACTGTGCTACCGTGCTGCCTTTTTGATCTGTTCTAATGTGGTGGTATTCTTTTAACACTAGAAATTTCACGTTTCAAGTTCAGAGATGTCAAACTTCAACAATGATCCAACTCTTACCAACTTAAAAAATATTTGAGTACGTTCTGCTGTCTGATCTTCACAGGGTGCCCCTCAACAAGGTAAATTCAGGCATCCGTTCAGATATCATCTTCTTGCCCCATTTTATGTCAGCCTGATTGCTAAGTGCTGACAGAGGTTTGTCTGTACTTAGAGCTAAATCTGTTTGAACAAGAGAACAAAGTGAAGTACATTTGGATTGATCTTTTTCACTTTCAGATGAATACGCAATACAGTTGTAAAAGGTAAGACTCAATTCTGAGTTGCCTGTCATGCTCTCAAGCTTCAGCTAAAAGCTTTCAGAGCTCTCATGAGAATTAAAGAAGCCCTGTGGGATTTAAAGAATCATATTTTATTTATTCTATTAAATCATTTTCCTGATCTGATTTCAGTTAAGAGGGTAAAGCATTAGTGAAGCTCCTGTTCGAAAATCAATTCTGGTATTGACTCCAAAATTCACTTATGATTTACGATCTTAATGTGAATGCTTTATGAACTCAAGTGAAACAGAGGAACAAAGCTAATTTACCTTTCCAGTTCTTGTTCACTCCTATTCTAAAGGTGAGTATATTTTAAAAAATTCACATTTTTAGGCACATTTGTTACAAACAACACAACTTGTTTAAAATGCGATACAGCATATCAATAAGACCATAAGACATAAGAGCAGAATTAGGCCACTCGGCCCATCGAGACTGCTCCGCCATTCAATCCTGGCTGACATTTTTCTCATCCTCATTCTCATGCCTTCTCCCCATAACCCCTGATCCCCTTATTAATCAAGAATCTATCTATCTCTGTCTTAAAGGCACTCAGTGATTTGGCCTCCACAGCCTTCTGCGGCAATGAGTTCCACAGATTCACCACCCTCTGGCTGAAGAAATTCCTCCTCATCTCTGTTTTAAAGAATCGTCCCTTTAGTCTGAGATTGTATCCTCTGGTTCTAGTTTTTCCTACAAGTGGAAACATCCTCTGCTCGTCCATTCTATCCAGGCCTCACAGTATGCTGTAAGTTTCAATAAGAATCCCCCCTCATCCTTCTAAACTATTGCTGATAGAAAATGCAGTTTGCAGCTGAAATTCATTATTCAGTTAATTTAATATCAGTTCATATTTCGTACTGCATGTTAAATGTGGGATGTAACCGTGCTGACCGAGGTAGCTTGGAAGCAATTCAATCAATAATTAAAGGCGTGATCAGTTTCCACTTTCCACCACATTGTTCACAATCTTTCCTCTCGCCACTGGTAGTGAGCATAATAGAGCTTCCAATACAAAATCAATCTTAATGACTCTAAGGCAATGCCTAAGACCTTGACTGTTTTTCGTGCAATCTATGATGTAACTCGAGTAAGTACAGTGTACCATATGCAGCCATGTGATAAATTTATGTACGGTAGCATTGTGGATAGCACAATTGCTTCACAGCTCCAGGGTCCCAGGTTCGATTCCGGCTTGGGCCACTGTCTGTGCGGAGTCTGCACATCCTCCTCGTGTGTGCGAGGGTTTCCTCCGGGTGCTCCGGTTTACTCCCACAGTCCAAAGATGTGCAGGTTAGGTGGATTGGCCATGATAAATTGCCCTTAGTGTCCAAAATTGCCCTTAGTGTTGGGTGGGGTTACTGGGTTATGGGGATAGGGTGGAGGTGATGACCTTGGGTAGGGTGCTCTTTCCAAGAGCCGGTGCAGACTCGATGGGCCGAATGGCCTCCTTCTGCATGGTAAATTCTGTGTGAGATTCCATTCACAGTTCTTGTCAGCATTCTCTTTCAAATGACGAGCAAATTTTTGAAACTGATTTGCCAACTCTGAAATTTCTGGGGGCAATGTAAATTGGGCTTTCTGCCTTGGCGTGATGCTGGAATTTGGGGACGACCATTTATCCTTTGGGGTTTGGGCACAGAAATACTTCAGTCATACCCCTTTAATTAACTCCTCATTAGGCCTGTATTAACTACAGATTCTACGGGAAGGGTGCTAACTGGTGTAGGTCACCATCACCTTACATATCTCTTAGCACAGGTGCCAATGCACTGATTGAGGTTTGTTATTAATTTTAGATAGGTGTCGTAGATATTGCCAGCTGTAGTGATCTCTATATCTGCTGGCGTGTAAAGGGTTAACAACTGTATTATAGTGCTAGACAACCACTAGATGGCAGCACCAGATCCATGTATAAAAACTGTACTCGGATGATATTCCCGCCTCTTCGTATCAGGAGTGACGAGAGAGCAGAGTGTTAGAGAGATATAGCTTAGTTGGCACATGTAGCATTATTTATACTTCTTCTTAGTTACTTAATCATCAGTTATAGTTATAGAAAAGTGAACAAACTCATAGATATTTGTATTCGTTATTCAATAAATGTTATTTGTTTAATTGGAAGACTGATAGTTTTATTGAACTACAACCATCAGACCATTCTTGAAGTAAGCAAAAGAGTAACGACGTATTACAATCACGTAATATAACACCAGTGAGTAACTGATTCCGTATCTTGGTGAAAAAACAATAAAGATTCTACCAAAAATGAATGAGAGAGCATCAGTTGAATGTACATTAACTGTGAGGTGGAAAGCAGGTTCCTGTTTCTGGTATATTTGTTTTAAGAATTGCAAACAAAATTATATATTGAATGGCACCATGGACCAGATTTGATGTCACCTGAATTTTGAATAGCAAGGCAATAGACAATATAGCCCCTGTTGCCCAAGAAGGTTTATATCATTGTGCAGCAACTTATTTTGGTTGTGCCCAAGGAAACGGAAATTAGTCACACTTCATCTTATTACTTACATTAAGGAAAACTGAATCATTTTGCAATCCAACACTATTTTGTAGCTATAGTACATGCGTGCTCAGTTTGTCTTGTCCGTTTTAAGGCCACAGAGCTTAATTCCTGTGGATATGGATTTCCTGATGTGAGAGTCTAATTCCAGGGATTAGCTCCTCTCTGACTGAATCACAGAATTGTTACAGTACAGATGGAACCATTCGACCCAATGTGCCTATTTGTTTCAAGATAATAAATATTGATGTGCTTGTGCACCTGTACTGACCATTAACAAATGCATGTTTTTGTGTGTTAATCGTGCATATCGTGGATGAATACTTAAAGTGCCGTCTTTGCTTCAGTCAACATTCTTAACTCTGCTACCATCCCAGTCCTCGGTCTTGCTAACTCCCTCCCTCAAGATTTCTGAGAGAATTTGGGGAGGGAGCTCATGATCAGTGTAGCTAATTTGTTGCGCCTGGTATTATCTGCTGAAGGCCAAATATAAGTAAGCATTGGGGCTGTTTAGCACAGGGCTAAATTGTTGGCTTTGAAAGCAGACCAAGGCAGGCCAGCAGCACGGTTCAATTCCCGTAACATTTTCTGTGACTACAATAAACTCGCGTTAATTCGCACCTGGGTCTTCATACCAAGTTAACTTTATTTTTTAAGGTAGCCTTGTTTATACACCAGACTTTGCCCTTACTAAACTGAACTACATCCCAGTGTTTCAATGCTGCTCACCTTGCCTCCTTCTCCTCCCTATAGCACATCTAAATACCAACAATAATAGGATAATTAGGGCATCACGGTGGCGCAATAGTTGGCACTGCTGCCTCACGCGACGAGGAACCGGGCTTGACCCTGGCCTCGGCCCACTGTCCATGTGGAGTTTGCACATTCTCCCCGTGTCTGCTTGGGTCTCACCCTCACAACAGAAAGATGTGCAGGGTAGGTGGATTGGCCACGTTAAATTGCTCCTTAATTGGAAATTTAAAAAAAAGGATAATTGATGATAGTTGTGGGTCCAAGATCTGTCCGGTTTCAATTCATTATACTTGTGTATTTAATCCTATGATCCACAACTAGTACTTTTGGCATCTTAAAATGAAGTTTAACCAATATTTCTCACGGGAAAGCTCTTGTTTCTGTAACTTGGAATGCACAGCCTGGTCATCTGGCTTGAAACTCCAGTGGCCCATTCAATTACATCTAGAATCATAGAATCTCTACAGTGCAGAAGCGGGCCATTCGGACCATCGAGTCTGCACCGACCCTCTGAAAGAGCACCCTACCTAGATCCACTCCTCCACCCCATCCCCGTAACCTCCCCTAACCTGCACACCCCTGGACACTAAGGAGCAATTTAGATCATGGCCAATTCACCTAACCTGCACATCTTTGTGCTGTGGGAGGAAACCGGAGCATCCGGAGGAAACCCACGCAGACACAGGGAAAAAGTGCAAACTCCATACAGTCACCCAAGGCCAGAATTGAACCCGGGTCCCTGACGCTGTGAGGCAGTAGTGCCACTGTGCCACCTTGCTGACCGAAATGCCGTCCCATACATCTGATGATGTAGCTTTTCAAAGCACAGTCTGACAAAGACATGAATTTTACTTGAAGGAATGTGTGCTGACCTTCAGCCATCTATACTGGATGAAAGTCTTTAGAACATGATGGTAGAGCCATTGATACTTCAGACTGTGTGCCAGATGTCAGTCAAAGAGCTCCATCTAATTCACTAATGCTTTGCGAAAGCATGAATTTGGTATTCAAAACCTAAAGGAGGCACTTCAACATGCTTTTAATGCTAGCTCTGATAGCTCTATGCTTGGGGCTTCTTGACTGATACGTGCAACAACCTTGGGGCTGTTAATCAGTGCACAAAATTCAACAGTTTATCGTCACATTGCAGGAGTGAGTAAACATTCATCCCATAAATGATATGTAACCTTGGTTAAATTAAAGGGTTTCAAAATTGGCTCAGGTGAAATAAATGTACAAACAGAAGTCCCATCAGCTGTATGCGCATCTGAGCATGCGTATGGTTACCTTTCTTTACAACAATTAGAGGTTATAAAGCAATTCAATCGAATATACTTGTTCTGCATTGGTCCCAAAATAAAATAAAAACTTGTTCAATGTCTTCACCAGATTCTGAGCATTAGCTGGCCTAAGTTTCCTTCCCCTCTTATTCTCTGGAAGCTAAGGTCCACATGTATTCTGTGTAGCGGTCAGCAATTGCTTGCGGCCTAATCCTCTTTCGCCTTTTCATTTCAGGCTATGTCTCCCTAGCAGCTGCATTCTGTACCTGCGCTGCTGGGGGAAACATCTAGTCCAATAAAGCCTTCAATTGTCATCCAATCTCGCTTCTGGAGTTATTGATCGAGCATCAGTCCTTTCTTTAAAATTAATTAACAATTACTTTTTTGTAAGCCCGACAAATCTGCATGGAAAAGTATACTGTAATGTATCCCGATTGAATTGTTATTGTAGAGTGGCAGTGGCGCAGTGGTTAGCACTGTGTCTCACGGTGCTGAAGACTCGGGTTCGATCCCAGGCCCAGGTCACAGTCCGTGTGGAGTTTGCACATTCTCCCTGCATCTACGTGGGTCTCACCCCCACAACCCAAAGATGAGCAGGGTAAGGTATATTGGCCACGCTTAAGCTACTTTAAATTTATTTTTAAAAATGAATTGTAATTGTGAATTTAAAAGATATAAATAAAGCTTTAAAACAGCATAAAACTTGGCATGACTGGATTAATTTTAATTGGCTGTCACAGAATGTGTTGATTTTGAGCCAAGTATTTAAAATGGCCTCTAGAAGGCACTGTTTGCTCACATTGCCCAAGGCTGCTGCTTCCAGCTTTCTCTGTCACTAGTGCTAATCGTCAAGATCATATCAAAGGGAAATGGTGAACAATCCCTAGCATGTTGGCAGTTTTTAGTTTTCTAAGTAGCACTTAAAAATTGGAATAGGCAAACACATCAGCTAAAAAAAGTAAAATGTCATGGATGCTTGAAATCTTAAATAAAAATGAACCACTGTAAACATTCAGTAGATCATATCGCTGGAGAGATAAACAGAATTAATGGCCAATATTTAATAGAGACAACAGGGGTCGCACCTGCCTCTGTAGAGCTGCCGGGAGCCTGTGTCACTTCATTTTGGGAAAGCCCACCAAATTAAGTGCTACTCAGGCACCTAAGTGGGCATCAACAGGCTTCCATTAGGATCAAGATGATCAAGGACCCCCAGGTTTAGAAATCCTGCCTGCCAAGAGGCTGGCAGTTCTATTGAATGGCAGTGTCACCAGGGAGGCTGCAGTTATTGCTGATTCAACAGTCGCCCCGTGCCTCTTATCACTGCTGGACCCTAGACAGGCAAAAGGTTACAGCGGAGTGGAGTCAGCAGCAAGAGCAGGAGGTTGTCGAGGGGCTCTCGGCAGGCACACCCCCTTACCTGATGTTGGGCGCCTGATTCAGGCGCAGAGTGCCTTTTAGACAAAAGATCCCACAAAAGTCTGCAATCAACCCTGCATGGATTTGCTTGTCATGCTCCCCACATAAGTTGCAATGGCCAAGTGGTTAAAGCATTGGACTCAAAATCCAATGGGGATCACCCTCGCAGGCAACAACCTTTAACCTTTAACGTGGGTAGCACGGTAGCATTGATGGTAGCATTGTGGATAGCACAAATGCTTCACAGCTCCAGGGTCCCAGGTTCGATTCCGGCTTGGGTCACTGTCTGTGCGGAGTCTGCACATCCTCCCCGTGTGTGCGTGGGTTTCCTCCGGGTGCTCCGGTTTCCTCCCACAGTCCAAAGATGTGCGGGTTAGGTGGATTGGCCATGTTACATTGCCCATAGTGTCCAAAATTGCCCTTAGTGTTGGGTGGGGTTACTGGGTTATGGGGATAGGGTGGAGGTGTGGACCTTGGGTAGGGTGCTCTTTCCAAGAGCCGGTGCAGACTCGATGGGCCGAATGGCCTCCTTCTGCACTGTAAATTCTATGATAAAAAAAAACCTTGCTCACAGCGACTTTGATTCAAGATTGTTACTCAGCTCCCCAAGAAAATCGTTGACTCGAGAAATGATCAGAACTCTCTTTGCGTTTTGGGTGGTACGGAGGCACAGTGGCTAGCACTGTTTTTTCACAGCGTCAGGGACCCGGCTTGATCCCGGCCCTGGGGATGACTGTGTGGATTTTGTACATTCTCCCCGTGTGTGCGTGGGTTTCCTCCGGGTGCTCCGGTTTCCTCTCACAGTCCAAAGATGTGCAGGTTAGGTGGATCGGCCATGATAAATTGCCCGTTAAGATGGGGTTGCAGGCATAGGGGTGGATTAGGCCTGGGTAAGGTGGCCTTTCGAAGGGTCGGTGCCGACTCGATGGGCCGAATGGCTTCCTTCTACACTGTAGGTATTCTAGGGGAAAAAAGACATGGGGCGCGATTCTCCGCTCCTGCGCTGGTTGGGAGAATCGCCTGGCGTGCCATTTTTCCCAGCGACGCGGGCCGACGCCCTCCCGCGATTCACCCAAGCGGCGAGAACGGCCCCGTCGAGTTCCGCACGGCGCGGGCCGGAGAATCGCCCGAGACACCCAAAATGGCGATTCTCCGCCACCCCCGCTATTCTCAGGCCCGGATGGGCCGAAGTCCCGACGGCGTGACCCCAGTTCACGCCGTCGCCGTTCACATCTGCTATTTAAAGGCATCAGCCAGCCGTGCTGGCTGACGCTGAGCAGTGAGGAGGTGAGCGGACTGTTCCGCAGCTCCTGAAGACCGGGTCGGCTTCCCCGAGAAGGCTGCTGCCAACGGTGGGATGAGGGAGAGTGTGCAGGTAGGAGGGGGGGGTGAGGGAGAGTGTCTAGGTGGCAGGGCGGATGAGGGAGAGTGTGCAGGTGGGAGGGGGGATGAGGGAGAGTGTGCAGGTGGGAGGGGGGGTGAGGGAGAGTGTGCAGGTAGGAGGGGGGGTGAGGGAGAGTGTGCAGGTGGGAGGGGGGGTGAGGGAGAGTGTGCAGGTGGGAGGGGGGATGAGGGAGAGTGTGCAGGTGGGAAGGGGGATGAGGGAGAGTGTGCAGGTAGGAGGGGGGTGAGGGAGAGTGTGCAGGTGGGAGGGGGGTGAGGGAGAGTGTGCAGGTAGGAGGGGGGATGAGGGAGAGTGTGCAGGTGGGAGGGGGATGAGGGAGAGTGTGCAGGTGGGAGGGGGGGTGAGGGAGAGTGCAGGTAGGAGGGGGGGTGAGGGAGCGTGTGCAGGTGGGAGGGGGGTGAGGGAGAGTGTGCAGGTGGGAGGGGGGATGAGGGAGAGTGTGCAGGTGGGAAGGGGGATGAGGGAGAGTGTGCAGGTAGGAGGGGGGTGAGGGAGAGTGTGCAGGTGGGAGGGGGGTGAGGGAGAGTGTGCAGGTGGGAGGGGGGATGAGGGAGAGTGTGCAGGTGGGAGGGGGGATGAGGGAGAGTGTGCAGGTGGGAGGGGGATGAGGGAGAGTGTGCAGGTGGGAGGGGGGTGAGGGAGAGTGTGCAGGTGGGAGGGGGGATGTTCACTGTATTGGTTGGAGCCGCAGCTCTGGAGTTTGCCATCCGGCAGCGTAGAGTCAGTTAGTGGCTGCAGATGCAGCGGTTGCCGGTCCAGCAGAGGGGATGGCCGCGGAGTGGCCCGTTGTCGCCGCCCAGGCCGCAGGCCCTCAGGACCCGAATGTACAGGGGGATGCCGAGGGGAACATTGACAACCTGACGGCGAGGAATGCAGAGGACGTGCTTGGGGGGGAGCAGGAGGAGGAGGAGGAGGAGCAGGTGGATCCACTGATGGTGGTGCCAGGGCGCCACAGGCATCCAGCAAGGCCGAGGGTGTACCGTGACAGAATGTCGTTCGAGGCCCTACCTGACATTACATGCAGGAGGAGACTACGGTTCAGCAGGGAGACGGTCGCACATATATGCCACCTCGTGGCGCACCTCGCACCACTTGGAACTGGTGGAGGACACGCGATACCAGTCTCCGTCAAGGTGACGGTGGCCCTAAACCTTTATGCGACCGGTTCCTTCCAGGCGCCGAGCGGGGACCTCTCCGGGATATCACAGGCATCGGTCCACAGGTGCATCAGGGCCGTCACCGACGCCTTGTACGCCATCGCGGACATGTACATAAGATTCCCCGAGGACCGAGCACAGCAGGAAGCACGGGCACGTGGATTCGCCAAGGTGGCCGGGATACCGATGGTCCAGGGTGTCATCGATGGTGTGCACGTCCCCATGCGCCCGCCTGCAGACAACAGGGAAGTGATCATGAACAGGAAGGGTGAGTACTCCATGAACATTCAGGTGGTGTGCGACCCCCACATGAAGATCATGCACGTGTATGCAAAATACCCCGGGAGTGTGCATGACGCCTACATTCTGGCACAGTCATTCATCCCCGCAATGTTCGATGGATGCCCCCCCCCCCCAGCTGAGGGACTGGTTGCTGGGCGACAAGGGCTATCCGTTGAGGTCATGGCTGCTGACGCCAATACGGAAGCCTCACACTAACGCGGAGAGCCTATACAACGAGGCACATGCAGCAACCAGGGGTGTGGTGGAGCGGTGCTTCAGCCTGCTGAAGATGCGCTTTAGATGCCTGGACCGTTCCGGAGGGGCCCTGCAGTACCATCCCGACAGGGTCGGTCGCATGGTTGTGGTCTGCTGTGCGATGCACAACATAGCCATGCAGAGGGGAGATGACGTGGTGGAGGAGTCGGAGGGAGGACCCGACGGCGCCGGAGCTAACGCAGACGAGGGAGATGGGGAAGAGGAGCAGGAGGATGATGGCGCACATCAGGGTGGGGGGAGGGGTGCAGGACACAGACACTGCCCGGGTGCTGGTTACGTCCAGGAGGCTGCACGACGGCACCGCCGCGGACAGCAGGCAGGCGACGCGTTGGTGGCCGCACGGTTCACGCACTGTGAGGGTGGGATTCACTGACAACTGCCACTTGCACCATCACTCCTGCACACGGGCACCACACAGCACCCACCGACCCCCCCCCCCCCCCGCAGCGCGTTCACGGCACCAATTCCACATCACCTTACCATTGCGGCACTACGGGATTGCACAACAGTGATGATTGGGTAAGCGGGTGTGATCAGTGCCATGTTGAATGATGACGGCCCGCTCTGCGATGAGCTGTGTGCTCAGATTCGCCAGCCAAGGTCTGACTCATGGCTATAGCTGAACCATGCACTCCGTTACGGGTCACAGCCTTCGTGACGGATATTTCACCACATGCCCGTGTGGGGTGGCTGGCGTCGGTGTGCCGAGGACAACGGTGTCCGATTATGGGAGGCAGGGGGGAAAGGGTCAGCACATCCGGAACAGACCTTGAGCCGCTCGTATACCACTACGCCACTCGGTCACCCTCACGAGCCCCCTGGCACCGGACATAGCACAGAGTCTTACTGGTCAAATTCAACAGTGAGTTTATTTGTGTGATTGACATAGGTGCCTTACCCCCTACAACTAAACTGTGCCCTGCACCCGTGCCAACTTCTTACGTGCCTAACTTCTTTGCCTTACGGGCCCTACCACTACGTCTAGTTGTATTCCCAGATGGTACAGCAGGAGTGGAGGTGGATTGCTGAGAATCACGCCCTTCGACAAGGCTCCCCGTCGGCACGCATTTCCTGGGGCGGCCCGGCTTCGATGGGCCAGGCTGCTTGGCGGGCGTGCTGGATGGCGTTATGCCAGCCTGACCTGCCCGCTGCCCACCAGATGCGCCAGGGACGGAACGGGGGGAGGCTGAGTGTTCTGCGACGTCCCTTGCTGGAGGTACCGGGACGGGCCCCAGAACCTCCTCCTCCCTCGGGGAGCCTGATGGCCCCCGGGGCCTCACTGTGGGACGGAGATGCGATCGGAGACATGCCCCGTCGCCCCACCGACACCTGGCGCTGCCAGTCCTGGGGGCCTGCAGCGGGATCGACCACGGTCCGAATGTTCGCCGAGATGGAGCCCAGGGAATGCGACATTCCTGCCAAGGTCTGTGCGATCTCAACCTGTGAGTGCGCGACGTCATCCATCACGTGCGCCAGGCGGTCAATGCTCTCCGCGACTGACTGCTGGGACTGTGCCATCGCTTGCTGGGACCGGGCCATGGCATGGTGAAACTCAGCCAGGGCCCGGAGAGCGGTGGCAATGTCGTGTTGGCTCTGGCGCATGGCTACCTATGAGAGGGCAGCCCTCTCCTGGGCCATGAATGACGCGTGCACGTTAAACCCAACGCCTTGCAGAACCTGACCTATGGCCGAAACCCTTTCACCCATTGCCTCCACCGCGGACGCCACCCGTGCGGTGTCAGCCTGGGTGGCTGCGATGAGCGGCACCACTCCCTGCTCCTGAACGCGGATGGATTCCTCCAACTGCGTGTGCAGGTCCTGGAAGATGGTCCTCATCCCGTTATTCAGTCCCTGGGTGTCCACATGCATCGGTTGTCCGGGTGGGTCAAGTACATCCAGGAACCCGGGAACCGTCTGGGTGGCAGTTGTTTGCTGGACCTGGACTGCCCTCCGACCGTCCAGCCCCTCGGCTGCTCCAAACTCCACCTGCTGTACCGGGTCGGCTGTGGGGTGCGCACCAGACCGTGACCCGGGAGCCTCATCACTTATATGCCCAACCGAGGTGAGTGTCTCTGTGATGGTGTATGGTGTGGGAGACAGCAGTGCCGCAAGCTCAAGGTCATCGTCCGTTAGGAATTCTTGTCTGTTCTCCTCCCACTCATGGCCCGGCGCAAGCTGCATGTGGGCCATGTCGTGTTGACCTCCAGGTGATTCCACCGAGTGTGTGGCCGTGATGTGTGATTCTTCATGAATGTCCGCCCTATGCCCCTCACTATTGTCTCGCTCGGTGGTGTGAGCGTCCCGGTCCTGCGTCCCATACTGAGAGGTTTGCCCTCCTGTCCGACCAACTGCCAACCTCTGGCGTGCGTCCCTGGGTGCGCTTGTCGTTGGCGATGTTCCGCTGTCTCTTGGCCGAGACGTCCCTGGACGTTCGGCGGCTGGCCCTGGGGAACATAAAGATTCGGGATTCGTTAGACACGGTGGCCCGGGTGTATGGTGGTGGTGGGTGCACAGTGTGAGGGGGGGAGGGGAGCGAGGGTGCAGTGGGCAATGTGTGAGGGAGACGATGACGGGTTGGGGGGGGGGGGGGGGGTGAGGACATGCAGGGTTCTCTCACGTGCTTCTGCGCCTCCGAGCTGGCATGTCGCGACCTCCCGGGTGGTGGATCCCCCAGCGAGGTCCAGGGCCCTCTGCTCGTGAACGTTTAGGGGGTGCAGCACAGGCGAACCCCCACGCTGGTTGTGAGCTGTCTTGTCCGGGGGGGGGGGGTGGATAAAGCATCACAATTAGGCGGGTATCATCAGGGCGTGCAGATATAAACTACATTTTTGCTGGTTCAGGAGACAGCACGCCATGGCATCGCTCCAGGGGGGTCCCGAGGCTCATGTGGGTCGAGTACATCGTTGGGCACCCTGACCCCCCCAAACCCCCCCTGATGCCCCGACCCCCCCTGACCCCCCCAACCCCCCCTGACCCCCCACCACCGCCCCTGATGCCCCAACCCACCCCTGACCCCCACCAACCCCCCCAGACCCCCCACTACCCCACCTCCCCCTCTCGTGCCAGGGTGGGGGGGGGGGGTGAGGGGCCTGGGGGCACCCTCATGGCACTTACCCTGGCAGCCCGAGTGAGGTCGTGCAGCTTCTTCCGACACTGCTCCCCCGGCCGGTGGGTCTGCCCCACAGCACTAACAGCGGTGCCAACCTCATGCCAACCGCGCCTCACCACGCTGGATGGCTGGCGATGCCCACGTCTTGGACAGAGGGTGTCCCTTCTGCGCTCGACCTCATCCAGCAGGGTGTCCAGGTCCGTGTCCTGGAATTTCGGTGCGGCTCGTCGGGGCTCAGCCATCTCTTCCTCTTTCTTCTCCTCCGGGTCCTCTGTGCACGGATCGCGCCATTTATGACGCAGCGCCGCGTCATTCGGGCATCGCGTGGTGACAACGCGGCTTTCGCGACCCCCCCCCCCCCGAGTTTCTCGCGGCCCCGATCCTAGCCCATTTTCGGGCCCTGAATCGGTCGGGATCGGGGCCGTTTCGTGCCGTCGTGAACCTCGACGGCGTTCACGACGGCGTGGGCACTTAGTCGCGGGAGCGGAGAATCGCGCACATGGTTTCCGACAGCTGCTGGGAAGGAGGGATTGCCTACTTAATGGTCTCACTTGGCAACAGGTCAGGGAGGCCATCCATGGACTTGATTGCGGTAGAGGCGAGGAGGGACAGCTGTGGGGTCCCCCCCCACCACCATTCAACCACCAAACTTACCACGGGGGAGGACAAGTTTCATTCAATGCTGCAGATCCACAGATGTGTCAGCATTTTCTCTTCATATTCAGAACTCCAGTGTCTGAAGTATTTGCTTTTGTTTCACAATACAACAGATTCTCTGCATGTGGAATAAACAGCGCAATATATTTATTTGACCTTAAGCCGCTGCTGTGTATGCTTGGCGAAACTCATGAAGCTGCTGGGGTGAGGCAGTGAGGACAGAGAGTGGTTCTGAAGTGAAATAATAGTATTTGTGTTCACTGTTTATATGCTGATTGGTGTAACAGGGCTGTCAGAGTTGGGCCCTCTGGAGATGGCAGGGAGTTGCGTTGCGAATCCTCGGAGAAGTGCCCTTTATGAGAACATTTCTGGATGCTGCCACAAGCTCCTCCTGCTGTTAAAGTTCAGTGTCTCCTTCCAGCTCATGTTCATATGCCTGAGCAGCTACAACATCGTCTTACAACCAGTTACCTAATTCCAACCACAAGTTACATTTATATAGTGCCTTTAACATAATAAAATCCCCCCGAGCACTTCACAGGAGCATTATGGAACAAAGATAGACACCGGCCACACAACAAGATATTAAACCACAAAAGCTTGTGATGCACAATCAATAACCTCAGAAACGAGATTGGAGAACAATTGAAGGCTTTAATACGCTACATGTTTCACCCAGCAGCGCAGGTGCAGAAGGAAGCTGCTGGGGCAGCACGGGCTCTTATACCCCACCTTGCAAGGCGGAGCTAACATGCAAGCTTATCCAATGGAACAAGTACATTCTCCACCAATAATATTCCGGCATTACTAGGTACCGTAATCCTCCTAACACAGACTACCACATTCACCCCGTTAAAAAAAGAGTCCGGTGGGGGTGGTGGCTTCGTACTACAACGTGGTAGAAGTGGTAAAAGTTATAGTTATGAAGGTACCATAATGCCTCCCTACAGCGTTTTGCCTCATTACAACTTTTAACTATTTACAACAGTAATGTACATTTCACAAGGAAGCAATTAGTCGATCAGGGGCCCTGGTCGTCCTCTGCGAAGGGGGCGGCTGTGGGGTGTGCCGGTGGAAGGGAAGGTGGTGCTGGTGGCGGGGGGGGGGGGGGGGATCCAGCGGGCGCCAGGTCCCGTAGGGAGACCGTATCCTGTCAGCCGTTGGGGTAAGCCACGTAGACCTACTGAGGGTTAGCGTGAAGGAGATGGACCCTCTCGACCAATGGGTCCGATTTGTGCGCCTGCATGTGTTTCGGAGCAGGACAGGTCCAGGAGCTGCCAGCCAGGTCGGGAGCGAGGTCCCAGAGGAGGACTTCCTGGGGAAGACAGGGAGACGTTCATGAGGTGTTTGGTTGGTCGTGGTACACAGCAGTGACCGGATGGAGTGGAGGGCATCCGGGAGGACTCCCTGCCAGCGGGAGACTGGGAGATTCCTGGACCCCAGGGCCAGTAGGACGGTCTTCCAGACCATTCCGTTCTCCCTCTCCACCTGTCCGTTTCCCCGGGGGTTGTAACTGGTCGTCCTGCTGGAGGCAATGCCCTTGCTGAGCAGGAATTGACTCAGTTCATCGCTCATAAAGGAGGACCCCCTATCACTGTGTATGTAGGTGGGGAAACCGAACAGCGTAAAGATACCATGGAGGGCTTTTATGACGGTGGTCGCGGTCATGTCGGGGCAGGGGATGGCGAAAGGGAACCGGGAGTATTCGTCAATCACGTTCAGGAAGTATGTGTTGCGGTCGGTGGAGGGGAGGGAGCCTTTGAAGTCCATACTGAGGCGTTCAAAGGGATGGGAAGCCTTTATCAGGTGCGCTTTCTCTGGCCTGTAGAAGTGCGGCTTGCACTCCGCGCAGATTTGGCAATTCCTGGTGGCTGTCCTGACCTCCTCGATGGAGTAGGGCAGGTTGCGGGTCTTGATGAAGTGGAAAAATCGAGTGACCCCCGGGTGGCAGAGGTCCTCGTGGAGGGCCCGGAGGCGGTCCACTTGTGCGTTGGCACATGTGCCGCAGGATAGGGCATCAGGAGGCTCGTTTAGTTTCCCGGGACGATACAAGATCTCATAGTTGTAGGTGGAGAGTTCGATCCTCCACCGTAGGATCTTGTAGTTTTTTTATCTTGCCCCGCTGTGCATTATCGAACATAAAAGCAACTGACCGTTGGTCAGTGAGGAGAGTGAATCTCCTGCCGGCCAGGTAATGCCTCCAATGTCGCACAGCTTCTACTATGGCCTGGGCCTCCTTTTCGACTGAGGAATGGCGGATTTCGGATGAGTGGTGGGTGCGTGAGAAGAAGGCCACAGGTCTGCCCGCTTGGTTGAGTGTGGCCGCCAGAGCTAAGTCGGACGCATCGCTCTCGACCTGGAAAGGGAGGGACTCGTGGATGGCGTGCATCGTGGCCTTTGCAATGTCTGCTTTGATGCGGCTGAAGGCCTGGCAGGTTTCTATCGACAGGGGGAAAACTGTGGATTGGATCAGTGGACGGGCCTTGTCCGCATAGTTGGGGACCCACTGGGCATAGTAAGAAAAAAAGCCTAGGCAGCGCTTCAGGGCCTTGGAGCAGTGAGGGAGCATAAGGGGGCGCATGCGTTCAGGGTCGGGGCCTAACACTCCATTACGCACTACGTAGCCGAGGATGGCTAGGCAGTCGGTGCTAAACACGCATTTATCCCTGTTATACGTTAGGTTAAGGATTTTTGCGGTTTGGAGGACTTTTCGGAGATTGGTGTCGTGGTCCTGCTGGTCGTGGCCGCAGATGGTGACATTATCGAGGCACGGGAATGTGGCCCGTAAACCATACCGGTCACCATTCGGTCCATCTCTCGCTGGAAGACCGAGACCCCGTTAGTGACACCGAAGGGAACCCTTAAGAAGTGGTAGAGCCGCCCATCTGCTTCAAAGGCAGTGTATTTGCAGTCACTAGTGCGGATGGGGAGCTGGAGGTAGGCGGACTTAAGATCCACCGTGGAGAAGACCTTGTAATGCGCGATCCTGTTGACCGGGTCGGATATGCGGGGGAGAGGGTACGCGTCGAGCTGCGTAAACCTGTTGATGGTCTGACTGTAGTCGATGACCATCCTATGCTTCTCCCCGGTCTTTACTACCACTACTTGAGCTCTCCAGGGGCTGTTGCTAGCCTCAATGACACCTTTCTTCAGTAACTGTTGGACCTCTGACCTAATAAAAATCCGGTCCTGGGCACTCTACCGTCTGCTCCTGGTGACGACGGGTTTGCAATCCGGGGTGAGGTTCGCAAACAGGGAGGGCGGATCGACCTTGAGGGTCACGAGGCTGCAGACAGTGAGGGGGGGTATAGGGCCGCCGAATTTGAAAGTTAGACTTTGTAGGTTACACTGAAAATCCAATCCTAGGAGTGTGGCCGCGCAGAGGTGGGGAAGGACGTAGAGTCAGTAGTTTTTGAACTCCCTTCCTTGGACTGTGAGGTTAGCTATACCCCTTGATCTCCACTGAGTGAGATCCGGAGGCCAGGGAGATTTTTTGATTAACGGGGTGGACGGGGAGAGAACAGCGCCTTACCGTGTCGGGGTGTATGAAGCTCTCTGTGCTCCCAGAGTCGATTAGGCAGGACGTTTCATATCCGTTGATTAGCACCGTTGTCGTAGCAGTCAATAGTGTTCGGGGCCAAGACTGGTCCAGGGTCACCGAGGCTACTCGTGGCAGCAGTTGAATATTCTCTTCGGGCGGTGTGTGGTCAGCCGAACTGGGGTCCTGGGGGCCCATCCAAGATGGCGGCGCCCATTGGTCGCACATGGCCGGGGGTGCACAAAATGGCAGCGCCCATCCATCGCAGGTGGCGTCTGCGGGACAAGATGGCGGCGCCCGGAGGCCGCACGTGGCCCTGGAGGAGAAAGATGGCGGCGCCCGCTGGCCACACGGGGACCGTGGAGAGGGTTGTGGTGGCGATCCGCATTCGCCACCGGAGACCGCAGCGACCGCCCGGGCCTGGCATACCGCCATGAAGTGGCCCTTTTTACCGCATCCTTTGCAGGTGGATGCGTGGGCTGGCCAACGCTGTTGGGGGTGCTTGGCCTGCCCGCAAAATAGCAGCGGGGTCCCCCGGGGTTGCCAGGCCGTCTTGCAGCACAAGCTTGTGGGGGGATGGGAGATGTCTCGGCGTCGGCCGCGGGGGGGGGGGGGGGGGGGAGGTTCCATGCTGTCCAGGGGGCTGCCGCGCGGTCGGGGACGTAAGCGCAGGCGTTTCGGGAGGCCACATCCAGGGAGCCGGCAAGGGCCTGTGCCTCCTTGAGGCCTGGGGTGCCTTTCTCCAGCAATCGCTGGCGGATTTGGGAGGACAGCATACCTGCAACGAAAACGTCCCGGATCAAAAGTTCTGTGTGGTCGCTCGCCAAAACTTGCGGGCAGCTGCAGTTTCTCCCCAACACCAGGATCGCACGGTAGAATTCTTCCAGTGATTCCCCAGGGATTTGTCGCCTCGTTGCTAGTAGATGTCGGGCATAGACCTGGTTTACTGGGCGAATATAATGTCCTTTCAGCAGCTCCATTGCTGCATTGAAGTCATCTGTGTCCTCGATGAGGGTTTAAATTTCTGGGCTCACCCTCGAGTGCAGGACTTGCAGTTTCTGTTCTCCTGTGGGTGTGTTTTCGGCCGTTCCGAGGTATCCGTTGAAACAAGCCAGCCAGTGCTTGAAGGTTGCCGCTGAGTTTGCCGCGTGGGGGCTGAGTTGCAGACACTCCGGCTTGATTCGGAGCTCCATTCTTTTAAATCTAGCGTATTAAATTGATGCACAATCAATAACCTCAGAAACGAGATTGGAGACAATTGAAGGCTTTAATACGCTACATGTTTCACCCAGTAGCGCAGGTACAGAAGGAAGCTGCTGGGGCAGCACGGGCTCTTATACCCCGCCTTGCAAGGTGGCGCTAACATGCAAGCTTATCCAATGGAACAAGTACATTCTCCACCAATGATATTCCGGCATTACTAGGTACCGTAATCCTCCTAACACAGACTACCACAGCTTGGTCAAAGAGATAGTTGTTAAGTAGCGTTTAAAAAAAAAAGGGAGATGGAAAGATATAGGGAAATAGCTCTTGTGCTTAGTTTCTAGGCAGCTGAAGGCATAATTACAGGGCATAATAATGCAGCAGGTGGGATATTGGAGAGAGTCCAATTGGATTTGCCCAAGCAGCAGAAGCAAGCCTTCAGGATCGCTCTAGCCTTTTCCATGATTGGAAATATAAAAGGAGCCTATCTGTATCTTTCCGCCATCTCATCATAAGTCATCTTCACAATGATCATCACTGTTTTCTTCGGATATCCAGAAGCCATCCTAATGCTTCCCTCTGCTCTGTGTGGAGAGTTGGTACTGGAGGCATCATAAAGTGCATCCACATCCTAGAACAAACTACAGTACCAATGGCAAAATATTCTCACATTGAGCTTAATTTGTTTTTGAATTTGGAATTCCATCAATATTTTGATCTTTATTCCTGCTACAGAGATTGTAACTGCTATTTTATCTTGTGTTGTGGAGGGCATAATGTTTTTGTGGCCTCATTTAATTATTGTTGCTTTGATGTTAGGTGGATTGGCTATACTGTTGCTCTGTTTCGGTCCCAACAGCGTCGCCAATACTGTGGGTATTTCTATTTATCTTAGTGAACCACAAGCCTTCCCTTATATCGATCAAATGATCACACAACCAATTAGTTAGTTCAAAAGATTATTTATTTACATACACAAGAGTTATCTCAACATGCAAACACAATATCTACTACGAGTTAAACTACACCTATCAGCTACAATAACCTATTCTTAACTTCAGGGCGACCGGCTCTGTGCAAATGGATAAGGCCTTTATCTGGATTTCACTTGGCTGGTTCGAAGAAAGTGGCTCTGTCTCTGCTGGGCTCATCCGTCAGGTCGTGATCGTTGGTCTTTAACTTGGCTGGCTGTTCCTGCTACAATTGGGTTGGCACAGGCCGGATCCAAAAGAGGCAGAACACATGGCTGTGCTCTCTTTTATCCCTCTGGGATTTCACGCTCTTTGGGGGGGTCCTTAACCTTGGACCCAATAGTTCGACAGGGCTCTGATCACTGTCAATAAAGATTCGGCCAATAAAGCGGCGGGTGCCTTGGTGGCTGGGCGGGTCCTTAGCGGTCATTGACCTTGGCAGTTGTGCTTTCTGAGTAAGGGGTGTGGCGCCGATCAGTCTGTGGCTGTACCGGTTGCTTGATTGGAGTCCTATTGTTCTGGGAAAATGGGCCATTAAAATGCAAACGAGCGGGGGTTTCGATCAGGTCTGGTTACCTGTGTTTTAGATACACATAGGCTGTGTATCTGTCTGAGTCCTGGGTTGGCCATAATTCCCATGGTCCTTTGCAGGTGACCATCTTAGATGGCTACAATACTAAATTGTCCCTTAGTGTCCAAAGGTTAGATGGGGTTGCGGGGATAGGGTGGGGGAGTGACCAGGATGGGGTGCTCTTTCGGAGGTGTAGACTCGATGAACTGAATGGCCTCTTTCTGCACTGTAGGGATTCTATGTGGATGGTATGTGTGAATATATTTTTTAAATTTCTAATTAAGGGGCAATTTAGCGTGGTCAATTCACCGACTCTGCACATCTTTGGGTTGTGGGGGTGAGACCGACGCAGACACCGGGAGAGTGTGCAAATTCCACACGGACAGTGACCCGGGATCTCATCCGGGTCTTTGGTGCCCTGAGGCAGCAGTGCTAACCACTGTGCCATCATGCTGCTGGGAAATATATTAATTAACAAGCTGGTATATTCATGATGACTGAAGCTTCATGACTGGTTGCTCCTATCTTCTGTACAGCACAATCCTAGTTTACAAACTGGAGGATAGTGCATGTTTCTGTCTGCATATTTCAATCCCATTTGCCGAGATTGATGAGATATCAGGGCAGAAAGAATAGATTACCTGAACCTCCAATGCTTACGCTGCTTGCATATCCGGTAAACATTTCCCTCATCTCCATTGGTTTCTCAGCTTTCCTCCTCCCACCCCTTCATTATCACTTTTTCACTTCCTCCAGAAATTCACATTGTGATCTCTTGAACCTATTTGCATCATTCCACAGTAATTTATCCCATATAAACAGTTGCCTACTGTGTGAAATAGTGCCAGCAGATTTCCCCATTTGGTCCTGATTTCCAAAAGTTTAACAACATTTCTGGAGTTTGGCCAGTGTCATGTAGCCATATGGGATGGCCACGTCCCTATTACAAAATGGACACTTCAAAGAATGCAGGGAAAATTGGACAATACTAAGAAACGAGCAGGTGCAAGGTCTGTCTGTTGATTAGAACCTTAAGCTCTCAGGCAGGACAGAAACTACTAAGCAATCTACATACTAATGAGCCATCTCCGTGGACAAAAGGGAAACATTTAGATACACAATGTTAAGGCAGACTCCCCGGCGCCAGAAGAGACTAAGACAAAGCAGACCAACAGCCACCTAGGACACGCCCAGCAATCAGGGAGCCACCCCTCTACTGGAGGAAGATGGATACGACTGTTTGGGAAAGACCCAATTAATTGAGGCCAATTTCAAGGCCCGCCCAAAGGAGCGCAAAGCCCTTTTTAGTATAAAAGGTATTCCCCAAGGGAGAATCTTTCTTCTTTGGCTTTGGCTCTCAGCGAAGAGAGACCCGCCGAGTTGCTGCATCAGACCAAGTAAGTTCCAAGTCAACGCACGCTACGAGATAGACGCTCCTAGTTGCTACCCTGTAAACAGCTCAACCCAGCAGCCTCAGAACCGAGCAACGGCCATTGTTCCTCTGACTGAGTGGGCACCCGAAGCTAAGTATAGGCTTTAGTAATAGTGGTAGTTTAGTTTGTAGAGTTTATGCATGAGTAGATTTGACTGTGTGTAAATAAATGATGTGGAGATGCCGGCGTTGGACTGGGGTGAGCACAGTAAGAAGTCTTACAACACCAGGTTAAAGTCCAACAGGTTTGTTTCGATGTCACCAGCTTTCGGAGCGCTGCTCCTTCCTCAGGTGAATCTGAGGAAGGAGCAGCGCTCCGAAAGCTAGTGACATCGAAACAAACCTGTTGGACTTTAACCTGGTGTTGTAAGACTTCTTACTGTAAATAAATGAGCATTGCTTTTGAATTTACTAACTGGTGTATCGAGTCATTGATCAGTATTCGGTTCTGAACCTTGTGGCGGTGTCGAAAGATACCTGGCGACTCTTGAGCAAACGTAATTAAACAGAGCCAAATTAAGAAACAGCCCAAGTTAGCAACAGTCAGGAGGAATAATTTGTCTGGATGTTCACTGTATTAATGTGGCAGACTTCAGTGAGGGCCTGGAGTTTGTCTGGAGTGAGCGGGCTGTTTTATGAGGAAAGGTCGGACAGGCTGGGCTTGTTTCCACTGGAGTTTAGAAGAGTGGGGGGGGGGGGGGGGGTGACTTGATTGAAGTTTGTAAAATCATGAATGGCTTTGACAAGGTGGGCGTGGAAAGTATGTTTCCCTCTTGTGGGTGAGCCCAGAATTAGGGGGCACTGTTTTGAAATTAGGGGCCGCCATTTTAAGACACAGATGAGGAGAATTTTTGTCCCTCAGAGGATTGCCTGGCTTTGGATCTCTGCCTCCGAAGGCAGTGGGGGCGAGGGAGGTCAGCAATTTTTTTTAATGGGGAGGTAGGTAGATTCCCATTGGGCAAGGGAATCAAAGGGGGTAGATAGGCAAAACAGATCAGCCATGAACTTAATAAATGGTGGAGCAGGCTCAAAGGACCGAATGGCCTACTCCTGCTCCTATTTGGTATGTTTGTATGGAAAACAAAGATCCAAGTCCACCAGGCAGTGGTTCTCTCATCATTTCTCTATGACTGTGAGGCCTACTGGTGTCACATAAAGCAACTGAATGCATTCCTCCTTCATTGCTTAAGATCTACCTGCAACATCAATTGGCAGGACAAAATCCCTAATGTCAAATTCCATACAAAGTGTGGTGTAGCTGGTATTGAGACCGTGCTCAGCAGAGCACAGCTTTGTTGGGCTACCCATGTGATTTGCTTGAGGATTCCCATTCTACAACGAGCTGAACATGGGAACCCGCACCCTCGGACATCCCAAACTCAGATACAAAGATAATCTCGGAGCCTGTAAGCAGGACCTCACTGTGTGCGAAACCTCCTGGACAGTTCCAAATGGGAAAGTCTCTCTCCTCAAGCAATCTCAACATTTGAGGAGACCAGAGACAGCTCCCTACAGAACAAAGCCAGCGACTTCGCCCACTTCTCCAACAGTCTGTGACTCAATATGAAATATCTGTAATCAGACCTGCAAATAAAAGAGCTGGTTTAACATCCCCCTAACTTCCATTGAGTGGAAATCTCCATCGGATTGCCACTCTCGCCAGTGTTATGACATCCTGGGCTAGTGCACGGTCAATTCCAGCCCTACTTGACTTGGATTCGCAACACAAGTGAATTAACCAATAATTCTTAGAAAAATACCCAAAGTCTTTGGCCCTTGACTGCCCAATAATTACAGTCACCAGGTTTGTAAATTTAAACACAATCACTTTTTAGTATACCAAGAACTATAATGAAATATGCAGCAAATATAACTGGTTAACTATTATCTAAACCCCCACTTTAACTTGCCCTATCTTCTGGATATACACACACACACACTCACACACAAGACAGTCAAACAGAGAGGGGAGGAGTGGGGTGAAAATCATAAGTACAAGGAAAAAGAGTCTTTGTTTCAGAGGGTTGTCTTTAAGTAAACTTTCCTTCAAAGTAAGCTTTCAGATCCAGGTCTCTGTTTGCAGCCTGTTATGGTATCACTGTGGGTTCAATCGAGTCTCAGCAGTTTCAGAAGTACAGCAACTCATAGCCTTTCTGGGGAGCGAGGAGAGAGAGAAGGTCCTTTCCCCCGAGTGGCCAGGATTCAAACTGAGCTCCTTGGGCTCTGAAAATCATTCCACTCGAGTAGGACCCAATACCACCTATTACCGGGCAGAATATGGCCAATTTATTGGCCACCAGCCAATCAATCGAACCGGGTCCTACACCATCTCTTGGGTACCGAAAAGTCTGGGTCTTGCTGTCTAAAGCTATCAGCACCATAAACTATGTTGCAACTTCTTTTTTTAAAATTAATTCCTTTATCAGAGTTACAAAGCCAGAGCCCAGAGTGTGGACAGGGGCAAATCCCTAATCCAGCTCCTCGCCTGCTCCGAAAACCAATTCAAATTGAATCCAATTCATGGTCCCCACAAGAGAGACATACCAGATCCAGGCATTACACCTGACCTCACGCTCATCTTAGCCAAAAGGCCGAGAAGAGATTATGTTGCAACTGAATTCCTCCTTCTCTTTACTGCTTGACTTAAAGATGCATGTCCATTAAACATCCATGGATCAAAAATGATAACGGCGAAAATAAAGGAAAATAGGTGCAGGAGGAGGCCATTCAGCCACAGAACCTGTCCCGCCATCGAATGAAATCATGGCTGATCTATGACCTAACTCCATATACCTACCTTTGGCCCATATCCCCGAATATTTTTGCCGAACAAAAATCTATCTGTCTCAGATTTAAATATAACAACTGTTCTAGCTTCAACTGCTGTGTGTGGGAAAGAATTCCAAACCTCGACCACCCTTTCAGTGAAGACGTTCTTCCTAACATCTCTCCTGAACGGTCGAGCCAAACTTTTAGACTATGTACCCCCTATTTTTAGAATCTCCAACCAGTGGAAATAGTTTATCTTTATCTACCCGAAGAGACTGTTCTAAAAAAGGAAGAGGGGACTCTGCTGTGAGTCAAAGAATAGCTTCCAGCCACATGGATTTTAGCGTAGCAAACGCTTCCAAACTATTTAAAAAAACAATATTGGGGCAGCATGGTGGCGCAGTGAGTAGCACTGCAGTCTCACGGCGCTGAGGTCCCAGGTTCGATCCCGGCTCTGGGTCACTGTCCGTGTGGAGTTTGCACATTCTCCCCGTGTTTGCGTGGGTTTCACCCCCACAACCCAAAAAGATGTGCAAGGTAGGTGGATTGGACATGCTAAATTGCCCCTTAATTGGAAAATATGAATTGGGTACTCTAAATTTATTTTAAAAAACAAAAACAATATTGAATGCAAAGTTCGTCCTTTGGCTCAATTCGTTATAAAAAAACAAGGGCGAATCAAAGCAGCCGATGAAAGAGGAAGTCGGGCCGACACCAGGAGGAGGGCCACCACACTGGCGCCAGGAGGTACAAGTTGAGGGAGGGGGAGCGCTGTGGCGCATCTCCCATTGGGGAGAGAGCGCCTGGGGACGAGAGGGCTGTACACCACCAACGGAGGGATAGCAAGGGGGGGGTAAACAAGGAGGGGGAAGAAGAACAGAGGGGGGAGACAACTGTAGGGAAGGGGAGGGTAGCTGAAGGTGAGAGGAGCAGAACCACAGGGGCAACAAAGGGACAAGGGGGGAAGGGCTCTAGGCTGGATACAACAGGCAACACTCAGGCAACAAAGAACAAAATGGCAAGGGCCATCTGGGATGGGCTAGATACAGAGTGAGCGGGGGGGGGGTTTCTGTGACATGGCAGGGAGTGAGATATGACATGGTCAAGGGTGAAGAAAGGGACCATCTGGGATGGGCTAGGTACAGAGTGGAATTAATGGGGCAGGAGTTAAGTGGGGAAGATGACGGACAGTAGAGGGGATTGGAGGCGCAAGCCTCTGCTAAGGTTGGTAACGTGGAACGTCCGGGGACTGAATGAGCGGTTAAAAGCTCGCGGGTGTTCGCGCACCTCAGGAGCTTGAAAGCGGGGGTGGTCTTTTTGCAGGAGACTCACCGCCGTGTAAAGGACCAGGTTAGGTTAAGGAAGGGGTGGGTTGGGCAGGTTTTTCACTCGGGGTTTGATTTGAAATCAAGGGGTGTGGTGATTTTAATGAGCAAAAAAATGGGATTTGTGTGTGCGAAGGAGGTGAGGGATCCAGGTGGGAGATATGTGATTGTGAGTGGTGGATTGGAAGGGGCACCAGTAGTGTTGGTAAATGTGTATGCCCCAAATTGGGATGATGTGGGTTTTATGCGGGTGTTGCTAGCAGCAATCCCGGATTTGGCCACGTACCAGTTGATCATGGGAGGCCAGATGTGGAAGGGGAGGGAAGAATTGGGGATATATATAAGTGGCTGGGGGAGCAGGGAGGCGAGCGGGTGGTGAAGATCAAGGAGAAATGAGAAGCGGAGTTGGGAATGGAGATAATCTGGGGAGTATGGAGTGAGGCACTGCGAAGGGTAAACGGGACCTCCTGTTGTGCAAGGATGAGCCTGATACAGTTTAAGGTGGTGCACAGGGTGCATGTGACTCGGGCGAGAATGAGTGGGTTCTTTCAGGGGGTAGCTGATAAGTGTGAGAGGTGTGGGTGGGGCCAGCGAATCATGCGCACATATTTTGGGGTTGTGAAAAAATTGGGAAGATTCTGAGCTGGTGTGTTCGTGGTCTTAGCCAGGACAGTGAAGGAGGGAGTGGACCCGGACCCTTTGGTGGCGATATTTGGGGTTTCAGAGAAGCCGGAGCTCATTGAGAGGAGGAAGGCCGATGTTGTGGCCTTCGCCTCTCTGATTGCACGCCGACAAATTTTGCTGGAGTGGCAGTCGGAATCGCCACCGGAGGTAGCAGCATGGTTGGGTGACCTGTACGACTTCCTGCGGTTAGAGAAGATAAAGTATGAGTTAAGGGGCTCAGCAGAGGAGTTTGAGAAAAGGTGGGGGGGTGTTTGTGACCGTGTTTGAGGAGCTGTTCGTCGCAGCGGGATTGGGGGGGGGGGGGTGGGGGGGGGGGGGGCTGGTGACAGGGTGGGGGGTGAAAAAGGGGAAAAATCTGTACAAACTGTATAGTTGATTGTTGGGAAGAATGTTTCCCGGGGTGTTTATATGTAACCTACTTTGATACAAGTTTGAAGAAAATGCGTATTAAAAACAAGAACAAAATGGCACCGCAGCAGCTTTGGAGGGTGCCAAAGGGAAACCCCAGAGTGCAGCGGCGCACCCACATGACGTACACAGAGTTGACGGCCATGTTGGGTGGCCCCTGGACAAAAGGAAACCCTGGAACACAGGGGCCCGACCTCATGATGAGTACGGTGACCGCGGCCAATTTGGTTGGCCCCTGGACAAAGGGAAAGCCCGGAGTGCAGATCGCATCCACACCCCAAAACGGGGAAGACAGCAAACATGGCAAGATAACCTGGTATGTTTATGGAGCAGTGGATCCGTGGAGGTTCAGGCACCCAGGAGAGAAGGAGTTCTCATTCTTCCTACAGGTGTACAGGGTCTACACCCAGATCGACTTCTTTGTAGTGGGGAAATTGGTCCTTCCAGGGATAGTAAGAACGGAATATTCCACGGTCGTAATCTCCAACCCTATGGGGGGTTGGACACAGCCCTTATGGGTGGCACAGTAACACAGTGGTCAGCACTGTTGCGTCACAGCGCCAGGGACCCAGGTGCGATTCCCGGCTTGGGTCACTGTCTGTGCAATGTCTGCACGTTCTCCTTGTGTCTGCGTGGGTTTCTTCCGGGTGCTCCGGTTTCCTCCTACAAAATCCCGAAAGACGTGCTGTTAAGTAATTTGGACATTCTGAATTCTCCCTCAGTGTACCCGAACAGGCGCCGGAGTGTGGCAACTAGGGGCTTTTCACAGTAACTTCATTGCAGTGTTAATGTAAGCCTACTTGTGACACTAATAGAGATGATTATTATTAGATCCTGGCCAACAAGTCATTTTGCAGGGAGAAGGTCAGTTCTGGAGTTGGGAAGGGATCAGTCCAGAAGGGAGGGGGTTCACCTTGCAAGAGAAGGGCATAGACCCAGGACGGATCAGTCCGGGAGATAGTCAGTCCTGTAGGGGGGTCAGTCCGGGAGGGTCAGTCTGGGAGGGAAGACGAGTCAGTCCAGGTCAGGGGTCAGTCCCGGAGGGAAGGAGGGGAGTCAGTCTGGAAGGAGAGACAGTCCAGCAGTCCAGGAGAGGGGTTAGCCTGTGGGGAAGGGTTCAGCTGGGAAGGAGGGAGGGTGGGGTCAGTCTGGGAGGTCATTCCGGGAGAGGGGTCAACCGGGAAGGAGTGAGGTCAATCTGGAAGTTGGGTCAGTCTGGGAGGGGGTGTTGAATTCCAAATTTCTTTATCCGTCAGTCTGGCCTCAATAAAAGTCGAGATTGATTTGCAAGTATAACAGAAGTTATTTTATTCAGCTTGCAAGCTACCTAGTCCACAGTGATACAGATAACATGTTGCTTTCTGCAGCCCCGGGAACTAAGTGAAGGTCCCAGACAAAGAGATCAGTACTCATACATTTAAATGGCATCACATTTCACATACTCGACACCCATAGGTCATCCTATGTCCCTCCTGACTTGTTTGATCTATTCTGATTGGCTCACTTCCAATCCCTTTCTCCGGCCCCTACCAATGCAGCATCACTCTCATAGACACACCTCTTCCTGCTTTTTCCATGCGGTCTAAAATCCTTTGTCTCTACTTGCAGGAATCAAAGTGGCTTATTTCTACATTACATTAACTAATATCTCTAAAGTAACTATTTTATATCACATTCGTCAGGGGGGGGGGGGTCAATCCAGAAGAGGGTCAATCCAGGAGAGCGGCCAATCCAGGAGAGCGGCCAATCCAGGAGAGCGGCCAATCCAGGAGAGCGGCCAATCCAGGAGAGCGGTCAATCCAGGAGAGCGGCCAATCCAGGAGAGCGGCCAATCCAGGAGAGCGGCCAATCCAGGAGGGGGCTGTCAGTCCGGGAAGGTTGGGCCGGCAGACTGGCTCTCACCGGGAAGGGGGTCGGGTTGGGTCGGATGGAGGCTGGGTCGGGGGGGGGGGGGGGTGGTGAGAGGGTGGTCAGTCTGAAAGGGAGGGGGTCAGCTCGGGTGGGGGTCAGTCCAGTAGGGGGTGGTGGATCAGCCCAGGTTGGGGGTCAGTTCAGGAGAGAGGGAGTCTGTCCTGGAGAGTGGTCAGACTGGGCGAGGGTCTGTGAGCGAGGGAGTGGGTTCACTCAGGCAGAGGGGGATCAGTCCAGGAGGGAGAGAGGAGGTCAGTCTGGGCAGGGGGTCGAACCTGGTCGCTGTTGTCAGAGTAACACTCAGTGTAAAACTGGCAGAATGATTGGAAGTTAACAATTTGAATCTTCTCTGACAGATGGTTCCCAGCCCAATGCAATTATCCAGAGGAAGTTAGCAAGCACTTCTGGGAAATTGCCGGGTAAACCCTTACGTGGGAACTTCCTAGAGAAATTTGCAGCGCATCATAGGGGTACCCGCTAAATGTAATGCTGGGGAACCGGGAAGTTACAGGTTGACAGGACACCAGCCTGGACTATGAACAAGTGGCTACCTCACTGAACACTCGTCCGTCAAAGCGAGGGGAGAATTCATCATCGTGTGTACACAAGCCAGCAAAGTATATTTGGAACCGCAGCAAAGACAAACATTGGGTTTCGTTTGTATGTTAAAAAAAAACCTCAAATCTAACCCCAAAAACTCCCTAGCAGTTGAGAAAATCCAGCACCTGTCTCTCAAACGTCTGCTACTCCTGCCCTGAAATAAATGCTAGAAGGTTCTTAACACTCATCCAGGCAAGAATGAATGAAATGAAATGAAATGAAAATCGCTGATTGTCACAAGTAGGCTTCAAATGAAGTTACTGTGAAAAGCTCCTAGTCGCCACATTCCGGCGCCTGTTCGGGGAGGCTGGTACGGGAATTGAACCCGCGCTGCTGGCCTGCCATGGTCTGCTTTAAAAGCCAGCGATTTAGCCCTGTGCTAAACCAGCCCCCATTGCCAGATTCCGATTGCAACGAGCGGCGCAGTCCCTATCAGTGAAACTAGGGAATTTAGAAACATAGAATTCCTACAGTGCAGAAGGAGGCCATTCATAGTATCACAAAATTTACAGTGCAGAATGAGACCATTCGGCCCATCGAGTCTTGGAAAGAGCACCCTACTTTTTTCAAAATAAATTCAGAGTACCCAATTATTTTTTTCCAATTAAGGGGCAATTTAGTGTGGCCAATCCACCCACCCTGCACATCTTTGGGTTGTGGGGATGAAACAAACGCAAACACGGGGAGAATGTGCAAACTCCATGTGGTAATCTCCAGACCTCCTTAATCTGACCTACAATAAGGAGAAATGCGTGTTTAGCACCGACCGTCTAGCCATCCTAGGCTACGTAGTGCGAAATGGAGTCATAGGCCCCGACCCTGAACGCATGCGCCCCCTCATGGAGTTCCCCCTCCCTCACTGCCCCAAGGCCCTAAAGCGCTGCCTGGGCTTCTTTAGCTATTATGCACAATGGGTCCCTAATTACACAGACAAGGCTCAATCCCATATCCAGTCCACAACCTTCCCCCTGTCGACGGAGGCCCGCCAGGCCTTCTGCCGCATCAAAGCGGACATCACAAAAGCCACGATGCGCGCCATCGACGAGTCCCTCCCCTTCCAGTTCGAGAGCGACGCGTCCAACGTAGCTCTGGCGGCCACCCTCAACCAAGCGGGCAGACCCGTGGCTTTCTTCTCACGTACTCTCCATGCTTCCGAAATTCGCCACTCCTCGGTCGAAAAGGAGGCCCAGGCCATAGTAGAAGCTGTGCGACACTGAAGGCAGTACCTGGCCGGTAGGAGATTCACTCTCCTCATGGACCAACGGTCGATGGCCTTCATGTTCGATAATGCACAGCGGGGGACTTCCGGTTGCGGCGATGCACAGCTAAGCCGCACGTTTCGGCACCTCCCGTTTCAACTGACTTTTGGGCTCTTACCGGGAGCCCCAACGGAAATTTTTTGCGGCCAAACCCAGTGTGAGGTGACAAAGGAAGGAGTCCCCCCTGGTGTGGATGGAAAGGAGCGACAGTAGTGGCCAAATTGCGAAGGATTCTCTGGAGCAGCGGCAGAGAAGAGAAGGGAGAAGCAAGATGGCGGCCGAGGGAGCCCAGATGGTATGGGGCCCGGAACAGCAGGAGTTCCTCCGACGATGTGTGGAGGAGCTCAAGAAAGAGGTGCTGGCGCCAATGCTACTGGCAATCGAGGGATTAAGGGAAACACAAAAGGTCCAGGAGATGGAGCTCCGTGGAGTGAAGGCAAAGGCAGCCGAGAACGAAGATGAGATACAGGGCCTGGTGGTAAAAATGGAGACGCAAGAGGCGCTACATAAGAGGTGCATAGAAAGGCTGGAAGCCCTGGAGAACAGCTCGAGGAGGAAAAACCTACGGATTTTAGGTCTCCCCGAAGGAACAGAGGGAGCTGATGCTGGGGTGTATGTGAGTACGCTGCTCCATACTATAATGGGAGCTGAGGCCCCAACGGGCCCCCTGGAAGTGGAGGGAGCGTACCGGGTCCTCGTGAGAAGACCAAAGGCAGGGGTAACACCAAGAGCGATAGTGGTGAAGTTCCATTGCTACAGGGACAGTGCGATGGTCCTGAGTTGGGCTAAGAAGACACGGAGCAGCAAGTGGGAGAACGCGGTGATACGCGTGTATCAAGACTGGAGTGCGGAGGTGGCGAGAAGGAGGGCGAGTTTCAACCGGGCCAAGGCGGTGCTCCATAGGAAGAAAGTCAAATTTGGGATGCTGCAGCCGGCAAGATTGTGGGTCACATATCAGGGCAAACACCACTACTTCGAGACGGCGGAGGAGGCATGGACATTCATTCAGGAAGAGAAATTGGACTAGACTTGAGAAATTGATGTCCGGAGAGAGGTAGCGAGGTGGTGGCACAGAAATGTAAAGTGGGGAGAGGGGAGGGCTAATATATAATGATATTGGACGGGGAATTTTTCTCCCCCCCGAGGGGGGGGAACACGAAGAAATGTGGGCGCCGGTGGAAAAGGGGACAGGGAAGGGGAATGAGGGAACTGCGCCATTAGAGGCGGGGCTGAGAGGAAAGCGCGGGTATTTTCCCGCGCTATGGAAATTATGGCGGGAAAAAGGGCGCAGGAAGGAAGGGAGCCTCACACGCAGGGAGGTCAAAGGATGAACGGGGGAAGCCGAGGTCAGCCAGAGTTAGCTGACTCCCGGAAGCAATATGGGGGGAGTAATCAAGCTAGAGGGGGATCTAGCGGGGGGGGGGGGGATTAACTGGGTTGCTGCTGCTGAGGGTAAGGGGGAGCTGATACGAGACGAGGTGGTCGGGACGGGAGGGCACCGTCTGGGGGACAGACGGGTGCGTGAAACCTGGGTGAGGAGATGGCTTAAAAAAGGGGATGGCTAGCCGACGAGGGGGGGGTAAATGGCCCCCCAACCCGGCTGATCACGTGGAATGTAAGAGGTTTAAATGGACCGATTAAGAGGGCAAGGGTGTTTGCGCACTTAAAGAGACTGAAGGCGGACATAGTTATGCTCCAGGAGACGCACCTGAAGTTGGCGGATCAGGTTAGACTAAGGAAAGGATGGGTGTGACAGGGATTCCACTCAGGGTTGGATGCGAAAAACAGAGGGGTGGCAATACTGGTGGGGAAACAGGTATCGTTCGAGGCTAAGACCATAGTGGTGGATAGTAGGGGCAGGTATGTGATGGTGAGTGGCAGATTGCAGGGTGAGGCGGTTGTGCTGGTGAACGTATATGCCCCGAACTGGGATGACGCGGGATTCATGAAGCGAATGCTGGGACGTATCCCGGACCTGGAGGTGGGGAACTTGTTAATGGGGGGGGGACTTCAACACAGTGCTTGACCCAGGGCTGGACCGGTCCAGATCCAGGACCGGGAGAAGGCTGGCAGCGGCCAAGGTGCTTAAGGGATTCATGGAGCAGATGGGGGGAGTAGATCCTTGGAGATTCGCCAGACCGATGGGTAAAGAGTTTTCCTTTTTCTCCCACGTCCATAAGGTGTACTCCCGGATAGACTTTTTTGTTTTGGGAAGGGCACTGATCCCGAAAGTGGCAGGAACGGAGTACTCGGCCATAGCCGTTTCAGATCACACCCCGCATTGGGTGGATCTGGAACTAGGAGAGGAAAGGGAGCAGCGCCCACTCTGGCGATTAGACATGGGACTACTGGCGGACGAGGGGGTATGCGGATGGGTGAGGGGATGTATCGAAAGATACCTGGAGGCCAATGTCGACGGGGAGGTCCAGGTGGGGGTAGTATGGGAAGCGCTGAAGGCGGTGGTTAGAGGAGAGCTGATTTCCATCAGAGCCCACAAGGGGAAACAAGAGGGTAAAGAAAGAGAGAGATTAGTTAGGGAAATTCTGAGGGTGGATAGGAAGTATGCGGAGGCCCCAGACGAAGGGCTATACAGGGAAAGACGAAGATTACAGACGGAGTTTGACCTGCTGACCACGGGAAAGGCGGAGACACAGTGGAGGAAGGCACAGGGGATACAATATGAATATGGGGAGAAGGCGAGCCGGCTGCTGGCCCAACAACTTCGGAAGAGGGGGGCGGCGAGAGAGATCGGAGGAGTTAGGGACGAAACGGGAAAAATGGAGCAGAGAGCAGGGAAAGTGAACGAGGTGTTCAAAACATTTTATGAGAGGCTGTATAAGTCCCAACCCCCGGAGGGGAAAGAGGGAATGATACACTTTTTGGACCAGCTGGAGTTCCCGAGGGTGGAGGAGCAGGAGGTGGCAGGTCTGGGGGCGCAGATTGAGGTGGAGGAGGTGATCAAAGGAATTGGGAACATGCGAGCAGGGAAGGCCCCGGGACCAGATGGGTTCCCGGTGGAATTTTATAGGAAGTATATGGACCTGCTGGCCCCGCTTTTGGCGAGAACCTTTAATGAGGCTAAGGAAATGGGGACATTACCCCCGACAATGTCGGAGGCGACGATATCGCTAATTCTGAAACGAGACAAAGACCTGCTGCAGTGCGGGTCATACAGGCCCATCTCCCTCCTAAACGTAGACGCCAAACTGCTGGCCAAAGTGATGGCGACAAGGATGGAGGAATGTGTCCCAGGGGTGGTACATGACGACCAGACAGGGTTTGTTAAAGGGAGACAATTGAATGCCAATATACGAAGGTTGCTGGGGGTGATGATGATGCCCCCACCGGAGGGGGAGGCAGAGATAGTGGTGGCGATGGATGCAGAGAAGGCATGCGATAGGGTGGAGTGGGACTATTTGTGGGAGGTGCTGAAGAGATTTGGGTTCGGGGAAGGGTTCATTAGATGGGTTAGACTCCTGTATGGGGCCCTGGTGGCAAGTGTCGTTACAAACAGGCAAAGATCGGGATACTTTCGATTACATAGGGGTACAAGACAGGGGTGCCCCCTGTCCCCGTTACTGTTCGCGTTGGCAATTGAACCATTGGCCATAGCGCTGAGGGACTCTAAGAAGTGGAGGGGGGTGCTTAGAGGAGGAGAGGAACATCGAGTGTCACTACATGCAGACGATTTACTGCTATATGTGGCGGACCCGGTAGAGGGGATGCCAGAGGTAATGCAGATACTCAGGGAGTTTGGAGAGTTCACGGGATACAAATTAAATATGGGAAAGAGCGAACTTTTTGTGATGCACCCCGGGGAACAGGGCAGGGGGATAGATGCTCTGCCGCTGAGGAGAGTAGCAAGGAATTTTTGATACCTGGGGATGCAGGTGGCCAGGAACTGGGGAACCCTACATAAACTTAACCTGACGCGACTGGTAGAGCAGATGGAGGAGGACTTTAAGAGGTGGGATATGGTGCCCCTGTCATTGGCGGGCAGAGTACAGGCGGTTAAAATGGTGGTCCTCCCGAGGTTTCTTTTCGTGTTTCAGTGCCTCCCCATCCTGATTACAAAGGCCTTCTTCAAAAAAATAGACAGGTGCATTATGAGCTTTGTGTGGGCGGGAAAGACCCCGAGGGTAAAGAGGGGGTTCCTGCAGCGCAGTAGGGACAGAGGGGGATTGGCACTGCCGAGTCTGAGTGACTACTATTGGGCCGCCAATGTGTCGATGGTCTGTAAGTGGATGAGGGAAGAAGAAGGTGCGGCGTGGAAAAGGCTGGAGATGGCGTCCTGGAGGGGAACGAGTCTAAAAGCGCTGGCGACGGCGCCGCTGCCGTTCTCCCCGAAAAGGTACACCACAAACCCAGTGGTGGTGGCGACCTTGAATATCTGGGGGCAGTGGAGACGACACAGGGGAGTGACGGGTGCCTCGGTGTGGTCCCCGATAAGGAATAACCACAGGTTTGTCCCGGGGAGGATAGATGGGGGATTTCAATGTTGGCAGCGAGCAGGAATTAGGAAGCTGAAGGACCTGTTTGTGGACGGGACGTTTGCGAGTTTGGGAGCATTGGAAAAAAAATATAAGTTGCCACCAGGGAATGCTTTCTGATACATGCAAGTGAGGGCATTCACGAGGCAACAGGTGAGGGAATTTCCGCAGCTCCCGACGCAAGGGATCCAGGATAGAGTGATTTCGGGGGCATGGGTTGGAGAAGGTAAAGTGTCCGAAATATACAGGGAGATGAGAGACGAGGGGGAGGCGATGGTAGAGGAGCTGAAGGGAAAATGGGAAGAGGAGCTGGGGGAAGAGATTGAGGAGGGGCTATGGGCAGATGCCCTAAGTAGGGTAAATTCCTCGTCCTCGTGTGCCAGGCTTAGCCTGATTCAATTTAAGGTGCTACACAGAGCGCATATGACGGGAGCAAGACTGAGCAGGTTTTTTGGGGTGGAGGACAGGTGTGGGAGGTGCTCGGGAAGCTCGGCGAACCACACTCACATGTTCTGGTCGTGTCCGGCACTGCATGAGTTCTGGGAGGGTGTGGCAAGAGTGATCTCAAAGGTGGTGGGGGTCCGGGTCAAACTAAGCTGGGGGTTAGCTATATTTGGGGTTGCAGAAGAACCGGGAGTGCAGGAGGCGAAAGAGGCCGACGTTTTGGCCTTTGCGTCCCTAGTAGCCTGGCGAAGGATTCTACTCATGTGGAAGGAAGCGAAGCCCCCGGGCTTGGAGGCCTGGATAAACGACATAGCAGGGTTCATAAGTCTGGAACGAATAAAATATGCGTTAAGAGGATCGGCTCAGGGGTTCACCAGGCGGTGGCAACCGTTCCTTGATTATCTCGCGGAACGATAATGGAAAAACAGAAAAGACAGCAGCAGCAACCCAGGGGGGAGGGGGGGGAGTACCATTCCGTGTTTTGTTTTTTCTTTGCTAGTTGTTGATATTTGCTTCTTGTTTATTTCTTTTTTCATCTGTTTTTAGTTTAATATATTATTTAAATAACGTTTAAGGTATATTTCTTTACTAAGTTGTAAAAACGGAAAATTTTTGTTTGAAAAACTTCAATAAAATATATTTTTTTAAAAAGATAATGCACAGCGGGGCAAGATTAAGAACAACAAGATTTTGCGGTGGAGGATAGAACTCTCCACCTACAATTACGAGATCTTGTACCGTCCCGGGAAGCTGAACGAGCCTCCTGATGCCCTGTCCCGCGGCACTTGCGCCACCGTGCAAGTGGACCGTCTCCGAGCCCTCCACGAGGACCTCTGCCACCCGGGGGTCACTCGTTTCTTCCATTTCGTTAAGACCCGCAACCTGCCCTACTCCATCGAGGAGGTTAGGACAGTCACCAGGGACTGCCGAATCTGCGCGGAGTGCAAACCGCACTTCTACCGGCCAGAGAGAGCGCATCTGATAACGGCTTCCCGTCCCTTTGAACGCCTCAGCATGGATTTCAAGGGCCCCCTCCCCTCCACCGACCGCAACACTTATTTCCTGAACGTGATTGACGAATACTCCCGGTTCCCATTCGCCATCCCCTGCCCGGACATGACCACGACCATCTTCATCAAGGCCCTCCAGAGTATTTTTACACTGTTCGTTTTCCCCGCCTACATACATAATGATAGGGCGTCCTCCTTTATGAGCGACGAACTGCATCAATTCCTGCTCAGCAAAGGCATCGCCTCCAGCAGGACGACCAGTTACAACCCCCGGGGAAACGGGCAGGTAGAGAGGGAGAACGGAACGGTCTGGAAGACCGTCCTGCTGGCCCTTCGGTCCAGGAATCTCCCATTCTCCCGCTGGCAACAAGTCCTCCCAGTGGCCCTTCACTCCATTCAGTCGCTGCTCTGTACTACCACAAACCAGACACCTCACGAACGTCTCCTTGTTTTCCCCAGGAAATCCTCCTCCGGGACCTTGCTCCCAACCTGGCTAGCGACACCCAGACCCGTCCTGATGCGGAAACATGTGAGGGCACATAAGTCGGACCCATTAGTTGAGAGGGTCCACCTGCTGCATGCCAACCCCCAGTACGCCTACGTAGCGTCCCCCGATGGCCGCCAAGACACGGTCTCCCTTCGGGACCTGCCACCTGCCGGAGCCCCACGCGCACCCGCACCATTGCCCCCACCCCCACCCTCCCCGCAGCACCTGACCGGAGGGTCAGTACTGCAGCCGCCCCTACTCAGCGCCGAACAGGCACCGACGACCCTACAGGCGCCCCTCCCCCTGCCCACTTTTCGCCCCAACAGCACCGCCTAGCGGTGACGAAGCTGCCAGGGAGGAAGACATCACCTTCCCGGAGCCACAACCGCCGGGGCCCCCACCAGGATCATCGCCGAAGCCCAGACGCTCCAGAAGGACGACCAGGCCGCCCGATCGTCTGATTGCTGCACCATAAAACAATAAAAACTTTCTCTGTTACCCTCGACATGACGGTACCTGCAATACCTGGTCCTACCATGCAAAAGGCGACAGTAACACTGGCCATCACCCCGCTGGGTCCTTTTTTAACAGGGGGTGAATGTGGTAATACCAGGTATTGCAGTACCTGAGAGGTGGATGCCCATTGGCTAGACCTAGGAATCTACCATTGGCTAACGCACATAGCTCCGCCCTGAGAGGCGGAGTATAAGAACCAATGCCGTCCCAGCAGCCTTCACTTTCTGTATCGAAGCTGCTGGGTACAGTTCTAGCTGATTAAAGCCGATTAGTATGACTCCTTGTCTCACGAGTAATTGATTGTGCATCACTCCACACGGACAGTGACCGGGGCCGAGTCCTCAGCGCCGTGAGGCAGCAGTGCTAACCATTGCATCACTGTGCCACCCTAAGAGCACCCTACTTAAGTCCACATCTCCACTCTATCCCCATAACCCAGTAAGCCCACCCATCCTTTTTGGATGTGGAGATGCCGGCGTTGGACTGGGGTGAGCACAGTACGATGTCTTACAACACCAGGTTAAAGTCCAACAGGTTTGTTTCGATGTCACTAGCTTTTGGAGCGCTGCTCCTTCCTCAGGTGAATGAAGAGGTATGTTCCAGAAACACATATATAGACAAATTCAAAGATGCCAGACAATGCTTGGAATGCGACCATTAGCAGGTGATTAAATCTTTACAGATCCAGAGATGGGGTAACCCCAGGTTAAACAGGTGTGAATTGTATCAAGCCAGGACGGTTGGTAGGATTTCGCAGGCCAGATGGTGGGGGATGAATGTAATGCGACATGAATCCCAGGTCCCGGTTGAGGCCGCACTCATGTGTGCGGAACTTGGCTATACGTTTCTGCTCGGCGATTCTGCGTTGCCACGCGTCCTGAAGGCTGCCTAGGAGAACGCTTACCCGGAGATCAGAGGCTGAATGCCCTTGACTGCTGAAGTGTTCCCCGACTGGAAGGGAACATTCCTGCCTGGTGATTGTTGCGCGATGTCCGTTCATTCGTTGTCGCAGCGTCTGCATGGTCTCGCCAATGTACCACGCTTCGGGACATCCTTTCGGAGCAGCGCTCCGAAAGCTAGTGATATCAAAACAAACCTGTTGGACTTTAACCTGGTGTTGTAAGACTTCGTACTATCCTTTTTGGACACTAAGGGGCAATTTTTCACGGCCAATCCACCTAACCTGCACATCTTTGGACTGTGGGAGGAAACCGGAGCACTCGGGGGAAACCCACGCAGACATGGGGAGAATGTGCACACCCCACACAGTCAGAAAACCTGCAGCTAGCCCAGTAGCAGATGAAATTAAACCTTTAGTTGCATTTGCCGAAGTGTTATAAATGTGGAGACTTTCAGCCCGAATAGGAACCAACAACAGGGCAGGCAGGCAGGGTGTAATATGAGGATGGCGGATGCTTATCAGCCTGGTCATTGGAGATCGAAAGATGCTGCCAAACAAGACTTAGTGGGCGGTGGCCAGTGGAGCGCCTCTGTTACAAACACAACCTGTCTGGGCAAATTGAGGAGCGCGGGACACACCCAATATCCGTTCAATATCTGCCATTGAGAGAAACCATCCTCAGATCAAGTGCGAGTCAGTGTGTCCCTTTACTGAGCTAGACAAAGCACACAGAGCTAGACCCACCGGATTCGGTTGTCTGTCCAGGTCCTCTATCAGAATCACAATTCATCTGATTGCGGGAGAATGGCTGCTAAGGGAGCACAGCATGTAAGTACATAGTGTAGCGAATGTGTTCTGTATCCCGGGCGCTTTATACATCCTATCGCGTGTATATAAATTGTTCAGATTACTCAAATGGATGGGGGGGGGACGATTCTCATATCTGAGGCTTGTTATTTTCTCCCAGCCATTGCCCCTCCCTTCTCAATCAAGCTATGATCTTGTGAAGGGAAATGTATCACAAATGACCACCCATCCAGTTTCACCATTTGCCCCAGGTGAAATGGACGGACATGAAAATGCTGTAGATATACTCAGATTGGGGAAACGTTCCAATAATGTTAATTTATTTTTTTAATAAAGTGTTTCTTTTGGTGATGGTAAAATGAGGCTGACGCTCCCCTTAATGAGCAACCCCAGCCATTTGTCGCTGGGAATTATACAGTTTCCGAAATACCTGCGTTGTTTAATCTGGGCTGGATTTTAAAAAAATATTGCTCACACGTTAGGAAATGAGCCATGAACTGACTTTAAAAGGCTTGTGTTTCCGCATGGTGTCGAAACAGGAACCTTTTGCATATTAGGTACATGTTCTCTTGGCTCCTCAAGTCCAGAAATGAACAAGACAATTTCACATCAAGAAAATTGTGCCTCTCTCATATTATATCATGCCTCTTATTGAGCAACTGTTGATTCAGCCACACCCAGTTTCCAAAGGCAGATTTTTCTACAGAGCACTGGTACAGTTCTGGGCTAGTTACATTGCACACTGCTGCACAAATGCAAGCCTTCACATCAATAAAGTCATGTATCATTTTGGTACAATTTTGGTGAATTGGGAGTATTTTATACTTAGGTTATGTGGTAAGGATGTTTCGGGATAGCACAGTGGTTAGCACTTGTTGCTTCACAGCTCCAGGGTCCCAGGTTCGATTCCTGGGTTGGGTCACTGTCTGTGCGGAGTCTGCACATTCTCCCCATGTCTGCGTGGGTTTCCTCCGGGTGCTCCGGTTTCCTCCCACAGTCCAAAGATGTGCAGGTTAGATGGATTGGCTGTGCTAAATTGCCCTTAGTGTCCAAAAAAAAAGGTTAGGTGGGGTTACATGGATAGGGCGGAGGTGTGGGCTTTGGTAGGGTGCTCTTTCCAAGTACCGGTGTAAACTCGATGGGCCGAATGGCCTCCTTCTGTACTACAAATTCTATGATAAGAAATGCTAGAGTGCTCTATAAATGCAATCCTCCCCTTCGCTTTTTTTTCAGTGGCTGAAAATCTAAGGTGTGTCTCCTGATTATTGTCTGTCATCGGAGGGCTATGCAACAATATCTTTTTTTAAATATGTTTTTATTAAAGCTTTTTCCAACCAACATTTTTACATAACAAAAATAAACGAAAATTATTGAACAAAACAAGGTGGGTGCTGTCTTTATACAACACAAAATTTACATTATATCCACAATTCCCCCCCCACCTGAACCCCCCCTCCCCCCGCCCCCAGGTGCTGTTGCTGCTGACTTACTGCTCCCCTAGAAAGTCAAGAAAAGATTGCCACCGCCAGAAGAACCCCATCAAGGACCCTATGCAACAATATCAGATCTATTATACTTGCCTAACTAAATGATCTACCCAGTTAGACTCATTCTTCTCTTATTTTAAGAACTGCAATCATTTCCTGCCTTAGCCTGTATTTCCTCCTGAAAATGACCCCACTTCCTTGGAGCCTATGGTGATACAAGCAGCTTATTTGCCCGAAGACACAAACTTGCCATAGAATCCCTATAGTGCTGAAGGGGGCCAGTCGACCCATCAAAATTGCACTGACCCTCTGAAAGAGCACCCTACCCAGATCCACTCTCCCTCCCTAATCTTGTATCTCCACCCAATCCGCACATACTTGGACACCAAGTGGCAATTTTAGCGTGGCCAATCCACCTAACCTGCATTTTGGACTTTGCATTTTATAAGAGTATCTTTGTAACAAATGGAAACATTCCAGATTACTTCATTGAAACCTTGTTAAACAAAATTTGGAAATGAGTCATATAAGATGTTGGGACAGATGAGCAACAGCTTGATCATATAGGTAGGCTTTCAGGTGGCGGAGGTGTGTTGGAGGGAGTCAGAGTTCCTGTGGCAACATGAACATTAACATGCATGTTGTAATTTGGAGCAATGGGGGGGAAATGGGAGAGGCTCCAACATTCTCCCCATCAGATATGGCTGACCAGGAATCTCTCCTGCTCTTACTGCCTGTCATTGGTGCGTGCTAGAAGGATGATAGCTCTGTATAAATGATTGATGTTGAATATGTATATATGAGCGGGAATCTCTGACCCCGTGGCGGGTCGGGGAATCGCTGGGGGGGGGGGGGGGGGGGGAGGGGGGGGGGGCGCGAATCACGCGACGGTGCTCTGTCGCTGGTCTGCTGATTCTCCGGCGACCGGAGAATCGGCGCCATTGGAGCCGGCGCGGTTGGTGCGGTGCCGGAGTGCCCCCCTCCCTCCCCGGTGATTCTCCCCGCGTGATGGCCCGAGTGCCCACCGAGTAAGGCCGAGTCCCGCCGGCATCGTTCTGCTGTGGTCCTACCCGGCGAGACCTCGGCATTCATGGTGCGGGGGGCGGCCTAGTGGGGGGGGATCTGACCCTGGGAGGGTGCCTCCACAGTGGCCTGGCCCGCGATCGAGGCCTACCGTTCGGCAGATGGACTCAACACGGTAGGGGCCTATGTTCCTCCGCGCCGGGCACCTGTAGCTCTCCGCCATGTTGCGTCGGGGCCGGCAAGGAGAAGGCAACCCACGCGCATGCGCGAACTTGCGGCGGACGTGGCACACATGCGCGGACACGCAGCACCCGTGCTGACGCCCGGACCTGCGTGAGGTTCTCCAGTGCCGTGCTGGCCCCCTGTGAGGCACAGGATCGGATCGCTGATCCTAGGGGCCAGATGATGCTGTCGTAAAACGCTCCGGCGTTTATGACGGCGCCAACACTTAACCCCAGGATCAGAGAATCCATGTCGTCTACATCATCAGTTTTAAGGTTTTATGACCTAATCAGCTGAAAGCATGTTAAAATTGATTAACATGGGATCAAATTTACTTGGGTAGCCACTACAGTTTTCTGTTTGAACATTATTATTTATTCATGGAACACGGGTGTCGCTGGCTGGGCAAGCATGCATTTATTGCCCATCCCTAATTGCCTTTGAGAGGGCAGTTAAGAATCAACCACATTGCTGAGAGTCTGGAGTCACATGTTGGCAGATTTCCTTCCCAGTGAATTAGTGAACCAGATGGATTTTTACAACAATCGGCTATGGTTCCATGGTCATCATTAGACTTTTAATTCCAGATTTTTATTGAATTCAAGTTTCACCATCTGCAGTGGTGGGATTTGAACCTGGGTCCCCAGACCATTAATCTGGGTTTCTGGTTTACTACAATACCACTACACCACCACCTCACAACAGATATTTTAGTGATGTTAAGAGCACGGCTGATGGTAAATGCTGAGCTGTTCAAATCCCAGAAGAGAAATTTGAAACAACTGACCTCACATTTACATTTCCAATTTGTATAGTACGAGGAGAGGTTTTGAAATCCAGAATGATGTCCTCGACTACTTAACATAGAACATAGAAAATACAGCACAGAACAGGCCCTTCGGCCCACGATGTTGTGCCGAACCTTTGTCCTAGATTAATCATAGATTATCATTGAATTTACAGTGCAGAAGGAGGCCATTCGGCCCCCTGAGTCTGCACCGGCTCTTGGAAAGAGCACCCTACCCAAACTCAACACCTCCACCCAACACCAAAGGCAATTTTGGACACTAAGGGCAATTTATCATGGCCAATCCACCTACCCTGCACATCTTTGGACTGTGGGAGGAAACCGGAGCACCCGGAGGAAACCCACGCAGACACGGGGAGGACGTGCAGACTCCGCACAGACAGTGACCCAAGCCGGAATCGAACCTGGGACCCTGGAGCTGTGAAGCAATTGTGCTATCCACAATGCTACCGTGCTGCCCTTAAGAACAAATAAATCTACACTATATCATTTTACCGTAATCCATGTACCTATCCAGTAGCTGCTTGAAGGTCCCTAATGTCTCCGACTCAACTACTTCCACAGGCAGTGCATTCCATGCCCCCACTACTCTCTGGGTAAAGAACCTACCTCTGAATCCCTCCTATATCTTCCACCTTTCACCTTAAATTTATGTCCCCTTGTAATGGTTTGTTCCACCCGGGGAAAAAGTCTCTGACTGTCTACTCTATCTATTCCCTTGATCATCTTATAAACCTCTATCAAGTCGCCCCTCATCCTTCTCCGTTCTAATGAGAAAAGGCCTAGCACCCTCAACCTTTCCTCGTAAGACCTACTCTCCATTCCAGGTAACATCCTGGTAAATCTTCTTTGCACCTTTTCTAAAGCTTCCACATCCTTCCTAAAATGAGGTGACCAGAACTGTACACAGTACTCCAAATGTGGCCTTACCAAAGTTTTGTACAGCTGCATCATCACCTCACGGCTCTTAAATTCAATCCCTCTGTTAATGAACGCGAGCACACCATAGGCCTTCTTCACAGCTCTATCCACTTGAGTGGCAACTTTCAAAGATGTATGAACATAGACCCCAAGATCTCTCTGCTCCTCCACATTGCCAAGAACTCTACCGTTAACCCTGTATTCCGCATTCATATTTGTCCTTCCAAAATTGACAACCTCACACTTTTCAGGGTTAAACTCCATCTGCCACTTCTCAGCCCAGCTCTGCATCCTATCTATGTCTCTTTGCAGCCGACAACAGCCCTCCTTACTATCCACAACTCCACCAATCTTCGTATCGTCTGCAACTTTACTGACCCACCCTTCAACTCCCTCATCCAAGTCATTAATGAAAATCACAAACAGCAGAGGACCTAGAACTGATCCCTGCGGTACGCCACTGGTAACTGGGATCCAGGCTGAATATTTGCCATCCACCACCACTCTCTGACTTCTATCGGTTAGCCAGTTCGTTATCCAACTGGCCAAATTTCCCACTATCCCATGCCTCCTTACTTTCTGCAGAAGCCTACCATGGGGAACCTTATCAAATGCCTTACTAAAATCCATGTACACTACATCCACTGCTTTACCTTCATTCACATGCTTGGTCACCTCCTCAAAGAATTCAATAAGATTTGTAAGGCAAGACCTACCCCTCACAAATCCGTGCTGACTATCAAGCAGTGTCTTTCCAGATGCTCAGAAATCCTATCCTTCAGTACCCTTTGCATTACTTTGCCTACCACCGAAGTAAGACTAACTGGCCTGTAATTCCCAGGGTTATCCCTAGTCCCTTTTTTGAACAGGGGCACGACATTCGCCACTCTCCAATCCCCAGGTACCACCCCTGTTGACAGTGAGGACGAAAAGATCATTGCCAACGGCTCTGCAATTTCATCTCCTGCTTCCCATAGAATCCTTGGATATATCCCGTCAGGCCCGGGGGACTTGTCTATCCTCAAGTTTTTCAAAATGCCCAACACATCTTCCTTCCTAACAAGTATTTCCTCGAGCTTACCAGTCTGTTTCACACTGTCCTCTCCAACAATATCGCCCCTCTCATTTGTAAATACAGAAGAAAAGTACTCGTTCAAGACTTCTCCTATCTCTTCAGACTCAATACACAATCTCCTGCTACTGTCCTTGATCGGACATACCCTCGCTCTAGTCATTCTCATATTTCTCACATATGTGTAAAAGGCCTTGGGGTTTTCCTTGATCCTACCCGCCAAAGATTGTTCATGCCCTCTCTTAGCTCTCCTAATCCCTTTCTTCAGTTCCCTCCTGGCTATCTTGTATCCCTCCAATGCCCTGTCTGAACCTTGTTTCCTCAGCCTTACATAAGTCTCCTTTTTCCTCTTAACAAGACATTCAACCTCTCTTGTCAACCATGGTTCCCTCACTCGACCATCTCTTCCCTGCCTGACAGGGACATACATATCAAGGACACGTAGTACCTGTTCCTTGAACAAGTTCCACATTTCACTTGTGTCCTTCTCTGACAGCCTATGTTCCCAACTTATGCACTTCAATTCTTGTCTGACAACATTGTATTTACCCTTCCCCCAATTGTAAACCTTGCCCTGTTGCACGCACCTATCCCTCTCCATTACTAAAGTGAAAGTCACAGAATTGTGGTCACTATCTCCAAAATGCTCCCCCACTAACAAATCTATCACTTGCCCTGGTTCATTACCAAGTACTAAATCCAATATTGCCCCTCCTCTGGTTGGACAATCTACATACTGTGTTAGAAAAGCTTCCTGGACACACTGCACAAACACCACCCCATCCAAACTATTTGATCTAAAGAGTTTCCACTCAATATTTGGGAAGTTAAAGTCACCCATGACTACTACCCTGTGACTTCTGCACCTTTCCAAAATCTGTTTCCCAATCTGTTCCTCCACATACTTGTGATGATTTTATAGCAATGTAAATGTTTATTAAGAAATCGGAAAAGCAATAAACTAAAATAGAACTACACTTAAATAAGACAAAAGCTCCACACTGTGGCAACATATTAAACAGCTCCAAGCAATCTCAATTTAACTACCTTCAGACCTAAGCTTCCCCAGACTGTTCCGCAATAACGTATAGATTTTTAAGGTACTTTAACCACAAAATGCCTTTAATTCTCTGTTGGGGTGCCCTTCGAGGTTTCCCAGCAGTTGGCTTTTCAGATCTGGGTTTGTGCACACTGCTAGCTGGGAGCTAAGCAACTATTCCTGCTATTGATCTAAAACAGCTACCTTCATAGATTTCAGTATTAAAAAATATATATTCTTCCCCTTTGAACTCTCATTATCTGATCCAATTTCTTTAGAATTGCTCTCTCCGTACATCTTTGGACTGTGGGAGGAAACCAGAGCACCAGAGTAAACCCACGCACACACAGGGAGAAAGTGCCGACTCCACACAGACAGTGACCAAGCTGGGAATAGAACCTGGGACCCTGGAGTTGTGAAGCAGTTGTGCTAACCACTATGCTACCGTGCTGCCCTGATAGATGCCTTCAAGATTCCAAAAGGGTTTCATAGGGTAGAGGGAGAGAAGGTTTTTTCAATTGATTGTGGGAAGACAGGAACTAGCTACCACAAATAGAACATAATCACGAATAAATCCACCAAGAATTCAGGAGAAACGGCGGGCGGCACGGTGGCACAGTGGTTAGCACTGCTGCCTCATGGCGCCGGGGTCCCAGGTTCGATCCCGCCTCTGGGTCACTGTTGGTATGGAGTTTGCACGTTCTCCCCGTGTTTGCATGGGTGTCGCCCCCACAACCCAAAGATGTACCGGGTAAGTGGATTGGCCACACTAAATTGCCCCTTAATTGGAAAAAATGAATTGGGTACACTAAATTTATTTTAAAAAAGAATTGCTCTCTCGGAATTGTTTAACTTAATCTCTTTACTTTAGCATTTGCAATTTAAAAATAAACTCTCTTTATCACTCTAACCTATCACACTTTCTTTCACCCCTCTGCATATCTTATCCTTTGAACCACAACGTCCATTCAAATCTATTCCTGTTCTGTAACCATTCTTACTAACTTACCTTGGGTAAACATATGTTTGAAGACTAGGCTGGCTTAATAACATATCAAACTCGCAGTTTACATTCCCACAGTCACTCTGTCCATTGCTTTAATTGCCATTCAGGTTAGAAATATGACCAGAATATTACCAACAGACAAATATTACAATTTCTTGGGTTTCCTTGACAGATTTTCTTGACTGTCACCGGGCTTAACCTTCAAATTAAAAATACCGTCGAATCTCAGACTTTCTTTTTATAATAATCTTTATTATCGTCACAAGTAGGCTTACATTAACACTGCAATGAAGTTACTGTAAAAATCCCTTAGTTGCCACATTCCAGCGCCTGTTCGGGTACACTGAGGGAGAATTCAGAATGTCCAATTCACCTAACAGCACGTCTTTCGGAACTTGTGGGAGGAAACCGGAGCACCCGGAGGAAACCCACGCAGACACGGGGAGAACGTGCTGACTCCGCACAGGCAGTGATCCAAGCCGGGAATTGAACCTGGGACCCTGGTGCCGTGAAGCAACAGTGCTAGGCGCTGTGCTGCCCTGCTGTCCTATTGAGGCTTATTATTCCTTTTGTGCTTTTTCGTGAGGAGGTGCAAGTAGAATCCTCTATATGTAATCTTCGATTCAAAGATGTTTTAAGAATTCATGTATTATCTGCTGAGTGACACGACTAAGGTTTGGGAGTTGTTATGGGCGATGTGTTTTCAGAACCCCAAAATGTATCAGGGAGTTCAACCAACCTCCCCTTTAATGCATTGTTGTTTTTGAGAGCACAAGGCTTGTTCCCTAGGTGTGGGATTACAATTATGGACACGTGGATTTTTTAATTTTTTAAAAATATATTTTCTTGAAAATTTTTTTCCCTGAGCAACATTTTTCCCGCTTACAAAACAAACGCAACGATAACAATAACAAACAGAAATTTTTAACTTTTTAACAATAATAATAATAATCAAGTAACAAAACCTCATACTCTATTGACCTATACTCAACTAAACCTCCTCCCCCCATCCCCCCCCCCCCTCCCCCTGGGTTGCTGCTGCTGGTCATCCGTCTTCCCTCTAACGTTCCCCTAGGTAGTCGAGAAATGGCTGCCACCGCCTGGTGAACCCTTGAGCCGATCCTCTCAGGGCAAACTTTATCTGCTCCAGTTTAATAAACCCCGCCATATCGTTTACCCAGGCCTCCAGTCCGGGGGGTTTCGCCTCCTTCCACATGAGTAGGATCCTGCGCCGGGCTACGAGGGACGCAAAGGCCACGACATCGGCCTCTTTCGCCTCCTGCACTCCCGGCTCTTCCACAACTCCAAATAGAGCTAACCCCCAGCTTGGTTTGACCTGGGCATTCACCACCTGCGAGATCACTCCCGTCACTCCCTTCCAATGTCCTACCAGTGCCGGGCACGCCCAAAACATATGTGCGTGGTTTGCCGTGCTCCCGCCACACATCCCACATCTGTTCTCCACTCTAAAGAACCTGCTCAATCTTGCCCCCGTTATGTGTGCTCTATGTAGCACCTTAAATTGAATCAGGCTAAGCCTGGCGCATGAGGAAGAGGAGTTTACCCTGCTTAGGGCATCAGCCCACATACCCTCCTCTATCTCCTCCCCTAGTTCTTCTTCCCACTTTCCTTTTAGTTCGCCCACCGACTCCTCCCCCTCTTCCCTCATCTCTCTGTAAATCTCTGACACCTTGCCCTCTCCGACCCACACCCCTTAAAGCACCCTGTCCTGTATCCCCTGTGTCGGGAGCCGCGGAAATTCCCTCACCTGTTGTGTAGTAAACGCCCTCACCTGCATATATCTCAAGAAATTTCCCCGGGGTAACTTATACTTTTCCTCCAGTGCTCCCAAGCTCGCAAAAGTCCCATCTATGAATAAATCTCCCACCTTCCTAATTCCCAACTGGTACCAGCTCTGAAATCCTCCATCCATTCTTCCTGGGGCGAACCTATGGTTGTTCCTGATTGGGGACCCCACCAGGGCTCCCCCCACCCCTCTCTGTCGCCTCCACTGTCCCCATATGTTCAGTGTTGCCGCCACCACCGGGTTCGTGGTGTACTTTTTAGGTGAGAACGGTAGCGGTGCCGTCACCAGCGCCTCTAGACTCGTCCCTTTACAGGACCTTCTCTCCAGCCTTTTCCATGCCGCTCCCTCACCCTCCATCATCCATCTACGTATCATTGCCACATTGGCGGCCCAATAATAATCTCCCAAGTTCGGTAGTGCCAGTCTTCCTCTGTCCCTACTGCGCTGAAGGAACCCCCTCCTTACTCTCGGAACTTTCCCTGCCCACACAAAGCTCGTAATGCTCCTATCTATTTTATTAAAAAAGGTCCTGGTGATTAAAATAGGGAGACATTGAAATACAAATAAGAACCTCGGGAGGACCATCATCTTAATTGCCCGCCAGCGATAAAGGCTGCATGTCCCACCTCTTAAAGTCCTCCTCCATGTGTTCTACCAGCCGTGTCAGATTAAGTCTGTGCAAGGTTCCCCAGCTCCTAGCGATCTGAATCCCCAAGTATCGGAAGTTTCTTTCCACTTTCCTTAGCGGTAAGCCTTCTATCTCTCTACTCTGGCCCCCTGGATGTATCACAAATAATTCACTCTTCCCCATGTTTAACCTATACCCCGAAAATTCCCCGAACCTCCTCAAAATTCGCATAACCTCTATCATCCCCCCCGCTGGGTCCGACACGTATAACAATAGGTCATCCGCGTATAACGAGACTCGGTGTTCTTCTCCCCCTCTAGTCACCCCTCTCCATTTCCTGGAGTCTCTCAACGCCATGGCCAGAGGTTCAATTGCCAATGCAAACAACAATGGAGACAGCGGGCATCCCTGTCTTGTTCCCCTATATAATCGGAAATACTCCGATCTATGTCAACCTGTAACTATGCTTGCCGTTGGTGCCCCATAAAGTAGTCTAACCCAGCGAATAAACCCGTTCCCAAACCCAAACCTCCTTAACACTTCCCATAAATACTCCCACTCCACCCTATCAAATGCCTTCTCTGCGTCCATTGCCGGCACTGTCTCTGCCTCCCCCTCCACTGAGGGCATCATTATCACCCCTAATAGTCGTCGCACGTTAACATTCAATTGTCTCCCTTTTACGAACCCTGTCTGGTCTTCGTGCACCACCCCCGGGACACAGTCCTCTATCCTCGATGCCAGCACCTTTGCCAGCAATTTGGCGTCCACGTTCAATAGTGAAATAGGTCTATAGGACCCGCACTGCAACGGATCTTTGTCCCTCTTCAAAATTAGCGATATCGTCGCCTCCGACATCGTCGGGGGTAGCGTCCCCCCTTCCCTGGCCTCATTGAACGTCCTCGCCAACAACGGGGCCAACAAGTCCACATATTTTCTGTAGAATTCCACCGGGAACCCGTCCGGCCCCGGGGCCTTCCCTGCTTGCATGCTTCCCAGTCCCTTAATAACCTCGTCCACCTCAATCGGCGCCCCCAGGCCTGCCACCGCCTGCTCCTCCACTTTCGGGAACCTCAATTGGTCCAGGAACTGCCGCATCCCCTCCTCTCCCTCTGGGGGCTGAGACCTATAAAGTTCCTCATAAAAGGTCTTAAACACCTCATTTATCTTTCCTGCCCTTCGCACAGTGTCTCCCCTTTCATCCCTAATTCCTCCTATCTCCCTCGCTGCTGCCCTCTTTCGCAGTTGGTGCGCCAACAGGCGACTAGCCTTTTCCCCATATTCATACCTCCTCCCCTGTGCCTTCCTCCACAGTACCTCCGTCTTTCTGGTGGTCAGAAGGTCAAACTCGGTCTGGAGTCGTCTCCCCTCCCTGTACAGCTCCTCCTCCGGGGTCTCTGCAAATTCCCTGTCCACCCTTAAAATCTCCCCCAGTAATCTATCCCTTTCCTTGGCCTCTGTTTTCCTTTTGTGGGCCCCAATAGAAATCAGCTCTCCTCTGACCACCGCTTTTAGTGCTTCCCAGAACACTTCCACAGGGACCTCGCCGTCGTCATTGACCTCCAGGTATCTCTCAATACACCCCCTCACTCTTGCACACACTCCCTCATCCGCCATCAGTCCCACATCTAATCGCCAGAGTGTTCTCTGCTCCCTGTCCTCTCCTACTTCCAGGCCCACCCAATGTGGGGCATGGTCCGAAACCGCTATGGCTGAGTATTCAGCTTCCACCCTAGAGATCAACGACCTTCCTAAAACAAAAAAATCTATCCAGGAGTACACTTTATGGACGTGGGAGAAGAAGGAATACTCCCTAGCCCTGGGTCTAAGAAATCGCCATGGATCCACTCCCCCCATTTGGTCCATAAACCTCTTAAGTACCTTGGCTGCTGCCGGCCTTCTTCCAGTCCTTGAGCTGGATCTATCTAGCCCCGGGTCCAGCACTGTATTGAAGTCCCCTCCTAAAATCAAATTTCCTGCCTCCAGGTCCGGTATACGCCCCAGCATCCGTCTCATGAACCCCGCATCGTCCCAATTTGGGGCATACACATTAACCAACACGACCTCCATTCCCTCCAGCCTACCACTCACCATTACATATCTACCTCCACTATCTGCTACGATGTTCTTTGCTTCAAATGCTACCCGTCTCCCCACCAAAATGGCCACCCCTCTGTTCTTTGCGTCCAGTCCTGAGTGGAACACCTGTCCCACCCATCCTTTCCTTAGCCTAACTTGGTCCGCCACCTTTAGGTGCGTCTCTTGGAGCATAACCACGTCTGCCCTTAGTCCTTTCAAATGCGCGAGCGCTCGGGCCCTTTTTATCGGTCCATTCAGGCCTCTCACATTCCATGTGATCAGCCTCACTGGGGGGCTACCTGCCCCCCTCCCGTGTCGACTAGCCATTACCTTCTCTAGGCCAGTCCCATATCCCGCCTCCACGCTCCCGCTCGCTCCCCCAGCGTCGCACTCCGCCCCCGACCACCCACTCTTTAGCCATTTCCTTTTGGATTTCCGCAGCAGCAACCCAGTTGTCCCCCCCCCCCGCTAGATCCCTATCTAGCTTGATTGCTCCCCCCATATCACTTCCGTAAGTCAGCTGACTTCAACTGACCCCGGCTACTCCTGCTCGCTCCTCGACCCCCCCCCCCCCCGGTGTGAGGGAACTCCCATCCGCCTTGCGCCTGTTTTCCCGCCTTATTCTTTCTGGCGCGGGAACATCCCTTTACCTGACCCGCCTCTTATGGCGCAGCTCCCTTTCCCCTCCCCCTCTCCTTCCCCATTCTCCGACTATGTCCCGCCTTTCCCCCCTCACCAGCGCCCACATTTCCCCAGTGTCCCCCCCCCTTCCCTGTTTACTTCTCGATTAACTTTCGCCATCACATTAACAAAAACAATAACAATAACAACAATAACAGTTCCCTGCAGCATCAGTCCCTCAGTTCCGGTCCAGTTTCTCTTCATTGATGAAGGACCATGCTTCCTCCGCCATCTCGAAATAATAGTGTCTCTCCTGATACGTGACCCATAGTCTTGCCGGCTGCAGCATCCCAAACTTCACTTTCCTTTTGTGCAAACCTCTTTGGCTCGGTTGAAGCTCGCCCTCCTTCTCGCCACCTCCGCACTCCAATCCTGGTATATCCTTACCACAGCATTCTCCTATCTGCTACTCCGCACCTTTTTAGCCCATCTCAGGACCTCTTCTCTGTCCTTAAGGCGGTAGAATCGCACGATTATCGCCCTCGGTGGTTCTCCCGCTTTTGGTCTTCTCGCCGGAATCCGATTTGCCCACTCCACCTCCATGGGGCCCGCAGGGGCTTCAGCACCCATCAGTGAGCTCAGCATCTTACTTGCGTACGCTCCACCGTCCACTCCTTCCACACCCTCCGGGAGACCTAGTATCCTAAGGTTCTTCCTTCGCGCTCTGTTTTCAAGGGCCTCGATCCTTTCAGCACACTTTTTATGAAGTGCCTCGTGCGTCTAAGTCTTAACCGCCAGGCCCAGGACCTCGTCCTCAATACCTGACACCTTCTGCTCCACCACGCGAAGCTCAGTCTCCTGGGTCTTTAAAGTCTCCTTAAGCCCCTCAATTGCCTGTAACATCGGGGTCATTACCTCCTTCTTCAGCAGATCCACGCACCGTCTCACAACCTCGTCCTGCTCAGGCCCCCATGTCGCCTGCGATTTCTCTGCCGCCATTTTGTTCTCCACTCCCTCTGACCTTGTGGTTGAAGATTCTTCGGGCTGCAGCCGCCGCCGCCGGTTTTTCCCTCCGTCGTTCGGGGGGGACTCCCTTCCCACGCACCTCACACCGGGTTTTTCGGCCGGCAAAGTCCCCGTTGGGGCTCTTAAAAGAGCCCGAAGATCCGTCGGAGCTGGAGCCGCCGAAATGTGCGGCTAGCTCATCCCCGCCGCAACCCACACGTGGATTTTTAAACACAAAACAATATTTATTCCATGAACTCAACTTAACCTCTTAAATAAACATTGGATCTCTTAACACCCCTTACTTCAAAGATAACCCTGAAAATATTACAATACTAAATAATCCTTCAGTTATTCCTTTCAATGAGACTTAACACCTTTAAACAGAAACACATCAGGTTAAAGGCTTTACTATTATGAGTTTAAATCACCCAAATGAACCAGAGATAGTCTTTCATGGCAGAGATCACAGCAGATCCAGCTCACTGCAAACACAGACACTCCCAAGCTCATTTCCTCAAAACTGAAACTTCAAAATGGCTGAACATAGCTCAGCTCCACCCACTCTCTGACATTACTGTTTTCTTAAAGGTACATAGCTTAAACATCCATTTCTTAAAGGTACTCTCACATGACAGAGTGAATTACTGAACTTGGGCATGCTAACTTGTTTGTAATGGTGAGTAAAGAGACAAATTTCATTTTTAAAGATCTTTGGTCTGTTTTTGGATACTGTGCTATAAATATGGGAGCAAAATGTTGGAGAGAAAAATTCTGAACTGTAAATTTAATTTGTAAAACACAAGCCCTCGAAAAATTAATAGCACACTCTGTTGAAAATGATCCATTCCATTGTTAAACTGTGGGTGGGATGCTCTAGTCACATGTTCCTTGGCGGCCGTTCCTGCTACCTGCCGATGGGATTTCCCATTGTGACCACCCCATGCCGCTGGGAAACCCACAGGCGTAGGTGCGCTGCTGGCAGAATGGAGAATCACTCCGGCAGAGAATCCCGCCCTTTATCTCTGTTAAAACCTGAAACGTCTTCAATTTCTAAATGAAATGATTGATAAAATATTATAACTATTCTTTTCTCCCACTTAGGTGCAGACAAGAGGCACCGTCAGATCAAGTCCTGGCTTCAATGCTTATCATGATGCAGAATGTCTTCGCAATGCTATGAAAGGACTCGGTAACTAAAGTTTTGAAAACTTTTTCCTGTTAAACTGCATGATTGAGGAGGGAGAATTGCATTGGGTCGCTGGGTGGTGGGGGTGGGGGGGGAGGTGGAGAGCACGGTGTCAAGGCCTCTTTTTGCTCCCTTCCCCATGGCAGCGAGGTGCCTGTGTTTCAGACAACCATTATCGATGCCCTCAGCAGGCTCCCTTGCACATGTAGTGAACGTCTTGGACTTGCAGACTCTGTTCGCGCGTTCATTGGCAGTAACTGGAGAACTTCTGATCAACCTTCTTCTATGAATGAGGTAGAAACCGTACTCCTAAAAGTGCGCATGTAAAGGAAATAGGAACATGGGGCAGAATTCTCCCCCAAATGACTAAGGGCTGGATTCTTCAGCCACGCCCGTCACGGGCGGGACGCAGACCATGTAAAGATCCAGTGACCTCGGGAGGGAATATTCGGCCGCGGGATGGGCACGGGCAGAGAATCCCACCCTAAGTGTCATTTCAGGTGGGAAAACCGGCGGGAATTCCGCCGGCTGTACCGGTGCGATTCCCATCGCAATCCACCCACACTTAGTCATTTTATTTGGAGCTTGGGGAGATTCCTGATGGGAAAGAGAAGTGCAGGATCTAGAGATGTCAGCTGGCTGGTTCCTCAAAGATTGGGACATCATTTTTAAGGGGCACCCCGATCTCCAGACAACCCACCAGCTCCCTCCCCCCACACTCACAGGCATCAACCCCAACCTAGTGACCGAGATCCCGCTGAGGCGTTGCCTAAGGCCCCCTTCAATTCTCCCCCGTCCCTTTCATTGCAATGCCCCATCCTGCTCCCTGACAGTCCCAAACTGGCCATGCCAGCTTGGCACTGTCAGGGTGCCAGGGCCCTGTTCCTGAACACCCAGGAGCTCCAATGGCCTCCGAGCCCTCGTGTGCGTGTGTGGTCATCAAGCCTGGTCCCCATTGATGGAGACCGATAGGGATTCCTGCCACCTCACATTGCACTAGTGGGGGCGCTGAATCCCTGGAGCCGGGAGACTCCGGCTAAAACCTGGAAATGCATATTTAAATTAGTTTAAATGCTGATTTAATTTTGCGGGTCTGGTTTGTGCCCAGCGAGGGCGTGAACCAGATTGCATTTGGTGCCACTGGCCAGGAACATCGGGGTTCGTTTGGCAAATGGTGTGAACCCCATTTGGGATTATCCGTTATTCTCCCAGAATAGCGGGATGTGTGCTGGGCGCAATGCGGTGGGAGAATCGCCCCCTCTGCTTTTGAATTTGTAAAACCCATTTCAAAGGCGGTATGCATATCTTTGTTATCATTCAGTCAATACTGATTTACTCAAAGGTCCTTGACCACCATTAATAATTTTCCTGAACTCGATTGGTACGATTCGGAGCATGCCGCTGTGCAGAATAGGTTCAATAGGAAACCCTCTACCCCTCCAGAGGATCTTTAACTCCAGAGTAAAATGGTAAAACTGTGATTACTTTTTAAAGTCAGATAATCATTAGAGAGAGGGTTAAATTAAAAAAAAAGATGCTTAAACCAAAGTGGGTGAGGTGTATTAATCATGTATGCCAACTTTCAGGTTGTGTATATTTCACAAAAAATAAATTCCTCTGGGATAGAAATCCACCAAGTCTATTGGAACAAAGAACCAAATGTTGCCTTTTCCCACTAATTGGTTGCATGTAAATTGGAGGAAGAAAAACATTATAATGACATAGTTTTTAAGAGCCGAAGTTACAGGTTGTATGTCTTGTTTGTCCCCAAGAAGTCAAATAGAGCAAGCTGTTTAAATGTACCTTTCAAATCTTTTTGTTTGCCTTTTAAAGAAACTTTATATGACAAATACACTTTCGTGAAGCCTATTTACTTCAATACTAGTTGCACCTGTTCTTCAAATAAAGAGGCAGTTTCCTGGTTGTAAAAGTTATGTTGATATTTCCTCATTAGGATTCCACTGCTGTGTAACACAGACCCTTGATCTGGTTGCATGTGAATGTAGCAATTATTTATGCTCTGAAATTCTTAGAACTGTGGGGGCTATTCTTCGAGCCAGGGCCGGAGAATCGGCGTAACCGTGTCATGAGGCCCCGATGCCGGCACGCGATTCTCCGAGGTGCGGAGAATCGGCGCCATTTACGGCGGCGTGTTTGGCGCGGCGCCGGCCGCGGGCCACCGGAACCGGCGGGGCTGATACGACAGAGTCCCGCCGGCGCCGTTCACCCCTGGTCGCTGCCGGCGGGAACTCTGCAGGAATGGTCGGGGGCGGCCTGTGGGGGGGGGGGGGTGGAGGGGGGCTCCTTCACTGGGGGGGGGGGGGGGGGCCTCCCATGGGGTCTGGCTGCGATCGGGGCCCACCAATCGGCGGGCCGGCCTCTCCCCCCTGGGCTTACTTCCTGGCGCGGCTGGCCCCTGAACACCGATGTTGAGTCGGGCGTCCGCTAAAGAAGTCCCCCGCGCATGCGCAGGATGGAGATAGCCCAACTGCGCATGCGCAGTTGGCGCGGCGCCCAAAAGGAGGCTGGAGCAGCGTGAACCGCTCCAGCGCCGTGCTGGCCCCCTGTGGAGGCCAGAATCGTATGTAACTGGGCCCGGTTCGCGCCGTCGTGAAACGCGCCGGCGTTCATGACGGCGCGAACTCTTTGCCCCAATATTGGAGAATCGCCCCCTATGTTTCCATTTGGTTTTATAGTTATGGAAGAATTTTTGTGCAGTAATTGGGGATGTAATCTGTACTGTCCATATATGGGCTGCAAGGTAGCCCAGTGGTTAGCATTGTTACTTCACAGCGCCAGGGTCCCAGGTTCGATTCCCACTTGGGTCACTGTCTGTGCGGAGTCTGCACGTTCTCCCCGTGTCTGCGTGGGTTTCCTCCGAGTGCTCCGGTTTCCTCCCACAAGTCCCGAAAGACGTGCTTGTTAGGTGAATTGGACGTTCTGAATTTTCCCTCTGTGTACCTGAATGTGGCAACTGGGGGATTTTCTGAGTAACTTCATTGCAGTGTTAATGTAAGCCTACTTGTGACAATAATAAAGATTATATTAGGACAGGTAACAGCCACCGGTCAAATATGAGATATTGCATTAGTGACTAGACTGGAGGCTGTCAAATTGGTACACTTTACAACACAGAATCCAGTTTCCAATGCTTGTCTTGTAACATCCTGTTTTCATGGAGTTTTAGCTTTTCAATGATTGCAGTTATAATGAATTATTATAATGAACCAAAGAGTGGTGAGCCTGTGGAATTCATTACCACAGGAAGTAGTTGATGCTAAAACATTGAATATATTCAAGAGGCGGCTAGATATAGCACTTGGGGCGAATGGGATCAAAGGCTATGGGGAGAAAGCAGGATTAGGCTATTGAGTTGGATGATCAGCCATGATCGTGATAAATGGCGGAGCAGGCTCAAAGGCCCAAAAGGCCTCCTCTTGCTCCTATCTTCTATGTATCCCTGGGTTGTGGGGGCGAGACCCACACAGACACGGGGAGAATGTGCAAACTCCACACAGACAGTGGCCCAGGGCTGGGATCGAACCCGGGTCCTCAGCGCCATAGGCAGCAGTGCTAACCACTGCGCCACCATGCCACTATCCTGAAAGCTAATTAAAATGTTTATTAACAGCAATCTCGGAATATTCTTAATCTAGGTAAATTTCTATCTTTCTCTCAGTTGTCATGGATTCTAGGACAGGAAGGCAATGTTGAGATAATTTTACTTTGAATCCGGGGGTTATGCTGCCCCAGTTGTATTATAGGTGTACATTTTAAAATGTTTTGGTTCCCCAATTAGCACGATACACTACGAGTATGTTGAACTGATCACTTCAGAATAATATTGAAGCGGTCCGCGGGGAGGGGGCCGACAGAGGAAGAGGGCCCGCGGGAGAGGGGGTGAAGAGGGGGGAGGGGGTGAAGAGGGGGGAGGGGGTGGGGAGGGGGTGAAGAGGGGGGAGAGGGTGGGGAGGTGGTGAAGAGGGGGTGAAGAGGGGGAAGGGGTGAAGAGGGGGAGGGGGTGAAGAGGGGGAGGGGGTGAAGAGGGGGTGGGGGGTGAAGAGGGGGGTGGGGGTGAAGAGGGGGGAGGGGTGAAGAGGGGGGAGGGGGTGGGGGGTGAAGAGGGGGGTGGGGGGTGAAGAGGGGGGTGGGGGGTGAAGAGGGGGGAGGGGGTGAAGAGGGGGGAGGGGTGGGGTGGGGGGTGAAGAGGGGGGAGGGGGTGAAGAGGGGGGAGGGGGTGAAGAGGGGGGAGGGGGTGAAGAGGGGGTGGGGGGTGAAGAGGGGGTGGGGGGTGAAGTGGGGGGAGGGGGTGAAGAGGGGGGAGGGGGTGAAGAGGGGGGAGGGGGTGAAGAGGGTGTGGGGGTGAAGAGGGGGTGAAGAGGGGGAGGGGGTGAAGAGGGGGGAGGGGGTGAAGAGGGGGTGGGGGGTGAGGAGGGGGTGGGGAGGGGGGTTGAAGAGGGGGTGGGGGGTGAAGAGGGGGTGGGGGGTGAAGAGGGGGGAGGGGGTGAAGGGGGGAGGGGAGGGGGTGGGGGTGAAGAAGGGAGGGGAGGGGGTGGGGGGAGGGGAGGAGAGGGGTGGGGGGTGAAGAGGGTGGGGGGTGAAGAGGGGGAGGAGAGGGGGGTGAAGAGGGGGGGTGAAGACGGGGAGGGGAGGGGGTGGGGGGTGAAGAGGGGGGAGGCGGTGGGGGGTGAAGGGGGGTGGGGCTGAAGAGGGGGAGGGGAGGGGGGTGAAGAGGGGGGAGGGGAGGGGGGTGAAGAGGGGGTGGGGTGAACTTGTGGGAGGAGGGGTTGAAGAGGGGGGAGGGGTGAAGTTGTGGGGAGGGGGTGAAGTTGGGGGTGAGGAGGGGAGAGCCCTGGGGGGGGAGAGAGAGAGCCGAGGGTGGTGGTGGGAGAGTGTCCCCGGAGGGGGACTGCCTGGGGCGGGGGGGGGGGGGGGTTGCCCGGGAGCGAGGGGTGGTGAGGACCCGGGGAGGGGGGAGCCTGAGGGAGGGGGGGGAAAGAGTGTGCCCGGGGAGGGAGAGGGGGGGAAAAAAAAAGAAAAAAAAGAATAATATTGAAGCCAATACAACCCATCAGCCAATACAGCGCCAGCATTTGCATCTTTCAAATGCTGGTAACCCCTTCAGGAGAAATGGTTTTGCTTGACAGACGAGGAAAGCAGGCTTTTGAGAATTCCAGACAACAAATCAAATGAAGTGACATGTTTCAGAATGCTTTGCGGTTCTGTCTGCCCTGTGGGAAATAAATCTCCTGGGTGTGTAACATTCACATCTTCCTTCAATGATTTCCAAATCCACCATCACTGCAAACCTGACTTTTGTGTGTGATCTCCCGCCCTCCAATGAAGTGAATAAATGTTAGATCCTTGCTGCTTCAGTTTACAACTCCTTACCCCACAGCACTCTCAGCATTGCTACGGTATTGAGCCAATGTTCAGGTGTTTTTATTAACTGTTGGTCAGTTTTTCTTTAGTATTCTGGGTTGGCATATATGATGCAAAACGTCTTTCTGTAGCAGAAGACTGGAAGAGCTGTAACATTCCAGTCAACACATGTACTAAACTATTATTTTGTTTGATACTTTACAAGATTTGAAACACAATGAAGTTTGTAGATGTGCAAACCTGCAGCTTAATTTAAAATGCTGTAAATTGCAAAAATACACTCGTCAAAAGGATGTAAATCTTCAATTATTTTTCAGATTAATCATTGGTTGTAGTATGTTTCTATCCTCCATTGCTTTGTAAGTTGAAGCGCTGTCCTACGTTTTGCTACACCATGATCTTTGATACAAAACAGGTTATTCTGAATTCATCCTCCCCTCATTAATCCCATCGCTCTAAAGTGTGTAAATAAAGATCCTGCTTTCAACGCACTGCTTCGACTATAAATCAGTGACGTTAGCAGTTGACTCAAGTTCCCAGCCTGAAAGTCAAACAACTGTGCTAATGTTTTGGATTTCATCCAGAATTAACTCCTAAAAGTACAAAGACATGCAGGTTAGGCCTGTGCTAAATTGCCCCTTAGGATGGGGGTTGCAGGGATAGGCGGGGGATTGGACCTAGGTAGGATGGTCTTTCAAAGGGTTGTCGCAGACTCGATGGGCCGAATGGCCTCCTGCACTGTAGGGATTCTATGAAAAGTACCATATTTTGCTTGACGTACTGTGCTTACTTTCTTTTTATTAATTTATGGGATGTGGGCGTCGCTGGTTAGGCCAGCATTTACTGCCCATCCTGAGTTGCACTTCAGAAGGTGGTGGTGAGTTGCCTTCTTGAACCGCAGCTGTCCCCGAGGTGTAGGTACACCCACTGTGCTGTTAGGGATTTTGCCCCAGCGACAGTGAAGGAATGGCGATATATTCCAAGTCAGGATGGTGAGTGACTTGGTGGGGAACCTCCAGATGGTGGGGTTCCCAGGTATCTGCTGCCTTGGTAGCCACAGTATTAAAATGGCTAGCTTCTTGTAATGCTTCCCTTTATTGTGTCAGCTGTGGCTTGGTTAGTGACAATCTTGCCTCTTGAGTGAAGTACTGACAGAGTACCATGCTGTTGGAGGTGCCACCTTTCGGAAGAGCCATTAACATTTGCCCTGTCTTCCCCCTGTTTTGAAGAAGAGCTCTTTCAATGCTCTGTCCAATACTCAATCAGTGTCGCATTTAAAAAAAACGTTTTTCTGCACTGCCCTGGTTCTAAGATTTAGAAACTTGTTTGCTGTAATCTTGGCCTTCAGGCATGGTGGCTGGAAACTGGCCTGCCTGTTTTTTGAGGTTGCCAGATGGTAACTGCGTCCCTTCTCAGGGACTTGTCAGTTATACCTTTGTTGTTCTTTGATTATGCCTTCTGTGTATTCGGCTGTTTTCCCCCTCCAACTTCCTTGACTAGATATTAACATATGTCTATCTCGGGGACCTTTCCAATCGTCTACAACCAGTTTCTCCTCCTTAAGCCATTCACACAGACTGTTAAACTTGTTACCAGGAGAGACACATACCGATTGAGGCCCTTTGCATACTGCCTACTGCTGTCTCCAGGTGGATTCATGCCAACAGTGACTACAATTTGAGGATCCCAGGACTTGATGGCCATGGAAGGTTTAATCATATTGCTAAACAAGGTTGATTATCAACCTGCAACTCCTTTCAGTGAGTAAGGACAGGTGTGTCTCCTGAAAAGCTATGCTTGACATGGAGTGGCACCTCTCAAGGTATAGCCTCTGGCTTCAGACTAGAGACCTATTTCAGAAAATGTGGGTTATGGGACAATATATAGTTTGTCTACCTCATGTGTTTCTAGGCTTGGGAAGCTTCTGAGTCTAGGTCTATGAGGACGTGCCTCGGCTGTGTCTTTATCCAGAGAAAAGAATGCTAATGAAACCATGATTCTTTGATCTTCGAAACAAATTACTGTGTGCAACCATCTTATTTTCTCCTTCCGTTTCCAACCTACCCCATACACAAGGACAGAATAGTTCAGTCAGTAATTATCACACTGGATGCTGTCAGTTTTGTTTGGAAGGCGGCTGAGCGGAAGAGGTGGGAACACCTGGAGGAGCTGACAAGGTGGGTTGCTGCGACTGGCAAACATTTTTTCAGAAGGAGCTGAGTGTGCATGCGATGGTGAAGGTTGGGAGTTAAACTCAAATCTCCAATTGCACGTCTATTACTGCCAAAAAGGCAAATTACTGCGGATGCTGGAGATGTGAAATAACATGCTGGAAACACTCAGTAGGCCAGATAGCATCTGTGGGGAGGGAAACACAGTTAACGGCCAGGATTCTCCATTCGCTGCCATTGGGAATACCGGAGGATGGAGCATTGGCTGAGGGATCGTCACTGGGAGTTGACCCATCCCCAGTCTCTGCTCCCATGCCATCATCCCTAGGGGGCTACCCACCCCATTCCGGCGGGACATGCAAAGAGGTCATTTTTATGCATCAATATGCCATTAATGGCTGGAAGCCCAATTCTCTCCACCAATGTGTTGCTCTGAGCCCCCCACAGTGGGAGGTCACCGGGGGAGCTTTGGTGCAAGTATTGCCAAGAGCAGCCCTGGCGCGTGGACCCTGCAAGGGGTCAAGGGGTCATTCCATAGATAATGGGCCCCTAAGGGTCCTGGGGGTTGGGTGGGCTCGGGCTGTGGGTGAAGGATTGACCCATGGACCTTCCCCCTAGATGTGTGCCCCAAGTGGACTGCCCCTTCCAGCCCTGGGCAACCTGAAGATTACACGTGGCCTGGTAATCTCAGGTAGCCCTCTGCTCAACAGCATCCTCCTGGCCTCCTCACCCTGAAGGCTCTGCCTGGCAGCTGATGAGAATTCCTGGCAATCCAGTGAAGAATCAACGCAGGAACACTTTCCCTTTCCTAACGTCTGCTCCCTGAGACATATGCCTTTAAAACTACAGGTTTTTGAAGTGTCAGAGGTTTTCTTGAACACCAACAACACTTGGAAAGGCTTCAAATCATCTGAGATCCTTTGAAATATTAGCTATCCATTCAAATTCACAGAGCAATACCTTTCACCGACCTGTGACTGACAGTTTAATAGTTCAAACACAGCTGGTGGAGGTGGGGGAGAATTCATCTTTCCCTTCACGCTTGAATGCATCTCACGTGCTCTGCTTTGACGCTAACCACAATATTTATAAACAGTTTTGCTATGATTGACAAGCTCCTGACCACATCAAGGCAGCTAAGTGACCCTTTGGTGTCCACTGTGCCAGGCTGGGGTGTCACTTCCAGGGTGTTGGTGCCATGTCAGGGGACAGTGCACTATTGGCAATGCCAGTGGACGGGCACAGAAACGGGTGGCTAAAGGGGGGGGAATGTAATCTGGTCACCCTCATGCTTGCGACATGTTTGGGGGGGGTGACCCATAATTCCAATGATGAGAGATTGGGGGTGCCCTCCCTGTCAGTGGGGAGGTCACGATTTACGTTGTGGGTGGGGTCCTGCTGCTGGATTCTGGGATCAGACCGCACACTCAAACTCAAAATTGTGGCCCGATACCGGCATTTGGATGGAAACCAACATGTTCACCGCCATGCATAAATTTGCATGGCCAAGGACTGAGACACGAACCTGGGCCCTGCTCCTAGTGCCATTGGAGACCAGTCCAGATTCTCCACTGGCGGGAGCTCAGAGACTCCGGGATGGAGAAATCTGGCCAATATTTCAAGTCCAGTAAGTTTCTTTCCATTTTGCTCTAGTGTTGTAGTTGTAAGTCAGTTATCTAATTGGTATTTTTAATTAGATGCTAATTGCTTTGTTATTTCACCAGGAACAAATGAAGATGAAATTATCGAGGTTTTGACAAGTCGAACAAATTTTCAACGACAGCAAATAATTGAGTCATTTAAATCGAGTTATGATCAGGTAATGGACATATCTGAATTAGCTCAATATACTGTGCAAAAGTTATCACATGCTAGAAGAAAAGTATGTCAGTGGAAAAATCAATGTACCCTTTTTAGCATCAAGTCATAGCAAAAAAGAAAATGCATAGAGAACATTGCCTAATAGATGGACAAAGTATTTCAAATTTGGAAACTATTGTTGGTAGAAGATGTGCCATTATACTCCCTATATATTTCTTTTTGGAATTGTTACCCTGCAACAATTGGGCAGCACGGTGGCATAGTGGTTAGCACTGTGACTTCACAGCGCCAGGGTCCCAGGTTCGATTCCCTGCTGGGTCACTGTCTGTGCGGAGTCTGCACATTCTCCCCGTGTCTGCGTGGGTTTCCTCCGGGTTCTCCGGTTTCCTCCCACAGTCCAAAGATGTGCAGGTTAGGTGGGTTGGCCAACGGGCAGCACAGTGGCACAGTGGGTAGCACTGCTGCCTCACGGCGCTGAGGACCCAGGTTCGATCCCAGCTCTGGGTCACTGTCCGTGTGGAGTTTGCACATTCTCCCCGTGTTTGCGTGGGTTTCGCCCCCACAACCCAAAGATGTGCAGGGTAGGTGGAGTGGCCATGCTAAATTGCCCCTTAATTGGAAAAAATGAATTGGGTACTCTAAATTTATTAAAAGAAAGGTGGATTTGCCACTCTATATTGCCCCTTAGTATCCAAAGATGTGCAGGTTAGGTGGAGTTATGGGGATATGATCTTGGAGTGGCCGAGGTAGGTTGCTCTTTCAGAGGGTCGGTGCAGAATCGATGGGCCAAATGGCCTCCTTCTGGACTGTAGGGATTCTATGAAATGAAATTGGGAGATGTAATGATGATGGGAACAAATGGTCTATGTGTTTGGAAGTTCATCTCAAGGCTTGGAAAAGCTTATTAACAGATAATATTTTAAAATAAAAGCTCTGATTCCCAGGATTGCAAGGACAGAATGTTGATACTTGTAGCGAGATAAGATATCACTAAAATTGTGTCAATCTGCTTCTCCATTCTATGCTTGATAACTCTGTCAGTAACAGGCCTCGGAGTAGCATTCCCTACTTTATTGACAATGTACATCTTTTACTGATTATTCAACACATTTTACATTTAAATTGTGTTATTAAATTGTGATAGAGCCTCATTGAAGAGCTGAAATCAGAGCTTGGAGGAGACTTTCAATCTGTAATTGAAGGATTAATGCTAACACCTGGAAAATTTGATGCGCAAGAACTATCAAATGCAATGGACGTAAGTCACAGCTATCCTTTTTCGATTTAGTCTTGTGTTAGTAAAAGCAACTCCATGGCCTAAATTTAAAACATATAGTGCCTTTTAAAGGCTTGAAAACGGCAGGCCTGTCAGCCAGAACTACACCACTCACTGTGTTGAGCAAGGACAAACAAGAGGTATCCGTTGCCAATTCTTGAGGCAAGTAATAATAATAATCTTTGGGGCAGCACAGTGGCGCAGTGGTTAGCATTGCTGCCTCACGACGCCGTGGTCCCAGGTTCGATCCCGGCTCTGGGTCATTGTCCGTGTGGAGTTTGCACGTTCTCCCCGTGTTTGCGTGGGTTTCGCCCCCACAACTCAAAGATGTGCAGGCTAGGTGGATTGGCCACGCTAAATTGCCCCTTAATTGGAATAAAATGAATTGGGTTCACTAAATTTAACAAAAGAAAAAAAAATCTTTATTAGTGTCACAAGTAGACTTGCATTAACACTGCAATGAAGTTACTGTGAAAATCCCCGTATTTGCTGCTTTGCAAATGCAAATAGGACTAAATGTCTAATTTAGATTTCCCTGTGCAAGATAGTGGGCGAGATTCTCCGACCCCCCGCCGGGTCAGAGAATTGCCGGGGGCTGGCGTGAATCCCGCCCCCGCCGGTTGCCAAATTCTCCGGCACCGGATATTCGGCAGGGGCGGGAATCGCGCTGCGCCGGTTGGCGGGCCCCACCCCCCGCGATTCTCCGGCCGGGATGGGCCGAAGTCCCGCTGCTAAAATGCTTGTCCCGCCGGCGTAGATTAAACCACCTACCTTACCGGCGGGACAAGGCGGCGCGGGCAGGCTCCGTGGCCCTGGGGGGGCGCGGGGCGATCTGGCTCCGGGGGGTGCCCCCATGGTGGCCTGGCCCGCGATCGGGGCCCACCGGTCCGCGGGCGGGCCTGTACCGTGGGGGCACTCTTTTCCTTCCGCCTTCGCCACGGTATCCACCATGGCGGAGGCGGAAGAGACTCCCTCCACTGCGCATGAGCAGGAATGCCATCAGCGGCCGCTAACGCTCCCGCGCATGTGCCGCCCGGAGATGTCGTTTCCGCGCCAGCTGGCGGGGCACCAAAGGCCTTTTCCGCCAGCTGGCGGGGTGGAAATTCGTACGGCGCGGGCCTAGCCCCGTAAGGTTGGGGCTCGGCCCCCCAAGATGCAGAGCATTCCGCACCTTTGGTGTGGCGCGATGCCCGACTGATTTGCGCCGTTTTGGGCGCCAGTCGGCGGACATCGCGCCGATACCGGAGAATTTCGCCCAGTATGTCCTGAGGCAGCTATGTCAGCAGAGAAACCAGCCTTATAGAACACCTGGAATAAATAAGTTTGATTACTTTCCTCTGACGTGGTCCGCACGTTAGACCAACCTCCCCACCCCTCTGACCCCTGTTCCAACAGTCTACTTCCAGTCCCACATCTAGTCGCCGACTGCTTCCCCACCCCTTTATCCTTAGTTACCTGTGAGCTGCTGCAATGTTAACTGGATCCCTCATTTCCTCTTCATGGGTTCCTCCTGCAGCTTTGTTCTATTCTGAAACCCGATATTCAGGACTCTATAGATCTTTGCGTTTTCATGCAAGGTAAATACCCTGCTTAAGTGGGAGTGCCCACAATAGGTATTCTCAAATTTCTAGGCCAAATAAGTAAGTATAAAAGAAGAAAAGTATGGAATGGGAAAAGCCATCAGGCACTCCTGCATTCCTAGAACAAAGAACAAAGAATAATACCGCACAGGAACGGGCCCTTCGGTCCTCCAACCCTGTACGTCATGATACCAACCTTTGCAAAAACCCTCAGCACTTCCTTGTGCCGTATCCCTCTATACCCGTCCTATCCATGTGTTTGTCAAGATGCCTTTTGAATGCCGTTAATGTATCTGCTTCCACAACCTCCCCTGGCAACACGTTCCAGGCACTCACCACCCTCTGCGTAAAAAGACTTGCCTTGCACATCTCCTCTAAACTTTGCCCCACGGACCATAACCTATGCCCCTTGGTGACTGACCCTTCCACTCTATCCATGCCCTTCATAATCCTGTAGACCTCTATCAGGTCATCCCTCAACCTCTGTCATTCTAATGAAAACAGTCCGTGTCTATTCAGCCTCTCCACAAAGCGAACACCCTCCAGACCAGGCAAGATCCTGGTAAACCGCCTCTGCACCCTCTCCAAAGTCTCCACGTCCTTCTGGTAGTGTGGCGACCAGAATTGTACGCAATATTCCAAGTGTGCCCGTACCAACATCCTATACTTGCCAGTTCACCAAAGGCCTTTTCCGCCAGCTGGCGGGGCGGAAATTCGTCCGGCGCGGGCCTAGCCCCTCAATGTTGGGGCTCGGCCCCCAAAGATGCGGAGCATTCCGCACTTTTGGGGCGGCGCGATGCCCGACTGATTTGCGCCATTTTGGGCGCCAGTCGGCGGACATCGCGCCGATACTGGAGAATTTCGCCCTATATTCCTCAGAGTTTTCCCATTTACGGTATATTTCCTCTCTATTCTAGACCTACCAAAATGCATCACCTCACATTTGTCCGGATTAAACTCCATTTGACCATCCTACTTTCACAAAGTTTGTGTGGTCTACAGCGAATAAAAAAAACTTCCTGCTTTTGATTGCTGTCTAATTAAAGGTGCATATATATGTGTGAACAACAGATAAAGACATCTTGAGGTCAATAGTCTGCTAGCACTTGATGCCGAAATTCATCTTTAAAGAGTCAGGGCTGGACTTTCAGCTGGAAACTAATAATCTTTATTATTGTCACAAGTAGGCTTACATTAACACTCAATGAAGTGAAAATTCCCAAGTCGCCACATTCCGGCGCCTGTTTGGGTACACTGTGGGAGAATTCAGAATGTCCAATTCACCTAACAGCACGTCTTTCGGGACTTGTGGGAGGAAACCGGAGCACCCGGAGGAAACCCACACAGACACGGGGAGAACGTGTTGACTCCGCACAGGCAGTGACGCAAGCCGGGAATCGAACCCGGGCCCCTGTCTCTGTGAAGCAACAGTGCTAACCACTGTGCTACCATGCCACCCTAAAGTGGGCAAGACCAAAATCTAGCTCTGCTGACTGGTGTGCTGGTTCCCCAGCTCCATCCTGCTTCTGGGCCATTTTTGCACAATGGGTCTCGAATCAGCCTTGTTAAGAGCCTTATTAAGTCCACTGAAAGACGATGGATTGGAATGATCCCGTTGGACCCCAGATTTCTGCATTGGTGGGGCCAGTTTGGGAGGAGGGCGCCCAGCAGCAGGCCAATGGGCCAGCACCCCCGGTAGTCCTAGTGGGCCCAGATGAAAGAGCAGACCTGCCGAGAGTTTCCACCCACTCCCCAACCTGACGGTGATGGTCTGGCTGCTCAATGTACTTCAACTAAAGATTTTCTAAAATGTTGACAAGAGGAAGCCTCTATATTGAAGTTCCCTTTTCATGAACTAACTTCCACTTTCAACCTGCTGCTCCTGTCGAGCTGGAAGGCCACTGATTGGCCCACCAGAGCCTGCCAATTGTCCTTAATTGGACAGCGCGCATGCTTCTGTACCAAATCAGCAGATTCCCCCATTAAAATCCCAAAGAGTGGCTATCTCCCCCCTGGGGTGGGTTCGGGACCCGGAAACAGTCTCCATGTCTGCCTGTTGTCCCCAGTGGGGGAATTCCAGATCTTGGTTGGAGTAGTAAAGTCACAGTGCGAGTAGCACAGATCTTTGGTGTGAGTAAAAGCCTGTGGGAGAGCAAGTCTAAAATAAGTCTTGCATTTTCTTTATTTACAGATAATGGGCGAAATTCTCCCCCAACGGCGGGATGTCCGCCGACTGGCGCCAAAGACGGCACCAATCAGACGGCACCAATCAGACGGGCATCGCGCCGGCCCAAAGGTACGGAATGCTCCGCATCTTTGGCGGCCTAGCCCCAACATTGAGGGGCTAGGCCGACGCTGGAGGGATTTCCGCCCCGCCAGCTGGCGGAAATGGCGTTTGTTGCCCCGCCAGCTGGCGCGAAAATGTGGCGCGGGAGCGTCAGGGGCCGCTGTCAGTTTCCCGGCGCATGCGCGGGAGCGTCAGCGGCCGCTGTCAGTTTCCCGCGCATGCGCAGTGGGGAGAGTCTCTTCCGCCTCCGCCATGGTGGAGGCCGTGGCGGAGGCGGAAGGGAAAGAGTGCCCCCACGGCACAGGCCCGCCCGCGGATCGGTGGGCCCCGATCGCGGGCCAGGCCACCGTGGGGGCACCCCCCGGGGTCAGATCGCCCCCCCAGGACCCCGGAGCCCGCCCACGCCGCCTGGTCCCGCCGGTAAATACCAGGTTTGATTTACGCCGGCGGGACAGGCAATTTCTGGGCGGGACTTCGGCCCATCCGGGCCGGAGAATTGAACGGGGGGTCCCGCCAACCGGCGCGGCCCGATTCCCGCCCCCGCCCAATCTCCGGTACCGGAGACTTCGGCGGGGGCGGGGGCGGGATTCACGGCGGCCAACGGCCATTCTCCGACCCAGCGGGGGGTCGGAGAATGACGCCCAATGTGTGGAGTTTGCACGTTCTCCCCTTATCTGCGGTTTCCTCCCACAGTCCAAAGTGGATTGGCCATGCTAAATTGCCCCTGTGTCCAAGGATGTGCAGGTTAAGTTAGGGGGTTAGGGCGGGGTGGGCAGGCGAGTGGACCTAGGTTGGGTGCTCTTTTGGGGGCTCGGTGCAGACACGATGGACCGAATGGGTCCTGTAGGGGTTCTATCATGGTGGTCTTTTGTAGGTAATAATGAGCTTCAATGAAGGGCTGATAGCATTATCATTGCCTCAGTACTATAAAAATATGTATTTATTTCAGCATGAAGTAGCAAAGCAAAATGGTAAAAGGTATTTACACTTTGTGTAACCATTTAGGATAGTGTTGTGATTATCTGCTTTTAAGTTTGATTAACACCAAATACGCACTTTGAATTCTGTATGGTTTAATAGGGCCTTGGAACTGATGAGCACGTTCTAATAGAAATTCTTGCAACACGAACTAACAAACAAATTTGGAGTCTTGCAGATGCCTACCAATCAGGTAATATATTTGCTTTGTAATGTGTGAAATATTGAAGGGATCTGTCAGCGTAACAGAGCTTGCCGTGGGGATTGAAAGTGCCCACCTCAGAATTGGGCACTTTTCCCTCACGTCGCCCAGTTGCTGTGTGTCTGTACTTTTTGTTTCTCACCTTTTATTCAGATCTGCCCATATGTGGTTCCTCAATTTCAGTCTTGCCTGTCCAATGGCTGGAGCCTATTACAATATCACACTCAACTTCCATAACTTAAATTTTGATCCTCTGAGACTTGCACGTTAATTCATTCTAATTGAAACAAAGTCACCGTTCCATCATCAAGGTTGACTGGGATTTTCCGACCCTGCTCTGGCAGGTCAGCCGAGCGTCCATCGACTTTCGGCAGGACCGGATGATCCTGGCCAGGAAATCCCGCCCGTTCTTAGTGAATTGAATTTGGCCATTGTGTAAGCTCTCAGTCCACTTCCTCACCCAGTTCCTCCTGATGTGAGAAAGCTGTGCAATTCTAGAACTGATCTGATAGAGCGATTCACACTATAAGGGTTCACTGGTAATGAATGGAAAAAGTGACACTAACACTGTGCTAGCTGCTATGTATTGTCGAGACACATTTTAAGACTTTCTTTTGTCGGACGTTTGCCTCTTGGTATGCACGGCTTCCACTAATGGCACACAGCGGTAGATTGAGAGGAGGCCAGCAGGAAGGCTTTCTTTCCTGTTGCTGTGTCCTTGAAATAAATACAAAAGGCAGCGTAAAAATTGGGCCACAGCCTGGTATGTTTTCAGGAGGAAAGGGGAAGTATTGGTCTGATTTCAGAAAATAAACTAAGGAGCAGGGAATGGAATAGCAACTAAAAGTGCTGGAATAGCTCAGCTGCTTCTGTGGAGGGAAAAACAAGTGTTACGCTTTCGTGTTCTGTATGACTCGTCTGACTTCTGAAGCATGTTTTACAATCTCCAGCATTCACAGTATTTTGCTTTCATTCTAGGGTTAGAGAATATTTTGCCTTGGATACTTTTCTTTTTGGCATCTCTTTTACTCGAGCAAAGGCAGTCCTTAACCTTCCTTTGGTCTCTCTTTTTGTCAATTATCCCACAGAAAATGATTGGCTGTATAATATTCAATGGCAAATTGTTGTCCCTTGCATAGAATTTCCCCCAAAGTATTTGACCGAATGTAACCCCATATCTATTGCTTCCATAAGGGTCAGGGTTTCCGTGGCTAAAGTACTTTTAACCACCTTTTTATTTTCTTATTTTCCCAGGCCAAGGGCCAACATTTTCCATTTTCATCCACAAAGAGTGTTATTAAAACCAGTTGTATGCAAATCGACATGAGAGTTATCATTTAAAAATGACTAATTTCATGTCCTTCAGGCCTCCCAAGGCTGGAAACCTGAGTACACATTTCTCTTGTATTTAACTTTTTCCTGCTTGTGCTTAGATCATCCTTCACTGTAGCGCATTTGATGATAATACACCAAAACTAGTATCTAAGCACTGTGCCACCATGCCACCCTCAGATTGATACCCCTGGGTCTCTGGATTACTCTCCAGTGACAGTGCCTCGCCCTAACTTCTCTGAATCTTCTTCAGACATCACATCGTGGCCTGAATATTTCAGATAGTGGATGCTCGGACCCCGCTGTCTGGAGAGTCAGTGGGGAATACATTCCCATCGACTCCAACAGGCCCGCTGCTGTTTTAAGCTATTGTATGTATTGTGTTTGGACACATTTGGTTCATACATGTAGACGTTACTGCTAGATGTGATACGTTTATTTTGTACTTCCAATTTTTATATATCTAAAGCAAATTTCAGAATGTCAAATATAAATAAACTTTTCTGATGTTGAGTAACATTATTTATCACTTTTGTCCTATAGAAAATGCTTCAAGTTTAAAGGAGAGTCTCAAGTCTGAGAACTGTGGCGACTTTGAAGAATTTTTGGTGTCCCTGCTAAAGGTTGGTGTAGTTTGCATTCATGCCATTCCATTCAACAGAACTGTAAATTCATTTGATGTATTGACAGGGCAACACGGTGACACAGTGGTTGGCACTGCCTCCTCACAGCGCCAGAGGCCCGGGTTCAATTCTGACCTTGGAGTTTGCACGTTCTTCTGCAGGTGCTCCAGTTTCCTCCCACAGTCCAAAGATGTGCAGGTTAGGTGGATTGGCCATGCTAAAATTGCCCCTTAGTGTCCAACGGTTAGGTGAGGTTACGGGGATAGGGTGGGAGAATGGGCCTGGGTGTCGGGTGCTCTTTCGGGGGGTCGGTGCACACTCGATTAGCCAAATGAAATCATTCTGCTCTGTAGGGGTTCTATTTTATGAATTTATTATGCCTAGAGGTGCACAGCTATCTCAGTCAAGAAAATACTGTATTTTGGGAACATTTTATCACAATAAAAATAATTAAGACTTCGGCCAGAATTTTACATTGCTCGGGCAGACCTGGAAGTGTGTGAAAACGTGCGAGAAAACGGCAGGCACGCGCCCCGTGTCAGTGCGCATCCACACAGTATTTCAGTTGGTGGGTACGAGCACGAATCGGACAGATGCCCACTGATAATCGAGCAGGCAGGCAATGTAGCCCATTGAGGGGCCAATTGCTTTTGCGGTTGGCGGCTGGACCGATTGCCAGGTGGCCTTTAAATCATAGCTGCAAACCTGGATCCAGGGCGCGGTGAAACATTGGGGCGTAAATAAAATTAACAAATGTGTCTGGGGACTGAGGTCTGTGTGAGATTATGCTGCTTGTGCACTGGTGGTGTAGTTTTAACATCGATATTTAGTTTTTCGTGGGTCAGGTACCCCTGAGACAGCCTCGCAGTGGTTGACCCCCCCCCCCCACCAGAGGGAGCACATTTGAAATGCCAGCCCCCACTCTCCCTGTTTTTAGCGCCCGCCCTCCTCCTGCCTTCCCCGATGATGCCCTGCCATAGAATTTACAGTGCAGAAGGAGGCCATTCAGCCCATCGAGTCTGCACCGGCTCTTGGAAAGAGCACCCTACCCAAGGTCAACACCTCCACCCTATCCCCATAACCCAGTAACCCCACCCGACACTAAGGGCAATTTTGGACACTAAGGGCAATTTATCATGGCCAATCCACCTAACCTGCACCTCTTTGGACTGTGGGAGGAAACCGGAGCACCTGGAGGAAACCCACGCGCACACGGGGAGGATGTGCAGACTCCGCACAGTGACCCAGTGGGGAATCGAACCTGGGACCCTGGAGCTGTGAAGCAATTGTGCTATCCACAATGCTACCGTGCTGCCTTTTACAGAGCGCTTATCACGCTAGCTGCCCATTAATTGGCCAGCCAGCGTGAAAATGCGTCCCGGGGCCCACCGCGGCCGGGGGGGGGGGCACCGTGTGTGCGTCCGACGGGTGAAAGATTCAGGCCTTCATGTTCCTCCCCACAACTACCTGATGCAATACCAACTATGTAAACAGATGCTCCTTGGCTCAGTGCCTATGTTGCAGGAGGTTAGCCTAGCCCGTCACACCACGGCAATAGTAAGGTTCTGTAAACTGTCTTGTTTTTGTACAGAGGAGGAAGAAATCTGCCAGCTCTGCTGCTCTGCTTTGCTAATTGGTGGCTCGTGTGGATGTCAAAAAGCCTTGAGATGCCACTCACAGCCCAGCAAACTACTCCCATTCATTATCTAAATTCCTATGTGAGCACGGGATACTTGTCGGGCTGATACCCAACATGATCCATGTCGCTAAGAGAGGAGGGGCAGAAATGGAGGGGGAACAAAATTCAGTGCAAAAAAATGTATAGCTTCAACAGATTTTAATAACATTGCGATTAGATTCTTGAATAATTGCTATGATTATTTTGCAGTAAGGTTCAAACTGGTTTAGCTGAGTGGGCTAGACGGCTGGTTTGTGATGCAGAACAAGGCCAGCAGCGCGCATTCAATTCCCGTACCAGCTGAGAATTCTGAATTCTGCCTCTGTGTACCTGAACAGGTGCCGGAATGTGGCGACTAGGGGCTTTTCACGGTACCTTCATTGTAGTCTTAATGTAAGCCTACTTGTGACAATAAAAGATTATTACATTATTATTTAAATAGTGACGCTGTCTTTTTAGGCAAAACGAGATGAAGGTTACCGTGTGGATGAAAGCCTTGCGAATCAAGACGCTAAAGTAAGTATGGTGTCCTATACGTCAACGTTTAGAGTGATTTGGGGCAATATATATTAATTCAAGAACCAACTCCATCAATGGCAAATGTAGTCTTCAGTCTGCAAACTTCTTGATTTTTGAAAAGGAATGTAGAGCCAGGAAATGTAATGGCCACATTGAACTATTTATAAAACTATTTGGCAGGCTACAGAATCCTTTGTTTAGTAACCAGGGCGGCACGGTGGCACAGTAGCTAGCACTGCTGCCTCACAGTGCTAGAGACCGGGTTCAATTCCGGCCTCAGGTGACTGCGTGGGGTTTGTATATTCTCCCAGCGACTGCCTGGGTTTCCTCCGGGTGCTCCGGTTTCCTCCAACAGCCCAAAGATATACAGGTTAGGTGGATTAGCCGCGCTAAATTGCCCCTTTGTGTCCAAGGATGTGCAGGTTAGGTGGGGTTACGGAGATAGGGCAGGGGAGTGGGCCTAGTTAGGGTGCTCTTTCCAAGGGTCAGTGCAGGCTTGATGGGCCGAATGGCCTCCTTCTGCACTGTAGGGATTCTATGATTCTTTTTTTAAAAATTCCAATTAAGGGACAATTAGCATGGGCAATCCACCTACCCTGCACATTTTGTTGGGTTGTGGGGGTGAGACCCATGCAGACACGGGGAGAATGTACAAACTTCACACGGACAGCGGCCGGGACCAGGATCGAACCCGGGTCCTCGGCGCTGTGAGGCAGCAATGCTAACCACTGCGTCACCGTGCCGCCCTGGATTCTATGATTCTGATTACACAATGTTGCTATTCTTGGAAAATGAAGTAAGAGAACCAAAGAGAGAGTATGAGAAGACACTGGCAGAACCTTTCTATTTGCATATAAATATTAAATGGGTGATAAAAGGAGAAGTGAGACTGATTGGAGACCAAAAAGGTGATTTATGCATGGAGACAGCACTGCTGAAGTATTAAATAAATATCTAATGTCTGCCTTTATGAAGGAAGAAGCGGCTGGTTTAGGGGCTGGTTTAGCACACTGGGCTAAATCGCTGGCTTTTAAAGCAGACCAAGGCAAGACAGCAGCACGGTTCAATTCCCGTACCAGCCTCCCTGAACAGGCCCCGGAATGTGGCGACTAGGGGCTTTTCACAGTAACTTCATTTGAAGCCTACTTGTGACAATAAGTGATTTTCATTTCATTTTCATGTACAGGCCATGGTGAAAGAGGAGGTAGTTCAGACACTTGAAGGGTTTGAAATTGATATGGAGGTGACATTGGATAGGCTCACTGTTATTCATAGACTCCATAGAATCCCTACCATGCAGAAGGAAGCCATTCGGCCCATCGAGTCTGCACGGGCCCTAGGAAAGATCACCCCACTTAAGCCCACGTCTCCATCCCATTCCTGTAACCCAGTAACCCTATCTAACGTTCTGGACACCAAGGGACAATTTAGCACGGCCAATCCACCTAACCTGCACATCTTTTGGACTGCGGGAGGAAACCGGAGCATCCGGAGGAAACCCACGCCGACACGGGGAGAACGTGCAGACTCCACACAGCCAATCACCTGAGGCTGGAATTGAACCTGAGTCCTGGGAGCTGTGATGCAGCAGTGCTAACCACTGTGCCACCATGCCGCCCACTAAATTTGACCAGATGAGAATATGGAAGAAAGTGTGAGTGGAAATTTCAGGGGCACTGGCCTTCATTTTCCAATCTTTCTTAGACTCTGGCATGGTACCAGAGGACTGGAGGATCGCCAATGTTATACTCTAGTTCTGATGTGGAGATGCCGGCGTTGGACTGGGGTGAGCACAGTACGAAGTCTTACAACACCAGGTTAAAGTCCAACAGGTTTGTTTCGATGTCACTAGCTTTCGGAGCGCTGCTCCTTCCTCAGGTGAATCACCTGAGGAAGGAGCAGCGCTCCGAAAGCTAGTGACATCGAAACAAACCTGTTGGACTTTAACCTGGTGTTGTAAGACTTCGTACTGTACTCTAGTTCAAAAAGGGTGTAAAGATAGCCCAGAAACTACAGAATGTTTGATCCAGGATTTCTTGCTTATTTTTGACAAGTGACCGAAGATTTTTTACATTCTTCTGAAAATCATAGTGCAGAAAGTGGTCATTCAGCCCATGGAGTCTGCACCGATGCTTTGAAAGAGCATCCTACCGAGGGCAATTCCTTTAACCCCACCTAACCTTTGGACACTAAGGGGCAATTTATCCTGGCCAATCCAACTAACCTGCGCATCTTTGGACTGTGGGAGGAAACCGGAGCACCCGGAGGAAACCCACGCAGTCACTGGGAGAACGTGCAGTCTCCACATAGACAGTGACCCGAGGCAGGAATCGAACCCAGGTCCCTGGAGCTGTGAGGCAGCAGTGCTAACCACTGTGCCGCCTTATCAAAATTATAAAGACTCCTATTAAAGATAGCATTAATGACAATGCCGGACTCCTTTTGTACTGCATGAGTGTGCTATGGCCTGGCGTGGGAATAGTGGCGTTTTACTGCTACATGCTAGCCACTGATCCTCTGTTTGGCTGGGGGCTAGCATGCCGGCATCATAGAGCACCCGGCTCTAGCTGCCGATACAGCCCGGAGAATTGCCGGGTCTGTGGCCGCGCATGCACACAGTGGCGGCCTGCAGCGGCCCGCAAAATAGTCCGTCCCCCCCCCCCCTTCGGCCGGCTTGCATGCCTCAGACCACCCCCCACAGTGCACCCAACCCCTGATAAAATCGCCCCTTCCTGCGGATCGGCCCTCCCCCGACTGTGGCGCCGCTGGACTGAGTCCGCAGCCGCCACGCCGAGTTCCCGACGGATGAGACCACACCTGACCGACGGCATCAGGAACTCGGCCGGTCAGGGTCGGAGCATCGGGGGGGTGGGCCTCAGGCAATGTACTGAGGCCAGCGCTACGTCACGCAGTGTACTCTCCGAGTACGCCGCTTTGGAGGGGGCGGAGCATCGCGAAAGTGGCGCCGCCCCCAATTTGGTCGGGAACTTTGATTCTCCAGCCAATCGCCGAAGAGAGTTCGGCGTCGGCGACCGGAGAATCCAGCCCAATATGTTCCTGATAAGATTTTCTCATATTTTTCTTTCATTTCAGGGGTTGTTCGCTGCTGGAGAAGACAAATGGGGAACAGATGAGACAACATTCATTAAGGTCTTTTGCAGGCGGAACTTTGCTCATCTGCGAAGAGGTAGAGTGAAAGTCTTTCTAAAACGTTATCCACATGCTCCACTTCTTCTATAACGTTGTCCACTTCAATTATTTTCATTAAATTAGTTTCCCTTCACTATGTTCTGGTGCCTGACAAGTAGGCCGTTCACACATCCCACTGTTTCAAGAGCGATGCGCCCAGAGGGACAGAAAAGTACACAAGTGAGCTGAGGTCAGCATATTTTATACAGGGGCCTGCTGGGAAACATTTAGCGCTGTTCAGTGGTCATGTTTTCGACCTCATAGGCAGTAAGGATAGAAAATGTTGAGTCTTACATGGTTTTCTAAGTTGCCTGTTTTACAGGACCTTTACACCAGGTGAACTGGGTTGGTTTGGGTCCAGAATATGTGGATTGTGCACGTTCTGGTGAACGACCCAATTTGTTGGGCCTCTTCTTGTCTTTTTGCTTTCTCCTGCATACCATAATCACACTGCCTACGCAACAGAATGAATATATGATGCTGTAAGATTTAGTGTGACCTCATGGCAAATTTTTTAACAAATCGCTTCAAAGCAGAGTGTCATCATAGAATCCTACAATCCCTACAGTGCAGATGGAGGCCATTCAGCCCATCAAGTCTGCACTGACCCTCCGAAAGAGCACCCTACCTAGGACTACTAACACCCCCCCCCCCCCCCCCCCGCTATCCCATAACCCCACCTAACCTGCACACCTTTGGACTGTGGGATGAAACAGGAGTGCCTAAAGGAAGCCCACGCAGACACAGTGAGAAAGTACAAACTCCACACAGACTGTCACCTGGAATTGAACCCAGGTCCTTGGTGTTGTGAGCCAGCAGTGTTGGCCACCGTGTTGCTGTACCATCCTTGTGCAATGAAACAAATTGCAATTTCAGAATTTCTGGCAAAATATGTTTTTGGGGTTACAAATTGTTTTTTTTTAATAAACATTTTATTGAGGTATTTTTTGGTATAACAACAACACAATAAACAATGTACATGAAACTATAAACATAGTGCAAAAGCCGTCTCCCTCCCTTACAGGTCCCACCTTTATTAACCCCCTACTTTAAGCTAAACTAACCCCCCCTCCCCCTTCTGCTGACGATTAATTTTCCGCGAAGAAGTCGACGAACGGTTGCCACCTCCGGCTGAACCCTAACAGTGACCCTCTCAAGGCGAACTTGATTTTCTCCAAACAGAGAAAGCTAGCCATGTCCGATAGCCAGGTCTCCGACTTCGGGGGCTTTGAGTCCCTCCAAGCTAATAGTCTCCATCTCTGGGCTACCAGGGAAGCAAAGGCCAGAACATCTCCCTCTTTCTCCTCCTGGATTCCCGGGTCTTCCGACACCCCGAAAATCGCCAGCTCTGGACTCAGTGCCACCCTTGTTTTTAACACCGTGGACATGGCATCTGCAAACCCCTGCCAAAATCCCCTAAGCTTCGGATATGCCCAGAACATGTGGACATGGTTCGCTGGTCCTCCCGCACATTTTGCACACCTGTGTTCCACCCCAAAGAATCTCCTCATCCGTGCCACTGTCATGTGAGCCCGGTGAACGACCTTAAATTGTATCAGGCTGAGCCTGGCACATGTTGCGGACGCGTTGACTCTACTCAATGCGTCCGGCCATAGACCTCTATCTCTCCTCCCAGCTTCTCCTCCCACTTGCGCTTCAGCTCCTCGGTCTGCGTCTCCTCTGACCCCATAAGTTCCTTGTAAATGTCCGAGACACTCCCTTCTCCTACCCACCCTCTGGAAACTACCCTGTCCTGAATCCCCCTTAGCGGTAGGAGCGGGAAGGTTGACACCCATTTGCGTAGGAAGTCCCGCACCGGAAGATCCCTGAATTTGTTTCCCCTCGCCAACCTAAACCTCTCCTCCAGCAGCCTCATACTTGGAAAGCTCCCCTCTATAAACATATCCCCCATCCTTTCAATCCCTGCTCTCTGCCATATCCGGAACCCCCCATCCATACTTCCTGGGGCAAACCGGTGATTATTACAGATTGGGGACCAGACCGATGCTCCCTCTGCTCCCACAGGTCTCCTCCATTGCCCCCAGGCTCTCAGGGACGCCACCACCACAGGACTGGTGGACTACCATGCCAGCGGGAACGGCAGAGGCGCAGTTACCAACGCCCCCAAACTGGTGCCCTTGCATGAAGTCGCCTCCATACCCTCCCAAGCCAACCCCTCCCCCACCACCCACTTCCTGATCATGGCTATATTCGCCGCCCAGTAATAGTTACTAAAATTTGGCAGGGCCAGTCCGCCCTCTCCCTGACTCTGCTCAAGCATTACCTTCCTTACTCGCAGGGTCTTGCCCGCCCAGACAAAGCCGGAGATCATTTTGTTGATCCGTTTAAAAAAGGACCGCGGAATAAAGACGAGGACATTGAAACACAAACAGGAATCTCGGGAGGAGCGTCATCTTCACTGTCTGCACCCTCCCAGCTAATGACAACGGGAGCGCGACCTATCTCCGAAAACCGTCCTGCATTTGGTCTACCAGCCGGGCTAGATTTAATTTATGCAGCCAGTCCCATTCCCGTGCCACTTGAATGCCTAGGTACCTAAAGCTTCCCCCTACTAATCTAAACGGCAGCTCCCCCAATCGCCTCTCCTGTCCCCTCCTCTGGACCGCAAACATCTCACTTTTCCCTATATTTAGCTTATACCCCGAAAACCGGCCAAATTCCCCTAGAATTCTCATGATTTCTTCCATCCCCTCTAATGGATCCGATACATACCGAAGCAGGTCGTCTGCATAGAGCGAGACTCTGTGCTCCAGCTCTCCCCTCCCCCCCCCCCCCCCCCCCCCCCCCGGACCAGCCCCTTCCAGCCCCTTGAGGCTCTCAGAGCAATTGCCAATGGCTCTATAGCTAGCCCGAACAACAGTGGGGAGAGGGGGCATCCATGTCTCATCTCCCGGAGCAGTCTAAAATACTCCGATGTTGTCCTATTCGTCCGTACACTTGCCACAGGAGCCTGATACAGCAACCTGACCCAGTCAAAAAAGCCCCGCACAAATCCGAACCGTCCCAGTACCTCCCACAGATAATCCCATTCTACCCGGTCAAAAGTCTTTTCTGCATCCATTGCGATCACTACCTCCACCTCCCTACCTTCCGGGGGCATCATGATCATATTTAACAACCTTCTTACATTGGCCACCAACCACCTACCTTTAACAAACCCCGTCTGGTCCTCCCCAATAACGTCCGGAACACAGTCCTCAATCCTGGAGGACAAAATTTTGGCCAGTAGTTTGACGACCACATTCAACTGGGATATCGGCCTGTAGGACCCACACAGCTCCGGGCTCTTGTCCCGCTTCAGAATCAGCGAAATCGTGGCCTGTGACATCATCGGGGGCAGCACCGCTCTTTCCCTTGCTTCATTGAACATCCTCATCAACACCGGCCCCAATATCCCAGAGAACTTTTTATAAAACTCCACTGGGTACCCGTCCGGCCCCGGGGCTTTACCCGACTGCATGGCCTTCAGACCCTCCACTATCTCTTCCAACCCGATCAGGGCCCACAGCCCTTCTCCCAGCTCCCTGTCCACCTTTGGGAAATTCAGCCCCCCACAAGGAGTGCCTCATCCCCTCCGGCCCTGTAGGGGGTTCCGACCTATACAGCCTACTGTAGAAATTCCTAAACGCCTTATACACTCCTGCTGAATCTCCAATGAGGTTCCCATATCTGTCATTCACTTTCCCTATCTCCCTGGCTGCCTCCCTCTTTCTAAGCTGCTGTGCAAGCATTCTGCTGGCCTTCTCTCCATACTCATAGATCGCCCCCTCGCCTTTCTCAGCTGCTCCACCGCCCTCCCTGTGGTTAACAAGCTGAACTCCGTCTGTAGCATCCGCCGTTCCCTTAAAAGCCCTGCCTCTAGGGTCTTCGCATACCTCCTATCGATCTGTAATATCTCCTTAACGAGTCGGTCCGCCTCTGCCCTGTCCACCTTCTCCCTATGGGCCCGATCGAGATCAGCTCCCCACTGACCACCGCCTTCAGTGCTTCCCAGACCATCGCTGATGAAATTTCCCCCGTGTCATTGACCTGCAGGTAGTTCTGAATACATTTCCTCAGCCGCTCGCACACCCCTTCGTCAGCCAAAAGTCCCACATCTAACCTCCATTGCGGGCGCTGGTTACTGTCTTTACTAACTTGCAGGTTAACCCAGTGCGGAGCATGGTCTGAGATTGTGATCGCCGAGTACCCCGTGTCCACCACCCCTGCCAGTAAGGCCCTGCCCAAAATGAAGAAATCAATCCGGGAGTACACTTTATGCACGTGTGAGTAGAAGGAGAACTCTTTCACCCTCGGCTGCCCAAAATCCATGGATCCATCTGCTCCATGAACCCTTTTAGTTCCTTTGCCATTGCTGGCACCCTGCCCGTTTTTGAGCTTGACCGGTCCAGTCCAGGGTCAATAACGTTGTTAAAGTCCCCTCCCATGACCAACCTGTGTGAGTCCAGGTCCGGTATCTTCCCCAGCATCCTCTTTATAAACTCCACATCATCCCAATTTGGCGCATACACATTTACTAATACCACCTGCACCCCCTCCCGTTTCCCACTGACCATAATGTACCGACCTCCCACATCGGAAACTATTCTACCCGCCTCAAACACCGCCCGCTTATTGATCAGGATCGCGACCCCACGAGTCTTTGAATCCAGTCCCGAGTGAAAGACCTGACTGACCCAATCTAATCTGATCAGTTACTCTAAGGTGCATCTCCTGCAACAATACCACGTCCTCCTTCAGTCCCCTAAGATGCGCGAACACACGTGCCCTCTTGACCGGCTCATTTAACCCTCGACTTTCCAGGTGATCAGCCTAGTTGGGGGGCTCATTGCCCCCCCGCTTCGCTGATCAGCCATCCCCTTTTTTGGGCCCGCCTCCAGCCCATGCTCTGCACCGCCCCCAGGCAGCCTCCGCCCCCAACCTCCTCTTTGTCCCGTTGGCCTAAGTTCCTCCCTCGTCAGCAGAACATTTCCCCCCCCCCCCCCTCACCCCCCTAGTAACAACACCCTGTAACCCAACCCCTTTGATAAACGAACATATGCACACCCCCCACTGCGCTTCCGTAAGCTAGCCCGCCCAGCTAGCTTGGTGGCCCCCATCCCTGGAGCCGGATAGTCTCCCACCTATTGTTCCCTCCATACCCTCCCCCCCGCTCATACAAGCACACTCCAACATCAAACAATCCTTACACAATTGCCCGACAGAAAAACACCAAAATCTAAACCAGCACACCTCCATCCCCCAACAGTGCAAATGAAAACCTTAACTCACTCAGCTCTGCCACTGGTCCCAAATCAATACAGAAGGCATTACAAACAGCTTCCACAAAACGAAAAACAAGAAACTTTTATTTTTAAGAACAGAGAAATAAAAAGAAAAAAAAACATAAACGTTGCAGCAAAGTTCCAAAGTTCTCAGTCCACCACCAGTCCTTTCCCTAAACCTTTCCTAACCCTAACCCTAACCCTTTCCTTTTCACGAAGTCCAGCACGTCCTCAGGCGACTCAAAATAAAAGTGCTGTTCCTCGTACGTGACCCAGAGACGGGCCGGATGCAACAGTCCGAACTTCACCTTTTTCTTAAAAAGGATCAACCTAATCTGGTTGAAGCCTGCTCTTCTCCTGGCCACCTCCACACTCAGGTCTTGGTAGACCCGCAGGATACTATTGTCCCACTTACAGCTCCGTGTCTGCTTGGCCCACTGTAGAATGCGTCCTTATCCAAGTACCTGTAGAATCTCACCACCATTGCCTTCCGGGGGGTCTCCCGTTCGCGGCTTCCTCGCGCGTGCTCTGTGAGCACTGTCCACCTCCAAGGGTTGGGAGAATGCCTCACCCCCCAGCAGCTTCTCAAACATATCTGCGATATATGCCCCAGCGTCCGCTCCTTTGGACTCCTCCGGGAGCCCAACGATTCTCAAGTTCTGCCGGTGGGACCTATTCTCTAGGTCCTCCACCTTCTCCAGGAGCTTTTCTGCTGGTCTCTCAGTATCCCCACCTCCAACTCCACCGCAGTTTGTTGTTCCTCCTGCTCAGCCAGCGCCTTCTCCACCTTCTGGATCGCCCGATCTTGGGCGTTCAATCTAAGCTCCAGCCGCTCAATCGACTCTTTTATCGGGTCCAAGCAGTCCCGTTTCTGCTTAGCAAAGCCTTCCTGAATAACTTGATCGCTGGGTCGACAAACCAGAGGTCCGGTCCTCCACCATGCTGTCTCCAGTTGCAACTTCAGCCCAAGCCTTCTCTGTCTTTCTCTTTCTGCCTTTATGAGCACTTCTAGTCCTTCTCTCCATGCACTGATGTGGGAATTCAGTACACATGTGCTGTCTTCAGTTTTACAGTTCAAATCCGGTAGAAAATCGGGGGAAATCTATCAGGGCACATAAAGGAAAGCAGGAGGGTAGGGAAAGGGAGCGGTTACTGAAAGAACTTTTGAGGGTGGACAGACAATATGCGGAGGCACCGGAGGAGGGACTGTACAGGGAAAGACAAAGGCTACATGTAGAATTTGACTTGTTGACTACGGGTAATGCAGAGGCACAATGGAGGAGGGCACAGGGTGTACAGTACGAATATGGAGAGAAAGCGAGCCGGTTGCTGGCCCACAAACTGAGGAAAAGGGGAGCAGCGAGGGAGATAGGGGGGGTGAGCGATGAGGAGGGAGAGATGGAGCGGGGAGCGGAGAGAGTGAATGGGGTGTTCAAGGCATTCTACGAAAGATTATATAAAGCTCAGCCCCCGGAAGGGAAGGAGAGAATGATGTGCTTTCTGCATCAGCTGGAATTCCCTAAGGTGGAGGAACAGGAGAGGGCGGGACTGGGAGCACAGATTGAGTTGGAGGAGGTAGTGAAAGGGATTGGGAGCATGCAGGCGGGGAAGGCCCCGGGACCAGACGGATTCCCGGTGGAATTTTATAGGAAGTATATGGACTTGCTGGCCCCGCTTTTGACGAGAACCTTTAATGAGGCTAGGGAAAGGGGGCAGCTGCCCCCGACTATGTCAGAGGCAACGATATCGCTCCTCTTAAAGAAGGAAAAAGACCCGCTGCAATGCGGGTCCTATAGGCCCATTTCCCTTTTAAACGTGGATGCTAAGATTCTGGCCAAGGTGATGGCGACGAGGATAGAGGACTGTGTCCCGGGGGTGGTCCATGAGGACCAAACCGGGTTTGTGAAGGAGAGACAGCTGAACACGAACATACGGAGGTTGCTAGGGGTAATGATGATGCCCCCGCCAGAGGGGGAAGCGGAGATAGTGGTGGCGATGGATGCCGAGAAAGCATTCGACAGAGTGAAGTGGGATTATCTGTGGGAGGTGCTGAGGAGATTTGGCTTTGGAGATGGGTATATCGGATGGGTACAGTTGCTGTATAGGGCCCCGATGGCGAGTGTGGTCACGAATGGACGGAGGTCTGATTATTTCCGGCTTCACAGAGGGACGAGGCAGGGGTGTCCCCTGTCTCCGTTATTGTTTGCATTGGTGATTGAGCCCTTGGCCATAGCACTGAGGGGTTCCAGGAAGTGGAGGGGAGTGTTTAGGGGAGGAGAAGAACACCGGGTATCTTTGTATGCGGATGATTTGTTGTTGTATGTTGCGGACCCGGTGGAGGGGATGCCAGAGATAATGCGGATACTTGGGGAGTTTGGGGATTTTTCGGGGTACAAATTGAACATGGGGAGAAGTGAGTTGTTTGTGGTGCATCCGGGGGAGCAGAGCAGGGAAATAGAGGATTTACCGCTGAGGAAGGTAACAAGAGACTTCCGGTACTTAGGGATTCAGATAGCCAAGAATTGGGGAACCTTACACCGGCTTAATTTAACACGATTGGTGGAACAGATGGAGGAGGATTTCAAGAGATGGGACATGGTGTCCCTGTCACTGGCAGGTAGGGTGCAGGCGGTTAAAATGGTGGTTCTCCCGAGATTCCTCTTTGTGTTTCAGTGCCTCCCGGTGATGGTCACGAAGGCTTTTTTTAAGAGAATTGAGAAAAGTATTATGAGTATTGAGTGGGCCGGGAAGACCCCGAGAGTGAGGAGGGGGTTCTTGCAGCGTAGTAGAGATAGTGGGGGCTGGCACTACCGAGCCTAAACGATTATTACTGGGCCGCCAATATCTCAATGGTGTGTAAGTGGATGGGAGAAGGGGAGGGAGCGGCGTGGAAGAGATTGGAGAGGGCATCCTGCAAGGGGACCAGCCTACAAGCAATGGTGACGGCACCGTTGCCGTTCTCACCGAAGAAATACACCACAAGCCCAGTGGTGGTGGCAACACTAAAAATTTGGGGGCAGTGGAGATGGCATAGGGGAAGGACGGGAGCCTCGGTGCGGTCCCCGATAAGAAATAACCATAGGTTTGTTCCGGGGAGAATGGATGGGGGATTTGGAGTATGGCAAAGAGCTGGGGTAGTACAACTGAGAGATCTGTTCCTGGATGGGACGTTTGCAAGTATGGGAGCGCTGACGGAAAAGTATGGGTTGCTCCAAGGGAATGCGTTTAGGTATATGCAACTGAGGGCGTTTGCGAGGCAACAGGCGAGGGAATTCCCGCAGCTTCCGATGCAGGAGGTGCAGGACAGAGTGATCTCAGAGACATGGGTGGGGGATGGTAGGGTGTCGGATATATATAGGGAAATGAGGGACGAGGGGGAGATCATGATAGATGAGCTGAAAGGGAAATGGGAGGAAGAGTTGGGGGAAGAGATCGAAGAGGGGCTATGGGCTGATGCCCTACGTAGGGTAAACTCGTCGTCCTCGTGTGCCAGGCTAAGCTTGATACAATTTAAGGTTTTACACAGGGCGCATATGACTGGAGCAAGGCTCAGTAAATTTTTCGGGGTAGAGGATAGGTGTGGGAGATGCTCGAGAAGCCCAGTGAATCACACCCACATGTTCTGGTCATATCCGGCACTACAGGGGTTCTGGGTGGGGGTGGCAAAGGTACTTTTGAAGGTGGTGGGGGTCCGGGTCGAGCCAAGCTGGGGGTTGGCTATATTGGGGGTCGCAGAAGAGCCGGGAGTACAGGAGGCGAGAGAGGCTGATGCTTTGGCCTTTGCGTCCCTAGTAGCCCGGCGAAGGATATTGCTTATGTGGAAGGAAGCCAAACCCCCGGGCGTGGAGACCTGGATAAATGACATGGCAGGGTTTATAAAGCGAGAACGGATCAAGTTCGTATTAAGGGGTTCGGCTCAGGGGTTCACCAGGCGGAGGCAACCGTTCGTCAACTACCTCACAGAACGATAGAGGGAATGGAAAAGAAAGAAGGCAACAGCAGCAACCCAGGGGAGGGGGGGAGGACCCGGGTGGGCTCTCAGGGATGTCATTGTATATGTATAGGCATTTGTTTTAGGTAATGTATATTGGACTGTTGGATTGTACTTTTGGAGAGTAACTATTTGTGATAAGGCAGTTGCCATTTAGTTTTTGTTTATATATTATTTATTTATTTGTTTAAAACTGGCCACTGTTATTTATATTGTTTTATTGTTGTTAAAAAGAAAAACTGTATTGTTATGTTTGGCCAAAAAATCTTGAATAAAATATATATTTTTTTAAAAAGAAGAAAATCGGGGGAAAAGGTCCAAAAGTCCGACCCGAGCGGGAGCCACCAAATGTGCGACTTACTCCTTCATAGCCGCCACCGGAGGTCGGGGTTACAAATTTATTACCGTCGCTTAGTGTTAGCAAGATTCATATTTGAAAATTGGTTAAGAAATAATGTTTAATTGAAGCATTGGTACTTTAGGAGCAAGCTGTAAATTTAGGAGCTTTTAAGAGCTAAATTTAGGAGTTACTTTAGGAGCAATCTCTAAATTCCCACACTCACTCTAATATTATCGATCACACACTATTTAGCAAGAAGCAGGAAGTTCTCTTGATGCCCCAGCCAATATTTCCTCAATTTCCAGTCCAAAGATGTGCAGGTTTGGTGGATTGGCCAGGGTAAATTTCCACTTGGGTGTCCAAAGATGTGACGGTTAGGTGGGGTTATGGGGTTGCAGCATTAGGGCGGGGGAGTGTACCTGGGTGGGGTGCTCTTTCGGAGGGTTGGTGCAGACTCAACGTGCCAAATGGCCTCCTTCTGCACTGTAGGGATTCTATGGATCAACATTGTAAACATACAAAAGCAAATTGGCCATTTATCACTTTGTTGGCTGCCCTGCTTGTTTGCTGTTCTCTGAAAGGTTTGGATTTTATCGAGTGCATTTGCTATCCGAGGCCCAAGAAATACTGTATATTTAAGTAGCAAATCTGGGATTGCTAATCAATACAACAGATGGAGACTGGGAAATAAAATTGCTGAGAGCTCAGTGGAGGGAGGATATCACGACTTCATCATTCTCACTGGTGGAAGAAAAATGTCAATATTTGGTTTCAAAGAAAAGTATTAAATCACTTGCATAAGAAATTGGCTGAAAAACAATTCTAATTATAATCATATCTACAGAAGACCTTTAGAAAGAGGACATACCACAATTGTGCTGAGTGACGTTTCTCTTCTCGGAGCACGGAAATACTATCATTGCGTGAGCCCGTCATCGAAACCACTTCCCTGGAAGGGAAAATGGCACGGACAGTGATTGGCGTTTATATACACTCAGGTTCTATCTTCGCCCCCCCCCCCCCCCCCACCATTGTAACAATTGGGCATGAGAAAGGACATTCACCTCATGAGCCCTTTCTACCATGGATTATGTAAAACCCAATTTATCAGTCATTCTACCTAATGCATTTCATCTGCGTAGAAAAGTGTCTATCAGTATCTACCTGTTCCATCCCAGTGAAAATTGGGCAACAGTCCAGAATATCTCTTGGGCCTGAATTGGCGGGTTTTGAGACGGAGGGGGAAGGCAAAATTACACGGGTGAGATTCCCTCTGGGAAGCAATTTTACGGTGGGGCGGACAGGACCGCAAGATGTAAAACCTGCCCTTGCTCCAGTTAAGGCCCTTAATGTCCACTCGATGGTCACTTACGAACACACTCTGTTGGCCTCGCTCTACATCACAAACCAGCTGTCCAGCCAACTGAGCTAAACCGCCTCTCCACCCCACCCCAACACCTACACAGGGCACACCCTGGCCTGATCGCCACCATGCTTTTCAGGGTAATTTATATTTACCCTGGCAGTGCCAACTGGGCAGTGCCAGGCCAGCACCCAGATGGCACTGCCAGGTTGCCTGGGTGGCACTGCCAGGTTGCCTGAGTGGCACCAGCAGTGCTGGGGTACCACCCTGCCCAAATGGCATGCACCTGGGGGCTCTGATCCCCTGGAAGACCCTCACGAATGCCATTCCGTCTGGTCCCCGTATGTGGAGATGAGTACAGAACAGTGCTCGCCCGAGGTCTCCGAGGTGAAGGGGATTGATCTCAATGCCTCGGTTACCTTGGGAAACTGCATATTAGTGAGAGCTGTCTCGCTGTAATATGCAGATTTGCCTAAAAGTGATCCCACCCACAATGGGCGGGATTTACATCGCAACATCTCCCGAGATCATGTTAGATCTCGCGAGGCGCTGCGAGCCGGGTAGATCTAGGGAGTGGGGTCTCCCGGCTTCTATCGGCCTCGCTGCGCCGCGGCGAGCTGCTTTTCGGGCGTAGCATGGCTGTTCAATCGCACCCGTAATAATCCATTGATCCTTCCAGAGTGAAAGCAGTTTTACTTGTCTGACAGGCTCCAGAGCTACTTTATTATTTTCTTCTCTTGACAAGTAATTTTCATGAGCGTTCCTCAGCATGGATTGATCTGATCCCAAGTGTTTTGTGTGGCTGCTGGCAATCTGACAGTCAACAACTTTGCACACAGCATGAGTTCTATTTGAAACATAATCATTATAGATTCGTTAAAATGGCTGCATAAGTGTAGTACGGCTAAGTTTTCCATGTTGGGCATCGCTGCTAAACTGACGTGGCAGTGAACTGAGAGTTGTAATTGCAGCATAGAGCTCCACTAACCAGTAAATCGACACTCCCTGTAGAATATAATTGATATTTACTCATCCTACTGATGAGCCCTGGGGCCTGTACCGCCCTGCTATTGTGCTACTCCAGTTTTTCCTAAGCTCACTAGAAACAAAAGGGAAAATCAAGGTCACTTAACCATTCAGGAACTACAAAGAATTATACAAAATATTGTATTTTACTTTTTATATGTCAGTGGACTAAAGCCAATAAATGTGCTTGACATACGATTTTAATATTGCAGTTCGAAAGATCCTGGGTTACAATCTTTTTCCATCTTGGGGAGTTGGACCAGTTCCAGGAGAGATTGAATGGTGCTTTAATGCCATTCACAAAGTGCTAACTAAACCTTATGCAGATTCATTTGTATTTAAAATTGAATATTAGAAAATGACACTTGTTTCCTGAGTGTGTTGCCTGTGTCCAAAGGATCATAAGACACAGGAGCTGAATTAGGCCATTCGGCCCATCAAGTCTGCTCCGCCATTAAATCTTTCTTTTAAATAAATTTAGAGTACCCAATTCATTTTTTCCAATTAAGGGGCAATTTAGTGTGGCCAATCCACCTACCCTGCACATCTTTGGGTTGTGGGAGCGAAACCCACGCAGACACGGGGAGAAAATGCAAACTCCACACAGACAGTGACCCAGAGCCGGGATCGAACCTGGGACCTCGGCACCATGAGGCTGCAGGGCTAACCCACTGCGCCACCATGCTGGCCCCCGCCATTCAATCATGGCTGATATTTTTCTCATCCCCATTTTTCTGCCTTTTCCCCATAACCCCTGACCCCCTTATTAATCAAGAATCTATCTATCTCTGTCTTAAAGACACTCAGTGATTTGGCCTCCACAACCTTCTGCGGCAAAGAGTTCCACAGATTCACCACCCTCTGGCTGAAGAAATTCCTCCTCATCTCAGTTTTAAAGGATCAACCTTTCAGGAGGCTGTGCCCTCGGGTTCTAGTTTTTCCTACTCGTAGAAATATCCTCCCCACGTCCATTCTATCCAGGCCTCTCAATATCCTGTAAGATTCAATAAAATGCCCCCTCATCTATCTAAAGTCCAATGAGTACAGACCCAGAGTCTTCAACCTCTCCTCATATGACAAACTCTTCAATCCAGGGATCATTCTTGTGAACCTCCTCTGGACCCTTTCCAAGGCCAGCACATCCTTCCTTAGATACGGGGCCCAAAACTGCTCACAATACACCAAATGGGGTCTGACCAGAGCCTTATCCTGATGCCGATTTTCTGGCGGTTCTTCATGGGAGGGTCTGGGAGGTTATTCACGAACGCTCCGCCTTCTCAACCTTGCCCCTCGCCTGAGGTGTGGTGACCCTCTGGTTAAATCACCATCAGTTAGCTCTCCCCCTCAAAGAGGAAAGCAGCATAAGGTCATCTGGGACTATGGCGACTTTACCTTGACTTGATGACAACTTTCTGGCCACCAGTGTGTCACAGGGGCACAATGGTTGGCACTTTGCCTCATATTGCCAGGGATCTGGATTCAATTCTGGCCTTGGGGCGATCCTTTTAAACTGAGATGAGGAGGAATTTCTTCAGCCAGAGGATGGTGAATCTGTGGAACTCTTTGCCACAGAAGGCTGTGGAATTTGCACTTTCTCCCCGTGTCTGCGTGGATTCCTCCGGGTGCCCCGGTTTCCTCCCACAGTCCAAAGATGTGCAGATTAGGTGGATTGGTAGTGATCAATTGTCCCTTAGTGACCTAAGATGTGTGGGTTAGGTTAAGGGGTTATTGGGATAAGGCAGGGTTGTGGGCTTGGATGGAATGCAGACTTGATGGGCCAAATGGCCGCCTTCTACATGTAGTGATTCTAACATAAATATTGTACTATCGGTTTTAATTTCTGTAATGATGCACCTCCACAGCCTTCATTAGAAACACAAAGGGGCAGCACGGTGGCGCAGTGATTAGCCCTGCTGCCTCACGGCGCCAAGGTCCCAGGTTCGATCCCGGCTCTGGGTCACTGTGGAGTTTGCACATTCTCCCCGTGTTTGCGTGGGTTTCGCCCCCACAACCCAAAGATCTGCAAGCTAGGTGGATTGACCATGCTAAATTGCCCCTCAATTGGAAAAAATGAATTGGGTACTCTAAATTTAAAAAAAAAGAAACACAAAGGATTGATTAATAAGAAGACCTGGACAGCGGTCCAGCAGCCATATGGCTGCACCTAGTCCCCGACATGTCTCCTGCCTAAGAGTGATTACCTACTCTGCGTCCCAATTGGTCCCCCAAGCCAGGTGACCCTTACTCTGCTGTGTTGCCCTTAAAAGGACAATCACCATAAATCACCTCAATTTCCCAAAGAGAAAGTGCATTTCTCTTAAGTGACTGCGACAGTGGCCAGGCGCTGCCGGTAAACCCGACCAGTATGTGCACAATAGTGTCTTTCAATTCTATCTTGCTCTGGTATTTTATGGTTTGGGATATTTGGAAAGTGTAATAGTCTCACTTTGTGACCCTAGCCAATAGCAAGTGAATGCAAAATAGTGAGACTTATCGTCTCGAGCAGAGGATCTATTCTACCTTTCCAGAACCATGTGAAGACCCTGGTGACTAGTAAACAGGCTGGAGATTTGAACTCCTCCAAACTCCCTGCTGTCAGTATCCTAACTTGCAGCAAACCTTGTTTTCCTGTTACTTGTCTGCTCATAGACCGGGAGCCAACGTTGGTCAATTAGCATCTGGATTTTAAAAATTCTCGTTATCAGATCCCTTTGTGGCTTCACTGTACCCCCTCCCCTCCCCTTATCTCACTAACCTACTCGAGTCCTACAACTCTCTGAGTCTCTGCACTCCTTTGATCCTGGTCTCTTGGGCATCTCTGATTTTCATCACTCCACCATTTGCTGGTCATGCTTCCAGCTGCCAAGGCGCTAAGCTCTGGAATTCCCTGCTCTGTTTATCTCTATATTAAGCTCACATGAGTCACTGAAGAATCAAGCTTGGCTCTCTTTATCTCTGTGAATATGGGAAATACACTGCGGGATTCACATTGGCAGGATTCTCTACTTTGCCGACAGCGCACCCTGGGTTTCCCGACATAGAACATAGAACATAGAGTGCAGAAGGAGGCATGGGGGTGGCCACAATGGGAAACCCCATTGACTGGTTGTGGTAACGGAGAATCCCGCTGCCGGCGTGAGTGCACCGTGCCAGGAAACAGGGCTGGCGGGACGGAGAATCCCGCCCAAGGTGTTATATAATCTAAGTTGCAAGCTCCCTTGATCTTAGAAAGCTCACCTTATTTTCTTCTGCTCTGGCTGAAATCATCAACCAATGACAGTCACCTGTTCCTACAGCTGACCATAATTTGCAACCCTCACTGTGTCAATATTTTATTTCCATCCCGTTTGGCAGGTCTCATCATGTCATACACAATTCTCAGGTTAAAACAAATTGGTGACTTATCAATTCTGTTAATAATATTGGGAAGACTGAGGCCATTGTTTTTAGTCCCCACCTCAAACTCTGTCCTCTGGCTATTTGACTTCATCCCTCTCTCTGGCAATGCTTGTATGATTTATGATTTCCTTATGTGCTTTGGTATTTACATTTTGTTTTATAATGCTCTAATGAAGAGCTTTGAGACATTTTATTTTGTTAAAGGTGCTAACTACATACAGGCCATTCTTTATGCACAAGTGACCCTCCACCGTTCCTTCTAGATTTGTGCGTAGGGAATTGAGCCTGTCCTCCCAACACTTTTCTGCTCATTCTTATTACTTCAATGCATGCTCTTGACTTTCTCTTCACTTTTACAAATCGCTGCGTTCTTTAAAGCTGCTGATCAGTCCCGGCTGGATTTTGGTCAGAGGAATCCTCTGCACGTGAGACTGCAAATTTCCCTTCAAGTAACCTGACGATTTGAAGGTGATGCCCAAAGCACTGTGTGCCATCATGAGGAAAGAACTGGGTCTTATCCCCAAGAGAAAAACTGAATGCAAAAGACCTATACTTGGACTGTCTGTCATTGGAGTAGGATGATTGACAGCAACACAAGGTTATACTTTGTGAGGTTGCATTCCTGGCTCGGGTTGTGAGTACAGTTGAGATTTATGGTGATTGATTAATGGCTGAGAAACTGGCAGTGCCGTGAGTCAGATACACTAACCTTTGGCCTGATTCTTCATTGTATGTTCTTGTCAAGCAAGGCACTTACCGGGAGTGTAGGTTTGTAACATTTACCCACAATGTCTTTGGCAACTTCAATTTTATCAATCGTGGAAAGAGTCTTTTTGTGCAATGAACTATTGGCTCACGCAGCAGTTTAAAATTGTTTGATAATGTGAAAGGGCTGCTGATATTATCTTCAATTTTCTAAATGTAGATCCCCATCTCTCTTTTGTTTGTAGTGTTTGAAGAATACTATCAAATAACGAACAAGGATATTGAAGACACCATTAAAGATGAAATGTCTGGTACATTCCAAATGGGAATGCTAGCCCTGGGTAAGAATTACATCATGTTTTCACACGAGGTCTACAATTGTGGAATGTATAACTTCCAAATAAAATTGTGGATTGCAAGTCTTTTGTCTTTGAAGGAAGGTTAGGTGTCTGACATCCAGAACTGGAATTTCTTTAAATTCACGGGACGTGGGCGATGCTGGCTGGTCCAGCATTTATTGCCCATCCCTAATTGCCCACTAGGCCATCTCCGAGTCACCCACTGTGGATCTGGAGTCACGTGTAGGCCAGACCAGGTAAGGACGGCAGATTTCCTTCACTGAAGAGCATTTAGTGAACCAGGTGGGATTTTACGACAACAATTTCATGGTCATCATTCGACTTTTAATTCCAGATTTGTATTGAATTGAAATTTCACCATCTGCCATGGTGGGTCTCTGGACTACTAGTCCAGTTGCAATACCATTACGCCACCACCTACCCATATGGATGAGCAGAAATTTCCAACAGCTGAATATTGGAAAGAGTGGACCCATTGGGGGGAATTTACCAGGCAAAGGGAGGCAGTTTTGGGTGCATGTGAGGAGTTAAGTCGCTAAAGGTTTATGTTGGGTCGGGATCCCAACATCATTCTGCTTCCTGGTTTTACTCTGGTGGGTGTGAAGGGAACTCTGGTGCGGCTGTCAGGTAAGGCATTTCAATATACAAATTGGTTATTGAGTTCAATTTTAACCAAGGATTCTGGCTTTAACAGCCAAAGAACCTATTTCTTGAGTTGTCATGACCCACCAAGGTTAATTAGGCAAGTGTGCGGGGGTGGGGCGGAATGGAAACGGTGGGCAGTGCTTCTTCATTGAAACTGACAGGCTAGGAAGACTTTAACCAGTGAAACTGAAGAGCACCACCCATGGCTGAGTGACAGTACTCAACGAATGATTGCCAACTTCTGGGAAAGTTACTTCACCCGTCTTGCACTTCCTTCACCTTCAGGCGCACTTCCCTGCTTCCAGCCTTTATCATGACATCGGAGCAGCTATGGCAGCTTTACCTTGCACCACCTGAAGAGCAAAGGGAGCATCAATTCCACCAATACCAGCAGGAAGACCATCAGCACTGGCCCCCTTCACCTCAGTCACATGATCCCCCACAGGGCAGAAAGGTGTGCGTGAGAAGCAGAACCTGAGGATGCTCAGATATTCATCGCAGGTTGTTGTTGACATCGGCCTACTGGAACAAGACCTCCGTCTCAGTGGGCTAGGCGGGCATGCATTGCCAGTGGCTCTCAAGGTTCCTGTCACTGGAGATCCACCCTCCTATGTCTCTGACTTCACCTGCAAGGGGAGAAAGCAGAGGTTATGAGTAATTGCTTGTGTGTATACAGTAGAGAAGGGCAACATTTGTGAAGGTTACCAGTGACACATGGATGCAAGAGGGAATAGAAGGAGTCTGAGTGTTGGTTCCTCAGATGGGAATGTAATGAGGAATGATTGAAGATGCGAGGTGTTCTGAGGAATGCTATGCAAGACAATGCTGGGAAAGCAGTGTCCGGAATCCCTCCGATCCTGCAACAGAACCTCCAGGTAAGAGTGAGACTCTCCGGTAACAGCGTTCCCAGGTAGTCTCTCTATTCCTGTAATTCCTGAAATGCCTTACCTGCATCCTTAAAAGTCCATGTCCAGCTGAGCCATTCACATCCGTTTCCACATTCTCTGGATGTTGACTAGGCTAACGTTTGTTCCCTCGAGAAGGTGGTGGTGAGCTGCCTTCGTGAACCGCTTCAGTCCATGTGGTGTAGAGAAATCCACTGTGCTGTTAGGAAGGGAGGTCCAGGATTTTTAACCCAGCGACCGTGAAGGAACAGCGACATAGTTCCAAGTCAGGACGGTGTGTCACTTTGAGGGAAATGCAAGTGGTGGTGTTCCTGTGCATCTACTCATCTGACCAAGGCCATGGGTTTTGAAGGTGCTGTCAAAGAGGCCTTGTTGAGTTGATGCAGTGCATCTTGTAGATGGTACACACGGCTGCCACTGTGTGTTGGTGGTGAAGAGAGTGAATGTTTTAGGTGATGAAAGGGGCCAATAATCATAGTGTACCCATTCCGGAGTCCCTCTGACATGATCACAACAAAACTTTTAAATGTGTCTTTAAAATGAAATCCCTGATCTTTCTCCTTACCCAGTCCCTTATAAAGTATACAAAAGTTATATTTGTACAGATTTTGTGACCAATTCAACAAGCTTTTGCATGAAAGGCGCATTCTATCCATTGTCTTGTCCTTTTTCAATCGTAGTGTTCCTCGTTTGTTTACACTATGTTTTTGTCTTTTGTTTACTGTAGTGCAATATGCAAAGAACCCAGCTAGCTTTTTTGCAACAAAGCTTTATGAAGCTATGTCGGTAAGCATCAAAGAAGGTTTTTGCTTTAATTAACTTGCCTCCATTATGCACAATTGTAACAATATTGGTGTTTGTGGTGATATACATCATTGTAAATACACAAGGGGTTAATGTAAATACACTACGACTAAGTAAACACTAGAGGGAGCACCAGAGACGTCATGACATGCAGACATACAGCTAATGAACACATAGAATAGGACACGACCAATGGGCAGTCAAGCCACCCAGAGGTGACACTACCACAAGGGGGCATTACACAACCCATATATAAGGACAGGGGCACACATGCTCTGACTCTTTCCACAAGCGACACTTAGAGAGTAGGACAGGGGCAGATCAGAAACATCACACCCACTACGTGGCTTACAGCAGACTGGTTAGTTGGACTGAGTTACTCTCGCAAGATTAGCAGGAGAGGCAAACTCAGAGAACTGTGCTAATGGTTCAATAAATCACATTGAACTTACGTCAAAGTCTGGAGTATCTTTTGGTCAAAGCTGCATCGAGTTGCAGCCTGTGTTATCCCAGAGTCCATAACAACAGTGTTTAGTCCCCACAATTTCAGAGCAACTGACACTATTTTAGCTGATTGTGTTAACGTTTTCTCTCTCTCTCTCTCTCTCTCTTCAGATGTTGTTCCTTTCAGTCTGCGATCATCACCCCTCTCCTCAAAAAAACCAAATCCTTGACCAAACTGTTCTTGTAAATTACTGTCTGAACTCCAACCTCCCATTTCCTCTTCTTGAATGTGTTGTCCCCTCCCCTGGTCTGTTTCGACCTTTCCTGGAACTCCCATGTTTGAATCTCTTTGATCAGATTTCCACCCCTGCCTCAGGAACAGCTCTTGCAAAAGTCACTAATGACACCCTGTGTGACTGTGACAAAAGTAAACATTCCCTCATCATTTCTTGAGCTGTCAGCAGCCTTTGACATGCTTCATCACACCGTCCCCCTCCAAAGCCTCTCCACTGTCCACGTTGGACTGCCCTTATCTATACACTCATAACCAGAGAATCACTTGGAATGGCTACTCTTCCTGTTCCCACACCGTTAACTCTGGTGTCCCCAAGAATCCATCCTTGCCCTCCTCCTATTTCTCATCTACATGCTGTCCCTCAGTGACATTGCCTGAAAGCAGCGTTAGTTTCCACATGTGACTAAATTGAAACTTACAAATTCAAAACAGTCCATTCAGCAGTTCAAATAAGATCTGCCTAATTGTTAGTGCCATGGTAATTCATATAATCCAGAGATCGGTGTCTATGGAAATGCTCACCATGTCTCCTCTGACGGCCTGTTGTATGAGCTAATGTAATAAGATTTGAGTAGTTTTATCGAGCCAGTAAAGCAAGCATTACTACTTTACAATCAGTCACTCCACCTACGATCTGTCACTCCACCTACTCAGAGAACAATAGAGACTTTCTTTTGGTCTAGATCAGTGGAGTGCAATGAGACCAAACATAGCAACAATTTATGATGTAGTTAAACACCGGTTAAATAAATATGAGGAACATTGGTCTGCCGTTGTGCAATTTGCTCGTCCAGTCTATAAACGCAATAAACGTATTTCATTTATTCAGTGGGTGGATGTTCATTTATTGCCCAGCCCATCCCTAATTGCCCTTGAACTGAGTGGTTTGCTCGTCCATTTTCGAGGGCATTTAAGAGTCAACCACATTGACGTAGGACAGACTGGGTAAGGATGGCAGACTTCCTTCCCTGAAGGACATGAGTGAACCGGATGGGTTTTCACAACAATGGTTTTTGTGGTCATCATTAGACTTTTAATTCCAGATTTTTATTAAATTAAAATTTTAATTCAAACCCCACATCTGGATTACTAGTTCAGTGACAATACCACTACGCTACTGACTATAATTCAGAAGTCTGAATAAACCCTTTGTTCCATTTCAGCGATTTTAGAAATGAACACCCAACAACATATAGAACATTTTAAATTTTGTAAAGTATCCTAAGCTGCTTCAGACGAACATAAGCAGACAAGATCTGGCGCTGATCCATATCATTTGATTTTAGAGTGAATGTCAAAAACTAGGTAGGTTTTAAGCCAGGTAAGGTAAGGTTTTAAGTATTTAAAATAATTAGTGAAAGAAGCAAAAGTGATGTGAGGAGAAACTTTTTAACGCAGCAAATGGTTAGGGCCTGGAATGCACTGCCTGCGAGCGTGGTGGAGGCTGAAGCATTCAAAAGGGAGTTAGACTGTTATCTGAACAGGAAGAATTATGGGGAGAAGGCAGGGGGGAGTGCCAGTAAGTGAGTTGCTCATTCGAAGAGCTGTGGTCTCCTACTGCACCATAATGATTGGGTGATTCTGTCAAAGGAGAGATAGGCAGAGAGCTTCAGGGATGGAATTTCAGAGCTAGGGTCTAGACAACCCCAGGTGGAATAAGGAAATTGGGGATGAATAAGAGGCCAGGGTTGGAAGAACACAGAGTTCTCGGAGAGTTGTAAGGCTATTCACATTATAGAATACGTAGGGATGAAACCATGGTGGGATTTAAACACGAATATGAGAATTATTTGAGGTGTTGTTGGTCTGGGAAACAATATAGGTCAGCGTAGGTGACGGGCTGCATGGGACTGGTGTGAGTTGTTATGTGGGCAGCAGAGTTTCAAATGAACTGAAGTTCATGGAGGAAGGCAAGCACTGTAATAGCTGAGTATGGAGCTGAACGAAGCATGAATCAGGGTTTCAGCAGCAGCTGGGTAATGTTATGAAGGTGGAAGTAGGTGGGCTTGATGATGGGATAGTAATGGGCACAGAAGTCCAGCTTGGAGTGAAATGGGATTCTAAAGTTGTAAACAGTCTAGTTCTTGGACAGGAAAATGGATAGAATCAGTTACGGAGATTCAAAGAATCAGAACCCCTGCAGTGCAGAAGAAAGCCATTTGACTCATCGAGTCTGCACCTAACCTGCACATCTTAGGACACGAAGGGCAATTTTATCATGGTCAATCCACCTAACCTGCACATCTTTCGACTGTGGGAGGAAACCGGAGCACCCGGAGGAAACCCACGCAGACACGGGGAGAACGTGCAGACTCCACACAGACAGTGACCCAAGGCCAAAATCGAACCCGGGTCCCTGGTGCTGTGATGCAGCAGTGCTAACCACTGTGCCGTCCTTAGTTTGTGGCTGAAGATGATGACTTTGATCTTCCCAGTATTTAATTGGAATAATTAACGGCCTTTAGGGCACCCATTCCTTAAACTGCAAAAGTCTAAGAGCAAATTGTCAGATTGTTTATTTTTATAGCTCTGCGGGGATCCATTAAGACAAGGTAGCAGCTGTTTTTCTAACCACAATTTCTTTGAATCTGCCTCTTCGGTCTCGAATGCTTCGTAGAAAGTGAAGGGGCAGCCCCCATAGCTGTTCTTTCCTCGAGAACAAAGAGGCAGACTCATAAAAACAAAATGTGGTTAGAGAATCACTGGCTACCCTGACCAAATGGACTTCAGCAGAGCTATAAAAATAAACAATCTGGTTCATCGCTTTGACATTCCAGCGAGCTGTCAATCACGATGCTTTTAGGGGGCAATCGAGTGTGAATTTCAATGTAAACAATCCAGTTCAAAGCATTCGGCCTCCTCGCCATACACACTGCCATCAATACTTCAAAAGGCAATGACATTAACTGTGTGAAAATCACTTCAAAGTTTTCCACCACTTTAAAGGCTAACTTTCACCTTTATCTCACAAACCTTTAAACTTGACATACTGACAGAGTCTTTTAAAAAGGGTTTGGGTTACAGGTGGGATCACTTTCACTCTATTATGAGAGAACTTTATTTCTTCCATGCTGACTTACTGTTTAAAGGGATGCATATTTGCACATCATTAGGGATGTGTATTTGTGAATTAATGAGTAACTGTCTAAATTACTGTCTAGATGAGCACATTTTCAATTTATGATGGGAAAACCTTAAGTCTTACATACTGAGTGAATGTTTAATGGGTGTTAAAGGCTGCAAAAAGGAAGAGGAGCATTAGCAGTCCCATCCCAGGGAAGATCCCCAACTCTAATGAGTTATTTTCATTGTCCCGCTGGGTTGGGGTGGGAAGCCGGGATGGGTTGTCTGGAAACTCGCTACAGCCGCATTGGGGAAGCAGAGCGTTGCAGCAGGTCTGGCACCTGGCGCCAATCCCGTTTTTTGGGGCGATCCGCCATTTTCCGCCCGATTGGGAATCCCGATACCAGGATCGGACAATGGAGAATCCACCTCAATACCTTTTAGACTTTGCTATGATCTTTTTTCATTTGCAAATTCCTTTTTATTGAAAATGTTAAACTTTTTAAAAGATGCAGGGCAAAACAAAGTTAGATATTCACATTTTATGCATTTATTTATATTCCAATGAACTTGGAGCACACTCCTGTGTTGACTCTGCTATTTTTACTTGTTGACACTGTGTGATTGTGACCATGCCACCCGGTCATTTGCATTTAGCTGCCACATGTTGTTTTCAGAAGTTATTGGGAACGGTATGATGCAGTAGGTTAGCATTATCATCCCGCTAGATTGGCTGGGACTTCCAGGACATGGGTTTAAATTCAGCCCAGACAGATGGATAAATGTTATCCTGCTATGTGTGAAATGAGTTTGGACAGTCTCAGCCGTGCATTTGGGCATGTAGCTACTCCTTAATGTGATACAGTGACAGCAGATCAGTCAAAGAGAGTCAGAGAGTTGGTCTGGGAATGGGAAAGTGACAAGGGGTATGTCATTGCATGCGGTTCTGAGATTGAGACTCGTGAACATGCTTTGAGGCAGCACAGGTGAGATTTGCTCTGTGCCATAACGGATGAGCTACTGTCTGGACATTAACAAGGGAAGATTTAGTTTGCAGAAATTGCGGAGTTTTGGATGGGAAACCCAGAAGTCCGCTTGAGTGACAACTTAACTTCCACTTGGGCAGGCCTCCCCCTCCAAAACTGCTGGAGGGGTTTTCATTCGCGAGGGGGTTTCAAGCGCAGTGGGCTAAACAGCTGGCTTGTAATGCAGAACAAGGCCAGCAATGCGGGTTCAATTCCCGTACCGGCCTCACCGAACAGGCGCCGGAATGTGGCGACGAGGAGCTTTTCACAGTAACTTAATTTGAAGCCTACTTGTGACAATAAGCGATTTTCATTTCATTTAATTTCATTCATTCCAGGTAGCACACAGTCCTGACCTCAAGGCCTATACAGAAGCTGGTTTAGCTCAGTGGGCTAGACAGCTGGTTTGTAATGCAGAACAAGGCCAGCAGCGCGGGTTCAATTCCTGTACCAGCTTACCCGAACAGGCGCCGGAATGTGGCAACTAGGGGCTTTTCACAGTAACTTCATACTTGTGACAACAAAAGATTATTATTATTATTTGTGGGGGTTGGTGATTTGAGGCAGTGGGGGAGTGTGAAAGGCGTAAGGGGCGGGGTGAAACACTCCTTTTCTTTTTGGCCCCTAAGCAGTGCTGTAAAAGCTCCCATCGCTCCCCTCCGCTGCTGAGTTTCCTGTGGCCTGGGAAACCTGACAGGCTGCAGGTAAATAGCAGAAATTGGTTCAATAAGAGGCTGCCAGTCTCGTTAGATAATTAATTAGCCCCCCTGAGAGCAAGTTGGCTATCCACCCTTCATTACACAAAAATGTGGGTGGGTTGGGGCCAGCTTTGAGAAATGACCGCCTCTGAGCCAACCCCAAGCCTTAGGTTTTAGATAATTAAAATCCAGCCTATGAAAGGTAAGCTATTTCACAGCACCGGCATCTATATCCAGAAGCACAAAAATATCTGTTTAACTGTACATGTGTGTGTATTTCATTCTGATCATTCAGTGTACTCAAAACCATGGGATTTAACTTCTGTTTCTGTCAGGGTGCTGGTACAGATGACAGAAGCCTCACTCGAATCATAATCACTCGGTGTGAAGTCGATATGATTGACATCAAAACTGAGTTTCTAAGACTCTATGGGAAGTCACTGTATTCGTTCATTGAGGTATGTCCCTTATCGTCACGCACTTAAAACCTACCAAACATTCTTGCATGTTTCGTTTTGTTTGTTCATGAGGCTTGGACGTCGCTGGCTAGGTTAGCGTTTATTGTCCATCCTTTAATGCCCTTGAAGGTAGTGGTGAGCTGCCTTCTTGAACCGCTTCAGTCCATGTGGTGTAGCAGTGAAAGTTGATGGTGTTGGACGGGTGCTATTCAAATGGGTGGCTTTGTCCTGGGTGGTGTCAAGCTGCTTGTGGTGCGTTGGAGCTACATTCATCCAGGCAAGTCAAGAGTATTCCATTACACTCCACTGGCTTGTGCTTTGTCGATGGTGGTCAGGCTTTGGAGAGTCAGGAGGTGAGCTACTCTCCACGAATTTCCAAGCCTCTGACTTTCTCTTGTAGCCACAGTATTTATATGGCTGTTCCAGTTTAGTTTCTGGTCAATGGTGACCCCCCAGGATGTTGATAGTTTATAATTCAGTGATGGTAATGTCATTGAATGTCAAAGGAGATGGTTAGATTCTCTCTTGGGAGATGGTCATTGCTTATGTGGCATGAATGCTATTTGTCACTTATCAGCCCACGCCTGAACATCTTGCTGCCTATGGACATGGACTGCTTCAAGGCATGATTCTCCGGCCACGTTTTCCCGGTAACCGGAGAGTCCCGCCCGAGGTCAATGGAGTTCTCCATTGTCCACCTCTCGCCCTTGGCGTTCTTGCGCTGAGCGAGGCGGGAGAATCCAGCTCTCAGTCTCTGAGGGATCGCGTATGGTGCTGAACATTGCAACCATTCCGGTGTCTGACACTATGATGTAGGGAAGGTCATTGACGAACTAGCTGTAAATGGTTGGGCCTAGGACACTAACCTGAGAAACTCCGTAGTGATTCTGACTTTCTCTTGTACCCACAGTACTTATATGACTGGTCCAGTTCAGTTTCTGGTCAATGGTAACCCCCAGGATGTTGTTAGTTTGTAATTCAGTGATGGTAATGTCACTGAATGGCTTGCTAGGCCATTTCAAAGAGAAGGTGGGAGTTAACCATGTTGGTGAGTGTCTGCAGTCGCGTGTAGGCCAGATCAGGTAAGGACAGAAGATTTCCTTCCCGAACGGATATCAGTGAATCAAATAGGTGTTTTGACAATCAATGTTAGTTTTGTGGTCATGACGAGCTTTTAATTCCAGACTCATTAAAAAATATATATTATTTTATTTTCGACCAGCTGTCATGCTGGGATTTCAACTTCTCTCTGGAACATTAGCCTGGGTCTCTGGAGAACTAGTCCAGTGACATTACCACTACACTATCACCTCCCACTGACAATATCGTGCGACCAAGATCATTAACTGAGCTTGTAAAGATTTTGGACTTTCTCCCTTTTTGGGACAACCTGGGTCCATAAAGTGTGGGCTGGATTCTTCTACCCCCCCCGGCGCAAGAGCGCCAGGGGCCAGACGCGGACAATGGAAAAGTCCAGTGACCTCGGGCGGGATTCTCTGGTCGCCCTATAGGTAAGCAGCTATAGAAAACTCCAGTCTCCACTCATACTGCTGTATCCAGTTGCTCTTCACTGCTCTGTACTTCACAGATTGAAGATCGGTACCTAACTGCTTGGAAGGAAGCCTGAGAATGGATATAAATGTGGGCTGCACCGCACAATGTTACCATTCACAACTGTTTTTTGCAAACAAGGAGAAAATTATAAGATTATTCATGTTGTCCACAGAACACTCCAGACCTTACAGTGTTCACTGACTCTGCAAAGCCTCAAGTCTTCTGACGTTCCCCATTTCTAGGGTTTCCTGGCTATGGCTGAGAATGAACAGTAGTTTACTTTTCGTGAGACAACTTAATTTTTTCTAACCATGAAATGTGCCTCGACGGGAAATCGTTTCCTGCTGCATTGTGCACCTCTTCGAGCAGTTTGAGTGTTCAAACTGGAAATTGGACAAAACGTATGAGTCTGTACAGAATTTAGGATGCAAAAATTAATGCTCAGGAAACTGTGGATGGGATTTTCCAGTGTTTCGCGGTGGCGGGAGGCAGCGCGCCGTTCGCTGGCGGCAGGATTCTCTGCTCCCGTCACTGTCAATGGAATTTCCCATGGAACCCTCCCCCCCCCCCCACATCGCTGGGAAACCCGTGAGCTGGGGTGCGCTGCCGGCAAGACCAGAGAATCTCGCCGCTCGGGAATAGTCAGAGAATTCCGGCCCTTATCTCACTGCATTTTAGAGAAAGCAATGACTCTAACTTCTGGCATTTTGTGCCGAGTGTCGCAAGTAGTCAAAAGGAAACCGAGAAAGATTCAGCAGAGCCAATAACATGCCCAGTACCAGACCTGTACCTGGACTCTAATAGGCTACCAATGCTCCATAAACAAATGTCAACTTATTTGCATAATTGTATGGTGCTCCGAGAGAGTCTGCAAAGAGCCACTGGATGCCAGTTGTGCGCTGAACAATTGATAAAAAAGCCAAGTTGTGGGGGGTGGTTGGAGTTGTGAGTGGGATGTAGGGTTGCGTGTATTATTTTTAATTCAACTTGGTCAGGCAGCCTGCAGAGTCCATTTGGGACTGGCAGATCACTACTGGTGCACTGTTCACATAACAGGATAACTGCCTCATTTACTTTAAAGTTGGGGCCTAATAATCCTGGTGTCGAGCCGGTGTACAGTTACCCTTTGTACTCATCATGCATATTGGGACATGTCGGGTGCCAGGAGCACACCGAGGACTCCAGCCAATTGTTTCATTCTACTATTTGCCCAGTCGCCTGTTCCAACAGCTCTGGCATTTGATCCCTTGATTCCTCACTTGCAATTTGGGCGGCAGCTGTCGCTGTTCTCCATTCTGCCAAACCCCTCCCATTCCCATTCAGTTTTTTAATCGTTCATGGTCAAGCAGCTCAATGTGGAGACGTGGGATAATGAATCTTCATCCTAGCAAAATACCGCTGCTGCCTAATGTTTCGACTGGTAGAAAACGGGTTTAACGTTGTGTCTGTTAGATTTTCTAGGCCTTGCAGCCTCCCTTTGATAAGGAAAGGACAGAAAACAATTGGTAAAAAAAAATTTCTTTATTTGTGACACAGTTGGATAACTATGCAGTTAGTCAATAGTTACCAGTATGTTGTCTCTTAGTTTCAATAATTAAGGGGCGCGATCTTTCACCGCGTTGCACCCGGCGCCGATCCTGTTATGTCGGGTACATAGCGGGAGAGGCCAAAAACGGGATTCGTGCCAGTTGCGATTCACCCAAACCGCTGTGCCCATGCGATCTGGATCATGCCCTCACTGGGTGTGATCCAGATCAGTTTATTTAAATGAAACATTAGGCTCATATAAATATGCGCAGGCCCTTTGAGCTCTTCTCCCAGCTCCCGGTATTCACCGGCCTCACCGGCGAGGCCTCACGCACAAATTAGTACTCTTCTCCAGAAACGGAAACCAGACATATGGCCACTCCAGGAGGTTCGGAGACCACTGGATCACCCAGGTGGTCGGGAAGTAGAACCCAGGCAGTGCCAACCTGATACCCTGGCAGTGCCAGCCTGGTGCTGCCTGGACACCAGGTCGGCACTGCCAGGTTTCCAGGTTGGCGCTGCCAGGGTTCCAGGTTGGCGCTGCCAGGGTTCCAGGTTGGCGCTGCCAGGGTTCCAGGTTTGCGCTGCCAGGGTGCCACTGGGTGGGGCGTGAGGGGGACCACGCCCATGAAAGGGGAGGTGTACGAAGTGGGGGGGAGGATGGAGAGGGGGCCTGAAAGAGGGAGGCCCTCAATGTCCTTTTAGCGAGGTATGCTCACAAGGTGGGGGCCGGGTCACCCTCATGCTTGGATGGCGGGGGGGGTCAGGTGGATTCTTAGTGATGGGAAGATTGACCCTCTGGCGTTGAAGGTTGGGGTTATTGACCATGTCTTTTGGGGTCGTGATGTCCTAACTTTGCATTATGGGTACCCTTCAAAAATGGCACCCTGATCTCTGAGGAGCTGGTGTGAGATTTCCACTCCAGAATAAAACTGGGATTTTTCAGGGAGAAAACTCCCCAAGCTCCAAAAATATGACTTGAGTGTGGGTGACCTGGCTCCGCCCAAACACTCAGCGGAAATCACCCCGTGAAAACCGCTCCAAATGACACAGTCATTTTTTGGAAGAATTGCGCTCGAGGTGTGTAATATGCTGCAGGTGACAACGTGACAAGTGCGATGAAATGGCTAACTGGATTGACTGATATTAATATGACCTTTATTATTTTCTCCAGGGTGATGTAGGAGGAGATTATCGGAAAACTTTGCTGCGCCTCTGTGGGATGGATGAAGATGAATGAAGCACATTTACCAAAAAGGCCATGACTTTGAGACTTCAAATGTGAAATGTATATCTACACAGTCTTGTTTACCACCATTTACTTGTATTCTGTACATTTGAGGTATTAGAGGTTTCTAACTTAAACAGCCCAGACATGAACTTGGATCCTGAAATCCCTAACTTGTTTGCTAACAAATGCCATGTTTAAACCAGTGTTTCCACAAACTCCAGATAAACAGTACATTTTTGTTCTTTACGAACAGCCATTTTGGTAACAATTGGCTAAACAAAAGTCTACATTATACAAAAGATTAGTGTTCGCAACCTCTTTGGCAGCAGTTAAATTATATTTAATATGCCGAGCATTGAAAACTGTAAGCAATGGAACCCTTTTATTTCTAAATTGGCATCTCATGTTTGCTTGAACTCTCAACCCTTTTTTGTGCACAGCATGATGGTATTAAATGTTTGGTTAAGGGTTTTGCATCTCCTGTATTATTTAATGTTATCGATTCTGTGATTTGAAGATCTTGGCCTATGTTTTAAAAATAAAATTTGTGACAACTTCCAGCTGATTTTCCTGTGTCTCTTTGTCTTTTTTGAATACCCTTTTGGGTAATTCACCTTTTCACTGAGTCATTTTCTTTCCTGCATAACTTTAGCCAATTATAGGCTCTGATGTGAAGTCCATTCATCAATATACTTGGAGCTAATGCTACCTTGCCCTCTCATCCTCATTTTCCTCAATGGTGATGCGACCTGGGTGGTCATCCAGACTAACAGAGCTATGTAGAAGAGCCTGCCGGGTACTGTAGATGCCAATAGGTGTATTGATACTTCAATCTGCTCAGCTGACGTTTTAACTCCATCTCTTCCTAAGGCACAGGTTTAAGTGTATGGTTGGGGCTAGAATTCATTCTAATATGTGAGCATTGCTACTGAGATTAGCTTTTAATTCCAGATTTTATTGAATTCAAATTCCATCATTGCCACGGTGGGATTTGAACCCACAGCATATGCCGGTTTTAAGGATTGTTAGTACGCTGATATTACCACTACACCACCACCTATTCCCTCCAGAGGATCTGGGTTGGAATTCAATAGAAAATATATAAAAAGTCTTTAACGGGACCATTGTCGATTGTCGTACAAACCCATCTGGTTCCCTAATGTCCTTTAGGAAAGGAAATCTTTTCACAGTAACTTCATTTGAAGACTACTTGTGACAATAAGCAATTTCATTTCATTTCAAATCTGCTGTCCTGACCTGGTCTGGCCTACATGTGACTCCAGACCCACAGCAATGTGATTATTCTTAAATGCCCACAGGGAGAGCAATAAATGCTGGCCTAGCCAGCGATGCTCATATCTCATGAATGAATTTAAAAAAAGATTTTGCTTCACAGCAAATAATTTTGTATAAATAATGCTCTCTGTCTTATAGCTCCCCAAGACTACTTACAACATATAGAAGGTTAAAATCATAGAATCATAAAATCCCATCATTGCTGAAGGAGGCCATTCGGCCCATCAAGTCTGCATCTGCCCTTGGAAAGAGCACCCTACTTAAACCCACGCCTCCACCCTGTCTCAGGAACCCAAATTTACCATGTTTTCCTCAGTAATACAAACCAACTACAGCTATGTTTTCACATTCTGGAATACAATCTTTTATTTTTGAAATGCATGAAAGATTCCAAATGTGGGATTTGAAGATAAGAAGGATTTAGAGACACAATGGCAATAGAGTAATTTGGTTCTGCCAAAAAGTGAAGTGTTCTCTTTATTTTGTGTGTTGCTGTAATCTGAACTTTTTCCCAAAGTACGGTGTGTCCGATTGGTTCTTCAACATTTAAGTTGATAGTTTACATTTCAATTTGCTTCTTCCTGTCCTCCTTCTCTGAGGAGAGACGGGTGATTCAGACCGTCTCAAATTACTGATGTGCATAATTAGCTGAGTAAATAGAATGTGATTCACAATAAAATGAATGGAGGGGGTCCTGTCTCTGCAAATCAGTCTAAAAATGAATGAAATGTGTCACTTCTGTGGCTGCGGATGTCAAGTTACACATTTCCTCACCCAAGTCGGAGAGTGACTCAAGACCAGACTGCCTGTTTCGAGAAAAATCTCTGGGTGTAGCTTTTTGTAACAAGTCTGTGAAAGGGAAAAGCAAAGCTTTCGAAAAAAAAAAATGGCACCACTCCAGATGTTACGATTTGGATTAATTCCACGATTCCTTTTGTGGAGTTCTTGATTCCAGCTGTGTCGTTAGCATGCTGTGAAATCGGACCTTTCTCTTTCCTTCCCTCCCCCACTATAAGGGATGGGGGAGGTGATTGTGGAATAATCAAAACATTAACTTGGACTGCTTTTTCAATCATTCACGGGATGAAAGCATCACTGACAAGCCCAGCATTTATTGTGACGAAGGTGGTGAGCCATCTTCTTGAACCAGTACAGCCCACGCAGTGTAGGATACCAGTAACATCCCAGAAATAGCTGTAAATCTGAACATTCCAAGCGAAGGAAGGCCTCAAGAAAATTCCAGTCACCAAGGATGGAGCAGCGAACAAATTGCTGGAACTGCATGCAGGCTGACAAGTCCCAGGTCCTGCTGAACTTCATCCTAGACTGGTCAGGTAGTTGATGCATTGGTTTTAATTTTCCAAAATTGCCTAGATTCAGGGAGGGTTCCATTAGATTGGAAAATAACAAATGTTATTTCTTTATTCCAAAAATGGGGGAAACAGAAAGCAGGAAGCGACAGGCCAGTTAGTTTAACATCTGTTATGGGGAAAATGTTAGAAGCCATTGTCAAAGATGATGTGGAGATGCCGGCGTTGGACTGGGGTGAGCACAGTAAGAAGTCTTACAACACCAGGTTAAAGTCCAACAGGTTTGTTTCGATGTCACTAGCTTTCGGAGCGCTGCTCCTTCCTCAGGTGAATGAAGAGGTATGTTCCAGAAACATATATATAGACAGATTCAAAGATGCCAGACAATGCTTGGAATGCGAGCATTGGCAGGTGATTAAATCTTTACAGATCCAGAGATGGGGTAACCCCAGGTTAAAGAGGTGTGAATTGTATCAAGCAAGGACGGTTGGTAGGATTTCGCAGGCCAGATGGTGGGGGATGAATGTAATGCGACATGAATCCCAGGTCCCGGTTGAGGCCGCACTCGTGTGCGGAACTTGGCTATAAGCTTCTGCTCGGCGATTCTGCGTTGTCGCGCGTCCTGAAGGCCGCCTTGGAGAACGCTTACCCAGAGATCAGAGGCTGAATGCCCTTGACTGCTGAAGTGTTCCCCGACTGGAAGGGAACATTCCTGCCTGGTGATTGTCGCGCGATGTCCGTTCATTCGTTGTCGCAGCGTCTGCATGGTCTCGCCAACGTACCACGCTTCGGGACGTCCTTTCCTGCAGCGTATGAGGTAGACAACGTTGGGCGAGTCGCACGAGTATGTACCGCGTACCTGGTGGGTGGTGTTCTCGCGTGTAATAGTGGTATCCATGTCGATGATCTGGCACATCTTGCAGAGATTGCCATGGCAGGGTTGTGTGGTGTCATGGTCACTGTTCTGAAGGCTGGGTAGTTTGCTGCGAACAATGGGGTTTGTTTGAGGTTGCGCGGTTGTTTGAAGGCAAGTAGTGGGGGTGTGGGGATGACCTTGGCAAGATGTTCATCTTCATCGATGACGTGTTGAAGGCTGTGAAGAAGATGTTGTAGTTTCTCTGCTCCGGGAAAGTACTGGACGACGAAGGGTATTCTGTCGGTTGTGTCCCATGTTTGTCTTCTGAGGAGGTCGGTGCGGTTTTTTGCTGTGGCGCGTTGGAACTGTCGATCGATGAGACGAGCGCCATATCCCGTTCGTACGAGGGAATCTTTCGACGTCTGTAGATGTCTGTTACGCTCCTCCTCGTCTGAGCAGATCTTGTGTATACGGAGAGCTTGTCCATAGGGGATGGCTTCTTTAATGTTAATGTCAAAGATGTTTTAGCAGAGCACTTAGATCAATTCAAGATAATCAGGCAGAGACAATATGGTTTTGTGAGAGGGAAATCATGTTTGACCAATTTATTGGAGTTCCTTGAAGAAGTCATATGTACTGTGGCTAAAGAGGAACCGGTGGATGTACTGTACATAGATTTCCAGAAGGCATTTGCAAAGGTGCCACATCAAAGGTTATTGCGTAAAATAAAAGCTCATGGTGTTGGGGGTAACGTATTCGCATGGATAGAATATTGACTGGCTAACAGGAAGCAGAGTTGGCATAAACGGGCCATTTTCTGGTTGGCAGGATGTAACGAGTGGTGTGCCACAGGGATCCGTACTGGGGCCTCAGCCTTTTACAATTTATATCAATTACCTGGGTGAAGGGATCGAAGGTATGGTTGCTAAATTTGCTTCTGATACAAAGATAGGTAGGAAAGTAAGTTGTGAAGAGGACGTGAAGAGGACAGAAAGAGACAGATTGGTCAAGTGAGTGGATAAAGACCTGACACATTGAGTATAATATGGGAAAGTGTGAAGTTGTCCGTTTTGGCAGGAAGAATAAAAAATAAGCATATTATCTAAATGGTGAGAGTTGCAGGGCTGTGAGGTTGAGAGGGATCTGGGTGTCAATGTGCATGAATTGCAAAAGGTTATCATGTAGGAACAACAAATAATTAGGAAAGCTAATAGAATGTTCTCATTTATTGCGAGGGGAATTGAATATGAGTTTATGCACACAGGATACTGGTGAGAATACTGGGCGGGATTCTCCGCATCCCGACGCCGAAATCGCGCACGGAATCGGGACCGGCGCCGTTTTCCCGATTCTGCAGTCCCCAAAAAGCGGCGTACTCGGAGAGTACGCAGCGCCGCCCAGCACCTACCTGGGGCCATTGACGGAGGCCCGCTCTGCCATTCTCCACCCCACGACCGGCCGAAGTCCCGACGGCGTGGACCTAACATGGTCCAGCTGCTCGGGATGCGCGCATGGCGGCTGCGGACTCGGTCCGCGACCGCCCTGGTCGGTGGCGGGCCGACCAGAGGGCAGGGTAGCCTTATACGCGGCCGGGAGATGTTTCTGCGGGCATTGAGGGTCGGGTGCGCGGCCGAGCTGGGGGGGGGGGGGGGGGTGCGGGGGTTTACTTTCAGGGTCCAGCTCTGAGGTCCGAGTCCGCCATGGAGCACGGCGCGGCCGCTGGAGACCGCCGCCGTGCGCATGCATGGCCTCCGACCCGGAAGTGTGGGGGCCCGTATCTGCAGCAAAAGCTTGCCCCCTGCAGGGCTAGGAATATGTGGGCTTTTCACGCCAGTTTTTCTGGCCTGAAACTGCACAGTTCTGATGCCGGCGCGGGGACATAGTCCCAAAAATGGAAAATCCAGCCCACTGTGTATTGTGCTGACCTTGTTTAAGTAAGGATGTAAATTCATTGGAAGCAGTTCAGAGCAGGTTGGGACAGACTAGGTTTGGACTTCATAAAAATTACATATCAGGCAATTTGGTTGAAAGATGTGAGATCATGAGGGATCTGGACATGATGGACGAGGAAAGGGCGTTTGTTCTTGGGAGAGAATCTGGAACTAGAGGACACTGTTTAAAAATAAGGGGTCACTCACTTAAGACAGACATGGGCAGAGGTTTTCTTCCCACAGTTCTGGGTCTTCGTAACTCTCTTCCTCAAAAGGTGGTTGGAGCAGAGTCTTGATTATTTTTAACAGGGTTTATTTGAAGTCACAACCTTTCGGAGCGCGGCTCCTTCCATCAGGCGAAGTGGCGGCAGGTTCACAAACGCAGCATGTGTGGGCAGAGGCACAATCGCAAGGTAATTACAGATTGGAATGTGAAGAATTATCTTGCGGGGTGGGGGAATGCTCACAATGCCTGCTGGAAGCCAATCCGGCTATTTCCCTTAACATGACTCCCAATTGGCCACCTCAGAGCTTGCTGGCCAATGACGGACAGCGGTTGGGCTTCCGAAGCTGTGGGTCCAGTCACAGGTCCAGTGGCGTTAGATTCTCAGCAGAGCCAGTTTCTTAGTTCTGTGTATTGTTTGTACCCAAGTGGATCATGACAATGGGGGCCTTTCCTCTCCCACTCCAAGTTTCTCTCCAGCCCTGAGGAGATATCATTAACCCTGGCACCAGGTGGGTAACGCAGCCTTCGGGACTCAGGCTGTCAGCCGTATAGAACAGTTTATATCTGGTACCGGTAAAGTCGCCATAGTCCCAGATGACCTTGGGCTGCTTTCCCATTTGAGGGGGACAGCTGACTGGTGGTGATTTAACCTGAGGGTCACCACACGTCAGGCGAGGGGCAAGGCTGAGAAGGCGGGGCCTTCATGAATAACCTCAACCGGTACGGGAATTGAACCCACGCTGCTGGTCTTGTTCTGCATCATGAACCAGCTGTCTAGCCACCTGAGCTAAACCGACCCCGGAGTTTATATCTACCTAACTGTTCTGTCTCCTAAAACTATGTTACATTTTGCTACCCCCCTCGACACACACTTGAATGGTCCCTTTACCACAATGCTGTGGTCAGATTGCTCAACTTCCCTGGGTGTGACTGCCTCCTGGAACAAAATGTCCAGGTAACTTTCTCCCTCCAGATGTATCACAGTGTCCCAAACTCAGACTCCAGCTCGGCAGCTCGGAGCCGAAGCTCCTCGACTGAGGATAAGCTCGCCTGTGGATCACAATGGCGTCCATCAGCGCCCACTTGCTACAGCTGCAACACATCATGTCCCCTGCCAGCTTGCTTCTGTTTTAATTGAACTAATTAAGTTTCAAGTTTAGAATATCGCTCGATGGTTAGCGTTGCGTATTCATCGTGCTTTTAGTGTTTTCTCACAAGCAGCCTTGCAGCTGAATAGGGGTACTTTAAGAGAATGATGGCTTGGCGTCATCGGCTGTTTACGCGGGCGAAAGGGCAGACTAACATCGCAGCCTGTGATGTTAACGTCTTCGAAATAAAGCTCGACGTTTTGGTTGCACATCCAAGGCCTGCAGTCTCAATCTTGAATCCACCACAGGGCAGCATTGTAGCACAAGTCGATAGCACTGTGGCTTCACAGCGCCAGGGTCCCAGGTTCCATTCCCCGCTGGGTCACTGTTTGTGCAGAGTCTGCACATTCTCCCCGTGTCTGCGTGGGTTTCCTCCGGGTGCTCTGGTTTCCTCCCACAGTCCAAAGACGTGCAGGTTAGGTGGATTGGCCGTGATAAATTGTCCTTTGTGACCCCAAAAAAAGGTTAGGAGGGGTTATTGGGATAGGGTGGAACTGAGGGCTTAAGTGGGTCGGTGCAGAGTCGATGGGCCGAATGGCCTCCTTCTGCACTGTCTGTTCCATGTTCTAATTATTAATGGTTATTTTTTGTTACTTTAGAGTACCAAATTCTTTTTTTTCCAATTAAGGGGCAATTCCACGTGGCCAATCCACCTACTCTGCACATCTTTGGGTTGTGGGGGTGAGACCCATGCAGACACTGGGAGAATGTGCAAACTCCACACAGACACTGAACCGGGGCTGGGATCGAACCCGGGGTGCTTGGCGGCGTGAGGTAGCAGTGCTAACCGCTGTGCCACCCTGCCGCCCTTACCAATGATTATATTGCAGATATAAATAGTTTATTACTTATACAGAGGACGTCTTGTGGCGTCTTCACAAAAGGGAGTGACCCAAGAGAGGGAGATAGCCAGACCCGAATACCGAAGGCCAGAGCCATTAATTAGGGATGCGGGTAGGTGATTGGTCAGTTTTTAATTTATTACCCCTCTAAATGGGGCAGTAGGTTCAATTGGTACTGGGGAGAGACTGTGGGCGGGATTCTCTGATCCTGGAGATAGGTATTGACGCCGTCGTAAACGCCGGAGCGTTTTACGCCAGCGTCAACAGGCCCCCAGGAGCAGCGATCCTGCGCTGCACAAGGGACCAGCACGGCACTGGAGAGCCTCACGCTGCTCCAGCTGCTAATCCGGGCACCGTGGGTCCGCGCAGGCGTGCTATGGCCGGCGCGTGTTCGTGCCCCCCGACGCAACATGGCGGAGAGCTACAGAGGACCGGCGCGGAGGAACATAGGCCCCCACCAGGATAAGCCCACCCGCCGGTCGGTAGGCCCCGAACGCGGGCTAGGCCACCGTGGAGGCCACTCACGGGGTCGGATCCCCCCTTCCCCCCACCAGGCCGCCCCCCCGCAATGGGAATGCCGAGGTTCCCCCGGGTAGGACCACACGAGAACGGCGCTGGCGGGACTTGGCCTAACTTGGCGGGCACTCAGCCCACCGCAGAGGGAGAATTGCCGGGGGGCCGCATTGAGCGACTGATGGCGCGCTGGCGCCAAGTCTCTGGTCACTGGGGAATCGGAGGACTGGCGTCGGAGCGGCGTCGCGTCAATCGCGCCGCCCCCGCCGATTCACTGACCCGGTACGGGGTCGGAGTATCCCGCCCTGTATTAGTCATTTTTAAAAAAGTTTGAGTACCCAAGTCTTGTTTCCCAATAGGGCCAATTAGCGTGGCCAATCCACCTACCTTGCATATCTTTGGGTTGTGGGGGTGAGACGCAAGCAGACATGGGGAGAATGCAGAGCCATGCCCACAGAAATCAAACTAAACTGCCCTGCAGACTTGCTCAAATTTGATTTTAAACTGAACAATCAAATCCCGCGGAACTGCTGGCGTTTTGTTTTTAAAGAATTCAATGAAGCTCCAGCAAACATTTGGGATTTTTTCATATTGTGGAATTCTCGAATGAATGAGTTTTATCCGCAACCTTCGTATCTAGAACATGCAAATATTATTAGCTAAGTTAAATAATTCCTTTGGCTAATAAGAAATGGGAAATGAGTCACACCTGCAATTAGCTGTGAACTATTTAACACTATGCAAGAAGTTGGCAAAGCTTACCAGCTACTACTGGAAGAAAGATATTACATTTATGCTATTTGTCTGCATGCTTTTTAAAATAAATTTAGAGTGCCCAATTATTTTTTTTCCAATTAAGGGACAATTTAGCGTGGCCACTTCACCTACCCTGCACATCTTTGGGTTGTGGGGGTGAAACCCACGCAGACACAGGGAGAATGCGCAAACTCCACACGGACAGTGACCCAGGGCCGGGATTGAACCCGGGTCCTCGGCGACGTGAGGCAGCAGTGCTAACCACTGCGGCACGGTGCTGGCCGTTGCCTGCCTGTTGATTGAATGCTCGGTTGATTAGTTCGGCGGTGAAAGAGGAAAAATGCTAGTTTTGAGGAGTCCTGAATGCTAACACCAGACCCACAAGGGGAAAGTGTCTCAAACCCAGCGTGAAATTTCAAGCTTTGGCAAGCATTGGTGTAACAACTACCGGTTACATTCATGTGGCGCCTTTAACGTAAGAAACTGTCCCGAGGTGCTTCACAGAGCAAAACCCGACTCATGAGGAAATATTAGAGGGAATAACTCAATGCTTAGCCAAAGAACTCAGTTCTAAGGAGCATCTTACAAGAGGAAAGATTTAAGGAAGGCCAGCTGTAATAATCTCGCCAATGTCAGTCTTCTGACACCATGGGCGGGATTCTGCGGAAATCGTCGGGGCGGGAAAAAACGCCGCAAACCCTGGCGGGAACCACTCCAGCGTCGAGCCGCCCCAAAGGTGCGGAATCCTCCGCACCTTCGGGGGCTAGGATGGCGCCGGGGTGGTTTGCGATGCGCCGGCCGGCGTGAAGGGGCTTGGTGCCACGCCAACCGGCGGCGAAGGTCCTCTGCCGGCCGGCGCGAGTTGGCGCATGCGCGGGTGCGCCAGCGTCTGCTGGCATCATCCCCGCGCATGCGTGGGGGGGTTCATCTCCGCGTCGGCCATCGCGGATCGGTACAAGCCCCCCTGAGGACCCCGGAGGCCGCCCACGGAGCTGGGTCCCGCCGGTAAGGGCCAACCTTGATTTACGCCGGCGGGACCCTCTTTAAAGGGGCGGGACTTTGGCCCATCGCGGCCTGGAGAATTCGGGCAGCCCTGGAGCCCATTGCCTCGCGCCAGTCCCCGCCATTCTCCGGGGCGGGCAGCACGATTCACGCCGGGGCAATTTTTGGGCGGCCCGAGAATTCAGAGGACGGCGGGGGCGGGATTCACGCCGACCCCCGGCAATTCTTCGACCTGATGGGGGGTCGGAGAATCCCGCCCCATACCTTTTTATTTGAGGCATGGAGTATCTATCTCGCTTGGAAACCCGATTAACCGTTAGCTTAGAAGAGGCGGACCAAGTTGTCCAAGTGCCGCGGTGGGATTAGAACCCATGTCCCCAGAACATTAGCCTGGGCCTCTGGGTTACCAATGCAGTGACACCACCATTGTCTCCCCCCATTAAAATTGGGGATATTCAAGAGCTCAGTGAGAAGTGTAGATATCTCAAAGAGCGGTGGAGCTGGAGGAGATTACAGAGATAAGGAAGGAATTTGAAAATAATAAGCGAGATCTCCACCCCCACCCCGGTTTTCCAGTGGTGGATACCTTTTGCCATTATTCATGGCTTGTCCGTCCCGCCATAAACATGTTGCCTTTGGCAGGACTGGAAAATCCCCCCAGTGGGAACGGCTGGGAAATCCCATTGAACGATGAAAATTAAAAATTCGAGATGTGGCTAAACTGAGAGGCAACGTGTGTCGGAGACAACAGAGCTAAAATGCAGGCAGCAGAATTCTCAACATCCTAAGTTTTGCGGAGAGCAGGGTGTCGGAGGGTGGCCAGGAGCACATTCGTCAAATCAAAAGCTGACAAACGCATGGGTGAGGGTTTCAGCCGCAGATGGGCTGAGGCGGGGTGGAGTCGGGTGACGTTACCGAGGTCAAAATGGTGAGGTACGCAGCTCATCACAGGCTCGCGTACGACACCAAATTGAGAACCATCTGGCTGAGTCTCAGACAGTTGTCGGGAGAGGGTTGGAGTAACGGCTAAGGAATACACTTTGTAGCAGAGACTGAAGAAAATCAGTCTTCCTAATACATTGCTGTCTCACAGCCTTAAAAGTTTATTTAAAAAACCTAGTAGTCAGTTGGAAAAGACGAGTAAATTTCAAATTCTAAAATTTTCATCCTTGTTTTCAAACCCTTCCTTGCTCCCCAAATCCTCCATGTCCCGACCTATCTTTCTAAGCTCCGAGATCTCTGTTCTCCTGTGACATTATGTGAAATGTTCAGAATGCAAAGGGTTAATGTCATATCATCATTAACCACTAGATGGAAGTAGATGCAGAACTATATAAAACACTGACTCACAGGCTTCTGGGAGAAGGCTGGAGAGGAGCAGTGAGAGAGTGTAGAGTACAGTTATAAAGTGTAAAGACTAGTGTAAATTGTGTGTAGATTGTAGATTGCTAGATTATTGTTTACTGTAGAAGCAATTCCCGTACCAGCCTCACTGAACAGGCGCTGGAATGTGGCGACTAGGAGCTTTTCACAGTAACTTCATTTGAAGCCAACTTGTGACAATAAGTGATTTTCATTTCATTTCATTTCAAGTGGTCGAGCTTTAATAAGTAGTGTAAATAAAAGTTAGCTTCGTTAATGAACTTAGCTTCTGTGGTCGGTGTGAGCACTACAACATCCATCCTGACAACAGAATCACAAAGAACACCACACTCCTGCATGTCTAAACATTTTTGCATCCCTGCTTTATATTACTCCATCATCGGTGGCCATGTCTTCAGATGCCGAGGCTCCACACTCCAAAATTCACTTCTTAAACCTCGCTGTCTCTCTACCTCTACTCCAGATAGTATCAAGGAACAATGGAGTGCATTGGATACAGCAAAGGATCTGTGACCTGCCAATGCTCCGCTTTAGTGCTCCACACATGGCAAGGTGTTTCAGTATGGCTACAATATTGACATCTGTGGAAAATTACTCAGATTTTGTCAGACATAGACATAGGCCGGGATTCTCCTTTCCGGGGACTAAGTCCCCACGCTGGCGGGAAAACCGGCGTCAATGGGCCCCCAAGGTGAAGAATTCTCCACTTACCTTCACTGTCTTGGGGCTAGGTGGACGCCGGAGGGGTTGGCGCCACGCCAGCCGGCGGCGAAGAGGCTGCGCGAGTTTGTGCGTGCGCGGAACCGCCGGCGTGTTTTGGCGCATGCGCGGGGGGGTCTCTTCTCCGCGCCAGCCCCTGTAGGGCACTGCCGTGGCCGGCGCGGAGAAGAGACCCCCCCCCGCGCATGCGCCAAAACACGCCGGCGGTTCCGCGCACGCACAAACTCGCGCAGCCTCTTCTCCGTGCCGGCCACGGCAGTGCCCTACAGGGGCTGGCGCGGAAGGAAGGAGTGCCCCCATGGTACAGCCCCGCCCGCAGATCGGTGGGCCCCGATCGCTGGACAGGCCACCGTGCGGGCCCCCCCCCCCCGGGGTCGGATCCCCCCACGCCACCCCGAGGACCGCACCAGCCGACTTACCTGCCAGGTCCCGCCGGTACGTGAGCTGAGTGATTCACGCCGGCGGGACTGCCCAAAAGCGGACGGCCGCTCGGCCCTTCGGGGCCCGGAGAATTGCCGGCGGGAGCCTCTGCCAGCGGCCCCTGACCGCGTGACGTGAACCCCACCCCCGCCCGAAAAACGGCACCGGAGAATACGGCAGCCGGCAGCGGGGCGGGATTCGCGCCGCCCCCCCGGGGATTCTCTGTCCCGGTGGGGGTTTGGAGAATCCCGCTGACTGAATTTACAGTGCAGAAGGAGGCCATTCGGCCCATCGAGCTTGCACTGGCCCTTGGAAAGAGCATCCCAGCTGAGCCCACACCTCCGCCCCATACCCGTAACCCAGCAACCCCACCAACCTTTGGACATTAAGGGCAATTTAGCATGGCCAATCCACCTAACCTGCACGTCTTTGGGCTGTGGGAGGAAACCGGAGCACCCGGAGGAAACACACGCACACACGGGGAGGACGTGCAGACTCCGCACAGACAGCGACCCAGCGGGGAATCGAACCTGAGACCCTGGAGCTGTGAAGCGATAGTGCTAACCACTGTGCTACCGTGCCACCCGGTTATGTTCTGTCCATAAAAAGGACAAATCCAACCCAGCCAGTTATTGCCCCGTCAATTTGCTCTTGAGCATCATCTAAGTCATGGCAGATGTCATTGGCACCATTCTCTGCTGTTTCATCAATGACCTTCCTCCCACCATAAGGTCAGAAGTAGTTCCCACTGCGTTCAGTTCTATTCACAACCATTCAGGTAGGAAAAACCACCTGCGCCTCTATACAGCAACATCTGGAAAACATTCAGGCTTGGGCTGATAAGGGCTGGTAACATTTGAATTACGAACAAACATTTCCGATGAGTAAGAATCTAATCATCTGCCCTTGATATTCAGCAGTATTCCCATTGCTGAATTCCCCACCCTCGACATCCGGGGGGGGGGGTTATCAGTAACCAAAAACCCAACTGCACAAACCACATAAACACTGTGGCTACAGGTGAGAGATTGGGAATTCTGCACTGATTATTTCACCTCCAAGGCCTGGCTGCAAGCACAAGTCAGGAGTGTGATGGAATCCTCCCCCCTTGTCTGGATGAGGGTGCAACACTCAAGAAGCTCAACACCACCCAGGACAAAGCAGCCCACTTGATTGCTCCCCCTTCCACCACCTTCAACATTCATTCCCTCCACCCCATGCACGGCCTGACTTGGAAATGTATCGGACATTCCTTCACTGTCGCTGAGTCAGAATCCTGGAATTCCCTCCCTGACAGCACAGTGGGTGTACCCGCGCCACAGAGATTGCAGCAGTTCAAGAAGGAGGCTCACATCCACCTTCTCAAGGGCAATTAGTGTTGGGCAACAAATGCTGGTTTCATCAGTGACTCCCACATTCAATGAATGAATTTTTAAAAAAAAATCACTATGTCAAATTTTCCTCCACAATGATCCTTGGGACTTTTTAAACCGCTCTAAAGAATTGTGTCAGGTCCCTGTTAAAGAATACAGTGCCACCAATTTTAATACTGTGGCTAACCCTGCCATTGTTTCATTCAGTTTTGATGAGATTTTGTGGGGCCTTTACTAATGTAACTAGGGCAAACAGGCTTTCTTTGCTGATCTTTTGCCGAGGTTAAAGAGGGGCCGTAGCGCTCTGATTAAAGAGACGGTTAGTTTCTCTGCATTGTGGCACAGAATCAAACATTACGTCAGCCTTCTGTGAAAAGCAAAACACGGACTGCACCCTCCCTTCAACTGCAGTGGACTGGTTCAATGGCGCGTGGATCCCCTAGATAACACTCCATCTCTGTGGGTCATTGTGCCCAAACAGAGGCGATGGCCTTTATTCAGTCACCATTTCATAACACGGGATTAGTGCATAGAACATACAGTGCAGAAGGAGGACTCTGCGCCGACCCACTTAAGCCCTCACTTCCACCCTATCCCCGTAACCCCTCCTAACCTTTTTTGGTCACTAAGGGCAATTGATCATGGCCAATCCACCTAACCTGCACGTCTTTGGACTGTGGGAGGAAACCGGAGCACCCGGAGGAAACTCACGCAGACACTGGGAGAACGTGCAGACTCCGCACAGACAGTGACCCAGCGGGGAATCGAACCTGGGACCCTGGCGCTGTGAGGCTACAGTGCTATCCACTTGTGCTACCGTGCTGCCCCAAGAGTCTATGCTCTTTACTTTGGATTTTCTTTACTTGGTAGATGCAGCTCCCATTAAATTGCGAAAGACTTCGATCAGTAATGATCGGTAATTAAAAAGGTGGATCAAAAATATTTGACAAATGCACGGGGAGATATAGTCAGTCCGGTGTTGAAATTTGGGAAACAGTGAGTTGGATTCAGAGACACGGGGCGGAATTTTCTGGTCTTTGGGATTATCTATTCCTGCCGAAAGCACCCCCCGCGGTGGGGGGTTTCCCGGCAGCGTTGGGTGGCTTAAAAGGGAAATCCAATTGATAAGCGGCGGGACGATAGAATCCCACCTCTAGCGAATGGTCCCCCCCACTGACAGAACCGCCTCCAACAACCAGGAGACAACATAGTTTCTCATGTCAATAATTTCCATTGCTTACAATATTAGTTTGAGCATCCAAACTATGCTGGAGTTACTGTGGCATTATGGTTGGAGCTGTAATTTTATTTCTTATTCTCCAGGTTTATAATTGGGCAGTTGTACTTTCCAAAGAACCCCAAGCAATTCCTCCCCTCCCCTCCCCAAAGTCAAACTCTTCAGCCACCTGTTCTGTTTGCAGAGTCCCTTTGGCCTGCCTGGTTTCTACAACTCGCAGAACCTGCTTTGAACAAGACCGGCAACATTTATTGACACCTCTCACAGGTTTGTTAGATCTGAGAGGATTCGCTTGTCCCAAAAGACATACACTTCTTCTGCTCTCTTCAGTTAATCGGGTATAGTCTTTTAATTTACCAGACCTTCCTCATTTCTTTTCGGGTTTTTTCATTCTCTGCTTCACCACGCCCCCCCCCCCCCCCCAACTTCCTTTCCTGAAAGCACTGACCCGCCCTGGCAGAGTCCCATGGGTATAAATGGCCTCCATCAAATCAACCAAACAAACAGCCCGCTCTTCCCTTTTCTTTGGTTCATTCATGGGCATCGCTGGCTTTGCCCAGCATTTGCTGCCCATCCCTAATTGCCCTCCAGCAGCTGATGGTGGTGGGCTACCTTCTTGAACCGCTGCCGTCCCCGAAGTGTAGGTACACCCACAGTGCTGTTAGGGAGGGCGCTCCAGGGAGTTATGGGACGGTTGCTAACAGGCCAACAGGTGGATAGGAATTTGGAAGCTGACGTCCTTTCTCTCTCTCGGAGGTAGATTTCCTGTTCCGGCCCGTCACGGGAATCGGCGTGGGCCGGGTGGAAAATTTGACGGACCGTTTAAAGGTCCGTTGACCTCGGATGGGAATTTCTGGTCTCGGGGCAGGCGGGCACGGAAAATCCCACCCTCTATTTCTAACCAGGCAGAACTCGAGTTAACTCATGGGAACACAGATACCTGAGGCCCAGAGGAAGGCCATTCGGCCCATTGTGGCTGTACCAGCTCTTCGTACGTAACCGTTTGGGTTACAGCACCTCAAAGGCAAGTATTTGTGAAATGTGATCAGGGTTCCCGCTTCTACCTCCTTTTCAATAGTCAGGTGGTGAGCTCCAGACGCCCACCACAAGCCCGGTGAAAAGATCTCACCTCAACATTCCTCCTTGTACCAATGAGATTGAACTCAAATCCTTGGTTATTGATCTCGCTGCCGAGGGATATCATAGTAAGAAGTCTTACGACACCAGGTTAAAGTCCAACAGGTGTATTTGGAATCACTAGCTTTCGGAGCGTAGCTCCTTCATCAAGTCAGTGCACCTAGCTTCACTCACCTGATGAAGGAGCTAGTCTCCGAAAGCTAGTGATTCCAAACAAACCTGTTGGACTTTAACCGGGTGTTGTAAGACTTCTTACTGTGCTCACCCCAGTCCAACACCGGCATCTCCACATCAAAGGATACCATAGATTCATAGAATTTACACTGCAGAAGGCCATTCGGCCCATTGAATCTGCACCGGCTCTTGGAAAGAGCACCCTACTTAAGCCCACACCTCCACCCTATCCCCGTAACCTAATAACCCCACCTAACCTTTTTGGACACTAAGGGGCAATTTAGCACGGCCAATCCACCTAGCCTGCACATCTTTGGACTGTGGGAGGAAACCGGAGCACCCGGAGGAAACCCACGCACACACTGGGAGGACGTGCAGACTCCGCGCACAGACAGTGACCCAAGTCGGGAATCGAACCTGGTGACCCTGGAGCTGTGAAGCAACTGTGTTAACCACTGTGAAACCGCGCTGCCTGTCCACTCTATTCAGGTCCGTGGTTAAAAGTAACATTTCCCTTCTCCTCCTCCCTGCTCTTGGCTCTGCATTGTAAACTAGAAGGCTGCACACTGGGTGGATGTCATTTTAGGCCCTCTGCCAATGAGAGCCACAGCTCGGGAAAACCTTCTGCCTGAGTGACTAGATTTAGTCCAGTGCTGGTTTTGTGCAGACCCACAATAGTTTGGGATTAAGCAGCTCTTCATAGGCCACTTGGCCAACTTCCTGCCATGAGTTATTTATTCAAATAGGTTTCCAGGCTCCCAACCAATCCAGAAACAGCCTTCGAAGGTTTCCCAAGAGAAAAGGCAGGCCCTCTCTCTCTCATTTTCATGATCGGCACAGACTGCATTTTGAAAAAAGAAACCAGTCTCCTTTGAAGCAGGTTTGTTTGGGCTATACAATGATTTAATGTCATATTTGGTCATGGGGGGTTGCAGGGAATATAATATTTAAGTACTTTGCGAAAACTGATAAAGCTAAATTACTTTTATTTTCTTTTAATTGCTTGCAACAGAAAACTCTTGACTGTGAACCATGGCAGCCAAAGGCGTGGTAAGTGAAGTCTGTAATTCATGTGTGTGTGTGTAGCAGAAATACTGGTGATAATTCCGATAGCAGAGCTGCTATGTGCGTTGGCCTTCTCCAGCATTTTGGAATCTGTGCAGAGAATTAGGGAATACTGCACCTAGCTTTCAGGAAAATGTTGTCAATACAAAACTAGTACCAGCATTTAGTCAAGAAGGGCTCATTGGTAATAAAGACTCATAAAGAGTTGATTGACTGACCTTAATGTGTGAGTAAACTTAAATGTTTGTGAGTAAGCTTGAATGTTTGCCAATTCTACAAGATGCTGCCAAGTAATTTATGGAAAACATTTTCAATGTAATTCGCATCCGGTTACTCCTCATGCAGGAGGGGTGTCTATGAAGGGCTGTGCTTATTGAGTGACTGCCCTTTTCTGATGGATATAAATCTCCGAAACTAGTTCAGTGGCGACTTCCCTAAAATGTATGGAGCTTTCTTTTTTGCCCTGAGGAACCCATTAGCTTAGACTCCCCGTCGTTCTTGGGGAATTGAAGCAAACACTTGACTCTCTGGTGGACCACCTGAGTTTCGGGTAGCATGGTGGTTAGCACAATTGCTTCACAGCTCCAGGGTCCCAGGTTCGATTCCAGGCTTGGGTCACTGTCTGTGCGGAGTCTGCACATCCTCCCCGTGTGTGCGTGGGTTTCCTCCGGGTGCTCCGGTTTCCTCCCACAGTCCAAAGATGTGCAGGTTAGGTGGATAAGCCATGCTAAATTGCCCTTAGTGTCCAAAATTGGCCTTATTGTTGGGTGGGGTTACTGGGTTATGGGGATAGGGTGGAGGTGTGGGCTTGGGTAGGGTGCTCTTTCCAAGGGCTGGTGCAGACTCGATGGGCCGAATGGCTGCCTTCTGCACTGTAAATTCTATAACTAGATGAGTTGTCAGTAGGCTGGGGTGACATTTTTGCTTATTTGGGAAAAGTGTGTAAACAACTTTTAAATTGGTTGCAATTGATTGCCAGTGAGCAGTTTGAATTAAATAGTTCTTCACCTAGGAATGAGAAATAAACTTGCATTTATATCATAGATACAACAGTCCGACAAGGACCAACCATAACAGCTACTATCTCTTAATCAGATAACACTTGCTAGTTGACTTGAGCTAGTTGACTTAAACTGCCACTAACTTGAACTTTTTTGAACTGTTACTATATATTTCGGCCTGACAGAACAACTCCATTCTGTGGCCTTCACGGGCAAGGCACAACATTTGTTGCTCTTCCCAGATTGCCATAGTCCCAGATGACCATAGGCTGCTTTCTTGAGGGGGTGCGTTGACTGATATGACTTTAACCTGAGGATCACCACCCCGTGGGCAAGGTTGAGAGGGCGTGGCCCTCAGTTTGGGGATTGATACAGGGCTATGGAAGATAGCAGTAGGGTTAGATTTATTAAAAAAAAAATGGGCAGCACAGTCACCGCTCCAGGGTCCCAGGTTCGATTCCAAATTGGGTCACTGTCTGTGTGGAGTCTGCACGTTCTCCCCATGTCTGCGTGGGTTTCCTCCGGGTGCTCCGGTTTCTTCCCACAGTCCAAAGATGTGGTGGATTGGTCATGCTAAATTGCCCTTGGTGTCCAAAATTGTTGGGTGGTGGTCTGGGGATAGGTTGGCAGTGTGGGCTTCAATGGGGTGTTTGTTCAAGGGGCTGATGCAGACTGGACTGGCCTAAAGCTTCTGCACTGTAAATGCTATGAATAACCTCTGCCGGTACGAGTGTCTTGCCTGACAACTGATGTTCCATAGTCACCTTTTACAGAGACTAGCTTTATAATTCCACTTTAATACTGGGATTTAAATTCCACCAGCTGCCATGGTGGGGTTTGAACTCCATCCCCAGGTCATTAGCCTGGGGCCCTGCTTTACTAATCCAGCGATCAGGCCACTGTCTTTCCCCCCCCCCCCCCCCCCTTTCCTGTACTATTTACCGCTCATCAAATTTCTGTTGCCACTCTTGTTTGTGCAGAGCTGGGAGTATTAAATATCTTTTTGTGGTAGTCCATCAAAATAAAATGCTGGTCACGATCTTGCTGCTATTTATATGATCCAGCAACATGCTAATTGGCTCTGACATTTATCAAGGAAGCAACACATCTCTCCATATATGCAGGACTGAAAGAAAATAACAAGAACTGACATAAAGTTGGGGGTGGGTAAAGGGGAAGAGAATGAGCGAGCCTGAAGAGTAATTATTGGCTATGAAGTAGTTTGGGATGAACTTGTGGGAAATAGTGCAGCTGGGAAAAGCCAGTGTTTGTTGTCCATTCCTTCTTGTGCTGGTGGGGAGCCATTTTCTTGGATGATTGATCCATGATTTATGGTGTAGATATATCCATCCACACGGCCACTTCCAAGCCTGGGTGGTGTGTATTTGGAGGAAACTTGTGGTTTGTTGTGTGTCTGCTACCCCTTTCCTTCTCGTGATGGGAGTGGTTGGATGGGAGCACTGATCCCAAGTGGGTTGCTTTATCTGATTGAGGTTGTCTCCTCGCTGTGTGTATTCCCCACGGTCTGGACTTATGCCTCCTGTGAATGGGGAGTCCTAGCCTCTTGACCCTGTAGCCACTTGTGAACCCACCCCTGTCAAGTATATTGGGCAGGGAATTTTAATCCTCCTGGCCAGGTGATGTGGTATGATCACTGTAGTATGAATGTTGTTTGCCATAATATTAGCCCCAAAGTGATTTTCATTTAGCTGGGTTGCAGTTGGCATTAAATGCTGCAATCATCAGGAACCAATGATGATCTTCCCACGGATGATCTTGTGATAGCCATTATTGGGCAGAAAGAGGCTGTTGTATTTGGTCCTTTTGTACTTCATGAATGAGTTCACCAAACACTGTCCAAACCAGAATCTTAGTCTCATGTGGTAAGGTGCAATTTGATACACGGCACTTCATCATGAAGTCTGCTAACTACTCCTCTGGAACTTACATGTGAATGGTCATGTGTTAGGTGCATGTCTTATTACCCCCTCAATCTTCTGAAGGTGGCCGGATGTGTCTCCCCTTGAGTCACGGGTCACATGACCTTGGTCTAGAGACCTCATGGTGTGTCTGTACAAATGCTGGTTGGAGGTCACACAACTATCCAACTATGATATAGCTCCTAGGCATATCACCACAGGCCATTCAGCCTGTCCAGTTCATACCTGCACTCACAAATCCAGTCCATCCCGTGTTCTTCCCACTCGCTTGCAGTTGACCAAGGGTGCTTGATTGATACCCCCATAATGTTAGACCAACAGAAATGTTCTCATTGATTTAGAAATTCAAGAGGTCATCATGGAGGAGGTGGGGAGGGGAGAGAGTTAACAAAACAATTGTTGACCCAAGCTTGTTCATACTTCTAGGCATACTTGGGATTAATGATGGTACTGATTGAGACAAGTGGCCAGGTAGGTTAGTGACGGATAGGGGGTTTGGTGAAGGCCATGGACCAGAGCTGGCGTTGGTGAGTGAGCAGGGAGACAGCAGCAGAGCTGGAAGTAGATGGTTAAGGAGCTGATGGGGTGTTTTCGATTTGACTGCCACATGCTTCCAAACCAGGGACCGACTTCTGCCATTTCAACCTCCTGGTGTGGTAGTGGAAGTAAGAACGAGTAAGACATTAACTGAAGGCTGGATTGGATGTAGTATTTGAATGGAAGCAAAAAAGATTTACCCTGTCTCCGTGCCAAAATGAGGTTGGCATTGTCCAACACTGTAGTACACTTAATGTTGGCACCTTGTTGCCATAAAGCAGCATGGACTCTGCGATCATAACGGCAGTAAATTGGGTTTAATGATGCAGGAATGCTTTGGCAGACAGTCGAGCCCGGGTCTTGTGATTCAGCAGGCCAGCCTACTCTGAATCACAAGGCAGTGAATCAGGGGGAAGTGCAGCTGCTCTTTCCTGGGTGTGGCAGGGACTACAATGGGGGAGTTTATAATCACAATGCTATCTTGATCCTGCTCCGATTTTGGTACTCCACCTCCATGTGACCGTTGATATGGATGGATTATTATTCCAAGGCAAACTCTGATCTCCTGATCTGTCTGTGTGTGTCTCTCTCTCTCTCTCTCTCTCTCTCTCATCTGCTGAATATTAAAGTCCTTGCTGCAGACCCTCTGCATCAAGTTGCTCACACTCTGCTTGTGTAGGGTGCTTGTGTCAACAGTGTCTCCAGCAGCTTCTGCATTTAACCCCATCCATCGATTGAAAGGGACCCAACAACAGGGTTGTCACTGTTCAGAACCACAGGACTGACACCCGCCCCTCCCACAAGTGCTGTGTAAACTGGGGTGATGGTAAACGGTGAGTGAGCAGCTGGCCACATGGAACTTTTCACTCCTGCTATGATGCATCATCTCTGCAGGGATGATGGGCGAGTAGGTTTACCCTGTATTTTAAAATTCCCCAGTTTTGTTTATAGTTATTGATGCGTTGGGTGTTCTGTATCCGTGGAACACATGCAGGTCACCAACACTTGAAATAGTGCAACACTATTTTATTGAATCACTAATTGTTTAACATACTCTGACTGTGGGTTAACACGACACTAGCTTTAACGAAAGACCCTGCCTTGTCCTAACCAGTCGATGCACTCAGCACATGGTGAATGTCTGTCTGTGCTGCAGGCTGTGAGCTCTGTCCTACTAGGAAGGTGCAGCTCGAATGAGAGGGAACTCTGATGCCCCCTGTCTTTATAGTGCGTGTGCTCTAACTGGTGATTGGCTGCGGTGTTGTGTTGAGTCCCACTGTGTCCATCAGTGTGTGTCTGCACCATGGTATACTGGTGTATATTATGACTGTTATTACATAATCTAACTTTGCCATGAGTGTTGCAAAATGTGGTCTTGCCAACCCTTGATGATTTAAAACTGACGATTGGGGATGGTCACTGGGCACCAAGAAAAAATACTGCCAATCTACACCAAGCACAATCTTCTCCCCACCCATTAAACAGGAGGCGTAGTTTTTTAATGAAGCATTAAAATATTCCAAACCTCTGCACCTAGTTGGACAAGAGCAGCAGACACTGGGGAACCCCACCACCTGGAGGTTCTCCTGCAAATCAATCACCACGCTAACTTGGAAATATATCTGCTGTTCCTTCGCTGTCGCTGGGAACATCCTGGGACTCCTCCCTAACAGCACAGTGGGTGCATCTACACCACTGGACCTGTGTCACTAAACTGCACACTTGACAGACAAATCTTATTCATGCATGCAAATTATCCCACCTGCCTATCTGAACAGGAAATGTTTGCAAGTACACAATACTATGGTAATGAGGCACGGCATGATCAATTGAACAAAGACTAGAGTTGGATACAACTGAGGCTTTATTGCTCGAAGATGTCTGGCCTCCCACAGCAGCTGGCGAAATGGCTGCTGAATGGAGGACATGCATATTTATACTCCGCCGACTGGGCGGAGCCAGCAGGCAGGGACTACCGGCGAACCTGTAGTACAGGTCCTACCGTACATCACCTAATACAGGTGTAACAGTGGTTTACCACAGGTAAACCTTTTTTGTTTTGTTAAACTCTTGGTTCAGCTTTGATCATGGTGTCTAACCCCGTGAAGGCTAGAGAATGACAAATTATGTATTTAAAAACAAAAAAAATTGCACGGGTAGTTTGCAGGAGCTAGTGTTCTTGGGTGAGTGGGACAGGGGAGGGATGAGGTTGGGAGGTAGTTTCATAAAGTGTTCAATATCATGACTCCTGCCATGGGTGGGGGGGGGGGGGGGGTCTTTGCTGGTGGAGAAACCTTTACCCTGGTTAGGATGAGTGCTAACATAGCATTCGAAAGAGTATTGGCAAAGAGAAATTTGGGAGTGAGGATGTGTGGTTGCTCTTCAGATGAGGGAGGTGGTATTGTCACTGGGCTTGTGCCCCCGAGTAATTCTCTGGGGACACTGGTTCACATCCCACCACAGCAGATGGTGACATTTCGATTCATAAGACTATGAAATTTATATTAAAAATAAATAAATCTGGTTCATCTGTTTTTAGGGAAGGAAATTGCTGTCTCCTACCTGCCCTCGCAATGCCCTAGCAAGCAACTGATGCCCACATCCGGGGGGGTGGGAATCCATGGACTGAATGATCTCCTTTGCTGTAACCAAAATGCTTACTTCACCATAATGCACGTTTTTAAGAATTTGGACCCCCAATTGCATACAAATGCTAAATATACTGATTTTAAAAAAAATTTGTGCCATCTCCTTTAACACACCAACCTCTCCGAATGCTGGTGCCTTTTAATAAGTAGTAAGGCCTCCCTCCCTATCTCTGTAAACACTCCCTCTGGGATCTCTGCTCCTCCCAATTCTTGTGCATCCCGGGTTTAACTCTTGCCATTGGTAGTTGTGCCTTCAGCTGCCTGACTAACACTCTGGAATTCTCTCATTAAACCTCCCACTTGTCTATCTTTGCTTGTCCAGATCCTAGGGTTTACAACATTAAAATAACTAAGGGCTATTGCCTGATTGCCGGCCTGCCTTTGCTCTGGGGTCCCATGTAAATGTTTCTTTTGTAAATTGATGAGATTTGGAATTACTGTAATGCAGGAAAAGCTGATTTAAAAACAAACTATGCCTCCTGTTTAATGGGTGGGGAGAAGATTTTGATTGGTGGTTTGGCAGTATTTCTTGGTGTGCAGCGCCCATCCCCAATTGTCCCTTTTTTTTTTTAAAAACCCATCTGAGTTTAAAAACCCTTTGATTCTTCACCCAAGTCATGACTCTGGAGCTTTTACTGAGTGCTAGAGTGGAGCCAGATGCTATTCTCTCTATACGTTAACTATTGGAGTCATTGGGCTGTTCAACACCACTTCTACAGATGTAAAAATGAAATGAAAATCGCTTATTGTCACAAGTCGGCCTCAAATCAAGTTACTGTGAAAAGCCCCTAGTCGCCACATTCCGGTGCCTGTTCGGGGAGGCTGGTACGGGAATTGAACTGTGCTGCTGGCCCGCCTTGGTCTGCTTTCAAAGCCAGTGATTTAGCCCTGTGCTCAACCAGCCCCTTAAGATATAGTGCCATAGAGAATATCCTATAGGGCTGCATCACAGCTTGGTATGGCAACTGCTCAGCCCAAGATTGCAAGAAACTACAGAGTGTGGTGAACTCAGCCCAGCAAGCTTGCCACCCTCACATTGGTTCTGTCTACACCTCCCGCTGTCTCAGGAAGGCAGACAGCATTTGGAGACCACGCACACCCAGACATGGGAACAGCTTCTTCCCCATAGCTACCAGACTCCTCAATGACTCCCCCTCGAACTGATCTGTTCCCTGTAAGAACACTATTCACGACGCCCTATGCTGCTCTTGCTCACGTATTTGCTTTGTTTGGCCCCTTGTTCTGCACTGTAACCAATCATGGTTTGTCGATGTACCATTTGGCAATGTTCTCTGTTGATGATTCTTTTTGTCTACTGTGTGCATTCCCATGGCTGCAGAAAAATACTTCTATCGGTACATGTGACAATAAATAAATCAAAGACAATAAAATATTCGATATCTAGTAATTCTCTTACAAATTTGGTTGAATCTGAGCCTCGTGCACCTGAGGGAAGCAGTAAATCACCGGGTGGTTTGGTGTTGGTCCTGGCTTGTATCCTTGCCTGAAGCATGTGTTGAATTGCAAATGACACATCTGAAATAATCCACTTTACTGTGCCCAGGGAAGGACGAGCGGTACAATCCACGACTTTCCAGATTTTGATGCTGACCAGGATGCGGAGACACTGCACAAGGCGATGAAAGGATTTGGTAAGGGGACCAGAAAAGCTTTGGTTATGTTGTCCGTTTTGCCATGCTTTGTATTTGCTCTCCGAGCTTCCTCCCACTTCACATCACCCTATTGGTATACCGTCTATTATCCCCAACAGCCCCATATAGACATCTATGCCATTTGCCTCAATCGTCCATCCCCACTACTTCCTGGGTGACAGTTTTTCTTCTAAATTGTCCTTGTATTTATGGTCACTAGATTTGGACAACCCCCACAGTGGAAACTCTGTCCAGATCTTCATGGGTCTTTTCAAATTTCAGAATGGCATGAGTTAAAGGGTGGGGCGGGGCCTTGCCCAAGAGTCTTGGTGCTCATACGTGAGCCCACGTAGTGATGGAGAATGTGTTAGTGAGCTGTTTTTTGGGAGATGCTGAAATCTATCTCTTCTGTCCATGTTTGTCCCTACTGGCATGAGAGTCACGGTCAGAAATTGGAAACCAAGCTGATTTCCCTTCAGCCCTCCCAAACTTCCCGAGTCCAAGAGGATTCTGACTATAACTGCAGCTCCTTGTTACCTTGGGATAAATTTGCCCGCGTTTCCTAATTAATCCTGGTTCCAGCTAATGCATTACTCGTAATGCTATTGTATTTTAAATTGGGAAGAGAGGTTTCTTTAACTGATATCTCTCCTCTATTCTCACCTTTGCTCTCCATGTCTGCAATAATGCTGGAAATTGATGTGATTATCTTTTGAGCTTCTGTTGGCTTTGCTAAAGGACTCCTTGTTCTTGTTAAACAAAATGACAATGGGGAAATAGAACACCACCTGTTGTCAACATCAAACGCTGGCCAGATGCAGTGTAAAAGCTTTTTAAAATTTCCTCCTGCTCCATACTTGGGGAACCACATCTCCTGTTAATGCGGACTCCTGCTCACGAATGACTTCATGTTGTGCGGTGTGTTGACGGTGTCCATGGCGCAGGATGGCAGATTTGTGGGTAGGTGTCAAATCACTCCTGGTACCATGAAGTGTTGGGTACTCTGATACACAGACGAACCAACACGGTTGTGAATGGTACAACGCAGTTTTATTTCTATGAACTATTAACATATTAAACTCTGGTATTCAGCACATGGTGAACCTCTGAGTGGCTGGCAATGAGGTATGTGCCCTGAGCCCCCTCCTGCTCGAGTGCCCAGGAAGTGTTGTGTTCCCTGCTTTGTACTGTGTATGTTCTTGTCCATGATTGGATGTCGTGTTTTGTGTTGATTGGTCTGTTGATCTGTCCATCATTGTGTGTATGTATGTGCTGTGATGTTCACCTGAATATCATGACCGTGCTGTGTGCAACTTTGCGCAATCGGTGTTTCCCAGCTCGCCTGACATCTGTGCCTCGGTCAATAACTTGAGGTGTTTTTCCTTCCATCAGGCCAACTAGTCTCTGCATGCTAACCCAAACTGTTCCACCAGTCATCACTGACTCGTGTGTGGGGGAAGAGGGGAAAAACAGATTGTGACAAACAAATGTTCCAATTTGGGACCTGCATTCTAATCTCCGAAGTTGGCTGGTCCCTCAAGATGGTTTGGAAATGTCTGTCTGGGGGGAAAACAATTCTCGGAGCAGCCTTAGCGAGTTGCTTTGTTTTTTTTTAAAAAGGAAAGTCGTCTTGGCGCTCGATCAAGGTTGACTGAAAATTTAATTGGCTGCCAAATTTAACGCTCTTTTCGAACCCTACAAATGATGCTGAGGCCCTGATGCAATTAGTAGGGTACAAGAAAATTCATAGGATGTTTTTAAGATTTGAGATATTTTAAACATTGAACTTGGGAGCAGTGGTATACAAGAATTTAAAATTGAGTATTTATTTTACTTTGTGTGTGTGTGTATATAGGGTTAATGGTGGTGGCATATAGTGATCCCAGTGTAGTGTAATTATCTGGAGACTTGGGTTCAAATCCAGGTGAAATTTGAATTTTATTTAAATAAATAAATCACCTCTAGCATGACAAGGCACAGTGGTTAGCACTGCTGCCTCACAACTCCAGGGACTCTGGTTCAATTCCCAGCCTTGGGTGTGACTGTCTGTGTGGAGTTTGTACTGTCTCCATGTCTGTCTCGGTTTCCTCCCCACAGTCCAAAGATGTGCAGTTTAGGTGGATTGGCCATGCTAAACTGCCCCTTAGTGTCTGAAAGGTTCGGTGGGGTTACAGGGATGGGGTGGAGGTATGGGCATTAGTGGGGTGCTCTTTGGAAGGGCTGGTGTACACTCGATGGGCTGAATGGCCTCCTTCTGCACTGTAAATTCTGTTCTATAATTCTACAATGATTACCATGAAAATCTGGCCTACGTGTGAATCCAGACCCACAGCAATGAAATGAAATGAAAATTGCTTATTGTCACAAGTAGGCTTCAAATGAAGTTACTGTGAAAAGCCCCTAGTCGCCACATTCTGGCACCTGTTCTGGGAGGCTGGTATGGGAATTGAACCATGCTGCTGGTCTGCTTTCAAAGCCAGCTCTTTAGCCCTGTGCTAAACCATGGCCTGGTTCAAGGACAAATTGGGGATGGGACAATAAATGTCAACCCTGCCAGTGACTCCCACATACAATGAATAACAATGTTGTAAGTGTTGAGTATCCCAATCGCCAGGCTCCGGGCAGGGAATGTCTCCGATTCTGGAATCTGTTTTTGGAATACCAAGCTGCAAAGACCCTTGGACACAGCCTGAGTCACCAGTCAGTGCTGGGGGGGGGGGGGATCAATTGGAAGGGTACGCATGTGTGTTCAGCCCACCGGAATGGGACAGGAGCTGCTTGGATTCCAGAGCGTTCAAAGTCTCTCAAAGGGATATTCAACACCTGTAAATAAGGGATGTTCAACATCTGTAACACAACTATCCCAGTGGACTCATCGCAATTGATGCTAAACATTGCAATCAGCCATCCTTCTCCTAGATTAAAGATATTTCACTCCTCCTGTACCCACCCCATCCTTGGCTTGTCATAGAATCCATCCCTACAGTGCAGAAGGAGGCCATTTGACAAATCAGAGCCTGCACGTGCCCTTTGAACGCACACTCTTATCCATGTCCACCTCACCCCATAGCCTAGCCTCCCCTGAACACTTGAGGGGTAATTTTTATCATGGCCAGTCCACCTAACAGGCACATCTTTGGATTATGGGAGGAAACTGGAGCACCCGGAGGAAACGCAGGGCGAGAACATACAAACTCCGCACACACTCAGAAAATGACCCAAGGCTGGAGTTGAACTGGGTCTCTGATGCTGAGGCAGCAGTGCTAAACGCTGCACCACGGTTTTGTGCTTTACTAGAGACCAGGTTTGCAAAATCCCGCATTGATATTTCCCTGTCGATATTAGCCTTTGCTGGTGTATTAATAAGGCCTTGATCGTTATTTACAGGAACTGATGAAGATATCATATTGGACATACTGGCACAGCGCAGTAACAACCAACGCCAGCAGATCCTTCGTGCCTACAAAACTGTAATTGGAAAGGCAAGTCTTGTCAAACTGCACTCCTTTTACCCCCCCCCCCCCCCCAAATGCTTTGTACATGAAGCCACCAAAATGGATTTGCCAACATAGGGAGTGCATATGCACTAAACCGTGGGAGTTTTTTTCCGCTCCGAATGGGTGCTTCACTTGGTCTGAGCACTCCTAGACTGGGCAAAGTTGAGGAATGGAGTAGAAGAGCGTGCAGCTATACATTGACGAGGGCAGGAGTGATGCCCCTGTATAGGTTCTGACTTGTGCTTTGGGATTGTCAATAACCATGCTCTCCAGGGCAGTCTCCCACTTTCCAACCATCGACTGGTGCTCATCGCTCATCAACCTGTATCTTGACTCCTGTACTCCCTGACCTACAGTGGTCCATCAATGTCTTTTAGTTCTGATTCCGCCATGGTCTTGTTACATCCTCCAACCCTGTCCTTGACTATATCCCTGGCAAAGCCAATTGGTGGTAATTGGCTTGCAAAAGATGCCTACTACTTTGGCCAGGCAATTGGTCACCTGACCTAATGCCTCTTCTATTTAAGACTTGCTTTGGGGCTCTTTAAACCACCATGGTAATGATGCAGTGAGCCATGAAGACTCCTCCTGGGCAGGTGAGGCACTAGAGGACAGTGTGCATTCATGGAAGCATACCACAGTATGTAGAGAGACCAGTGGGAAGAGATCTGAGCCAAAAACTTGATCCTAGTGTATACATTCGATGGATTGTAGGCACACATTTGCTTACCAAGGCGTACAATAAATCTGCTCTCTAAATTGTTAATCCTGGAGCTTCAGCTGAGCCGAGACTGGAGTAAATTTGCAAACTCTGTTGACTTTATTAAATAGTCTGCAAATGGACAATTGAAGCCCATTTGACCTGGAAGAATTTGATGAGGGAGTGACAGGTTAAATGGGAGTTGTTTAATTCTGAGTAAATAGATGGGCAAACGTGTATTGCAAGGCCATGGACTACAGTGCAACAGATTATCTTGAATGCAATGTGATTTTTCCATGACGTTCCAAAGGCACAAACTTGTTTGACTAGCTTGATCACAAATTCTTTTCTTTGCCTTTTTTAAATATTTAACATGAATTGTCGAAGGTGCCTTGCTTGTTACAACATTTAAACCACTTTAAATCCCTTTCTAACCGAGGGCGAAGAACATGCTTGCCCGTTTTGCTCGGTGCATTGTGGCTTTGCAATATCACATTGTTAACTTGCACTCTTGTTGCCCCCTAGGACCTGATTGACGATCTGAAGTCGGAGCTCTCGGGAAAGTTTGAGTCCTTGGTTGTTGCCCTCCTCCTACCTCCACATCGCTATGACGCCAAGGAATTGTACGATGCCTTGAAGGTAGCTGGGATTTTACTGGAAGCCTTCAAAGCACAGAAAATACTTGCCAACTATCCCTTCCAATCTCCATTCTGCAGAGTCTATTTGCACTCCTGAGACTCGCTCGTTCCTCCCTCAGGACCTCCTTGCCTCCCTCTGTCTTCCCTTTCTATCCACAGGCTTTTACCACCCGTTGGCGTCAACCCACTTCCTTGGCATTTTGCCCTGCTTTCTCTCCTTGTCTTCCTCTTGGATGGTACCTTGCATTGTGGAAAGATCGGAAGGGTTGGGATGTGGGTGTCACTAACTGGGGCAGCATGATTTGTTGTACAATGTTGTTTTTGTTCAAAGTCCTCCTATTGTCTTCACTGGAGAGGGAGCATGTCGATATTTTCCTTTTTTTATTTTGTATTAACGGAGATGCTGTGTGCTCTTGAGAAGCTGGTTGGTTGATGGGACATAGTGACACATGGGCAACTGCATTCTAGTGACGGGTGAAGTTGACTTCAGCCAAGCCAGTGCGAACTGGGCCAAGTGCCCTGAGGTAGGTGCAGAAAACTGGCTGTAAGAGAAACGGAAATTCCTGTATACACTTGCAACGCAGGCAGAATAAAACTTTCATCCCCATCCAGAAAGAAACTTGCCTGCCGAGTGTCCAAGCTATTCTGTCCTGTACCTTTTTGAAATCCAAGCTACTTGTGAATTTGGTGGGCGGTGTTTGTATCTGGCCATCTACCCCGTCAAAAATGCTCAGCCTGTTATACCAAACGAGGCCAGCAGATGGCGCAAAGATTCCACCTTGAGTGACAGAAATTTGACACACTGAATTCCCTCATTTAATTCAAACTAATTCCTAATTTGGCGAGGGTGAGAATTGATTTACACTGTTTTGTGCTGTGTATGTTTGAGGGAGATTCCAAACTCATTCAGCAGGAAGGGGGAGGACCTCTTATGTTCAGGCCCCAATGTGGGTTGGATGCATTGCTGCATAGCTTGATGATCCAGTCGCTTGAGGTAGTGCACTAATTGGGGTGCGTCAATTATAGAAGTAGCTCTTGGATATGACAGTTGAGTAAAATGAAGACCAGAGTTGTAACCAGGCTGCTTGACGCAGCGTTTTTCTGCCTGTTGTCCTTGGGGAAACGTTTTTAGCTGCCTGTGTACAACTAGGCAAATAATAGTAATCTTTAGTTGAATTCTCCGTGTACCTGAACAGGTGCCGGAATGTGGCAACTAGGGGATTTTCACAGTAACTTCATTGCAGTGTTAATGTATGCCTACTTGTGACAATAAAATTATTATTAATACTAATCTTTGTTGTCACAAGTAGGCATACATTAACACCAATGAAGTTACTGTGAAAAGCCCCTAGTCACCACATTCTGGCGCCTGTTCAGGTACACTGAGGGAGAATTCAACAGCGTCTTCCGGGACTTGTGGGAGGAAACCGGAGCAGCCGGAGGAAACCCACGCTGACACGTGGAGAACGTACAGACCGTGACCCAGCGGGGAATCGAACCCGGCTCCCTGGTGCTGTGAAGCAACAGTGCTAACCACTGTGCCAACGTGCTGCCCAGGCAGAGACTGACTTGTCAAAAGCAAATTCAATTTTTCCTTGTTTTGTTTTTTTTGACCGCATCCTCCATAACTGGAGCTGACTTTTTTTTTTTTTTTTTTTTTGCTGAGCTCCATTTCCGCAGCTGATATGGTCTCGCTAGATGGTGACCCTCTGGTGGTGATTGGCACCAGAAACTACAGAGTTGTGAACGCATCCCAGTCCACCACACAAACCTGCCTCCCATTCATAGGCTCTGTCTGCATCTCCTGCTGGAAAGCGGGCAGCATAATCAAAGACTCTTCCCACCCAGGTTATTCTCTCTTCCAACTTTCAGGCAGGAGGTACAGATGTCTGAGAGCATGCACCCTGCTGTTACCAGCCTCCTGAATAACCCTCTTGTGGACTGAACTGATCTTCTCGACTGAGCAGTACTACTGGATACACTCCCATTGCCTGTGCCCAATTTGTATTTCCTGTGTTTTTAAAAAAAAAAAAAAAAAAAAAATTGAGTACCCAATTCATTTTTTCCAATTATTTAAGGGGAATTTAGTGTGGCCAATCCACCTACCCTGCACACTTTTTTTGGGTTGTGGGGGCGAAACCCACGCAAACACTGGGAGAACTCCACACGGACAGTGACCTGGGACCGAACCTGCGACCTCCGGGCCATGAAGTAGCAATGCTAACCACTGTGCCACCGTGTTCCAGTGACCCAGAGCTGGGATTGAACCTGGGACCTCGGCGCTGATGTGTTTGAGTTGGGTTAAACACTGACTGCAACTGGGTGCAGTGAGACGAGAAACAGGCTTCCGACACAGGAGATGGTTCAACACTGTTTTATTGAACCTGCCGATTGCTGTACATCTGCTGTGGGTTGACACTCTATTAATCTAAACTGATAACCTCTCTGTCTTGACCAGACTAGCTTTCTGTCACATGGAGACGGTGCTCACTGCCCTGTGCACCCTGACTATCTCTGTAGCTGAATCCAGTGAGAAGAGGCAGAGTCTTGATGCCTCGTGTGTTTTATAGCGGTGGTGTCCCCTGCAGTGTCCTGTCTGGTGTTTGGTTGTTCTGTGTCCTGTGTGTTTATTGGTTATTCTGTGTGTCAGTCACTGCCTATCTATCTCATTATATACATGAGTGGATATTATGACAAGTGTCATGAGGCAGCAATGCTAGCCACTGTGTTGCCCCTCCTATGTTCTTTCATCTATAGATGGAACGATCGATCTGTCTGGACTGTATGCAGAACAATACTTTGCACTGTACCTCAATTAATCTAAATCCAGACCAGTCAACTCTCTCCCTCTGGGACTATGGCAACATTTACATTTGTGTAAAGAATCTACATCAGATAACCTTGGGCCAGTGAAATCCGCCTAAACTGGGGTGAAGACCCACTTGGGGACCGCGGTGTGTTTGATATGGTGAGTGGGGATGGATGGAGGAAGCTTGGGTGGAGCATGCACACCAGTGCTGACCTGGGCAAACGGCCATTTTGTCCCCCTCATTGGATCTGGGCCTGAATTGTACAACTTTGCACCAGGTATTTGTGACACCATCCTGCTCGGAGCTCATCCTTTCTTGGCCTTCACGCTCTCTCTTGCGCTCTCTCTCCCTCTCGCTACAGGGTGCTGGAACATCTGAGGATGTCCTGGTTGAAATTCTAGCATCTCGCAATAATGCAGAAATACAGCAAATTGTGGCAGCTTACAAAGAAGGTACTGTACCATTTAATTACAGAAATGAAATCGCTCACTATTGAAATCTGTGTTGCTGAAAATGATGCCTATATATGTGTGGGTTGAAGGAAAAACTGGTTCAGCAGGAGAGTGATTTAAGGTATGATGGTGAATATAAAATAAGAATTTTCAGGCTCATGTTCAAACTCATTTACACTTGTACAATTAAGTTCGTGGCAGGATTTCCTGCTTGATTCCCGTCATGAGGTAGTTGAGTGTGATATTCTATAATTTTCCCCCCCACCATAGCCAGTTAGTCAAGCCATGCATCAGCGCAGCGAGGGCATCATGGCACCATATTGCAGTATGAGACACCTGAAGGCTGTGAAAGGATAGATGTTAAATACCATGGGCTGGATCCTCTCCGCTGGCAGCGCACTCACGCCTGGGGATTTCCTGACAGTGTGGGGTGCCCACAGTGGGGAAACCCCATTGGCTGGATTGAGGATCCCAATGCTGGCAGGGGGGCACTGAAATCTGGTGCGGCAGATTGAAGAATCCTACCCAGTGATCTTCCTAGTTGAATAACAAGCCAGGCCTAGTCCAACTCCTCCTGTTGCTCATGGAGTAAAAATCCTTGTGTTATTGCCAGGGAAATCATTAATGGAAGGAATAACTAAATGATGACTCTTTTGGGTGTTAATTGTAGCATTAGTAGACTCTATCCAGCTAGCTTTTTTTATGGATGTTGCTGCTCTTTTTAAATTTTTTTTTATTTTCACTATTGGGGGCTGGTTTAGCACAGTGGGCTAAACAGCTGGCTTGCAATGCAGAAAAATGCCAGCAGCGTGGGTTCAAATCCCAGACCGGTCTCCCCGAACAGGCGCCGGAATGTGGCGACTAGGGGCTTTTCACAGTAACTTCATTGAAGACTACTTGTGACCAGCTGTTGTTGTTGTTATTATTATTACTTCATTCCTGAGAAGGCGAGTGACTTGCTTGGGAGAGCCCAAGGATCTTTCACAAATGGCTGGTTGGATTTGTGAAAGCTGTGATTTCAACATCTAACTGCTTCTGTCTGTCTGGTTTTGTCTCCAATTCCTAAAAACCATTGCAGGAGTTAATCACTGAACCTGGGAGTTTATTGGTTTCGCGCTTTTTTTTCTTCCCCACTTGTGTTTGTGTTCATGCTTTTTTTTTTTCTTCCGCCTCCCAAGAGTTGGATTTATTCATAACACAGACCATTTGGTCTCTGCTCTTGCTTGTGTTCCACCCTCCCACTCTACAATACACCATCCTGATATGGATGACCCTTCCTTTTATAGTTCGAATCCCTGCAGTTCAAAAGGAGGCTGTTCAGCCCATCGAATCTGCACCAAAGCTCTGAAAGAGCATCCTATCTCGGCCCACTCGCCTGCCCTATCCCCGTAAGCCCACCTTACCGTTGGACACCAAGGGGCAATTTAGCGCAGCCAATCCATCCAACCTGCACATCTTTGGACTGTGGGAGGAAACCCACGGAGAACGTGCAAACTCCACACACAGTCAAGCCCTGGTATCAGCTCCCAGTAAATACTCTTTTTTTTTTTTTTCTCTCCCCCCCCCCCCCCCCCCCCCCATTAATTATCGCACTCGCAATGGGTGGGTCTCCCCCATATGTACATGGAATCATTATTCTTTTATTGCACTTCTTTGTATGTTTTGATACACTACCAAGTGTAATATGTTACTCAAACCTCGGTTGCTGATGAGGTCTTCTGAATCTGAATCTCAATGAAGAAGACTCTAACTCGTCCAGTAGTAACAAAAGGTTTATTGAGTAACTATAACAATTACGTGAGTTCTTTACTTTTAACATTAATGCTAGTGATATGGTCAACAAAATCTAATTACAGTAACTAACTACACTAACCATCTGAGCTAATCTTATACTCCTGTCCTGGTCACAGTACACCCAAAAGTGAGAGTGAGGCCCAATGTGGTTGCCTTTTATACCCCTGTTGGTCCGGCCCTCTAGTGATCATGTGGTGCTACTGATTATACATTAACCCCTTATGTACATGCACGTAGCGATCACTAATTATTCTTTTGTTATGCTCCTGACGTAGCATATGATGCTTCCTTGATGTACACTCTGACAAAGGAAGGTTCAGACTTGGAGATAGCTTTAACACATTTATTAAACTATCAACAATTCTCCTACTTGGATTCGATGCTGTTGTTAATCCTGCTAGAGCTACTCCGACTGAACCAGTCTGCTACAATCCACATGGTGGGAGTGATGTTCAATCAACCCTGTGTCTGTGTTCAGTCTCCACTGGAAAGAGGAAGATCATGTGTGCAGTGTCCTTGTATATGGGTTGGTGTAATGCCTTCCTGTGGTAGTGTCACCTATGTGTATCATGAATGCCCATTTGTCATGTCCTATCTTACTGACCTATTGGTTGACTGTCTGTGTCATGTCTCTGGTGGTCCCTCTAGTGTCTAGCTAGGTGTCGTGTATGTACATTAACACTTTTGTGTACTTGGTGATGTATATCAGCACAATTATAATGTTCTGGACCTCCATTTTCTGTTCTGTGATCTTTCTAGACTTTGATTCCAATTTGGAAGAAGATATTGACTCTGACACATCCAGCTACTTTCAACGAGTTCTCATTTCCCTTGTTCAGGTAAATATTTTGTGTCATACTTTAGAAGAAATTTGTCTATTTAAAAACCAACCTTGACTGCTTTTTTGTTCAGTTTGCTTTTACTCCTGTACTTATTACTAAAACATCTTCTACATCCTCTAGCCCCACTTGAGAACTTGTTGGACAAGCTGTAAATCCTGTTTTTTTTTTTTTTACACGAGTGGGATCTGGAAGATTCCAGTTCTGACTTTGCGTGTTGCCTTTTTATCCCCGAAACCACTCGAGTGTTTGTGCAGCACTTTAACATCCCATGATGCTTTGCAAATATGACACCAGAGCTGCTTTAAGGAGGTTCGTTACGGCAGGCCAATCATTGACCACTTGGTAAAGCGGTAAATATATTAAAGAAATGACTTAGTTGAGTTCCAGGGATTGAGGCCTAGTTGGCTGACTGACACCAATGGTGGGATGTTGATGAGCATATGGGCAGAATTTAAGGACCTATACAATCCCTTTTTAGGTATCAGAAAATATCAATATGCCACTAATTGAATATTTCCTCTTCAAATTCTCCATACTTGGGGTTTCTCCCAAGCACCCCAGAGATTTGTCACCTTCAGTTTCTACAGCTTGGCCGGGGGTTGGATTTTAGTTGGCCAGGCTGGACTCTAAATGCCGTTTTATAAATTCGATCCTAAATTCTGGGAACAATTTTCTGCCTTTACACTTTTTTTTTTTTTTTTTTTTTCTTCCCCCCCCCCCCCCCCCCCCCCCCAAGGCCTGATGGAACTCTACGATCCTGTGCAAAGCCGCCTCCATGGTGCCTGGGACCATGGGGAGGAGCTCGGCTCGTGCTTCTGCTGGCCAAACAGGACTCGTTTCCATGGCTTTGCATCCAGAACTAGGCGATCCCTTTTTCCGTTCCTGCAGGGTTGGAATTCCTATGCATTGTGTTGCGAATATTCCTGGCCAGGCAGAAATGAAAGATCTCCAACCTCCTTGTGGAACTCCCCCTCCCAAGAATGTACATTATGTGAAGTGATGACTAACACTCTGTAACTTTACCCAATTATTTATTTTTCCCAATTAAGGGGCAATTTAGCGTGGCCAATCCACCTACCCTGCACATGTTTGTGGGGGTGAGACCCACACAGACACTGAGAGAATGCTCACATGGACAGTGGCTTGGGATCGTACCAGGGTCCTCAGTGCCGTGAGGCAGCAGTGCTAACCACCGTGCTGCCCTCTTAATGCTTCATAACATGTTTGGGCGTAACCATTTTTTTTTTTTTTCATGTATTAATTCATTCTATGCAATACCATTGGGCCAGTGGTACTGATCTCATCAGGGATCGGATGCAGCCTGAGTCGGGGGCCAATATTGTATACCTTGGGGGCATCAACTCCCCAGGGGATTGGGGATGGGGGTGGAGCCCCTCCCCCCTCACTAATTGCATGGAACCTCACTAATTGGGTGCAAACCCCTATCTGGGGAGCAGGTTGGGGTGGGTGACCATGCAGGGTGAGGAGCCTTTGGCTGTCACAGTTGCCCACTCTGGTTTCCGCCACATACTTTGTTTTCCCTACCGTCATGACCAAGTATCCCATAATGAAAAGGCACAGTAAGTGTAAATACTAAACACTATCTTGCAGTAAAATATTTTAAGCTTTTCTATAATCCCTATGGAATATTTCTAGTGTTAAAATCTATCCAATCTTATTCAGTGATGATCTATGAACTTGCTCCATTTCAATCTTGTGGCCTGGTTTTGGGGGGGCGACACTGCATTAGGGCTGGTTGGTTCTGAACTGCCCTTTGTATTTTATTCCCAACTCCCAAACCAAATTTTGTTACAAATAACATCCACACATATAATATACACCGTTTACACTAAATCCTTGCTTTCCCCCCCCCCTCCCCCTCCCCATCCCCATCCCGATATAATTGCATGCAAAACCCTTCCTCCGACCCCCTTGGGGCAAACATGATGGGCGCAATTCTCCCATCGGGAGACTGAGTCCTGACGCCAGAGTGAAAACCGGAATGTTTCACTCCGGCTTCGGAGGCCGTTCCCAGCCCCCTATTCTCCTGCCCCCGGGGGGCTAGGAGCGGCATCACGTCATTTACACGTGCCAGGCCTTGGCGCCGCGTAAATCACGTCACCCGTGCATGCGCGGTTGCCGTCCTCCCCGCAAGATGTTGGATGGATCTTGGGCGGCGGAGGAGAGAGGGCGGCCTGCCGATCAGTGGGCACCGATCGAGGGCCCCCCCCCAGCATTCCCGTGCTGTTCCTGCCGCCAGTGACTAGGTGTGGACGGCGCTGGCAGGAACCCGTAGTGTTGGGCAGGCCGCTCGGCCCATCCGGGCCGGAGAATCGCCGTTACAAGTGACGATTCTCCCAGCGGCCAGCCGTGATTCTCGCCGGTTTGGTGGGGGGGGGGGGGGTTGGAGAATCACGTGCCGGGGTGGGACTCGCTCGGCGCCCTGGCGATTCTCCACCCGACGGGGGGGGGTAGAATTCTGCCTGATCTCCTCGAAGCTCAAATGCTTGTACATCTACCCCATCCCCACAGCCAGTCCAGCAGTGTCCTTCGCTGCTTGTCGACTTGTTGATGGGTTTTTTCCCCACCCCCATTGCAACACTTTGTTTTGTTTTGTAGCCTTGTATTTTTTCAGTCACTTGGCCATAGCAGATTAGAGGGCACCGCCTTTTTGCTGACAAATGCATTAAGAAGTATTTGGAAATGAATTGGAAACCACTTGTCCCACCATAAGGCCAGTGTAATGGAGCACTAATGGCATTGATGCCAGGTATGTCTGGCACCCCAGAATCTTATTGTACAGGAATGTAGGTGGTGCTTTAATGGTAAAGCAGAGGCACTTTGCTAGTGATTACTGCCAGCAGTCAAGCAAGGGAGTTATGTCTGTCTCTGGTTACATTTTGAATTAAAATCCATAATTTTTTTTGTCTCTACTTAGGGTAACCGAGATGAAGGGGAAGTTGATCCATCTCGAGCAGAAGATGATGCAAAGGTGCAATGCATAAGTATTACTGCTCTTCTCCATTCCTGTTGCAACCTTCTTTCCATCGATACCGCTTCTCCGGAGTGCTCTTGTCTCTCTAAATGAGGACCAGGAGGGCCTTTTCTCTCCAGCCAAGTTAAGTGCTTGTATTGGTGATGAGTCGGTCTGCTCGGGGACCGTCCAACATGAACCCCCCCCCATCACCTTTACCTGCAGGGGTTCAAGGACATTACATGCAGACCGCTGTCTGTGATGGACTTGGTGTTTTCCCCACATGTTCCATGAGGGTCCGGTTGTACAGCACACAGTCCAAGGAGTTCTGTGACTAGTGGCCAGATCCATCCTTTGCAACACTATGGGCAGTTAGAACCTCTGCATGTAGTGACACTTGGTGTTTTCATACAGGGAATCTAAACATTGTATGATGCAGCTGTATGCAAAGGTGGCTGGATGTTGCCCTCACTAACCGCATGCCATTGGAGACCAGCTATAATGGCAAGTGGGCCAAACCTTGTGGCCATCACTACCTCCCTAATGGGAGATGGCCACATCCCCCACCCCAGTGTTGTTCTGTTCAACCCTATTTGAAACCGGATGCCTGCAGTATCTGATTCAGCTTGTTATTTGTGTGCAACCTTGGGTGACCATTCCTCAATGACCACAGGAACACCGAGATCCAAGTATAAATGTACGAATTGTTTTCCTAGTTATCTAACCTCAAAATCTCATAGTTTGAAAACCACACTTCATGGCATGGGGAAGCTCTCACCTGGAGATGCTGCCTGCGACCGTGTCCCCCCCCGCTCACGCCTGGAGATGCTGCCTGTGACAGTGCCCACTAGGGGGATATGCCCTTGTTATCTTCCTAATTTGGGCACCGGTTGGGAGGGGGAGATTTGGCAATCTCCAGTATACACACAGATTAGCGTTAAGAAAGCAGGGAGCAAACGTCCAAAAATGTGCAGGTTAGGTGGATTGGACATGCTAAAATTGCCCTTCGTGTCCAAAAAAGGTTAGGAGAGGTTATTGGGTTACAGGATAGGGTGGCAGTGAGGACTTGAGTGGGTCGGTGCAGACTCGATGGGCCGAATATCCTCCTTCTGCTTCTGCCTATGTTCAAATGTTGGTGGGACTGAATTAATCTTACAATTCATATGTGAGCACCCATTTTCTGATCAATTGGGTGGCAGTGTGACCGATGTGGCTTTGGTGAGTGGAATGGCATCTAGGAGATATGCACACGCCATGTCCTAGTGTATTGTTGGACTAGTAATCCAGTCAGGACTTGGGTTCAAATCCCACTATCAGCAGAGTGCCATGCTGAAACAATCATTTTAGAAACCGGGGAAATCGCCAATCTAGTCTGGCCTACATGCTTCGGAATCCACTTCATGAGCAATAAATCACGGCCCAGTCAGCAAAACTGAATGTATTGCAATCTCTGAACTGTTTATCTCCATTTGTGAGGTAAGTCCGCATTGACTGTTTAGTATGGATAACATTTTTTCCTTTGTATCTTAAAGGCTCTTTATGAAGCTGGTGAAAATGCCTGGGGCACAGATGAAGAGAGATTCATTGCTATTCTCTGCTCAAGGAGTGTCCCTCATTTGTTGGCAGGTAATGACTATCGTCTTTATTAGTGTCACAACTAGACTTGCATTAACACTGCAGTGAAGTGACTGTGAAACATTCCTAGTCGCCACATTCCGGCGCCTGTTCGGTGCACTGAGGGAGAATTACGAATGTACAATTCGTCTAATGAGCACAAATTTTGTGACTTGTGGGAGGAAACCGGAGAGCCCCCAGGAAACCCCCACAGACACGGGGAGAACGTGCAGACTCCACACAGACAGTGACCCAACCTGGGACCCCCACAGCAACAGTGTTAACCACTGTGCTACCGTGCCACCCAATATTGAATCTAATCTTTCGATGAAATTCCACAATTTGGGATCAATAATCTAGAAAGTGAGCAGCAAAGGAATTGCATAATAGACAATTGAAAGACTAGTAATTGTTGTTTTGACATTTCCTGCCTGATTGGAAAATGTAATTAACAATCGCAGCTGGTAATTTAGTGAGAACAACATTATTAGCTTTCAATTTTAATCATCTAATTCACTTCAAATTATTAATTTGGATGCAATGCACATTAGGCTTACAAAACAAATTGATGTTTGCAATAAAAATGCTAATCTAGTTTTGAGAAGTATTTCACTTTTTTTTTTTTTTTCTGTGCATGGCAGTATTTGATGAGTACCAGAAGATCAATGACATTGACCTTGAAGACAGCATTGGGAGTGAATGCTCTGGCAACCTACAGTGTGTGATGTCGGCCATTGGTAAGGCAGCAGGAAGCTATTGTTACTTTCCAGGTCTGCCATATGAATGGTTAGGTGTCTTGACCATTGATTGCTTTCTCGGGTCGGAGGAGAGTTGAAACTAGGGGCTCCCTTCCACTGGCATTACCTCTGGGTCCAGTATGTTCTGCCCAATATTTATTACGACTTGTCGTTAAAGTTTTCAGGAAGGATTCGCCCTGTTTCTTTCCCCCCCCCCCCCCCCCCCCCCAATAAAACTCCCCATTTCAAACCGTCGTGGAACGTTTTCGCCCCCATTCCAACTTCCCTCCATGTCTCCCCTTGCATTCTGCCCCTCTCTATCTCTGAATCAACTTCTTTCAGGGTGGGATTTTCCAGGCCCTATCCCTGTGTTTTGCCAAGGCTGCTCACTGTTACTGTGGGTGGGGGGGGGGGGCTTAGCCCATCCTGTTTCTGGAACCTGGTGCATTGGGGTCACTTTTGGCAATGCCAGCAGGATCAGATTCCAAGGGCACGATTTAACTAAACGGGAACAAAAGTCCAATGCGAGCACGTTTAGCCACTGGTTTCCTGCCGCTCTCAGCACTGAGAAACACGGGGCTATAAAACCCGACTTGCTCGGGGGGGCCTCAACGGGGAACACACAGTCGAGTCCGCACAGACCCATCTTGTACAGTATAGTGAGAGATCGGGACACCATTTTTAAATGCCGTCCTGATCTCCGAGGCCCCTGAATCATAGAATCACAGTGCAGAAGGAGGCCATTTGGCCCATCGCATCTACATTGGCCCTAAGCTCACTCCTCCACCCTATCCCAGTGACCCCACCTAATCTTTGAACACGAGGGCAATTTATCATGGCCAATCCACCTAAACATGCTCCATCTTTGGACTGTGGGAGGAAACTGGAGCACCCGGAGGAAACCCACGCAAACTCCACACAGACCGTCGCCCAAGGCCGGAATTGAACCCAGGCCCGTGGAGAAGTGAGGCAGCTGTGCTGCCCATGACGCAGGGCTGGGTAAAGGTGCCACTCTGCACAGGGCACTGATCTGGGGGCCTCTCTGATCTCTTGGGAGACCCCCCCCCCCCCACACTGTTCCGTATGGTCCCCGGGATAGATCCTGGTGCCTCTGGGAACTGCACATGACTGGCTGTCTCGCCCTAAAATGCAGATGGACCAAAAGGTGATCCCGCTCACAAATGGACGGTATTTATATTGCCACGTCTCGTGAGATTGCGTTAGATCCAGAGAACGGGGAACTTCTAACAGCCGCTCTGCACCGCAGCGTGTTGTTTCTTGGGCACAGCATGGCTATTAAATCGTGCCCCATGTGTCTAAATCTACCATGCCTCCCTTCTGCCTGGCAAAGAAATGTACTGAATGATTTAGTTAAACATTTTTTAAGTTATCTAAATTATGCAGGTGGGGAAAGCTCCACATACTTTTGATCTTTCTCTTTAATATGTATGATGGCTCAGATATCATTGGAGTTAAAATTGCTGCTGATGGCGCGTGCCTTCAGTGAGAGGACTATTGAAGGAGGCAGTGATCCAACCTGTTAATTATTGGATCTAATTTTGCAGAAATAGTACATTTTATCCCAAACCTGCTTGAATAACATTGGAAACCATGTAAGCAAATTCACACGGGCTGAATTCTGTTCGGTATATATCATGTTTGCCAAATTAAAATAGTAATGAAGAAATATTTCATCCTAATTTTTTCCTCAGTCAAATGTGTGAAGAATAAACCAGCCTATTTTGCAGAGAAGCTTTACAACGCAATGAAGGTAAGTTGTTTTCATTCCAACAATGGCGTGTCCACTGTAAATTTTTATGCTTTTATTTATTAACCATTTAACCACCATTACTCCTCTGGGTACACCCACCTCCAAATTGAGTGACAGATGATCGTGCCAAACTACCTGACATGATCTCTGGACATCTATCCAAATGGGTCAGTCCTTCATTGGTTCCTGGTCTGGCAACACCTGAGCTTTTTAAATTCTCCTCATCCTTTTCAAATCCATATCTAGTGATCTCTTCACCCCTTCAATTTCCATTTGTATATCCTGTAGTGATACCTGTGCATGTACACAAGGGGTTAATGTGTAATTAGTAGTACTATATGACCACAAAGAGGGCCGGACCAACAGGGGTATAAAAGACAGCCACATTGTCTCTCTCGCTTTCTCTTGGGTACATGGTGATCAAAGTAACAGCAGACTAGACATTTGTTGATTTAAGCTTTAGCCTGCCTGTCCTGAGATCTCGTGATGGTGCATTGTTGGCTCTGAGGCACCTTGGGACATTTGCCACTTTGGAAGGTGCAGTATAATTGCTAATTATGAGCACGGTGCAGGTGGGCAACACGGTAGCACAGTGGTTAGCACTGTTGCTTCACCGCTTCTGGGTCCCAGGTTCGATTCCTGGCTTCGGTCACTGTGGAGTCTGCACGTTCTCCCCACGTCTGCATGGGTTTCCTCTCGCAAGTCCAAGATGTGTAGGTTAGGTGGATTGGCCATGCTAAAATTGCCCTTTAGTGCCCACAAAGGTTAGGTGGGATTATTGGGTTATAGGGTGAAGGTGTGGACAAGCAGGGTGCTCTTTCTGAGTGCTGGTGCAGACTCGATGGGCTGAATGGCCTCCTTCTGCACTAAATTCTATGAAGCCAAGATCAGATCCAAATATTTCTTCCTTTAGCCCTTTTTTATTTTGTGCTTTGATCTAGCATTTTGAGGCCCACTTGTCTGAGGGGAGGGGGGCGGTGGGGCAGGAATGGTCCCCAAGTGGGCAGGATACCTGGGAGTGCGAGCATTGCATGGTGGCACAATGGTTAGCATTGCTACATCGGCACCTGGCTTTGATTCCAGCCTAGGGTGAAAGCTGTGTGGAGTATGCATACCTGACTTACATGGGTTTGTTCCAGGTGCTCCAGTTTCCCCTCTCCGATGCGCAGGTTTGGTGTGGTGATGGGGAGGGATTGTGCTTGGGTCGGGAGCTTTTTCAGAGAGATGGTGCAGACTCGATGGACCAAATGGCCTCCTGCGCTGTGGAGATCTTGTGGACCGGAAGGCAGCCAGTCTTGATGCCTGGGCCTTGCTACTTGAGTCTTTCCTGGACTGCTACCAACCTGGTGGGTGTAGTAACCGCCAAGGGAAAGGTTCTTGGCACTGTGGTGCGGAGGTGTGATGGGGGAAGCTGGTGCAGAAAGCAATTGAGTTGCACAAATTGGTGGGAGGCATGACACATGGTTAAGCAACTCCGACCTGGTGAGAAGCAGGTACCGAATGCGGAGATCTGTATCCTTAAATTTTACAAATAATAGCCTTTGGGTAATTGTCCAAGACCGAGTCTTGGCTTATAGTCCTGCCCCACTCCTTACGATGCCCCATCTGGTTGTGACTTCTTTTTATTCAGGGCGCTGGGACAGATGATCACACTCTGATGAGAGTGATGGTGTCGCGATCTGAAGTTGACATGGTACAGATCAAAGCTATTTACAAAGAAAAGTATGAAGAGACTCTTCATTCTTCAATTGAGGTGTGTAATAGATTTTCCTTGATTCTCTGCTTCAACCGAAGGCTTGTTTGTGTTTTATTTACAATTTTTATTTTTTTTAAACCTTGTAAAATGGGAGAGGGAAGGTGTAGGATTTGATCCATAATCCTTCCCCCTCCGCCCTCCCATTTTACAAACTTCAATTGAGGAAACAATTGGATGTTTGTGTGCTTGCTATGGAGGAGCGGCATGCTAGCAGTAGTTAGCGCTGTTGCTCCACAGCGCCAGGGTCCCAGGTTCGATTCCCGGCTTGCATCACTGCCTGTGCGGAGTCTGCACGTTCTCCCTGTGTCTGTGGGTTTCCTCCCACAAATCCAGAAAGACTTGCTCGTTGGGGAAGTTGGACATTCTGACTTTTCCTTCTGTGTACCTGAACAGGCACCAGAGTGTGGCGACTAGGGGATTTTCACAGTACCTTCATTGCAGTGTTAACGTAAGCCTATTCAGGGGCTGTTTAGCACAGGGCTAAATCGCTGGCTTTGAAAGCAGACCAAGGCAGGCCAGCAGCATGGTTCGATTCCCGTAACAGCCTCCCTAAACAGGTGCTGGAATATGGCGACTAGGGGCACAGTAACTTCATTTGAAGCCTACTTGTGACGAGCGATTTTCTTTTCATTTGTGACACTAACTTATTATACTGATTCCCAAGTAGGGTTTCAAATCCCCTGGCAGAATTCAATGTGAGAAGAACACTTTGGGGGGGGTGGGGGGAGAAATGTATGCATATACACAAAGTCACCGACACTATGTCCATTGTTTATTTACAGGGAGATACGGGTGGAGATTTTAAAGACACTCTCGTGAAGCTCTGTGCTGGGGACGATTGATTTTTCTCTCTGGACCACTGGAAGCAAAATGTTTTGAATATCATCAGTTTTCTGTACTAATGTCTTCCTACACAGCTTTAAAATGATCTAGCTGACAATCTTTCTTTAATTATATAACTACAATCTTGACGATAAATGGACAATTCCAATATAATGAGGATACAATTGTTTATGTTTACGGTTTTTAAATGCCACAACAGTTCATTGGGTAATGTCTCCATTCACATTTTTAAAAAAAAGTTGTGTAATTCATTGCCTGGGATAACTGAATGAAGAAGGATAGACCTACTTTGCGATGAAAAGTGTAAAGAAATCAACTTGTGGTGTAGTGCCTCCAATGTCCCACGGATTTATTTGGCTTTAGCCATGATGTAACCTACTATCGCTAATTAAGCATTTGCACATTCACCATCTATAATCCTATATCCTAAATATAAATGAGCTTCTGTTGGAATATCCCATCTTATTTGCGATCACGTGCAAAACTTTATTTGACCCCCTTTGCCTCCTTAATCCCAGTCTTGGGCTTCAACTAGCCTTGATTTAACATCCGAGTACTTCTCTGGAGTCAGTTGGGGGGGGGGGGGGGATGATTCCAGTATTGATTTGTCCCTTCTCCCAAACAGTACATGAAACAAGCTTTTTTTTTTATTGGCAATGTCTAAGAACCTCCGATTTTAAAGCTGTCCACTGCTTTCTCCAACTTGCAGGTGAGGTTTCACTTTGTCAATCTTACTCCTTGGAATTCCATGAAGTAACTGGTCTCATGGGTTTCCTGCCCATCAAACTGATTTAATTCCTTCCCTTATGCATATCAAGAGAAAACCAGTAATATAAATAACATCCAATTTGAAATATTTATTGTACAGTATCCACTATTTCAATGTCAACAGAGTCCTCCGAGCAAAGGTAGGCAGGCAAGTGCAGAATGCTGTGATGGACAAATTGGCACTCGTGGTTGTGAAGTTGATCGATGGGAGATGCAATCTTGTGGATATTAATGCACCAAGTGCTTGTGGATCACTCGCTGCCCACTTTGGTGGTAGAAGCTAACCAGTTGTTGCTGTCTTGTATCCATATGATTTGTTTCATTAGGTCCAAGTATATACTAACTCTTCCCTAATGGTGCTCCCAGAGGGGAAAAATAAAAGATTCACCTGGAATTATTGCTCATGTTCTCTATTTTGTATGAATTTTACTGTTCAACTTTCTTCCTCTTTCCAAGTACTTTTGTTTCCTTGTCCATACACTCAACTGGGGAAGCCACGTGCAATGCAGCAGGGGTCAAGACAGTACTGGAACTGTGGGGCAGTCTCTGAACACCACCATTTTGGATTTGTTTGCGGGGGGGGGGGGGGGGGGGGGGGCGGTGCAGCTAACCGCTGCAACCTTTGCCAATATTTCATATCCTATTCCCCTTTCTGAGATTGCCAGAATTACCGTAATGTAATCTAGCCCACTGTAAATTGGGGGGCCATGTTACACATGCATTTTTCTAGTGCACTGTGTGAGAATCCCCCTCCAGGGAATCTGTATAATAATCTTTATTGTTGTCACAAGTAGGCTTATTAACGTTGAGGTTACTGAAAATCCCCTAGTCGCCACATTGCGGCGCCTGTTCGGGTACACCGAGGGAGAATTCAGAATGTCCAAATCACCTAAAAAGCACATTTTTCGGGACTTGTAGGTGGAAACCGGAGCACCGGAGGAAACCCACGCAGACATGGGGAGAACGTGCAGATTCCACGCAGACCATGACCCAAGCTGGGAAGCAACCGTGTTGACCACTGTGCTACCGTGCCATCAATAATGCATAATCTTTTGTTTTGTTTTGGGGGCTGGTGTAAGCCTGAGATTTAACCCAAGGGCACTTACAATGCTCTCCTCAGCCCAAGTGGGAAATCCGAAACCGGGGAAGGTTGGTGAACAAAGCCAACATAATTGGGTAAGAATTAGTAACCAGAATTTGATTACAAACAGTAGAAAGATTAATGGTGATCATTCTGATCTATTTCAGATTCAAGCAGCCACTATTTTCTTTTTGATTTGGGAGGTTACACTTCAGTTAGGGCATTGACAAGACCCGATGTACAGTATTGATCTCATTGAGGAAAGATGTAAACAGGGATGGGCAGGTTCTCTTGAAAGGAAAGGTTGGTGAAGGTTAGCTTTGTATCTGCCAGAGGCAACTTGATCGCCTTTATGGGCATTGACAGGTTGAATGTTAGAGAGGGATGTTTCCCCTTGTTACCTGTCCTTTAAGGAATCTCCCACTTTAAAATGGGAGGTGAGGTGAATTTTAAGGTTGTGTTCAGAATTTGCTCTCTTCCTCCAAGGCAGTGGAAGTAAAATATTTTTAAGGCAGAAATAGATAGATTCTTTTGATTTAGCAAAAGTGTGGGGGGGGGGGTGGAAAGTTATTGGGAGTAGGCCGGGATGTAGGGTTGAGGTTGAAGCAGCAAGATCGAGGGATAATTCATGTGTAAAGTAAAAGGTGATGTGTGCATGGGAGCCCAGGTTTGGCCCATGGGAGACGGTAGATGGCACTCTATATGGATGGCTAAGGTGTCCTAAAAGTTGGGCTTTGATATTCTGATCATTGAACTTCAAAATGGCTAGAATGTATAGGTCTGAGGGAAGAAGAATACTTGGTTTAGCTTCTGAACTTTCTTGAATTTTAACAAAGCTTCTCCTAATTAAAATTCCATTTTATTAGCCCTGGGTGGTGAGCTGCGAAGTGAGTAGCCTCTTGCTTGCTAAATCATTTACGCCAGCCGCAGTCAACTGGTATTGGTGACTAATGCGACTGCAGGGTACATGAATGCTTTAAAATGTGGATATTTCTGTCACCTAGTAATTTAAAAAGCTAATTGTCAATGGACCGTGAGTAGCAGGCAGTTTGATATTGCTCTATACCAGTTGGTTAGATCAGCAGTAAAGCCAGAGTCAAGATTATACGCTTGAGGTTAATTTGGTAATTTTGAAGATGTCGGATGGGGCTTTTGGTAGTCCATCAAGTAGTTCTGGGTCTATGATAATATTCCAAGTGACTTTGCAAGATTGATCTACCCTTCCTGAGGAATTGAGGACCCTCCTACACTTGGTGAGGATAATTATTTGACGTGTGCTTAAGTGATTACTGAGCTGGTATCAATCTTGGCTTCTCTGATGCTCCCAGTTAAGTGACTCTTTGCTCTCCCTTAAAAGTCGCTCGCTCGCGTGCGCTCTCTCGCTTGCGCTCTCTCTCTCTCTCTCTCTCTCTCTCTCTCGCGCGCCAGATCTTTCTGGCCACTTTTGAAGCTGCAAAGGTCTTTCAGAAAATAGAAATGATAGTGTCTGTCAAGGCAGTGATTCTGAAAGTGATAGTTCATTTGCAGGTTCATTCCGGAGAGGCAGTAATAGGCAAAAGGACATGCCGGGTGCAGACCACAGGCATTCCAGAAGGTTATATACTTGAAATGTTACAATGATAGAATTGTTACGGTACAGAAGGAGGCTATTGGGCCCATCGTGTCATTGTGCTATTCCCCCTGACTTTTCCATGTCCCCCTGTACATTGTTTCTATTCAAATGATCACCGAATATCCTCTTGAATGTCTCGCTTGAACGTGCCTCCACCACACTTCAAGGTCCCGCATTCCAGACCCGAGCCACTTGTGTGAGGTCACATTTGCTTCTTTCGCAAATCACTTTAAATCTGTGCCCCCTTGTTCTCGATCACTTTACAAGCGGGAACAGTTTCTCCCCGTCTACTCTGTCCAGCCCCTTCGTAGTTTTGAACATCTGTCAAATCTCCTCTCAGCCTTCTCTCCAAGGAGAACAGTCCCAACCTCTCCAATAATCTTAATTGTCACAAGTAGGCTTACATTAACACTGCAATGAAGTTACTGTGAAAAGCCCCTAGTCGCCACATTCCAGTGCCTGTTCGGTTACACAGGGAGAATTCGGAATGTCCAAATGACCCAACAGCACATCTTTTGAGACTTGTGGGAGGAAACCGGAGGACACTGGGAGAGGGTGCAGACTCTGCAGACAGTGACCCAAGCCAGAATCAAACTAGGGACCCTGGAGCTGTGAAGCAACAGTGCTAACCACTGTGCTACCCAATCTATCCTCACAACTGAATTCCCATCCTTGCAACCATTCTTGTGAACCTCTTCTGTACTCTCTCCCAACGCGATCACATCCTTCCTGTAGTGTGACGCCCTGTCTTGTACAAAATACTCCAGCAGTGTCTTGTAACAGCACAAATAACTGTCTCATGAAAGGTCAGTTTAAGGATTCGAGCTGTGAAAGTTCAGCAAAAGGCATATCTGAAGACTTGTGGAGGTGAGCGTTGTTTTAACTATTGTGGCATGGAATGGGTGAGTTTATTGGTAAACATGGGGCAGGATTTCCATCCAAAAACTTCCACCTGAGATCAATGGACCTTTACATGGTCCCGCGTCCGTGGCGATCCTGCGGCGGGCGCGGCTGAAGAATCCAGCCAATGGTAACTTTTTATCTCGAGTGGTGGATTTTTTTTGATCCATCTTTTATTTTGCTTCAGGTGGGGAATTAATTAATCCTTCAGGAATTTATATTTTTCGGTGCCAGGCACGCGTTGATCATGGAGTACCTTTTCTTTATTTATAAAAAAAAAAAAAAAAAAAAATGTTTCTAAAGACATTGTTTTTAAACACAAAGTTAGAGGGGAAGAGGAGGAAGCAGTCAGTGCAGGGATCCCCTGTGGTCATTCCCCTCCGCTTTGGATACTGTTGGGGGGGGGGGGGGGGGGAGAGATTACCTAGCAGGGGTAGGCTGCAGTGACCGGGTCTCTGGCACGAGGTCCGGCTCTGGGGCTCAGAAGGGAAGGGGGGGGATTAGGAGAGCACTAGTTATAGGGGACTCAATAGTTAGAGGTACAGATGGGCGGTTCTGTGGGCATGGGCGAGACTCTTGGATGGTTTGTTGCCTCCCGGGTGCCAGGGTCCATGACGTCTCGGATCGTGTCTTCAGAATCCTTAAGGGAGAGGGGGAGCAGTCCGAAGTCGTGGTGCACGTTGGTACCAACGACGTAGGTAGGAAAAGGGGTGTGGATGTAACAAACTAGTTTTGGGAGTTGGGCTGGAAGTTAAAAGCCAGGACAGACAGTTGTCGTCTCTGGTTTGTTGCCGGTGCCACGTGATAGCGAGGCTAGGAATAGGGAGAGAGTGCAGCTGAACACGTGGCTGCAGGAGTGGTGTAGGAGGGAGGGCTTCAGGTATTTGGATAATTGGAGCGCATTCTGGGGAAGGTGGGACCTGTACAAGCAGGACGGGTTGCATCTGAACCAGAGGGGCACCAATATCCTGGGAGGGAGGTTTTCTAGTACTCTTCGGGAGGGTTTAAACTAATTTGGCAGGGGAATGGGAACCGGATTTGTAGTCCAGCAACTAAGGCAACTAAGGCAGTCGATGTTCAGGATGCCAAAGCCTGCAGTGGGGAAGGAAGCACTGACAAAGGAGAGTACTTGCAGGCACGGAGATGGGTTGAAGTGTGTATACTTCAACGCAAGAAGCATCAGGAATAAGGTGGGTGAACTTCAGGCATGGATCGGTACTTGGAACTACGATGTGGTGGCCATCACGGAAACTTGGATAGAAGAGGGGCAGAAATGGTTGTTCGAGGTTCCTGGTTATAGATGTTTCAATAAGATAAGGGGGGGGGATTGTTCATTAGAGATGGTATAACGGCTGCAGAAAGGTAGTTCGAGGAGGATCTGCCTACTGAGGTAGTATGGGTTGAAGTCAGAAATAACAAAGGAGCAGTCACCTTGTTAGGAGTTTTCTATAGGCCCCCCAATAGTAGCAGAGATGTGGAGGAACAGATTGGGAAACAGATTTTGGAAAGGTGCAGAAGTCACAGGGTAGTCGTCATGGGTGACTTCAACTTCCCAAATATTGAGTGGGAGTGGATACTCTTTAGATCAAATAGTTTGGATGGGGTGGTGTTTGTGCAGTGTGTCCAGGAAGCTTTTCTAACACAGTATGTAGATTGTCCGACCAGAGGAGGGGCAATATTGGATTTAGTACTTGGTAATGAACCAGGGCAAGTGATAGGTTTGCAAGTGGGGGAGCATTTTGGAGATAGTGACCACAATTCTGTGACTTTCACTTTAGTAATGGAGAGGGATAGATGCGTGCAACAGGGCCAGGTTTACAATTGGGGGAAGGGTAAATATGATGCCGTCAGACAGAACTGAAGTGCATAAGTTGGGAACATAGGCTGTCAGGGAAGGACACAATTGAAATGTGGAACTTGTTCAAAGAACAGATACTACGTGTCCTTGATATGCATGTCCCTGTCGGGCAGGGAAGAGATGGTCGTGTGAGGGAACCATGGTTGACAAGAGAGGTTGAATGTCTTGTTAAGAGGAAAAAGGAGACTTGTGTAAGGCTGAGGAAACGAGGTTCAGACAGGGTGCTGGAGGGATATAAGATAGCCAGGAGGGAACTGAAGAAAGGGATTAGGAGATCTAAGAGGGGGCATGAAAAATCTTTGGTGGGTAGGATCAACAAAAACCCCCAAGGCCTTTTACACATGTGAGAAATATGAGAATGACTAGACAGAGGGTAGGTCCGATCAAGGACAGTAGTGGGAGATTGTGTATTGAGTCTGAAGAGATAGGAGAGGTCTTGAACGAGTACTTTTCTTCAGTATTTACGAATGAGTGGGGCCATATTGTTGGAGAGGACAGTGTGAAACAGACTGGTAAGCTCGGAGATACTTGTTCGGAAGGAAGATGTGTTGGGCATTTTGAGAAACTTGAGGATAGGCAAGTCCCCTGGGCCTGACGGGATATATCCAAGGATTCTATGGGAAGCAAGAGATGAAATTGCAGAGCCGTTGGCAATGATTTTTTTCGTCCTCTCTGTCAATGGGGGTGGTACCAGGGGATTGGAGAGTGATGAATGTCGTGCCCCTGTTCAAAAAAGGGACTAGGGATAACCCTGGGAATTACAGGCCAGTTAGTCTTACTTCGGTGGTAGGCAAAGTAATGGAAAGGGTACTGAAGGATAGGATTTCTGAGCATCTGGAAAGACACTGCCTGATTAGGGATAGTCAGCACGGATTTGTGAGGAGTAGGTCTTGCCTCAAGTCTTATTGAATGCTTTGAGGATGTGACCAAGCACGTGAATGAAGGTGAAGCAGTGGATGTAGCGTACATGGATTTTAGTGAGGCATTTGATAAGGTTCCCCATAGTAAGCTTATGCAGAAAGTAGGAGGCATGGGATAGTGGGAAATTTGGCCAGTTGGATAACGAACTAGCTAACCGATAGAAGTCAAGAGTGGATGGTAAATATTCAGCCTGGAGCCCAGTTACCAGTGGTGTACCACAGGGATCAGTTTTGGGTCCTCTGCTGTTTGTGATTTTCATTAATGACTTGGATGAAAGAATTGAAGGGTGGGTCAGTAAATTTGCAGACGATACGAAGATTGGTGGAGTTGTGGATAGTGAGGAGGGCTGTTGTCAGCTGCAAAGAGACATAGATAGGATGCAGAGCTGGGCTGAGAAGTGGCAGATGGAGTTTAACCCTGAAAAGTGTGAGGTTGTCCATTTTGGAAGGACAAATATGAATGCGGAATATAGGGTTAACGGTAGAGTTCTTGGCAATGTGGAGGAGCAGAGAGATCTTGGGGTCTATGTTCATCGATCTTAAAGTTGCCACTCGAGTGGATAGAGCTGTGCCTATAGTGTGCTAGCGTTCATTAGCAGAGGGATTAAATTTAAGAGCCGTGAGGTGATGATGCAGCTGTACAAAACCTTGGTGAGGCCACATTTGGAGTACTGTGTGCAGTTCTGGTCGCCTCATTTTAGGAAGGTCGTGGAAGCTTTGGGAAAGGTGCCAAGGAGATTTACCAGGACATTGCCTGGAAGGGAGAGTAGGTCTTACAAGGAAAGATTGAGGGTGCTAGGCCTTTTCTCATTAGAACGGAGGATGAGGGAGACTTGATAGAGGTTTATAAGATGATCAGGGGAATAGATAGACAGTCCGAGACTTTTTTCCCCGGGTGGAACAAACCATTACAAGGGGACATAAATTGAAAGTGAATGGTGGAAGAATGGGGCAGCACGGTAGCATTGTGGATACCACAATTGCTTCACAGCTCCAGAGTCCCAGGTTCGATTCAGGCTTGGGTCACTGTCTGTGCGGAGTCTGCACGTCCTCCCCGTGTGTGCGTGGGTTTCCTCCGGGTGCTCCGGTTTCCTCCCACAGTCCAAAGATGTGCAGGTTAGGTGGATTGGCCATGATAAATTGCCCTTAGTGTTGGGTGGGGTTACTGGGTTATGGGGATAGGGTGGAGGTGTTGACCTTTGGTAGGGTGCTCTTTCCAAGAACCGGTGCAGACTCGATGGGCCGAATGGCCTCCTTCACTGTAAATTCTATGATATAGGGGGATGTTAGAAGTAGGTTCTGTGGTGATATGCATCACTGTAAATATACAAGGGGTTAATGTAGATACTAGGACACTGTAAATACACAAAGGGTTAATGCAAATACACTAAGACTAGATAAACACTAGAGGGAGCACCAGAGACATCATGACATGGAAATGAAATGAAAATCGCTTATTGTCACAAGTAGGCTTCAAATGAAGTTACTGTGAAAAGCCCCGAGTCACCACATTCCGGCACATGTTCGGGGAGGCTGTTACAGGAATCACACTATGCTGCTGGTCTGCTTTCAAAGCCAGTGATTTAGCCCTGTGCTAAACGGCCCCAGTATACATACAGATATTCAACCAATAGGCCATTAAGATAGGACACGGCCAATGGGCAGTCAAGACACACACACAGGTGAAACTGCCACAAGGGGGCTACTCATATATTTTCAGTGGAGACACTTAGTGAGTACAGACAGGGTTGATTGAAACACATCACACCCGCCACGTGGATTGTAGCAGACTGGTTCGTCAGTCTGAGTAGCTACAGCAGGATTAACAGGAGAGTCAAATCCAAGTAGGAGAATTGTTAACAGTTTAATAAATGTGTTGAAGCTATCTCCAAGTCTGAACCTTCCTTTGTCAGAGTGCACATCAAGGAAGCAGCTTATGCTACATCAAGAGCATAACACAACAGGTTCTTTACCCAGAGAGTAGTGGGGGCATGGAATGCACTGCCTGTGGAAGTAGTTGAGTCGGAAACATTAGGGACCTTCAAGCAGCTATTGGATAGGTACATGGATTACGGTAGAATGATGGGGTGTAGATTAATTTGTTCTTAATCTAGGACAAAGGTTCGGCACAACATCGTGGGCCGAAGGGCCTGTTCTGTGCTGTATTTTCTATGTATGTTCTAAAGGAGACATTTTGACTTCCAGATGGTAAGCTGGTAGCAGCAAAGGGAAGGTCCCGCTCAAATTGCCACTAATTTGCACTCTCCTCATTTTTCAATTCATTCAAGGCAGTGACACATCACTGGAGATTTGTAATTGCCTTCGAGTGGCTTGCTCCATTGTAGAGCTGACCACATTGCTGTGGATCTGGAAGGATGTAGGCCAGATCGGCAGAGGATGGCCGATTCCCTCCCTCAAAGAACGTGAGCGAACCAGATGACTTTTTAACGACACAGTCATTACTGGCAGCTAGCTTTTTATCCCAGACTTTTGAAAATTTAAATAAATCAATTACCCCGGCTGCTGACATAGGATTTGAACTCTTGTCACCAGAGCTTTCCTCAGGCCTCTGGAATATGGATCAAGTAATATAATCGCTAAGCTCTGTACCCTGACCTGTTGGAGTCATGCAATAACTGTTACTCAAGTCGTTACACAGTGTTGGGGCCTTTCCTGTTGATTCCCTTATTCCTTGTTTCTTTAACATTGTCAATATCATTTTTGGTCCATGGATCTTTTTCTCTCTTGTTTATAAATTTAAAATAGCCAATTAAGTGTTTTTCCAATTAAGGGGCAATTTGGCGTGTCCAATGCACCTACCCTGCACATCTTTGGGGCTTTTCACAGCAACTTCATTGAAGTGTACTTGTGACAATAAGCAATTATTGTTATTATCTTTGGGTTGTGGGGGTGAGATACATGCAGACAGGTCCATGGATCTTTAATGAAGGCATACCTTTAAGTCAAGCAGGGGAAGCGTGGAACTCAAAAGTTGCAAAAATGTTGCTGTGAAGATTTAGATATTGAACCGAAGAACTCAGACTTTATGGCACCCAAGAGATGAGAGGGATTTGGTTCGATTGGTTTCTGGTGGCCAATGATTTGGCCAAGGGCAGTATCCTGCCCGGCAACAGACAGCAATTGGTTTTCAGAGAACCAAGCCGAAAGCAACTGGCCGCTAAGAGGAGAGAGAGGCTGTGTGTTGCTCTCTCGCTCTCCCTCCACTTTGAAACATTTCCTGCTGCTGTTCCTGAGCCTGCAGAGAAGTCTCGAGACGCTGATGAATCAACAGTGAAAACCATTACAGACTGAAAGCAAAGATATCCAACTGGAGGCCTAGACTGAAGAAAGATCCAACTGGAAGATGTCCTCCTGAAACAAAGACTCTTATCCTTATTTTTACCCCTCCCCTTTCCCCTGTTTGTATGTCTTGTGTGCATGTAGAGGGTGGGGCGAGTTAAAGGGGGGTTAGAAATTAGATAACAGTTAACCAGTTGTATTCGTTACCCATTTAATTATAGTTATTGTTATTAATAAAAGTTAATTTACAAACCTGGTGACTATTTATTGGGCAGACAAAGACGAAAGGCTTCCATTTTTAAAAACTAAAAGTTAAATTTCAACTGTGTTGCGACTCCGGGCCCCACGGAGCTGCAATTGACCGCGCGCTATCCCAGGGGGTTGAATGTTTTATATAGTTAAACCACAATGTATGACATTGTATGTTTCTCATACATGCCCGTCAATGGTGTATAAATAACGATGATGGTTCATGTCAAATTTTGCCAAGGTACTTAAGCAGTTGGGAACTGCATAACTCATTTGCTCTTTTGTTGTGGGTTGCTTATCAAATGGTATTTCCACAAGGATAAGAAATTTATTCATTTGATTATTCATTCTCTTTCTGCCTAATGTCTTGCTGGGCTCAGTTCTAAATCTAAATTGTTAGATGCAAAATGTGCCCCTTGGTGAAACTACTCCTCCGATTGCTCCCAAACCTCTGTTATTAAAACGGAAATTGCTCTTTCATTTTCATGTACTTTAATTCCAAATTAACATAGAATACAGCCATAGAGGGCGGCATGGTGGTGCAGTGCTTAGCACTGCTGCCTCACGGCGCTGAGGTCCCAGGTTCGATCCTGGCCCCAGGTCACTGTCCGTGCGGAGTTTGCACATTCTCCCCGTGTCTGCGTGAGAATAGGGACAGTGTGACTCTGAGGCAGAGCAGACAGGGAGAAGTTGCTGAACACAACGGGTCTGGTGGCCTGAAGTGCATATGTTTTAATGCAAGAAGTATTACGGGTAAGGCAGATGAACCTAGAGCTTGGATTAGTACTTGGAACTATGATGTTGTTGCCATTACAGAGACCTGGTTGAGGGAAGGGCAGGATTGGCAGCTAAACGTTTCAGGATTTAGATGTTTCAGGTGAGATAGAGGGGGATGTAAAAGGGGTGGCGGAGTTGCGCTACTGGTTAGGGAGAATATCACAGCTGTACTACGGGAGGACACCTCAGAGGGCAGTGAGGATATATGGGCAGAGATCAGGAATAAGAAGGGTGCAGTCACAATGTTGGGGGTTTACTACAGGCCTCCCAACAGCCAGCGGGAGATAGAGGAGCAGATAGGTAGACAGATTTTGGAAAAGAATAAAAACAACAGGGTTGTGGTGATGGGAGACTTCAACTTGCCCAATATTGACTGGGACTCACTTAGTGCCAGGGGCTTAGACGGGGCAGAGTTTGTAAGGAACATCCAGGAGGGCTTCTTAAAACAATATGTAGACAGACCAACTAGGGAAGGGGCGGTACTGGACCTGGTATTGGGGAATGAGCCCGGCCAGGTGGTAGAAGTTTCAGTAGGGGAGCGTTTTGGGAACAGTGACCACAATTCAGTAAGTTTTAAAGGGCTGGTGGACAAGGATAAGAGTGGTCCTAGGGTGAATGTGCTAAATTGGGGGAAGGCTAATTATAACAATATTAGGCGGGAACTGAAGAACCTAGATTGGGGGCGGATGTATGAGGGCAAATCAACATCTGACATGTGGGAGGCTTTCAAGTGTCAGTTGAAAGGAATTCAGGACCGGCATGTTCCTGTGAGGAAGAAGGATAAATACGGCAATTTTTGGGAACCTTGGATAACGAGAGATATTGTAGGCCTCGTCAAAAAAAAAAAGGAGGCATTTGTCAGGGCTAAAAGGCTGGGAACAGACGAAGCCTGTGTGGAATATAAGGAAAGTAGGAAGGAACTTAAGCAAGGAGTCAGGAGGGCTAGAAGGGGTCACAAAAAGTCATTGGCAAATAGGGTTAAGGAAAATCCCAAGGTTTTTTACACGTACATAAAAAGCAAGAGGGTAGCCAGGGAAAGGGTTGGTCCACTGAAGGATAGGCAAGGGAATCTATGTGTGGAGCCAGAGGAAATGGGCGAGGTACTAAATGAATACTTTGCAATCAGTATTCACCAAAGAGAAGGAATTGGTAGATGTTGAGTCTGGAGAAGGGTGTGTAGATAGCCTGGGTCACATTGAGATCCAAAAAGACGAGGTGTTGGGCGTCTTAAAAAATATCAGGGTAGATACGTCCCCAGGGCCTGATGGGATCTACCCCAGAATACTGAAGGAGGCTGGAGAGGAAATTGCTGAGGCCTTGACAGAAATCTTTGGATCCTCACTGTCTTCAGGTGATGTCCCGGAGGACTGGAGAATAGCCAATGTTGTTCCTCTGTTTAAGAAGGGTAGCATGGATAATCCAGGGAACTACAGGCCGGTGAGCCTTACTTCAGTGGTAGGGAAATTACTGGAGAGAATTCTTCGAGACAGGATCTACTCCCATTTGTAGGCAAATGGACGTATTAGTGAGAGGCAGCATGGTTTTGTGAAGGGGAGGTCGTGTCTCACTAACTTGATAGAGTTTTTCGAGGAGGTCACAAAGATGATTGATGCAGGTAGGGCAGTAGATGTTGTCTATATGGACTTCAGTAAGGCCTTTGACAAGGTCCTTCATGGTAGACAAGTACAAAAGGTGAAGTCACACGGGATCAGGGGTGAGCTGGCAAGGTGCATACAGAACTGGCTAGGTCATAGAAGGCAGAGAGTAGCAATGGAAGCATGCTTTTCTAATTGGAGGGCTGTGACCAGTGGTGTTCCGCAGGGATCAGTGCTGGGACCTTTGCTGTTTGTAGTATATATAAATGATTTGGAGGAAAATGTAACTGGTCTGATTAGTAAGTTTGCAGACGACACAAAGGTTCGTGGAATTGCGGATAGCGATGAGGACTGTCAGAGGATACAGCAGGATTTAGATTGTTTGGAGACTTGGGCGGAGAGATGGCAGATGGAGTTTAATCCGGACAAATGTGAGGTAATGCATTTTGGAAGGTCTAATGCAGGTAGGGAATATAGTGAATGGTAGAATCCTCAAGAGTATTGAAAGTCAGAGACATCTAGGAGTACAGGTCCACAGGTCACTGAAAGGGGCAACACAGGTGGAGAAGGTAGTCAAGAAGGCATATGGCATGCTTGCCTTCATTGGCCGGGGCATTGAGTATAAGAATTGGCAAGTCATGTTGCAGCTGTATAGAACCGTAATTAGGCCACACTTGGAGTATAGTGTTCAATTCTGGTCGCCACACTACCAGAAGGATGTGGAGGCTTTAGAGAGGGTGCAGAAGAGATTTACCAGAATGTTGCCTGGTATGGCGAGCATTAGCTATGAGGAGCGGTTGAATAAACTCGGTTTGTTCTCACTGCAACGACTGAGGTTGAGGGGCGACCTGATAGAGGTCTACAAAATTATGAGGGGCATAGACAGAGTGGATAGTCAGAGGCTTTTCCCCAGGGTAGAGGGACCAATTACTAGGGGGCATAGGTTTAAGGTGAGAGGGGCAAGGTTTAGAGTAGATGTACGAGGCAAGTTTTTTACGCAGAGAGTAGTGGGTGCCTGGAACTCGCTACCAGAGGAGGTGGTGGAAGCAGGGACGATAGTGACATTTAAGGGGCATCTTGACAAATACATGAATAGGATGGGAATAGAGGGATACGGACCCAGGAAGTGTAGAAGATTGTAGTTTAGTCGGGCAGCATGGTCGGCACGGGTTTGGAGGGCCGAAGGGCCTGTTCCTGTGCTGTACATTTCTTTGTTCTTTGTTCAGACATGCTGTCTGTAAGCATTCTAACCAAGGTTTAAATAATATTTTAAAAATAAATTTAGAGTACCCAATAATTTTTTCTAATTAAGGGGCAATTTAGTGTGACCAATCCACCTAACCTGCACATCTTTGGGTTGTGGGGGTGAAACCCACGCAGACACGGGGAGAACGTGCAAACTCCACACGGACAGTGACCCGGGGCCGGGATTCGAACCCGGATCCTCAGCGCCATAGGCAGCAATGCTAACCACTGCACCACCGTGCTGCCCTAGGTTTTAATAATATTACTGCAAAAATATAAACTGTAAAGTTTGACAATTTCTTATATTCATCACATATTCGACAGTGCAGAAAGCTCTCAGTGTTGCACTGGAGTGTGGCAGCCTTGATATCTGTGCTTAAACCCTGCATTGAGGCTCGAACCCAAATCTTTCTGACTGACAAGTCAACGTGCTCCTGCTTGAAACACCACAGCCACACAGTTACATTCCATTAAGTTGCTTGACTGCACTGGCTATTGGAAGATTATGGAGGAGTCTCAGCATCTTGATTACAACAAAAACAAAATCATCTTCTGAAAACCCTTGTGTGGCTGGACACTGTATGCCTGTATCTGGAAAAGTGACTACGCTCGAATAAGAGCATTTGGCACAAAAGGACTCAGATGGATATTAGGGTGCCATAAATGGCCAAGTGGACAAATGAGTGGGTGCTGGAGGAAACTGGTGTTAAGAGGAACTTGTTTGATGCAGTGATAGCGAGGAAGCTCATATATTTTGGACAGCGGATGTGAAGAGGAGGGGAGTGTTTTGTGATGAGTGCAGGAATTTCAGAGATATTGTGTTATATGTATTTGGTGCAGTAAGGGTTAAAAGCCTGGGTTAGTGTGTATGACTGCTGCAGTGATGCTTTTTAAAAATCCTGGTTTGCAAGACATCTAGGCTTTTGGAGCCAGAGGTGCAATTAAAGCATCGTAAAAGTTTGGGCTAATGGATTTTTAAATTTATATTAAGTGTCTCCTGTGCAGTCGATAATTAGAGACATTGTGTTCAGTTAGTAAGATGATGTAGTTAATGGGAGGAGCCAGGGGTTGAAGCAGTCAGGTGTTGAGGTCCACAGTTAGGTGGTTTTTGGCTGAAAGATAAACTGAGAAGTTTACCTTTACCATTACACCTTTTGTTTTAATTTTTCCAATTAAGGGACAATTTAGCATGGCCTATCCACCTACCCTGCACATCTTTGGGTTGTGGGGCTGAGATCCACGCAGAAATGGGGAGAATGTGCAAACTCCACATGGACAGTGGCCCAGGGTGACTCTGCATTATTCTGGCAGGGGGTCAGGTCTCTTTCTTTAAGCTGTCTCAAAAGAATGTCTCTTTGTTAAAGTACAGTATTCAAGACATCTCTGTACAGCAAGTATTCCTGAGTCTGCTAACTGCATTAAAAGTGGATTGGGACCTGAGATGGTTTTGTAGTTTGAGTGAGGGTAAAGATAGCAGTTAAGGATTATTGTGTCACTGCATTGATCAGCATTGTTTAAGGAGTAATTGTAAGCTATTTTCTTGATGTTAAAGATAATTTAATCCTGTGTCAGTAATAAAGTGTGTTTCAATTTACCATATCCCTGTTTTGGGTGAAATCATTCCTGGAGCGAGGCATCCTTTCCTCACAGTCTTACAAAATTAAAATAAAATATTGGGGTTTCTGTCCAGTATCCTAGCAACTGTGGGGGTCTGGTCCATGTTCATAGTTGTTTGGAAGCAGAGGTAATGCAAGAACAAATATCTGGAAAAGGTGCATTAGTAATACTCAAGGTGGCATTTATGGATAATATCAGAATGTGGTCTGGTCACTCAATGGGAACAGGCAGTGACGACAGCGGAGAATAGAAATCGGCGGAGAAAAATTGTTCCCAGTGCGGCCAACCCTCGGAACAAGGATGGAGGAAGGTTTTAGGTTTGTGCCAATTAGTTTGGATCGAAACCTGAACCACAACTTCACAAAAAAAGCAGCACAATCCGCAATAAGAGAAAATGCCGGAAGAACTCAGCAGGTTGGCCATCATTCTGTGGAGAGGGAAACGGAATTAATGTTTCCGCGCAATGCTCTTTCATGAGAACGGGGAAATTTGGCGCTGTAATAGGGTTTGAGCAAGACGTGAGTGGGACAAGGGCCAAAGGAAGGTCTGTGATAGGTTGGAAGACGGGAAGGAGTGAAGGACGGACGAAGGGGAAAACACTAGAGCAGGACGTGCTATCTGAAACCAAGAATAAGGGAGAAAACGAAAAAGTGCAAAGAAAAGGAAACAAAATGGGGGGGGGGAATGAGATTATGGGGCCAAATTGTTGAATTCAATGTTGAATCCAGAAGGCCTAATTGAAAGAGGAGGTGCTGTTCCTGGAGCTTATGTTGAGCTGCACTGGAATATTGCAATGGGCCGAGGACATTCCAGATATTCCAAAAGACTGTGCCACCCCCTTAACCTAACCTACACAAATTTGGACACCAAGGAGCCATTTATTATGGCCGATCCACCTAACCTGCACATCTTTGGACTGTGGGAGGAAACCCACGCAGACACGATGAGAATGTGCAGACTCCGCACGGACAATCACCCAAGGCTGTGAGGCAGCTTTGCTAACCACTGTGCCACCGTGCTACCCCCTAAGATCTTAAAATGAGTTCAATGGAGAACCGAATGCACATTGCAGAGGACTGCTGTCATTATACTTGAAACAAATAGGGTTGATATGAAGTAAGGTGGGAGGAGAATTGTGTTGAAAGCCTTGTTTGTGTGTTGGAAATTCTATGTAACGATCTGATGACATTACTGTGTGTCGTACCTCCATTGTTTGACAAGTGCTGCCTTGTGTTACATCGCTATTCCCTGCAACACTGTTTAAAGGCTATCTCTTATTTTCCTTTTATCTTTGCCCTTTTCCCTTTGCAACTTACAGCTATTTTCATGAGCACCAGATGATTAAAAAGTGCATTCGCTCTTTTCCCTATCAAGATAAAAGTGATCTTGTTAAAAGACAGAATTGTTCAGGCGGTATTAAATGTGAAAAACATTACAGAAAGGGCAAAGGATTGTGGCACACTACCCGAAAGCGTGTGAAATGGTGTGAGATGTCAGCTGTGCGCCTTGATGTCATCGCGCAATATGTTGGTCAGCGGGTGTGAGAGTCTGATGCGCATCTGCCAACAATTATGGTGGCGCAGTGGTTAGCACTGCTGCCTCACGGCGCCAGGAGCCCGGGTTCGATTCCGGCCGTGGGTAACTGTCTGTGCGGAGTCTGCACGTTCGCCCCGTGTGTGCGTGGGTTTCCTCCGGGTGCTCCGGTTTCCTCCCACAGTCCAAACATGTGCAGGTTAGGTGGATTGGCCACGCTAAATTGCTCCTTCGTGTCCCAAAGATGTGCAGGTTAGGTAGGTTTACTGGGTTTCGGGGATTGGGTGGGGACGTGGGCCTCGGTCGGGTGCTCTTTCCATGGGTCGGTGCTGACTCGATGGGCCGAATGGCCTCCTTCTGCAGGCAGTCTATAAGCTGGCAATGCATCCCATTAAGGGGCTAAATAAATGCAATTTCACGCGGCCCGTCTGCGTTCGCGGGGTGGGACGATTGGCCGGGCGTCCTTTACATTTTAGCTACAGGGGCGGGATGAAATGTCAAGGCAGAATGTACAGAGGCGTGTGGGGACTGAGGAGTTTGTGTTTGAATTCAATGTGCAGCCTGGATACGCCGTTCCCCATCGCAATTTATTTTTCACAGGTCAGTGGCTCCACTGTAGCTGGTCCCCTTGTAGGGAGCACTTGAGCAATGCCAACCCCTCCTAATTCTTGCCCTCTTTGTGCCCTCCCCAGGCAGCGCTCAGCCTTTCCCAGCTGACTGCCCATTGAACTGGCCAGCGCGAAATCGTCTTCCAGGCCCGACCGAGGGACGGAAGTACGTTTTGCGCCCGCTTCTGGGCCCATAGTGCGCACACGTCCAGCAGACGGAAAATTCAGGCCTGTACATTGAAGAATCGAGTTTCATCCGATTTGAGTCCCTGCCTGCATGAGATCACGATTTCTATCTCAAAGGCGAGAATTAGGTTCTTTTCAATATGTCTTCAGGGCATTTCCCTTTAACCTTTCCTTTTGTTACTCTGCCAGAACCCAACACGGACATCTCATAAACACTCACTCAAATCAAAGCAAAATGCTGAGAATTCTGCAAATCTGAAATAAAAACAGAAAATGCTGGCAAAACGCAGCAGGTCTGGCATCGTCTGGGGAGAGAGAAACAGAGTTAATGAGGTACATTCTCTGGCCCTGTCTGTCCATCGTGGGAATCGGAGAGGGCGGGACAGAACATTTGGTGGACCATTCAAAGGTCCGTTGACTCCCAGTCTCGGGGTGGGCGCGACCAGAAAACCCCACCAATTCCTTCAGAGCTGTGGAAGAGTCATATGGATCCGAAACGCTAATTCTGCTTCCCTCTCTGCCAGACCCAATTTTGTCTACAAAATTATGAGGGGCACAGGGTGGATAGTCAGAGACTTTTTCCCAAGGTAGAGGGGTCAATTACTAGGGGGCATAGGTTTAAGGTGCAAGGGGCGAGGTTTAGAGGAGATGTACGAGGCAGGTTTTTTACACAGAGGGTAGTGGGTGCCTGGAACTCGCTGCCGGAGGAGGTGGTGGAAGCAGGGACGATAGTGACATTTAAGGGGCATCTTGACAAATACATGAATAGGATTGGAATAGAGGGATACGGACCCAGGAAGTGTAGAAGATTGTAGTTTAGTCGGGCAGTATGGTCGGCGCAGGCTTGGAGGGCCGAAGGGCCTGTTCCTGTGCTGTACTTTTCTTTGTTCTTTAATCTTTGACCCTGCTGGGCTTTTCCAGAATTTCCCGCGTCACCTCACAATTCATATCTGTTAAATCATTTGCAGTTGAGGGGGGCGGGGAATAGAATTTTATGTCACTGGACCGATAATCCAGAAGTGCAGGATAATGCTCGGGGGGAGACGGGTTTAAATCCCACCACTGCAGCTGGTTGAATTTACATTCAATTAATAAAATAAAACAAGTCTCAGTCGTGGTGACCAAGGCAGCACGGTGGCGCAGTGGGTTCGCACTGCTGCCTCACGGTGCCGAGGTCCCAGGTTCGATCCCGGCTCTGGGTCACTGTCCGTGTGGAGTTTGCACATTCTCCCCGTGTCTGTGTGGGTTTCGCCCCCACAACCCAAAGATGTGAGGGGTAGGTGGATTGGCCACGCTAAATTGCCCCCTTAATTGGGGAAAGAAAATGAATTTGAGCACTCTAAATTTATTTTAAAAAAGTCATGGCGACCGTGACCACCATCGACGATTGTTGTCAAAACCCATCGGTTCACTATTGTCCATTAGGGAAGGGAATCTGTTGTCCTTACCTGGTCTGGGCTAGGTGTGACTCCAAACCCACTGCATTCTGGTTGACTCTCAACGGTCCTCTGAATTAGCCCGAGCAAGCCACTCAGTTCAAGGTCAATAAGGAATGGCTAACAAATTCTGGGCCTTGCCAGTGAAGCCCACATCCCCTGAAAGAAGAGAGACGGGGACCAGTCACTACACGGTTTGAGGTGAAATGCTGGTGGGCATTTCACTTTTGTTCCTGGTCCTCGCACTTCAGCCACTAGACTAGTCAAGTGTGGCTACGAGGAGAGATTGGCGTTATTTTCCTTGCAACAAAGAAGGCTGAGGGATGACTTAATTGAGGTGTATAAAATTATGAGGGGAAGAGATAGAGTTGATAGGATAAAATTGTTTCCCTTGGCGGGGAATTCTAGAACCAGGGACATAGATTCAAGATAAGCGGCAGAAGGTGTAGAGGGGACGTGAGGAAGAACTTTTTTACCAGAGGGTGGCGGGAGTCTGGAATTCGCTGCCCGAGTTGGTGTCGAAGGCAGAGACCCTAAACGCTTTTAAAAAGTACCCGGATCTGCACCTTAAGTGCTCTAAACTACAGGGCTATGGACCGGGTGCAGGAAGGTGGGATTAGAAAGGGCACCTGGGTATTCTCGGGCTGGCATGGACAAGGGGGGCTGAATGGCCTCCTCCTGTGCTGTAACTTTTCTATGATTTTCTGCATATTGCGAAACGGGCGCTATAGTCTGTGCCCAATATCACCGCCCTCTTTCACCCTCTCTCAGATGCGGGTGCTTCAAAGTGGTTCATCAGGTGGTTTTCGGGCTCCGAATAATTGAACTGCAATACTCATCTTCAGCAGCAGGAGGAGGCAGAAGCATTAATCGCTTTTTTAAAGGGACAGATTTCAGAGTCTGTCATGGGCAACACGGCGGCACAGTGGTTAGCGCAATTGCTTCACAGCTCCAGGGTCACAGGTTCGATTCCCGGCTTGGGTCACTGTCTGCGCGGAATCTGCATGTTCTCCCCGTGTGTGCGTGGGTTTCCTCCAGGTGCTCCGGTTTCCTCCCACAGTCCAAAGACGTGCAGGTTAGGTGGATTGGCCGTGATAAATTACCCTTAGTGTCCAAAATTGCCCTTGGTGTTGAGTGGGGTTACTGGGTTATGGGGATAGGGTGGAGGTGTTGAACTTGGGTAGGGTGCTCTTTCCAAGAGCCGGTGCAGACCTGATGGGCTGAATGGCCTCCCTCTGCACTGTAAATTCTATGCTTGCCGACCGGGCAGGGATAATTGATCATTTCGGAGGATCTAGGAAGCACAGCCATCAGAGTTGGATGGTTATTTGAGCATTTTTAGTTCAGCAAAAACGAAACAGGAATTGCTGATAATCCTCAGCATGTGTGGGGGAGGGCGAAGGTCAAGGTTAACGCGTCGGGTTAATGACCTTTCATTCGAGGTGCGGAAAGAGATGTAACCGACTTTAAACAGGAACAGAGGGAGGGAAAGGTGGCAGAGGGAGGGAAAGGTGGCAGAGGGAGGGAAAGATGGCAGAGGGAGGGAAAGGTGGCAGAGGGAGGGAAAGGTGGCAGAGGGAGGGAAAGATGGCAGAGGGAGGGAAAGATGGCAGAGGGAGGGAAAGGTGGTGGCAGCTGCGGAGGCATGAGGAACAGAAGAAAAGATAGGATGGAAGGCAGGAGAGATTAAGTGACAAAAAGGATGATGATGCTGTCATGATATTCATGATATTGCATCATGGTGCAAACATACATACACACTGATGGACAGATCAACGGACCAATCAATACACAGACAACATCACAGCCAATCACAGGCAAAGAGCATACACACTATAAAACGGGGAACACGGCACTTCCCGCCCCTTCCAGCAGGAGACAGCCCAGAGCACAGAGCTCACAGCAAGCCACTCAGACACTCACCATGTGCTGAGTGCTTCTCCAAGATAGTGTTAGGGCTAGGTCCACAGGTTAGAGGGTAATGAACGAACCACAGTAACCAGTTTACAGATGTTGTTATTGTTAGTAATAAAACTGAGTTGTACCATCCGCAACCGTGTTGGTTCGTCTATGTAGCAGAGCGCCCAATACGACAGATGCCAGGCAAAGGAGATGATAATGAGTAAGGAGATAAAGGATGTGTCTGGAAGAGGTCTAAATGGGAAAATGCCTCATCAATAACTCTGCCATCGGCGGTGCAAGATGAAAAATCCAGCCCCAAATTGCAAGAATTCTAACATGTAACTATCAATGCTTCAAATAACTGGCATGTTACAATTGCTTGCAGAGTGCACATGTAGAATTCAAGGCATTGGACTTGCAAGAGTAATGATTTCCATTCAGTGCAGAATCTTTGTTTTATATATTAAACTGGAATTGTATTTCAGCTTAAGGCAATTATATGGGAAGGTCTGTGTCAATGGGTAAAGCTTATTGTAAAATCGATGTGTATCCAAAGAAAATTAAGTTTATTTTTGATCTGATTAGTTGCAATTTGGTATTACTGTTGCATTGACCAAATATCTGTGATAAATGAGGGCATACAGCGCAGTGGGAGAATGAGAAGTTAATTGAAAGATGCCTGAAGAATTACTATACACAGAGTAAAAACCTTGGGCATAATTTCCACATGTACTGGAATTGATGAGCAAAAGCTCAATAGCAAACTGCTTAGCAGAACAATACATGGTCTTGCCAAACTGTGTGTGAAGAAGTGATTTTAAAAGTCGCAGCAAACAGGAGCATCATGCGGAGCTGCTGTCTGGGAACAGAGTGGGCTTGGGGTTAGCAGATTGTCTTACAATTTTACTGCAGAGAGCCCAGGTGCAATTTAACGGGACAGCCCCTAGACAGCCGCGTTGGTCACTGTCGAATCGCACTTCGATTTTTGGGGGGCGCTTGCGAGTTCCTGCCGAAAGCACTTAATTGTTTGAAGTGGTCCAGGAGCTGTCAACCAAGGCTGAGCACGCTGGCCAGACCGGAGATTCTGAAACAGTGCCCGATCTCTAGGTGAGTTTGTGGGTCCCTCACACACCCCCCGTACCCAAGGGCAACGTCACCTTGCACACACATGGGCACTATCCCACACGCCCCCAAATACAGACACCCGCTATGGGGTCACTGAGGCCCCCCATTTCACGCTATCCAACACCCCCTTTCTGGGACCCCCCCTTCATGCCCCCCAATCATCCAGAGGCCTCTCATACCTGCCCTCCACGCCCCCAACACCTTCCAAACCCCCATCCCACCTTTCATAGGCATCTCTCCCCTTATGCCCTGACCCATGGAAGTGCCACCCTGACACCCATGCCGCTCTGACACCCTGGCAGGGCTCCTGCCAGCCTGGCAGTGCCTAGGTGTCCGGTGTCAGGGGAAGAGCCAAAGTGCCACCCTGCCCTGTCCCTGACCACCCAAGGGCCACCAACAGTCTGGGAGATCATCCAAGTGCTGCTCTGCCTGGTCTTCGTTTGCATGGGCCAGCACTAATTGTGGCTCGAGGGACCTCTCACTGGCCATCCCAGGAGGCTGTTAGATATGGGGGACCATCTCATTAATGAGATGGAGATTGGCCTTTAGTGGTGCTAAGTGGGATCTCACTGCGCTGAGGCTAATTCTGGAATCCGCCAACAGGAGTGAGCCGGTTTGATCGCAAACCGCTTGGCATCTGGTGAGCTTTGCGCTTTAGGGCGCTCCCGCGGTCGAACAGATTCTCGACAGGCGGGACGAGGCTGTTAAATCGCGCACCCCCCACCTCAGAGTAAGGTTTATACAACTTTTACCTTAAGGCACCTGCTGAAACATATGGGATTGTTAATTCATTTACAAATTTCTTCCAGAGGAGAAAAAATTGTACCTTGAGGGTAGTTTATTATTGTTCAAACTGTTGTGGGCTGGGAATCGAGCAATAATCGAGTTCACCAAACTCGCCACTGGCTTTTCTTTAGATCAGGTTTAAAATGCTTTTATGCATTGAGCACACTTCGCCCATGTAGGGGTTTAGGAGCAGGGGTAGCCATTCATCGCCTCATGCCTGCTCCACCATTCAATGAGATCAGATTGTCCAGCTTAACGCCATTTTGCCGCACTATCCTCATGAAATGAAATGAAATGAAATTTGCTTATTGTCACAAGTAGGCTTCAAATGAAGTTACTGTGAAAAGCCCCTAGTCGCCACATTCCGGCGCCTGTTCGGGGAGGCTGGTACGGGAATTGAACCCGCGCTGCTGGCCTGCCTTGGTCTACTTTCAAAGCCAGCTATTTAGCCCTGTGCTAAACCAGCCCCTTAATGCCATTAGTAACTAGAAATCTACCAATCTCTGTCTTGAACATACTCCGTGTTTGAGCTTCCACAGCCTCTGGGGTAGAGATTCCAAAGGTTCACCTCCGTCTGAGTGAAGCAATTCCTCCTCATCTCAGTCCTAAATGGTCTACCCCTTATTCTGAGACTGTGCCCTGGTTCCCGACACCCTGGCCAGGGCCTCTACCCTGTCGAGAATTTTGTACGTTTCAATGAGATTGTCTCTCATTCTTCAAAACTCTAGGGACTACAGCCTCGTTTCCTCAATCTCTCCTCATAAGGCAATCCCGCCATCCAGCTCTGAGCGATGGCTGTGTAGGTCACAAGATTGGGAATTCCCTCCCCAGACCCCCTGACCTCACTCTTCTCCTTAAAGCCTACTTCTACCTCTCCTAAACCAATCCTCTCCAAATGTCCCCTTCATGATTCAGTGTCACCTTTTGGCTGCTGACACGGGTGTGTTGGATTGGATTGGATTTGTTTATTGTCACGTGTACCGAGGTACAGTGAAAAGTATTTTTCTGCGAGCAGCTCAACAGATCATTAAGTACATGGGAAGAAAAGGGGAATAAAAGAAAATACATAATAGGGCAACACACCATATACAATGTAACTACATAAGCACTGGCATTGGATGAAGCATACAGGGTGTAGTGTTAATGTGTGAATGTTTTGTTGTGCTAACGGTGATTTACAAATGCAATTTGTTGTTGCTTTTGGAGTGTCTGTTTATCCCATAATTGTCACACGATTTGCTCAATGAAATCACTTCGGTGATGAATAAATCATGTGTTGAAACAGGCATGCCTGAATTCTGTGCCCTATTATACAGAACGAGAGACAAAGAAAATAGAGCAAAGGGAATGATTGAGAAATGTATCCTGATGTCTCTTTCATGGTTTGATGTAGTCACGTAAGTTATGTGGCTACAGGAGCAGGTCAGAGGCTAGGAATCATGCAGCGAGTAACTCACCCCCTGGCTCCCCAAAACCTGCCCACCATCGACACGTCAGGAGTGTGATGGAATGCTCCCCACTTGCCTGGATGAGTGCAGCTCCAACAACACTCAAGAATCTCAACACCACCCAGGACAAAGCAGCCCCGCTTGATTGGCACCCCATCCACCACCTTCAATGTTAACTCCAGCTTCTGGTGACGGGAATGTGCTGAGCGGACCCAGGAAAGGTGACTCTCCTCCTGGAAGTTTGAATTTGGCACTTTTAGCCCAAAGATAGGCTGCTAGGTTTGTCACGATGTGAAGATGCCGGTGTCGGACTGGGGTGGGCGCAGTAAGAAGTCTTTCAACACCAGGTTAAAGTTGAACAGGTTTGTTTGGAATCACTAGCTTTCGGAGCGTAGCTCCTTGAAATGAAATGAAAATCGCTTATTGTCACAAGTAGGCTTCAAATGAAGTTACTGTGAAAAGTAAAAGTTCCTTCATCAGGTGAGTGAAGGAGCTACTGTCCGAAAGCTAGTGATTCCAACTAAACCTGTTAGACTTTAACCTGCTGTTGTAAGACTTCTTACTGTACTAGGTTTGTGGAAGACCCCCCCCCCCCCCCCCGCCCCCCCATCTCCTTCAAGATGACCACAGTTACCTGCAAACAATTCTAGGGGCCGAAAAGACGGCAGGATTAGTAAGAGCCTGGAAAGGAGGGATGGGATGGAGCTGGCTGAATCCACATAGCCGGGTCACCGAGATACAAGGCTGCCTAACCCCCACCGCTAATAAGCGAGTGGATGGACTTCCTAACGCAGGAGCTCCAAAGCACAGGGATACCATCAAACTAGAGATGATGGCGATGGTGAAGGCGGCGATCATGGACGCCCTGGTCCCCTTGAAGGTGGCACTGGAAAAGCTGGTGCAACGACTGGAGACATAGGAGACAAGCCTCCTCAGGGAGCTGGAGGAGGCAGCAACCGACCAGAGCAAGCGGATCGCTCATCGGAGACAGAGGTGGTAAGTTTGGTGGCAAACCAGGGGACACTGAAAGGGAAGGTCGAGGACCAGGAGTACCGCTCGCGACGCCTGAATCTCTGCATCATGGGCCTACCGCAGCCATCGAGGGCAGGAGCTCCATGGAGTACGTGGCCCAGATGCTAGAGAAACTGTTCGAGGGGGAGAACCTCTCCAAACCCCGAGAGATGGACAGAGCACACAGGCCACTCCGGCTGAGGCCCAAAACGGGAGAGCCACAGGCCATCAACCAATGAAGTGGGGGAAGGGGGAACGCACAGAGCAAGTCACAGAACAGGAAAGAGAAAGAAAGTGGGGAGGGCATGGGGGGTGAGCGACAAATGCATCCAGGAGAAACACGGGATACAGGCAGAGGGAGGGGAACAATAAGAGACCAGTTTGCTGGCAAATTAACACCTGATCCATGATGTACATAAACCACTGTAAATACATGTTTTGGCCGAGTCTGACAATGTAAAATATGAAAGAGAAATATTTTTGTTAAGGGGGCTATTGTTATAGTTGCCTGTTGGAACCTATTCTTTTGTTGATCTATGTGGGCCGGGATTCTCCGCGCCGAAATCATGCTCGGCGCGGGGGTGAAGAATGGGGTCTCAGACCCGTGGCGCCAGGACATGATTCACTGTGGAAGGGAGAATCGCCGGCAGCGCTTGCGCGCGGTCGACGCGGAGCCGGTCGGGGGCCGTCGAAAGAGGCCCGCGCGGTGATTCTCCGTCACCAACCGGCCGAGTTCCCATCGAGCTTCGCCGGCGTGATTCCAACCTAGTTCCACCCGGCGGGAGCTCGGACTCGCGGCCGCGCTGTCCATCCTGGTGGTGGGGGGGGGGGGGGGGGGCGGGGGGATCAGACTCCGGGGGGGGGGGGCCTCCACGACGGCCAGGCCCGCGATCGGGGGCTACCGATCGGTGGGCGCGCGCGATACGGGGGTCCTGTCTTCTTCTGCGCTGGCCCTTTGTGTGGCTCCGCCATGTTGCGCAGGGGCCGGCGCGAAAACGTCTGCCGCGCGCATGAGCGGACCCGCAGCCGGAAATGCAGGGCCTCGTATCGGCAGCAGGAGCTGCGCGCCGCACGCCGGGGCCCTGCTATCCCTCTTAAAACCAGAGAATCACTCCGGAATGTTGAAAAATGTCTGGAGTGATTCGCGCCCGTTTTCTGGCGGGCATGGGGACATAGCCCCATTTTCAGAGAATCCCGGACGTGAATTTGTGATATGAAATGTTAAAAGCTCAATAAAAACATTTTCAAAAAAAAAAAAAATGAACTCACTCCACCAGCGATGCACAGCGGCAGCCGTGTGTGCCGTCTACATGATGCACGGCAGGAACTCACCAAGGCTCGTTTGACAACACCTTCCAAACCTGCACCTTTTACCCCCTAGAAGGACGAGGGCACTTCCACGGGGAACGCCACCGCCTGAAGATTCCCCTGCAAGCCGCTCTTGGAAAGTCCCCCATCCCGACTTGGAAATATATCGGCCGTTCCTCCACTGTGGCTGGGTCAAAATCCTGGAACAGCACGGTAAGTGTACCTACACCACAGGGGCTACGGCGGGTCAAGAGGGCAGTTCACCCACCACCTTCTCAAGGGGCAATTAGGGTGGGCAAAAGCCTAGCCAGTCATGAACAGAAAACAAATTCAGAAGGGATGACTCAATGCTCACCCAAGTAGAAAACACCAGGATTAAAGTTGTGTTTTGCTGGTATTTTGGACTAACGTTCTGCTCCCTGCAACCTGTCTCTCAGAACAAAATCACCTGGGATTACTGGAGCAACTCTCCAGATCACACTGCCTTCAGCTAGTTGGATGGCAATGTGTTAACCTCAAGCCAGTCACTGATTGTCTCTGACACCTATCCTCCTCTCCTGAGTTTCCTGGACAGCCTTTTTGGGCTGTTCATACATTGTGTAGGTTTTATTATCAATAAGCCCCCCTGTTAAGAAACATTCATCTTGAAGTCTGCCTTTTAGAGTGGCTGAAATTGAAAAAGTGGATGCAGGCGACTTCTGTGTTTCAGCCCTTCGATTAGAAGGAGTTAGCAAAGTTGGAGATTTTCCCCTCCCCTAAAAAAAAACCGGATTGCAAACTATCCGCTCTGAAGTCAGCAGCAGGATGCAAACCACGGATTCCTTTAACGTCACCCCCGAGATGCTGAACCAGTTGCTGGATTTTTATAACCTCTCCAGGCAGCAGTTCATCCAGATATACAGGCTGCAGCCCCTCGTCTACATCCCCGAGATGCCCCTGGCCGCCAAGGCAACTTTCGCGGCGGTTTACTGTGCCATCTTCCTGCTCGCCTTCTTCGGGAACATTTTGGTGCTGTGTGTGCTCAGGCGGGGAAAGCGGTCTCGAACCGTCACCAGCGTCTTCGTCGGCTCGCTGGCGATCAGCGACCTCCTCATCACCTTCCTGTGCATCCCATTCTCCCTGCTCCAGAATATCTCCTCGCAATGGATTGGGGGTGAGTCCAGCTCACAACACTCACAAACACACACACACACACACGATTTGACTGCAGGTCATGTTCAGAAACTAACAAGGAAACGGAATCCCTTACAGTCAAGGATCTGGGCCCAAAACTTGGGTTTTTAATATTTATCTATTCAGAGATATTACATCCTTCCAATTACTCTCTTCAACATTTCCTGCAGTGCACCTTCATTGCAAATTTCATTTATTGAGCTCGTTAATGTCTCAAGCATCCCCAAAGGCTAAATTTAAAAAGTTCCAGAATGGAATTTTATCCTGCTGGAGGTCTGGAATGAAAAACATCTTTTCTTCATTCATTTATGGGATGTGGGTGTCGCTGGCGAGGCCGAGCGTTTATTGCCCATCTCTAATTGCCACCTTGAGAAGGTGACGCTGAGCCACCTGCTCGAACCGCAGCAGTCCCTGAGGCGTAGGTACACCCACCATGCTGTTAGGGAGGGAGTTCCAGGATGGTTCACCCAGCGACAGCGAAGGAACGGCCGATATATTTCCAAGTCAGGGTGGTGGGTTACTTGGTGGGGTTCCCAGGTATCTGCTACCGCTGTCCTTCCAGCTGGTAGATGTTGTGGGTTTGGAAGGTGCTGTCTAAGGAGCCTTGGTGAGTTCCTGCTGTGCATCTTGTAGATGGTACACACGGCTGCCACTGTGCGTCAGTGGTGGAGGGTTTGAATGTTTGTGGATGGGGCACCAGTCAAGTGGGCTGCTTTCTCCTGGATGGTGCCGAGTTTCCTGTGTGTTGGAGCTGTACTCATCCAGGCAAGTGGAGAGAGAAACTGAGTTAACACTTCGAGTCCAATACAGACGCATAATCTGCATCTTGTTCTCATGTTTAGGGCAGCACAGTAGCACAGTGGATAGCACTGTTGCCTCACAGCGCCAGGGTCCCGGGTTCGATTCCCGACTTGGGTCACTGTCTGTGCGGAGTCTCAACGTTCTCCCCGTGTCTGCGTGGGTTTCCTCCGGGTGCTCCGGTTTCCTCCCAGAAGTCACGAAAGATGTGCTTGTTAGGTAATTTGGACATTCTGAATTCTCCCTCGGTGTACCTGAACAGGCGCCGGAGTGTGGCAACTAGGAGCTATATAAATTTTTTTTTTAGAGTACCCAGTTAATTTTTTCCAATTAAGGGGCAATTTAGCATGTTCAATCCACCGACCCTGCACATCTTTGGGTTGTGGGGGCGAAACCCATACAAACACGGGGAGAATGTGCAAACTCAACACGGACAGTGACCCAGAGCCGGGATCGAACCTGGGACATCGGCGCCATGAGGCAGCAGTGCTAACCACTGCCGAGGGGATTTTAACAGTAACTTCATTGCAGTGTTAATGTAAGCATACTTGTGACAATACTAAAGATTAAGATCGGTACAACTAGAAACAGAATGGGTGGAATTTTCCGCCGGTGGGATTTTCCACTCCTGTCGAAACCAATGGACATTTGAACGGCTCGACGCATTTTCCAGCCCCACCCTCTCCGTGACATGCCATAACATTCACCCCAAAATGTTTGTTCACTTCAATTACTGTTGACAACATTTTAATCTAGAACAGCCTAAACAAACCCCTCTGTTCAAGAGCTTACTGTGTGTACATTTTAATAAGTAGTTGTGAAGATAACTTCGCCAAGCCAGTTCACATCCCAAAGTCTTGAATCCAACTTTCTTCCCTTTTTTAAGTATGTACAGGGAAGTGGTTCAAGACGATACACTGGAGACTTCCAGTAACAGCAAAAGGGCTTGATTAACTATAGGTAAAGGTGACTATGTGCAGGCAAAGAGCAACGGTGACTAGGTCGTAACTCTCTGGCTCTGCGTTCCACACTGCCCGACTCCCAGAGCCCCGCACTTTCTCGCCATTGGTCAGGGTTTGCACGCTCCTGCGTGATTGGCCCCAAGCGGGTCATGTGGACCGCAAGGGCTCACCCTTAAAGGGGCCATGCTGCACAAAGCATGGGTCCTCAGACCCACTTCACGTGAATGCACCCTATCTCATTCTTCAGGTCCACCCATTGCGGTTGAACAAAGTAAAGACCTCACAGCCATACCATATCGAGCTGTTACTCTATTATTGCTCACCTAATCTTTTGTGAGGGCCACAAAGAATCCAGCACGAGTTTTAAGGATACAAAGTAATAACATTTATTTACAATAACATATATATATATAAAACAGCAGCAGCAACTTCCCTTGCTGCACACTCCTTCCTGCCGGTTCCAAACTGCTTTATTTATACATGGAGTTTACTAATGGTTTCTCCGCCCCCCTCATTGGGGAAGCTCATACTCCCACAGGTTTGTGGGATTGTCATTAGTCCCCAGCCAATGGTAAGCAGGCATGTTATAACATAATCACTGTCTGATGTAAAGCATATTTTGACATGCGCGTTCCTGTTAACCTTCTGTTGTGAGAAAAGCCGATATTTCTAAAATGTTCCTGACCAGCAGCATCTGATTGCTGCACAGGGAACAATTGCAACATTTGCTGACAGCACAAAACTTGGAAGCATTGTAAACTGTGAGGAGGGCAGTGGAGAACTCCAGAGGGATGTAGACGAGTTGATGAAATGTAGCAGACAAAGGCATCTTGACAAACATACGGATAGGATGGGTATAGAGCCACAAGGAAGTGCTGAGGGTTTTGGTAAAGGCTGGTGTCATGACCGGTACAGGCTTGGAGGACCGAAGAGCCTGTTCCTGTGCTGTATTGTTCTTTAGCAGATGCATTAACGGCGTTCAAAGTTAAATGCAGAAAAGTGTGAGGTGATTCATTTTGGTAAGAAGAACAGAGAGAGACGCTATAAAACAAAGTGGGTACAGGAACAGAGGGACCTGGGTGTAAATGGGCAGAAGTCATTGAAAGTGGCAGGACAGATGAAGAGAGGATTAATAAAGTGTACGTTATCCTAAGCTGTATTAGTAGAGGCAGAGACTGCAAGAGCAAGAAGGTAATATTGAACTTGTGTAAGAGACTAGTTCAGTCTCAGCTCCAGTACTGTGTACAGTTTGGGTGGTGCATTTTAGGAAGATTGGGAACATATTCGAGAGAGTGCAGAAGAGATTTACGAGAATGATTCCAGGGATGAGAAACCTCAGTTCTGATGTACCTCAGTTCCCGTGCCAGCCTCCCCGAACAAATGCCGGAATGTGGCGACTAGGGGCTTTTCACCGTAACTTCATTTGAAGCCTACTTGTGACATTAAGCGATTTTCATTTCATTTCGTTGTCATGTAATATTGGAGAAGTTGGGACTGGTAATCTTGGAGAAAAGAAGGCTGAGATGGGATTTGATGGAGGTGTTTGAAAACATGAGGGGTGTGGACAGAGTAGAGAGGGAAAAACTGTCCTCCCTCATGAAAGAATCAAGAATAGAGGACACAGACTTAAAGTAATTGAGAAAAATCTTTTACACGCAGTGAGTGATTTGGGCATGAAATGCGCTGCCTGAGAGTGTGGTGGAGACAGATTTGTTTGAGGCATTCATAGAACATAGAACATTACAGCGCAGTACAGGCCCTTCGGCCCTCGATGTTGCGCCGACCTCATTCAAGAGGGAATGAGATGATTATTTGAAAAGATCCATCAGCGCGAAATGCTCTTAAAGAGATGCGGTGCCAACACAATGGGCCGAATAGGCCTCCTTCTGTGCTTTCACAGTCTGTGAAGAAGAGGTTTTGAGAATATGACAGGGAAAAGATAGGCTTATTCAAGAACTTGGTGAATCAAATCCTTTACCTATTATAGTTTTGCATTTTAGTTTGGAAATAAAACCAATGTTAAAACATCCCAATAGAAGCAGCATCAACTCACAAAACCCTGCACAGGATCAACGCCAAACAAGATTTGTCACAAAAGGAGAGGTGATCTGATCCATTGTGAAAGAGCTTCTTTTTAATGAGGGTTTCAAAGTTGGACAGGCAGTGGGGTCTTGAGAAGGAACCCAACATGGCTCAAGACAAACTACAACACTATGAATTACAATTATAGTGAATGACAAAGCCAAGATACCCAAATCCTAGCAGCTAGTTACCTCAGGGACCCGGGTTCGATTCTGGCCTTGGGTGACTGTGTGGAGTTTGCAACGTTCTCCCTGTGTCTGCGTGGGTTTCCTCCGGGTGCTCCAGTTTTCTACCACAACCCAGGTTAGGTGAATTGGCCGTGATAAATTGTCCCTTAGTGGTGCCACGCGGCGGAACAGAGGATCTGGAGAATTCCGGCCAATATTTGTCGCGGCCTGTCTCTCATCCTCCATGCAAAACCAATCCAAACCCTTACTGTGCACCAAGTCCCACTCACCTAACACCCTGGTGTTTTCGGACCTACACCAGCTCCTCGTCCCCCAATGCCTCCAAAACTCTCAGCCTTGTGTTTAAAGCTTTTTACAATCGCCCCTATATCTATCTCCGTAGCTTCCCCCAGCACCGCAACCTTTGCTTTGTTCCTCGGACTCGACCCATTTAGGAACACAGGGACAGGAAGAGGCCATTCAGACCCTTAAGATTGATCCATTATTCAATCAGATCATGATTGGTCTGTCCCTCAACTCGATTTGCTGGCCTGAGCTCCATATCCGCAAGTGAATTTTGTGTTTCCACCCCTCCCTTTACACCACCACTCACTAGAGGTACAATGTAGTGTTACCTGCGTGGTCGATAACGCGTGTTACTCAATCCTTGGCTGATGGTGAGGTCCTCTGAATCTTGTTGAAGAAGACTCGAATCGTCCAGTAACAACAAAGGTTTATTGAGTAACTATAACTATTAATGCGTGAGTTCTTTACCTTAACATGGGAACTAGGAATTGGATAACAAGATTTAACAATTGTAACTAAATGTAACTCCACTAACTATCGATGTGATTCTGATGTTTCCCTGTTCACAGCGCACCCGAGAGAGAGACAGAGACCCCGTGTGGCTGCCCTTTAGACCCCTGTTGGTCCAGCCCTCTGGTGATCATGTGGTGCTGCTATCTACCCATTAACCCCTTGTGTGCATGCACCTACAGAGATCACCACAGTACATTCAGCCATTCAAACTTCATCTCTTGAGTTCCCTTCCTAAACTATTCCCACTCTCCATTTCCACCTCCTCCTGAAGACCAAAAAACCCCTGTTAATTAGCAAAGACCTTGGTCCTCCTGCTTCATTGCCTGGCATCTATTTATTATCTGATGATGTCTTTGTGTCGTGGACACATGACTAAGTGTTCATGATTGCCTTTTGAGTTTGACTTGTCAAGGTCAAGGACAGAGTGGACAATCAGAGAGTCATAGAGATTTACAGCACAGCAAGCGGCCCATTGGCCCATCGCGTCTGCGTCGGCCATCAAGCACCTATCCCACTCTAAACTCATTTTCCAGCCCTTGGTGCGTAGCCTGGTACGTGTTTCAAATGTTCATATAAATGCTTCTTAAATGTTGTGAGGGTTCCCGCCTCTATCACCCTTTCAGGCAGCGAGTTCCAGATCCCCACCACCTCTGGGTGAAAATATGTTTCCTCAAATTCCCTCTAGGTCCGCTGTCTTAAATCTACGCCCCCTGGTTATTGACCCTCCGCTAAGGGGAGCAATAAGCAGAATTGTAACATCACTCGACCTTCTTGTAGGTGGACGGCTGTTGCCCGGGAACAAACTGATTTGACGTATGAAATATCAAAAGGCTTCCATGAAAATGCCAATGTCTTATTTCACTTCAATTTAATACTTTGACGACAAGGCAAAGTTCAGCCAGTCAATAGTGCTCTATACCAGAGCGACCCTGTCAAATCTCCTTCTTGTCATCTGCCTCCATTCCTGGTTTTGTTAAACTGAGATTTGACATACACTAACCCTTCTGGTGTTGAAAGACGACAAGATATCTCCTTGGAAAATGGGGTGTGAATTGGGGATTCACTTATTAGTGTTTCCTGATAGCTGGAGAGCCACATTGAATGAAACTATTCAACGGCACAGATGCAGTGGGAACAGAATGCCTTTCCTTCCTGCCGCTCTTGGGATTTGAGTGTCACTGGCCAGACCAGCATAATAAATGAGCCCATCCCTAATGGTCCTTCAAAAGGTGATGGTGAACTGCCTTCTTCAACAACGCACCCACCACCACCGTGCTTGGGGAGTTTGATACAACTGGGTGACTTGCTGGGGCCAATTCAAAGGGACTGCTGAGAATCAATGTCGTTGCTTGTTCTACATTTAGCTGCTATTGTATAAAGAGTCAAAGGTTCTGCTCCTTTTCCACAAACACCTTTAATTTACTTCAACAGACTCTGCACAAAAGTCTAACATCACATCACCTGACAAAAAGGCCACCTTTACATATCAGTGTCAATTATTGGATACTTAACATAAATGAGACAACTAATTGGAATGTCTCTTAACCCATTACTTAACAGTCTCCCCTTCCTTGGAGAAAAAAATAATTAGGTGAAAACAAAATTACAAGAAACGCAAAAACACACACGCAATTTCCCCCCTTCTTTTTTTCATTTTTGCAAGCAGTCACAGAAACAGGCGCCCTTCATTAACAATATCCAAAAGTTTCTGTGAGCTAGCCCCTCTTTTTGTAAAACAGTCTGACAATTGATAGCTACTGTCAACCCATTTAATTTTTGCTATTTCCCCTCTGTCCAACATCTGCTTCAAACCTGCGATGTCTATCCTTAACATTTTTTCATTGACACTTTTTGTAGAGTGCACATTTTCCCACAGGTATTTATTGTCAATGTGACATTCAATAGGTATATTACCCAAATACCCTGATCCCCAAATTTCTGTCAATATCTGAGATACATAAAAGGCCATATCCACCGCCTCTACAAGGCTTAACTTCTCAGCAGCCAAAGTGCTTTTGACCACTCTCCTTATTTTCTTTGTTTCCCACACAAGAGGGCAACATTTACCTTTGTTCCCCAAAAGGAAAATTATAAAACCTCCTGCGCTTGAAATCCCATCACATAAATTAGCGTAGGACACATCACTATAAACTATGAGTTTCAAGTGCCTAAGGTCACCTAAAACCGGGAACTTCAAAACACACTCCTGCATTTTTAGTTTGGCCAACGCTTTATTTGCTCTTATTATGTCTTCCACTTTGGGATCATTCATTTTTGTACTCAACTCTAAGACATCAAAACTCACGTCCGGTCTAGGCTGTCTACCTAACCAGTTCAGTTGCCCAATTAAACTTCGCAGTTGCTCTTTTTCTATCTTTGAAACCATTGCGTCTTTTTGTGAAACTTGGCCACGACTAATTGCTATTGGGCTTATGCTTTCCAAATAAGATTGCTGACGTAAAGTTGCCCCTAACTTAGTCTGTCCAATTTCCAGTCCAATATATTTAAATGCACGGGAAGCCTGATTACTAACCCTGAATTCTTTCCTCAAATCAGAGATTACAATAGCTTCAAAATCACTAGTCCTTTATAGTGCCAGTAAAACATTGCCGGATCTGCTTTCAACTGGCAACAGCTTAACTTTAACAAAACCGACCTTACCGAAAGTACCAGACCCGACGCATCATTCAATCCATATACACATTTGTTCAACTTCCAGAGTACCCCTTCTGTGTTAGCTGTATCTCTGAAGCATTAGTCCGGGTCTTTGGAATACTAACACAGTGGCAAGATCACTTTCAACAAAGAACAAAGAGCAATACAGCACAGGAACAGGCCCTTCAGCCCTCCAAGCCTGCTCCGATCACGTGTCCTATCTAGACAAATCGCCTGTATCCTTCTATATCCTGTCTGTTTATGTGCCTATCCAGATAAGTATTAAAGGTGCCCCAACCACCTCACTTGGCAGTGCATTCCAGGCCACCACCACCCTCTGTGTAAAAAACTTCCCCCGCACATCTCCACTGAACCTTTCCCCTCTCACCTTGAACTTGCGCCCCCCGTGTAATTATCAATTCCCCCCTGGGAAAAAGCCTCCAACTGTTCACCCTATCTATACCCATAATGATTTTATAAACTTCTATCAGCTTTGCTAACATCCCTAATCATGCAGTGGGGTGAAATTGACAATGGTGCAACTACCTAAAGAAAACCTGGGAGTGGAATGTCCTATGGGGGCGTCATTGCAAAAGTTGCATCTGAAATTATTTCCATTCATGTGCCAACTCTGCAAATATTTGCTCACTCCCAATTTTCCGGCTGAGCTCATTGGCGTATGTCGGGACGTTAACAATTCACATATGGAGGGTTCCGCTGGCGGCGATGAGTGAGTGAGCCGCACATTCGGGGGCTCTCACTCCGTCGGGATTTGAGGACCTGGTTCCCCGGTTTTGCGGGACTGTGGAGCGCTGGAAAGGTGGCCACAGAGGTGCTGAGGAACGGGCAGAGCTGCATGGAACTGCGGGAGAGCAGAACGCAGCGAAAACGGGAGAGGAAGGGACAAAGGCAAAGGTGCAGGGGAAGCTAACCCGGGAGCAAAGATGGTGGACCTGCGGACCCCGGCGATCCAGCAGGCGCTGGAAAACATGCTGCAGGTGATTAAAAGCAGTTTTGAGTTGTTGAAGTGGGATAACCTGGACCCACTTCAGAAGGCAGTGGATCAGTTGAACCAGGGACTGGATGCCCAGGACGAAAACGTTAAGGAGCTGGGCGAGGCGGTGGAGGAGCAGGCGGACGCGCAGACGATTGCTGCGCTAGAAGTCGGTGGATTGAAGGAGACACAGAGGAGACTGCTGGACAGAGTGGAGGAGCTGGAAAATAGAGCCCGCAGACAAAATCTGAGGATCATCGGCCTCCCGGAGGGGGCGGAGGGAGCAGGTGCCACAGCGTTTGTGGCAGACCTGTTGATGCAGCTGATGGGGGCTGAAGCCTTTCTGCGACCGCCGGAGCTGGAGGGGGCACACAGAGTACAGGCAAGGCAGATGCGCCCGTCCGATGGTGATTAGGTTCCACAGGTTTGTGGAGAAGGAGCGGGTGCTGCAGTGGGCTAAGAGCAGCACGTGAAATAACAGTGTTCTTCGTATTCGCCAGGACCTAAGCCAGGAGGTGGCCAGGCGTCGAGCAGCCTTTAAACAAGTTAAGGAGGTGTTGTTCAAAAAGCACGTGAAGTTTGGTCTGCTCCTCCCGGCTCGTCTTTGGGTCACGCATCAGGGCCAACACCACTGCTTCTCCGAGCCCGAAGAAGCAATGGACTTTGTGAGGGGTCAGGGGCTGGTCCCGAAAAAAGGACCCACGGACGCAAGCTAGGGTCCGAGAGTTACCATTTGGGGGGATGCCTACTGTGCCTGGACTGTCGGTCAACTGTTTACTGCTTTAAAGGGGCCATGTGTTGTATTTTTTGGGCAGCTTTTGCCTACGAGGGGTGCGGGTGTGTGTGTGGGGGGGGGGAGGGGGGTCCCCCTCTCCTATGTTCTTTTCCTTTTTTGTTGGTTTTCTTGTTTTTCTGCTGTGGTGGGTGCCTTTTATCATGTTCTCTGAGTGCGCTGGAGCCTTCATTGTAACATAAGAGTGGCCGGTCAGCAATGGGGATTAAAGTTACGGTTAAATGATATAGTGTAGATTTATTTGTTCTCAAGGGCAGCACGGTAGCATTGTGGATAGCACAATTGCTTCACAGCTCCAGGGTCCCAGGTTCGATTCCGGCTTGGGTCACTGACTGTGCGGAGTCTGCACGTCCTCCCCGTGTCTGCGTGGGTTTCCTCCGGGTGCTCCGGTTTCCTCCCACAATCCAAAGATGTGCAGGTTAGGTGAATTGGCCAATGATAAATTGCCCTTAATGTCCAAATTGACCTTGGTGTTGGGTGAAGGTGTTGAGTTTGGGTAGGGTGCTCTTTCCAAGAGCCGGTGCAGACTCAAAGGGCCGAATGGCCTCCTTCTGCACTGTAAATTCAATGATAATCTATGATTAATCTAGGACAAAGGTTCGGCACAACATCGTGGGCCGAAGGGCCTGTTCTGTGCTGTATTTTCTATGTTCTATGTTCTATGTTCTATGTTTAAAGATGTTGGTTGAGGGTTTTTGTTTTTTGTCTCTGGTTTTTATGCTTGGTATTGGGTGGGTGATGTATGGGTACGCGGTTACTGTCTTGTTATTGTATCAATGCTCAGAAAGGGATGTGGGTTAACACTTACCTGTGTAACAGCTGGGACTGTATTGAACCTGGAGCAGCCTCGCGGCGCTGTTTGATGTTTACATCTTGTTTGATCTTTCCCATCATAGTGAGACAGCTCCAGTGGGTCGGAGTGGGGGATGGTGTGCTGGGGAGGGGGGAGATGAGGTCGGGGAAACAGTGGGAGCGAGACAAGTGGGCGCCGGAGGGATGAGTCACCGGGCTAGCAGATTGGCCAGTCAAGGGAGTCAGATGGGGGGGGGGGAGAATACAGCCAGTAGATGGCAGGGTTGGGGCTATCGGGAGAGGTTGCTGGGGGGGGCGTGGAGGGGGGGAAGTTATTCTGCTGACCTGGGAGGGGTCTGCAGTAGGTAATGGAGAGGAGGTCGGGGTGGAAGCGGCCAAGATGCGAGCCAAGAGCGGCGTGGCGCGTGGGCCGGGGGCCGGCCCAAGAAAGGTTACGGCTGACCGGTGGGGTGGGGGGTTGTGCCCCCCAACCAGGCTGATCACCTGGAATGTCAGGGGACTAAATGGGCCAGTTAAAAGGGCACGCGTGTTCGTGCACTTGCGGGCTCTGAAGGCGGACGTAATTATGCTGCAGGAGACACATTTGAAAGTGTCGGACCAGACTAGGCTAAGGAAGGGCTGGATCAGCCAGGTCTTCCACTCGGGCTTGGATTCTAAGTCCAGGGGGGTAGCAATTATGATCAGTAATCGGGTTCAATTTGAGGCAGAGGGCGTAACTGCAGACGGCGGGGGCAGATTCCTTATGGTAAGGGGCAAGCTGGAGGGGAGGAGAGTGGTGCTGGTGAACATGTGCGCTCCGAATTGGGACGACGCTGACTTTATTAAAAGAGTGCTGGGGAAAATCCCAGAACTAGACTCCCTTAAGTTGATGATGGGGGGGGGACTTTAATACGGTCCTCGACCCGGGTCTAGACCGGTCATGTCCCAGAACGGGCAGACTCCCAGCAATGGCAAGGGAGCTGAAAGGGTTCATGGAGCAAATGGGGGCAGTGGACCCATGGACAGCCAGACAGCCGACGGGAAGAAGCTACTCGTTCTACTCGCAGGTTCATAAAGTATACTCGAGGATTGATTTCTTTATCTTGAGCATGGACTGTGTGGGGGAGGTAAAGAATACGGAATACTCGGCAATCGCTATCTCGGACCATGCCCCGCATTGGGTGGACCTGCAGGTCGGTGGGGCGAACTACCAACACCCGCAATGGAGTTTAGACGTAGGACTGTTGTCGGAGGAGGGGATATGTGAGAGACTTCGGAAGTGTCTGCAAAATTACCTGCAGGTTAACAATACAGGGGGAGGTTTCAGCAGCGACCCTGTGGGAGGCACTGAAGGCAGTAGTGAGGGGGGAGCTGATCTCAATTCGGGCTCACAGGGAAAGGACGGACGGAGCAGAAATGGATAGACTGGTTAAGGAGATTCACCAGATAGACGAGGAGCATGCGGGGTCCCCGGGGGCGGACCTACTCAGGGAGAGACGGAGACTGCAGGCGGAACTGGGAGTGCTATCCACGAGTAGAGCCGTGTAACAACTTAGGAAGGCAAGAGGAGTGGTGTACAAGCACGGGGAGAAGGCCAGCAGATTGCTCGCGCAGCAACTCAGGAAGAGGGAGGTGGCCAGGGAAATAAGTAGGGTGGTAGACGGGACGGGGAACAGAGTGGAGGACCCGGCGGGACTTTTATAGAAAGCTCTACACTTCAGAACCCCCGGAGGAGTGGGAGGAGATGAAACGATTCCTGGACGGACTAACCTTCCCAAAAGTAGGCGGGGGACTAGTGGACGGGCTGGGGGCCCCGATTAGAGCGGAGGAGGTACTGGGGGGCCTAAATGCCATGCAGTCGGGGAAAGCCCCGGGGCCGGATGGATACCCAGTAGAGTTTTACAAGAAGTTCTCGGAGATAGTGGGACCGGTCCTGACTAGGGTTTATAATGAGGCGAGGGACAGAGGGACCCTGCCGCCGCCGATGTCGCAGGCCACCATTCCGCTGATTGAAGCGGAACAAGGACCCGGAATCCTGTGGGTCATACAGGCCGATCTCCCTGATCAATGTAGATGCCAAGCTCCTGGCGATTAGAATTGAGGACTGGAGTTGATTGGGGATGACCAGACAGGGTTTGTGAAAGGCAGGCAGCTGAAAGCTAACTTGAGAAGATTGCTTAATGTGATCATGATGCCCCCGACGGCCAAGGAGGTGGAGGCAGTGGTGGCAATGGAGGCTGTGAAGGCCTTCGACCGGGTGGAGTGGGGCTATTTGTGGGAGGCACTCAGACGGTTCGGGTTCGGGGAGGGACTGGTTAATTGGGTCAGACTATTGTACCAGACTCCAAAAGCTAGCGTAAGGACGAACAGGATAATGTCAGATTATTTCAGGCTACATCACGGGACCAGGCAGGGATGCCCACTCTCCCCGTTGCTGTTCACGCTGGCCATAGAACCGTTAGCGATTGCGCTGAGAGCTGCAAAGGGGTGGAAGGGAATGATTAGGGGTGTGGGTGTGGAGCACAGGGTCTTCTCTATGCGGATGACCTGCTCCTGTACGTGTCGGACCCACTGGCTGGGATGGAAAATATACTGGAAACATTGAGGAAGTTCGGCCGCAATGGAGGTTAGACGTAGGATTGCTGTCGGAGGAAGGGATATGTGAGAGGCTGCGGAAGTGTATGCAAAATTAGCTGCAGGCTAACGATATGGCTAAGAGTGAGATGTTTGTGGTGCAGGCAAGGGGCCAGGAGAATAGACTGAAGGAGCTGCCATTTAGGCTGGTGGAGGAAAGTTTCCGGTACTTGGGGATACAGGTGGCACGAGACTGGGGCAGGTTACATAAGTTCAATTTGACTAGAGTGGTGGAACAAATGAAGGGGGAGTTTTGGAGATGGGATGCACTCCCGCTGTCACTTGCGGGAGGGTGCAGACTGTAAAGATGACAATCCTCCCTAGATTTCTGTTCATCTTCCAGTGCCTCCCGATCTTTATCCCACGGTCCTTCTTCAAAAGGACCGGCAAAATCATCGTGAGCTTTGTCTGGGCGGGAAAATCCCCGCGGGTGAGGAAGGCGATGCTTGAAAGGAGCCGCAGCGAGGGGGGACTGTCATTGCCGAATCTGATCAACTACTACTGGGCGGCTAACATAGCCATGATAAGGAAGTGGATGGTGGGTACGGGGTCTATCTGGGAGCGGGTGGAGACGGCTTCGTGCAGGGGCACCAGTTTGGCAGCCCTGGTCACGGCTTCCCTACCTCTTGCGCCGGCCAGGTACTCCACCAGCCCGGTAGTGGGGGCGACCCTGCGGATTTGGGGCCCGTGGAGAAAGCATGCAGGGGAGGAGGGGGCGTCGGTCTTGGCTCTAATTTGTGATAACCATCGATTCGCCCCCGGGTACATGGATGGAGGGTGTCGAACATGGCGGCGGGTGGGTGTTCCTGGAGGGGAACTTTGCGAGTTTGAGGGAGTTGGAGGAGAAAGCTGGGCTTGAAAGGGGAAATGACTTAGGTACTTACAGGTGCGGGACTTTGCATGCAGACAGGTCCCATCCTTCCCACGCCTCCCGCCAATAGGGATTCAGGACAGAATAGTCTCTGGAGGAGAAGGAGGAGAGGGTAGAGTCTCGGATATTTACAAGGTGCTCATCAAGGGGGAAGAGTCCCAGACGAGGGAACTGAACTCAAATGGGAGGAGGAACTCGGCGGGGAGATGGAGGACGGGGTATGGGCGGAAGCCCTGGGTAGGGTAAACCCAACCACAACATGTGCCAGGCTCGGCCTGATTCAGTTTAAGGTCGTTCACCGGGCCCACATGACGGTGGCTCGGATGAGCAAATTCTTTGGGGTAGAAGACAAGTGCGCTAGATGTGCGGGAGGACCAGCAAACCGCGTCCACATGTTTTGGGCATGCCCTAAGCTTAGTGGGTACTGGGAGGGATTTGCGGGGGTCATGTCCCAGGTGCTGAAAACAAGGGTGGTGATGAGTCCAGAGGTGGCAATTTCCGGGATTTCGGAAGACCCGGGAGTCCAGGGGGAGAAAGAGGCCGATGTTCTGGCCTTTGCTTCCCTGATAGCCCGGCGGCGAATGCTGCTGACGTGGAGGGACTCAAAGCCCCCAAAGATCGGACTATGGCTTTCGGACATAGTCAAGTTTTATGGAAAAAAATCAAGTTCGCCTTGAGGGGATCTGTATTGGGGTTCGCCCAAAGGTGGCAACCATTCATCGACTTCTTTGCGGGAGAGTGAACGTCAGCAGCGGGGGGGGGGGGTGGAGATTAGGGAAGAGTAGAAGGGATAAACAGGCAGGGAGTGTATGTGGGAGAGGAGCGGGCATGTACATTATGGTTGGGTTGAAATGTTGGTTTTCTGTTGATGTTTGCATATTTCTGTAATCTGTAACTGTTTACAATGCCAAAAAGTACCTCAATAAAATAGTTTGTTAAAAAAAAACAATTCACATATGAAAGGGAAAGATTCAAAACTATCCAAGTCCTTCTCATGCATATACGCCTGCAGAGGCTGCAGGTGCGAGCACTATGGAACTCAGATATGTTTGGGTGGACTGCTTCTGCCCAATTCTGTCGTGGTCGAACGTGCCAGGGGGCTTGTAGAGGCGTGCCACCAATTCCACAGATTCACTACCCTCTGAGAGAATAAATTCCTCCTCGCTGAGAGGCTGAGGGGGTTTTGAAGCCTTCTGATTGTCATGCCAGCCCCTCGTGGGCTGGGGTAGACCAGGGAGCTGGGGGCCGGCAGAGGAGAGACGGAAGCTGCCTTCAAAGTCAGGAGGAAGAAGAAGATGATAAAGTGAAGGAGGAAGGGAGGAGGAGGAGAGTGGACTGTTAATGGCTAATCAATCTCTGGTTCCCCCGAAAATATCCCACAACACCGCTGCACCTTATTTCTCCACCTCCTACCCTTCTGGCACTGACCGTCACAGCCAAACTCCCGAAATAAAAGACACCAAGGAAAAGTGGAGTTGGGGATTATCACATTGGATCGGTCACAATCTCATCGAATGGTGGAGCAGACGCGATGGGCCGAATGGCCTCCTTCTGCTCCTACATCTCAGGGACTTATAACTTTAACGGCCAATAGCCTCACAGTTCCGGGCCTTGCAGGCCTCGCTTTAGACTGCACCACCTCGTTTTGGGCAGCAACACTCTGGGCTGGCTGAGGGGCAACTGCAAGGGCGCCGTCGGATTGGCAGCGGTGACAGTCCGATTGCTCTAATCCAGCGGGTAGCCAGCTGGTTTGCATTCCACAGAGGCCGGGGGTGAGGGAAGAGGGGGAGGGTTGGGAAGGAAGAGGCCATGTGGTCCAATCCAATCCGGAGCTGGTATTGTGTGCCGTTTGGCAGGATGATGGGGACTTGGGATTTGAGAAGGTTCACGCCGCAAGAGTGTACCGTCACCTCGGGCATTCTGGGTAGCCTCAAAGGGACTCAGATGATTGCTCCCTGCCAGCTGTCTGCCACTCCCTGAGGCTAAGGGCAGCTTGACCTGCAAGAGGGTTGGGGAGCATCTCAGTGAGCGTTTTGCAAGGTGTTTGGGTAATGTGTCCGCCGCAGCTGAATTGCTGGAGACACGCGGATGTGGCAAGATGTGAGCGTGAAGGTGGTAAGTGAGGGTCGCACGGTGGCGCAGTGGTTAGCACAGCTGCCTCGTGGCGTCGAGGACCCGGGTTCGATCCCGGCCCCGGGTCACCGTCCGTGTGGAGTTTGCACATTCTCCCCCTGTCTGCCTAGGTCTCACCCCCACAACCCAAAAAATATGCAGGGTAGGTGGATTGGCCACGCTAAGTTGCCCCTGAAATGGATTTTGTTTTTAAACAAAGTATCGGTAAGTGGATGTTAAGCATGTGTCCTGATTGCTGGTGGGTGAGGAATGGGAGTGTGGTGTATTGAGCAACATCAGATTTTGGTGTTGGAGTGGGTAGGAGATGTCAGTTGAAGATGCTGAACTTGATCACTCATGTGAGGTCATTGAAAGGTGCTCCGGTTTCCTCCCACAGTCCGAAGATATGCAGGTGAGGTAGGGTTACCGGGATAGGGTGGGGGAGTGAGCCGAGGTAGGGAGCCTCTTTCGGAGGGTCGGTGACGAATCGATGGGCCGAATGGCCTCCTTTCGCAAGCTAGGGATTCTATGTTTCAGAAGCTGCTGCAGAACCTCCCCTCCCCTCCCCTCCCCTCCCCCACCCATCCACTGGACACTACCCTGTCCTGGATATCCCCCTAAGTTGCAGGCGTGGGAAGGATGGAATCTGTCTGCGTAGAAAGTCCCGTACTGCGTAGAAAGTCCCGTCAGCCCAAATTTCTCCTCCAGCACCCTCATACTCAGGAAGCTCCCTTCCAAGAACAGATCCCCCACCCTCTCAATCCCAGCCCTCCGCCATATTCGGAACCCACCGTCCATATTCCCCGGGGCAAACCGGTGAGTGTCGCAAATTGGGGACCAAACCGATGCTCTCACTTCCCCCACTTCTTCCATTGGCCCCAGATCTGCAAAGTCGCCACCACTATAGGGCTGGTGGAGTACCGTGGCAGCGGGAGTGGCAGGGGCACCGTAACCAGGGCTGCCAAACTGGTGCCCCTGCACGAAGCGGCCTCCATCCGCCCCCAAACCGACCCCGCGCCCACCATCCACTTCCTTATCATAGCTATGTTGGCCGCCCAGTAGTAATTACTAAAGTTTGGCAGCGCCAGCCCCCCTTCCCCTCGGTTCCTCTCGAGCATCACCCTCTTCACCCGCGGGGACATTTCCGCCCACACAAATCCCATAATCATTTTATTGACCCTCTTAAAAAAGGACCGCGGAATGAAAATGGGGAGACACTGGAATACGAACTGGAATCTCGGGAGGATCGTCATTTTAACCGTCTGCACTCTCCCCGCTAGTGTCAGTGGGAGTGCATCCCACCTCCGGAACCCGACCCTCATTTGCTCCACCAACCGGGATAAGTTCAACTTGTGCAACCGACCCCAGTCCCGCGCCACCTGTATCCCTAAGTATCTGAAATTGTCCCCTACTAACCTAAACAGCAGCCCCCTCAGCCGACCCTCCTGGCCCCTCGCCCGGACTCACTCTTTGCCATGTTCAGTGTTTACCCCGAGAACCGGCCGAATTCCCTCAAGATTCCCATGATTCCATCCATCCCAGTCACTGGATCCGTGATGTATAAGAGCAGGTCATCGGCGTATAACGAGACTGTGTGTCAGCAGCTCTATTGCTAGCGCAAACGGCAGTGGGGAGAGGGGGCACCCCTGCCTTGTCCCTCGGTACAGTCTAAAATAGTCAGACGTCGTCCTATTCGTCTTTACACTAGCCTCCGGAGCCTGGTACAGCAGCCTAACCCAGTCGATAAAGCCCTCCCCGAACCCAAATTATCCCAACACCACCCATAAATAGTCCTACTCAACCCGGTCAAAAGCCTTTTCGGCATCCATTGCCACGACTACCTCTACCTCCCTACTCTCCGGGGGCATCATGATCACATTTAGCAGCCTTCGTAGATTGGCCACCAGCTGCCTGCCCTTGGTTTGGTCTTCTTTAATAACGTCAGCATGCCTTTAAGAAGTTAAGGATCACTGTGGAACTTGAGAATCGGACTCGGGGACTCCTGCTGAACATACAGCAGATTTAACCACAGGTAGCATCCGTCAATCATCTTGATGAGCAAGAAATACGTCTCCTTAGCTTGAGCCCAGCATTGTTAAACTACCTGTAATTATGGACGTTTTTCAGTGATTAATGTTACACATACTGAAGCTTTTAAAATATTCCCAAGTAGGTCACAAGTGATGTGAAAGAAAGAAAATTGCTCAAACATTTCACAACAAAACACGAGAAGTGATTCTGTTTCCTGCTGCTTCTAACATTCTGGGCTTAATTACATCCAATTTGAACCAGTTAATTGCAGGAATTTCATATATAATGCCTAGGGGACGGAACCCTAATCATGAATTGAGATGTGTTCAGGACTGGTGACTATTAACAGCAAGATAATTTGCATAATACGCTTGCACCTAGGTTTCTTCAATCTTTTACTCCAGGTATTTGCTCAAAGCCACAGTTGTAAGTGTCTCCGAGGGTAAATTCTTAGGAAGTTGGAATGAAATGAAAAGTAAAGTCTGTGAGAGAACCCATAAGTTCTATCCTAAATTAAAAAAAACAGGGGCGGGATTCTCTGCTGCCGTGATTCTCCCGTTTCTCCGGCGTTTCCCGATGGCGTGGGGCTGCCCCACAATGGGAAACCCCATTGACCGGCCAGCGTAACAGAGAATCCCGCCGACGGGTCGGGGCAGAAATGTGGCTCGGCGGGGCGGAGAATCCAACCCAGGTTTCCCAAAAATAGCGACATGTCCTGCATGGTAATTATTTGCTGGATTTGGCTCAAACTGTAAAAACCAATGGGGTGTTGTTTTGGGGAAGGTGGATTCTCGGAATTTAGGAAAGTAAATAGATTTAGATTGAGGGGTATATTAAGTATATTGTCTGGGTAGCCATTATTGTAGTGAATTATGAATGCTGTTCTTTACTATTGCCTTTCTTGTTGTGCATTGTAAAGTTTAATAAACACTTTGCTATTTGAATAATTTGCAACAAGACTCCCCTTTCCTCACCGGGTTTCACCTCTATTCTCATATTTTTCCCAAATTTCAAAAATAAATAGGCATTCCAAGTTTCCCTTCGGGGATTTGCGATGCCCTTGCACCGAACATCAGCGGGGGTTCACAAGAAAATGCGCAGGAATCTTTGAACGTGTTATATATTTCCAACGACTTGGACAATTAAATAGATTTTCCTGCAGCTTTTTTCACATTTTGAGAAGAGGCCGCAGGAACAATGGTCTGCGTTAAGTAGAATGAATAAATGATTAAACATTGGAGGTTGAATATTCTTGCCTGGGGTTGCATTAATGCTCATGCCAGTCGCGTGTTTGTGTTGAGTAAGGCCATTTAAACAGTATGAATTGGGGCAGCACGGTGGCGCAGTGGTAGCACTGCAGTCTCACGGCGCTGAGGTCCCAGGTTCGATCCCGGCCCCGGGACACTGTGTGAAGTTTGCACATTCTCCCCGTGTTTGCATGGGTGGAGTTTGCACACTCTCCCCCTGTTTGCGTGGGTTTCGCCCCCACAACCCAGAGATGTGCAGGGTAGGTGGATTGAACGCGCTAAATTGCCCCTTAATTGGAAAAACGAATTGGGTACTCTAAATTTATTTTTTAAAAACAGCATGAATTTTATTGATTTCTATCAGACAATGCAATGTTATTTCTATCCAGTGGCTGGCTATCTATGCTGCATTCGACCATTCTGCAGGAGCATAGTTGATCTGATTGATCGATTAAGCCAATGTTTTTGTTTCCTATGCACAAAGCGACGACTGATTTATTTTAAAATAAATTTAGTGTCCCCGATTCCTTTTTTCCAATTAAGGGGCAATTCAGCATGGCCAATCCACCTGCACATCATAGATTATCATAGAATTTACAGTGCAGAAGGGGGCCATTCGGCCCATCGAGTCTGCACCGGCTCTTGGAAAAAGCACCCTACCCAAGGTCAACACCTCCACTCTATCCCCATAACCCAGTAACCCCACCCAACACTAAGGGCAATTTTGGACACTAAGGGCAATTTTGGACACTAAGGGCAATTTATCATGGCCAATCCAACTAACCTGCACATCTTTGGACTGTGGGAGGAACCGGAGCACCCGGAGGAAACCCACGCACACACGGGGAGGATGTGCAGATTCCGCACAGGCAGTGACCCAAGCTCAAATCGAACCTGGGACCCTAGACCTGTGCTATCCACAATGCTACCGTGCTGCTCTTCGACGACTGGTTTCTAACTGAAGTTGCAGCAATGTGGCTCTGGTTATTGGGTTTATCGCTGACGCTATGAGAGAGGAATTGCACTGGGACCGTTGAGGACTGTAGCAATTGGATTTAATGTGCCATCTGCAGTGTGCTGGGAAGGATGGTGAAGGCGGGCAGAAGGCAGCATATGAGAACCAGGTCATGGCTTCAGCACAGAAGGAGGTCATTCAGCCCCGTTGAGTCTTATCTGACTCTGCAAGAGCAACTCATCGAGTCCCCCTCCGCAACCCTTTCCCTGTATCTCTGCACGTTTTCTGGTCCCTTCAGACACCTATCCAATTCCCTTTTGAAAGCCCATGATTAAGTTTGCCTCCGTCACTCTCTCAAACATACATTCCAGATTGTGACAACTCGTTGCCTAAGCAGACTTCTTTCTCATGTTTCGTTTTGTTTGGTTCTTTTGCCAATCACTTAAAAGTTGTGTCCTGCTGTTCTCAACCCTTCTGCCAATGGGAACAAATTCTTTCCATCTGGTCCTCCTCTATCTCTAAATTGTCCAATTGTTTGTCCCACAAGCAGTACTGGATGAAGAGAAATATCCAGCATTCGGATATTAGAAACAAAGAAAGAAATATAAGGGGAATAAAAGGACGAAGGGAGCTAACCAAAATGATTTGCCTATCCGTACAACGCTATAGACGTGTGCATGTTCCCAACTACTGCTCATGTAAGCTGATCCAATACACTGAGTTCCATAAGGACATAGGAAGGAATTGCAGAGAACCAACTGTATCATTGTCCCAGTCTCGAGGATCACAAACTTTGGACGGGATTCTCTGTTTCTGAGACTTGTTGACACTGACGCAGAACTCGTGGACTTCCACGACGGCAAAACTAGCCCCGAACCTGGACCGATTCAGCGACTGCGGAGGGGCTAGCACTGGCACCATGTGGAACATAATTGATTCCAATGAGAAACGGCGTCGGGTCCGTGATTGACGCTCGGGAGGCTGACAAGCTGCAGCTGCACACTTCAGTCCCCGCACACACCATCCCAACCAACAAAATGGCACTGGTTGTGCTGGAGCGCGTGCCTACACATCTGATGGGGCGACTGTGGCCAGAGGGCACTGAGGGGGTGGCCAGGGCGGACGCCCACATGACCCGTGGCCCTAGGTTCGCAGCGGACTGTCACAGCGGCGTGCGCAACTGCATGGCTGCCTGGCCGGCTGCAGCAATGGTGTTTCATTCCCGTCCACCCTGACCCCACAGCCCACCCCCTGGCCCCTCCCCGCTCCTCCGCCTGGCCCTGGCAGAAGCCCCCTGGCCAGCCGCACAACTGTCAACAAACTATGGCAATGGTGGACTCTTTCCGCACCCCCTCTCTCTCCCTCGGCAGCCACGATGCCGGTTCATGAATTTTAAAAGCACAAGTGAACCTCACCGTCGGGAACTCGGTCCATCGGAGAATTGCGGATACCCTGGAGAATACCGGGTCAAGCCCACTAACGATATGCAAACAGTGTCTACTGTACGTGCGTTCCGGATCGCATTGATGCCGCTGTCGAGGTGATGGAGAATTGCGATTTGGCGTCAAATCACGCTCGCCACAATTTTGGCATCAGAACCTATTCTCCACCCAATCGCGTTTTGCGATTTCGGCGTCAGCCAACGGAGATTCCCGCCTTTTATACCATCAAGGATTTCAGGTAACCCTGTCTCGCCGACGAGCTCAGCTCCCCAATGCTGGAAACATTCCTAAATGTGGTCGAGACCAGAGAGATACTCCCCAAGGCCCCCCAAAAAAGATGGCCGATTGAACAGGCAAGTTGCACCCGAATAGAAGCGTGCCGTGGAGCAGCGTAGCCAATAGAAGCCGGGAGGCCCCGCTCCTGGAATCTAATCAGCTCGCAATGCCTCGCCCGATCTCGCGAGACGCTGCAACGTAAATCTGCATATGATAGCTAGACAGCTAATATGCAGTTCCCCGAGGCGTTGAGAGTTATCCCCTTCGGGGAGCGGATGGAACGGCACTCGTGGGGGGTCTCCCAGGGGATCGGCAGCCACCAAATGCATGCCCTGGCACTGCTGTTGGCACCCTGACAGTGCCACCTGGGTGTCAATCTGGCATGGCCAGCTGGCAGAGTCACTGCCTGGTTACCAGATGGCACTGCCAAGGTGCCAAGTTGGCATTTTTCATGCGCCGTCGATCAGGTTGGGAGTTCCCTGCATGGTGTTTGGGGGGAGTGGGGGGGGGGGGGTTGATTGTGCCCAGGGACCCCAGACCCCCTCATAGAGAGTTGGGGCTTGGGGGGGGGGGGGGAACGGGGACTGGGGGGAACAGGGGGCTCAAAAGATCTCTCGCGACAGTGAGGAGTTCTGGCGAGCGGAGCTCCTTAGTTCAGCAAACGGGGCTGTTCCCCACTGATGCCCCCCTCTCTAACCCGGGTGACGTTTAAGAGCGTTGTGTTTTTCGGTGCTACGAGCACCGAGAAACACGCGACTAAACGCGCTCGCTGTGGGGTTTTGTTCCCATTCAGTTAAATCGCGCCCAAAGTGTGAGTGAATGCAGGTCTGGATCTCACCAAAAGGCCAAATTTAGTTAAAAAGGATAAAGAAAGGTCACAGTCTAAATTTTCTGACAACAACTTTGAGTTCAGCAACTTTAGACTGTGTTTAGACTTTCCCATCATTTCAATTGAGCAAAATCTACATACAGGTCAAATGGCACTTATTAATAACGTTAACACTTAGTGGCTTACAGATTTATTCACAACATCCTTGGAGAGAAGCTTTCAGAAGTCAGTCTGAGAAACACAACTGCTTTTCTCAGAACCCAGATCAGGGGCTGCATTCTCGGCACCCCCGACGCCGAAATCGCGTTCGGTGACGGGGCGGAGAATCCAGATTCACGCATGAAATCAGGACCGGCGGCAGTTCCGCGATTCTCCACTGCCCAAAAAGCGCCGCACCCGGGAAGTACTCCGCACCGAGTATCCACCACCTGAGGCCCGCCCCGCTATTCTCCGCCCCGACCGGCCGAATTCCCAACGGCGTGGTTCTAATGTGGTCCCGTTGTTCGGGAACGTCGCGTGGCGGCTGCGAACTCAGTCCGGGGCCGCCACAGTCGGGGGAGTCCCAATCAGAGGGCAGGAGTGGGGGGGGGGGGGGGCGGGGGGCTTATTCAGGAGCAAGGTTTTATTATGTGGACGGTCCGGGTCGGACGAGCTGCCGATTGGCGGCACTATTCCCGTGGTCCAGGTCCGCGGTCTGAGTCCGCCACGGAGCACGGCTTGGCCGCTGGAGGCTGCCGCCGTGCGCATGCGCGGCCTCTGACCCGGAAGTGCAGGGGGGGGGGGGGCGTATCGGCAGCTGGAGCTGCGAGCTCCACGACAGCTGCCTGCTCGCCCCCGGTAGGGCTGTGAATCTGTGGCCTTTTGACACCAGTTTTTTGACAGAGTGGGAACATAGTCCCAAATACGGCGTATCCAGCCCCAGATCTCCAAACTGAAACTAAAAGCGGACACAGGGCAGGGCTGAAAACAAAACTAAAAACAGACCCAGTCCCTCCCATGAGTGACATCACAGCCTACCTCGCTGTTAACCCCTTCATCACAGCTTGAGCAGACATATATTCTGGGTACCTTAACCTAAGTTACTCTAATAACATTGCTGCAACACACATGCAATACAATATATATAAAGAATTCCTATGTTCCAATTAAAGACACACATCTTGTCATTGATTTGTAAAAGTTCCAGACATTTTTCATTGACATGATATTTAAGACTATTATTTCAATGTAGTCGAAAGCCAGAACTATTTTGATTCCCGGAGGTACGATCTTAGTGTGATGCGAAACACAGGAGCGGGAAATAGGAGCGGGAATAGGCCATCATGGTGAAGAATCTCCATTGCATCAGCCATTGTTGAAAACGTAAAAGCCAACAGGAACCATAAACTATCAGGGGCAATTAAAAACCTTAAAAAGACTTTGACACGGCAGAATACTGCGGATATTGGAAATCTGAAATGAGGCCAGAATTTGGCATGTCCCGCTGGGTCCTTTCCTGAGCTTTTCTGATTTAATTTCTGAGAGGCCTTTCCTTTTAAGAACACAATCCTCCGGAAACGGCGCGATGTCCGCCGACTGGCGCCCAAAACGGCGCCAATCAGACGGGCATCGCGCCACCCCAAAGGTGCGGAATGCTCCGCATCTTTGGGGGCCGAGCCCCAACATTGAGGGGCTAGGCCGACGCCGGAGGAATTTCCGCCCCGCCAGCTGGCGGAAACGGCCTTTGTTGCCCCGCCAGCTGGCGCGGAAATGACATCTCCGGGCGGCGCATGCGCGGGAGCGTCAGCGGCCGCTGACAGTTTCCCGCGCATGCGCAGTGGAGGGAGTCTCTTCCACCTCCGCCATGGTGGAGACCGTGGCGGAGGCGGAAGGGAAAGAGTGCCCCCATGGCACAGGCCCGCCCGCGGATCGGTGGGCCCCGATCGTGGGCCAGGCCACCGTGGGGGCACCCCCCGGGGTCAGATCGCCCGCGCCCCCCCCAGGACCCCAGAGCCCGCCCACACTGCCTTGTCCCGCCGGTAAGGTAGGTGATTTAATTTACGCCGGCGGGACAGGCAATTTATCGGTGGGACTTCGGCCCATCCGGGCTGGAGAATCGAGCGGGGGGGCCCGCCAACCGGCGCGGCACGATTCCCGGTCCCGCCGAATATCCGGTGCCGGAGACTTCGGCAACCGGCGGGGGCGGGATTCACGCCAACCCCCGGCGATTCTCCGACCCGGCGGGGGGTCGGAGAATGTCGCCCATGGTCTATATAATATGAGCAGCAACTGCAGCGGTTCAAGGACGTCACTTACCATCATTTCTCAAAGGCAATGATGACAATGAATGTTGGCACAGCCAGCAAAGAATGGAAAAAAATAAATGTTCTGACGGCAGCCAATTCTAAATTGGAATGCAGGTCGGAAGGGCCAGCAGCTATTTCACGGCACAATTTATTTTCCAGTCACTTTTCAGAGTACTAAACGACAGAGCAGCCATTCAGTTGACTCTTAGAGTTATATATAAGTCACTTCATATTGTTAAAGAAACTTCCAATATATATTTTTCAACCTTTCATCTGATGTTTAATTTGCAGGGGCTTTTGTCTGCAAGATGGTTCCCTTTGTTCAGACTATAGCCGTTGTGAGCTGCGTCCTAACAATGATGTGCATAGCTGTGGAGAGATATGAAGGGATAGTGCACCCACTCAAGATGCACCATCTGAATTCAAGGGCATACACAATGCTCGGTAGGTTTTCTACAGAACAATCATTTCCTTATTGTAAAACTCAGTCCCCTCTATACCTTCACCTTCTCATAATTGACTACGTGATGAATTACTGCTAAAACAATTTTGTGGGACTTGTTGGTTTGCGGTAAGAATGTTGATGAAGTGGATCTCGTTGCACAAAGAACAAAACAGCACAGGAACAGGCCCTTCAGCCCTCCAAGCCTGCGCCGACCATGGTACCTGCCTAAACTAAAACCGTCTGCACCTACGGAGTCCGTATCCTTCCATTCCACCCTATTCATATATTTGTCTAGATGCCCTTTAAATGCCGCTATCGTACCTGCTCCCACCCCCTCCCCAGGCAGCACGTTCCATATATTTACCACCCTCTGTGTAAAAAACTTGCCTCGCATATCTGTTCTTAACTTTTCCCAACGCACTTTAAACCTATGTCCCCTAGTACTTGACTCTCCTACCCTAAGAAAGAGCACCTGACTATCCACTCCAAATGAGGCCCAACTAAGGTCCTGTACAGCTGCAACATGACTTGACAATTTTTATATTCAATGCTCCGACCGATGAAGGCCAGCATTCCGTATGCCTTCTTGACCACCTTATCCACATGCGTTGCCACTTTCAGTGATCGGTGGACATGCACGCCCAGATCTCTCTGCCTGTCAGTACTCGCAAGAGTTCTACCGTGTAATTTACTGTGTAATTCCTGCATGCAATGGACCTTCCAAAGTGCAATACCTCACACTTGTCCGGATTAAACTCCATCTGCCATTTCTCCGCCCAAGACTCCAACCAGTTTATATCTTGCTGTATCCTCTGACAATCCTCTTCATTATCCGCAACTCCACCAATGTTTGTGTCATTTGCGAACTTATTAATCAAACCAGCTACATTTTCTTCCAAATCATTTATACACACAACGAACAACAAAGGTCCCAGAACTGATCCCTGTGGAACGCTGCTAGTCACAGCCTTCCATCCAGAGAAGCACCCTTCTACTGCTACCCTCTGTCTTCTGTGCCCAACTTGCCAGTTCTTCTCTGATCCCATGTGACTTCACCTTTTGTGCCAGTCTACCATGAGGTACCCTGTCAAAGGATTTACTGAAGTCCATGTGTACAACATCTACAGCCTTTCCCTCATCCATCATCTTCATCACTTCCTCTAAAAACGCGATCAAATTGGTGAGGCACGACCTCTCCTTCAGAAAACCAAAAGTTGCCCTTTCAGTGGTCTGTGACATCTCAGAATTGTTACAGTTCAGGCCATTTGGTCCATTGAAGCCACACTGGCTCTCCAGGCAAGCAACTCTCCCAGTGCTTAAAGTGAAGGCGAAGTAGACCCCTATCTCTCTTAGACCCCTCAATCGTGCCCCCTCAAGATGAGCTTCACCTTATCAAGATTCACCTTCTCATCGACAGCACCCCCTCCAATGACGAGGAGGGAGGTGTCACCGGAAACGTCGGGAAAACCTTCCTACAAAATCCAGCAACTGTTTATACCTAAAGGCCACCCCAGGCAGCAACTCAAACTTCCCCGCCGACTCCTTCAAGCTCGCTCTCACAGGCAGCTTTCACAGCTCTGTCAGAAGCAGTTGGGCTTAGAAGGCTAGACAGGGAACATCTCTCTCCTGTTATGGGTCCGGGTTTAGAGAACCCCAAAGTGTTTCATGGAGTTCAACCGACCCACAACTTTTAATAGATTGTGGTGTGGGAAGCACCTGGTGTACTCTCCAGGTGTGATACAGCAATTATGGACAAATGGTTTTTAAAACAAAACAATGTTTATTCTATGAACTCAAGTTACCCTTTTAAAAACAAACGTTGAATATCTTAACACCCATTACTTCAAAGATAACCCCAAAAGATTACAACACTAAATAATCCTTCAAACTGTTCCTTTAAACATCCAAAAGACTTCAAATCTTCAAAAATAAAAACACATCAGGTTACATTCAATATATTTATAGTCTTTGGATTTCAGAAATCAACAGACCAGCTCTGTGTTTCTCCCTGCAGCTCTCAGCAAAACACACAGACACTCCCAGCTGCCTTCTCAAACTGAAACTCAGAAAAGCAGAAGTGAGCTCAGCTCCCCCCACCCTCTGACATCACTTCAGTAATATGATCAGCTCCATTTTGTAAAGGTACATTGCTTAAACATCAATTTCTTAAAGGTACTCTCACATGACACTCTGCTTTGCTGGAAGAAAAGCCATACCATGGAGTAATAGTTAAGAAAACAATTGCATATATCTGAAGAGCAGCTTGTTAAGGAAACTAGAGAAATGAAGAGAAGTGCCCAAGAAGCCTGGAGTTCAGTGAGCGGAGACCAGGGTATTTTTCAGAAGAATTCAAGGAAGAGTAAATAAAGTGTTCTGAGTTAAAGAGACAATTGCGGTCACAAGATTCAAAGTGAGACAACAGCCTTCAAAGGTAAAATAAATGACTGATGCCATTTTATACTGTCTGAGAATGAAGAGCGAAAGCAATTGTGAGCAGAGAACAGATGGCCCAAGTGGGGTGGAGGCTGGGGGAACAATGGGGAGGGGAAAACAGATTGATGGAAGAAATGAAAACAAATGGATGGAAATTAAAATGGGGTGACGATGGAGGAGAGAGCTCACAGATTGAAGTTGTTGAACTCAATGTTAAGTCTGGAAGGCTGTAATGTGCCAAATCGGAAGACAAAGTATAAATCTGACCCTTTTCCCAGTTCTCATTAGCTTTGACAAAGAGTCATCCAGACCCGAAACGTTAGCTCCCTTCTCTCTCCACAGAGGCTGTCAGACATGCTGAGATTGTGTAGCATTTTCAGTTTTTGTTTCAGATTCCAGCATCTGCAGTAATTTGTTTTTACCTTCTGTAAGTTTTAGTCCTGATCCTCAGACTGCTGCTATCTATGAGCATGGTTCTGAGTTAGGACCGTTGAAGTAGCTTGAGGTATCACTTGAATCCACGCACCATAGTAACAACAACACAGCCAATCTCTCCATCTGTAGCAGTGTTCAATCTATTGTCCTCTAGTGTGAAACCTTTCTAGTATGAACCATTCTAATATGTATTATTCATTGGCAGGGTTTGTATGGGCAGTGGCTATAATCGTTGGAGCTCCTATGTTATATGTCCAACAGCTTGAGGCAAGTTCTCCCATTTACTTTATATTAATACATTGCTCAAAATCCAAATGCTCTTGAATCATTGATTCAATTTACTGTGCACTGTGTGGTCCCCATAGAAAACAACAAATTGAAAAAATAATTTTCCAGTGGAAAGGCACTTTGTCCCTCAGCTCCTCAGAAATAAATTGCTCTTTTTCTTTGCGACACTGTCTCAAAGGGGTGAAGACTGTCACCTGACAGTTCAATAGGGTTCTGTTTGTGTTTCCTCCCCATGGCAACCAGATCACATGGGCATGTTTCTGAGTTGATCATCTTTTCAGACTGCTCGGTCTCATCTTAAGTTAAAGGGGACATTTTGAAACATAACTATCGCAGTCATTATCCAAAGGTTTTCTGAGATAATGGCCCAGATTTTGCATTTATATAGCGCCTTTAATCTAATAAAAACATCCCGAAGTGTTTCAGAGGGGCATAGTCCAATACAATTTAGCCACAGAGGTGCAGGAAAGATACCAGGACATGTGAGCAACAGCTTGGCCTAAGAGCTGGGTTTTAAAGAGTGGCTTAAAGGAGGAGAGAGAGATATCGAGCAAAAGAGGTTTAGGGAGAGAATTCCAGAACTTAGGAAGCAGGCAGCTGAAGGCACGTCGATGGTGGAACAATTAAAATGGGAGATACACAGGAGGACAGAATTGAGGATGTGCAGATATTGCAGAGGATTCGAGGGCTAGAGGAGGTTCCAGAGATAGAGAGGGGGAGAACTATCTAGAAATCTGAACATGAGGTGAAAAATGTCTTCACCTTTTGCTCCTAGCCTTACTTGTAGGTACCCCTCCGTGAATCATCGCTAACATGTTTGGGACGTCAAACGGTGTAGTGGCGAAATCCAACACTAAACTTCAGATGGTATTTTCTCCTGCAGGTGAAGTACGATTTTCTCTATGACCGCCATTACGTCTCCTGCCTGGAACGCTGGGATTCCCTATCGCTCCGTCAAACCTACTCAACTTTCATCTTGGTGGCCCTCTTCCTGGTCCCCCTCACGGCAATGCTGCTGCTTTACGTCAGAATAGTTTTTGAACTCTGGGTCAAGAAACGTGTTGGGGATAACTCATTTTTAAATACCCTGAACCAAAGGGAAATGTCCAAGATTACAAGGTGAGCGTTTGCCGCAAAGATTACTGAGGGCGTAATTTTCCGACCCCCGTCGCAGAGGGGCCGGAAAACATGGCCAGCCGTTCAAAACTGCAAGTTACTCCCGGGGAGGGGAAAGGCATTAAAATGTTCCCCGTAGAACTACATCGCAGAAAGTGGTGCATGTTGGTGCACCACTTTTAACAAATTATTTCATGGGATGGGGGCGTTGACCATCCGTAATTGCCCTTGCACTGAACAGCCTGAGGGGGTATTATTGTGGATCTGGAGGTAATGATCCAGATGGGTTTTTAATGATAATTGTCAATGTTGATTCATTACCTTCATCAGACTTTCAATTCCAGTTTTTAAAAAGAATTTCACCATTTGTCATGGTGGGATTTGAACCCAGGTCCCCGGATTACTGGGCCTCTGGAACACTAGTCCAGTGACATTACCACTACGCCACTGCCTCTTCCCCTTGCTTATCCCATACTGTCAACATATCTGCACTGTTGCTTCACAGCAGCAGGGACCCGGGTTCGATTCCCGGCTTGGGTCACTGTCGGTGCGGAGTTTGCATGTTCTCCCCGTGTCTGTGTGGGTTTCCTCCGGGTGCTCCGGTTTCGTCCCACAAGTCCCGAAAGACGTGCTTGTTAGGTGAATTGGACATTCTGAATTCCCCCTCTGTGTACCCGAACAGGCGCCGGAATGTGGCGACTAGGGGCTTTTCACAGTAACTTCATTGCAGTGTTAATGTAAGCCTACTTGTAACACTAATAAAGATTATTATTATACTAGTCGATCAACTGGCCCATGTGGCTATTCTTTAACCTTTTCTTCTTCACATCAGCATTCCCAATCCCACTCCTCTACTGGAGCCATTGATTTCCCACTGGGATAGAGCTCCATAGGCACCAGGCAGGCATCAGTACCTCAACAAAATTAACTTCATGGGATGTTTGAATGTTGCTTCCATTTGTTGCCATCCTATCTGACTTTACGGACGAGTGGATCATAGTCCTGATAAAATTCTAGCAATAACCATAAAACATGCTACTAGAAGAGTTTGAGTGAAATGTTTCCCGATGGTTTTTCATGCAAGGTAAGATCAATTGAAGAGATCCAGGCCAAATAAAGCTACTTTACTATCTTGACTACCCGAAAACCATGTTATCTAAACTTTGACCTAATTCACTAGAAGTATGTAGAAGTAGAATGATATGAGATCCAGTGATAAGTACTTTTGTGAATTTGGGATTGTGCCAGGCTGATGAGGGCAATCATTCTCTCACTCTAAATACGTTTAGACAGCTCAATGCAATTAGTGATGGATGTTGCTCCATTCTGTCGCTCTGCTGACATTTGACAACAATTAACATTATTGCTTCAAGACATATAAGGGTGGCTGCTGAAGACGATTCACAGGAGAGCTACTCTTTGGAGGTTAAGGTTAAGCCCTTTAACAGCGCAGTTTTAAATCCAGTTTCTTCCTGAATTTTGCTGCACCATATCCCGTGTTGAAATGCTTCCCGAGCGCCCAAATTGAATGGTGTTCTATTTCTTTGCGTTTAACATTAGGAAAATTCACCCGAACATAGGAATTAGGAGCAGGAATAGGCCACTCGGCCCCTCGAGCCTGCTCCGCCATTCAATAAGATCACGACTAATCTGGTTGTGACTTCAACCCCACATTCCTGCTGACCCCCCCCCCGATAACTTTTCACCCCTTCTTGTTAATCTGGCTCTGCCTTAAAGATATTCAAAGACTTTAGCTTCCACTGGCTTTTGAGGAACAAATTTCCAGAGATTCACGATTCTCTGAGCGAAGAGGACTCCCCTCACGTCTGTCTTAAACGAGTGACTCCTTACTTTAAAGCAGTTGTTTGTTGAAGCTTCTCCAAGCATTAGGTAGTCCATATCATAATCCATGTGCTTGTTGGCTACCTTTAATTATTTATTATTCCAGGAAAACATAGGGTGGAACTTTACAGCGCCAACACCGCGGGGTCGGGAACGGAAAACGCGGCGAGCTGTTCAAAGGCCCAACCGGCTTCAGCGGGTCGGGAAAATCCCGCTGGCGGGAAGGGACAGAAAACCCCACTCGGCAGCGCGGTAGCACAGTGGCTAGCACTGTTGCTTCACAGCGCCAGGGAGCCAGGTACGATTCCCCGCTGGGTCACTGTCTGTGCAGAGTCTGCACGTTCTCCCCGTGTCTGCGTGGGTTTCCTCCGGGTGCTCCGGTTTCCTCCCACAAGTCCCTAAAGACGTGCCTGTTAGGCGAATTGGACATTCTGAATTCTCTCTCTGTGTACACGAACAGGTGCCGGAATGTGGCGACTAGGGGCTTTTCACAGTAACTTCATTGCAGTGTTAATGTAAACCTACTTGTGACAACAATAAAGATTATTGTAGTATATATAAAATACATAAGGCTAAAGATGTTAAACGATACGTGTACTTGTTTGAAAGGATATTTGATACACTATCTTATCGAGGACTGACACTGATTCACATCGTTTGGCAGGAAGAAGAAACGTGCTGTTGTTATAATGATAACCATTGTGGTTCTCTTCACCATATGTTGGGCCCCATTCCATGTGGTGCACATGCTGTTTGAATTCAGTAAGTAAATTCCTTCATTTTTTACCTTCTTCAATTAATTTGCTTTGCTAAACTCTCAACAACAGCAGCAGCAATGTGATGAATGGTTACTGCACCTTTAATGTAATGATCCCTTTAAGACCGGGTTTGGAACCCTGGGGGACTCCGCCTCCGATCCACCCCCCCAGGGAGCCATATATAAGGTAATGTCCAGTGGGCAGTGAGCACACTTCTCGGTATCTGACTGGTTCTCTGCTAATTAAAGCCTTTGTATTCCCAACCATCTCTCTCGAGTTGTAATTGAGGGTATCTCAAGCAGCAACAACAACTGGCAATTAGGCAACACCTTCAAATGTAGAGAAAGGTCCCGGGGTCTTTTCGTAGCATATTATCGGATAAAATTTGACATTGAGCCGTATCAGATGTTAGGGCAGGTGGTCGAAATCCTATTGAATACTTGGACTGGGAGTGGTGCAAGTTAATTGGGATGATGTTGGGAGCTAGAGACTGGGGTCTCCGCACTCCTGGATTACCAAAGGAAAAAGATGTCCTGGATTTGCAGATTTCGGTTTTCATTCAGTATCTGGTAGCTCAGCATGGTGTTCCCCGCCAACACAAGATGGCCGTGCAAGATGGCCGCCGATGCCCATCTGCACGTGCACAGATTCGAGAAATGTTATTTTGTAAATTCAAAGAAATAATTTGTGATGGTTTTTATGTGAGATAAGATCAATTCAAAACATCCCAGCTAATAAAGGGTCTTCACTATCTTGGCCAACTTTGACTTAATTCAATAGAAATAAGTAGAAGTATCCATAGAATCCCTATAGTGTAGAAGGAGGCCATTCAGCGCATCGAGTCGGCACCCTCCGAAAGAGCACCCTACCTAGGCCCACTCCCCTACCCTATCCCCATAACCCCATCTAACCTGCACACCTTTGGACACTAAGGGGGCAATTTAGCATGGCCAATCCACCTAACTTGCACATCTTTGGACTGTGGGAGGAAACCGGAGCACCCGGAGGAAACCTATGCAGAGACAGGGAGGACGTGCAAACTCCACAAGGCCGGAATTGAACCCGGGTCCCTGATGCTGTGAGGCAGTAGTGCTAACCATGCTGCTCCTTACCCTCCCATACTTGTAGATTAAAGTAAATATATTTGTGGGCGTGCTAGCAGGGAAGGCATTTATTTCCCATCCCTAATTGCTCTTGAACTGAGTGGTTGCTAGGTGATTTCAGAGGGTATTTAAGAGTCAACCGCATTGCTGTGGGTCTGGAGTCACATGTAGGCCAGACCAGGTAAAAACTGCACATTTCCTTCCCTAAAGGACATTAGTGAACCTGATGGGTTTTTGCCACAATTGAACATAGTTTCATGGTCATCATTCGACTTTAAATTCCAGATTTTTATTGAATTCAAATTTCACCATCTGTCGTGGATCCCCAGAGGATGAACCTGTGTCTCAGCATTACTAGTTCAGGGACATATTGGAGCTCTTACTGTATCCAACACCAGCATCCATCAGGCAGGTCCCGGGGCCTGGACCTTGAAGGAAGGGCGGTTGGAGAATGGAGTAGGGGGATTCTCGGGCCTACTCCATTTGGGAGACTGGGAGTAGGGCAGCTATTATAGGTTGCTGTGGGGTAGAGAAGTGAAGTCTAGCTTGGCCAGTGCACATCAGTTTCGGGCCTGAACCCCTAGCATTTCCCCCTTTCCCATTGCCAAACTGCAAAGTACTGGAGGAAGCCCCAGCCTCATTTTTCCCAATCCACTGGGTACTGCTATTTGCTTCCCCAGAAGAGAAATTGGCAACTGACCTGTGGATATTCTGCTACCTCAACATTGAACAGCACCTTAAACACCTCAAATAAAAATAAAAGTGCAGGGAGGTAGTGAGTTAATTAATTAATTATTTTCAGATTGAGGGAGGGATTGTTAAATGTTAGTGAAATATATGTAATATGATTTATGTACTTTCAAAAAGCTAATGAAAATATTTATAAAAAAAGATAAAAAATATAGTATATTGAGGAAAAATGATCCAAGCTCAGATTGGTGACTAGTGAAGTCTGAGTGGATGGGGTTCGGTTTGGGGGGGGGGGGGGGAGAAGGCAAACTTGATTGTAGGAAGCCAGGAGCAATGATGAGAAGCAAAACGTCTTTCGCGCAATGGTTGATAGACTTATGGAAAGAAAATTAGGCAGGAGGGATATTGTTATGTGTCTAGAGTCCCATCGCAGGGTATACACGCTAATTCATAAAATCTAGCACACACTGGAAGGTTCATAGAATCCCTATCGCAATCTCTTTCTTTCTTTCTTTCCTTCTTTCTTTTCTTCTTTCTTTTCTTCTTTCTTTTCTTCTTTCTTTTCTTCTTTCTTTTCTTCTTTCTTTCCTTTTTTTCCATCCTTCTTTCCTTCCTTCCTTCCCTCCTTCCCTCCTTCTTTCCTTCCTTCCTTCCATCCTTCTTTCCTTCCTTCCTTCCAGGGTATTTAACAGCAAACCCCACAGGACTGGAGCACGTTCCACCCGATTGCCTTAACCTCTTTCATGTTGACAGAGTTATCTTTTCGCAGATGAACTGGAGGACGAATATGACGACGTCACCATCAATATGATCATCGCCATTGTTCAAGCGATAGGATTCTTCAACTCCTTCAACAATCCCGTTGTCTACACCTTCATGAACGAAGCCTTCAAGAATGATTGCTTCTCCCTCCTGTTGTGCTGCACTCATCGGCCGTGTCAACGTGCCGCTGATCGTGCGCACAAGCCGAACATAGCCGCAAGGCAAATAGCCTGGGCGGGAGACCCTCATCTTAAACAGCGAGCAAAGTCCATGAAAAATGACCAGATCGAGCACGTCGAACTGAACTTGTGTGCGCATTATAAAAGGGCAACTAAGGAGCCAGAGCAGTTATCCTTCCTTCCATGTCATACGCAGAAGGAAATACCATGTACTTCAGGTCATGGTTGAATGCTTTTCCAGTCTGTTGTGCCTGGTATTGATTTACATGTACCCAGTGATGTTTGCATAGCTACTGTTGTCGAAAGTAATTTAGTTAAGTCATACAGGGTGCCTGGACCACATTATAATTGGATTGTTTCCAAAATACAATAAGGTCCACTTCAGCCAAAAGAGGGGCTTACATTTCTGTATTACCTTTCATGGTCCAAAGCATTTCACAGCCAATTACAGCCCTTGGCTTTACGATGTCCATATTATGAGGAACGGCCCTTAAAACATTTGTAAATTGACACCGCATTTCAACTTTGCAATGGCGGTTTCAACGATACGTCCGCGTTGATGTTTTGCGTTGCCGACCTGTATCACTACTTTCCGTTTTATTTGTTCATGGGAAGAGGGCGTCGCTGGCTGGGCCTGCATTTATTGCCCATCCCTAATTGCCCCTTGAGAGGGCAGTTAAGAGTCAGCCACATTGCTGTGGGCCTGGTAAGGACGGCAGATTTCCTTCCCTAAAGGGCATTAGTGAACCAGATGCGTTTTTACGACAATCTCCAATGGTTTCATGGTCATCGTTAGACTTTTAATGCCTGATTTTTTTATTGAATTCAAATTTCACCATCTGCAGTGTGGGATTTGAACCCCGGTCCCCAGAGCATTACTCTGGGTCTCTGGTTTACTAGTCCAGTGACAATACCACTATGCTACGCCTCCCCTGACTGGGCAGGTCAAATTGCTTTTATTTGGTTGGATTCAGTTAAATCACTTTGTGGCACAACCGTCGTGATTTTAACGCTTTATGCTGTATTTAATATGTGCTCAGACTCGCAGAAGTTCGTGGTTTAGCGGGCAACTGACAATGATTGATGGCTTCATCACATCCCCTGCACTAACCAGGGAACTTATGCACAGGTGTGCAGGCATCAACAGTCACCTCAGCGACTTGACAGGGCAAGAGCTGACAGCATTTAACACTGCGGGGCACCCCATGGGTGACTCCCAACCTTCGTTCAGAAACCAATTCTCCATTTATACCATTGCTCCTGTGGGAAAATCGATTCCGACTTGCAACGTTTCAACTTACAACGCGGGATCCAATTGTGTCGTACGTCTGAGGACTGCCTGTACATTTTGGTTTCCTCCCACAGTCCAAAAGATGTGAAAGTTAGGTGGATTGGCCATGATAAATTGCCCTTAGTGTCCAAAATTGCCCTTAGTGTTGGGTGGGGTTACTGGGTTATGGGGATAGGGTGGAGGTGTTGACCTTGGGTAGGGTGCTCTTTCCAAGAGCCGGTGCAGACTCGATGGGCTGAATGGCCTCCTTCTGCACTGTAAATTCTATGATGATAACTCAGAAAAGAGAGGGTTACATGGCTGGTGCTCTGACCAATGAGGTCCAATTCGGGGAGAAGTATTTTCGACACTCATCTGCAGGGTCCCAGATTAGATCCACATGAATAATTAGGCCTCTAGACCTGGTGTAATGTTGCTGGTTCTGCTTTACTTGTGTCAGGACTAATATTCGTATTCCTCAGTCCATTAAACCACCTCTGTCCCTTGACCTTTTACTGTGTAACAACAGTGTGAGGTTGACCCTTATTATGTTCCTTCCAACATGCTCAGTTTTGATCAATGGAGGGGGAGAATATTTAATCTGCGGGTATTGGTACTTCATGTCTCAAAAAATCTGGAGGGACAATACTGACCCTGAACCTCTTGTGTGCTGAGCGTGGTTTATAAGCACTGTGGACACTGATAGCCTACCATCAGTGAGGAACACATTACTGATGATGTTTTTTTATTGCTGTGTTTGATCTCTGTGGACCAGTAGTGGAATCATGATTGTACGATCATTTGGAAACTGGCTTACCAATTCTTCTTCTTCTTCTTAACTTTTTCACTCCTTGATGGAGCATTGGCCAGCGACAAATTCTCTCCATCTAAGGAGCGACACAATGGCACAGTGGTGAGCACTGCTGCCGCACAGCACCAGGGACCCTGGTCCATGCAGTAAGGTTTGTAAAAATCCTGTTTTAAAAAACAGGCAGACACAATGGCTACAGATGGGGTAATTAAAGCATCGTAAAAGTAAAATCATTATTCATTCCAACCATGTATGGTGTTTACCTAAATGGGGCAAATGGTATTTTGTTTCTAGAAACAAGGTTCCCTGTGGTTTAGATAGTTGGGGGGGGCATGTTGTTAGCCTTAGTAAGATGATCATAACCCAGTTAGTGGGATAGAGACGATGTAATTAATGGGAGGGGCCATGAGCTGAAGCAGTCAGGTGCAGAGTTTCAGTTTAGATTTTGCTGTGCACAGAACAGGAGCTTTTTTGCCAAATGTTGGTAAGTTAAACAGTAGTTTGTCACAGGCAAGAATCTGCAGGTTATTTCCTTAAGGATCTCTCTCTCAAAGCAGTTTCTCCAAGACATCTCTATACAGCAAGTAAAAAGTAAAAGTAAAGTTACCATAGTCCTACATAACCATAGGCCGCTTTCCCCTTTGAGGGAGATAGCTGACTGGTGATGATTTAACCTGAGGATCACCGCACCTCAGGTGAGGGGGAAGGATGAGAAGGCAGAGCCTTCATGAATCACCTTGGCCGGTATGGGAATTGAACCTGTGCTGCATCACAAACCAGCCATCCACCCAGCTGAGCTAAACCGGCCCCCAATACAGTAAGCATTCCTGTGTTTGCTAACTGTATTTAAAGGTGGGCTTTGCCCTGAGATAGGTTTTGCTTGATTGGAGATAAAAGATAGCAGTTAGGAGTTACAGCGTTTCATTTTATTGTTAAGCATTGTTTAACTGGTAATTGTAAGCTATTTCTTATATGATGTTACTTTAATATTGTATTAGTAATAAAGTTTGTTTTAATATATTAAATCCCTATTTGTATGTGGAGTCATTCCTGGAGCGATGTAGCCTTTCCTCACAGTTGTACAAGTTAAATAAATATTGAAGTTTCTGTCCAGTATCCTAGAAAATGTTGGGGTCTGGTCCGGGATTATGATATGCATCCTGTCTCTATATGTTTCTTGGTCTGCCTGGCTTTCTCTTTCCTTACGGGTTCCATATGAGAGTTTGCCGTGCAATATTGCTCTGTGGCTTCCTCAGGTTATGGCTAATCCAACTTCACTTTTGCCTTTTGATTTGGAGGACCATTGGGTCTCTTCCCATAGCTTAATATCATTGATAGTATCTTGTTAGTGTATCCTAAGGATCCTTCTGTGGCATCTGTTGCTGAAGGATTGGATTGTCGTCAACATTGTCTTGGGTGTCCTCAATGTCTCAGAGCCATAAGGGGGAACAGACATTACGTTGGATGTGAAGATCTTTAGCTTTGTAGACTTGGTGATCTCTCTTGATTTCCAGGTTGAAGAGAGTGATGAATGCAGTTCTATCCTTTCCAATGCTGATCTTTACATTGTTGTCTGTTCTACTGGTAGCACTTACAACACTACCCTGTCAAGTGAGAGACCCTTTACGAAATGGATGATTATCAAATAGCTGTAGTGGATGTACCTTTAAGAAATGGGTGTTTATCAAATAGCTGCAGTGATGTCAGTGTGTGGGTGGAGCTGAGCTGTGACTCTGCTTTTACTTTCGCTTTGAGCAAAAAGCTGGTGAGTGGCTGCGTGTTTTAGTTTCGTTTTCAGAGTGGAGAGCTGCAGTGAAAGCGAGCAGATGTGTTTGGATATCTCTACAAGCTAAAGAATGCTCATTTGGCTGATTTCAAAGTAATACCTGTTTCTGTAGAGAATTTAAACCTGCTGACTTTCTGTAAAAAGGGTCTTTTGGACTTATGGATGTTGTTACGAAAGTTATGAAGGGTTACTTATAGTGAGGAATTGAACTAAAGAAAAGAGCAATAGACTGGGATGACCAGTTAGAATAATGCATTATGGACATTAATTCAGGTTGGAGGGAGTGGACAAAGAGATGGACCAAGCATGGCGAGAGGGGGAGTGGTGGTTATCAGGACTGGCTCTATGTACAAAGGATGCTACAAAGGATGCTGGGAGGCAGAGGCCCAGAGGAAGGAAAGGAATGTGTAATGAGGCTATAAAAATCAGTGGCAGTTAGATTATATGACCAGGTCAAGGAAAGGGCCTATCGGAATCTTGTATTCGTGTATGTGGAACTTGATACTGCATGAATGTATATGAGACCACATGTGTTGCCTCCCTTTGTCTCACTCGCTCTGGGAGCTTCAAGAGGCATGGGTCTCCTGCCTCCATCAGAGGAAGTGTAAGCTTGCAAGCTATTTGAAGTAAACTAAAGGAATTTCTAAATCCGAACTCAGCCTTTTTATTGAGACCAGACTGGACAGAAAGAACTCAATTTCTTCATTTGGTGGCAGCGGAGGGATTTCTACAGGCGACCACCGGTCATCTGCGAAATTAGAATTAAACTGATCTCGGACGGAGAGAGAGGAAATGGGCCCACGACCTGAGTAGCTGTAAAATGACCATGTCGGTTTTCCTCTGTCTCGTAGTCTGATGAAGTTTAATCACTCGCACATGGTCAGGTAAGGTCGTCTCAATGAAATCAAAGGTCAGTCTGACGGATTAGAAAACTTAATTTCAGTCGATGTAGGCTGAGGGTTAAAACGTGATTGCGGGAATACGGGTAATAATTCAGTTGGTAACTGAGGTAATATTGCCTGGTGATTCAGTTGCATGTGGGTTGAAAATTAAAAATTGGTTATATGAAATTACACTTTAATTTGGGTAAGGTCTTTAACGGGTTGAGGGAATGTCACAGAGTCCATAAGACCATAAGAGATAGGAGCGGAGGTAAGGCCATTCGGCCCATCGAGTCCACTCCACCATTCAATCATGGCTGATTTCAACTCCATTTACCCGCTCTCTCTCCATAGCCCTTAATTCCTCGAGAAATCAAGAATTTATCAACTTCTGTCTTAAAGACACTCAACGTCCCGGCCTCCACCGCCCTCTGTGGAAATGAATTCCACAGACACACCACTCTCTGGCTGAAGAAATTTCTCCTCATCTCTGTTCTAAAGTGAGTCCCTTTTATTCTAAGGCTGTGCCCCCGGGTCCTAGTCTCCCCTGCTAATGGAAACAACTTCCCTACATCTACCCTATCTAAGCCAATCATTATCTTGTAAGTTTCTATTAGATCTCCCCTCAACCTCCTAAACTCCAATGAATATAATCCCAGGATCCTCAGACGTTCATCGTATGTTAGGCCTATCATTCCTGGGATCATCCGTGTGAATCTCCGCTGGACCCGCTCCAGTGCCAGCATGTCCTTCCTGAGGTGTGGGGCCCAAAATTGCTCACAGTATTCTAAATGGGGCCTAACTAATGCTTTATAAAACTTCAGAAGTACATCCCTGCTTTTATATTCCAAGCCTCTTGAGAGGAATGACAACATTGCATTTGCTTTCTTAATTACGGACTCAACCTGCAAGTTTACCTTTAGAGAATCCTGGACTAGGACTCCCAAGTCCCTTTGCACTTCAGCATTATGAATTTTACTACCGTTTAGAAAATAGTCCATGCCTCTATTCTTTTTTCCAAAGTGCAAGACCTCGCACTTGCCCACGTTGAATTTCATCAGCCAACCATTTCTTGGACCACTCTCCTAAACTGTCTAAATCTTTCTGCAGCCTCCCCACCTCCTCCATACTTCCTGCCCCTCGATCTTTGTATCATCGGCAAACTTAGCCAGAATGCCCCCAGTCCCGTCATCTAGATCGTTAATATATAAAGAGAACAGCTGTGGCCCCAACACTGAACCCTGCGGGACACCACTCGTCACCGGTTGCCATTCCGAAAAAGAACCTTTTATCCCAACTCTCTGCCTTCTGCCTGACAGCCAATCACCAATCCATGTTAGTACCTTGCCTCGAATACCATGGGCCCTTATTTTACTCAGCAGTCTCCCGTGAGGCACCTTATCAAAGGCCTTTTGGAAGTCAAGATAGATAACATCCATTGGCTCTCCTTGGTCTAACCTATTTGTTATCTCTTCAAAGAACTCTAACAGGTTTGTCAGGCACGACCTCCCCTTACTAAATCCATGCTGACTTGTCCTAATCCGACCCTGCACTTCCAAGAATTTAGAAATCTCATCCTTAACCATGGATTCTAGAATCTTGCCAACAACCGAGGTTAGGCTAATTGGCCTATAATTTTCCATCTTTTTCCTTGTTCCCTTCTTGAACAGGGGGGTTACAACAGCGATATTCCAATCCTCTGGGACTTTCCCTGACTCCAGTGACTTTTGAAAGATCATAACTAACGCCTCCACTATTTCTTCAGCTATCTCCTTTAGAACTCTAGGATGTAGCCCATCTGGGCCCGGAGATTTATCAATTTTTATACCTTTTTGTTTCTCTAGCACTTTCTCCTTTGTGATGGCTACCATATTCAACTCTGCCCCCTGACTCTCCGGAATTGTTGGGATATTACTCATGTCTTCTACTGTGAAGACTGACGCAAAGTACTTATTTAGTTCCTCAGCTATTTCCTTGTCTCCCATCACAAAATTACCAGCGTCATTTTGGAGCGGCCCAATGTCAACTTTTGCCTCCCGTTTGATTTTAATGGATTTAAAGAAACTTTTACTATCATTCCTAATGTTACTGGCTAGCCTACCTTCATATTTGATCCTCTCTTTCCTTATCTCTCTCTTTGTTATCCTCTGTTTGTTTTTGTAGCCTTCCCAATCTTCTGACTTCCCACTACTCTTTGCCACATTATAGGCTTTCTCTTTTGCTTTGATGCATTCCCTAACTTCCTTTGTCAGCCATGGCTGCCTAATCCCCCCTCTGATAACCTTTCTTTTCTTTGGGATGAACCTCTGTACTGTGTCCTCAATTACTCCCAGAAACTCCTGCCATTGCTGTTGTACTGTCTTTCCCACTAGGCTCTGCTCCCAGTCGATTTTCGTCAGTTCCTCCCTCATGCCCCTGTAGTTACCTTTATTTAACTGTAACACCTTTACATCTGATTCTACCTTCTTTCTTTCAAATTGGAGATTGAATTCTACCATATTATGATCACTGCCTCCTAAGTGCTCCCTTACTTTAAGATCTTTAATCAAGTCTGGCTCATTACATAACACTAAGTCCAGAATGGCCTGTTCCCTCGTGGGCTCCATCACAAGCTGTTCCAAAAAGCCCTCCTGTAAACATTCAATGAATTCCCTTTCCTTGGGTCCACTGGCAGCATTATTTACCCAGTCCACCTGCATATTGAAGTCCCCCATGATCACTGTGACCTTGCCTTTCTGACATGCACTTTCTATTTCGTGGTGCATTTTGTGCCCCCTGTCCTGACCACTGTTAGGAGGCCTGTACATAACTCCCATTATGGTTTTTTTGCCTTTGTGGGTCCTCAACTCTACCCACACAGACTCCACATCATCTGACCCTATGTCGTTTAGTGCTATTGATTTAATTTCATTCCTAATTAACAAGGCAACCCCGCCCCCTCTGCCCACCTCTCTGTCTTTTCGATAGGTTGCGAATCCCTGGATGTTTAAATGCCAGTCCTGAACCCCCTGCAACCATGTCTCTGTGATGCCTACCACATCATACCTGCCAGTCACAATCTGGGCCACAAGCTCATCTACCTTGTTCCGTACACTGCGCGCATTTAAATATAGCACCTTTAATTCTCTATTGACCGTCCCTTTTTGTTTTCTTAGTGTGGTGGACCTTGGTTTACTGAGCCTTTCCATACACTGTGTCATATTTTGTGGGATGGGGACAATCGTAACCACTCTTGAGTTTTGTCTGTTTGTGTTTTTTGTATTACTAAGCAGCTACGCTCCCCACTGATTACTTCACCTCTTGGTTCCCTGACTTTCCCTTCCCCCCCAATCAGTCAATTCAGTTAAGACCGCTGATGGAATGTTCTGGAGACAATTCAATTCCGTACAATTACAATTGGCTAAGATAGATTTGTTTTTGGGAGATGTCTTATGAGTGGAAAAAGTTGGGAGATGAATGGCCACTAGGGGGAACCAGAGACTTGGAAAATTCAGAACCGTATCGGAAAAGAGGAGGCTTTAGGAATGTTTAAATTTGCTTTACATTTTTGAAGAAGGGGAAAAAACGTGCAAATTCAAAGTTTTATTGTCCAGTTGGTTGAGATGAATGAAAGTATGATGCTTTGAATTCCTTTTGTTTGAGTGGAGATCTCGGTGGATGAATGAGTGTGTGTGTTTAATAAGAATTTGTGAACTTCCTCTGGTATTCCTAGTTTTAAAATGTTGTGTTTTGCCAAATGAAATTGCACATCAATTAGGAGGTATACACAGCAGTTAAAGTGAGATTTAAAATGGGGTAAGTATTTGAAAGTTCTTTAGAAAATCAGTAATAATGATTAACATTGTGGAAGTTATTTAGAAGACAATTCTCAGGAAGTAAACAAAAATCAAAATCAAAATGTATAAATTGGGATTTGTAAATGATTGGTTGAACTCGGCATAGTCTTGGCTGCTTAAAAAAAAAAGAGGAGAGAACAAAGGAATTTAAAATTGAAATGCGAAGACTAGGCATTCGATGAATTGAGGACATGCGCTCCTTTATTAGAGGCAGCCATGATGTGAGTTCCAAATTGTTTTCAGTATTTTCTCTGTAAACTCACTACACATCAAATTTAAGATTTGGGGATTTTCATATAGCAAGGACTATGGATTTTTAAACTTTATTTTAAGATTACACAGGGGTAAGGAAAGATCCCAGTAGAAAGGAAGAAGGCCATTTTAGAGATGCCCAAACCCCAAATCAGTTAAAGAAGGGCTAGGCAAGTACTGGGGACTATTCGTCTACTGTAGGGCCTTGGTGTATCAGCACTCAGAACTTGAGGGGACGCTGCAAGCACTGGGCCCAGGGGGGTAGGCAGTCCCGAGAGCAGGTAGAATGGGGACTGCAGCAGGATATCGCTTTCAAGAAAAAATTAATTAAAACATGCCCTCGCGTTAAATTGGGATAGTGGAGAGGGGCTTTGTGGCCGTAAGGGGCCAGAAACACAGGGACCAATGAGACCAGTATTAGGAAGTAGTCGGTGGAAGTGATATGGCACACTCCACTGGGTTCTAGTGTCCGCTGAGTTGCAAGAAAGTCACTAGCAGAAGAAATGAAGTTTAGAATGTTAACTACATTGTAGGCAGAGCTTTAGGGAATAAAGAAATGGGCCCAGAGCTTAGATTAGGAGTATTACTTGCAGTATCAGGAAATGGGAATCTGATAGCAGGGAAAGATTAATAAAAATAGATGCAGAAATAAAAAAAATCTAAGATATTAAAACCAATTGATAACGTAAAGGAAATAAGGAAAGCAAACCTAGCAATAGAAAGAATGACACAGGGTTAATCAGCGCACAATCCAGGGAGACGATACAGGCCGTAAAAGAAATAGCCCTTGACCCGAGGTGCCAAATGCGAGCTGGAGATAATGATCAAAGAGTTAGAGCAGCACGGAATCATTCAAGAAGTCACATATGCATCGCCGAATAGCCCATTTCAGGTAGTTAGCAAGCCAGCTGGTACATTTAGAATGGTAACGAATTACAAAGCATTAAATAAGGTTACAAAAAGAAAAAAAGAGAAGGATAAACGGTATTTAATAAATCCACAAGCTACATTGGAGAAGGTGGCAGGCAAAAACTTATTTATCGAGTATGGATTTAGCCAACGGATTCGGGAGTGTTCCGTTAGACCCAGACAGCAGGGAAAAGACAGCATTTACCTTTGGCACGAAACATTCCGTATATTGTAAATTGCCACAAGGATATGTTAATTCCCCAGACCATAATAAGGGAGTTGATTAAAGATGATTTGGCTTTAGTATATATTGATGATGTGTTAATTGGAGATGATGATCAGGGGGACACATGCTGAAAGAGTGAGCAAAATTATTAAAACACTTAATGAAGCAGGGTTTAAGATAGGATTAAAGAAATGCCAGATTGGCAGGAGCGAAGTCAACTATCTAGGGTAGTCAGTGTCAAGGGCAGGTGGGGAAGCCAGTGTTGGGATGAGAGAGAAAGCTGCCCGAATTGCAGCGCCCGTTTCACGAAATGGGGGTAACCAAATCATGGGAATTGGGGGGTATTTGAGACCAGTAGTGGAAGACTTTGGTCTTTAGGCTAGACCCATTTATGAAACTTTAAAAGGGGATTTTAGGTGGACCAGTGAAGAACAAAGAAAATTACAGCACAGGAACAGGCCCTTCGGCCCTCCCAGCCTGCGCCGATCCAGATCCTTTATCTAAACCTGTCACCTATTTTCCAAGGATCTACTTCCCTCAGTTCCCCGCTGTTTATATATCTGTCTAGATGCATTTTAAATGATGCTATCGTGCCCGCCTCTACCACCTCCGCTGGCAACGCGTTCCAGGCACCCACCACCCTCTGCGTAAATACTTTCCGCGCACATCTCCCTTAAACTTTCCCCTCTCACCTTGAAATCGTGACCCCTTGTAATTGAAACCCCCACTCTTGGAAAAAGTTTGTTGCTATCCACCCTGTCCATATCGCTTGAGATTTGTCCCACTTTCCCGATATTGCTCCAAAGCTTCATCAGTTTTAAGTCGCCCTAATCTTATGTATGCTTCCTTTTTCATCTTAGCTAGTCTCACAATTCCACACGTCATCCATGGTTCCCTAATCTTGCCATTTCTATCCCTGATTTTCTCAGGGATACGTCTGTCCTGCACTCTAATCAACCTTTCCTTAAAAGACTCCCACATTTTAAATGTGGATTTACCCTTAAACAGCTGCTCCCAATCCACATTCCCTAGCTCCTGGCGAAGAGGAGGTTGGACCAGTTTAAAACATCTGTAGCAACATCCGGGCCATTAGAGGAGAGACAAGGGGCGTCATTCTCCGACCCCCCGCCGGGTCGGAGAATCGCCGGGGGCTGCTGTGAATCCCGCCCCCGCCGGTTGCCGAAGTCTCCGGCACCGGAGATTCGGCGGGGGCGGGAATCGCGCCGCGCCGGTTGGCGCCCCCCCCCCCCCCCCGCTCGATTCTCCGTCCCGGTTGGGCCGAAGTCCCGCCGATAAATTGCCTGTCCTGCCGGCGTAGATTAAACCACCTACCTTACCGGCGGGACAAGGCGGCGTGGGCAGGCTCCGGGGTCCTGGGGGGGGTGCGGGGCGATCTGACCCCGGGGGGTGCCCCCACGGTGGCCTGGCCCGCGATCGGGGCCCACCGATCCGCGGGCGGGCCTGTGCCGTGGGGGCACTCTTTCCCTTCCGCCTCCGCCACGGTCTCCACCATGACGGTGGCGGAAGAGACTCCCTCCACTGCGCATGCGCGGGAAACTTTCAGCGGCCGCTGACACTCCCGCGCATGCGCCGCCCCGATATGTCATTTCCGCGCCAGCTGGCGGGGCAACAAAGGCCGTTTCCGCCAGCTGGCGGGGCGGAAATTCCTCCGGCGTCGGCCTAGCCCCTCAATGTTGGGGCTCGGCCCCCAAAGATGAGGAGCATTCCGCACCTTTGGGGCGGCGCGATGCCCGACTGATTGGCGCCGTTTTGGGCGCCAGTCGGCGGACATCGCGCCGTTTCGGGAGAATTTCGCCCCACGAAGAGGACGAGTTGAGCATTAAATTTTATCTGTATGCAAATGGATATAGTATGGTGCTTGTTAATCATAGTACTCAGACACCTATCAAACATTGACAGGAAATTGGGCAAGGGCTGAACAAACGTTTTCGGATATCGCAAATGTCTGGCAGCAATAACAAAAAGGATAGCAGAGATTGAAAATTTATCAGCTGGAAAGTAAATTTATGTCACAAATGAAATTTTAGAATTGACGGAGTTGACCAAGAGACAGGGTTGCCAGCAAGACGCGAATACAGCTCGATGGGAAAGATGAGAAACCATTCTTTTAAACCCTGTTTATTCATAACATTAAAAAGGGACAGAAACTTGATAAATCAGTTAGCAGAACAGAGTTGGTAAATGCTTGGGTGGTATATACGGATGGTAGTAAAGTTAAGGAGGACGAGGGACAAGCCAGGGGGGGCATCCATCTTTTTTTAAAATTCAGAAAAGAAAATGGTGGAGAAACAGGGAGAGTAAAGAAACAGGGGGTGGCATAGAAAAAAACTGGGACACTGATGGAAGAATGGCCACTAGAGTATGCAGGCCCTCTTTTTCCCAGGAGCAGCAAAAGTAATTTGTACTTTTTAATCAAAGCTGATAGCAGCACGGGGGACGTTGAATTAGGGAATCAGCGGCATCTGGAGCAAAGGAATTGTATCAGAACTAAAAATCCGACCCAATTAAATGATAAAAGAGGGATTATTATAATCCATAGGCAACCTATCGGCAGCAAACGAAGAAACATAATTAGTAAGGAATTGAGAATATGGGATGATTGACCAAGGGCTGTTATTAATGGACCCCAGTTAAAATGATTCATTGTGATCATAATGAAACATTGTGCCAAGGATGTGGCACATTCTGTAGCCCAGTAGTTTGGACAGGGAGTAATCATATGAAACCTAGGAGAATGGCAGATATAGAGCATTCAGGTGAGTTGATATTGCATTTAGAACGACAGAAATGGGGAAAGGCTTCGGCTCCCAGGGAAATTTGGGGAATTCAGTTGTCATGATTGTTTTGCGAAACATCAGGCAACACTGATGATCGAAGTTTGTGACCACATGATAGCTTTTGACCATGGGATGGTGTGATAATGATAAATTGTAATTACTGCAGAGAAAACCAAGCTGACGACGGAGTGATTGGCAAAGGATGTGCAGGATTGTGAAGAAGTGATAAACTTGTGGTACCAATTAGTGAGGGAGTACGTAAAAGATGTTGGGATGACCCGGGGACGTAAAATTAGCCTGACAGTGTTTAGATTATCATAGAATTTACAGTGCAGAAGGAGGCCATTCGGCCCAACGAGTCTGCACCGGCTCTTGGAAAGAGCACCCTACCCAAGGTCCACACCTCCACCCTATCCCCATAACCCAATAACCCCACCCAACACTAAGGGCAATTTTGGACACTAAGGGCAATTTATCATGGCCAATCCACCTAACCTGCACATCTTTGGACTGTGGGAGGAAACCGGAACACCCGGAGGAAACCCACGCACACACGGGGAGGATGTGCAGACTCCGCACAGACAGTGACCCAAGCCGGAATCGAACCTGGGACCCTGGAGCTGTGAAGCAATTGTGCTATCCACAATGCTACCGTGCTGCCCTAAACTGTATCACTGCAATGATGCCATGCCACAGGATAGATCATATCCCCAAACCACTTGGACAAGGGAAAAGGAATTTTTGGTTGTGAGTGGCAGGGGATAACTGCACTTACTAGTATAATGGAATCAGTGGAGCGGGATGCCAGGGAATTGAAACCTGTTAGCAGCATCAATAGGACAGATGATAAAGTGAAAATGTCATGGTTGAAAATTACTTTCATATAAATGCAGTCGTAGTCAAAATTAAAGGAATTAAAGTGCATGCAGTAGCAAATCCGACATGTATCAGGGAAAGTTTCGACCTGATTGGATCACTGAGTTAGTAAAAGAGGAGTTTGAAATTCTTCGAGTCTCACTCAGGGGTGCAACGATAGGAGAAGGAGGCTTAACAGGCCTTAATCGTGTGATGTACGTCAAGGATGAGAAGGGAATTAAATGGCAATCCGGAAGTCCTGGAGAGGGCACTTCTGGAACATCCAAACAAGAATAGAAAGATACAAGTTAAGAAATAGGGCCCTCTCCACCTTTGACCTGTTCATTTGGTTTTCAGATGAAGCAAAAATAACACAAGACGAAGGACGAGAGCTACACTCCAGAGAAGAATGTTTGGACAGTATGGGGGGGGGGGGAACTAATGATACAATTGGCTACATATTTGAGGGAATTAAATGACAAAGCCCAGAAGGAAAACTTTACGGGTTAGAAACAAATCAAAATATCAAATTATTCCTCAATAGTGAAACCTCCGGTCAGACATCTCGAACTGCACGTTAGCTGATGGATGATCTGTGGTCTCCACGGGGTATGTGCTACGCGGTGGAGTTATTCAGGGTCTTGGATGACGGCAGCGACTGAAGAGGAACCCCCGCATTTTAAATGACAATAGTTTAGGAATTTTGGCAGCTTGATGCCATGGTGGGGAATTTGTAACCAATGCAGCAAACAATATGGCATTGGAGAGTGTAATAGTTATTACGGATGAAATGACCTGTAAGTTGTTAGGGACTGTTATGTATGGATTCAATTGGGTTGTAACCCCAAAAGTTGACTGTATTGAATGTGCAAATGGTGTTATTGCAAAGTAGAAAAACAAACAAATAATGGCCAGTATACACTCCATGCTGGAAGGAAAATGATAACGGACAAAAGGGATTTGAAACAAACTGAGTATTGTCTCATGTAAACCGGGGCTGGCAGACTACATGGTTCAGTACAATGTTAGACACGAGTGTGAGGAAGTCAGGAATAGAAACAGGATCGATTGAAGCTTCTGCAATTCATAAAGCGAGATAATCAGTGGACAGTACATGATATTATAATTTACCATTCCAATGCGAAACGGAAAGCACTTACTAAAAAAAAAAGTAATAAGAATACCAGTGAGGGATGAAAACCTTTTTGATCGCTGATGGACTGAGATGTGTGCTGTTTCTAAGGGACATGAGGAAGCTTTTACGGTGCTGCTACCCCAGGGTAATCAGATGGCTTGGAGGTACTGGAACACACGGATATAGCTATTGTGTTACCTTCCTGAGTAGCGACAGCTATGGTTCACGGTGATTGGACTTGAGGCAAGAACAATACAAAGAGTCTATCGCCACTGGTCTGCGGGATGGATGAATTTACAGTTGATTTCCCTGCACAGTTTACAAATCACGACATGTACACGCACATGACAAGGATCGGGGATAGCTGCTTGTCAGTACAACTAGAAGGGGGATATAAACCCTCCAGTAGGATTCAGCTCAGAGTCAGCTCTCATAGCTCGGTCATGGGGTTTTACGCCTAACCATACTCCAAATTTGGACCGAGACATCAACAGGACTATTGTTGGTCTGGCGAATTGTTAGCACACGTTTTGACCATTAGGGGGAATACCTACCCACACATTTCTCTCGCGATAGAGACCCTCATGGCAGAGGTGAGAGAAAATATAACATGTCTGTTCTCCACCTGCACGGAACGGAGGTGTGGCGTAACCCAGACGTCAGGCCAATGCACCTGCCACAATGCCACCGGTGTCCCGTTGTTGGCGGGTAGCGGAAGGGAACGTTGGTTAGGAGGCGGCATAGCAGTTATCATAGAATGATAAAAGGAGAGAATGAGGAATTGAACTAAAGAAAAGAGCATTCGACTGGGATGACCAGTTAGAATAGTGCATTATGGACATTAATTCGGGTTGGAGGGAGTGGACAAAGAGATGGACCAAGCATGGCGAGAGGGGGAGGGGTGGCTATCAGGACTGGCTCTTTGCACAAAGGATGCCACAAAGGATGCTGGGAGGCAGAGGCCCAGAGGAAGGAAAGGAATGTGTAATGAGCCTATCAGAATCAGTGGCAGTTAGATTATATGACCAGGTCAAGGAAAGGGCCTATCGGAATCTTGTATTCGTGTATGTGGAACTTGATACTGCATGAATGTATATGAGACCACATGTGTTGCCTCCCTATGTCTCACTCGCTCTGGGAGCTTCAAGAGATATGGGTCTCCTGCCTCCATCAGAGGCAGTGTAAGCTTGCAAGCCATTTGAAATAAACTAAAGGAATTTCTAAATCCGAACTCAGCCTTTTGATTGAGACCAGACTGGACAGAAAGAACTCAATTTCTTCAATAGAATATTGTATCTGTGGGGATTATTGGTGTTGATAGTTGTTAAGATGTTTACTGTGTGTTTATAAAGTGTTAACTGGATTCATAAATAAACATGGTTTTGTTTTAAAAGTACTTTAGATCTCTGTTGCATCACACCTGTAAAGTAGGCTCTTCTGCTCCCCATAATCACAATCTATTAAAAGTCGTGGGGCAGGTGAACTCCATGATATATTTAGGAGTTTTCTAAAGCCTGGCCCATGACAAATCGGATAGGTAAAAGACGTTACTTCATCTAGCTCAGTGTCCCTTATCTTAATGGAGTGTTATTCCTAGTGTTTATTCGTGTCATCTTTGTCTTCCCCATGTTGATGCCAGGGGATTCAATCCCACACCATTTTCGGCCCTTATCTTGGAGATTTGAAGGTTTTCTTTTGCATCTGGTAAGGTTTCACCACCAGGAGGATGGGACAACACTTTACCAGCATTTACAGGAAGCTGAATGTGTGGGTTTCAGGATGACTGAACTGCAAGGACAATGAAGACTTTCCAACAAAAGGATAATCCAAGGCGGAAGACTGAAGAGAATCACCTCTTAGACCCTCTGAGGCTAGACGAGGAGAACGCGGGGCACAGTTTAATAATCTCTCTCCTAAATTGAAGATAAGGAGAAACTTTTTCTCCCAAAGAACTGTTGATGTGTGGAATAGTGGAGGTTGTGTAATTGAATTTATTCAAGGCAAAGTGAGACAGAGTTTTGTTAGGCAAGGGAGACAAAGGTTATGGGGGAGGGGGGGGGGGGTTGGAGCTATGAAATGAAATGAAATGAAAATCGCTTATTGTCACAAGTAGGCTTCAAATGAAGTTACTGTGAAAAGCCCCTAGTCGCCACATTCCGGCGCCTGTTCGGGGGGGTGCTGGTACGGGAACCAACCACAACCAATCAGCCACAATCTCATTGAACAGTGGAGCAGGCTGGAAGGGCCGAATGGCCCACTCCTGCTCCCTTGTTCCTGTGAAGATTCAGTAATGTCTACACACAACAATGTGATGATGTTTGTGATGTTGGCTGAGGGGGAAATATTGGCCAGAACCCTGCTGAAACGCCACAGCTCTTCATTGAGTCGGTGTCACGGGGTCTTGTACAACCTACTGGGCTACTTTAATATCTCACATCTGGCAGCACAGCACTGCCTCAGCACTGGAGTGTCAGCGTAAAGTGTTACGCTCAGTCCTAGAGCGGGACTCAAACCTACAACCTTCGGACTCAGAGGGAAGAGAAATAACAAGTCAGCCACACCGGACAGGCCATTGAAGAAGGGCAAGATGGTCAGGAAGGGACAGTTTGGCTCAAAAAAGTCAGTCTCCCTCGATCCTGTCTTACCAGCAGGGAGCAACCCTCAGTGGACTATGGGATAAAAATGCTGCAGCATTACAATACCTTCTGGGTTAAAACTAATCGTACTTAAAAGGAATAAGCTGGTTTTCTGGGTCAGAATAAATTTCTAAGGCTTGACAGTTCCCCCTGGTGGGAGCTCGTCGTTGTCAAGATATAAATTGGATATTCCAGTGGGGTGTTGAGGGAGTGCAAAACTGTCAGAAGAAATGTTAAACTGATTTCTTTGTGGGTGAATGTAATATCCTATTGCACTATTTGAAGAAGAGTGGGAGAGCTTCCTCGTGTGTCCTGTCCAATATCTTACCCTCAAACAACATCAGAGGTGGGGCTGGTTTAGCACAGTGGGCTAAATAGCTGGCTTGTAATGCAGAACAAGGCAGCAGCGCGGGTTCAATTCCCGTACCAGCCTCCCCGAACAGGCGCCGGAATGTGGCGACTAGGGGCTTTTCACAATAACTTCATTGAAGCCTACTTGTGACATAAGCTATTATTATTAATAAAATGAAATAGAATTTCACGTCATGATCTCCTTGCTGTTGGAGTGGGAGGTTTCTGATAATTGACTGCCGCATTTCCGGACAGTCTGACCAGCTGTGACTACTCGGGGGGGTTGGGGAGGGGGGGGTTAATTGTGGTATGGGGGCAGCAGGTGGGCGGAGAATTTTGAAAAAGGCTCAGTCTGGGATGGAAGGTCTAGCCCACCCCGCCCAACTCCCTCGAGCCCCGCTGCCAATACCGTTAGATATGGAGCCGGCGGGCAGCACGGTGGCGCAGCGGTTAGCACTGCTGCCTCACGGCGCCGAGGTCCCAGGTTCAATCCCGGCCCTGGGTCACTGTCCGTGTGGAGTTTGCACATTCTCCCCATGTTTGCGTGGGTTTCGCCCCCCACAACCCAAAGATGTGCAGGGTAGGTGGATTGGCCAGGCTAAATTTCCCCTTAATTGGAAAAAATGAATTGGGCACGCTAAATTTATTTAAAAAAAGATATGGAGCCGGCTAAGGCACTCGCTCCTGTGGCAACAGGAACTTTCTAGTTGCCACCCCGTAAGACTTAGGTAAGAAGTAGGCCATTCGGCCCATTCAGTCTGCTCAACAAAATCGTGACTGATCTGATACAATCCCCAGCTCCACTTTCCCGCCTTATCCCCATAACCCCCGATCCCCTCACTGATTAAAACTCTGTCTCTCTCAGCCTTGAACATACTTAACGACCCAGCCTCTACAGCTCTCTGCGGTAAGGAATTCCACAGATTCACTCTCCTCTGAGAGAAGAAATTCCTCCTCATCTCTGTCTTAAATGGGTGACCCCCTCACTCTGAGATGATGCCCTCTGGTCCTAGACTCTCCCACAAGGGGGAACAAACTCTCAGCATCTAAGCTGTCAAACCCCCTGAGAATCCGATATGTCTCAATAAGGTCGCCTCTCATTCTTCTAAACTCATTGGCTGTAAGGCGCTTTGTATATTCCAAAGTTGTTCAAAGTGCCACATATTTGTAAATCTTTATTTGCCTTCTTTTTGAAATTTCCTCAGTGTTACCATGAAGTTCCTCACCCAAGCTCCTTCACAGTCTGCCTTGAACACAGTTTAAAAATCAGGAGTCTCCCACTTAAGATGGAGGTACAGGTCAGTTTCTTCTTGAGAGTAGTGGAGGCTGGGTCGTCAAATATATTCAAGGACGGGTTAGATAGATTTTTGTCAGGGAATGAAGATGGCGACACAAAGGAAATCGGAGTTGAGTCCATCAGATCAGCCTGGATCTTAGTGAATGGCAGCACAGGTTCGAGGGGCCAAATGGCCTACTCGTTATGGCCTTATGATTATCTTGATCTTTCCTCCAATCCGCTGCCCCTGTCTTCTAAGTTCCAACCTTCTTCAGTTGTACTAACTTTGTGCTGGAATAATTCGAATCTGAACCTGGTGTTGAATTAACCAGGATAAGGTCATCTTAGCCAAGCTTTGACTCATAGTTAAAATAAATAATGACAAGGACAACATCGGGGGGAGGGGAGGGGTGCAAGGCATTGACAATAAACTCCAAATTATATATAGGAAAAATTATTATTCCCATGGAAACATTTCTCCAAGAATGTTGGATAAGAAACATGTGTCACCAATCAGAAATCCAGCAAACAAAATGGCCCCCTTGTTGAACACAACATTGGTTAGTATTATTCCCAATCTTCTCCCATGAACACCCTAAACGAGCTATAGTTGTGCACTAATGAACAATGTAAGGTCTGGCAATCAGAGTGACGTGTACTTTCTAGTGGTGGGGAGTGGAAGTAGAGAAAGGAATGAATGAATTAATTGACTGTGGATGATTTTCTGGGCCTTCATTCTTTTCCATGTGTAGGGAGCTTCTGTTCTGTGATATGTGTTGGTTATATGGATGGTAATGTGTCCTCCTGTCAGTCACAGATCCTTTCCCCCCTTTTACCTGCAAGAGATAGAAAGTTTTGAGGAAAATTAGTGTCCTCCAATATTTTGTCCTCGCGTCCTGTCTGTGGAGCATTTGCCCCCCACTGATTCAGGATTGGCTCTGTGTAAGTTCCACTTCTAGCTGGAAATGACTCTTGATTCAATCCGTGGAGTAAACATCTTGTTCGGACTCTTACTGCTTTTGGCAGGTAAAGTGACCTTCTTTTTCCTTTCCTGTGCGTTGTCAGAGCCTACTCTTCAAGCCAAACCAATTATGTATTCATAAAATCTTGCTGATGCAAAACTATCCTAACCATTCTGCACAAATTAGAAGTGAAATGACTGCATGGTGTCTGACCTAATTGCACCTTTTTTTTTCTAAACCCTGAGTAAGGCTAGTTCTTGATTTCTATTCTGGGTGTCACCTTGTCATCCAGCTTTTAAAGGATTTTTTATTTCAAAATTGGGGAGTTATGGAGAGGTTCCTGATATTACCGAACCCGTCTGCTACACTTCTAGACCTATTATTCTCTTTATGGAGAAAAAAAACACTATTCTAAACCGTTGACACTTGGTGCAATAGTTGCACATGGGGCCCCATCAGAAATTGAGGAAGTTGTTGTGTTAATATAATAGAGGAATCCTGTTTAATTCCAGATTCAGAGGTAGCACGGTAGCATAGTGGTTAGCACAATTGCTTCACAGCTCCAGGGTCCCAGGTTCGATTCCCGGCTGGGTCACTGTCTGTGCGGAGTCTGCACGTTCTCCCCGTGTCTGCGTGGGTTTCCTCCGGGTGCTCCGGTTTCCTCCCGCAGTCCAAAGATGTGCGGGTTAGGTGGATTGGCCATGCTAAATTGCCCCTTAGTGTCCAAAATTGCCCTTGGTGTTGGTTGAGTGGGGTTACTGGGTTATGGGGATAGGGTGGAGGTGTGGGCTTGGGTAGGGTGCCCTTTCCAAGAGCCGGTGCAGACTTGATGGGCCGAATGGCCTCCTTCTGCACTGTAAATTCTATGATTACAGTGTTTGAATATTCCCCTATAATGGCACTACTTGACCTCTGACTGTGAATTGAAACATTCTTTGCCTGATGTTTGCTAAACACTTTAGTGTTTTGCCACCACACTATTTATAATCCAAACCTGAATTTGCACAGGAGCTTGTTAGTTATGATGCGCCTTTTCTGATTGAAGGAATCTTCGAAGGTCAGATTTTCAAAATCCAGCGGAGCTTTTCTGTATATTAGTCTCGCTGTGCCTGACCAACACCTGTTCGGATACACTGAGGGAGAATTCAGAATGTCCAAATTACCTAACAGCATGTCTTTCGGAACTTGTGGGAGGAAACCGGAGCACCCGGAGGAAACCCATGCAGACTCCACACAGACAGTGATCCAAGCCGGGAATCGAACCTGGGACCCTGGAGCTGTGAAGCAACGGTGCTACTGGCTTTCTACTTTTAAACTGCTCTCAGCAAAACTAGCCATGCACTTTTTAGCTGCTCTCAGCAAAACCAGCCAGGCACTCTTCAAACTGCAAAATGGCTAACCTCACTTCAGCCCCACCCACTCTCTGACATCACTGTTTTCTTAAAGGTACATTGCTTAAACATCCATGTCTTAAAAGTACTCTCACATGACACCTCCCCCCGCCCCCCCCCAAAAAAAAAAAAATCAACCATCACTTTCAAGATGGTTCATTTTTCACTTTTGCACCATCCACTAAGAAATGTACACAGTAAATATACCTTTTCGTTTTTAAAAAAAAAAACACACGCAAACAGGTATAATAATATAGTCCATTTTTCTTTGCTCTTCTTCCTCCAACCGAAATCCTTCTCGATTGACAGCCTCTTTGAACAAAGTCTCTGCACGATCCATCCATTCCTCTACTCCTCGGCATTTCTCTTTAGAATCAGATATTTTAGTTCAATCTGACCACAGAGTCCATTGCAATTCTCCAATACAGGAGCATTGGTGATCACAGCTTTCAGGCAGTCAAATGCCTGTTGAAAGTCCACTGTCCATTGAAATTTTTTATGTTTCTCCAGCAATGGGCAGCATGGTAGCCTTGTGGATAGCACAATTGCTTCACAGCTCCAAGGTCCCAGGTTCGATTCTGGCTTGGGTCACTGTCTGTGCGGAGTCTGCACATCCTCCCCGTGTGTGCGTGGGTTTTCTCCGGGTGCTCTGGTTTCCTCCCACAGTCCAAAGATGTGCGGGTTAGGTGGATTGGCCGTGATAAATTGCCCTTAGTGTCCAAAATTGCCCTTAGTGTTGGGTGGGGTTACTGGGTTATGGGGATAGGGTGGCGGTGTTGACCTTGGGTAGGGTGCTCTTTCCAAGAGCCGGTGCAGACTCGATGGGCTGAATGGCCTCCTTCTGCACGGTAAATTCTATGATTCTATGATAATTCCATCAGTGGAGTAATCACACCACAAAACCTTTGCACAACTGTTCGATCAAAGCCATTCATGCTAAGAAATCGCATTATTTCCCTTTGTCTTGAGGATATCGGAAACTCCGCAAGGAAAGTGATTAGGGCTTCTCCAAATTCACTTTCGGCTAGGTTCATCACCAAACCCGCCACCTGAAGTCGATCGAAGAACTCCATACGATGTTTTAAATGCTCTTTCCATGTCTGGAAGTTGGAAATAAAAGCAGATTGTCCCACTTTCTCAATGCAATCCTTCAAACGTGGGATAGGATAAGAGTCCGTTCTTGTAACTGCATTCACCTTTCGATAGTCCACACACAACCGTTGGGTACCGTCTGGTTTAGGTACCATCACTATGGGTGAGCTCCATTGGCTGCAACCCACTTCAATTATGCCATTTTTAAGCATACTCTCAATCTCTTTGCTAATCTGTGCCAATTTTAAAGGATTAAGTCTATATGGATGTTGTTTGATAGGAACAGCATTTCCCACATCTACATCATGTATAGCCATTTTAGTACTTCCCAATTTATCTCTACAAACTTGCCCAAGTGATATCAATAACTCTTTCAGGTCAGTTTGTTTTTCCTCTGGAAGGTAACTTAACAATTCATCCCAATTTTTAAGAACATCCTCATTTTCCAATTTAATTTGAGGTTTGTCAAATTCACAGTCATCTGGATTTGGTTCGTCACTTTGAGTTAGAATCATTAAAACCTCCTTTTTCTCGCCTTCCCTTTCAAAGTATCTTTTAAGCATATTCATATGACACACTCGGTGAGTCTTCCTTCTATCTGGTGTTTTTACCACATAATTCACCTCACTTAATTTCCTTTCAATCTGATACGGTCCACAAAACCTAGTTTTTAAAGGCTCACCTACCACTGGTAACAATACCAAAACTTTATCTCCACTGGCAAAACTACGAATTTTGGATTTCTTGTCCGCGACCCGTTTCATCACATTTTGTGCAACTTTCAAATGTTGTCTAGCCAATTTACCTGCTCTATTTAATCATTCCCTAAAATTTGACACGTAATCCAATAGTGTAATTTCCGATTTCTCACCTATCAATTTTTCCTTAATCACTTTAAGTGGCCCTCTTACCTCATGACCAAAAATTAGTTCAAAAGGACTAAATTTGGTAGACTCATTAGGTGCATCCCTAATTGCAAACAATACGAATGGGATTCCTTTATCCCAATCCTCTGGATAATCTTGACAATACGCCCTCAACATTGTCTTTAATGTCTGATGCCACCTTTCTAATGCTCCCTGCGATTCTGGATGGTACGCAGTTGATTTAAATTGTTTTATTCCTAAGCTATCCATAACTTCTTTGAATAACTTTGAAGTAAAATTCATTCCTTGATCCGATTGAATTTCTGTGGGTAGTCCATATCTAGTAAAGAATTTAAGTAACTCTTCCACAATCCTTTTAGCTGTAATATTACGTACTAGAATGGCCTTTTTAAACCTAGTAGACACATCCATTATAGTCAAAAGATATTGATTCCCACTTTTTGTTTTAGGAAGCGGTCCTACACAATCGATTAGGACCCTTGTAAAAGGTTCCTCAAATGCTGGAATGGGTATTAAGGGCGCTGGTTTTATCACTGCTTGAGGTTTCCCTATCACTTGACATGTGTGACATGATTGACAAAATTTAACTACATCTTTATGTAGTCCATTCCAATAAAAATGTTTCTGAATTTTAGCTTGAGTTTTCCTTATTCCCAACTGACCTCTCACTGGTACCTCATGTGCAACTCGCAACACCTCCTTTCTATACCCTACCGGCAATACTACTTGATGAACTTCTGCCCACTTTTCATCCGCCTGCATATGTACAGGTCTCCATTTTCTCATCAAGACATCATTTTTACGGTAAAAACACTCTGGTATACTCTCAGATTCCTCTTCCGTATATGCTTTCTGATATATCCGTTTTATTTCTACATCTTTCTGTTGTAACTCCGCCAATTTTCCTGAGCTAAAAATATCCGCCTCATCCTCCACCTGTTCTTGTTCTTTTTCAACCAGCTGATCAAAAATCGTTTCTGATAATTGCACTTCAACTTCATTCTCACTCTTTGATTTCTCCTCTTGTCTTAACGTGTGACTTTCCGACCTTGTTACTACACAATCCGGAAAAATCCCAGGATATTCGACCTTCAACACTTCAGTTGACTGATCTTCCATTGGCTTATCAACCACAGTAGGCATCACTCCCACCTGCGATCCAGCTATATCATTACCCAAGATAAACTGTATTCCTGGACAAGATAGTTTATCTATTACTCCTACTACCACTTTACCACTCTTCACTGGACTTTCCAACCTTACCTTATATAATGGAATGCTACTCCTCTCACCCTGAATTCCACATATCACCACCTTTTCTGGCAACATTCTTCCCAAACTACATAATTCCTCATCTCTTACCATTAAAGATTGAGTAGCCCCTGTATCTCTTAAAATTGTGACTTCTTTACCTGCTCCTCCTGATACACATGAGTAAACTTTACCCACACAAGTAAATTATTTAAAGACATCTGGCACCTTCTTAACAATTACTTCTTGAACAGGCTGTATGATCATTTGCACCTCCTTCGCTTCCCTTGGGCTTTCCTTTACCATTCTAACAAACCCCACCATCTTATCCTGTTTTACCACATCAGCCTTCCCAGTGCTTTTCTTCAACCACCAACACTGTGACTTTACATGGCCTAGTTATTACAGTGAAAACATTTGAAATTTTTCATTTCTTTTCCACCCACCTGGATTTCTTTTTTAATCTGAGGTACACTCTCTTTATTGTCTCCCATCAGATCACCTTTACCTTTACCACTTGAGTATTTCTCATGTCCCCAGTTTCTATCCCTCACCGGCTGAAACTGATATCGGAAACCAATCTTTGATTTATGAACTAATTCATAATCATCTGCCATTTCCGCTGCTAATCTCGCAGCTTTAACCCTCTGTTCTTCCACATGAGTTCTCACTACATCAGGAATTAAATTTTTAAACTCCTCCAAAAGTATAATTTATCTGAGAGCTTCATACGTTTGGTCTATTTTCAAAGCCCTTATCCACCGATCAAAATTACTCTGTTTGAGCCTTTCAAACTCCATGTATGTTTGACCAAATTCTTTCCTTAAATTTCTAAACCTTTGTCTGTAAGCTTCAGGCACTAGCTCATATGCACTTAAGATGGATTTCTTCACCTCCTCATACGTTCCAGATACCACCTCCGGTAGTGATGCAAACATTTCACTAGCTCTACCTACCAGCTTTGTTTGAACCAGTAACACCCACATGTCCTGTGGCCTTTTCATTTGTTTAGCTACCTTCTCAAATGAAATGAAAAAACCTTCCTCTTCCTTCTCGTCAAACCTTGGCAATACTTGGACATATTTAAATAGATTCCCACCAAGCCTTCGACTATGACCCTCTTTCTCACTATCCTCATCACTATCATCCAACTGTACATTTCCCTTTACGTCTGCCAATTTTAACTGATTGTCATGTTTCATGGCCATTTTCTGAAGTTCAAACTCCCTCTCTTTATCTTTTTCCCTGATCTGTATCTCCCTTTCTTTTCTTTTTTGTTCTGCTAGGGCTATTCTTTCTTCTCTCCTTTCTTCTCCTTTTCTTTTTCCTCTCTCTCTCTTTCTCTTTCTTTTTCTTCTCTCTCACTCTCGTATGCCAGCCGCTTTAATTCTTTCTCTTGTTCCATTTGTTTAATTTGCAACTGAATTTTTGTCATTTCCAATGAGTCAAACTCTATCTCAGGCAACTTTAAATGCTTAACCACCACCATAATTACCACTCTCTGATATCAGTGTTTTCTTAAAGGTACATTGCTTAAACATCCATGTCTTAAAAGTACTCTCACATGACAGTTCTCCTGTGGGTAAGAACAGTGTTCTGTTTGTTTTTTTGAATTTTTTGTCTTAAGTGATAAAACCAAATAATTTGCCATAATTTGTGCACCAGTTGCATCAATTAGAATTGCATTTTCTCACAATGTTAATAGAAGTGGGATTAACCCCGTTTAAAAAATAAAAATAAAAATTGAGCTTCCCTGTTTGAGTTTCGGGCTTGGGAAGAAGATTGGTTTTGCTGCTTGGATATGTACAGCAGCCCCACAAAACTTCACTCTGCTTGAACTCCCACAGATGCGTCTCGAGCTTGTAACAGAAGGAGGCCATTCAGCCCATCAAGTCTGCACCGACCCTTCGAATGAGCACTCCACCCATGTTCACTCCCCCGTCCACCCTGCCCTATCCCCGTAACCCCATTATTATGTTTATTGTAGGGAATGCAAGGGGTTAACAATAAGGTAATAATACTTCTCACCACCAGGTGGAGATGAGGAGCAGTGATATGAAATATCATGTGACTTCAGGGATTCTAGGAGAAGGTTGTAAGGCATCGAGAGAGATCAGGGGCTGGATTCTTCGGTCGGTGACGCCGAAATCGCGTTCGGCGACGGGCCGGGGAATCCAAATTCCCGACAGAATCGGGGCGGCGCCGCTTCCGCGATGTTCCACCACCTCCAAAGCGGCGTACGCGCTACGTACCCATGGCCTGAGATCCGTCCCCGATGCTCCGCCCCCGACCGGCCGAGTTCCCGACGGCATGGGACACGTGTGGTCTCATCCTTCAGGAACTCCGCGTGGTGACTGCGGATTCAGTCAAGTGGCGCCACAGTCAGGGGAGGGCCGATCCACGGGTAGGGGGGACATTATTCGGGGCTAGGGGCACTGTGGTGGGGCGGTCCGGGAGCCGGCTGAAGTGGGACTATTTCGTGGGCCGGGTCCGTGAGCGGAATCCGTCATGAAGCACGGCACGGCCGCTGCAGGCTGCCGGCGTGCGCATTCACAGCCACGGACCCGGCAATTCTCCAGGCCGTATCCGCAACTAGAACCGGGTGCTCTACGCTGCCTTCCTGCCAGCCCCCAGCAAAACGGGAAATCGGTGGCCGTTTTGCACCAGTGTTCCTGGCTGTTCCTACGCTGGTGTTGGGACATATTCCCCAAATCGGAGAATTCAGCCCCTGGTGTATCGCATAAGAATTTATTGTTTTATTTATTAACTTATTCCTTGTTGACTGGTCAGAATCTTTAATTTAGTAGTGTAAAATAAATCCGCTTTATTCAATAACTCAGCTTGATGTTCTTTGTTAACGCTATCGTAGCTATCCAAAGATTTTCAAAGTGAGAAGCATTTTAAAAAGGAAAGTATAACATCCAAAGAGAATGGCTTTAAGTTTGTTTAATTAACTTTCTTTCTGAGTGATAGTCGATAATGAAATAACCATTTTGAAAGCCCTTGGGTTGATTACCTCTGATTGCTTTATGTAGTTTCATCATAACATAATGTTATGAACGCTACGTTCTCTGAGCATACTGATAGACCCAATAGAGAACATCACAACCATAACCTAACCTGTGAGTCTGCACTAACCCTTCGAATGAGCATTCCTCCCCTGTCTACCCTGCCCTATCCCCCGTCACCCCATAACTTAACCTGCACATCTTTGGACACTAAGGGGCAAATTAGCATGGCCAATCCGCCTAACCTGCACACCTTTGGACTGTGGGAGGAAACCCACGCAGACACAGGAAGAATGTGCAAACTCCACACAAATAGTGACCCAAGGCTGGAATTGAACCCGAGGCCCTGGTGCTTGAACATAGAACATAGAACATTACAGCGCAGTACAGGCCCTTCGGCCCTCGATGTTGCGCCGACTTGTGAAACCACTCTAAAGCCCATCTACACTACTCCCTTATCATCCATATGTCTATCCAATGACTTGAGGCAGTAGCGCTAACCACTGTGCCACCGTGCTGCCTCTCTCTGCCATTGTAATAAACGTTTCATCATTCATGTTGTGATGTATCCATTAAAGCTATTAGGGAGGGGTGGGTGTCACAATATCTCGCTGAAGCTCATTTGCAAGAGCAAAAAGCAACCTATTTATTTTATGAAGCTCCGTATCCAGCTTCTACACATCAATTTAAAAGATTTGCATCCCATCCCGGTTCTGATACAGATATTCCAGAGTGGTGATGGTCTCAAATGGACATTTGCGTGAGCTTATTGGAGCTCTGAGCTGTTCGTTCTACCATTTTTGCAGTTGGGGAGACCCAGATCTAGTAATGCACTTTGAGGGGCTGGTTTAGCTCAGTGGGCTAGACAGCTGGTTTGTGCTGCAGAACAAGGCCAGCAGCGCGGGTTCAATTCCCGTACCAGCTGTGAATTCTGAGTTCTCCCTCTGTGCACCCGAACAGGCGCCGGAATGTGGCGACTTGGGGCTTTTCACAGTAACTTCATTGCAGTGTTAATGTAAGCCTACTTGTGACAATAAAGGTTATTTATTTACATTTAGCAATGTGTGTTTTGTCCCATGATGACTAACTGCAAATCCAGACGAAACACATTGATCAAAAAATCTATTCTGAATCACTGGTGACTTTAATACACTCGTGAAGGAGTCACAGCCTGATCTTTCTGGCAGTTCAAACTCCAGTAGATTGCTTTCTTTTCAAGTTGTAGAATCCCAATTGTCATGATATGCAAACATGCAACCAATGAACACTCGGAAGAGGACACAACCAATGGGCAGTCAGGACACTCAGAGGTGGCATCACCACAAGGGAGCATGACATAAACACTGTAAAAGGGATGGGGCACTCACACCCTGCCTCTTTCCACAGACCGACATCTAGAGAGTGAGACAGGGTTGATCAGCAGCATCACACCCCAGCACGTGGCTTAGAGCAAGCTGCTACAGTTAGATGGAGTTACTACAGTTAGCTTAGCAGAGAGTCGAACTCATTTGAGAACTGTGTTAATAGTTCAATAAACACGTTGAACTCATTTCAGAGTTTGGAGCATCCTTTAGTTAAGACTGCATCAAGTAGCAGCCTGTGTTATCCGAAGCCGCAAAACACACCAATCACAAATGTTGGGCTGGAGAGATGAGCTCTCCCAAATACGTACTGACCAGGAAAATGAGTAACTTGCAAGTCTCACTGAGAGAGGACTTGAAGGTGAAATGAATCTTGAAATCGCACAGCAAACCATCCGAGTGACTGGGATTATACTGCAGACTGAAATATCTAAAATGGACTTCAATTTCTCATGCCTGTTTTTACGTGTAGGTTGCCATTAGCTCAAAGCAAGCTTAAGTAATTGCTTAAATGCATTTGGAATACAGCCGGTCAAACTTATTGTGTTGTTTTGCAAAAAGGCTTGAAGGCAGGGAGACAATTATCTTTTACACAAGGAATTCATGCTGGTAGAATGTGACCCAAAATACACCTAGCAGTCCTTGGCGACATTTACAGTGAAGTTGTTAACCTTGTTTTTCCTGTTTGCTCCAGCTCCTATCACTTGTCAATTTTGTGGTTTTTCAAACTGTTTTGTGCTTATCAATGTGCTAACCAATGTTAATGACTTTCAAAGGCATTTGAGCATTGTGTCTTGCTATTGTCCAAACTATTGACATTTTTACCAAGATGCAACAGGTGCTGGGGAACCATTTGCAGACTGTTCCAGTTCTGAGACTGGTTTCTGTGTTCATGGAGCATGCAGACGTCAAGTATCTACACGTATTATATTTTGCATGTAAGTAGCTGCGAGATTGAGTTTTGTTTCTTCTACAACCGAATACTTGATCAGAATATGTGTTCAAAGCTCAACGATCTGGCTAAAAATGCCGCATGTTGTTTTTTTATGTGTCTGTCTGTGCGTACATTAATTCTGGGTTCTGTAGCCCTTGAAACAGCATTTTGTGAATCTAGTTGCCTCTTAGATTTTTGTTCGTGAGATATGAACATTGTTGCCAAGGCTTGCATTTATCCCCCCCCCCTCATTGTCCTTGAAGGTGCACCGCAGAGGTCATAGTTTTAGGCCAAGATTTAAAACCAAAATGAGCAGCAATTACTTCGCTCAGAAGGGTCGGAGTGCAGTGGATGTCGGAACACGAAACAAATTTAAGGCGGAGGTAGGTTAGCGGGTTGAAGAGTTATGGGGAGCGGGTAGAAGGTAGAGATGAGGCCGAGATGAGATTAGCCATGTTGAATGGCAGAGTAGGCTCGAGGGGCTGAATGGCCTATTCCTGCTCCTGACTGTGTTCTTCACCCCTTTTGCAACTGCAGTTTGGATAAGTCCCAAAGTGCTGTTGGGGAGAGTTTGACCGAGCAACAACGAGGGAATGGTTATACGATCCAAAGTAGCGATGGTGTGTGACCTGGATAGGAACTCGCATGTTGCTATTTTCCCATGCATTTGCTGCCTTGATCATGGGTTTCAAAGGTGCTGTTGGAGCCTTAGTGAGTTGCTGCGTTGCATCCTGTTGGGGTGGCACAGTCGTTAATTCTGGCCTCGGGTGACTGTTTGTGTGGAGTCTGCACGCTCTCCCCGTGTCCGCGTGGGTTTCCTCCGGATGCTCCGGTTTCCTCCCATAGTCCAAAGATGTGCAGGTTAGGTGGATTGGCCATGCTAAATTTCCCGTGTCCAAAAAGGTTAGGTAGGGTTACGGGGCAAGGTTGGAGATGTGGGCTGAAGTTGGGTGCTCTTTCCAAGGGCCGGTGCAGACTCAGTGGGCTGAATGGCCGCCTTCTGCACTCATAAATTCTATGATCCTGCAGTTCTCAGTGCAGTCATTATGGACCAGTCATGGGTGAGCTTCGAATCAACTGCGCTGCTTTGTCCTGGATGGTGCTGTTGCTAACTTTTGGTTGGTTCAATTGGCTCTGTTTTATAACCTTTGCTCTAGAGTCGCCAGGTATCTTTATGATACCACCATGAGGTTCAAGTTCGAGTAATGATCAATAACTCAACACACCAATTAGTAAGATTCAAATCAAAGCACATTTATTATACACAGTAAATCACTACTCATGCATAAACTCTACTTTCTAGGCTATTCTTATCACTAACAGGCCTATACTTAGGTTCGGACTGGCCCACCAGGTCAGGGGAACAAGTGGCCTTTCGTTCAGGCCCTGAGTCTGCAGGATTCAAAAGCTGGTATGGACTGGTAGCTCGGAGCGCCTATCTCGTAGCGTGCGTTGACTTGAGACTTACTTTCTTGGAGGCCGCCGGACAGTTCACTCTCAGGAGTTGCTTCGCGTTGCTGAGTGACCCTGTCAAGAAGGACGATTTGAATTTGGGGGCTTAGATGGCTGCTTGTATCGATGTTGTCTGGGTTTCTGCAGAGTCTAATACACAGTAAACTTGCACCTGCTAGTTTTTGCCTGTGTTGGCTGAATTTCCCTTCGGCCGTTGCTGTTCTCCATTTTAAGTCGGGAAGTGGCCAACTCAGGTGGCTACAGTGTCGAGCTTCATGTGTTATTGGAGCTATGCGGGTAAGGGGAGTGTATTCCATCGTACTCCTGCCTTGTAGATGGTGGACAGGCTTTGGGGACGGTCAGGAGATGAGTTACTCACCTCTGATATGCGGACAGTGTTCGCATGGTTGGTCCATTTGGCGAAAGGTAACCTTTTTTTGGGGGGGGCCTCCCAAACTGCAGGAGGTTGGTAGGAAATTTGGCATGGGAATATTGTGAATATCAAGGTGTCATTGGATGGTCTTGTTGGAGATGGTCAAATGTTTGGCACTCCTGCTAAGTAACATTCACAAACCTGAATCTTGCCCAGTTGGCATGGAATGCTTCAATATTATAGAAGTTGTAAAAACCCATTGAACACTACAAACTTCTGACTTCATGTTGGGGGGGGGGGTTGCAAAAATGTCGATTTGAAGCAACTGAAGATGGGTGGGCAGCACGGTGGCACAGTGGTTAGCACTGCTGCCTCACGGCGCTGAGGTCCCAGGTTCGATCCCGGCCCTGGGTCACTGTCCGTGTGGAATTTGCACATTCTCCCCGTGTCTGCGTGGGTTTCGCCCCCGCAACCCAAAGATGTGCAGGTTAGGTGGATTGGCCACGCTAAATTGCCCCTTCATTGGGGGGGCGGGGGGGCGGGGGGGGGGGGAATTGGATACTCCAAATTTATAAAAGCGATGGTTGGACCTGGGTGACTGCCCTGAGGAACTCCTGTAATAGTGTCCTGGGGTTGAGATGCTTTTCTTCCTTTGTGCTAGGTATGACTCCAACCAGTGGAGAGTTTTCCCCCTGATTCCCATCGACTTCAATTTCACTAGGGTTCCCTGAGGCCCTTGATATTAATGCAAGGAGGAACCAGCCTCCCGTACCAGCCTCCCCGAACAGGCGCCGGAATGTGGCGACTAGGGGCTTTTCACAGTAACTTCATTTGAAGCCTACTCGTGACAATAAGCGATTTTCATTTCATTTTCAAGGAGTGTGGCAAGGTCTGGAGCACCAATCTCAGTGGTATTGCCAGGAACCAAGGCCTCAACTACATCCTTCAGCAGTGCTTGGTCAGTTATCTGCACAGTCGCATCTGTGCTATCGACTCCTTGCACTTTGAAAATAATTTTGTTTGGGGCGTTCAGCTCGAAACAGAATCGATACTGGTGAAATTGACTGCCTTGAGGGAAACAAACCACAGTTACAACCAACACTGTCTTAACGATCCCCCTCCCTTTCAATTTTCAAGGTGTTCCACAGGATACGTTGGAGCCAGATGTCAGTATTTTGACTTGCTAGTTGTATTTTCGGAGGATCCAGAGACACGGAAAATTCTTAGGTTTATTATGGTTCCTGTTCTGGTTACAAGTATGGCCTCTACGATCTGTCTTTGCATACGGTAAGTTATTGAATATAGTCTCTTCTGAAGATAGTCTTTTCTTAAGATAGAAACTTTTTATTTAAAATTTTTTTTTTTATTGTCCTCCTTTTTCACATTTTCTCCCACATTTACATCCATCAACAATAATCAGCAAGATATGTCAGTCCCCATAATAACAACGATCCCATCTACCCACCAACCCCCAAACCTCAACCCGCATGTTTACATAAACAAATGACAAAAAGGAATCAGGGATTACCCGTAGTCACCCTTAATCTACACAGCCCCCCCCCCCCCCCACCCCCACCCCAACAGGTCTCCAGCTCCTCCCGTCCACTGCCTCTTGTAAAACTCCTCCTCCCAACCTCGGTTCCTTCCCCCCAACTTTCCACCCCGGCTAGACCACTCGGACCCTGTTCTGCCAGGCTCCGATGGCCGCAGCCCCTCCCCCCACCTCACTCCCGTTCACTGGCCGGCTTAAACCGGCCAGCGTGGAGGCCCCCGCCCGGGTCCCTTTCCCACTTGCTCGGCCCTAGGAAAGCCCAAAGATCCCCTTTTAGCACACAAACCCCGCATATCCACCTACACCCCAAAGAACCCTCATTTTGAGTGAAAGTCCCGTCCCTTCCCTTGTCCAAGTATATACCACATTGGCTGCTTTAGCCTCTACACCCGCGCGCAGTGATACAAAAAAGAAGAAAATACAGTCATGAGGTTACATCGGCACATGGCCATTCCTCAATTTGTCAGTTCTGCCACAGTCCTTCTGCTTTTGCAAACCCCTCCGCTGCTTCCGCCGTTCCAAAATAAAAGTCCCTGAGCTTGTAAGTCACCCTCAGCTTCGCTGGATATACAATGCCGCACCGCACCTTGCTAATGTACAGTGCCCTCTTCACCCGGTTGAAGGCAGCCCGCCTCCTCGCCAGCTCCACCGTAAAGTCCTGGTATACACGTATACCAGCTCCAGCCCACTGCACCACCCGCTTCTGCTTGGCCCAGCTCAGGACCTTCTCCTTCACCCTGTACCTACGGAAGCACAGAGTCACTGCCCTTGGCGGCTCACTCGCCTTTGGTACAGGCCTCCACGACCGATGAGCCCGATCCAGTTCATATCGGGAGGGATCCTCCCCCTCCCCCAATAGTTTGCCAGCATCGCGGCAAAATACTCAGTCGGCTTCGGTCCTTCAACTCCTTCGGGCAGCCCCACAATCCTTAAATTCTATCGCCTGGATCTGTTTTCCAGGTCTTCCATTTTTCCTCGCAGATCCTTGTTAGTATCCATCACCTTCCGCATCTCCTTCCCCATCGAGGCAAGTTGATCGCCGTGCTGCAATAACGTCTCCTCCACTTCCTTCAGCGCCTCCCCTTGCTCTCACACCTCCGCCACTGCGCTCGCCACCGCCGTCCTCACCGGGGAAACCGCCTCCTCCACCAGCACACTCAAAACCTCCCTCATCTCCTTCCTCACCGTCTCCATGCATTTCGCAATCTGCGCCAACTGCTTTTCAAATTCCGCAGCCATCACCTTAGTTATTTCTTCAGCCGTAAGCAGTGCGGCCTCCCCTGGTGCTCCAGCCTCCATTTTCCCTGGTGACCCCGCGGTGACCTTTCCACTCCCCGACGGACCTTCAGCTGTTTTTTTTTCCGGCCGTTTTTTTGCTCACACTCGATGTTTTTCTTTGTTTTTTTTTCCTCCTGTGTCTTCACTGTGCCTCCTCCGTGCCTTCTCCCTGCTTCTGGCACCTCCGTGGACCCTGGGACCGGGCTCAAAGCCCCGAAAATGCCGTTCCCGAACGGGAGCCCTCCATTGTGCGGCTGCCTCCCGCCCGCCATCACCGGAAGTCCCTTAAGATATAAACTTAAAGTAAATTTGATATCACGTTACTTTTGCAAGTTTGAGGGAATATAACTGCATGTAGAATGTTTTGTTTTTTAACTGCTTCCTTCTGAAGAATTTAATAAGTGAAGCCATCCAATGGCTGACTAGCTGCGTCTGCTGCTCACGTGCTGAACTCTTTCTCTCATTTCTCTACTAAGTTCTCTCAAAAGCCCCCCTCCCCTCGTCTGCGATCTGCCCCACCAATCTGCTAATCACCTGGGGCCCCCATGTTGGTTGATAGTATTATGGGCCAGGGTTTAGAGAACCCCAAAGTGTATCATGGAGTTCACCTGACCCACAACTTTTAATAGATTGTGGTATGGGGAGCACACGGCCCACTCTACAGGTGTGGTACAGCAGAAATGGAAAAGTGTTTTTTAAAGCAAAACAATGTTTATTCTATGAACTCAAGTTAACCTTTTTAAAACACACTGTGAACACCATTAATTCAAATACAACCCCCAAAGAATACAACACTAAGTAAATCTTAAAGCTTTCCTTTTAACATCCAGAAGACTTGAAACACCTTTTAACAGAAGCACATTAGGTTTACATTCACTACGGAGAACATTTATAATTCTGAATTCACCGAATGATCAAGAGATAGTCTTTTCATGGCAGAGAGAACAGCAGTACACCTGCTTTGTCTGGCTTCAGCTCCAACACTGAAAATGAAACTAAAACACACCCTGCAGCCTGCTCAAAAACGAAAGTAAAAAGTTGACAGACAGCCCAGCCCCACCCACTCGCTGACCTCACTGCAGTAATAAACACCATTTCTTAAAGGTACTCTCACTACAGACATTTATATATATATATATACCCAGTTATAAACACCCATTTCTTAAAGGTACTCTCACATGACAAAATTAACAGAACTCTGCCCTTTGGTACTCTCCTTCCATGTTCAAATCTGCCCATCATCATGCTTCAAAAAAAATGTCCTTTATTCTCTACCCAAAATGCCCCCGGCCCCACTGAAGTCACATCTGGCATACCAATTAGGAGCAGGAGTAGGCCACTCGGCCCCCTCGAGTCTGCTCCACCATTCCACAAGACCATGGCTGAACTGATTGGAGCTCCAATTAACTTTTCACGATGTGGTCGCGTAGCCCCTTTAAGGGGGTGGGTTCCACAGCCCACATGACCAGCTCGAGGCCAATTGCACAGGAGCATGAGCCCCTGGCTGCCAATGGAAGTTTGCACAGGACCCTGAGAGCAGGACCACAGGCAGTGTTGACCAGGGAGCTGAAGTTTAAAGACCTGTTATTTTGTGTGCTGGGCTTGCTATCTGCCATTGTCTTTCATCAATAAATCCTTTTATTTACTACAAGTCTCATTTGTGCTTCTCTCTTTGTTTAAAGCAGTTTCCCTTTAAGGGACTGTCCATTTAATTTGTCCCTCCATTCAGTTTTTTTTAAATTATAGAATTTACAGTGCAAAGGAGGCCATTCGGCCCATCGAGTCTGCACCGGCTCCCGGAAAGAGCACCCTACCCAAGGTCAACATCTCCACCCTATCCCCATAACCCAGTAACCCCACCCAACACTAAGGGCAATTTTGGACACTAAGGACAATTTTATCATGGCCAATCCACCTAACCTGCACATCTTTGGACTGTGGGAGGAAACCGGAGCACCCGGAGGAAACCCACGCACACACGGGGAGGATGTGCAGACTCCGCACAGACAGTGACCCAAGCCAGAATCGAACCTGTGACCCTGGAGCTGTGAAGCAATTGTGCTATCCACAATGCTACCGTGCTGCCCCTAATAATAATTTTTATTTTGCTTCCTTCGTTATTTGTTAATCAAAATAGTTGGAAGCCTCCAGAAGATGTCTCGAGTCGCCACAACCTCCATCTAGTTCTGCTTTAAACATATTCAAAGACTCTCTGGAACTCTTCCCTCAAAGCCACTGCGAGCAGAGACTCACGACCTTCAGAGGATTTGTCCTCCCTCCTTTCTTCAATGAGTGGCCCTCCAATTTTTAAAAGCCAGATTGCCAATGGTGATTAAATGTAGCCCTGGAGGTTTCATCATGTGACTTCCCCCATGCTCCAGCCATTGGTAGGCCAACATGTCCATCAAGTGACTGCAGCCTTCAACTCCAACTAGAAAACAAAGAGACAGTCTACCTCATTAGTTGACACTTTTTCAAAAGCATTTAAGAAAAGTGCCCAAATCTTTTTTTTCCAATTAAGGGGCAATTTATTCTGGCCAATCCACCTAGCCTGCACAACTTTGGGTTGTGGGGGCGAGACCCACGCAGACACTGGGAGGTACAAACTCCACACGGACAGTGACCCAGAGCCGGGATCGAACCCGGGACCTCGGCGCCGTGAGGCAGCAGTGCTAATCACTGTGCCACCCCCTCATTGGATGACACTTGACTGTCAGCCCAAAACAGCCGTTTCTCCTCCAGGACATCGCCCATCTGCTAGGCAGGACACAGCAGACAATAACTATGCGGCCGGCCCTCTTTGAATGGTACTGGAGGGCCCCTCCAGAGCGGTCCAGGCACCTGAAGCGCATCTTCAAGAGGCCAAAGCCCCTCTCGACAACACCCCTGGTTGCCGCATGGGCCTCATTGTAGCGGGTCTCCACGTTGGTCTGTGGCCTCCGTGTAGGCGTCATCAGCCACGATCGCAACGGGTAACCCCTGTCGCCCAGCAACCAGCCCCTCAGCCGGGGGGGCGACGGTGTCCCTCGAACATGGCGGGGATGAAGGATTGCGCCAGTATATAGGCATCATGCACACTGCCAGGTTCTTGGGCGCACACGTGCATGATCTGCATGCGGTGGTCGCAGACCACCTGAATGTTCATGGAGTAGGTCCCCTTCCTGTTCATGAACACGTCCCTGTTCTCCGATGGTGGACGCATGGCGACGTGCACCCCATCAATCACCTCCTGGACCATCGGTATCCTGGCCACGGAGGCGACTCCCGCTGCCCGGGCATCCTGGTGTGCGCGGTCTCCGGAAACTGGATGTACCGGTCGGCGATGGCATACAGGGCATCGGTGACTGCTCGAATGCACCGGTGCACCGATGCCTGTGGGACCGGACAGATCCCCGCTTGGCGCCTGGAATGACCCCGCTGCGTAAAAGTTGAGGGAAACCGTCACCTTGACGGCCACCGGGATAGCATGTCCTCCCCCCGTTCCACGTGGTGCCAGGTGTGCCATGAGGTGGCATATATGTGCTGCGGTCTCCCTACTCATTCGGAGTCTCCTCCTGCATGCCCTGTCCGGCAGGTCCTCGAAGGACATGCGGTGACGGGACACTCGAGGCCTCATGGGGCACCTCCGGCACCTTGACACCACCACCTGCTCCTCCTCCTCTCCCTGCGCCCCATCAAGATCAGAATCCTTGTCCTGTGCACCCCAACGATGTGGTGATCAACGTCACCCTCCGCCTGCTCCTGCACCTGGCGGGCGGGCCTGCAGCCTGAGTGGGTGGCACGGTGCCCTCATCAGCCTGAGCGGGTGGCACGGTGCCCTCTGCAGCATGAGCGGGTGGCACGGTGCCCTCTGCAGCCTGAGCGGGTGGCACGGTGCCCTCTGCAGCCTGAGCGGGTGGCACGGTGCCCTCTGCAGCATGAGCGGGTGGCACGGTGCCCTCTGCAGCCAGACCCTCTGATGCAGCCACCGCTGCCGCAGCTGCTCCGAGCCGCCTGCGTCGACGCTGCCAAAGGGCCACCTGCAGGGCAGCGGCTCCCACCACGGCGGCAAATATCGCTGGCTGGTGCGCAAACATGATGATCTGCAGGGTGAGGGGGGGAGGGCAGGGGGTGTTTAGGCACATTGACACCTCGACAGCCAGGTGCCATGGGATACATGTGTTCCCCGGTTGTCTGGTCTCGCTACAGACATGCAGGCACCCTGACCCCTGCCCAATTTTGCACGTCCCCCCTCATTGCGTCACCGTGGGCTGGCCATGCTCTCTCGGGGGCTGGCATGTGTGTCGCCTTGACCCTTCCCAGAGATGGCCTTCGTCAGCTGGGTGTTGTGGCACCTGGAAGGGGGGGGGGGTGGCTGGGTGCACCCAAGGTCAAGACGTGTGGCCGCGCGGGATGACGGCACAAGTGGCCTTTGACCCTCATCATGACCTCAACTTGCAGGCGTGGCTTCGCCACCGTCCTGCCATGGCCGGCTGTCATATCGCACCTGCGGAAAATCCTCCGCCCTGAACCCCCCCTTCCCCGAACACGGCTGCACCCTTCCCCCACCGAACACGGCTGCACCCTTCCCCACCCCTCCTTAACCCCCCCACCGAACATGGCTGCACCCTTCCCACCCCTCCTTCCCGCCCCCCCCAAACATGGCTGCACCCTTCTCCACACCTCCTTCTCCCCCGAACATGACTGTACCCTCTCCCCCTTCCCTCCTCCGCCTTCCCCCCCTCCTCCTTCCCCTCCCCCACCTCCTTTCCCCCCCCACCTCCTTTCCCCCCCACCTCCTTTCCCCCCCCACCTCCTTTCCCCCCCCCACCTCCTTTCCCCCCCCACCTCCTTTCCCCCCCCCACCTCCTTTCCCCCCCCACCTCCTTTCCCCCCCCACCTCCTTTCCCCCCCCACCTCCTTTCCCCCCCCACCTCCTTTCCCCCCCCACCTCCTTTCCCCCCCCACCTCCTTTCCCCCCCCACCTCCTTTCCCCCCCCACCTCCTTTCCCCCCCCACCTCCTTTCCCCCCCCACCTCCTTTCCCCCCCACCTCCTTTCCCCCCCACCTCCTTCCCCCCCCACCTCCTTCCCCCCCACCTCCTTCCCCCCCACCTCCTTCCCCCCCCACCTCCTTCCCCCCCCACCTCCTTCCCCCCCCACCTCCTTCCCCCCTCACCTCCTCCCCCCCCACCTCCTTCCCCCCACCTCCTTCCCCCCCACCTCCTTCCCCCCCACTTCCTTCCCCCCCCCACCTCCTTCCTCCCCCACCTCCTTCCCCCCCACCTCCTTCCCCCCCCACCTCCTTCCCCCCCCACCTCCTTCCCCCCCACCTCCTTCCCCCCCACCTCCTTCCCCCCCCACCTCCTTCCCCCCCCACCTCCTTCCCCCCCACCTCCTTCCCCCCCACCTCCTTCCCCCCCCACCTCCTTCCCCCCCACCTCCTTCCCCCCCACCTCCTTCCCCCCCCACCTCCTTCCCCCCCCACCTCCTTCCCCCCCCACCTCCTTCCCCCCCCACCTCCTTCCCCCCCACCTCCTTCCCCCCCACCTCCTTCCCCCCCACCTCCTTCCCCCCACCTCCTTCCCCCCCACCTCCTTCCCCCCCACCTCCTTCCCCCCCCACCTCCTTCCCCCCCCACCTCCTTCCCCCCCCACCTCCTCCCCCCCACCTCCTTCCCCCCCACCTCCTTCCCCCCCCACCTCCTTCCCCCCCACCACCTTCCCCCCCCACCTCCTTCCCCCCCACCACCTTCCCCCCCCACACCTCCTTCCCCCCCCCAACTCCTTCCCCCCCCCCAACTCCTTCCCCCCCCAACTCCTTCCCCCCCCAACTCCTCCCCCCCCCACCTCCTTCCCCCCCCACCTCCTTCCCCCCCCACACCTCCTTCCCCCCCCACACCTCCTCCCCCCCCCCCCTCCTTCCCCCCCCCCCCAACTCCTTCCCCCCCCCCCTCTCCCTCCTCCCACCAGCACCGGCCGTGGACGCCACAACATGCTGCCTCCGAAAACACCGGCCGCTCACCTCGCTCCGCCCCGTCATGCAGCACGACTGGCTAATGAATTTATTTTGCAGGGGTGAACGACCTGGGGTCACGCCGTCGGGTCTTCGGCCCATCCAGGCCGCCGAATAGCGGGGGGGCCCGGAGAATCGCAAGACTTAGCACCTCGGGCGATTCTCCGGGAGGCGCGGTGCTGACCTCGATGATGCCGTGCTCGCCGGTTGGGAGAGTGGCGGACCGGCGTCGCGCCCAAATCCGGCGCGAACAGCGATTCTCCCAAACGGCGCGGCATACTCCTACGTGACCAGTGACAAAGCTGAGCTATCGTTCTTGACCTATCTGCAGCCGGTTGACCATCCAGTGCCCCTCTGTCAGCTGGGCAAGACTGCAATCCACAGTTGGATTGCTGTCCGTTCACCTGTTACGAGGGCTTCCTGTCCCATTCCTGCACCATTCCCGTACCAGCCTCCCCGAACAGGTGCCGGAATGTGGCGACTAGGGGCTTTTCACAGTAACTTCATTTGAAGCCTACTCGTGACAATAAGCGATTTTCATTTCATTGCCTCTGGCTCTCTCCCTATTTTACTCCTCAGCAACACCTTTCACTCAAGTTGTCAGACACCTTCTCCAACAACTGATACAGGATGAGCAGAAATCTCCAACTAAATATCTGGGTTTTTTAATTCACTTTTTACAGGATGTGGGCTTCACTGGCTAGGCCCAGCATTTGCTGTCCATCCCTAATTGCCAAGGAAGGTGGTGGTGAGCTGCCACCTTGAACCTGCAGTCCATGTGATGTAGGTACACCTATTGTGCTATCAGGGGGGGAGTTCCAAGACTTTGACTCGGCGACAGTGAAGGGACGGCCAATATAATAAGTCCAGATGGAGGGGAACTTGCAGGTGGTTTTCCCCACGTGTCTGCTGCCCTTGTCCTTCTAGATGGTAGTGGTCCTGAGTTTGGAAGCTGTTGTCTAACGAGCCTTGGTGAGTTCCTGCACTGCACCTTGTAGACGGTACACAAGGCTGCTACTGTGCATCGGTGGTGGAGGGAGTGAATGTTTGTGGAAGCAACCAAGTGGACTGCTTTGTTCTGGATGGTGTTGAGCTTCTGAGCATCGTTGGTGTTGCACTCATCCAGGCAAATGGAGAGTATTTCCATCGCACTCCTGACTTGTGCCTTGTTGGTGGTGGACAGGCTTTGCAGGCAGGCGAGTTAACCGCTGCAGGATTCCCAGCCTCTGACCTGCTCTTGTGGCCACAATATTTATATGGCGGGTCCAGTTCAGTTTCTGGTCAGTGGTAGCCCATTGTGAAGATCGACCAAAGCCAATGTTGCCAGTCCCCAACACAAATTCTGTTCCCCAGCCACCGACTCAATCAGTCCCCCTGTAACCTTTTTGATGTCACGTTTGACTTTCCCCACTTATCAACAACCCCCCCACCCCCGCCCCTCCCCCCCCACCCCCAGCCTGCAAACCTCCAATTCTGGCCTCATTCACATCCCACTGATCAGCTAAGGGCACCATCAACACAGGCTCAAATTCCAGAAATTCCTCCTTAAACCTCGGTCCGTTGTAAGACTCTTTGACCCAAGTGTTTAATCTTCTACTGAACTAGAGCTATTTTGTTTGATACAGTTCCTGTGATGCAATTTGAGATGCTTGTTGCTGAAGCAGTGAGAATCCTTGTCTATGAATGACTGATTCTTCCCAGGATTTTGTGCTGGGGGGTGGTTCTTGCCCCACCAAGTAACCACATTCGCTGTTCCTAAGAAGTGGATTTTCTTGGTACACTTTGCCAAGATTGAACTCTACAAATTAATTGCTCGCTTTTAACACTGAACAGCACAGTAGCACAAAGTGGATAGCACTGTGGCTTCACAGCGCCAGGGTCCCAGGTTCGATTCCCCGCTGGGTCACTGTCTGTGCAGAGCCTGCACATCCTCCCCGTGTGTGCGTGGGTTTCCTCCGTCTGCTCCGGTTTCCTCCCACAGTCCAAAGACGTGCAGGTTAGGTGGATTGGCCGTGCTAAATTGCCCTTAGTGACCAAAAGAAAAAGGTCATGAGGGGCTTGTTGGGTTACAGGGATTGGTGGAAGTGAGGGCTTGAGTGGGTCGGTGCAGACTCGATGGGCCGAATGGCCTCCTTCTGCACTGTATGTTCTATGTAAAGGACTGTCGTGGTTTGAGGAAAAATCTACAGAGTATTATGACATCGATCATTCTGCCATAACATTGATGGTTGCTATATACTGTAATTATTTTATATCTTCAAACACCCAAAATAGTCCATGTGATGGCCTTGAATCTTCACTGTATCATTTTAATATCGATGGTTGCTCCGTGCTATAATCATTTTATATCTTCAACAGTGTGATGGCCTTGAATCTTCGCGACCATTTTATATTAATTACACAATCGTAAATCTATGCCCACAAAACTGTCAGCCAGTGGAAAATTGCACCAGTCCATTTCCAACAAGTGATAGCACCGGATTGAAAGACATGACTTTCAATCTTTGACCAGAAGAAAGTTTTGAGTTGATTAACGTTTAAAAACATTTTTTATCTCCCAGTTTCTGTCGATGCTATATTTATAAAAGAGAAGATGGAGTTTGCACGGATGGGAACATAGCGTAAGGTATTGTATTCATTCACTATGTCACTGCACTCAACCTGGGAGGGAAAAATGCAGTATAATTCTTGCTCTGAACTTGCATCCATTTTGAGGGCTATTACTGCCAACTGTCTAATTTCTAACCAACATGATGTGCTCTAGTTTTTGATGGTTTATATGTGAATATGGAATTTCTAGATGACCGCTGTAGATTAAAGGGATTCTACACTGACTTTATTAGCATAAGGGTGGCATGGTAGTGGTTAGCACGGTTGCTTCACAGCTCCAGGGTCTCAAGTTTGATTCCCAACTTGGGTCACTGTCTGTGCGGAGTCTGCACATTCTCCCCCTTGTCTGCGCGGGTTTCCTCCGGGTGCTCCGGTTTCCTCCCACAGTCCAAAGATATGCAAGTTAGATGGATTGGCCATGCTAAATTGCCCTTGGTGGCTAAAAAAGTTTAGGTGGGGTTACTGGGTTACGCGGGTAGGGTGGAGGCGTGGGCTTAAGTTGGGTGCTCTTTCCAAAGGCCGGCGCAGACTCGATGGGCCGAATGGCCGCCTTCTGCACTGTAAATTCTATGATTCTAGATGATTTCATAAACTTAAACCCTGTTTACATGGCTTGTTTACAGGTGATCGTAACACTGAGCTTGCAAAATGGAAATCTTGAAGACATCTGAAGACTTTTTAATCACCTTTTTAAATTTGTGGAAGATGAAAGGTTTTGCAATTCAATCTATATTCGAAGTACAGATACCTCTGGTTGTAAGGACTAGTTGCCACCTCTTTGTGACTTAATCACCAAACGCAACCTGGCTGTACTTGGCCATCATGCGAACATGATTTATAGCATGGATTACAAATACATATAGTACAACTTGGCCCTTGGAAAGCAAGTTTTTTTAATGTTCTGTCGATAACACATTCACCTGTTGCTTAGCACTGGCTTTTTACTGTCACCAGTTCAGCTACCAATGAAATCTTAAGGCCAGAACTTTTAAAGAACAAGTTGATTTTTAAAAAAAAAAGTTGAACACTTGTTCACCATTGGGGGAAATCTAATGATGACAAATGGCACTTTAGCGTTTAGTACGGGCGGCTGTGGTTTACATTCACAAACACTTTATAACCTTATAATCCCATCCTACTTTCCAGAATTTTATCTATATACACAATCATTCAAATGAGTCACTTATTGTTGTGGTTTCTTTTGCCTTGTAGTCATGTGTAAATTGATTGTTGTATCCATGTCATAAATATTCATTTGTGAACACTCCCTGAACATTTCTCTTGTGGAAAATGTCCCCTTATTAAACTTTTAAGCCGTTGTCCTATTTGCGATTTATTTATTCGAGAGTCGGAAATGTTCTCAAAACCCAGGTTAAGGGCTTTTATTTATGAGGCTGAGGAAATGAATGCCCCTCTCCCCGGATGGAGCTTTTGGTGTCAATACGGGTGCTATTTCCTATTTGAGTGAATTCTGAAGCAGGGGACTCAAATTAGGCCATTTGGGGATGAAATCCGACGTTCCAATGTTTCTCTCTCCTGGCTTTAACATTTGCAGGGGCTGCTAGACCACACTGTTATAGTCTGAAAGTGCTCCTCCGACAAGACATCAATTGGGCAGCACGGTAGCATTGTGGATAGCACAAATGCTTCACAGCTCCAGGGTCCCAGGTTCGATTCCGGCTTGGGTCACTGTCTGTGCGGAGTCTGCACATCCTCCCCGTGTGTGCGTGGGTTTCCTCCGGGTGCTCCGGTTTTCTCCCACAGTCCAAAGATGTGCGGGTTAGGTGGATTGGCCATGCTAAATTGCCCATAGTGTCCAAAATTGCCCTTAGTGTTGGGTGGGGTTACTGGGTTATGGGGATAGGGTGGAGGTTGGACCTTGGGTAGGGTGCTCTTTCCAAGAGCCGGTGCAGACTCGATGGGCCGAATGGCCTCCTTCTGCACTGTAAACTCTATGATTCTATGGCTCTGCTGAAGTTAGCTGTGACTTTATGGAAATAGTGATCTTAACTATGACGGACAAAGTGTGCAACTTTGCTGATTCTTTCTCTTGATATTAAAGTAACTTGTCGTGCTTCCCTTTTCTTGATCCAAGCCTCGCCCTGGATCTGATATCTACTGAATGGGCAAGAAGCTTTGCCCTCAGTAAGGCAATTGCCTCCATTCCACTGCATAATCAGCTCTGGTAGACAGGCAGGTGGAGTGTCTCTGGCAGCTTATCTTCTGGATGCTAGACTTCAGCAGTCCCCAAAGGTTTGCCCACCACCCGATTAGAAACAGAAGGTTTTTGTTTGACTTTTATGGCCTGCCAATGCAACAGCAGCATCAATGAGGCTAGTCGCAGGATGTGGAGATGCCGGCGTTGGACTGGGGTGAGCACAGTAAGAAGTCTTACAACACCAGGTTCAAGTCCAACAGGTTTGTTTCAAATCACTAGCTTTTCGGAGCACTGTTCCATCCTCACCCGATGAAGGAGCTACGCTCCGAAAGCTAGTGATTTGAAACAAACCTGTTGGACTTTAACCTGGTGTTGTAAGACTTCTTACTGTGCTAGTCCCATGATCAAGGATCAAGTTCTTTTTTTTTTTTTTTTGATCCACTTTTCCAAAAGGTGGGGTTTTTCAAACTAAGGTCTGTCCAGGTCTTGACGGGTGGTTTCTACTATAGGCCGTGCCCTCTGCATCTCGGGTAGACTAAACAGACAAGAGCACAAAAGGATATGTGGAGATGATGGACTTGGAGGTGGGTGTTGAGGCTGCAGTCCCGGAGTAGCCTGACAACCTTCCGATGTGGTACACCCTCCCAATGATCTTTGGATGAAATAGTGAATCCTGCAAACATCTTGGGATGGCCAAAAAAGGACTTGATTAAGGCCACTCTCTTGGACCCCAGCGGAATCATCAATTTGCTACCCGTCGGACTGCAATTGCACGGTTTCACATGTGTCTGGGCCACAAAGAGATTGAGTGGTGTTGGAGGGACTTAAATCTCCTTATTTTTTAAAAAATGTCCTTACGCTGTTGGGTACCTGTCCTAACTTTCTGCACTGGGTTTGATGAGTATTTAACACTGCAAATGCAGTCATTTCTGGACACTGGCGAGGAAGTTGCGGCCAAGCTGCCAGCAGCAAGTTGTGGAGTGGCACACATCACCCGACAATTTGTAACGATTCAAAACTCAGTGATTCATCTCGTCGGAGAGCATTGAATAATTTAGGCTCTAATCTAATGGTGGCAGCTGTCATTTTGCCAGCGATTTCTAGCACATCTCCTGGGTCACATTAGTGGGCATGGTGTAATCTCTGAAACGTGAGGGATGTGGGATTTGCTTAGGAGAGAAGCGATAATCATCATCCGGTAACTATATACGACGGATCCCGATCCATAGTGTGATCTTGGATGCCCTGCACCGGGCATTTCGCCCTCTTGCACTATTTCAAAATAACTAAACAGCAAAATCATTTCTGGGGAAATACACATTCAGAAGGTGTCTAATCCAATGGGTTGGTTGAGAGAATTGGATTACTGAACTTGCATGGAGTTACGGTAGCACAGTGATTAGCACGGTTGCTTCACAGCGCTAGGGTCCCAGGTTCGATTCCCGGCTTGGGTCACTGTCTGTGCGGAGTCTGCACGTTCTCTCCGAGTCTGCGTGGGTTTCCTCCGGGTGCTCCGGTTTCCTTCCACAGTCCAAAGATGTGCAGGTTAGGTGGATTGGCCATGATAAATTGCTCTTGATGTCTAAAAAGGGTAGGTGGGATTACGGGTTTCGGGGCTTAAGTGGGGTGCTCTTTCCAGGGGTCGGTGCAGACTCGATGGGCCGAATGGCCTCCTTCTGCACTGTAAATTCTATGTCCTAAGGGTTTACAGCTCCAGACACACTCAGTACAACAGACCTGTGCTAATGTTTATGCTCCACAAAAGCATCCTCCCAACTCATTTCCATCTGTCCGCACCTTCTTCTGTCACCCTCATGTACGTACCTAGTTTACCATTAAACATATCGATGCCATTCGCCTCCTCCTATTCAGCAGACGGTTCCACATCCTCTGGGGAAGGTTTCTCCTAAATTCATGGTTGGAGTTGTTAGTGACCGCCTAGTATTCGTGGCCTCCGGAGTTCGGGCTTTCTCCGCAAATGGAGCCATTTTCTCTCTGGGCTGAATTTTCCGGTCCTTCCCCTGGTAGCATCTTCCAGTCCCACCGAAGATGATTGAGAATTCAGCCCTGCCTGTTAAACCTGCCTGGTTTGAAATAATCTCTTCAGTTCTGGTCTTAAAATATGAAGGAAGAAATCTGAGTGGCACGGTGGTTAGCACTGCTGCTTCGCAGCTCCAGGGTCCTGGGTTCGATTCCGGCTTGGGTCACTATCTGTGCGGAGTCTGCACTTTCTCCCCGTGTCTGCGTGGGTTTCTTCCGGGTGCTCCGGTTTCCTCCCACAGTCCAAAGATGCGCAGGTTAGGTGGATTGGCCGTGATAAATTGCCCGTGGTGTCCAAAGGTTTGGTGGGGTTACGGGGATAGAGTGAGGGAGTGGGCCTAGGCTCTTTCGGAGGGTCGGTGCACACTCAATGGGCCGAATAGCCTCCTGCACTGTAGGGATTCGAGAAATGTTTGAAAGAGAGGTATGCAGCGCTTTCCATATTATAAACAATGAGAGTAACGTTTCAGTAACCAATTAGGAAAATCTGCAGCAACAATTTTGATTTATATAGCACCTACTTTGCAGTGAGACATCCTAAGGAGCGTAATCAGATACAGATTTACACTGGATAAGGCATTTGGTGAGGCGACTCAAAGCTTTGGAAGACATGCAGGATTTGGGGAATGCTTTAAAGGGCCGAGCTGGCCAGGATACGGGAGAGAATTCCAGAGCTTTTCGTGGGGAGGGGAGGATCCACAAGAGGCCATGGTCAGAGGAACACAGGGGGCGGGATTCTCCACTCCCGCGCCGAAGTGGCTGCGCCTTCGTGAACGCCGTCGAGGTTCACGACGGCGCGAAACGGCCCCGGTCCCGACCGATTCAGGCCCTGACAATGGGCCAGGATCGGGGCCGCGTCATCTACACGCGCCAGGCCTTGTCGCCCGCGTAAAAGCGGCGCCGCATAGATGACACGGCCGGGGCCGCATAAAGGGGGGGTGGGGGGGTTTGGGGGGTGTGGGGGGTGGGGTGGGGGTGTGTGTGGGGGTCGGGGGGGGGGTGTGTGGGTGGGTGTGTGGGGTGTGTGTGTGGGGGTCGGGGGGGTGTGGGTGGGTGTGTGGGGTGTGTGTGTGTGAGGGTGGGGGGTGCGGGGGGTGTGTGTGTGTCCAGCTTTTCCTCACATTAACACCAGATGATCTTTTCCATCCAAGCAGATGGAGTCTCAGTTTATTATTTCACCCAAAAGGCGGTAACCCTGACAATGCAGCACTCCCTCAGTACTGACCCTCTGACAGTGCGGCACTCCCTCAGTACTGACCCTCTGACAGTGCGGCACTCCCTCAGTACTGACCCTCTGACAGTGCAGCGCTCCCTCAGTACTGACCCTCTGACAGTGCGGCACTCCCTCAGTCCTGACGCTCTGACAGTGCGGCACTCCCTCAGTACTGACCCTCTGACAGTGCAGCACCCCCTCAGTGCTGACCCTCTGACCATGCCGCACTCCCTCAGTACTTACCCTCTGACAGTGTAGCACTCCCTCAGTACTGACCCTCTGACAGTGCGGCACTCCCTCAGTGCTGACCATCTGACAGTGCAGCACTCCCTCAGTACTGACCCACTGACAGTGCGGCACTCCTTCAGTACTGACCCTCTGACAGTGCAGCACTCCCTCAGTACTGACCCTCTGACAGTGCAGCGCTCCCTCAGTACTGACCCTCTGACAGTGCGGCACTTCCTCAGTACTGACCCTCTGACAGTGCAGCACTCCCTCAGTACTGACCCTCTGACAGTGCAGCACTCCCTCAGTCCTGACCCCCTGACACTGCAGCACTCCCTCAGTACTGACCCTCTGACAGTGCAGCACTCCCTCAGTACTGACCCTCTGACAGTGCGGCACTCCCTCAGTACTGACCCTCTGACAGTGCAGCACTCCCTCAGTCCTGACCCTCTGACACTGCAGCACTCCCTCAGTACTGACCCTCTGACAGTGCAGCACTCCCTCAGTACTGACCCTCTGACAGTGCGGCACTCCCTCAGTACTGACCCTCTGACAGTGCAGCACTCCCTCAGTCCTGACCCTCTGACACTGCAGCACTCCCTCAGTACTGACCCTCTGACAGTGCAGCACTCCCTCAGTACTGACCCTCTGACAGTGCAGCACTCTATCAGTCCTGCCTTGGGGCGTCAGCCTGGCTCTTTACATTCGGATCTCTGGGGTGGCACTTGTATACGCTGAACCTGGTGATTCAGAGGTGAGAGTGCGACTGAGTCGCAACTCTCACTGTGAGAGTTTTAAATTTGAGGCATTGGGGTGGACTGGGAAACACGCGGTCAGCGCGCCTGAGAGTGAGAGGCAATTGGGACTTGATAGGGAATACCGATATCGGCAGTTCCTTGTTGAAAGAGGGCCTTCTGAAAATGCCCATAAACTGCTGGTATAGGAACAGAGAATTTACAGTGCAGAAGGAGGCCATTCGGCCCATCGAGTCTGCACCGCCCCTTGGAAAGACCACCCCATTTAAGCCCAAACTTCCACCCTATCCCCCAGTAACCCACCAAACCTTTTTTTGGGACACTAAGGGCAATTTATCATGGCCAATCCACCTGCACATCTTTGGACTGTGGGAGGAAACCGGAGCACCCGGAGGAAACCCACGCAGACACGGGGAGAACGTGCAGACTCCTCACAGTGACCCAAGCCGGGAATCGAACCTGAGACCCTGGCGCTGTGAAGCAACTGTGCCAAATTCTGTGCTACCGTGCTGCCCACGATATTGATTCATTTGCCAGAAGCCTCAGTATATTCTGAATGGTGTCGGCCTTAAAAGTATTGAAGCTGCAGGGAACTATTCAAAGAAAGGCAGTGAATTCTTGCTAAATTCAGGCCAGCTCCCCCTCCTCCTCAATCACCAAGAACAGATGAACCGGTTGCTGATGTTTCTTGAGGCTGGACGTTGGGAGGCCATCCAGGAGAGTGGTCTATTCGAGTCCGCAGGTGACATAGGTGTGAGTGAGGGTGTTGGGCATCAGGTGAGGTGAGGCAGGGTCGGAGAGGAGCTGTGATTACAAAGCCGGAGGTACAGAGATGTAGAGTTTTGGGGAGGAATTTGCAGAGTGTAGGGCTCTGGCCAGGGGGCCAATGCCGGAGTGAAGGTAATTGAGGGAGTGAAGGTAATTGAGGGAGCTCAGAGATCTCCGAAGAATTAGGTTGGAGGAGGTTTCAGAGATTGGGTGGAGCAAAGCCATTGTATGCACGCCCGAAAGTGAGGTACCCTTCTGCAAATACTCACTAAAATGAGAACGGGAATGAGACACCGAGGTTTAATGGGAAGAGACTTGACAAGTTATTTATATTTGCATGGAACAGTTAAGAATCAGAAGATATTTAATGGTGGCTTTGAAAATTAATGAGGAGGTTTAAGTGGCACGGTAGCACAGTGTTGTTAGCCTTGTTGCTTCATAGCGCCAGGGTCCCAGGTTCGATTCCCGGCTTGGGTCACTGTCTGTGCGGAGTCTGCATTTTACAGCATTTGATGTAGCACAGTATTGTAATGTTAGCACCGTTGCTTCAGAGCGCGAGGGACCCGGGTTCAATTCCCAGCTTGAGTCACTGTCTGTGCGGAGTCTGCACGTTCTCCCCGTGACTGCGTGGGTTTCCTCCGGGCACTCCGGTTTCCTCCCACAAGTCCCGAATGACGTGCTGTTAGATAATTTGGACATTCTGAATTCTCCCTCTGTGTACCCGAACAGGCGCCGCAATGTGGCGACTCGGGGCTTTTCACAGTAACCTCGTTGCAGTGTTAATGTAAGCCTACTTGTGACACTAATAAAGATTATTATTATGATACTGTGAACAGGAAAGGTTATTTTTCTCTGGTTGGACAAAGGAGGTTATTAATTTAGAATCACCTTTTCGTGAGTCAATAGGGAGCTGAGGAGGAAACTGAGAGAGTGGGATTGCTTTGCTGTAGAATGTACTTGGGCCAGGAATGACTGTGAATTCTAAAGGAAAATTGAAGCAAATGATGATGAGAGCAGGAAAATGGGAAATGTTACGGAGAGCTGACACACAACTGCTGGGCTGGATGTCCACAATCTGATTTACAAACTTCTGTAATACTATCAAGGCTCAAAAGAATGAAACTGTTTCTCAGCTGATCTATAAACAGGCGAGTAATCATGGTTGAAAATCTGCCATTTACATTCAGTAAGGGATTAAAAACAAATTGCTGAACACTATTTAAATTCCTGGTTTAATTATTGCTTCTGGGAAGCTATAAGACAAGACCAATTATAAGCTGGACTTGGCATGTAGAAATTGACACCATAGTCCCTGATTAATTAGTAAATTAATAAAAATTGCATGGAATTGTAATTTTACAAGGGTTCAAGGAGTGAAGTGATCGGATTCACGTTTTGACGCCCTGACTAGTTTTCAATATGTCCCCCTTGTTTGATCTTTGTGCTGAATTTGGCATTGAATTGCAAAATGTTTGCTGTTATGCATTCAAGAGTTTCTCGGGTATTGAATGACAGGGGAGGACCCCCACCCATTTTGTACAGGCGAATTTGGCCTGCTGTTCGCTCACTTGAGGACCCCCACCTTGCTGCATGCAACGAAACGATTCGGGCAATTTTCAGCCCGACGCGCCTCGTGTGTGAGGTTTGATTCCGAAACGGGGAGAAAATGACAATTGTATAAGCTGCGTCTCTAACTGTGCGTTTAATCTGTTGTGTCCCATAACTTGATTGCAGATTAATGTATCCTAGCAACAACAGCTAGAATCAGTCACAAGACAAACAAATCGGCAAGCCAAAGTGCGGTAACACCAATGTGCTTGAAGTTGCCTAAAGTTAGGGGAATACAAGAGAATGCTGAAATTGTAATTGGTAAGTTATTTACACCTTGGCGATACTTAACGCACATTGCCCAGTTTTATTTACCTTGTTCACAATAGAACAGTATTTTTGGCTGACAGATCTGTCACACTGCGACTTAATAATACATTTTTAACATGTAGCAAAAGTTTTAGCGAATGTTGTTAATTAGTGCGAGTTGTTAAGTGCCATTTTTCCCCTGTTTTGTTTAGCAGAGTGTGGAGCACTCATTTCTCTGAAAGTCTGGACCTGAATGCAAAGTATTGCATATGAAGCAATTAACATGTCCCCAGTGTACAAGAAAGATGGTTATACTTTGTGCGAGAAATGTCTCTCTTTGTGAGCTCCCTTTCACAATTACTGCCAGAACATTGAGGTTGAAGATGGGTGATCGAGGAGAGGAGCAGGATAGACCTGAAGCTATTTGGCACAATCTCTTAAAAAGACAATACAACATAATCTCAGGAAAACTGGTTCTTCGTATGCAGGGTGCATTTAAAAATAATTGCATCGTTTATGTGGAAGTTGATTGGCAGCACGGTAGCATTGTGAATAGCACAATTGCTTCGCAGCTCCAGGGTCCCAGGTTCGATTCCAGCTTGGGTCACTGTCTGTGCGGAGTCTGCACGTCCTCCCCGTGTGTGCGTGGGTTTCCTCCGGGTGCTCCGGTTTCCTCCCACAGTCCAGAGATGTGCAGGTTAGGTGGATTGGCCGTGATAAATTGCCCTTAGTGTCCAAAATTGCCCTTAGTGTTGGGTGGGTTTATTGGGTTATGGGGATAGGGTGGAGGTGTTGACCTTGGGTAGGGTGCTCTTTCCAAGAGCCGGTGCAGACTCGATGGGCCGAATGGCCTCCTTCAGCACTGTAAATTCTATGATAATTGTTGTTTTAGTGAAGTGCTTCCAATCGTCCCTGGTGTGACAAAAAACAACTACAGCATAGAGGTGCATTGTTCAGCCAAACTGATCAAGGTAGCACAGTGGTTAGCACTGTTGCTTCACAGCGGCAGGGACCTGTGTTCGATTCCCGCTTGGGTCACTGTCTGTGTGGAGTCTGCACGTTCTCCCCGTGTCTGCGTGGGTTTCCTCCGGGTGCTCCGGTTTCCTCCCACAAGTCCCGAAGGACGTGCTTGTTAGGTGAATTGGACATTCTGAATTCTCCCTCTGTGTACCCGAACAGGCGCCGAGGGGGAGGGTAGGTTTCCCGCCTCCCGCCCCACCCGTCACGGAGGCGGTTCGTCATTGGCCACCGATGGGATTTTGGAATCTTTCTGTCCCCTAGAAGTCTACGGCGGTTTGCGTGGCTCACATGTCCTGTTGCCGGTGAATCCGCCACAGAGGGTCACCTTCAACTGGATGGCAGATCTCGCCAGTGGGAAGGACAACAAAATCCCACTCTGAGGCGAAATATCTATTCATTATCTCCGTCATTTTAGAATCATCACCGATCGCCTTTCTTATCTCTTTGTGGTCTTAGCTCGGTCCAATTCTCATTTTGATGTTCATGAGCGTGTAGAATATTACATGATTTTTTTTTTCTTTGTTGCTATTTTAAACTCTTATTTCCCCTGTGACTACTGCTTCACACTTTGTCAGTCATGGCTCAATTGGTGGCACTCTCAATTCCAAATGTTGCAGGTTCAAGTCCCACTCCAGGCCTTGGACATAAAACTCTACGTTGACACTTCAGTGCAGTACTGATGGAGTGCCGTACCGTCAGAGGTGCCTTCTTTCGGGTGTGTTAAACTACCTGCTCAGGTGGGTACTGAGGAAACCTCCTGAATCCGAGGTTCACGACGGCGCGAAACGGCCCCAATCCCGACCGATTCAGGCCCTGACAATGGGCCAGGATCGGGGCCGCGTCATCTACATGCGCCAGGCCTTGTCGCCCACGTAAAGGCGGCGGTGCATAGCTGACGCGGCCGACGCCGCATAACGGGCGTCACCCGCGCATGCGTGGTTGCCGTCCTCTCTAAGTCCGCCCCTCAAGATGATGGCGGACGGATCTTGCGGGGCCGTGGAAGGAAGGAGGTCCTCCTTCAGAGAGGACGGCCCGACGATCGGTGGGCACCGATCGCGGGCCACCCCACATTTGAGGTACCATCCGGTGCAGGAACCCCCTCGCCTCCCCGCAGGCCGCCCCCCCAGCATTCACGCACCGTTCACGACGGCAGCAACCAGGTGTGGACGGCGCCGGGGGGACCCCGCCGTTTTGGGCTGGACGCTCGGCCCATCCGGGCCTGAGAATAGCGGGGCTGCCGGAGAATCGCCATTTTGGGTGTCTCCGGCGATTCTCCGGCCTGCGGCCCGCGGAACTCGACCGGGCCGTTCCCGCCGCTTGGGAGGGCATCGGACCAGCGTCCTGGGAAATTTTGGCGGCCCAGGCGATTCTCCCAACCGGCGCGGGAGTGGAGAATCTCGCCCCACATCTTTGGACTGTGAGAGGAAACCAGAGCAACCGGGGAAAACCCAAGCAGACACGGGAAGAACGTGCAAACTCCACACACGGTCACCCAAGGCCGGAATTGAATCCGGGTCCCTGACGCTGTGAGGCAGCAGTGCTAACCACTGTGCCCCCAGTAAAGACAAAGTACAAATTAATTGCTTGTTCTGATTCTGGTCGACATCAAGCGTGACTGACACTTCTTGGCCGTATTATGAACGCAACCTGTGAGGCTGAGGCAGGCATGCTAACTCACTGGGCCACAAGAAGGGAGGTTATGCTTCAGTTGTACAGGGCACAGGTGAGACCACATCTGGGGTACTGTCTCCAGTATTGGGCTCCTTATTTAAGGAAGAACGTAAATGCATTGGAATCAGTTCAGAGAAGGTTTACCTTGTCTTATGAGGAACAGTTGGGTAAGTTAGGTCTGTACCCGCAGAAGTTTAGAAAAGAGGTGACTTGATTGAAACCTTTTAGATCCTGAGACGTGTTGACAGGGTGGGAGAGGAGAGGATGTTTCCTCTTGTGGGAGAATCGAGAAAGAGGCGTTGCCCTTAAAAATGGAGATGGGGTGAAAGGGTTGTGACTATTTGGAACTCTTTCTAGAAAGGCAGTGGAACCAGAGTCTTTCAATATTTTTAAGGCAGAGGTGGATAGATTCTTGATTAGAAAAGGGCTGATAGGTTGTCTGGGATAGGGGGATGCAGATTTGAGGTTACAATCAGATCAGCCATGATCTTAATAAATGGCGGAGCAGGCTCGAGGGGCCGAATGGCATACTCCTGTTTCTAGTTCATACGGTTCAAACTTGAGGACAAGTGGGACACATAGATCTGACAAAAGATAGGAAAAATGGTCAAACATTCAGTAATTGGGTTAGAGCCGGGATCAGAGCTATTAAGTGGGGAGGCAGTGGCGTAGTGGTATTGTCACTGGGCTAGTAAACCAGAGACCCAGAGTAATGCTCTGGGGTTCGAATCCCACCACTGCAGATGGTGACATTTGAATTCAATAAAAATCTGGAATGAAAGCTCTGATGATGACCATGGAACCATTGTCGATTGTCGTAAAAACCCACCTGGGTCACCAATATCCCTTTAATGGATTTGCTGCTTTTCCGAGCACACGGCTTTTTCCCTAGGTGTGGAATTACAATTATGGACACGTGGGTTTGTAAACACAAAACACTGTTTATTCCATGAACTCAACTTAACATCTTAAATAAACATTGGATCTCTTAAAACCCCTTACTTCAAAGATAACTCAGAAAATATTGCAACAGTAAATACTTCCTTAAAATGTTCCTTCAAACTTCCAAGAGATTTAACACCTTTAAACAGTATCACATCAGGTTAAAGGATATATATTTTTCTGTAGAATGGCAGAGACTGTCGCAAACTGGCTTTCTACTTTTAAACTGCTCTCAGCAAATTGTGCTTTTCTTCATTGATTATTGAGCGCACAGGAAAGTGGATTCTAATTATAAGCTTATAAATAATTAAGATTTTAAAATTTGTTTACAGGATGTGGCTGGCTAGGCCGAGCGTTTATTGCCCATCCTTAATTGCCCTTGAGAAGGTGGGAGTGAGCTGCCTTCTTGAACCGCTGCAATCCCTGTGGTGTAGGTACACCCACAGTGCTGTTAGGGAAGGTGTTCCAGGATTTTGATTCAGAGGCAGCGAAGGAACGGCCGATATATTTCCCAGTCAGGATGGTGTGTGGCTTGGAGGGGAACTTCCAGTTGGTTGTGTTCCCATACATCCTCTGCACTTGTCCTTCTAATCACACCAACGGTGACCCCCCCCCCCCCACAACGCTCCCCACCACAGGTTCTCTGGTGGCACGGTGGCACAGTAGTTAGCACAGCGTCAGAGACCCGGGTTCAATTCCGGCCTTGGGTGACTGCCTGTGTGGAGTTTGTACGTTCTCCCCGTCTCTGCGTGGGTTTCCTCCGGGTGCTCCGGTTTCCTGCCACAGTCCAAAGATGTGCAGGTTGGGAAAATTGGCCATGCTAAATTGCCCTTAGTGTCCAAAGACGTGTAGGTTAGGTTTAAGGGTTATTATGTAGGGTGGGGGAGTGGGTGTGGATGGAGTGCTCTTTCAAAGGGTTGGTACAGACTCGATGGGCCGAATGGTCTCCTTCTGCGCTGTACAGATTCTATGAAAGGGTGTGAATAACGGATAAATGCATCGACAACGGCATGACCAGAAAATCCAACTGCTGGCCAATTGCACTGCCAAGCAGTTCCAAAACAGGCCACGGGGCTGCAATAAAGCATATTGTAACACTGGAGATCAATTACCTGTAGGATTAAGTGCTTAATCTAAATTCATTCCCTCACTTTGAAAGTTGCTTTGCCTTATTAATGTATTCTATTTTTATTATTGTCCTTTCTTCGTGCATTTCTCCACCTGCGCAGAATTAACAGAATGACGGCAGCGATGAGTGACGTTCCCGCGTTCAATTGCAAGCTGGAGTAAGTGTATTCTGATGTGATTGAAACGACCACGAGGCTGTTGTCTCAATGAATCCTGTTAAAGAAACGATTCAATGCAGCTCATCAGGGTCTGATAGATTTCAATAGAATCGATTGGTTGAAAGTAGAGCAAATGGAACTCTCATTGTGGGACAGCCTAATTAAAGCTGGGTAAAGTGAACCAGAGATTCTCATAACTCGGCCTCTTGTGCAATTCTTATCTCCTAAGTAGCGTATTTCATGCCTATCAGGGTCCCATCATGGTAAATCATTAGCTTTGCACAGATTGGTTTAGTTTGACACCTCCCCTGGTGGCGGGGAGTACAAACAATGGGAAAACCCACTGACAGCGGTGGGACATGGAAAATCTTGCCATCAGTCAATAGCAGGTCACCAAGGCAACACGCACCGCTGGGGTGGGGTGCAGGATCTCGCCCCTTTCTTGCTGGTTGACCTTCGAGAGCTGAAATTGTGTTTCAGAAAAGTGCCACGCTCCCACTAAGGCACCTGCAGATTCCCTACCTGCACCAAGGCTACAGCCTCCTCTGGGTGGGTGGGTGGGAAATCCAGATCATTTGCACTCCAGAACTTATCAATTGGCCATAAAGAACTTTGGGACCCCTTGTGAACAAGAGAAGGTGCTGTTTACACACAGGATCACGCAGGCTTTTAATTGTCAACAGGGGGAACTCGGTCTCTCCGACACTGGGGTGGGGGGGGGGGGGGCTGCACAATAAATAAACAGCACCAAACAAATACTCAATCAAGTGTGGGAGGGTTCAGCTAAACTGGACGGTGGATTGAAGCAACTGCTATTCACTGTCTTTTCATAGAACAGAGAAGTCAGAATGCTTTTCTAAGATTTTAGTTTTCCAACGTTATCGGTGACACATAGTGACACACATGTTTTGCATTATTTACTGATGCAACAAAAGTCAGCATTTATATATCACCTTAAACATAATGAAATGAACCAAAGTGCAAAGAGACTCCTGATGGGGTTGTACGAATAGGGGCGAATAGTGGGCCCCGATCGCGGGCCAGGCCACAGCGGAGGCCCCCCCCCCAGGGTTGGACAACGCCCCTCCCATCCCATAGGCCGCCCCCGGACCCTTCCACGCCGAGGTCCCGCCGACTAGGAACAGATTAGAACGGTGCCGGCGGGACTCGGGACTTTTGTTACGGCCATTCGGCCCATCCCGCTCTGCGGTGACTCACATCCCAGCGTCGGGGCAGCGTGGCGCAATTCGCGTTGGAAGCGGCGATTCTCCGGCCCGGTCCCGGGCTGAGAGAATTCCGCCTAGGATGGTCTTCTATGCATCATAGTTTCATAGAACACACAGTGCAGAAGGAGGCCATTCGGCCCATCGAGTCTGCACCGGCCCACTAAAGCCCTCACTTCCACCCTATCCCCATAACCCAATAACCTCTCCTAACCTTTCTGGACACTCAGGGCAATTTAGCATAGCCAATCCACCTAACCTGCACATCTTTGGACTGTGGGAGAAAACGGGAGCACCTGGAGGAAACCCACGCAGACACGGGGAGAACGTGCAGACTCCGCACTGACAGTAACCCAGCGGGGAATCGAACCTGGGACCCTGGCGCTGTGAAGCCACTGTGCTATCCACTGTGCTACCGTGCTGCATCAGATTCTAGGGATTCTCCACCGGCGGGATGCTCCACTTTGCCGGCAGCCCGCAGGTTTCCCGACGGCGTGGGGCTGCCCCGCAATGGGAAACCACATTGACCGGCCGGCGTAACGGAATATCCCCCCGGCGGGGTGAGGCAGGAATGTGGCAACGAGGGACGGAGCATCCTGCCGACGGTGCTTCGTGTGAATGTATGCTAGCCTTACAAAAGTGAAGGTATGCTTTTCATAGAGAGAGTGCAACAAAGGCAACCCAAATTCCTGGATAGAGGGTTGTCCTGTGACGAAAGATTAAATATACTGGGCCTTTCATTCTCAGGAAGAATGAGAGGGAATCTCACTCAAACATTCAAAGGCTCGACAGGGTAGGTGCGGGAAGGATGTTTCACCTGGCTGGGAGGAATCTACAACCAGGCGACACAGCCTCAGAATAACGGTCAGGGTATTTAGGACCAAGATGAGAAGGAATTTCTTCACTTGGGAAGGTGGCGATTCTTGGGAAACTCTCTGTCCCAGAGGGCTGCGGAGACCCAGTAGCTGACTGCCTTCAAGAAAGATCTCTACATGTTAAAAAACATCAAGAGATACTGGGTGGGGGAATAGTGCAGGGAAATGGTGTTGAAGTGGAAGATCAGCTATGATTCATTGAATGGCAAAGCGGGTTCGAAGGGCTAAATGGGCTACTCCTGTTTTTATTTCTTAAATTCCTAGCCTGCCTTGGGGGACAGTTGAATTCTGTCCTCCTCCTGGTGTCAGTCTGTTCCTCCCACCTGTAGGAAAGAATTGGGCTTTTTGAGGAAGCAAATCTGACTTCATAGATTTGTAGAATGTAGATCCAGGCTGTGCGGAATTTCCCGGTTTCATTGAATGTGATGTTCCCAGATGTTCGAATTTGAGTTAGTCAAATAGGTACTAATTAATGATCCTCCGTAATAATGCATCTGGGGACAATAGATAACAAAATATTAGCAGTTATAGAAGAAACGTTGGTGTAATTTAGAACTGAAGGAATAGTGACCATAGCAACCATGAACGCACCTTTTGAAGTGGTAACTCATCCAAGGTTCTACACAGGAGCATTATCAAAACAATATTGACAGCGGGTCACACAACAATGTTCGGACTGGTAACTAAAAACCTGGTTAAGGAGGCACGCTTTCAAGAGCATCTTTAAATGAAGAGAGGTAGAGGGGATCAGTGAGGAAGTTCCAAGTGTTCGGGCTCAGGCCATTGAAGGCGTGACCACCAATGGTGAAGTGTTCAAAATTGGACACGTGCAAATGGACAACATTGAGGGATCACGAGATTTCGGAGGGTTACAGGGATGGAGGAAATACAGGCCTAGATTTTCCGACAACCAACCCCCCCCCCCCACCACCAAATCACCACCTCGCAGTATGTCTCCCACCGGTGACACGGCATTGGCCCCTGGCAGGGGCCATCCAGTCCCGCCGGTGTGTATGGCGTTTTGTGTGCCGGGGAACCAGCCGCGTGGTGGCGCCTTTGCCAGGACTGGAAGATCCCGCTGGCGGAAAGGGCTGGAAAATTCCGCCCACGGGTTAGGGAGAGGTGAAATCGGGCATGGGTTTACAAAGGAGGTCAAGATTATTCAAATCTTAGACGCCTTTGACTTCTGTCTTTTTCCAAATAAAATTGAAATCTGTCAATTGTCCTGTTTCGTTCTTAGACCGTTCCAGAATTATTTGTCATTGACTGTATTTCTCTCTGAAAGTGCCGAGAAGACATCGGTAAAGGAAACCATGGAGAAGTTGGGGCAACCGGTACTTAATCCATTCAAGAACAAACAAGAACAGAGGTGGATGGACAAACAGGACACATCAGCGCTGAATTCCCTGCTCCGCTTCAGTGTTGACGCTGACAGATCACAGGCCAAACCCAAGAGCAGTTCACGTTTTGGAAGGCTCAGTCACCACTCCTTTTTCTCCCGCCACAACCCTCATCCTCACCGAGTAAAACACATCAATGGTAAGGCTGCCAGTAAGAATTCCTTGCTTTTCTTTGAAGTCCTTTCAGCCCATCGGAATGTATTTGTCCAGAAAGAGTGTGTAGTTGTTTTCTTTTCCATTCACTCAGGGGGTGTGGGCGTCACTGATTGGGTCAACATTTATTGCCCACCCCTAATTGCCTTTGAACTGAGGGGCTTTCTAGGTCATTTCAGAGGGCATTTTAAGAGCCAATCACATTTCATAGAATCCCTACATAGAAGCCCATCGGCCTTCCAAAAGAGCACCATGTGATTCTGGAGCCACATGTAGGCCAGACCAGGTAAGGGCGGAAGATTTCCTTCCCTGAAGGGCATTAACGAACCAGTTGTTTTTTTACAACAATCCACCATGTTTTCATGGTCACCATTCGACTTTTAGTTCCAGATTTTTATTGAGTTCATCCACTACACCCTTATATCTCCTTAAATACCGCCAATGTTTTTTTTTCTTCTTCTATGATAACAAGAAGGCAGTTCACCACCACATTCTGAAGGGTGGTAAATGCTGGTTTAGTCAGCGATGTCCACATTGCACCAACAAATATAAAATAAATTCCTTGTCGATCATGGCTTCCATGAAGAAGAACTATTTGTTTAGCCTAAACTTGCCTTTCAATGTGAATCTATGCCCCTTGTCTTAATGTGCATTCAATTCTGTATTAATATTCCAAACACTTCTATCGTTTATTTCCCATATACTTTGACAGCGATGCCTCAGAAATCTATGACACGTCAGACATCGCACACTGCACAATGCCGATTTCTGTCACTCTTACACTTTTGGGTCCTATACTGGATATTCTACTTTGATTCTGTGTCTCTGCCCATTCCAACTAAACCTTGTTTCCAGGTAGGGGCTGGTTTAGCATAGTGGGCTAAATAGCTGGCTTGCAATGCAGAACAATGCCAGCAGCGCAGGTTCAATTCCCGTAGCGGCCTCCCCGAACAGGCGCCGGAATGTGGTGACTAGGGGCTTTTCACAGTAACTTCATTGAAGCCTACTTGTGACAGTAAGCGATTATTATTATAAATACGCTGTATCATCCCAATATCTCAGTAGAGAAGCTTGAGACCCAGAGCTCATACAAAGAACCTTTTATACTGTGCAACGGTAGCACTGTGGTTAGCACTGTTGCTTCACAGTGCCAGGGTCCCGGGTTCTATTCTTGTTGGGGCATTGGCTGTGCGGAGTCTGCACGTTCTCTCCGTGTCTACGTGGGTTTCCTCCAGGTGCTCCGGTTTCCTCCCACAGTCCAAAGATGTGCAGGTTAGGTGGATTGGCCGTGATAAATTGCCCTTAGTGTCCAAATTGCCCTTAGTGTTGGGTGGGGTTGCTAGGTTGTGGGGATAGGGTGGAGGTGTTGACCTTGAGTAGGGTGCTCTTTCCAGGAGCCGGTGCAGACTCGATGGGCCGAATGGCCTCCTTCTGCACTGTAAATTCTATGAAAATTCTATGATGAAACTTGTGTACATTTTCACAGGATCACAGAATGCAGAATAAGACCATTTTACCCATCATCTCTGCACCAGCCCTCCAAATGAGACATTCCTGGGGCACCATTCTCCTGCCTTCTCCCCATTCTCCCTGTTCACGTAATAGCCCAATCCCTTTTTGAATGCTTCAGTTTGTAAAAAGCACTCTTGCTTTTACTATCTTCTTGTGGACTTCAATGTGAATTTATTCAATCAGCGGTGCGTGATCTTGCCTCTTAATGCCCTGCAGCTAGTTTATTTTCAGGATGTCTTTGTTGTGCTAATGTCTCACTCAGTTGTTCCCAACCCTCTTCCCCAGAAGCCACTCCAAGCTGGCCTAGACTTTTAGTTTTGCTGCTGTACTGCAGAGAAACTAATGGTTTAACAGCTCCGTGATATGATCTGGATCTTGTTTATTGTCATGGTACAGTGAAAAGTATTTTTCTGCGAGCAGCTCAACAGATCATTAAGTACATGAAAAGAAAAGAAAATACATAATAGGGCAACACAAGTTACACAATCTAACTACATAGACACCGGCATCAGGTGAAGCATACAGGGGTGTACAGTTAATGAGTCCATTTGCAGACGATACTAAAGTCGGTGGTGTTGTCGACAGTGTGGAAGGATGTAGCAGGTTACAGAGGGATATAGATAAGCTGCAGAGCTGGGCTGAGAGGTGGCAAATGGAGTTTAATGTAGAGAAGTGTGAGGTGATTCACTTTGGAAGGAATAACAGGAATGCGGAATATTTGACTAATGGTAAAGTTCTTGGAAGTGTGGATGAGCAGAGGGATCTAGGTGTCCAGGTACATAGATCCCTGAAAGTTGCCACCCAGGTTGATAGGGTTGTGAAGAAGGCCTATGGAGTGTTGGCCTTTATTGGTAGAGGGATTGAGTTCCGGAGTCAGGAGGTCATGTTGCAGCTGTACAAAACTCTGGTACGGCCGCATTTGGAGTATTGCGTACAGTTCTGGTCACCGCATTATAGGAAGGACGTGGAGGCTTTGGAGCGGGTGCAGAGGAGATTTACCAGGATGTTGCCTGGTATGGAGGGAAAATCTTATGAGGAAAGGCTGATGGACTTGAGGTTGTTTTCGTTAGAGAGAAGAAGGTTAAGAGGAGACTTAATAGAGGCATACAAAATGATCAGGGGGTTAGATAGGGTGGACAGTGAGAGCCTTCTCCCGCGGATGGAAATGGCTGGCACGAGGGGACATAGCTTTAAACTGAGGGGTAATAGATATAGGACAGAGGTCAGAGGTAGGTTCTTTACGCAAAGAGTAGTGAGGCCGTGGAATGCCCTACCTGCAACAGTAGTGAACTCGCCAACATTGAGGGCATTTAAAAGTTTATTGGATAAACATATGGATGATAATGGCATAGTGTAGGTTAGATGGCTTTTGTTTCGGTGCAACATCGTGGGCCGAAGGGCCTGTACTGCGCTGTATCGTTCTATGTTCTATAAGAGGGTCGTTTAGGAGTCTGGTAACAGCGGGGAAGAAGCTGTTTTTGAGTCTGCTCGTGCGTGTTCTCAGACTTCTGTATCTCCTGCCCGATGGAAGAAGTTGGAAGAGTGAGTAAGCCGGGTGGGAGGGGTCTTTGATTATGCTGCCCGCTTTCCCCAGGCAGCGGGAGGTGTAGATGGAGTCAATGGATGGGAGGCAGGTTTGTGTGACGGACTGGGCGGTGTTCACGACTCTCTGAAGTTTCTTGCGGTCTAGGGCCGAGCAGTTGCCATACCAGGCTGTGATGCAGCCCGATAGGATGCTTTCTATGGTGCATCTGTAAAAGTTGGTAAGAGTCAATGTGGACATGCCAAATTTCCTTAGTTTCCTGAGGAAGTAAGGGGACTTCCATATGCACAATAGTGGAGTTGGAGCACACCTGTCTGCCTGCCGGGCCGCACACTCAGTGTGCTCGGGAGTGGGCGCGCAACGTGCCTCAGGCCACACTCGTTCGGGCACAATTGTGACGAGCTGCATGAGATTGGGTTCAATTGGCCTCTCAATGGACTAAATTGCCTGCTTGATTGCTGGTGGGCGCCCTTCTGACTCCCGTGCGCGTCCGCCGACCAAAATATTGCGTGACGGTGACAGGATGCACACCCGCCAATATGCAGGTTGGGCGCGTGTTAGCTCGAGCAAAATTCTGGCCCAACCTCCATTTCCTCGTCAACTGTTCCCCCCAACCTGGCTCAGTTGTTTGCCTTTTACAGTTGCAACCAGTTAGATTTAAGTGTTGAAAATATTGATATCAGTGTACACACACCAAATACTATTGCCTAAGGAACACTATCCCGATCTCTAAACATAAGACAAAATTCAGAATTCTCTCCTTGCATCTCTTCTCTTTCTTTGTTGAAGGACTCAATGGAATACCAGTTTGCGCAGTAAATGATGACTGGTACATCAACAGCCCATTTTCTCCTCATCCTATGATAAAGAGCCAAGTTCCAACCACGGTCCTCGGACGACTTGGACTGCCAATCAGTATTTTTCAGTGCAATACCTTTGATGACGGGAGCCTCCAAAAGTTCGCCATAGGTTTGTGTTCTCATTATTGTGTGGATGCGCGACGGCATTTTCTTCCCACAGACAACCGAGGGGATGGCGACGGTTTTACAATGAGAGCTCGACAGGCGCTGCACATTTGCAATAAAAGTACGACGTGTTTATATTTCATGTGTGGATTTGAGCTTGCCTCGGAGTTGATTTATTGTGTATGTGTCTTTGGTGACCACAGACAATTCCGGGGCGAGTGGATAAGAGAAACTAGTTTTATTACGGAGTGATGGCATGAACAAATACTCTTCAGAACCCAGCCGGCTGTGAGATGACGGTTCCAAACCTGGCCAACCTTTATAAGACAGGTTATTAGGGTCCCATGGCTTTCCCGCCCCTCAGCGGGGGAGCTGGTACTCAGCAAGGCTCATGGGAAGGCTAATTGGTTCTAGCCCGTAGGCCTTGTGCGAGTTATAACTGTGTCCAAAGTAGCTTACAATGAACCAAGCTCACTGTTCCGTTGGCAAACTGGCAGAGGTCGCTTCCCACAAGTCACGTTGAAGATGTACAAGACTGTCGTCAGGTTGTAGCTGGAATATTGTGTAGAGTCTGACTGCTGCCCCCCCCCCCCAGCTTCACACCCTCAGAACCGTGCCGCAGTGACCAATGAGGCTGATTTCCAGTTTCACTCAGCAACTTAATAAACTTTACCAGGGATATCTGAGAGTGCACGCGTAGAGGCTTTCACGATACTTAACAGAATGGAAAAAATGCACCTTTGTTCTGGTGTCGAGAAGCAGAACAGTATGACACAGCCTCAGGAAAGTGAGGGATAGACAAAATGTGCTTTAGCAGCCGGAATGAGTTACCGGGACGATTGATTTAAGGTGACGACTTCCCACTCAATAGTAAGAAAAGCAGCAAGATGCTATAATGGAAAGCCTTTCAAGGTGGTATTCCGAATGATCCAATGGGGTGAGAATTTCCCCCGTTGCCATGCGATTATGCCAAAGTATGATTCAATACTATCCCTATTACAAAGTGCACATTACCAGAGTATGAGTTGCCTGTTTAAAGAAAAAAGAAATCTGACCGTCAAATAGAATCCAAAAATATTTGAAGAAAAAAAGTTCTATTTTTGATGGCAATCGGGGGCATAAGAGCTTCTGATAAAAAAAATGATTTCAATGTTGTGATAAATAACAATCAAATGCCATTTCCCTCTTAGCTGTGTGTGTGTGTTTGAGAAAATTGGCCCTACATTGGCTACGTTTCCCTCTGATCCCTGATGTAAAGATGCACTTTCGCAGACTTCATTAATGAACGCAAAAGGCGTTTATTAACACGAATTGTACAGCATGGTTGCAGCTTTGCTGCAACTTGTCTCTGCCTAGGAACCTCTCTCACGGTAGGGTGATTCCACACACCTGGGTCCTGATTGGCCACCCAGACCAGGTGACCCTTACTCTCCTGTGTTGCCCTTAAAGGGACAATACCCACATCCCTCCCCCTTTAACTCCTTTACATCTTCAATATCTAATTCACTCCGTCCTAAATGCCAACTAAACATTATAAACATGAGTTGGACAATTAGAGTCTTTGAGGGGGTTTTCAGTTCCTAATTCCGTTGTCTGAGATGCTTCCACTGAACCAATGTTAACAACAACTAAGGGTACACCTTCTGGCACAGGCGCTTCATCACCTTTTGCTTCCGACGTCAGTTATGTCAATGACAGATCGAACAGATTCTTCGGTGCTTACGGGATCGAAAGATTTGTTGATGGCAACACTGACTGCCGGAGTATCCCTCTACTCCTCGAGTGGTCCACGTGTTTACGAATGATCCGTCCCTCCCTGTCCACTTGGCACAAAAAGGGGTCCAGTTTTAGAGACAATAATTCCAGGAATCCAGCTTCTTTCATCATGGAGATCAGGCTCGATGGGCCAAATGGCCCGATTCTGCTCCTATATCTTATCATATGAACATTCACCATAAATGATCGCGCTGTTCTATGTGAATCATGGCTTGCTTTCCGATTACTTTGTTTGGCTTCTACCCTCCCTGGCATATTTGGAAACGCGAGGCGCAGTCTCGTTCTGAGATGACGTTTCCTTTGCAGTTCTTCCGGTGGAACTCCCGTTGTTGCGTGCGGAGTGGGACGATAGCTAAGGAGGAATCGTGAGATTTTGGTCTCCAAGGTTCCTCCATCAGTTTCTTTGAAAGTTTGGATGACTCCCTTGGCTGTGCCATTTGATGCTGGACGGTAAGGTGCAGCCCTAATATTGTTGAGAGCGATGAGGTTTTGGAACTCAGCGCTCGTGAATGCGGTTCCATTGTCTGATACCATGACTTCAGGTAATCCATGAGTTGAAAAGCATTGGCGAAATCTTTTCATGCGGGCATGCAATGTAGGTGACTTCACCTCACAAATGTCCATCCATTTAGGGTATGCATCAATCACGAGCAAAACATTGTGTCCAGGAATGGACCAACATAATTAATTTGGATTCGTACCCATGGCTGGGCAGACTATTCCCCAGAGTGCAGTGGGGCTGTAGCAGACAAGCTTTGTTGCAGTTGGCACTGTTGACAGTGCTTGATTAGCTTCTCGATATCAGCATCAATACCAGACCACCACATAACACCTGGCAGCATCTTCATCTTACAGATTCCAGGAGGAGCGCTGTGTAATTCAGTTAGGAGCAGCTCTCTGCCTGGTACAGGACCATTTGAATAGAATCATCGAATTTACAGTGCAGAAGGAGGCCATTCGGCCCATTGAGTCTGCACTGGTCCTTGGAAAGAGCACCGTACTTAAGCCCACACCGCCACACTAACCCAGTAACCCCACTTACCCTTTTTGGATACGAAGGGGCAATTTATCACGGCCAATCCACCTAACCTGCACATCTTTTGGACTGTGGGAGGAAACCGGAGCACCCGGAGGAAACCCACGCACACACTGGGAGAAAGAGCAAACTCCACACAGTCACCCAAGGCTGGAATCGAACCTGGGTCCCTGGCGCTGAGAGGCAGCAGTGCTAACCACTGTGCCACCGTGGCACCATTTGACTACTGTTGATCCCCAGAATATGATGCCATCCTTGCCACTCAATTCATTCTTGCGGTTAAATAATGTTTTAATTCCTTTGGAAATTGAAAAGAATACCCAATTCATTTTTTTCCAATTAAGGGGCAATTTAGCGTGGCCAATCCTCCTAACCTGCACATCTTTGGGTTGTGGGGACGAAACCCACACAAACACGGGCAGAATGTGCAAACTCCACACGGACAGTGACCCTGGGTCGGGGTCGAACCTGGTACCTCGGCGCCGTGAAGCTGCAGTGCTAACCACTGCGCCGCCCTGCTGCCCCTAGGGGGACAGATTTAACGCCTACCGTTGAATTCTAGTCAAGGTGATCAGCCTTGTTTTCTTTGAAGAGACCCGTCAGAAATGGTAAAGTGTCTACCGTGGAAGTAACGGTGGAATTTCTTGTCACCCAAAAACTATTGATAGTCTTTCCTTCTCGATTCGTGTGAGAGGTGTTTTGGCATTTACCCCATCGGCCTCTTGGAGCTGTCGCCAATCTCACCACTGCACCAACATCATATGGAGAAGCGTCGCAGGTCAATATCAGTTCTTTAGATTGGTAAATGTGTACTAACAGGTTTGAGGAATGTAAACAATTGCATTACTCCGTTGAAAGTCTCCGCCTGGAGAGCCTTCCAAGACCAGCGATGGTGTTTCTTTAGCGGAATATGCAGGGGACCAATATCGTGGATAAGTTTGGTGAATGAAAGTCCATAGTAGTTTACCCCACGCCAAACGATTTGAGTTGAGTTGTGTTTGTGGGAGCAGGCATCTCCTTTATGAATGAATGAAATGAATGAAAATCGCTTATTGTCACAAGTAGACTTCAAATGAAGTTACTGTGAAAAGCCCCTAGTCGCCACATTCCGGCACCTGTTCGGGGAGGCTGTTAGTTACTGTGAAAAGCCGTGTGTGTGTGTGTGTGTGTGTGTGTGCGCGTGTGCGCGTGTGTGCGTGTGTGCGCGTGTGTGCGTGTGTGCGTGTGTGTGCGCGGATGGTCTTATCCACTTTCAATACAGGGACTACAGGTGCTGCCCAATCCGAGAATTCAGCTGGCTGGATAATGCTTAATTCTTCCAACCTGAGGATGTCCCTCGACGTCTGGCCTCGACAAGGAGCAAAGTCATGTGCTGAAACCTCCAGGAATACAGTCAATCACAGTTGGCAACCCTAGCCAAAAGCATCAGAAACAAAATTCTTGTTGCAGGTCATAAGTTATCCCCCCGCAATGTCAGGCATTTATGTTGTTGCTGAGGCGAGAATTTTTTAAAAGGTGTCTGAATTACATGAATATGTTCCTGCTGCTCATCTTCTTGTATGTATTGATTATCGGAAATGCTTGGAAATGCAGGCACGTTGGATGCAATTCCTATTGAATTGACTCGCTTTTATTATTGGCGCCAATTGTCAAGCTAAGAGGGGAGGCTTTTTATTTCAGAGCCAGTGTCTGAAGCTTGGCGTGAGGAACTACGGGATTTCACCTCGAGGGCCTGCCTCCTTGCAGCTGAACAGCCTGAAGAGAAGAAGGAGGTCAGTGTGTCTATTAGTCCAGGGATATTTTCACAACTGTTGCATTTCAAGTTTCTGTATTCTCGTGAGGTCATAGCCGAGCAGATTGAAAACGGAGAAATGACTTCTCTCGAAGGGCCGAGAATCTGTGGAATTCACTGTCCCAGAGTGCCGGGGAAGCTGGGATATTGAGTAAATTTAATGAGGGGATAGACGGATTTATAATTAGTAATGGGTTGAAGGGTTACGAGAATGGGCAGGGAAGTGGCATTGAGGAGATCAGCCATGATAGTATTGAATGGCGGAATGGGCTCGAGGGGTTGAATGGCCTACTCCTGCTGCTAGCTCTTATGTTCTTATCAATTTGACACATACACACATTAGATACAGCTCATTGGACTTCCGGTGACGGCGGGCGGGAGGCGGCCGCACAATGGAGGGCTCCCGTTCGGGAACGGCATTTTCGGGGCTTTAAGCCGGGTCCCAGGGTCCGCGGAGGCGGCAGAAGCAGGGAGACGGCACGGAGGAGGCACAGTGAAGACACAGGAGGGAACAAAGAAAAATGTCGAGGGTGAGCAAGAAAACGGGCGAAAAAAACCCAGCTGGAGGTCAGTCGGGGAGTGGAAAGGTCACCGCGGGGTCACCAGGGAAAATGGAGGCTGGAGCACCAGGGAAGGCCGCACTGCTTACGGCTGAAGAAATAACTAAGGTGATGGCTGCGGAATTTGAAAAGCAGTTGGCGCAGATTGCGAAATGCACGGAGACGGTGAGGAAGGAGATGAGGGAGGTTTTGAGTGCGCTGGTGGAGGAGACGATTTCCCCCATGAGGACGGAGTTGGCGAGTGCAGTGGCGGAGGTGCGAGAGCAAGGGGAGGCGCTGAAGGAAGTGGAGGAGACGTTATTGCAGCACGGTGATCAACTTGCCTCGATGGGGAAAGAGGTGCGGAAGGTGATGGATACTAACAAGGATCTGCGAGGAAAAATGGAAGACCTGGAAAACAGATCCAGGCGACAGAATTTGAGGATTGTGGGGCTGCCCGAAGGAGTTGAAGGACCGAAGCCGACTGAGTATTTTGCCGCGATGCTGGCAACACTATTGGGGGAGTGGGAGGATCCCTCCCGATATGAACTGGATCGGGCTCATCGGTCGTGGAGGCCTGTACCAAAGGCGAGTGAGCCGCCAAGGGCAGTGACTCTGTGCTTCCGTAGGTACAGGGTGAAGGAGAAGGTCCTGAGCTGGGCCAAGCAGAAGCGGGTGGTGCAGTGGGCTGGAGCTGGTATACGTGTATACCAGGACTTTACGGCGGAGCTGGCAAGGAGGCGGGCTGCCTTCAACCGGGTGAAGAGGGCACTGTACATTAGCAAGGTGCGGTGCGGCATTGTATATCCAGCGAAGCTGAGGGTGACTTACAAGCTCAGGGACTTTTATTTTGGAACGGCGGAAGCAGCGGAGGAGTTTGCGAAAGCAGAAGGACTGTGGCAGAACTGACAAATTGAGGAATGGCCATGTGCCGATGTAACCTCATGACTGTATTTTCTTCTTTTTTGTATCACTGCGTGCGGGTGTAGGGGCTAAAGGAGCCAATGTTGTATATATTTGGACAAGGGAAGGGACGGGACTTTCACTCAAAATGAGGGCTCTTTGGGGTGTAGGTGGATATGCGGGGTTTGTGTGCTAAAAGGGGATTTCTGGGCTTTCCTGGGGCCGGGCAAGGGGGAAAGGGACCCGGGCAGGGGGCCTCCACGCTGGCCGGTTTAAGCTGGCCAGGGAACGGGAGTGAGGTGGGGGGAGGGGCTGCGGCCATCGGAGCCTGGCAAAACAGGGTCCGAGTGGTCTAGCCGGGGTGGAAAGTTGGGGGGAAGGAACTGAGGTTGGGAGGAGGAGTTTTACAAGAGGCAGTGGACGGGAGGAGCTGGAGACCTGCGGTGGGGGGGCGCTGAAGAGAGCTGTGTAAGGTTAAGGGTGACTACGGGTAATCCCTGATTCCTTTTTGTCATTTGTTTATGTAAACATGCGGGTTGAGGTTTGGGGGTCGGTGGGCGGATGGGATCGTTGTTATTATGGGGACTGACATATCTTGCTGATTATTGTTTATTGTTGTTGGGTGTAAATGTGGGAGAAAATGTGAAAAAGGAGGAGAATAAAAAAATGTTTTAAAAAAAAGATACAGCTGATTGCCATTTTCACATTGAGTCATATAGTTTTACAGTACAGGAAGAGGCCATTCGACCCATCGTGCCAGTACTGGCCATCAAGCACCTATCTATTCTAATCCCATTGTGCAGGTCCGGAGCCTTGTATGGCTCTGGTGTTTCAAATGCTCATCCAAATGCTTCTTAAATGTTGTGAGGGTTCCCGCCTCTCCCACCCTTTCAGGCAGCGAGTTCCAGATTCCCACCACCCTCTGGGCGAAATTCCTCAAATTCCCTCTAAATCTCCTGCGCCTTATCTTAAATCACAGTTAATTAGTAACTCTCATGGGTCATGATAACTGCATCTCGTTATTCCCCCACTGACTACCTGCAAGAAGATACGGGCCATTTGGCAAGAAAGTGAGGAGATAATTATTTAGGGCTTCTAATCACATATTGTTCACTTCTCCAACAATGTTCAGCTTGGCGCTGGATGATGTAACCTTGACCCACAGCACATTGAGGGATAGGTTTATTTTTGGAGTGTATCTTCACACCCGCATTTTTTATTGAACCCTTTTGGGAATAGTGGGGGAAGTGGTGGAAGGATTCCCGATTTATCAGCCCATTGAACCATGTTACGACCACCCCTTCCGTGGTCAACAAGTCCCAGCGTTGGTCTTGAACCTGGAGCTCCGGTTCTGTGGTAGTGGCACAACGCGCGACCACTACTATCTTGAAGGACAAGCCATGATGTGGAGATGCCGGCATTGGACTGGGGTGGGCACAGTAAAAGGCCTTACAACACCCAGTTAAAGTCCAACAGGTTTATTTGGAATCACTCGCTTTCGGAGCGCAGCTCCTTCCTCAGTTGAATTGAAGGACAAGGGCAGCAGATACTCAGGGAAGACCACCTCCATTGGAAATTCCCATCCAAGCCACTCACCATCCTGACCTGGAAATATATCGGCCGTGCCTCCATTGCCACAGGGTCCAAATCCTGGAATCCTGAATATCAAATTTGCGTTTGATAAAGTTTCCCATGGCAGGTTGATGGAAAAAGTGAAGTAGTATGGAGTTCAGGGTGCACTAGCTAGATGGATAACGAACTGGCTGGGCAACAGGAGACAGAGTAGTGGTGGAAGGGAGTGTCTCAAAATGGAGAAAGGTGACTAGTGGTGTTCCACAGGGATCCGTGCTTGGACCACTGTTGTTTGTGATATACATAAATGATCTGGACGAAGGTATACGTGGTCTGATTAGCAAGTTTGCAGATGATGCTAAGATTGGCGGGGTTGCAGATAGCGAGGAGGACTGTCAGAGAATACAGCAAAATATAGATAGATTGGAGAGTTGGGCAGAGAAATGGCAGATGGAGTTCAATCCAGGCAAATGCAAGGTGATGCATTTTGGAAGATCTAATTCAAGAGCAGACTATACGGTCAATGGAAGAGTCCTGGGAAAATTGATGTACAGAGAGATCTGGGAGTTCAGGTCCATTGTACCCTGAAGGTGGCAACGCAGGTCGATAGAGTGGTCAAGAAGGCATACAGCATGCTTGCCTTCATCGGACGGGGTATTGAGTACAAGAGTCGGCAGGTCATGTTACAGTTGTATAGGACTTTGGTTAGGCCACATTTGGAATACTGCAAGCAGTTCTGGTCGCCACATTACCAGAAGGATGTGGATGCTTTAGAGAGGGTGCAGAGGAGGTTCACCAGGATGTTGCCTGGTATGGAGGGTGCTAGCTATGAAGAAAGGTTGAGTAGATTAGGATTGTTTTCGTTGGAAAGACGGAGGTTGAGGGGGGACCTGATTGAGGTCTACAAAATTGAGAGGTACGGACAGAGTGGATAGCAACAAGCTTTTTCCAAGAGTGGGGGTGTCAATTACAAGGAGTCATGATTTCAAGGTGAGAGGGGGAAAGTTTAAGGGAGATGTGCGTGGAAAGTTTTTTACGCAGAGGGTGGTGGGTGCCTGGAACATCTTGCCAGCGGAGGTGGTAGAGGCGGGCACAATAGCATCATTTAAGATGCATCTAGACAGATATAAGAACGGGCGGGGAACAGAGGGAAGTAGATCCTTGGAAATTAGAAGACAGGTTTAGATAAAGGATCTGGATCGGCGCAGGCTGGGAGGGCCGAAGGGCCTGTTCCTGTGCTGTAATTTTCTTTGTTCTTTGTTCCTTCCCTGTCTGAACTGTGGGTGCACCTACACCTCGGGGTCTGCAGCGATTCAAGGGCAATTAGAGATGGGCAATAAATGCTGTCCTAACCAGCGATGGCCACATCCCTTGAATAAATAAAAAGAAATATTGCTGACTAAATGGGTCTTTTTAATCTCTGCAGTTCAGATCCCTCCATTGTTACCATCCACAGCCTGATTGTCAGGGTTATAACCCAATGTTTGGATATCAAAGTGTAGGATTTCAGCAGTGTACTACGAAGTGGGAAAAGGTTAACATATCACCATAATAAATAATGAGGGGAATTGAAGCATGCTCAATTAACCCCTCAATTGGGCCCAAACAATGGCAGGCCATTAAAAGATGTTTAGAAGGTGAAAGTTTCTAGTTACAACTATAGAACTATAAGTAATTATTGGTTTCAGAAGCTAGCAATTCTACGTGACAATATAATTCGATTATATTACAGGATTCTTTTCAATCCGTGTAAATGGAAAAACGTAAGAGAACCATTCAAAGTAATTAATTGTGTTTATTTCATTTGAAGAAAGTTAGGTGATACGGTGTAAGGATTGAGAGCTTAAGAGAGGTCCCCTCAACAACAAGAAACTGGGTTTGGTCCAAATGTGAACAGATCCCTGTCTGTGAGGCAGAGTTTGCAAGTTGGCCTTACTCCAGACTGTCACAGCATTCCACACAAAAAATGGCCCATCGGCCCCTCGTGTCTGTGCCGGCCATCAAGCTCCTTTCTCATCCCATTTTCCAGCACTTGGTCCATAACCTTGTTTGCTATGGTGTTTCAAGCGCTCATCAATGTGCTTCTTAAATGTTGGTGAGGATTCCCACCTTTCAGGCAGCGAGTTCCAGATTCCCACCATCCTCTGGGTAAAAAGGTTTTTCCTCAAATCCCCTCTGAATCCCCTACCCTATCTATGCCCCCTCGTTATTGGCCCCTCCACTAAGTCTTCCTATCCACCCTATCTATAGATTTTGTACACCTCGATCAGGCCCCCCCTCAGCACCATAATGCAATGAGAAATGTTACAAAATGCTATGTTGTCATTCTACTGGGATTTAAATGGCTCTGGTTGATTTTTTAAAAAAACTGGTGTTGACACTTGTTTAAAAAAAAAAACTAACCACCTGCTCCCTCACATTGAATAAAAGCACGCTGCTTTGAAATTGAAATGAGCCCCTGATGTTTTTTACTTCCTAGAAAGTAGTCGATTGGTTTTACAGCTGTTGGCCATTGTTAATATCTGGCTGAGTTTCAAGTTCTACTGGGTTTCCGCACAATAGGCATCCAGTCATCTGAGAATGAATGACAGTTTCAAGAAGTTGCAATAACAGATTGTTCCTTTGATGTGGTTTCTGGTTTGTTGACACAAGCTAATCTCACAAGTTTTTCCGCATAGCAGAGTAAATATATTTCTCAGAAACGATGAAATGGAGGCTTCAATTAGAGGTGCGAGGTTTCTTTCTTTCTAAGGGATGGAAAATATTTTCCATTGACACGACATGGAACCTGAACACTGTGCATAGTGCATTTTGGGTGAATGGCTATGGAGGGTGCATGTAGACATAGAGGAGGCATGGGGTGAATGGGGGATCTGAGGTTTAGCTCAGTTGGTGAGACAGCTTGTTGGTGATACAGAGCAAGGCTAGCAGTGAGGGTTCAATCCGGCTGAAGGCCCCACTTTCTCAACCTTGCCCCTCGCAGCCTATGGGTCATCTGGGACTATGGCCACTTGACCTTTAACTACTGGGTATTTACTGTTCTCCAAGGCGGCCTTCAGGATGCGCGACAATGCACAATCGGCGAGCAGAAACTTATAGCCAAGTTCCGCACACTTGAGTACAGCCTCAACCGGGACCTTGGATTCATGTCGCATTACATTCACCCCCCACCATCTGGCCTGGAATTGCGAAATCCTACCGACTGTCCTGGCTTGAGATAATTCACACCTCTTTAACCTGGGATTACCCCTCTCTCTGGATCTGTAAAGACTTAATTACCTGCAAATGCTCGCATTCAAAGCATTGTCTTGCATCTTTGACTTTGTCTATATAAATGTTATTGGAACATACCTCTTCATTCACCTGAGGAAGGAGCAGTGCTCCGAAAGCTAGTGATTTGAAACAAACCTGTTAGACTTTAACCTGGTGTAAGACTTCTTACTGTGCCCACCCCAGTCCAACTCCAGCATCTCCACATCATGGGTATTTACTGATTGATTACTGTAACTTAACATTCATGTGTTTTAACAGTGAGTCTCTTAACAAGGCACCAGTGTAGCACAGCACCTCGACGGGCAGGGCAAATCGAACGGCAACTCCCTAACTTCCCTGTGTCTTTGTTCCGATACCAGGTGCTGCTGCCTGATTTACTGGGTAGCCGGAACGCTTTGACACGGCCTCCCCTGGTGTGAGAAAACCCAAACAATGGCACGAGGGGGGCCCTCAGGAGGCCATTAATTGGCTACTTAGGGGCCTCAAACAGCCCACAGGCAAGTAGGCCACTTGACGCCTCCCCTAAATGGGCAAAATAAACATGGAGCGGGGGCGGCGATGGGCACGGTGACAATACCACGGGAACCAATTTTATGCCCATCCCCCCCACTCCCGCCTGTCACCCCTGTCTCGATATACTGCACAAATACAGCCCAAGTGCTTCCCCAGGTTTTAATCATTGAGGCACGATCAATTGCACAAAGACTTCAGTTGGGTACAACTGAGGCTTTATTGCTCTAAGATGTGTGGCCTCCCACAGCAGCTGGCGAAATGGCTGCAGCATGGAGGACACACATATTTATACTCCGCCTACTGGGCGGAGCCAGCAGGCAGGGACTACTAATGTACCTGTAGTACAGGTCCTACCATACATCACCTAATAGAGGTGCAACAGTGGTTTACCACAGGATGGAGGTAAAGGCCAACAGGTTAATCCTGGACGATAGCCTTTCCAGAAATCCAAGGATTGATGAATGTGCGCACACACGACACAGGGTGAACAGTTAGTGGAGAGCTGGGGATGAAAAGAGAGCAATTAATTTTCTTCCCAACAGAGCACTGGGAAAAGATAACATTACACTTCTCAGTTGCGCCGTTGTATCAGCTGCCCTTAAGCTTTGACGAGTACAGCATTGTGAAAGAACCAACAGGCCGTTGTTCCATTGTGTTTCGACAGACCGAGGTGAGGAGAACGACTCAGTATTCTGCGCAGACTGGCCGGATAATCCCAAACTCCACTCCGGCTGTGAGCCGTCAGCTGTCTCGCCGTTCCTCCAGGAGTGATGCCCGGGAGGGAAGCAAACACAATGGACTCTTCCCTGACCATGAGTTACTGGTGAAGGACACATTTCTTTTCATAGAGAGCAAGATCTAAACGTTTGCTTCGATTTGTTTCGGCCAACAGAACGTTGAAAAGAATAAATATCATGGGAATAGCAAAATACTGCAGCTGCAGCACACCTGAAATTAATGCTGGAAATGTCCGGCGTGCCCTTAAGATGTAGGAGCTGAAGGAGGCCATTCAGCCCATCGATCCCGCCTTATCCCGACAACCCTCGATTCCCAGCTCCGGGTCACTGTCCGTGCGGAGTTTGCACATTCTCCCCGTGTCCACGTGGGCCTCACCCCCACAACCCAAAGATGTGCAGGGTAGGTGGATTGGCCACGCTAAACTGCCCGTTAATTGGAAAATTTAAACAAAAATCTCAATTCCCTTACAAATTAAAAATCTGTCTATCTCAACCTTGAACAAACTTGATGGCCCAACCTCTAAGGCTCTCTGCGGGAAAGGATCCCACAGATTTGCTACGCTCTGAGAGAAATCCTCCTCATCTCCAACTTAGTACACACCAGCTTCATCCGCCCACCTCCCTGTGCTGCAATAAACCACTTCGCTGATCTTTAGAAACTTTTCTGGCCTCTAGGTCATGGTCTAAACCTGCCTTCAGCAGCCTTCAGGCAGGTAACTCCAAAAGGCCGACACCTCCAGGAGAATCCATAAACTCCGCAGAGATGGGCCTTTAACGAGCCCTCAATGAGCTTAATTAGCCTATTTAGGATCATGGGCGAGTTCACAAGCCCATGCTGCACCCCCTCCACAGACCCTCCCCACCCCTTCTCTGGCTCTCAGGAAAATGTATGATGTTGGGAACAAAGGCGGGATGTCCATCCAGAGGCGCCAACCTGGCTGCCATTTTACCCAGCTCCCCAAATGCTCAACTTCAACCTCAAACATCTGGCCCCACATTTCAGATCTGTGATCAGAGCTGATCATTTATTTGAAACAATCTTACATCTGCAATAATTTATTGTCTACAAACGTTTATTTGCCATCTTTTGTGGTAACTTCTGTGCCGAAGGGTGAAAAATTTCCATCTGATCGTTTGTAATGGCAATTGCCTATGTAAACTTGCCACGCTGTAATTGCAGCCTGCTGCCAGTAGAAACGCTGTGGTACCTCAATATTGTGCTTTCGCCTCTTTAGTCTGTACTGTCGACAAATATTTCATTCAATGTCTTCAAGATGCCTAGCCTGATCTCGTAATTTCCTCTCCCCCAACCCCGCTTTACCTACAGGTCACAATTTAGTCTCCGCTCACTCTTTGCAATGTCACAGGAGATAAGCTGGCATCTGTGTCCATGTGTGTGTGAGTATGCATCCCCGTGTGTGTGTGTGCGTGTGTGTGTGTATGTATGTGCGCCTATCTTTCTGTGTGTGTGCCTGTGTATCTATGTGTGCATGCGTCAGTGCGTGTGCATGTATGTGTGCATATGTTGGTATATGTGCCTGTGTACCCGTGAGTGCATGCATCTGTGTGTATACATGTAAGTGCATGAATCTGTGCCTGTGTGTATACATGTATGTGTGCATGTCTTTGTGTGTGTTCCTGTGTATCAGCGAGTGCACACACATTCCTATGTGCATGTTTATATGTGTGTGCATGAGAAAATATCACACCAGCTGCTCTTTGGGCATCAAAGTGGCAACTAAGTTCTTTCAGCCCCATCAGCCCCCCTTTAATTTTTAATCGCTGACGACCTGTTTTTCAGCTACAATATATGAAACAGGTGAGTTGACATATTATCCCCCTGCTGCGTGTGCAAACACTGAGACAGGCAGGTCAAGGTTGATTCCCAATATCACCTTTGTCCAGCGCTGCAACATTAAGGTCGGTCTGACATACCCAATTTGTTTTCCTGCTCAGGTGCTGGAGCTGCTCTGCCAACTACTACAGACTGACTCGTTCTCTGCAATTCAGCAGTGGCTCCTCTGTGCCGGCCAAAGAGGTGAGCAAAATCTGTGGATCGTTGGTTGTGGCCTGACCTCACCCCTCACTGGCCCCTTTGCCTCAATTAGCCCTGATAGGATTATATTCATTGTCGAACTCGTTTCCTTCAATCTTTCCACAATTTGCTGAGATGTGTGCAGTGATATTCAGAGATCAATATACATGATCAATGTATGTAAATGCAGTGCAGTCATTTCAACACTAGATGGCTCACAGTCAGATACGACAAGAACTGATTTCCCGCATTTTCCAAGTCAGATGATCAGATGATGGCGAAGATGATGTGATTCCGAACAGTGAACAAGCAAGACATAGAATAGCTAGAGTGAGAGAAGTTAGAACTAGTTTGTTATAATAGTGTATAGTTATATAGTTATCTGTATTGTACTTTAATTCTTTATTGTTAGTTGAGTATTAAGTAAAAGGACTCACAGTTTATTATTTTATTACTAATTAAATAGTTCATCTTTCAACAAGAACACTATTGGTCATTTTATCACCCTGGTGGATTCAAGAGTAATATATATACTTTTGATAAGTCATTATTTAAAATATAACAATGTGTACATTAAAGAAATGCATACAAAATATATTGTGGCACCGTGGTTTGTTTATCGACAGTTTGGGACACCGTTTCTATAAAGCTGGTTCTTGGGGGTCCCTAATTGCCATAGGACACTGAGAGTCAATGACAGATTCTGGCAATGTCAATGGCACATTAATTATATGGAGCTGATGGGCATTGAATGGATTTTTACTTCAGCACTTACTGACACTTTGGTGTCGTTGGAGGTGCATGATTAGAACTGTGAATCAATCTAAGACTGAGGAAAGATTAATTCCAATATCATCCCTTCACCAACTACTTTTTGCAATATAACACCCTCGAGACACATAGGCCAGAATTCATAGGGATTGACTAATATGGTTTATCATAGAATTTATCATAGAATTTACAGTGCAGAAGGAGGCCATTCGGCCCATCAAGTCTGCACCAGCTCTTGGAAAGAGCACCCTACCCAAGGTCAACACCTCCACCCTATCCCCATAACCCAGTAACCCCACCCAACACTAAGGGCAATTTTGGACACTAAGGGCAATTTATCATGGCCAATCCACCTAACCTGCACATCTTTGGACTGTGGGAGGAAACCGGAGCACCCGGAGGAAACCCACGCAGACACGGGGAGGATGTGCAGACTCCGCACAGACAGTGACCCAAGCTGGAATCGAACCTGGGACCCTGGAGCTGTGAAGCAATTGTGCTATCCACAATGCTACCATGCTGCCCTTGAGATGGTGGCAGTGGTTTAGCTCAGTTGGCTGGACATGTGACGCAGGGCGAGGCCGACAGTGTGGGTTCAAGTCCTGTACCGGCTGAGGTTATTCATGAAGGCCCCGCCTTCTCAACCTTGCCCCTCGCCTGAGGTGTCGTGACCCTCTGGCTAAATCACCACCAGTCAGCTCTGGCCCCTCAAAGCCTAGGGTCCCCTGGGACTATGACGACTGTAAAGGGGGCCGGTTTAGCTCAGTTGGCTGGACAGCTGGTCCGTGATGCAGAGCGAGGCCACAACGCAGGTTCAATTCCCGTACCGGCTGAGGTGAGGTGGCGGCATAGAGCTAGATAGATTCTTGATGAGCAAGAGGGTGAAAGGTTACCGGGGGTAGGAGGGAATGTGGGGCCGAAATTACAATCGGCCATGATCTTATTGGATGGGAACAGGTTCGAGGGGCCGAGTGGCCTACTTTTGCTCCTAATTTGTATGTTCGGATCAGTATTTGTGCCTTTCCAGAACATGAGTTTTCAGACTTCTGTTAGTGTATTTTAAGAGAACATTAATTCATTTGCTAATATGAGCTCTTTTGTCTAACATCAGAGAGTTTTATGAACCCTATTTATTCGCAGAGAAAGACTTTGTACTGGGAATGGTTCAGTCAGCTCTGGCAAGCTACCCTGGCTATCAGCAAAGTGCTGATTACAGAGAGGAACAACTAAAACAGCAAACTACTGAGAGCCCTGCCTCGCACTCAAAAAGATCCACTTTCAATGGGAGGAAACGAAACAGGTAGGAATAAAAGTGACGTTGACACTGTCTTTTAATATTCAAAAAATCCAATTGTTTCACTCTGAACAACTTGGGACATATGCTGCAGACGTTCATTTACTTCATACTCCTTGTAGTTTGTTTTAGCTCTCCACTATGTTTGCACGTCCTCCCCGTGTCTGCGTGGGTTTCCTCCGGGTGCTCCGGTTTCCTCCCACAGTCCAAAGACGAGCAGATTAGGTGGATTGGCCATGATAAATCGCCCTTAGTGACCAAAAAGGTTGGGTTACTGGGATAGGGTGGAAGTGAGGGCTTAAGTGGGTCGGTGCAGTCTCGATGGGCCGAATGGCCTCCTTCTGCACTGTATGTTCTATTGTACACAGGATGTGGATAGGTTAGGAATTGATTGCGGGCAACACGGTAGCATAGTGGTTAGCACAATTGCTTCACAGCTCCAGGGTCCCAGGTTCAATTCCTGGCTTGGGTCACTGTCTGTGTGGAGTCTGCACATCCTCCCCGTGTGTGCGTGGGTTTCCTCCGGGTGCTCCGGTTTCCTCCCACAGTCCAAAGATGTGCGGGTTAGGTGGACTGGCCATGCTAAATTGCCCTTCGTGTCCAAAATTGCCCTTAGTGTTGGGTGGGGTTACTGGGTTATGGGGACACGGTGGAGGTGTGGGCATGGGTAGGGTGCTCTTTCCAAGAGCCGGTGCAGACTCGATGGGCTGAATGGCCTCCTTCTGCACTGTAAATTCTATGATTCTATGATCTAACCAGATCATCTGAACATTTCTCGGCCTTTGAAGCCCTGTGACAAAGTATTGATGGGACGTGGGCATTGCTGGCGAGGCCAGTGTTTATCACCCAGCGCTAATTGCCAGGTAACAGCACTCCGCCTTCTTGAACCGCTGCCTCTCCTGTGGTGCAGATCTCGATACACTGACTGTGTAGTTAAGGAAGGGAGTTCCACCAATTTGACCCAGTAATAGTGAATAAACAACAATGTATCTCCAAGCAGGTTGGTGTGTGATTTGGAGGAGGATTTGCAGGTGGTGGTGTTCCCCTCACCCGCTCCCCTTCCTCTTCTAGGTGGGAGAAGAAGGTGGGCTTGGAAGGTGTGGCCAAAATCAACCTCTGCGCAAATCCTGCCACCGGGAAAATTCTGGCCAATGCACCTTGCGTGCATTCATTTTCTTTGACCCCTTTCTTTCACACTTGAGGTTTTCAACTTGCCCACACATGATTTAGGGATTTAGCCGGGTCACATTAAGAATGAAGCACTAAATGCATATCCTTGTCTTCGAATGGGTTTCCTTATCCGGGAAGTGGTGAGAATGTGGCGCTTGTTATCCTGCAGTTGATGGCGACGATTAGCAGAGATGGGCCTGGGTTAGGTGCGCACATTCCGCGGGTATGGAAGCAGACGTGCAACACGCTTCTGGCCACGGTCGGCCCCGGAGGGCGATCTCGCGTTGACTGGCCAATTAATGGCTATCCAACGTGAAACGCATTCTGTGAAAGGCTGAGCACTGCCGGGGCGGTGGGAGGGGCGTGGAGGAGCGGCGGGGGAGAGGGAGGATGTGGGCTGGCATTTCTAATGTGCTCTCTCTCTGTCTCAGCGAGCTACCGACCAGTGAAAAATAAATATCAATGTTAAAACTAGTCCATGGGTGTTTCGGCAGCACAGTCACACTCAGACCTCAGTCCCCAGACACATTTGTCCGTTTGATTTCAGCCCTGACCTTTCATGCTGCCCTGGATCCAGGTTGACGCTAAAAGAAGGGTCACCTGGCCAATCCTACAGCCAGACCGTCCACCTCAATTGCCGTTTAATTCATTTCGATTGGCTTCTTGAATGTGGGCAGGTGCACCTCCGCCTCTCGCACGTGCCCACTGCCCGAAATATCGCGCGATGACTTTGGGGCATCCCCCCCCACACTGCAAACTCCCGAGACTCCATCCCTCACGTGGTGCGCCTTGAAATTCCAGTCGTGAAATTCCTTCTTGCTCATGGGTGGTAGGAATGTGCAGGCTATCGAATTGGGAAGTGAGTTTGGGATATGTATGCCGGGGAACGCCACCAAGTTGCCCACTCGGCCTCCCCTTCCCCCGCCCCAGATCGACAGCAAACCTGACCGTGTAGATTTGTAATAAAGTTTTGTCAGTATAACTTAGCTTTGCCCACAACGAACGCTGTAGCCTCATATTGCCAAAATCTACTCTTTGCTGCTTTTTCTAACGCCATCTTCAATGTTATGTTTATTCAGATATTATCTCAAAAAGAAGCCTGAAATAATTGAAGAGGAGCAACCAGGTGAGAGTTTTGCTCATTTTAACTTGGCAAAAAGGTGACTCACAGCGCCAGTGACACAGGTTCGATTCCCCGCAGGGTCACTGTCTGTGCGGAGTCTGCACGTTCTCCCCGTGTGTGCGTGGGTTTCCTCCGGGGGCTCCGGTTTCCTCCCACAGTCCAATGATGTGCAGGTTAGGCGGATTGGATTACTTCTCGGCCTTTTGGCTCAGATCAAGTGTAGTAGCCTTTTGGCTCAGATCAGGGGCGAGATTCTCCGACCCCCCGCCGGGTCGGAGAATCGGCGGGGGCTGACGTGGGGCGAAATTCTCCCCCAACGGCGGGATGTCCGCCGACTGGCGCCAAAGACGGCGCCAATCAGACGGGCATCGCGCCGGCCCAAAGGTGCGGACTGCTCCGCATCTTTGGCGGCCTAACCCCAACATTGAGGGGCTAGGCCGACGCCGGAGGGATTTCCGCCCCGCCAGCTGGCGGAAATGGCGTTTGTTGCCCCGCCAGCTGGCGCGGAAATGCGTCAGCGGCCGCTGTCAGTTTCTCGCGCATGCACAGTGGGGAGAGTCTCTTCCGCCTCCGCCATGGTGGAGGCCGTGGCGGAGGCGGAAGGGAAAGAGTGCCCCCACGGCACAGGCCCGCCCGCGGATCGGTGGGCCCTGATCGCGGGCCAGGCCACCGTGGGGGCACCCCCCGGGGTCAGATCGCCCCGCGCCCCCCCCCCCCCAGGACCCCGGAGCCTGCCCACGCCGCCTGGTCCCGCCGGTAAATACCAGGTTTGATTTACGCCGGTGGGACAGGCAATTTCTGGGCGGGACTTCGGCCCATCCGGGCCGGAGAATTGAACGGGGGGTCCCGCCAACCGGCGCGGCCCGATTCCCGCCCCCGCCCAATCTCCGGTACCGGAGACTTCGGCGGGGGCGGAGGCGGGATTCACGGCGGCCAACGGCCATTCTCCGACCCGGCGGGGGGTCGGAGAATGACGCCCGTGAATCCCACCCCCGCCGGTTGCCGAATTCTCCACCACGGGATATTCGGCGGGGGGCGGGAATCGCGCCGCGCCGGTTGGCGGGACCCCCTCCCGCGATTTTCCGGCCAGATGGGCCGAAGTCCCGCCGCTAAAATGCCTGTCCCGCCGGCGTAGATCCTACCTTACCAGCGGGACAAGGCGGTGCGGACGGGCTCCGGGGTCCTGGGGGGGGGGGGGCGCGGGGCGATCTGGCCCCGTGGGGGTGCCCCCACGGTGGCCTGGCCCGCGATCGGGGCCCACCGATCCACGGGCGGGCCTGTGCCGTGGGGGCACTCTTTCCCTTCCGCCTTCGCCACGGTCTCCACCATGGCAGAGGCAGAAGAGACTCCCTCCACTGCGCATGCGCGGGGATGCCGTGAGCGGCCGCTGACGCTCCCGCGCATGCGCCGCCCGCAGATGTCATTTCCACGCCAGCTGGCGGGGCACCAAATGCCTTTTCCGCCAGCTGGCGGGCGGAAATTAGTCCGGCGAGGGCCTAGCCCCTTAAGGTTGGGGCTCGGCCCCCAAAGATGCGGAGCATTCCGCACCTTTGGGGCGGCGCGATGCCCGACTGATTTGTGCCATTTTGGGCGCCAGTCGGCGGACATCGCGCCGATACCGGAGAATTTCGCCCCTGGTATGTCTCTTGTGGGGACCATGAATTGGATTCAATTTGAGTTTGGGTTGGTTTTTGGAGTGGGCAGGGAGCTGGATTGGGGGTTCGCACCTGGCCACACTCTGGGCCCTAGCTTTGTAACACAGCAAAAGTTTTTAAAAATAGGTTAGGTGGATTGGCCATGATAAATTGCCCTTAGTGTCCAAAAAGATTGGGTGGGGTTACTGGGTTACGAGGATAGGGTGGAGGTGTGGGTGTGGGCTTGGCAGGGTGCTCTTTCCAAGGGCCGGTGCAGACTCGATGGGCTGAATGGCCTCCTTCTGCACTGTAAATTCTATGATCTATGATAAGTGCTTGTGATCAAACATTGTGATCTAAATGGAATTCGGGGGCACAGGCAGGTAGGTGTATCGAGTCTACAGTGACTTTATTTAGTGGCAAGCGAATGAAGTACCATTTGCCAGGAATTTGCCCAGAAGGAAAAGATATGAGGACCACGTTGGTATGTTCCGACAAGCTAGTCATTCACGATAGTGATATCAGCATGTAAATAATTAATGAACGGGGTCTTATAGCTTTCCTCCACCTGTTACTGTAGCAGAGGCTTTGCCACACTTGGAATGAATTAACATTGAGCAGAGGATTATTATAAAGGTGTTTCGCACACTTCTATTCATAGTGCCAAAGGAGATGGCAATGTTTTATTGTAAGTGGTTATCTAACGTGGCCACCGACTGACGATGTCCTACGCCTGCTCCTTGTTAATACGATCCTGAACATTGTCACATGCACATCGCTTCGGTCAAGCCCAGGGGGAAATTGGCTGACCCCATGTGACAGACAGGGTGCCACCACGTTGGCACACATGAGCGCGCACACTGTGCCAATGAAAAGAATAGACCCGGGGTGGGGGGGGGGGGGGGGGGGTGGGGGGGGGGGAGAAGTCATGTTGAGGGCGAGGTTACACACGTAGGGCGGATTTTTCAGTTACGTCCGTCCCGAGAGTGGCAATTCCTACCTGAGCCCTACACGGACCTCTAAATGGTCCCTCAAATTTTCCATCTCGCCCGCCATGATTCCCGTGGCGGGTAGGCGGGACGGGAACATTTACCCCAGAAGAATTGACTGAATTGGCGGACAACTGATTGACGTTAATTGAAAGATTTGCACTAAAAAGGGACGACAACTTGTCGCTTATTTTTTTAAAAGTGCTTCTCGTACCGGGAAACTCCCTCTGGGGCTTCCCAGCGGAGAAAGGAATTGGAGGCCGAGCCTTCCGCGGATCTTCCAGTCCTTGCTGCCGGTGGGGTCTCCCGGTCCTCCCCCCCCCCCTCCACCCCATCCCCCCCACTGTCGTGTTGGGTGTTCCGATACACAAACGGACCAACACGGTTGTAGATGGTACAACTCTGTTTTATTATTTTGTACAATAATAACTATTAACTTCCGGCTGTGGTTCGTACTTCACCAGCTAACCTGTGGACCCAGCCCTATCACTATCTTAGTGAGGCACTCAGCACATGGTGTATGTCTGAGTGGCACGCTGTGAGCTCTGTGCTCTGAGCTATCTCCTGGTAGAATGAGCGGGAACTGTGGTGTTCCCTGTTTTATAGTGCGTGTGCTCTCAATGGTGATTGGCTGCGATGTTGTGTGTGCTGGTTGGTCCAACTGCCTGTCCATCAGTGTGTGTGTGATTGCACCGTGATATGTTAATGTGGATATCATGACACCCACCACTCCTGCAGTGGGTTCCCCGGCGACTGGACGGGCGAGCCAGACGAAACGGTGTGGACATCGGCGGTACCGGAGGATCTTGTCGGTGGCCAATAGCGAACCACGTCTGGCGCCAGGAAACGTGCCGTGGGGTTTGGTGGGGGTGGGCAGAATTGGAAAATACCGCCCCTTTGAAAATGGGTTGGGAAAGGGGACTGAGACCTTGGTCGACAAAGTGTATTTTGAGGAAGGGTTTCAAGATGCGAATGGAGGGGGAGATGGAGATGTTTGGAATGGGACAAAAAAGCCCATGAATGTGGAGTGGTGGTGGGAGGGGGGAGGAGGGTCGAAAGATTTTGTTAAATATTGGCGGAATTCTCAGGAATAAATGTTGAATCTTATGGTTAAATCTGTAGTCTGGAAGTGCTCTAACTATACAGACCATCATGCCCCCTGCGATGGGCGGAGGCTTAACGCGATTGAAAACTTTGAGCTTTTAAACTCTTTTTGTCCTCGGTTCAGGTGGGTTTTTGTAAAGTCTGACTGTAATTCTGGTTTACGAAGCAGACTGACCTTTGACTGGTGTTGGAAGCCAATCAGGAACTCCAAAGAAGCACTTAGCTTCACTCGGCTGAAATCTTCATGCTGGCCAAGCAGTCACGGAATTCTCCCCAAATCTGGCAGAGTTCTGACTGAAAGCCCGACAGGGGGCGCCACTCTCCCATGCCGCGACGTATGGGAGAATCGGTGTTCACGCCATTTTTTCCCGCGGCGCCGGTCCAACGCCGGTAGGCGGTTCACCGAGGAGCGGAGAATCGGCGTCATTTGCGCCCGGCGCATTTGCCGATTCTCCAGCCTTGATGGGCCGAGCGGCCAGGCGGAAACGGCAGAGTCCCGCCGGCGCCGTCCACACCTGCTCACAGCCGGCGGGAACTCTGCGCGAAGGGTCGGGGGGGGGGCGGCCCGTGGGCCGGGGAAAAGCGCTCCTTCACCGGGGGGGGGGGGGGGGGCCTCCGATGGGGTCCGGCCCGCGATCGGGGCCCACCGATCGGCGGGCCGGCCTCCTCAGCCCCGGCCCTACATTATTACGCGGCCGACCCCTGAACCCCCGCGCCATGTTGCGTCGGGGCCCGCGCGCTGAGGAAGTCCCCCGCGCATTCGCGGGTTGGCGCAGTGCCCATTTGGCGCTGGGAAGGGAGGCTGGAGCTGCGCGAACCGCTCCAGCACCGCGCTACCCCCCCTGCGGGGGCCAGAATCGGTAGTCCCCGCGCCCGTTTCGCGCCGTCATGAAATGCGACGGCGTTCACGACGGCGCGAACACTGTCTCCATTTCGGAGAATCGCGCCCTGTATCTCCCGAGACGCACAGCCGGGTTTTCACTCCAGGTTTACTGGCATTCAGTGCACAGAGAATCTGGGGACGTGGTTTGCACTATCGTCGTGGTGGGCGGGGCCAGATGGAGCCGGCAAGGCGGGCACCACAGAGGTTACGTTGCCATCTTTAACGGGCGCCCCAGTCTGCACTGGAAATAAACTTCTGCCCACCCCTCCACGGGCCCCACCCAAGCATCGTGGCACCCCCACCATCCCTCCACACAGGTATCGAGGCATTCCCCACGCCCCTCAACCCCCAAGTATCAGGGCACTCCCTTCACAGGCATCGCTTTCCTCCCTCACAGACATTGGGGATAGAGACAACCCCCCCCCCCCCACACACACACACACACACACATGGGGTTCCCCAGAGGGCATACCCCTGGCAGTGCAAGAGGATGAGGAGAAGGAAGGGAGTGAGCATGAGGAAAATTATTAGACGTTACCATTTCAGAACACAATGAACGTGGGACATCCGGTGACGGTGGGCGTGAGGCACCCGCTCACTGGAGGGCTCCCGCTCGGGAATAGGAATTTTGGAGTTTTAAATCCCGGCCCCGGGGGCAACGGAGGCTGAAAAGGCTGTAAGAAGGCACAGGGAGGAGAAATGTCCAAGTTTGGGGAAAAAACGGCCGTGAAAAAGGGGTTAATGAAAGTCGGTGAGTGAAAAAGTCAGCGCAGGAACTGTAAGGAAAGCGGAGGCTGGAGCACCGCATCACTCACAGCAGAAGAAATGACCAAAGTGATGGCTGTGGAACTTGAAAAACAGTTCACAAAGCACATGGAAGCGATGAAGGAGGAGATGGGGGCGGTATTGAAACTGCTGATGGAGGAGGCGATTGCCCCGGTGAGGGGGGGGGTGGGCGGTATCGAGCGCAGTGGCGGAGGTGCGGGAGCAAGGTGAGGCACTGAAGGAAGTGGAAGAGGTATTATCGCAGCACAGCGATCAACTCACCTCGATGGGGAAGGAGTTGCGGAAGGTGAGGGAGACCAACAAGGGTCTGCGAGCCAAAATGGAAAACCTGGAAAACAGATCCAGGCGGCAGAATCTGAGGATCGTGGGTCTGCCCGAAGGGGTGGAAGGCCCGAGGCCGACGGAGTATTTTGCCACGATATTGGCAGAGCTATTGGGGGAGGGGGACGATCCCTCTCGATACGAACTGGATCGGGCTCATCCGTCGTGGAGGCCGATACCAAAGGCGAGTGAGCCAGCGAGAGTAGTAACTCTGTGTTCCCGTAGGTACAGCGTGAAGGAGAAAGTCCTGTGCTGGGCAAAGCAGAAGCGGGTGGTGCAGTGGGCTGGAGCTGGTATACGCTTATACCAGGACTTTACGGTGGAGCTGGCGAGGTGAAGAAGTCTCTGTACATCAGCAAGGTGCAGTGTGGCATAGTATATCCAGCTAAGTTGAGGGTGACCTACAAATCCAAGGACTTTTATTTTGGGACGGCGGAAGCGGTGGAGGAGTTTGCGAAGGCAGAAGGACTGTGGCAGAATTGAGAAATGGGACTGAGAGCGGGTCGTGTACCGATGTAGCGTCATGTAACTTTATTTTTTCACTGCGTGTTGGTGTATGTACTAAATGAGTCGACGCTGTATATTTGGACAAGGGACGAATTGGGACTTTCATTTGCAATGATGGTTCTTTGGGGCTTGGGTGTGTATGCGGGGGTTGTGTGCTGAAGGGGGGTTCTTGGTTTTCCTGGGACCGGGCAAGGGGGAAGGTGACCCGGGCGGGGGCCTCCACGCTGGCCGGTTTAAGCCGGCCAGTGAACGGGAGTGAGGTGGGGGGAGGGGCTGCGGCCATCGGAGCCTGGTAGAACAGATTCCGTTGAGTCCAGCCGGGGTGGAAAGTTGGGGGGAAGGAACAGAGGTTGAGGGGAGGAGTTTACAAGAGGAAGTGGAGGGGAGGAGTCTGCGAGGGGGGAGGGGGGGGGGATGTCCACAATTCATGGATGTCATTCACGGTACTCTTTTGGGGATTGGATGGCATTGAATATTGCGGGGGGGTTGGGGGGGGGGGGCTGGGGGGTGGGGGGGGGTGGACTGTATATGTCAACAGTGACCAGGGGCGACTCCTGATTCCTTTTTCTTTTTTCCTTTTTTCATCCTTGGGGGGGGTTTGTTTTATTTGATGCTTATATTGTCAGGTGGCCCTTTGTTTGGGGGTTGGTGGGAGGATGGGATCGTTGTTGTTGGTGGGGGGATTGACATTGTATTCGTTACCGTTTACTCTTTGTTGGTGGGGTGTAGATTCTGAAGAAAATGTGAAAATGGAGAATAAAATATTTATATAAAGAAAGAATACAATGAATGTTTATTGTTTAGTTAATTTGTCATTCTGAAACATTGTAAGCGGATAAAGGGGGATTCCCCCCCCCCCCCCCCCCCACCAATCTCCCACTATGGTCTCGTGGGTTGGGGGGGATGATGGATGTTACAAAGCCTAAAATCCAAATGCCAAACAGACGCTAACACGTCTACTTCTGATATGTTCAGAAGTAAATCCGGAACTTCGTGAATAACCTGCTCTCCAGAGGCAGGTCAACCATTCAAATCTTCCAGGGAAACTTTGTACCTGTGTTTTAACTCAGTTTTTAAAACTTTTTAACCCATTTTAATTTAGATTTACCATTTGCCCCTAATTATTAATCAAACTGGTAATATTAGCAATAGGGGATCTGGTGGCATAATGGTGTTGTCACTGGACTAGTAATCCAGGGGACACAGGGTATCATTCTGGAGGCTGCAGTTCCAATCCCACCCTGGCAGATGGTGAAAAATCTGGAGTTAAAGTTTGAGGATGAGCATAAATCGATTGTCGTAAAATCCCATCTGGTTCGAGAACCTTAGGATTCCTACAGTGCCTTTCAGCCCACTGAAAGAGCAACCTACCTCGGCCCTCTCCTCCAGCTCTATTCCCGTGACCCCATCTAACCTGCACATTCCTGGACACTTGTTGGCAATTTAGCGCGGCCAATCCACCTAACCTGCACACCTTTGGACTGTGGGAGGAAACCGGAGCACCCGGAGGAAACCCACGCACACACGGGGAGAACGTGCAGACGCCACACAGACAGTCACCCGAGGTCAGAATGGAACCCTGGCTCTGCGAGACAGCAGGGCTAACCATTGTGCCCACGCTGAAGGGAACTTGCCATCCTTACCTGCTGTGGCCTACACGTGACTCCCCAGCAATGTGGTTGACTCTTTAAAAATGCCCCCTGAAACAAGCCAGGGCAATTAGGGATGGACACGCAGTCCTGGCCCCAGCCAGTGATACCCACATCCGGGAATAAAAATGAATGAATCAGAAAAATATCAGAATAGAGGGCCGAAAATGGTGTTAAACATGGGAGGTAAATTGGCTAAGATTTTGCAAACACAGACGACATCTGCCGTGTTATAATTCAAGATGGGCCTAGTTGTGGGGATGCATGTTCCTCTTAACTAAATTCCATCCGATGTCTCTTTAGTTCTGAATCCCGTCTGTCTCCCTTGCATTTAGATCACATCGGAAGTGCTGAGGTTCTTCAAATTCGTCAAAATAAATCTCCAGAACCACAAAGAAATGGAAAAGAGGAAGTCACCGAGCGGAACAGGGACACCGAGTGTAAATAAAACAGTCCCAGGATGGGTAAAACTGATCGGTTTGCCTTTGTGATTGGAGTCTGGGCAGCAATGTGGTTTGTTTATTAAATGGAATAGGATGAGATAGCATTTGATTATACTATTAACATTTTGCAAATGATAGGTTCACAGCGTCAGGTTAAGTTTAGCAGTTGCCTCATTTTTTTGTGAATGACTCTCAGTTTTTCGAATTTAAAGTAATAAATGGCTAATGACGGAATTATCATCATTCCAATGTTTGATTAAATACATCAAAGCACATTTAAGCAGAGGGTATTTTTAGTTAACCTGCTTATGCCACCTCAGAGCTCACCGGTCATTTAAATCTTCCGGTGTATCCGAGTGCCCAGGAAACCCTTTTCCAACAGTTCCCGAAGGTTTAATAATATTCTCCAAATAATGGTCCTTCCAAATGCAAGATGGTGGCCCCGTGGTAACGTCACTGGACTGGCGATCTAGAGGCCACTGGACTGGTGATCCAGAGGCCACTGGACAGGCAATCCAGAGGCCATTGGACTGGTGATCCAGAGGCCACTGGACTGGTGATCCAGAGGCCTGGACTGGTGATCCAGAGGTCACTGGATTGGAGATCCAGAGGCCATTGGACTGGTGATTCAGAGGCCACTGGACTGGTGATCCAGAGGCCACTGGACTGGCGATCCAGAGGCCACTGGATTGGTGAGCCAGAGGCCTGGACTGGTGATCCAGAGGCCACTGGACTGGTGATCCAGAGGCCTGGACTGGTGATCCAGAGGCCACTGGACTGGCTATTCAGAGGCCACTGGACTGGTGATCCAGAGGCCCGGACTGGTGATCCAGAGGAACCTGGATTGGAGATCCAGGGGTCACTGGATTGGTGATCCAGAGGCCACTGGACTGGTGATCCAGAGGCCACTGGACTGGTGATCCAGAGGCCACTGGACTGGTGATCCACAGTCCTGACTGGTGATCCAGAGGCCCGGACTGGTGATCCAGAGGCCACTGGACTGGTGATCCACAGGTCCTGACTGGTGATCCACAGGTCCTGACTGGTGATCCAGAGGCCACTGGACTCGTGATCCAGAGGTCACTGGATTGGTGATCCAGAGGCCACTGGACTGGTGATCCAGAGGCCTGGACTGGGGATCCAGGGGCCACTGGACTGGCGATCCAGAGGCCACTGGACTGGTGATCCACAGGTCCTGACTGGTGATCCAGAGGCCCGGACTGGTGATCCAGAGGAACCTGGATTGGAGATCCAGGGGTCACTGGATTGGTGATCCAGAGGCCACTGGACTGGTGATCCAGAGGCCACTGGACTGGTGATCCAGAGGCCACTGGACTGGTGATCCAGAGGCCACTGGACTGGTGATCCAGAGGCCACTGGACTGGTGATCCAGAGGCCACTGGACTGGTGATCCACAGGTCCTGACTGGTGATCCACAGGTCCTGACTGGTGATCCAGAGGCCACTGGACTTGTGATCCAGAGGTCACTGGATTGGTGATCCAGAGGCCACTGGACTGGTGATCCAGAGGCCACTGGACTCGTGATCCAGAGGTCACTGGACTGGTGATCCAGAGGCCACTGGACTGGTGATCCACAGTCCTGACTGATGATCCAGAGGCCACAAATTCTCAAGAGAATATAGGCTCGAATACAACATTTAAATTCAATGATTAAAATCTTGAATCAAAACCTAGTCTCCGCATTGGCGTCCTACCCAGAAGTGCGTAAAACCGCGCAAGGTGACGTTGGGTGCTCGCCCCGAAGTCAGCATGCCCTCTCTGACACCATCCAGCACATTCGCGACATTTCAGTCGGTAAGTGCACTTCCGACTCGCGCATCTCCCCCCCACCCCCCCCCCCCCCCCGACGATCAAGAAGCCAATTTAAATGAATTAAAGCTCAGCTGACTGGGATTTGGCATGGCCCACCTGGCCTTACGGTTGGCGGACAAGCTGTTGGCCAGGTGGCCTTTACGTTTTAGCTGCAACCTCGATCCAGGCAGGGATGTGAATCGGGGCTCAAATAAAACGTACCTGGGGACTGAGGGATGCGTATAATTGTGCCGTTACAATTTAGCCACTGATATTTATAATTTACAGGTCAGCAGCTCCCTGAGACCCGTCCGTAGCGGCTGTCCCCTTGAGGGAGCACATTCAGAGCGCCAGTCCGCATGCTCACGTTTCTCGGAGTCCGCCCTCCTCCCACCTCCCCCAGCAGCGCCGAGTCTTTCACAGCTCGCGTTTCATCCTGGATGTCCATTGGCCAGCCAGCGTAATATCGCGATCTGGGGCAGCAGCGGGTTTCACATCCGCTCTAACTCTGCCGACGTCGAGCGTGCCCCAAATTGCAGCCCACGAAGTGGTTGGTGTGTCGTGAAAACCCACCTGGTTCACTCATGCCCCATCAGGGAAGGAAATCTGCCATCCTTACCTGGTCTGGCCTACATGTGACATGGGCCTTGCCAGTGACGCTCACATTTCCCATGAAAGAAGTCTTAAAAGATTGTCAAATTGCAATAAGTCAAATCTCACAGTTCATTCATTCATTTTTTTTTAAATTTAGAGTACCCAATTCATTTTTTCCCAATTAAGGGGCAATTTAGCGTGGCCAAGCCACCTAGCCTGTACATCTCTGGGTTGTGGGGGCGAAACCCACGCAGGTACGGGGAGAATGTGCAAACTCCACACGGACAGTGACCCAGAGCCGGGATTCGAACCGGGGACCTCGGGGCCATGAGGCAGCAGTGCTAACCACTACGCCACCGAGCTGCCCTTCAGTTCATTAATTCTTGCTAATGCCGGTTGTGTGGGTCAAACAATGATGTTTAAGCTCAAACGGGATTGTTTGTGAGATCTTTTTATGCACAAATTTCCTACATCGACCCGTCAAAGAGAAAACTCTTCAATGACTATGAAGAATAACACAATGTCATGTAAGAGGCAAAATTAATGTAACATTTTTCAGGAAAAATGACCTTTGCCTGACTTAATTGCTACTTAATTTGTCTATCCCTTTTTGGACGTAACTGTGAACATTACAATGGTGAGATTGCAGCCCTGAATGGGTATCTGTGGACAATAATCTGTCCATTTTCAATGGCAACTAATATTTGTATCATGCCGTGTTTTGTGTATTTTTCGTGGAAAAAAACCTCCTTTCGTTTGGATTTAATATTTCTCAAAACTGTGGAAAAATATTATCCTGAGGGATTGGGCCATGCCACGGGGTCACACGAAGCCCGAGCTAGCATCTCTGAGATTGAATTTCGCATTAACGAATGAGTTGAACATTTTCTTCCTGCCTGCTGTAAGGGTCCAATGTGAAGACGGTTAAGTGGCTTTTTATTTGTTTTCAGAGGATGCAGGTACATTGTTCAAAGCTCACCCCACCCCAACGGGCAATAATTTGATAATTTTCCTCGGCAAAAGGCCAGAAGCTATTGTTGGAAATGTAAAATACTCCCACAGGTGCTGTTCTGAAGTTGGAATAAGGTGCGTTGTTGAGGACAGAGAACTTCACTCTGCACCGACCTCCTGTCAATGCTGACTTCAGAATGCTCGAAGGTGGAGGCTCACGAGTGAGAACACATGTCTGACCTCAGCAAAGGACCAGTGAAGCAGCTGGTAGGTAAAAATGCAGACAGAGGGTGCGATTGAATTAAATGGGAACTAAGTCCCACAGCAACTGCATTCAGTCACGTTTCCTGGTGCTCCCAGTGCCGTGATCCACAATGCCGTAAAATGGCACTCGCGTTAGTTAGGGGGCCTCACGGGGAATGTGCCGCCGAGGCCCCACCCAGCCCCGTTTTGTGCACTTGAGGAGCTCCGCTCGGCGGAACGCCTCAGTGTAGCAAGAGATCGGGACGCCATTTTAAAGGGCATCCGATCTCTGGAGTCCCCCAAGTGATTCCCAACTCAACCACCCTCCCCCAAGCACCAATGCATTATGGGAGGGCAATCCCACCCCAATCACCACCACGCAAAAAATGCCAGCTTGGTAGGGCCAACTTGGCAACCTGGCACTGCCCCTGAGAGCTGCTAGGGCTACCTGGGCACCTTGGCAGTGCCAGGCTGGCACCCAGGTGGCACTGACAGGGTGCCAGGCTGGTAGTGCCAGGGTGCCTGGGTGGCACTAACAGTTCCAGGCTACCACCCTGCCCAGAGGACATGCACCTGTGGGGCCTCCGGTCCCCTGGGCAACCCCCATGTGTGCCATTCCATCTGGCCCCCATTTGTAGAGACTTTTTTTTTCAAAAAATATACTTTATTCATAAAATCTATCATAAACATTACAGAACATTTCGAATTGTCTTGACTGCACATTTCCATCAGAGTTACACATTCCCTTGACTTTCTTCCATTCAATTTTGATAACATTACACACATATCGCTCTTTACGTTACAATTCCTTCTTAAACATTTACATTGTCATGTTTCTTTTATGCATTGGAGTGTTAATGACCCAGACCGAGGGGGGTTTACACTGTTCCCCGCCCCTCGGTGTACATTTGCTGGTAAGACCTTACGCAGTGGTCTTTCCCCATTGCGCTTTGGCGGCAGCTGCCCCAAGCTTGAGTGCGTTCCCCCAGCACGTAGTCCTGGACCTTGGAATGTGCCAGTCTGCAACACTCGGTCGAGGACAATTCTTTGCACTGGAAGATCAGCAAGTTTCGGGCAGACCAAAGAGCGTCTTTCACCGAGTTGATGACCTTCCAGCAGCAGTTGATATTTGTCTCGGTGTGTGTCCCTGGAAACAGTCCGTAGAGCACAGAGTCCTGTGTCACAGAGCTGCTCGGGATGAACCTTGACAAATACCACTGCATCTCTCTCCAGACCTTCTTTGCAAAGGCATATTCCACAAGGAGGTGGGTGACCGTCTCATTTCCCCCACAGCCACTCCGAGGGCAGAGTGCGACGGCGCTGAGCCTTCGGGTGTACATGAAGAATCTGACGGGGAGGGCCCTTCTCACCACCAGCCAAGGTGCTTGTTGCTTGTTTGTAAGTTCTGGTAATGAGGCGTTTCGCCAGATGGCTCTTACAATCTGAGAGACCAGTACAGAATGGCACTGGCACCAAGGTCCCCGGGGTGAAGGGGATAAATCCCAGCGCCTCGGGTACCACGGGAATCTGCACATTAGAGTGAGACTAGCTGTCTCGCTTTAATATGCAGATTTGCCAAAGAGTAATCCCGCCCACAGTGGGCAGGATTTACATCGCAACATCTCGCGAGATCACATTGGATCTTGCGAGGCATTGCAAGATCCCAGGACCAGAGTCTCCCGGTTTCTATCAGCCACGTTGCACTGTGGCGTACTGCTTTTCGGGCACCGTTCAGTCGCACCCAGAATATGATTGTTAAATGGGTGAAGGGGATTTTTACACCTAGAAGTGGAGATATTGACCCCTTTTAATCACATTTTAAGTTTCCTTTGAAAATCGGTTTCCTTTCTGCAGCATTCCTTTCAGGGACTGCTCTATAATTTCTCCTTCAGTTTATTTGATTTAGTTTAATTCGTCCGCTTTACTCAAAAGAGTGTCAATGGGGATGGCTGGGACACTGGGCGATTGGAGTGGTGTTGACAGTGAACAAAGTCAACAAACTCTCTCTCCAGCAAAGAAAGGAGCTGTTGTCTTAGTTTTAACTTCACCAACCCGGGTGGATCTGATGACCACCTTCATTATCCACTTTTCTGTTTCAGCAATGCCGCAATCTGTTGATTTTGAAACTTTTTAACGCGTGATTAAAATCAATCAATTATTACTATGAAATGACTGAATAAATCTGGTGAGACCACACATCACTTTCACTCTTTGATTTTGACGTAGGCCATTCGGCCCATCTCTTCCGCTCTATTATTCAATGAGATCACGACTGATCTGATATAATCCTGAACTCCACTTTCCTGCCTTATCCCCAGAATCCTTGATTCCCTTACTGATTTAAAAAATCTGTCTGTCTCAGCCTTGAATATATTTTATTTTAATAAATTTAGAGTACCCAATTGTTTTTTTCTCCAATTAAGGGGCAATTTAGCGTGGCCAATCCACCTACCCTGCACATCTTTTTGGGATGTGGGGGTGAGACCCACGCAGACACGGGGAGATAGTGCAAACTCCACACGGACAATGACCCGGGACCGGGATCAAACCCGGGTCCTCGGTGTCGTGAGGCAGCAGTGCTAATAATAATTTTTCAATAATCTTTATTAGTGTCACAAGTAGGCTTACATTAACACTGCAAGAAGTTACTGTGAAAATCCCCTAGTCGCCGCATTCCGGCGCCTGTTCGGGTACACAGAGGGAGAATTCAGAATGTCCAAATTACCCAAAAGCATGTCTTTTGGGACTTGTGGGAGGAAACCGGAGCACCCGGAGGAAACCCACGCAGACACGGGGAGAACGTGCAGACTCCACACAGACAGTGACCCAAGCCGGGAATCGAACCTGGGACCCTGGAGCTGTGAAGCAACAGCTAACTACTGTGCTACCGTGCTGCCCATCCCTGAACATAACGGCCCAGCCTCTACAGCTCTCTGTGGTAAAGAATTCCACAGATTCACTCCCCTCTGAGAGAAGAAATTCCTCCTCATCTCTGTCTTAAATGGGTGACCCCCTTACTCTGAGATGCTGCCCTCTGGTCCTAGACTCTCCCACAAGGGGAAACAACCTCTCAGCATCGACCCTGTCAAACCCCCTGAGAATCCGATATGTCTCAATAAGGTCGCCTCTCATTCTTCTAAACTCCAGTGAGCACAGACCCAAACTACTCAACCTCTCCTCAGATAAAATCCCTCCATACCCGGGATCAACCCAGTGAACCTTCTCTGGACTGCCTCCAATGCCAATCTATCTTTCCTTAGATAAGGGGACCAAGCTGTTCACAGTATCCCAGATGTGAGTTTAACCAGGTTCATTCCAAGCAGAATGTATTTCCATGCACAATATAACCAACTCATAAAACATTGGCGACATAAATTGCAATTTCCTTTGCATTGTTGATCCTCCACACACACACACAATTGTTTTTTACATTTTAATTTCCATGATTTACTTTGCTAAATTAAATTATGATTATTGCACATTTGAAATGTGTGGGAAATATGGAAATATGGGGCGGCGAGTGGGGTGCAGATTTTGACCCATCTCGCCTCTTGGGAAACCGACTGTGAACTAGAGTTTCAGACCTGGTTTGATTCAATTCTTCCTTGAAGTAATATCAGGCTGGGTGAAATACCAGTGTTCCACCAGGTCGAGTCGGGTTCCTGCCCAGTGAGTTTGTTTAAAGTTAACCTTCATTGCTTTACCTTTGAATGTTGCGTACTTATAGTCGGCAATGGTTTGTTGCAAATTGGCATCTTTACCTTGTTGTAAATGACCTGTAGGATTCTTACTTCTGTAAACAAGAATACTTCAGAAGAATTAAATTATCCAAAGCTCTCTCGTGTCAAAGAATTGATTTTTAAAAACTTGATGAGTATTTTTTGCCAATAAAGTAATAACTTCATACAGCCCATCAAGGCTATTTGGAAGAACTATCTAATTCATCTTAGGCCCCTGCTTTTTCCTCCAGCACCCTGCAAAGCTTTCCTTTTAAAACATTTAGCGAATTCCCTTTTGAAAGACACCATTGTGGCTGCTCCCATCAATTTTTCAGGCAGTGCATTCCAGATCGTAACGTGCACTGCATAAAAAACAAATCTCTCCACTCATTTACTCCTTCCCCCACTGACTCCCTCCCTGCACCACTGGCGCACAGTGGCAGCCGCCTGTACCACGTACAAGATGCACTGCAGCAACTCAGCAAGTTTCCTTCGATAGCACCTCCTAACCCATGACCTCCACCACCTAGAAGGACGAGGGCAGCAGACCACATGGGGAACACCACCACCTGCAAAGTTCCCCTCCAAGTCACCCACCACCCTAACTTAGAAATATATCGCCGTTCCTTCACTGTCGCTGGGTCAAAATCCTGGAACTCCCTCCCTAACAGCAATGTGGGTGTGCCTACATTGCAAGGACAGCGGTGCAAGATGGGCGGCTCACCAATACCTTCTCAAGGGCACGTATTCCTGGCCTGGACTGCAATGCTTACACTCCTTAAAAGAGTAAACACCAAACTTTTTACTAATGATTGTAAACCTGCATTCTCTGGTTATCAACCCTACCACCAGTGGGAAAACAGTTTCTCCCAATAGAGTCTAACCAAGCCCCCCCCCCCCATAATTTTGAACACCTTTGTTGAATCTCCCTTAATCTTCTCTGCTCGAAGGAGAACCATCCTGAATTCTCTTTACCCTCAAAGTAACTGAAGATGCAGATCCCTGGTACCATTCTAGTTAAAGGGCCATTTAGCATGGCCAATCCACCTACCCCGCATATCTTTGGGTTGTGGGGGCGAAACCCACGCAAACACCGGGAGAATGTGCAAACTCCACACGGACAGTGACCCAGAGCCAGGATTGAACCTGGGACCTCGGCACCGTGAGGCAGCAGTGCTAACCACTGCGCCACCATGACGCCCTTGGAATACCAAATATGCAGGTTTGACAAAGAGTCATCCAAGACTCGAAACGTTAGCCCCCTTCTCTCTCGACAGATACCGCCAGACCTGCTGCGATTGTCCAGTATTTTCTGTTTTCGTTTCAGATTCCAGCATCCGCAGTAATTTGCTTTTGTATTTCTGCAGGGTTATTCTGATTTGTTAACTTGGGAAAAGCTGGGGATGTCTCCTCGCTCACCACAGAAGGGCAGTTGACTCTCAGTGAAGTTGGAGTGATTAGTAAGAACTGCAACATTGCTGCCAGTAATAAATTCACCCCATTATTGTCCCGTAGGCCGAGCAACTGAAATCGAAACAATGTCCAGATAGGTTAGTTGAGTGAATTTATGTTTGCCTTGGGTGGAAATAATAGGTAAATTACCAAATGCTGACACGCAGAACGTCCATCATTTCAACCAAATGGAACGACAAGTTGCATTGTGTGGTTTGCTGAAAGCACATTTTTAAAGTAGCTTGAATTCTCACATTATATGTGATTTTTGACAATCTCACCTTCAGAAGCCAGCTTAGCTTACTGCCAATGTCATGCAGTGATTAACAACCATAGCACACCTCGCCAAATGATCTGGGACCACGGAATACAATACCTGGATTAATGTACTTGCATTACATTTGATCATAATTGGTAGCAGTAGTCATGGTTCATTGAGTGAAGATATACTACACGGGTAGGTTACTTATCGAGCTGAAAGGACGCAGGGAGGCACAGTCCATTAAAGCTCCTTAAAGCACAACCATGATTATAATTCACAATAGAGCCTTGCCAACTCCTTGCAGCCTTCAGAATCATTCCAATAAGGTCAATAAAAAAACCTTCAAGAGGGAAAAAAAAAAAGAATTTGGGCATCGGAACAGTTACCTTCAGGGGCTGGTTTAGCACAGGGCTAAATCGCTGGCGTTTAAAGCAGACCAAGGCAGGCCAGCAGCACAGTTGAATTCCCCAACCAGCCTCCCGGAACAGTTGCCGGAATGTGGCGACTAGGGGCTTTTCACAGTAATTTCATTTGAAGCCTACTTGTGACAGACAATAAGTGAATCGAACCTGGGACCCTGGAGCTATGAAGCAACAGTGCCAACCACTGTGCTAACGTTACCCCCGAATCACAAACTGTCAGCATGAACATATTTGACCAGTTTTTTTTTGAAGGGGTTGACATGGTTGGATAAATGAAGGAGGTACAGGAGCTTTAGCTGATATGGGTTTTCAGAATATGTTTGATAAGGCGTCTTATCAGAACCTGCTTCGAATAAATGCAGGCATATATTTAGTGTTAGCAAGGAGCCAAACGCCATCCGAGCCATGTTAATCTCCCTCAACAACTGCCGATTGGGGTTCCTCCTGTACCCCTTCTCCACTTCAGCCAATCTGGCTCCCAATCGCCGCTGACTTCCCAACATTCTACACCTTTGGTTGAATGTAATGGAAATAACCGAACCCCTAGCCTAAACCTTGCGAGTCTTTGACACAATGGACGGGATCACACCAGAAAGGAAGTGGACTGAGTAAAACAGCTCAAACTCCTTCTTAAAATACATAGCTACGGATCTATCCCAAAGCAAGGGCGCGCCGAAACGCCACTGAGTAAAATCTCCAGGAAGACAGGAGCATGGTCAAAGATCACAATGCTCCCCAGAGAGCAGGAGGATACCAAATTTGTATTGCTCTAGAAATAATGAATTCTAGTATGACATTGATGAGGAGCGAAAAAAATGTGAAATCTTTATCTCTAGGATGTGGTGTGTCCTCCACATCCTCACAAACTGACAGCAGCATCGTTGCCAGAAGGGTAGGGGGATTTCTGGTGACTGGGAGATTATTCACTGAGGGGTTTGAGTGATAATTAAAGTCCCCACCCACCAGAGGATTAGCTGAGGCCAATTTGGCAAAGACTTTAGTAATGAACTCCAGGGAGTGATTTGGAGGACCGTACTCATTCATTATCAAAACAGATTCTCCATATACAAGACCCTTAACAATCACATATCGGGCAGCACGGCGGTACAGTGGTTAGCACTGCTGCATCACGGCACCGAGGTTCCAGGTTCGATCCCAGCTCTGGGTCATGGTCCGTGTGGAGTTTGCACGTTCTCCTCGTGTTTGTGTGGGTCTCACCCCCACAACCCAAAGATGTGCAGAGTAGGTGGATTGGCCACACTAAATTGCCCCTTAATTGGAAAAAGATGAATTGGGTACTCTAAAAAAAATTATTTAAAAGAAAAAACCCCAACAATTACATATCTATCCCCTTGTCCCTCACATAATTCTCCACCTTGAAGGGAACAATTTTATTGACAAAAATTGCTTTATCAGACCGCACTCCTCTATTCTCACATTGAGGGTGTTATAAAATCCATACATAGAATTCCTGCAGGGCAGAAGGACTCTCGTCGGCCCATCGAGTCTGCACCAACCCTCTGAAAGAGCACTCTACCTAGGCCCACACCCCCACCTTATCCCCATAATCCCAATTAACCTGCACATCTTTTGAACACTAAGGAGCAATTTAGCACGGCCTGTCCACTTAACCTGCACATCTTTGGACTGTGGGAGGAAACCGGAGCACCCGGAGGAAACCCACGCAGACACGGGGAGGATGTGCAGACTCCGCATAGACAGTGAGCCAAGGACAGAATCGAACCCGGGTGCTTGCTCTTGTGAGGCATCAGGGCTAACCTCTGTGTCACCCCACCACAAACAGATATACTTTCCAATTCAATACTGGTTAAAGTATCAACATTGAAAAAAAAAACTCGCTTTTTAACCCCTGTCAAGTCCAGAGAAAATTCACCAGCAGTTACTTCAGCGGATTTGAATAAGTTCCGGTGTTCGAAAAATATCTGTGCCGATCATTTTCGGGAGCATATACAGGGGGCGCGATTCTCCGAACCGGAGACAGAGTGTTCGCGCCGTCGTGAACGCCGAGAATCGGGCGCTACCGATTCTGGCCCCCACAGGGGGCCAGCACGGCGTCGGAGCGGTTCACCCACTCCAGCCTCCCTTGGCGCCGCGCCAACTGGGCGCCGCGCCAACCCGCGAATGGGCGGGGGACTTCCTCAGTGCGCCGGCCCCGACGCAACATGGCGCGGGGGTTCAGGGGCCGGCTACGTAATAAAATAGGACCGGGGCTGGAGAGGCTGGCCCGCCGATCGGTGGACCCCGATCGTGGGCCAGACCCCATCGGAGACCCCCCCCCCCCCCCCCCCGGTGAAGGAGCACTTTTCCCCGCTCCACAGGCTGCCCCCCCCGACCGTTCGCGCAGAGTTCCCGCCGGCTGCGAGCAGGTGTGAATGGCGCCGGCGAGACTCTGCTGTTTCCGCGCGGCCGCTCGGCCCATCAAGGCCAGAGAATCGGCGGCCAGGCCGCGGATAGCGGCCCTCGACCGGCGCCGGGCCAAACACGCCGGCGAAAATCACGCCGATTCGCCGTTCATTGGAGAATCGCCTACCGGCGTTGGACCGGCGCTGCAGGAAAAAATGGCGCGAACGGCGATTCTCCCATACGGCGCGGCATGGGAGAATCGCGCCCCCGGTTAGGTATTGAGTACGTGCGACTTGTTCGTAGGTTGCTACTAGGTTCTTTTTCCAGGGAATGCAATAGTTTGTCCAGTATTTGGGCTTTGTGTTACTATGTACAGTAACATTATATTCATAAAGGTAGAATTCTCAAGGAGCTCAGCACCATCCAGAACAAAGCAGTCCACTCGATCGACAATTCATTCACCCCCGCGACCACTGACGCTCAGTAGCAGCGGTGTGGACCACACGAAGGATGCTATGCAGCAACTCGCCAAAGCTCCTTCGACAGCACCTTCCATGACATCTACCGCCTTGATGGACTAGGCCAGCACACTCTTGGGAACACCACCGCCTGGAGGTTCCCCTCCAAGTAATACACCATCCCGACTTGGAAAGATAAACGCCCTTCCTTCACAGTAGCTGGGTCAAAACCCTGAAACTCCCTCCCTAACAGCACTGTGGGTGTATCTAGGCCACAGGGATTGTGGAGGTTGAAGAAGGCTGCTCACCCCACCCATTCTTAAGGGCATTCAGGGATGGGGAGCAAATCCATCAATCCCATGACAGAATAAGTTTCAAATCTCCATTAGAACACACTTGCTGTTGTTTCTCTATTTGAAAAACCCTGGGCGGGATTCTCTGATCCTGAGGCTAAGTATTGACACTGTCGGAAACACCAGGGGTCCAGCGGGGCGCTGGAGCGGTTCGCGTCATTCCAGCTGCTGATCTGGCCGTGGAATGGGCGCTGGGAAATGCGCGGATGTGCAGTAGTTCCGGCGCGAACCCGCGCATGCGCAGTCCCACTGGCACGATTTCCGCGCATGCACGGTGTCTCCCTAGTCCGCACCGGCCCCGACCCAACATGGCGCAGGAGTACAGGCCCCGTCGCGGAAGAAAGGAGGCCAGGAGACAGAGAGGCTGTCCCGCTGATCGGTGGGTCCCGGTCGCGGGCCAGGCCACATCGGAGGCCCGCCCCCCACAGGGGACGGACCCCCCTCTCTTCCGCCACAGGCCGCCCCCGGACCTTTCAACGCCGAAGTCCCGCTGGCTCAGAGCATGTTGGTACGGCGGCGGTAGGGCTCAGGGTTTTTTTTTTTTAACGGCCGCTCGGCCCATCCTGGCTAGAGAATCGCAGGGGGGCCGCGTAGATCGGCCCCCGTCCGGCGCCGCGCCGACCACGCCGGCCCCAATGGCGCCGATACTCCGCACTGCCCCCTGGCTTGCAGATGTGACAGTGATTTGTGATGGATCTGCACCTTCCTTTTGGTCATTGTGACCCTGGCATTAGGCCACCCAAAAAAACAGATCTTCAACTGATCAGAAAGCAAGTATTTCCATGAGTAACGAAGGCAGCAGAGGTTATAAACCTCCAGCTAACCATTGCGGTTGGCTGTTGGCAGCCATAGGGTCCCTTGTGAAATTTGAAATCGATGCAGGGCAAACATTCTCTGTAAGCCGACAACAGTGACGATGCTTTGGGAACACTCGTCCTTGGCGAGTTGAACGCACTGTAAGAGGCTCAAGTGTTTTATTTGGATTTGCGGAACTGGGTCAGAATACTCTTGGCAGGTGCTAGTAAATGACATGTCATTGTTTTATACAATTCAACCACGTTATCACCGCATTAAGTGCATGCTAAGCGGGAATAAAAATGCTTTCAATGTGTGGCTTGGAAACCATCAATGTTGTTTTTAATTAACCTGGTTTAGCTCAGTGGGCTAGACAGCTGGTTTGTGATGCAGAACAAGGCCAGCAGCGCGGGTTCAATTCCCGTACCAGCTGAGAATTCTGAATTCTCCCTCCGTGTACCCGAACAGGCGCCGGAATGTGGCGACGAGGGGCTTTTCACAGTAACTTCACTGAAGCGTTAATGTAAGCCTACTTTTGACAATAAAAGATTCTTATATTATTATAAGAAATGAGACTGAAATTTGAGTCTTCAAACTCCAGACAAGAAAGAAATACCTCCAACAATGCTGCACGTGCCGTGGTTAACCGACGGGAGTTCATTTTTGTCCAGTTATCAACCTGCAATTAAGGGACGGTACGGTGGCGCAGTGGTTAGCACTGGTGCCTCACGGCGCCGAGGACCCGGGTTCGATTCCGGCCCTGGGTCACTGTCCGTGTGGAGTTTGCACATTCTCCCCGTGTCTGCGTGGGTCTCACCCCCACAACCCAAAGATGTGCAGGGTAGGTGGATTGGCCAATTATTTTTTTTCCAATTACGGGGCAATTTAGCGTGGCCAATCCACCTACCCTGCACATCTTTGGGTTGTGGGGGTGAAACCCACGCAGACACGGGGAGAATGTGCAAACTCCACACGGACAGTGACCCAGGCCGGGATTCGAACCTGGGTCCTCAGCGCCGCAGTCCCAGTGCTAACCACTGTGCCACATTCCGTCCTTTAGCCATGTTAAATTGCCCCTTAATTGAAAAGAAAGAATTCGGTACTCTAAAAAAATGTTTTAAATCATTCTGCAATAAATCATGTATTTGAATCTCTTCCTCCCGGATTAGTTGTCATAGTTGATGAGGTTTGTTGGCCTTTAACACAGAGGGAATTGGAAATTCTCACCAGCTGAAACCCCCAGGGAAATCCAGCTCACCAGAATGCAGTTCTCAAATCCCAAACTGCAATGGAGGCTGCAATGATGGTTGACGAACGGTTAAAGATTTTCCCCGCACTGATCCTATGGCCTGTGCACCAACTATTAACACGGTGATGATAGAATCTAGTTTAATTCATATAATTTATCGAATTTTCAGTGCAGAAGGAGGCTATTTGGCCCATCGAGTCTGCACCAGCCCCTGGGAAGAGCACGCCTCCGCCCCCCCATCCCCGTAACCCATTAATCCCACCTAACCTTTTTGACACTAAGAGGCAATTTAGCACAGCCAATCCACCTAACCTGCACATCATTGGACTGTGGGAGGAAACCGGAGCACCCGGAGGAAACCCACGCAGACACGGGGAGAACGTGCAGACTCCACACAGACAGTCACCCGAGGCTGGAATCGAACCCGGGTTCCTGGAGCTGTGAGGCAGCAGTGCTAACCACTGTGCCACCCTGCCACCTCATATAATCATACAAACTCATATAATCAATTAAGCCTTTGAAAATGAAAATGAAATGAAATGAAAATCGCTTATTGTCACAAGTAGGCTTCAATGAAGTTACTGTGAAAAGCCCCTAGTCGCCACATTCCGGCGCCTGTTCGGGGAGGCTGGTACGGGAATTGAACCGTGCTGCTGGCCTGCCTTGGTCTGCTTTCAAAACCAGCTATTTAGCCCAGTGTGCTAAACCAGCCCCAGCCCCTTTGTATGTTCACTCTTATAATTTCTTACAAGGTTGACGTATATTAATCAAGACAGGATTCAGGCTCAACACTGATGTCATACCGTAGCAATTACAATCCAATTGATGTTCAAGAACTTATCACCGAAGCGACAGACATTCAGTTAAACAAACTGAAGGGTTACTGCTTACGGTGAGGAGCCAATCTGACGCAAAGAAAGGGTTAAACCAAAGACAAAGGCCTTTAAAAAAAGAGTGCCTCATGCTGCAAGTCGTTATTCTAAACCAGCTTTCTTTTGTGTACATCCAGTCCTATGTTTGTGCTCATACTTTGCAGTGTACTTCCATGTTGTCTGTGTATTTTTTGATATTTATTTTCCAAGCTTTTATTCTTTTGTAATCACCAAGTGGCTAGTGTCGTGCTCAAGTACATTCACTAAATGGCCAGTTTTTAACTTCATTTTGTAAACGGCAAAAGGCCATTTCGTATACGAGAGTGTACCAGCCAAGTGCCTGACAATAAAGTCATATTTTTTAACCTCACCAACCGGACTACCCATTCTTATTAGAAGAGGAAAATAGGAGTCCTATCACATGGGTATGCCAGTTTCAAAGGTACTCAAAGCCTGATCAAGGGACCCAGCATATCGAATAGGGAGGCAGTTGAGAGTCGTCCACTTTCCTTTCCTCCGACGCCCCCACCAGCGACGCCCCAATCCCGTCCTCACTCACTTGTGACCTCGGTCCCTTGTCGATCCTCGGCCTCTGGTGGGCGCATTACCAGCGGCAGCCATTGCTCCTGGTGGCGCTGACAGGCAATGGAAACCTGCGGGCTCTGATTGGCTCTTGGGCGATGGGACCTTCACTCCTGGGGACCTAAATCCCAGGAAAGGCGCAAAGTTGGCCAGTTAACTGCCTGATGGGCACTTAATTCCGGGGGCCTTCCTCAACGGAGGTGACACAGGGCTCCACCAATGGGTAAGACCCACCTTGCTATTCGTCCTATGAAAGATGATAGGGTAGGAAAAGATTTGGGTGGGACATATGCACCAGCATGGACGTGTTGGGCTGAATGGACCTTTTCTGTGCGGTAAAATTGTATGGAAACTTGCAGATAAATTTAAAACTTTGTTGTGCAAACCTAAATATTCATGTGTAAAAACTCAAAACAAAACAGGTTCACACTTTTTTTGTGGCGGGGTGTATTGAGTACCAAATAAAAGCATACAGAAATAAATCATTTTTACAGAACTATACTGTACAAATTCTTTTAACTATATCTGCCAACAGGTAACATTTTTCAGAGTTTGGGAATAGAAGGGGCATCACTCTAATTGTAATGTGAAATTTCGAGAAGAGATTGAGTTTAGCTTTCTAATCTAATGTGTAGTAAGTAATGCAGTTAACTGACTAGTTATGCACATCCTAGACTTCTAGCCACTTAACCTTGGAAGATATATCAATCAACTGAGATCCAGCCCATCCCTCAATTAACTTCCCCATTTTTGATATTTGTAATGACGGAGGGCGATCCATCATACAAGACTCCCCCAGAGATGATAGAGATGGGGCCACATTGGTAAATTGCCCCGTTATTCTATGATACGAGGAAGGCCGATTGTCAACCCGAATCTCGCCAAGGTGCCCAACCACACCTCTCCAGGCCATCCAACACTTAAGAACTTGAGTGTTGGATCTAGGCTAACACTTAGCTGCTATCCTGAGGGAATACTGCATTGTCTGTCATGCTGTCTTTCTGAAAAATCATTCAGTGGCCGTCACTTCTTCATAAGGCCAGAAGTGGAGATGTCCACTGATGATTGTACAGTGTTCAATACCATTTATAGCTCCACAGAAAATGAACCTGCAGCAAGACCTGGACAACATTCAGGCTTGGGCTGATAAGTAGAAAATAACATTCACACTAGACAGGCAACGAGCATCTCCAACAAGACGTGCAGGTGAGGTGGATTGGCCACGCTAAATTCCCCTTAGTGTCCAAAAGGTTAGGTGGGGTTACTGGGTTACGGGGATACGGTGGGCTTAGGTAGGGTGCTCTTTCCAAGGGCCGTTGCAGGCTCGATGGGCCGAATGGCCTCCTTCTGCACAGTAATTTCTATTCTATTCATTCTAACATAGAATCTGACAACCTTCCTTTGACATTCAATGGCGTTACCATCACTGAATCCCCCACTGTCAGCATCCTGGAGGTTACCGTTGACTAGAAACTGAACTGGACCCTGCCATATAAATACTGTGGCTACAAAACCAGGTCACAGGCCAGAAATCTTACAGCAACTCACTTCCTGACTCCCCAAAGCCTGTACACCATCTACAAGGCACAAGTCAAGAGTGTGTTGGAATTCTCTCCACTTGCTTAGGTGAGTGCAGCTCCAACAACACTCAATACATTTGACACCATCCAGGACAAAGCAGCTTAATGGATTGTCACCCCATCCACCACCTTCAACATTCGCTCCCTCCACCACTGACGCACAGTGGCAGCCACGTGTACCATCTGCAAGATGCACTGCAGAAACTCACCAAGGCTCCTTCCACACCACCTTCCACACCCACAACCTCTACTATCTAGAAGGACAAGAGCAGCAGATACCTGGGAACCCCACCACCTGGAGGTTCCCCTCCAAGTCACTCAACATCCTGACTTGGAAACGTATCGGCGGTTCCTTCACTGTCGCTGGGTCAAAATCCTGGAACTACCTCCCTAACAGCACTGTGGGTGTACCTACACCACATGGATTCCAGCGGTTCAGGAAGGCAGCCAACCATATCTTTTCTAGGCTAATTCGGAATGCGCAATGAATGTTGGCCTTGCCAGCGTTACCCACACCCCATGAAAGGATAAAAGTTCCAACGAGTCTCCACCATTGCCTTTAGCAGCTGCTACAGACAATTCTTCATCCCCAACAACCAGTCGGATTGGCCTCCTGGCTTAGTCCATGGCCATCTCCTCCACATTCCTCATGGCCTCAGCCCCAGTCCGGCCAATCTCAAGGACCAGGAAGGGAAGAGAGATTGTGACAATTGTGGTGTGTGTTGTTAAGTAATGGGTTAAGAGACATTGCAATTAGTTGTCTCATTTATGTTAAGTATCCATTAATTGACACTGATATGTAAAGGGGCTTCAGGTGGCCTCTGGCAGGTGATGTATAGTGAGAGTTTTGTGCAAAGGCAGTTGGAAGGAAATAAATGTGTGTTTGTGAAAAAGGAACAGAACTTTAGACTCTTCATATCACAGCAACTAAAACGTCTGACAATTGGTAGCAGAGGATGGTTGCTGTGTAAATGTGAAGGGTTGAAAGATACAACTTTTCCAGATCAAACCAAGGAGTGAGTGAGAAAAAAAAGGGATATCTGGCTGAACCGAGGATAAAGATGGCTGGATATAACTATCCTCCCATATTTTCTGAAAGGGAATCGTACGACCAATGGAGAAGTGCAGTAGTCATGTGGACTAAGGTAACTACTTTGGGAAAGAGAAAACAAGGTATGGCATTGGCTCTTTCTCTACCATATGGCAGTTAAATCTGAAACAAAGTGCTTTCTGAGCTGGAATTGGAAGAGTTAGACTCAGAAGAAGGTCTGGAGACTTTATTACATTATATGGATTAGATTTATAAGAAAGGTGACTTGGTAAGTGCGTATGAAGCATGGTCGGATTTTGATAAGTTCCGGAAAATGGAGGATATCTCCATGGAAGACTATATAATGGAATTTGGCAGACTATATAAAAGGCTGCAGAAACACAACCTGGAATTTCCATAGTCTGTGTTGGCCTTTAAATTACTTGACTGTGCTAGAGTGAGCAACATGGATAGGCTCCTGGTTTTGACAGGAGTTCAGTTTACTGATAAGGATACCTTATTCGAACAGATGACAAAAGCTTTACAAAAGTTTCTGGGGCGATATTCGATTCCGATGGCTCTGATGACCCAAATAGGTCAGCCTGCAATAAGGCAGAATATGGAAGATACACTACTAACAGGATGGCGAAATTGTATGGCTACGAACGGGGCTCAAGACTATAGAAGGAGACTATGAAGGAAATTATGAAGGCAGAAACCCAGTTAGAACCTACAATAGGAAGATGAACCCCAGAAATGCACGGGGCATGATAAATCGATGTTTTCGATGTGACTCTCAATACCATTATGCTTTAACTGTCCAACTCGTTATGATAGAGTGTTTGAAGCAACACATGACACGGAAGAGTCAGAAGAGGAAAAAGATAGTGACCAGGAAGAAGGCATTGTCCTATTGACAAGCAGTTTTGCGCCGGTAATGAGGGTGTTGGTTGCAGAATCCTTCAGCTGTGCTGTATTGGACAGTGGCTGCACATCTACTGTGTGTGGAATTGACTGGTTAGAATGTTATCTGGACTCCTTGAATGCTGAAAATCGTAACAAGGTTAAGGAATTTGAAAGTTCCACAAGTTTCAGTTTTGGGGATGATAATACTCTGAAGTCGCTGAAAAGAGTGGTGATCCCTTGCAATATTGCCGGAGTGAATCATTTCATTAGTACGGATGTTGTATCAAGTGAGATACCTTTGCTTCTGAGCAGACCGTCGATGAAGAAAGCACACGTGAAACTGGATATGGAACAGGGTAAAGCGACAGTTTTTGGAAAGACGATGGACTTACAATTTACACAGGCGGGACACTATTGTATTCCATTACTGACAAATAATATTTCAAGTAGAGTGGTTAAGGATGTGTTAATGGCAGTTGAAAATGGGACTTTAGCTGATAAAAAGCTTGTGGTATTAAAACTGCATAGGCAATTTGCACATCCGTCTCCTCGGAGGCTGAAAAATGTATTAAAGGATGCAGGAGTAAGGGATGACGACTATACTAAACTGATAGAACAGGTTAGTGACCGCTGTGAAGTTTGTAGGAAGTACAGAAAGACACCAGCATGACCGATAGTAACCCTACCTTTGGCCAGGGATTTTAACAACATTGTGGCCATGGACCTTAAGATCTGCGATAAAGCAAATAATATATTTATTTTGCATTTTGTAGATTTAGCAACCAGATTTAGTCAATCAACGATTGTACGAAGTAAAGAAAAGAGAGTAATTCTGGATCAAATCGTGAAAAAATGGATAGGGACAGGAATGGGTCCACCGGCAAAATTCCATACGGACAATGGGGGAGAATTTGCTAATGATGAGTTTAGGGATATTTGTGAAAACGTGAATATCAGAGTTATGAATACGGCTGCAGAAAGCCCATTTAGTAATGGTGTCTGTGAAAGAAATAATGCTGTCATCGATGACATGCTTCGGAAAATTTTGGCAGATCGACCAAATTGCAGGCTAAATTCAGCTTTAGCATGGGCGGTACATGCAAAGAATTAATTGCAGATGGTTGGTGGCTATAGTCCTTATCAATTAGTGTTTGGCAGAAATCCTAAAATTCCGTCCATTTTGGATGACCAGCCTCCAGCTTGGGAGGGGATTACAATTAACTCTGGTTTTGCTGAACATTTAAATGCATTACATAGCAGTAGAAAAGCTTTTTTGGAAGCAGAAGTCTCTGAAAGAATTCGCAGAGCTTTAAGACATAACGTACAGCTATCAGATGCCGTTTTTCAGCAAGGAGACATGGTATACAATAAGAGAGACAATTCTAATTAATGGAAAGGCCCAGGGAAGATCATAGGCATAGATGGCAAAACAATTATTTTGCAACATGGTAATCAAACTGTTAGGGTACATTCATCAAGGATAATGGGTACAGATTACAAATTTTCAAATTTAGACAGAGCAGACAGGCATGACGAGGAACCAGAGTCATCTGAAAATGAAAATGAAAATTGCTTATTGTCACAAGTAGGCTTCAAATAAAGTTACTGTGAAAAGCCCCTAGTCGCCACATTCCGGCACCTGTTCGGGGAGGCTGTTACGGGAACAGGCGCCGGAATGTGGCGACTTGGGGTTTTCACAGTAACTTCATTTGAAGCCTACTTGTGACAATAAGCAATTTTCATTTTCATTTTCAGATGACTCTGGTTCCTCGTCATGTCTGTCTGCTCTGTCTAAATTTGAAAATTTGAAAATCTGGTACGCATGTGTTACAGAACTATGAGGACCAATTAACTGACATAGACAGGGTTTCTGTAGAGGAACACAACACTTCTGATGAATTAGAACAGGCCATTTTTCCAAAAGGGCAACTGCCAAAAGTTGGTACAAAAGTGACATACTTGCCTGAAGGGTCTAGACAATGGAAGGATGCAACTGTTATTAGTATAGCAGGGATGGCCACTGGAAAGTATAAACATTGGTTGAATGTACAGCATTCAGGGGAAGGAGTCAAGGCAATGGATTGGGAAAACGAAGTTCAAAAATGGAGGGCACAGAAACGTAGTGCCAGTTCAGATAGTACATCAGATAGTGAACAGGTCCGCAGGAAATGGTCGCGAACTATTGAAAGGACATCCCACAGCAGAAGGGAAAGATCAAGCAGTAGCAATACAGAACGAGATACCAGGCGGGAGAGGGGACATAGTTTATCAAGATCTCGGAACATGAGTAAGACTACAAATACTAATAGGAGTAGACGCCTACATGCAAGTGAGATTGTGGTGGCTTCAAATAAATAGATGAAAAAGTTATCAAAGATGCTAAACAGCAAGAATTGCATAGTTGGAGTGAATTTGGGGTATACACGGAAGTACCGGATAGGGGACAAAGAGCTCTATCCCACAGATGGATTTGCACGGAAAAGGTTCTTCTGGATGGAACTTATAAGGCAAAGGCCAGGCTCGTGGCAAGGGGATTTGAAGAAAACTTAGAAGATCAGGATTTAAGGGTAGATTCACCTACAGCAGGAAAGGTTATTTTAAAGATCTTCTTGGCTCTATTAGCCACAAAGGCATGGGAATGCAAATCTATAGATATAAAAGCTGCCTTTTTGCAGGGGCATCAGCTCCAGAGAGACATTCCAGAGAAGCAGCTAACACAGAAGGGGTACTCTGGAAGTTGAACAAATGTGTATATGGATTAAATGATGCATCTAGAGTCTGGTATTTTTCGGTAAGGTCAATTTTGTTAAAGTTAGGCTGTTGCCAGTTGAAAGCAGATCCTGCAATGTTTTACTGGCACTATAAAGGAAATCTTTCTGGCATCTTTATGATGCACATCGATGAGTTTTTGTGGGGTGGGACTAGTGATTTTGAAGCTATTGTAATCTCTGGTTTGAGGAAAGAATTCAGGGTTGGAAGTCAGGCTTCCGGTGCATTTAAATATATTGGACTGGAAATTGGACAGACTAAGTTAGGGGCAACTTTACGTCAGCAATCTTATTTGGAAAGCATTAGCCCGTTAGCAATTAGTCGTGGCTGAGTTTCACAAAAAAACGCAATGGTTTCAAAGATAGAAAAAGAGCAACTGCGAAGTTTAATTGGGCAACTGAACTGGTTAGGTCGACAGCCTGGACCGGACGTAAGTTTTGATGTCTTAGAGTTGAGTACAAAAAATGAATGATCCCAAAGTGGAAGACATAATAAGAGCAAATAAAGCGTTGGCCAAACTAAAAATGCAGGAGCGTGTTTTGAAGTTCCTGGTTTTAGGTGAACTTAGGCACTTGAAACTCATAGTTTATAGTGATGCGTCCTACGCTAATTTATGTGATGGGGTTTCAAGCGCAGGAGGTTTTATAATTTTCCTTTTGGGGAACAATGGTAAATGTTGCCCGCTTGTGTGGGAAACAAAGAAAATAAGGAGAGTGGTCAAAAGCACTTTGGCTGCTGAGACGTTAAGCCTTGTAGAGGCGGTGGATATGGCCTTTTATATAAGTCAGATATTGACAGAAATTTTGGGATTAGGGGATTTGGGTAATATACCTATTGACTGTCACATTGATAATAAATCCCTGTGGGAAAATGTGCACTCTACAAAAAGTGTCAATGCAAAGAGGTTACGGATAGACATCGCAAGTTTGAAGCAGATGTTGGGCAGAGGGGAAATAACAAAAATTAAATGGGTCAACAGTGGCTATCAACTATCAGACTGTTTTACGAAAAGAGGGGCGAGTTCACAGAAACTTTGGGATATTGTTAATGAAGGGCGCTTGTTTCTGTGAGTTTTTTTTCCTTTCTCGTCCAAACAAAAAGACATTTTTTTTAAAAATGGGGCGGGGGGGAAATCATGTGTGTGTTTTTGAGTTTCTTGAAATTTTGTTTTCACCTAATTATTTCTTTTCTCCAAGGAAGGGGAGACTGTTAAGTAATGGGTTAAGAGACATTGCAATTAGGTGTCTCATTTATGTTAAGTATCCATTAATTGACACTGATATGTAAAGGGGCTTCAAGTGGCCTCTGTCGGGTGATGTGTTGTTAGAGTTTTGTGCAAAGTCTGTTGGAATGAAATAAATGTGTGGTTGGTGAAAAAGGAACAGAACTTTAGACTCTTCATATCACAGCAACTAAAACGTCTCACATGTGTCTGTCGTCCCCTGAGGCAGGGTGCATCAATACAGAATACCGTCGGCAGCTGATGGTGCCACGACGTCACCATCTCCATGGCAATGTCTTTTGAGGCTTTTCCAGCCTTGACTCGGTTGAATGTGCTCCTTTGTCCCAATGTAAATAGGCGGGAATGACGATTGTTTTCCTATGGAAAGCCCATGATGGGTTACCTCTTACAGAGTCAGCAACCTGTTAGACAGCCATTGGAGCTTGCACTCACCTGTCCGTTGAATTAGGTCACCTCCAAAGTGACAACAGCCCCTCCGGCCAATTCTGGCCACTTCCGGCCTCACAGGACAAACTGCTTCACCTCTACATCTGACCGGAGCTGCCTAACCCACACTGGGCCCGCCCCCGCCTCCCCACTACTTCCTGTAAGGTCGCCAACCCTCCAGGAATTGAAGCCCAATCTCCAGGTGACTACAGTGTGCAACGCTGGCGATAAATCATCGAGGCGTTAAAAAGGATTGTTTCTCTTGGTCATTTTCTTTGAACATTTCTCTCTACCACTATAAAAATAATGAAATAAATGGCGGGGGCGGTTGGGGGGGGGGGCGTGAAAAGAGGCTGTTGGGCTGATAAGTCAAGCATTATCCAATTGGGTAATGAATCTTTTTACTTTCTAATTGGCTTTGGAAGGCTGTGCGTATGAGGATGGGTGTGTTGACCGACTAATGGCTGGGGTGGGGGGGCACATACACTCATGTGATGAAACCTCCAGGAATACATTTAATCCCAGTTGGCAACACTATCTCTGGGGTCGGCCTGCCCGACTCCAGTTCGTAGTCCCCTCCCACCCACCCCACCCCGCCCCATCCCCGGAGCAAAAATCCAAACATTTGGGGAAGTTTCTCCCGAGTGGGGTTTGCCGAGTCTGTAACTTTCCCAACTCAGAGAGAAAATTTGTCCAGTCTTCCAATGTGCAATCTCACCCTCTAACATTGGATAATAATATAATCTTTATTCGTATCACAAGTAGGTTTACATTAACACTGCAATGAAGTTACTGTGAAAGTCCAAAAGTTAATGGGGGATTCTGGCGTACATTAATGATTGGAGCACATTGTTAGAGACATATCACCGTATATAAACAAAGTCAGTAATTCCTCATACAACTGATTTTTAAAGTGAGGCTTAATAAACTGAGATTCTTGTGTTTTTTTGTAAAACACTGTAATGTATTCAGTATCAAGTCTGTACTTAATCCCACTGTTCCATGTCAGTATAATGTTTTAGCTCTTGACAACAAGTTTCTCCTTGTCTGCTTCTCCCTTCTGTCGTGTCTCATTCTCCCCTTTCAGACGCCAATATTGTTTCAGGCTCCAGCTGCGAATTAGGTTGTTTCCTGGGGAAGTTGAAAGTGTGACACCAGTTTGTTTGGTTTGCGGAGCAGTTTTTCCAGTCTTTGTTCATTTCGAGAGGCCAGAGATCAGACACAAATAATAGTTAGACTGGCACAACCACACACACTCACAGATAACACCACACTAGACCGCCAAACACTCATGACCCCCCACAAACTGGCATATAATCATACAGGGCACACAGACCCACCCACACATAGATAGACCCACACACACACTCACTCACACCCACACATAGATAGACCCACACACACACTCACTCACACCCACACATAGATAGATCCACACTCACACATAGATAGACCCCCCCCACACACAGATAGACCCACACACACACAGATAGACCCACACTCACACATAGATAGACCCCCCCACACACAGATAGACCCACACACACACACTCACTCACACATAGATAGACACACACTCACAGTCACCTCCCACACACAGACTCACTCAGTCACCCCCACACATAGACCCACTCACACCCACACAAAGACAAAGACCCCCCACACACACACTCACCCCCCCCACACACACTCACCCCCCACACACACACACACTCACCCCCCCCACACACACACTCACCCCCCCCCACACACACACTCACCCCCCCCCACACACACACTCACCCCCCCCACACACACACTCACCCCCCCCACACACACACTCACCCCCCCCACACACACACTCACCCCCCCCACACACACACTCACCCCCCCCCCCACACACACACACAGACTCACCCCCCCCCCACACACACAGACAGACTCACCCCCACACATAGACCCACATATAACTCACACAGTCACCATCACACAGTGTCACCCACACACATACACTCACCACAATCACACTCACCACAATCACCCCCAAACATAGACCCACACACTCACTCTCAGTCACCCACGCGCCCAGATTCACACACAGCCACCCACAGACTGCCCCGTTGCAGAGTCAGTGACCTCTCCCGGCCACCTCTCGTTCAATTACAAAACTTTCACAAGTTCCGGCAAAGTTTCGTAAGTTTCTTTTTTTAAAAAAAACATTCCTTTCCCAGCGGTGCAGACTGGACCCTCTGCCTCTCTCCAGCTCCGCCACACTAGCTGACGTTACCCTTCCTGATCCCTGTCCAGCCAAAAAGCACCAGCCCCCTGAAATTGACCGGGGATCTTTAAAAAGTGAAACTTCAGGCAGAAGATGGCGAGTCCGGAAGTGTCAGGGACGTGGCTGCTCATTCTGGCCATCATCACACTGCCATCAGCTGAAGGTGAGGCGCGCTGAGTTGGTAGGAGACAAGAATGCACAATGTCAGCCAGGTTTTATTGAGGTTTCTGATCTTTCCAGTGATTGTCTTGTCGCCCAGTGGGTAACCCTGCCCCTGAGCCACCCCAGGGCCTGATGGCCAAGGAAGGTATGGTCAACAGTCTGACCTGCAAAATTCTCCCAGTGGCAGGCGGTATGAGTTGGAGGGTTTCCTGGTCACACGGAGTGGAACCCCTCAAGTTAAAAGTCTCTGGTGACAGGCTGGTGATGGGGCCAGAGGGTGTGGGGGGGGGGGGGGGGAGACTGCTATACGACCTGTGGCACTAGGGTCACAGTGGGCAGTGCGGGCAGCCGCATTGCTGCCTTGCCGTCTGTGGCAACGGAGTTCCGTGCCGATCCATGCCAACCCCACAGCCCACCTCCTGCCCCCCCCATTCCACCCCCCCCCCCGGCCCTGGCAGAAGCCCCCCCCCCCCCGACAGCGGCACAACTGTCAGCAAACCATGGGCACTTTCTGTACCCCCTCTCTCTCCCTCAGCAGCCATGGCGCCTGTTTCCTGATTTTTAAAACCACAAGTGAAACTCGCCATCGGGAACTCCTCCTGGCGGAGGGGGAGCATCGCGGAAGCCCAGGAGAATACCGGGTCGGAGCCGCTAATGATATGCTAACGGCGTTTGCTGTGTGAGCGGAGTAGAACACATTGGCGCCGCTGTCGGGGCACCGGAGCATGGCATTCCCACCGGAGCATGGCATTCCCACCGGAGCATGGCATTCCCACCGGAGCATGGCATTCCACCATGCGCCCGGCGCTGGCCACCATTTGCACCTTGCCCACGATTCTGCGCCTGATCGCCTTTCCCGATTCCGGCGTCGGCCGTCGGAGAATCCCGCCCTTGGTGCTCAGCCAAATCTCTCAATCACTGCAGCGGGAATCCCGTGAACTGCCGTGAACAGATGGAGAATCCTGCCGAAGCCTCCCTTGTTCACCACGAGGTGAAACTGATTATTCCAACCTTTGTTTTTTAAATTTAAAGTGCCCAGTTATATTGTTTGCCAATTAAGAGGCAGTTTAGCGTGGCCAATCCATCTACACTGCATATCTTTGGGTGGTGGGGGTGAGACTCACACAGACACGGGAAGAATGGGCAAACTTCGCACGGATAGTGACCGGTGCCAGGATCGAACCTGGGTCCTCGGTGCCATGAGGCAGCAGTGCTAACCACTGCACCATCCTGCCGCGCCTCCAATTATTCCAACCTGACCTTCGTAGCTAGTGTGCGATGTGGTCAGTGCCTGGACAAGGAAGAGATGGGATTGAAAGGAGCAGGGGGGCGGGGTGGGTGGGGGGGGGGGCTCGGGCTCGTCACTGACTAAGAATTTCCCAATGTATCATTAATAAATAGATGGGGAAAATGCACGTGGCAAAAAGGTTTGGGTTTGATTGGTCATATTTATTCTGTATAAAATGTGTGCGCACCCATGTGCTTGTAAACCATATATAATTATATTCAGATTCCTAATGACATTAAGTGACTACACCATAGGAATGTTTAGAGTTCCTAAGGTTGCAAAATGTGTTATTTATTTTCTCAGAAGAGTGGTACAGTACAGGGAGGCCATTCGCCCCATCGATTCTGAGTTGACAATTTTGAACAGCAGTGCAGTTAGTTCCGAATCACCCTCCTCTTTCCCTGTATCCCAGCAGTTTTCCCACGTCAAAGTATTTATCCAATTTCCTTTTGGGTTACTAGCTCTGTATCCACCAGCCTAAATCTTCTGCTTCCCTCTGTGCTGTCCGGGAGCTCTAAGTGGACCAGCTTCTTCGTAAGCCAGTACTCTGCAAAGAAATCAATACTGTTTTTGTTCAATTAGGACAAGGTCCCGCATCCCACGTCAATTTCTTTTGTTTACAGAGTCACGGCTTTGCTACGGCGGGGAAGGAGGCCATTCCGTCCCTCAGTGTCTGTGCTGGCCCTCAGAATGAGCATTATGATGTGGTGCCCTTCTCCTGCCTTTTCATTGGCTCACCATCTAATCTCTGATTGCATCTCTGCAACCGGGGCTGGTTTAGCTCAGTTGGCTGGGCGGCTGGTTCATGGTGCGGAGTGAGGTCAGCAGCACAAGTTCGATTCCCGTACTGGCTGAGGTTATTCAAGAAGGCTCCGCCTTCTCAACCCTCCCCCTCGCCTGAGGTGTGGTGATCCTCAGGTTAAATCACCACCAGTCAGTTCCCCCCTCAAAAGGGGAAAGCAGCCCATGGTCATTTGGAACTATGGCAACGTTACTCTTTTGATGTCTTTCTACTGTGTAAAAGGACAATGGCTGTTAAAGTAGATTAAAGAGGTTGAAACAATATGATTTGAGTAATAGTTGAAAAGCTTCCGTTTGCCTCTGAAATCTGGGAGTTGGATTCAGCTCAGTAAGGATGATTTGTCTTTCTACATACCAACTCAATTAGACCGTAGAAAGGTTACAGTGCAGGATGAGGACATTCAGCCCATCATGTCTGTTCCCGCCAAAAAAGTAGAAAAAGAAACGAGCCGCTGATTCCAATCCCACTTTCCAGCACCTGGTCCATAGTCTTGCAGATTACTAAATTTCAGATGCAGATCCAGGCACCTTTTTAAATGGGTTGAGTGCTTCAGCCTGTCCAAAATGGATATATAGATTCTGTAACCATGTAGAATTTTGTCTGTAAAATTCAGACACTTTGACCAGTTTATTATTCTTATAAGTTTTACCCTTATTTAGGAGATGAACAAAGGACAAGTACAAGCTCACAAATCAACCCAAGTTTATTTTAAAACACAGTACCACCCCCACCCCCACATTGATTCTGTATACACCTCCCGCTGCCTCAGGAAGGCAGACAGCATTATCAGAGACCCCTCCCACCCAGGCTTTGCCCTCTTCCAGACCCTTCCATCAGGCAGAAGGTACAGGAGTCTGATGACCCGCACATCCAGACATAGGAACAGCTTTCTTCCCCACAGCTACTAGACTCCTCAACGACTCCCCCTCGGACTGATCTGTCCCCTGTAAGGACACTATTCACGACGCCCTATGCTGCTCTTGCTCATGTATTTGCTTTGTTTGGCCTCTTGTTCCGCACTGTAACCAATCACTGTTTGTCGATGTACCATTTGTCAATGTTCTCTGTTGATTATTCATTTTGGTCTACTATGTACGTACTGTGTACATTCCCTCAGCCACAGAAAAATACTTTTCACTGTACTTCGGTACATGTGACAATAAATGAAATAAAAAAAACAGTTATCCCCTAAATTACCCCAACTATAGTATGTCTTAAGATTCTTAATACCAAGCGTGCCGATGAACTAGATCGAGCTGCAGGTCCCATCCTCTGACTCTCGGTCGTCTCAGGGCCCTTGTCTGTGAAGGTGGGTCTCGCTCGCTGCTTCCTTCTGTCCTCTGGTCCACTGTGGAGTCTTCTCCGCTGCCTCTGTGTCGGGTAGGGTGGTCTCTGGATACCTCTTTCTTATCCCCCTCTTCGTGCCCTTCCAGAAGCTTCTCTGGCCTTCAGCCAATGAGGTATTGGGGCGGAGATTGCAACACCCAATGGAGTTGCTGATTGCAAGTCTACAGGACACCAGGAACCAATCCTCAGTGGTCCATCCCCTGTTGCATTGTCTGCAAGTGACCTTATCCCATATAAGGTGATCGAGTCTGGCTTCATCAACAATCAATCCATTTGAATGGGGTCGATTATCATCCGATAATAATAATGCTAATCTTTATTGTCACAAGTAGGCTTACATTAACACTGCAATGAGGTTACTGTGAAAAGCCCCTAGTCGCCACATTCCGGCGCCTGTTCGGGTACACAGAGGGAGAATTCAGAATGTCCAAATGACAGGAAACCGGAGCACCTGGAGGAAACCCACGCAGACACGGGGAGAATGTGCAGACTCCTGTTGCTAACATTTGGTTGGTTCAATTGGCTCTGTTTTATAACCTTTGCTCTCGAGTCGCCAGGTATCTTTATGATACCGCCACGAGGTTCAAGTTCAAGTAATGATCAATAACTCAACACACCAATTAGTAAGATTCAAATCAAAGCACATTTATTATACACAGTAAATCGCTACTCATGCATAAATTCTACTTCTAAGCTACTTCTACAACTAACAGGCCTATACTTAGCTTTGGACTGGCCCACCAGGTCAGGGGAACAAATGGCCTTTCGTTCGGGTTCTGAGTCTGCGGGATTCGAAGTTGGTACGGACTGGTAGCGGGGAGCGCCTATCTCGTAGCGAGCGTTGACTTAAGACTTACTGGATCTCGGCGGCAGCTGAACCGGTCACTGTCAAGGGTTGGTTCGCGTTGCTGAGTGACCCGGTCAAGAAGAACAATTTGAACTTGGGGGCTTAACTTTATAGTCCCCAGGGGCTTCCCGCCTTTCGGGGCGGACCCTGTACCTGGTTCTAGGTGATTGGACTTCGTTCCAATCGCTTGGTTCGATTTCTCCAATACTGGAGCGGTTCCCTGATCGATGGGCGGTCTTGAGGTGTCCGTTAACCTCTTTTGTGTTGGCTCCTGCTGGCGCCGAGGAGTCTGGCTTGGCTTTGTTTATCCCAAATGTTTTGATTGTACCTGGGGATCGCTCATTAGTATGTAGATGGCTGCTACATTATTGTGCAGATGGCTGCTTGTATCGATGCTGTCTGGGCTTTTGCAGAGTTTAATATGCAGTAAACTTGCACCTGCTAGTTTCTGCCTGTGTTGGCTGAATTTCCCTTCAGCCTTTGCTGTTCTCCATTTTAAATCGGGACTTGGCCAACCCAGGTGGCTACACTCCCCACAGACAGTGACCCAAGCTGGGAATCAAACCTGGGACCCTGGAGCTGTGAAGCAACAGTGCTACCCACTGTGCTAACGTGCTGCCCACTGTCGTGTCTACCAGGGAAGGCCCCTCTCCCCGGCTGTCTGTCTCCATCCAGTGTGTTCAAACTTAATTTTCCGAATTCCCATCTGGCCCGTCTGTGGTTCTGACTGTGGCTTTAATTTAAAGTGATCAATTCTATTTCGGGCCTAAAATTCAGGCTGATGGGCATTTTACCACACCTATCCAACATGTAGATAAGTTTTTAAAAAAATGAATTCTCTAATTGTCAGGAATAGATGAGGCTCAGGGACAATCAGCAAGTGTCCAGTACGAGCCAACCTTCATTCAGCCATTTCATTGTTAAAGTTTCATTGTTAAAACACGGCCCTAAAATGCCTTCTGCTAGCCCCTATCCAACGCATGGAACATCGAATCCAACAGCGTGGGTCCAAGGATCATCACCCTCAAAATGGCACACCTCCAGAGGCTGCATAAGCCTTACTTCTTCCAAACTACACAGGGGCTCCATATGCAAATGCTCCAGGTCTGTTGGAGAATGGCTTTTAAAAACATTACTGCAACAGATATAAAATGCAATATATATATATCAATTCCTTACATTTATATCAGAAGCTGGTAAGGAAGTTTGAAACATTAAGAACTTTATTAAGCCAGAGAATTAAAAAGGCTTTCCCCCCTGTTCAAATCCTGAACAGATGTGAAAGATCTCAAAACACACTTTCAGCAAGAACACACTTTGTTGAAGAACGGGTACCAAGAAGTCAGCTATATAAGTAATTATTGCAATCTATACTTGTTCACAAAATGTAATAATTGTACTTCTTCTGTCTTAGCGCAGACTGTAGGTCTTGCATACAGATCCGGCTCATTGTTTAAGTACCAATACAATGTGGATTTGTTAATGGAGACCTTGTCCAGACCCATAGAATTGCCCAGAGCCGGGTTCAGGATTGAAGCTGTCATCGAGCTCCGCGTGGTTTGGGGAAATAGCAGCAACCAGCAGGAGCAGCTCGTACATTTGCAAGTAAGTGCGTCGCCCTTTTTTTTGTTGTGTCATTTTAACCCCTGCAGGTTGAGATCTGGGGGAGTGCGGATTGAGGCGCTGGAGCGTCTTAACCCCTCCTCGCCCCTGTATCCTCCCCAGCCCAACAAGCCTTCTGATCTCTGCCCTCTTCCAATTCAGGCGCTCCTGATTCCCAATGCTCCAACTTGGGCGGCTGTGCCTTCAGCGACCTAAATTCCGGAATTTGCTTCCCTAACTCCCTCCACTCCTTTTAATCCATCCGTCAAAACCCACCACTCTAATCAAGCTAATGGCGACTGGTCCGATATCACTGCCTGTGGATTGATGCCAAAATATGTATGATAACTCTCATCGAAAATGCTTAGTTCGCAGCCATCCAATATCCCAATAATGATTTTAGTCTTGGAAATATAACTTTCCAGCAAGTTCAAATGCTAGCTAAATTATTCCTTGTCTTTATACGGTTGTTTAGAATTTCCAACATCATAAACTGGCCAAACATGGTAATCACTTTGTTATTGATTCATTGACTGTGAGGGCAGTGCCAAGGCTGCCACTTATTGCCCATTTCTAATTCCCGTTGAGAAGGTGGTGGCGAGCTGCCTTCTAGAACCACTGTAGTCCATGTGATGTAGGTCCGCAGTGTGAGCTTACGGCGGGTAGTTCCACGATTTTGACCCAGCGCCAGCGAAGGAACGGCCGATATATTTCCAAGTCAGGATGGAGAGTGACTCGGAGAGGAACCTGCTAGGGAAAAGAGACAAGGGGCGCGATTCTCCGACCCCCCACCGGGTCGGAGAATCGCCGGGGGCTGGCGTCAATCCCGCCCCCGCCGGTTGCCGAATTCTCCGGCACCGGATATTCGGCGGGGGCGGGAATCGCGCCGCGCCAGTTGGCGGGCCCCGCCCCCAGCGATTCTCCGGCCCAGATGGGCCGAAGTCCCGCCGCTGTCAACCCACGCCAGCCGGCGTGGATTGAACCACCTTTGGGACGACGGGACACGGCGGCACGGGCGGGCTCCGGGGTCCTGGGGGGGGGGGGGCGCGGGGCGATCTGGCCCCGGGTGGGGCCCCCATGGTGGCCTGGCCTGCGATTGGGGCCCACCAATCCGCGGGCGGGCCTGTGCCGTGGGAGCACTCTTTTCCTTCCGCCTTCGCCACGGTCTCCACCATGGCGGAGGCGGAAGAGACTCCCTCCACTGCTCATGCGCGGGGATGCCGTGAGCGGCCGCTGATGATCCCGCGCATGCGCCGCCCGACAATGTCATTTCTGCGCCAGCTGGCGGGGCACCAAAGGCCTTTTCCGGCAGCTGGCGGGGCGGAAATCAGTCCGGCGCGGGCCTAGCCCCTCAAGGTGAGGGCTCGGCCGGTCAAGATGTGGAGGAATCCGCACCTTTGGGGCGGCGCGATGCCGGACTGATTTGCGCCGTTTTTGGCGCCGGTCGGCGGACATCGCGCCGATCTCGGAGAATCCCACCCCTGGTTTTTGTTCCACCCAGTCCCTGGCCATAACCATGCCAATATTAACAGTTCAGAAACATTCGTAAGTTTCAGATTCAACTTGATTTTGAAATGCTTTTAAATGGCTGCCGGGCACTTTAATGGTCTTCACCACTCGCTGAAATCCTTCATTGACGCAGGAAGATTGGGGAAGCTGGCGTACTTCGCCTTAGAGTAGAGAAGGTTAAGGAGAGATAGATGAGGGATGTTCAAGTTTCCCGATTGAGTAAATAAAGAAAAACTGTTTTCCGTGAGATAGGGACCAGTAAAAAGAGCGCACTTACTTAAGGTCACTGGCGAAACAGCAGACATGACATGAGGGGAATGAATATGCAGTGAGTTCCAATAATTTTTAATGACAGGGCACTGGAAGCAGATGGAATAATAATGTTCAGAAGGGGCAAGCTCAGGAAAATGGAACTAATTGGATCGTTCTTGCAACAGTGGATAGCACTGTGGCTTCACAGCGCCAGGGTCCCAGGTTTGATTCCCTGCTGGGTCACTGTCTGTACGGAGTCTGCACGTTCTCCCCGTTTCCTCCGGGTGCTCTGGTTTCTTCCCACAGTCCAAAGACGTGCAGGTTAGGTAGATTGGCCGTGATAAATTGCCCTGAGTGACCAAAAAGGTTAGGAGGGATTATTGGGGTACGGGGATAGGGTGGAAGTGAGGGCTTGAGTGGGTCGGTGGGTTGAATGGCCTCCTTCTGCACTGTATGGTCTATGTAAACAGGCAGCACAGGCACTAATGGCCTTCTGGGCTGTATAAGTCTATGATCTGAGCCAATTAGAGTCTGTTTAGGAAGTAACGAGCTCTGTAATTCTAGACAAGCCTGAAAAGTACATCCGGGTCTGCAGCAGTTTGGAGAATTAGACAAGGAACTGAACACTCTATCCCTGGTTAAATCGTTAAAATTATAATCTTACACTCTGGTGCGTGTGCCCCTCTGCCTTGTTGAACAGATACAGGAAGTAAAGCTGTTGAATGTGTCAGAACGGACGGAGAACCAGAACATCTTCAAGAGTATTGACATCGAGGCTTTGCTGGGGCCTACAACATTGAAAAAGCCTGTAATCTTTCACTGGAATTCTGGAAAGGTAATTCATTTCTCCTCTTTAATCGGAACAAACCTCTTGACAAGTGTCAGCTTGGGGGCGACACGCAGACCTCAGAATCAGGAGGTTGTCAGTTGAAGGCCCAGTTCATGACTTGAGCCTGCGATGTCGGCCGACATATCAGTGCAGTACTGATCGGGGGGGGGGGGGTGCCCTGTTGGAGGCACCGTCTTTCAACTGAGATCTTGCGCCGAGGCCTAGTCTGTTTGTTACGGTGGATGTAAAAGACACTCGCACTTTTTGAAGCAGGGTTAGGTGCCTTGGCCATCGTTGTTCCCTAAGCCAACAGCATGAAAACAGATTTGAGTTGGGCAGTGGCACAAAATGGAACATTGCAAATCCAGGAACCCCCCCCGTTGTTGCCGGTTTAAAATCGGCCGCCATTTTACTATCATGTGTTTCCCATTGTCGCTCAAAACAAACTTCACGTCTGTTGACTGGTTATTTGATTAATAGCAATTGATAGGTGGCATGGTAGACAGTGGAGTGTCAGGAGCACCGGGATCAGAGTCTCAGAACAAGGTTGGTCATTCGGGATGGAGAGGCGAGGAACGTCTTCACTCAAAGGGCAGGATTTTCCAGTCCCGCCCGAAAGTCAATGGGCTTTTGGCTGCCCCGCCCCGCACTGGATTCTGCCACAGTGGGGCTGGAAAATCCCGGACAGATGGTTCCGCATCTTTGGAATTCTCTAACCCAGAGAGCTACGGATGGTCAGCTGTGTACACTCGAGGCTAAGGCGGATGCGTTTTTAGGATATTAAGGGGGTTGGGAAGGTGCAGTTGCGGTAGAAGATGACCTTATTGAATAGGGTAGTGAGTTCAAATGGGCAAACAATCTATTTTTTAGATTCTTGTGTTTATGAAACCTAAACTGACTTACATTAATATAGATTTTCTATCTGAGCATCTCACGGTTATTTGGAAGTTGTGGCAGTGTCATGTTTGAACTTAAACTGTAATATTATTGATATTAACTCCAGGACTCTTTCTTTGTCCTTGTGATACTGGGCAAAAGCTGACAGAGTAGACTGGATGGACCGAGTGGCCTCCCCCTGCACTGCAGGGATTCTGTGGTTTCTATGGAGTAACGCTCCTGAAATTTGAGGCTTCTCAGGAGTAACTTATTGCATCTTATTTTTCAGATAGAGACCCTGTACGGCTCTCCTGAAGAAACAGGGTTAGTCCTCAACCTAAAACGAGGTCTGGTCAGCCTTTTCCAGCTGCAGACGGGTCCGGGGACAATCACTGAGGTAACACCTTCGTACCATTTGAACAAATTTTGGTTTCCTTCCCCGTTCTTCCTTCTGACGCCCTCTTCCTGCGAGACCTGGCAGTGCACAAAATGGCCGCCACAGTCGCCGACGGGGCAACAGTGGCTGTGCTTCGGCAGCTGCTCGATGCACATGAACCGCTTTGGGCTTATCCTGGGGAAGAGACAAAAACCACAATGTAAATGCGATTCACACTCACATGTTTCTTCGCTCTCTCTTTCTTTCCGTGCTTTATGTCTGAGAAAGGAGGATAATATGAACCAGGAATAGGCCTTCTTGACCTGGGAGATTACAGACCGGGCATGCTGATCATGCCAGTTTTCTCTACCCTCTCTTTCCACTCTGTGATAATTCAAGGATGGGCGAGCACCAAGTTTAGTAACTGAACAAATTATTTCTTATGATAAGGAATAAACCATGTGCAGATTTTATGAAATGTGCGACCGACTACACTTCAACTCGTCCCAGACTGGCTGGGGAAACCCCCGCTCAACCCCAGGATTCGTGCTCTCCGGCCCAATTGGCCGATCGAGTCATATGATCCCTCCACCCCCCGAAAATCTCGCAACCCCCACCCCCCCTTAACAAGGTTCGCTACTACATCCCTGCCTCCTTAAAGCAACAATAAACCAGTTCTTTAACACAGTCCATGGGGCGGCATGGTAGCATAGTGGTTAGCACTGTTGCTTCACAGCTCCAGGGTCCCGGGTTTGATTCCCGGCTTAGGTCACTGTCTGTGCCTCCCTGCACGTTCTCCCCGTGTGTGCGTGGGTTTCCTCAGGGTGCTCCGGTTTCCCCCCCCACAGTCCAAAGATGTGCAGGTTAGGTGGATTGGCCATGAAAAATTGCCCTTAGTGTCCAAAGTTGCCCTTAGTGTCTTAGGGTCTTCTGCGCCATTCGATCATGGCTGATAAGAACATTACTGGCAGCTATAATGGGAGCAGACTCTGCGTGACTCCCTCACTCTCAAGTGGTCTCAATGCTTTTTGGGGGATTTTACCTTGAACTTCCATCTCATATGATACCGGGCCTGTTCTGGACACAACGGCACCTGGGACCCAACTCGGGCCACTCGAGCGGCAGGGTGGCACAGTGGTTAGCACTGCTGCCTCACAGCGGCAGGGACCCGGGTTCGATTCGGGCCTTGGGTGACAGTTTGCACCTTCTCTCGGTGTCTGCGTGGGTTTCCTCCGGGTTCTTCGGTTTCCCCCCACGGTTCAAAGATGTGCGGGTTAGGTGAATTGGCCATAATAAAATTGATCCTTAGGGTCCAGGGATGTGCAGTTAAGGTAACAGGTATTTGAGCTGGTTGGGCAGGGGTGTGGGCCTAGGCACGGTGCTCTTTCGGAGGGTCGGTGCAGACTCGATGGGCCGAATGGCCTCCTCCTGCACTGTCGGGGATTCTATGAGGAAAAACATTTTTACTCCGTCGCCATAATTCGGCGGGCACTGCCTGAGAACGTGGTGGAAACAAGTTGGGTCATGAATTTCGAAAGGTAGAACATGGAGGAAAGAGGTTTGCTGATCTGTGAAGCCAGAACAGGGACGTGGGATTAATTGGACAGTTCATTCAAAATTCCGCCTGGGACACAATGGGAATGAATGACTACTTCTCTGTGCGGCAGTGTTCTCTGAATCACCTGAGGCCTGCAAATGAAATCCAGGGGAGACTACAGGGAATTTCTGTCAGGGCATACATTCAAGGCCGAACCCACGTTGGCAGTCCTTACTTGAGGCATGAGCAGTTCTGCCAATTGTCGAGGGCGAAATCAATACATCGTGTGTGTGTGTGTGTGTGAGTGACGAGGCTTTCAGAGCTGATTGTGTGACCTTTCAAGTTCAATCTTTTTGCTTATTAATAGTGGCTGCCTGTCCCAACTGCCAGATGTTCTTTAGGGGGTGAGCTGGGAGCTGTATAACAAACAGCGTGCTTCCTGGGGTGAAGCTGACCCACTCGAGGACCTAAAATAAGAAAAACATCTGCAGAGAGAGAAACCGAGTTGACGCCTCAGGTCGACATGGGGTTCAGGTGAAAGGTCATCAACCTGAGGTAGTTTCCCCTGGTGAGGGAAATCCAAAGCTTGTCTCCCATTTTTCTCTCGGGGAGGGTCATCAGTCTGTTGAATTCTCTTCCCAGGAAAACACCGGCAGTAGATTTGATTTGATTTACAAGAGTTATGTGGGGCGTACTGGGAAAGTGGAGTTCGCGCAGGACGGAGTAGGCCCAAGCAGGCCTAATTCCTGCTCCTGATTATTGACTTGCTTCTATTTTCTGTTTTTATTTAAGATTTTGATATTTTGCTTTTGTGCCTTTACGGGCAGACCGATTGGTTATCGAACCCATCCTCTCGAAACCATCTTCTTTTTCAGGTCGACGTGTCCGGCAACTGCAGAGTCACCTACAAAACGGACAATGACCAGGTGACCAAAATCAAAGACCTTCACAGTTGTGAGAGACCGGATTTTGTATTTGGAGCATCCAATCGGGTATGTTCCATTTCGCTGATTAGCTGATGTAACTCTGAAGGATTTTGTTTTTACCAGTACCAATTTGAATGTCAGTTTATCTCGGCCTATATCCCAGTTATTGGACTCACAAAGGTGAAGTAGCTCAAATGAATGCTCATAGAATTGAAGTCAAATATTAACCCAGTGAGGAGATTGGTAGTACCGTCAAGAGTTGGGACAATGGCTACTTATCGAATTGGAAGGAAATAGCTTGTGTGTCTAACAAGGACCTACAATGAGGTGTCACCATATTTATTACATTGCCCAATAGTTCTAAAATGTTTTTGGCCCTGTACCCCTCTTCAGAAATATCTTTTTTGGGTACGCCTATGCCTTGTTTCTTTTCCAACAACCCAACCAGGTAACAAAGGATCCGTTCATTTCTCAATTGACCAGGAAGACAGCAATGGGCAAGAGTAGGGGCACCGAGGTGGGGTGGCTAGGGGAGGGGGCATCAGGGGCAAAATCTCCAGGAATGCATCCAACCAGAGTTGGCAACAGGGTGTCTACAACCTGCGTCACAGAAAGCGTACAAGCAGTTCTTCTACTGAACAGCAGGTGGAGCAATCTGACAGAATCCCGACAGTGCAGAGGAAGGCCATTCGGCCCATTGAATCTGAACCGGTCTCCGAAAGGGCACCCTTCCCAGGGCCACTACCCCCGCCCTATCCCCGTAACTCCACCTAACCCGCACATCTTTGGACTGTGGGAGGAAACCGGAGCACCCGGAGGAAACCCACGCAGGCACGGGGAGAACGTGCAGACTCCGCACAGACAGCGACCCAAGGCCGGAATTGAACCCGGGTCCCTGGCGCTGTGAGGCAGCAGTTCTTTATAAAAGTTTAGTGTATCCAATTCATTTAATCCAATTAAGGGGCAATTTAGCGTGGCTAATCCACCGACCCTGCACATCTTTGGGTTGTGGGGGTGAAACCCACGCAGACACAGGGAGAACGTGCAAACTCCACATGGACAGTGACCCAGAGCCGGGATCGAACCTGGGACCTCGGCGCCATGAGGCTGCAGGGCTAACCCACTGCGTCACCGTGCTAGTTCTAACCACTGTGCCACCATGCTGCCCTAAACCGTTATGAACAGTTAATTGACACAACACAAAGGAGCAGATATCCTGACCATTAAATTCAAAACAAGACCATTCGATGGCCACATCCTCCATTTCTGCAGTGCTATTGTTACCGAATGCTGAATGGGTTCACACTGATGTAAGGTTAACAAAGTCAGTGATGTAGTTGGGGTGGGTTGAGTGTTTCGATGCGAAGCTTACTGAATAGAAGCCCCACACCGACAGTAAGAGAGTTGAACAAAGGTGTCACGTCCAGGAAACAGAGATGGTATTCCAAGGTATCCATTTGCTTTAGGAACTCATTACATTGGCTCTGCATTTAGATAGATCACGGCAAGTCTGAAAAGTCTTGAGCCCATTCAAGTTCACACTTGTGACAACTATGTATTTTTTTGCATCCCGTATTCATGTTAATTACAAAATGCGCATTTATGAAGCACCTCTAGTAAGTGGACATAGACCCAGATGACCGTAGGCTGCTTTCCCCTTTGAGGGGGAGAGCTGACTGATGGTAATTTAACCTGAGGGTCACCACACCTCAGGCAAGGGGCAAGGCTGAGAAGGTGGGGCCTTCATGAATATCCTCAGCCGGGACGGGAATTGAACCCATGCTGTTGGCCTCACCTCCTGACTCCCCAAAGCCTGTCCGCCATTTACAAGGTGCAAACTGAGTGTTAAATGGAATACTCTCCACTTGCCTGGATGAATGCAGCTCCAACAACACTCAAGAAGCTCGACACCATCCAGGGCAAAGCAGCCCTTGATTGCTCCCCCTTCTACCATCATTCAACCCCTCCACCACCGACGAACAGTGGCAGCCGTGTGTACCATCTACAAGATGCACTGCAGGGACGCACCAAGGTTCCTTAGACAACACCTTCCAAACACACGATCTCTACCATCTAGAAGGACAAGAGCAGCAGATACCTGGGAACCCCACCACCTGGAGATTCCCCCCCAAGCCACTCACCACCCTGACTTGGAAATATATCGGCCGTTCCTTGACTGTCATTGGGTCAAAATCCTGGAACTCTCTCCCTAACAGCACAGCGGATGTACCTACCCCGCAAGGATTGCAGCGGTTCAAGAAGGCAGCTCACCACCACCTTCTGAAGGTCAACTAGGGATGGGCAATAAATGCTGGCCTAACCAGCGACGCCCATGGTGAAGAAATTAATTAACAGCAAGAGGCATCTCAGAGGTTTATAGGGCCGAAGGAGATCCGAGAGAAAGATGCAGGCGATTTGAAAGGTAGGGTGAGAATGTACCCGGTGTACAGAGGGGTGATTGGGTGAAAGGGACTTGTTGCGAGTAAGAACATGACATAAGAGCACTGAATGACCTGAGGTTTCTGGGAGATGTAGTAAATCAGCCTGTGATGTATTGGGATGATTGTCATAACCTACACATCAGTATATGATGGTGCAGAGACACACACTGACTGACACAGTGCAAGACCAATCAACACACACAACACAGCAGCCAATCACCAGTTAGGGCACGGTCACTATAAAGACAGAGGGCACTAGTTTTCCCGCTCATTCGGGATGCAGCCTCTGAGACAGACAGAGCCCGCAGTCAGTAGCACAAACATCCACCATGTGCTAGCAGTATAGGCTGGTCAGGTTAGACATAGGTCTTCAGTCAATCTAACATAGTGTCGACCCACAGTGCAAGTATGTTTAATAGCTCTTAGTTAAATAAAATAGAGTTGTACTATTACAAGTGTTGGTAGCCTGTCTATGTTACTGCTAAGCTAAACGCAGTCTCCACAGATCCAGAGTACCCAACACATCATGGGACCAGTATGTGATGTTAGAGTTTAATAGACCCATCTTCAAGTGATCTGCCTTCGACCAGCAATCAGCCATCCGGTAGTATGGGCAGCGTCCGCCGCCCCCCCCCCCCCCCCCCCCCCCGCCGCTCCGCATCACCGGCAACCTCGGTGCGAACTGGAAAATCTTTAAACAACGATTCCAGCTATACCTCGAAGCTACGGACCTGGAAGCTGCTTCAGACGCCAGGAAGATTGCTCTCTTCCTTTCCACGGCCGGGGACCACGCCATCCATATCTTCAACTCTCTCTCTTTCGCTGAAGGTGAAGACAAGTCCAAGTTCAAGACAATCCTGCTCAAGTTCGACAGTCACTGTGACATCGAGGTAAATGAAGGTTTTGAGCGCTATGTCTTTCAACAGCGTCTGCAGGGTAAGGATGAACCTTTTCAATCTTTCCTCACCCACCTTCACATCCTCGCACAGTCCTGTATCCGACTCGATGATCCGTGACCAGATCGGTTTCGGTGTGCAATCGGACCCCCTATGCCAGCAGCTCCTCAAGGTTAAACAGCTCACCCTTGCGATAGCCATCGAGATCTGCGTTCTGCATGAATACGCCACTAACCAATACTCGCACATTCAAGCGGCTGAAACGGCGCGGCAAGGTCCCCATGAGGCAGAGTGGGTGCAAGCCATTAAACAACTCCAGGGCCTAAGCCTGGATGAGGGCGTCCATTTAGCGCGCTTTTCGCGGGCTCCCGCGCATGCGCACACTGACCGAAGGGACGGCGAGGCCGAAGACCTCACTGCGCAGGCACGCACTACGTACGACCGCACCACGCATTCGCGGTGGGGTACCGAACGTTCTGACGTCACGACGTGTGGCAACTGTGGCTCCGCCCACTTAAAGCGGCAATGTCCTGCAAAATCCCGACGCTGTCTCCAATGTGGCAAGCTTAGCCACGATGCAGCCCTATGCAGGTGTCTGCTCAACCTACTACCTCTCGTCGCTCCAACCAGCCACCCAGGGATGTCCGAACCATCCAGCCACCGGTCACCGATTCCGACTCCGACTTGACACCGAGGACCCGAAAGCACCATTTTGTGTGGGCATCATCACCAAACACAAGATGCTCCAGAAGACAAAAGCCTCTCCCAATATTCAGCATTGATCTGGATGACGAGTGGTGTGCCACCCTCACGGTCAACTGATCCCGCATCCAATTCCGCCTGGACACCGGCGCTTCAGCCAACCTCTGTCTGACCTCGAATGCCACCATGTCAAGCGTACCATCCTGCCATCCGCCTGCCAGCTTCTGGACTATAATGGTAATGCCATTGCAGCCAGCGGCTCTTGCCAGCTTGAAGTGTCGCACCGGTCATTAAAGGCTAACCTGCCATTTGAAATAGTGGGATCCACTAAAGCCTCCCTGCTTGGTGCTCCGGCGTGCAAACTTCTAAACCTTGTCCAAAGGATTCACTCCCTGTCACCCGCTGACGATTCTGCATCTCAGGTCGCTGACTTTCGGACACAGCTGAACACCATCATCACCCGATACCACGGTGTATTCGAGGGCATGAGCACACTCCCATACACTTATAAAGTCTTGTTAAAACCGAATGCCATGCCTGTGGTGCACGCACCTCGCAGGGTACCAGCATTCCTCAAGGACCGCCTCAAGCAGCAGCTGCAGGATCTCCAGGACCAGGGCTTAATTTCGAAAGTTACAGAACCGACTGACTGGGTCAGCTCTATGGAGTGCGTGGAAAAACCATCTGGCGAATTACGCACATGTATTGATCCCAAGGACCTCAACTGCAATATTATGAGAGAACACTATCCCATTCCAAAGCGCAAAGAACTCACCTGCGAAATGGCTCGTGCCAGATTTTTCACCAAGCTAGACGCATCCAAGGGGTTCTGGCAGATCCAACTCGACACATCCAGTCGGAAGCTCTGCAACTTTAACACCCCGTTTGGCCGGTATTGCTACAACAGGATGCCGTTTGGCATCATCTCTGCATCGGACGTGTTCCACAGAATAATGGAGCAGATGATGGAAGGTATCGAAGGGGTTCGCGTATATGTGGACGACATCATCGCCTGGTCTACCACCCTGCAGGAGCACATAGTTATGTCGGAAGACGGGTTGGAGGTGATCAATGAGCATGGCCTCCGCCTCAACAGGGCCAAATGCTCCTTTGGTCAAACAGAAATTAAATTCCTCTGAGACCACATTTCACAGTTTGGCGTGCAGCCGGATGCTGACAAGGTATCTGCCATTATGGCCATGAAGACACCGGAGGACAAGAAGGCGGTCCTCCGCTTCCTGAGCATGGTCAATTTCCTGGGGAAATTCATCCCGAACCTCGCCTCCCACACCATGGCTCTCAGGAACCTGGTTAAGAAGACGACCGAGTTCCAATGGCTCCCCACCCACGAACAAGAAGGCGGGAACTCAGGGCGAAGCTGACCAAGGCCCCGGTGTTGGCATTTTTCGATCCGGCCAAAGAAATAAAGATCTCCACGGATGCCAGTCAGTCCGGCATTGGAGCAGTGCTCCTTCAACGTGACGATGCCTCCTCATGAGCTCCTGTCGCATACGCATCACGTGCAATGACGCCCACCGAACAGCGCTATGCGCAAATTGAAAAAGAGTGCCTGGGCCTTCTTACCGGAGTCGTCAAATTCCATGACTATGTCTATGGACTCCCAAAGTTTACAGTCGACACAGGCCACAGGCCACTGGTCAATATCATTCAAATAGACCTTAACGACATGACGCTGCGCCTGCAACGCATTCCCCTTAAACTCAGGCGGTACGACTTCGAACTCGTCTACACCCCGGGTAAGGAGCTCATTGTCGCTGATGCACTCTCCCGATCTGTCACCACACCCTGCGACCCAGCGGGCTTCATATGCCAAATTGATGCTCAGGTGGCATTCGCCGCATCCAATCTGCCCACCACGGACGAACGACTCATCCAGATTCGTCGTGAGACGGCCAACGATCCCCTGCTCCAACGTGTCTTACGCCACCTGACAGACGGGTGGCTCAAGGGCCAATGCCCTCAATTCTATAACATTAAAGATGACCTGGTGGTGGTAAATGGAATTCTACTAAAGCTGGGCAGGATCGTCATTCCGCACAGCATGCGGAACCTCGTCCTTGAGCAGCTCCATGAGGGCCAACTGGGAGTGGAGAAATGCCGCCGACGGGCCCGTGAGGCAGTGTACTGGCCTGGAATCAACGAGGACATTGCCAACACCGTTCTTAACTGCCCAACATGCCAGCGTTTCCAGCCTGCTCAGCCAAGAGACACCTTGCAACCCCATGAGTTGGTCACGTCCCCCTGGACCAAAGTGGGCATCGACCTGTTCCATGCACTTGGCCGGGACCACGTCCTCATAGTGGACTATTTCTCAAACTACCCGGAGGTAGTTAGGCTACACGACCTCACCTCAAATGCAGTCATCCGTGCGTGCAAGGAAACCTTCGCTCGCCATGGCATCCCGCTCACGGTCATGTCTGACAATGGCCCGTGTTTTGCCGGTCAGGAGTGGTCCAATTTTGCCAAACGATACAAGTTCACACATGTCACGCCCAGTCCCCATTACCCCCAATCCAATGGCAAAGCTGAAAAGGGGGTGCACATTGTCAAACGACTCCTGTGCAAGGCGGCCGATGCCGGATCCGATTTTTACTTGGCCCTGCTTGCTTACAGATCAGCTCCATTGTCCACCGGCCTGTCACCGGCTCAATTGTTGATGAATCGCACGCTGCGGACGACGGTGCCGGCCATTCATGTCCCGGACTTGGACAACCTTCCGGTCCTTCGTCGAATGCAGTTGTCTCGGGCCCAACACAAATCGGCGTACGACGCCCGCGCCACGGATCTCCCTGCTCTGGCTCCTGGTGACGAGGTCCGTGTCCAACTTCCCGATGGTGGTTGGTCCGCCACCGCTGTGGTGCTCAGACAAGTGGCCCCCAGGTCATTTTTGGTTCATCTACAAGACGTCTCTCTTCTTCGCCGAAATAGGCGGGCACTACGACTCCTTCCTCGCTCGCCACCAGATCATCATGTCCTGCCTCGCCATCACGGCGAACCCGTCACGGACTTTGCAGATCTCCCTTTCGCTCTGCCACCCTCTGAGTCTGACACAGCCCCGCCCATTCCAGAACAGGCGGCCCCTGACCCACCCTTGAGGCGGTCAACAGACTTCGTCACCCACCTCAGAGACTGAATTTATGAACTGCCTGAATTCATGGACTCTTTGAACTCATGAACTGATTGTTTCGTTACCCTGTTTGATTAACTCACTGGTTTGTACATACTGTTGTTCTAGTTATATTTTGTGTTACATACTGTTCATCTGCACTAGACACCTTCCAAAGTAAATATCTTAGAGTTTCTGTACATAGTCCTGTAAATATGCTCGCATGTGCCACACATAGTTAGGAACATTCGCATACTACATTATTTATTGCCACGAACACACATTTTTTTTTAGAAAAGGGGGGATGTCATAATATACACATCAGTATATGATGGTGCAGAGACGCACACTGACTGACACACTGCAAGGCCAATCAACACACACAACACAGCAGCCAATCACCAGTTAGGGCACGGTCACTATAAAGACAGAGGGCACCAGTTTTCCCGCTCATTCGGGATGCAGCCTCTGAGACAGACCGAGCCCGCAGTCAGTAGCACAAACGTAGTCTCCACAGATCCAGAGTACCCAACACATCAGTGACCACACCTGGAGGTAACAGAAACCTGGGTGAGGGTTTCTGCAGTGGATGAGCTGAGACGGGGAAGGAATCAGGCGATGTTGTGGAGGCGTAAACAGGCGGTCTTAGCGATGGTTCAGGCATTTGATTTGAAGCTCTGATTATGTGTTGGACCGTTTCTGGGGGGGGGCGGGGAGGGGGTGGTGGTGAGGGATGGAGTGGGTGGCTAGGGAATGAAGTTGCGGCGGGGCCCAAAGAGATTGTTTCCGGTATTCCCAACATTCAGTCGAAGGACATTCCTGCTTATGCAGCACCGGTGGTGCAGGCCAAGCGGCCTGCCAATCCGGAGATGGCAGACCTGGGCTGTGGCGAGACAGGACTGGGTATCCATGGGGGAACATGACCCCGTGCGTTCTGTTGATGCGGAGAAGTGGTGTGAAATAGAAAGGGGATTGATTCTCAGTGCGGGTGAGGAGGTGAGCAGCATTAATGGGAGGGGGAAGAGATGGTGATCCCCTGTTTATGAGGAGGTGAGCAGCATTAATGGGAGGGGGAAGAGATGGTGATCCCCTGTTTATGGGCTGGATAGTTACTGAACGGGAGCTGGCGGGAACAGGGCCGCTGGAGGAGGATGCTCCTCAAATCCCATTCACCCAATCACCCCCCTGTACACCGGGTACATTCTCACCCTACCATTCAAATCGCCTATATCTTTCTCTCCGATCTCCTTCGGCCCTATAAACCTCTGAGATATCTGTTTCTTTAAATTCATTTCGTCACCATGGGCGTCCCTGGTTAGGCCAGCATTTATTAGGCACCGCTAGTTGCCCTTGAGAAGGTGGTGGTGAGCTGCCTTCTTGACCGGCTGCAGTCCATGTGGTGTAGGTACACACGTGACGAAAACAGAGTGTAACTAAGCCCTAATGGCTGCAAATAGGTCGCAATACACTGCAGAGAAATACAGAGATTAAATAGGGCTCCCTGTGCCAGAATGATAATTGCAAAGCACCTGGGTGTCCATGAAATGAGGGTTAGCCATGAACTTTCTACCCTGAAGCATGACTTTGGAATAAAGCGGGAATAGAGCACGCAGCAGCCCCTGCAATGGAATGTGGTTTGCCCCCAAAGGTGACCTCCTGTAGACATCAAAAGCCACCAACATCGTCCCACTTACAAGTCCTCCAGTCACAACCACAGCTACAGAAAATGTTTAAATCTTTATTACCTCGCTTGCATTTTTGCAGGGTAGATCTGTCGAACCCGAATGTTGGGGGCGGGGGGGGGGGGAGTGGGGGGTCAAAGAAACGACTACCAATTACCAGGGTAGCAAGAACACGATTCCAATTCGAAGGGCGATTAAAGCTTTTGTTTTGGAACGGCACCAGGACTGGTCGGCTGTGCACGAGGAATTTATAAACGAGAAGGTATTGACCTGTTAAACACATCAGGAAATTCATCTCTGGGGGTGGTGAGGAAGGGTGGACATCGTATCATTCGCATTATGGTCTCTGCCCAACATTATTCTACTTTACGCCAATGGCCAAGACAGATTTCCACCCCCTTTTCAGTTTTGTCCATTGTTCTGTTAAATTACCCAAATACCAGGGAGTGATGCGAATATTAAAAAAAAAATTTTTTTTTTTAAGAGTACCCAATTATTGTTTTTCCAATTAAGGGGCAATTTAGCGTGGCCAATCCACCTACCCTGCACATCCTTGGGTTGTGGGGGTGAGACCCACGCAGACATGGGGAGAATGTGCAAACTCCGCACGGACAGTGACCCAGGGCCGGGATTCGAACCCAGGTCCTCACGCCGTAGGCAGCAATGCTAACCACCGCGCCACCGTGCTGCCCTATGTTGCGAATATTTATGTCCAATTCCTTCCGCTTGATTGCTTGGAACTGGATCTTTCCTGTTCGGGTGAAAAGTAGCTGACAAGTGGGCATTTGTGCCAAACAAGTGCCAGGCAATGGCCATCTCCAGCAAGAGAGGATCTAATCACTCTCCCATGACATAATAACGGCAGTGCCACCGCTGAATCCCCCATTACCAACATCCTGGGGGTTACCATTGACCAGAAACTGATTTGGACCCAGCCATGTAAACACTGTTGCTACCAGAGCAGGTCAAAGGCTCGGACTCCTGCAGCGAGTAACTCACTTCCTGACCCCCCCCCCCCCCCCCTCCCGCCCAAGCCCCTTAGTGTCCATGAATGTGCAGGTTAGTTGGGGTTCCGGGGATATGGTGGAGGAGTGAGTATTGGGGGGGGGGGGGGTCAGAAACAGATGCCCAGACCCTATGAAGGAAGATTTAAGCAATTCAGCTTATTTTGCGCCTGGGGTGGGGGGGGGGGGGGGGGGGGAATATAAAGATTAAGAGGAGACACATTGAATTGAAGCAAGCAGGCTGTTTATTCTGGGAAGCCAGCACCGAATGGGAGACCACCGTCGTGGACCTTGCGAGCCTTCAGGAAGGTTAGAGGCTGGGACTAAGAACATTCCTTCTCACACTATCATCAATTTGTGGAATAAATTCACGGAAGGGATTTTTTTGCATCAGGATGAATTGAAAGGGTAAATCCTAGTTGAAAAGTTGGATTGAAGGGAAAAGGAACTATTTTTTAATACACCCCCCCCTCTCTCTCTCCCTCTGTGAGCTCAGGCATTAGCGGGTGATGTGGGAGGGAAGTCATACTGGGACACTGGGTGGCCATGGTGGCTGTGACATTTTCCTATCCGATGGAGTGCTTGCCTCCCTTTCCAATGAGGGTTTAGTTGATGCTTCCCTCTGGTGGCAGGAAGTCGCTCCTGCAACTTTGAGGCACCAGCCAAGCAGACCACAGGTCGGTGGCGGCCAGGCGTGAAGCTCATGCGCTCGCCGGACGGTGTCCTGTGAGCAGTCCGTCCTCCAACTGCAAATGCATCCTCGCCTCTGCCCCTCGGCCCTCCCCCAGGCAACCAGCATCCCATCCCATCGCAGGGAGTGGGCAAATTGGGATGGGCAGCAAATGCCAGCCTTGCCAAAGATGTGCCGGTTAGGTGGATTGACTATGCTAAATTGCCCCTTGGTGTCCCAAGTTTAGGTGGGATTGCGGGGATCGGGTGGGGGAGTGGGCCTAGATAAGATGCTCTTTCAGAGGATCGGTGCAGACTCGATGGGCCGAATGGCCTTCTGCTGCACTGTAGGATTCTGTTGCGAACGAAACCCACAAATCCGGGATGATTTTGTTGGAAATTAACTGCCTCAGTGCTGGCCCCATAGACGTCTTCAACCCCCTTTCCCCTATCTGTGCTCCCTATGGGTATAATCTCAGTGATTGGGAAGTTTCTGGACCCCTGCCACTTTCCGTCAACTCTCCGTTCCTCGGTCAGTCGGCGTCAATCCCCAAGACGGTGTGATGATCACAGGATTGGTAATCGGGAGACCCCGGGGCAATGCTCTGGGGTTTGAATCTCACCAGGAATGCAATTAAAAATCTAATGATGATCATGGGACCATCGTCATGGTTCACTAATGTCCTTCAGGGAAGGAAATCTGCCGCCGTGTGTGTTTTTAACCACAAACGATGGTCGCCACGACTGAAACGAGTTTTATATTCCAGATTTATCAATTTAATTTAAATTCCATTGGTTGCCCTGGTGGGATTTGAACCCATGGGTCGCCTCAACCTCTAGGTTCCTGGTCCAGTGGCATTCCCACTATGCCATTACCTCCCCATGGAGGCAGCTCCGAGAACGTTCGCTAATTTGACTCCTGAGAGGAATGGGTTGCCTTATGAGGGAGATTGGAACAGGTTAGACCCTAATTCTTTGTTGTTGAGGGGAATGAGAGATGATCGTATTGGGGCAGACCAGATTCTGAGGGGACGTGACAGGATCGATGCTGAGGAGATGTTTCCCCTCACGGGGGGGCAATCTAAAACCAAGGGGCACAGTTTCAAATAAGGGGTCTTCCACTTAAAATGGAGGTGGGACAGAATCTCTGATCTCAGAGGGTTGTTAGTCTGTGACAGAGCTGTGGAGGCTCAGTCACTCAATATGTCCGAGGCTGAATTGTGGTTCTGGGAAACAGGCAGGGGTGTGAAGGCAAAGACAGGTCATGATCTTATTAAATGGCTGACTGAACTGACTGGAGGGGCTGAATGGCCTATCCGTGCTCCTGTACACTCCTGTCGACCGCAGCAGGCCTTCCCCAACCCAACTGCTTAATTCGAAGAAAGGTCGGGGGAGGCAATTCAGATCTTCCACCTCGATGTGCACTTCAGAAGCTTGGAAAGTCCTTCAATTTGCCGTGAGTTAAGGCAGATGTTTGATAAAAAGAAAATGTTGGCCTTTCATTCAAGGTTTTGGGAGTTCAGTGGCAGCCCACCTGTAAAGGTCTTTATTCTGTGGAGAACGGTGTTATCAAAGCAGCTGTCAGTGAGGAGAGTCACGTGGTCAGCCTCAATCTTCAATCAACGGTCGGTGCCAAGATCAGCTCAAGGTTTGCCAGATTTTACTTTGCTCTTGTGTGTGGCTGTGGAATGGAGGGATTAAGTTTATTGTGAAAAGGGTGGTACTTGTGTGTGCTCTCCCATGGAAACCATCCAGGCCTCATCTGCCCTTTTAGATAACGGCGCTGTTCAAAGATTAAGGGAGTTCTCCCGATTTCCTAGCCAACATTTATTCCACAACTAAAACGACAAGAGTATCTGGTCCTTTCCTCTGTGTGTTCCTGTGTGTGTGAGTGAGTGGGTGCCCTTACTGTGCACAAAATGGCCGCCAGGTTACCCCATATTACAACAGTAACTACACTTTGAAAGCACTCCATTGGCTGCAGAAGGCTTTGGGATATCCTGAGGTCACGAACGATGCTAGATAAATTCATCTTCCTTCTCCGATATTACTCGGGGGGTCGCCGCCATGCTGGTGGTTTGCTCTTCTGCGTTTCCTCCCTGATCGCTCATTCCTCTTCCAGTCTCTCGCCACTGCATCCTTTGAACTGCTCTGAGGCCTTTTCCCTCCTTCCTGCCAACAGTCCCACCTCCATCACCCACCTCTACCCCCGTCCCCCCTCTATCCCTTCACAGCGGCAAGGCCTTTTCAATCTCCTCTTGGCTGCTTCCTTCGATGCTCCCACAATCTTCACTGACCCCCTGATTTGCGGGTTTCTGATGTTTGTCCTTATCCATCGCCCCACACTCCGCATCCACAGCGCAGTGGCATCGAGTGGCTCTTCCCGCTGTTTTCCACGTTTGTCACATCGCTGAATCAGGCTTAACACTCTGGGGACGGGCAGCTGATGGGACTTGAATTCAATCATTAAAATCTGGGATTGAAAGTTAGCCTCCGTAATGGCGACCATGGCTCTGATTGTATTATAAACCCAACGCCCTTTAGGGAAGGTGATCCACCATCCTTACCCGGCCTGGCCTACATGTGGCTCCAGACCAACGGCAATGTGGTCAACTCTTAACTCCCCCTCGGGGAAATGGCAGAAAAAGGCCATTGGCAAACGGGAATGGGCCATGCCAACCTCGCTGGTGACGCCCACGGTCCTGTGATTGGATAAACAAACGACCGACCTTCATACCCCAGCCTCCCAGTGTGTCTCTCCAGATATTCCGGCACGCGCCAATTTTAATGTTGTAGCTGAAGCCATTTCACTTAGCACGGCCAGGGGGAGCTTGCAGGCAGCTGGCAAACGGTGGGCCAAAGGAAATAGGGGATTCAACGCATCCTGCGCCACCTCCTTCAGCAGCAGCAGTTTGCGCGAGCAGAGAATGAGGTGCGGAAAATGCCGAAGATGAGGGGCGGTGTTCTCCGTCGGCTGGAGCCAAACGGGATTGGGTGGAGAATCGGTTGCTACACCGAAATGCCGATCCCGACCCTGGCGAATCCGACCCCGTTCCCTATTGGAATCGATCGTGTTCCGCGTGGCGCCCGTACCAGCCCCTCCACGGTCGCTGAATCGCTCCAGGTGCGGTGCCAGGTTTGTTGTGGTAGAACTCCGCCAATCCTGCCCCAACGTCAGCACGGACGGAGAATCCCGCTGACGGCTCTTTTGTTGATTATTTGTTGCTCGGATTTATAGAGCAGGGAAAACTCCGGGCCGGATATTGGAAAGTTTGTCCGTCTGTCAGAACATGGCGAATTGAGCAGCACCGCGAAATGTTGAGAGGCTGCTTGGGTTGCGAATCCTCAGGTTTGCAAACATGCCGTTTAGCGGCACGTTGCTATTTAATTCCCGGAATCTGTGTGTTTCGTGCCCCCCTTGTTCTGAATTCGGCCAAGTGCGTTGTTGTGCCCCATGTACTGACTGGGTGGAAAGTGCAGTTATTGGAAGTCATTCGATTGAAACGATTATTTCCCACCGTAGACAACACCTTCTCTACTTGACCTCAGAAGAAAGGTCCGTGGAAATTTCTGGGAAAAATCTTCAGGAAGCACTGGACAACCTTGGGGTCTACACCCCCTTCCCTCTGACTGGGAGCCTGGTGAAGGGGCCCTGCAAATTGTGCACACCCGTAAGTATCCACCGATCTAACATCGCAAGTTTGATGAGTGGATGCTGTATTTGTTTGCTAACTTTTTTTTACAGAACTGGCCTTAATTACATCTTGAACCATGGCCTGTGTGAGCTGATATTATTAATATCCACAATATCTGGCCACAATTGACATCAACGTGTATATATTGTTTCTTTGACATATTAACAGATCCCCCGGGGCTTTCTATGAATGTTCACAACCAATAGAAGGATAGTGTCGGGAAAAAAAGTGAAGTTAGATTCACTTAAGTGAAGTTAAGTGAAGTGAAGTTAACATTCTGACCAGAGCTTGATTGAATCAATGTAGACCTTTTTGATTTTTAAACCCGCTCTCGACGCGGCGATGAAAGAATGAGGAGGACAAGTGGCATTTTGTATGCTTTCTACCTCCCGCGCCAGGAGCGCAAGCGCACATTCCAGGCTGATACCTCAAGCGTAGCACTGAGGGAGCGCTGCACTGTCAACTGAGGCACCGTCTGTACCCGGTGGCACGAGGTGGATACAAAAGACATTACGTGGTGGATCCCTCAACGACACAAAGATAAATGATTTGGTCATTACCTCACTCCTGTTTGTAAGACTGTTAAGTGCTGTCTCATTTTTCTACATTTCAACAGGGGTTACACATCAACCATATGGCTGAGATTGTGAAAGGTGTTTCTTTTTTATTTGTGGGATGCGGGCTGTGCCAGCATTTATTGCCCAACCCTAAATTAACTGTGCGCCCATTTTAAGAGCCAACCACATTGCTCTGTGGACCTTGAGTCACATGTAGGTCAGACAGGGTAAGGACGGCAGATTTCCTTCCCTAAAGAACATGAGTGAACCAGATGGGTTTTTACGACCTTCGTATCTTGGCCATCATTCGACCATTTATTGAATTCAAATTCCACCAGCTGCTGTGGTGGGATTCGAAAGTTCCCAGAGTGTTACGCCTGGGCCCCTCGATTACTGGTCCAAATACCACTCCGCCGCCACCCCACCACCCCCATATATAGTAACGCCAATCCTTCTTTCAATGGACCCTTACGGTAAATAATTCTATAATTCTGCTTTTTAATAAGTGTTTACCTGAAAGTCAAGACCCTGCTCTACAATCCTTGGAAAACTCTTGTAATCCCTCCTACTGATTTTCCAAAAATTGCAAGTTCTCTTCCGCCTTTCATCTCAACGGGCAATTTACATACTGGGGGGAGGGAGGAGGGGGGGGGGTGCTTACTATCTGAAAATGTCGATTCTCCGCTGTGTAAAATCAGTGTGTGCCCAATAGTGCACTCTTGCCAAGGATGAAAGTTTCTGAGTGAATACTGAGTAGGGGGGAGTACAGAATCGAAACAGCCTTGGTCTCTCCACACTACTTGCCCTTGGGTTTTGTTTTCCCTTGCCAATGTATTTGTGCCAATTAAATTTTGAAAAGTCAGATGCAATCTTTGAATTAATTTGAAGCTTGCATTCTTGAATTCTTTGTCCGGCTTTTGAGATGAAGCTGTGATTAGAGCTTTGGTAGCATTTGTGAAGTGTTATAATTATGTTCTACAAAACAACAAACAACAAAGAACAAAGAAATGTACAGCACAGGAACAGGCCCTTCGGCCCTCCAAGCCCGTGCCGACCATGCTGCCCGACTAAACTACAATCTTCTACACTTCCGGGGTTCGTGTCCCTCTATTCCCATCCTATTCATGTATTTGTCAAGATGCCCCTTAAATGTCACTATCGTCCCTGCTTCCACCACCTCCTCCGGTAGCGAGTTCCAGGCACCCACTACCCTCTGCGTAAAAAACTTGCCTCGTACATCTACTCTAAACCTTGCCCCTCTCACCTTAAACCTATGCCCCCTAGTAATTGACCCCTCTACCCTGGGGAAAAGCCTCTGACTATCCACTCTGTCTATGCCCCTCATAATTTTGTATACCTCTATCAGGTCTCCCCTCAACCTCCTTCGTTCCAGTGAGAACAAACCGAGTTTATTCAACCGCTCCTCATAGCTAATGCCCTCCATACCAGGCAACATTCTGGTAAATCTCTTCTGCACCCTCTCTAAAGCCTCCACATCCTTCTGGTAGTGTGGCGACCAGAATTGAACACTATACTCCAAGTGTGGCCTAACTAAGGTTCTATACAGCTGCAACATGACTTGCCAATTCTTATACTCAATGCCCCGGCCAATGAAGGCAAGCATGCCGTATGCCTTCTTGACTACCTTCTGCACCTGTGTTGCCCCTTTCAATGACCTGTGGACCTGTACTCCTAGATCTCTTTGACTTTCAATACTCTTGAGGGTTCTACCATTCACTGTATATTCCCTACCTGCATTAGACCTTCCAAAATGCATTACCTCACATTTGTCCGGATTAAACTCCATCTGCCATCTCTCCGCCCAAGTCTCCAAACAATCTAAATCCTGCTGTATCCTCCGACAGTCCTCATCGCTATCCGCAATTCCACCAACCTTTGTGTCGTCTGCAAACTTACTAATCAGACCAGTTACATTTTCTTCCAAATCATTTATATATACTACAAAGAGCAAAGGTCCCAGCACTGATCCCTGTGGAACACCACTGGTCACAGCCCTCCAATGAGAAAAGAATCCTTCCATTGCTACTCTCTGCCTTCTATGGCCTAGCCAGTTCTGTATCCACCTTGCCAGCTCACCCCTGATCCCGTGTGACTTCACCTTTTGTACTAGTCTACCATGAGGGACCTTGTCAAAGGCCTTACTGAAGTCCATATAGACAACATCTACTGCCCTACCTGCATCAATCATCTTAGTGACCTCCTCGAAAAACTCTATCAAGTTAGTGAGACACGACCTCCCCTTCACAAAACCGTGCTGCCTCTCACTAATACGTCCATTTGCTTCCAAATGGGAGTAGATCCTGTCTCGAAGAATTCTCTCCAGTAATTTCCCTACCACTGAAGTAAGGCTCACCGGCCTGTAGTTCCCGGGATTATCCTTGCTACCCTTCTTAAACAGAGGAACAACATTGGCTATTCTCCAGTCCTCCGGGACATCCCCTGAAGACAGCGAGGATCCAAAGATTTCTGTCAAGGCCTCAGCAATTTCCTCTCCAGCCTCTTTCAGTATTCTGGGGTAGATCCCATCAGGCCCTGGGGACTTATCTACCTTAATATTTTTTAAGACACCCAACACCTCGTCTTTTTGGATCTCAATGTGACCCAGGCTATCTACACACCCTTCTCCAGACTCAACATCTACCAATTTCTTCTCTTTGGTGAATACTGATGCAAAGTATTCATTTAGTACCTCGCCCATTTCCTCTGGCTCCACACATAGATTCCCTTGCCTATCCTTCAGTGGGCCAACCCTTTCCCTGGCTACCCTCTTGCTTTTTATGTACGTGTAAAAAGCCTTGGGATTTTCCTTAACCCTATTTGCCAATGACTTTTCGTGACCCCTTCTAGCCCTCCTGACTCCTTGCTTAAGTTCCTTCCTACTTTCCTTATATTCCACGCAGGCTTCGTCTGTTCCCAGCCTTTTAGCCCTGACAAATGCCTCCTTTTACTTTTTGACGAGGCCTACAATATCTCTCGTCATCCAAGGTTCCCGAAAATTGCCGTATTTATCATTCTTCCTCACAGGAACATGCCGGTCCTGAATTCCTTTCAACTGCCACTTGAAAGCCTCCCACATGTCAGATGTTGATTTGCCCCCAAACATCCGCCCCCAATCTATGTTCTTCAGTTCCCGCCTAATATTGTTATAATTAGCCTTCCCCCAATTTAGCACATTCATCCTAGGACCACTCTTATCCTTGTCCACCAGTACTTTAAAACTTACTGAATTGTGGTCACTGTTACCGAAATGCTCCCCTACTGAAACATCTACCACCTGGCCGGGCTCATTCCCCAATACCAGGTCCAGTACCGCCCCTTCCCTAGTTGGACTGTCTACATATTGTTTTAAGAAGCCCTCCTGGATGCTCCTTACAAACTCCGCCCTGTCTCAAGCTCAACTAATATTCCTTTTTATAAGTGGCATTAGAGGTTCTAGCCCCATTGACATTTGCCTTGAAGTGCATCACCTGCTGCGTTACAAGGTGCAGACCTTGGGTTGGCAGAATCAGTGCGCCTAGTCCATTGGATGGAGCGTGATGACGACCCGCTCCATGATAGGCCCTGATGCTCCGCATCCACACCCTCAGCTCCCAGCCCAGCCCATCCCTCACACCCGTCTGACTGAGGACCAAGTCAGTTTGGAATGTTGGTGAGCAGGTGTTTGTTGTGCTATTTACAGTGGACGTGGCCTGCTGCCCTTCCTGCCCGGTGACCTCGATCCCCTTTGGCGGTCGTCCCCTGGAAGGACCGGGCCTGGATGGGCCTAGCTGCCTTCTGGGTGTCACAGGTGGTGTGGTGCCATCCTGTTCTGCCCGCTGAGCATCAGATGTGCCGGGGCAGGCGGGGGCGGATTCAGCGATGTTGCGTTGTTCCGTCACCAGCATGGGACCCCATCACCTCCTCCTCCCTCGGAGTGCCCAATGGCCCCTGGGCTACTCCGTGGGATGGGTGTGAGGCCAGAGCGTGCTCCGAGGGCCTCGCCGTCACCTGCCGCTGCCAGCCCTGGGGGCCTACTCTCGTGTCAATCAGGGTCTCCATGCTCGTGGACATGGAGCACAGAGACTGTGCCATGTCCCTCTGAGACTGTGCCATGTCCCTCTGAGACTGTGCCATGTCCCTCTGAGACTGTTCCATGTCCCTCTGAGACTGTGCCATGTCCCTCTGAGACTGTGCCATGTCCCTCTGAGACTGTGCCATGTCCCTCTGAGACTGTGCCATGTCCCTCTGAGACTGTGCCATGTCCCTCTGAGACTGTGCCATGTCCCTCTGAGACTGTGCCATGTCCCTCTGAGACTGTGCCATGTCCCTAGGAGACTGTGCCATGTCCCTCTGAGACTGTGCCATGTCCCTCTGAGACTGTGCCCTGTCCCTCTGAGACTGTGCCATGTCCCTCTGAGACTGTGCCATGTCCCTCTGAGACTGTGCCATGTCCCTCTGAGACTGTGCCATGTCCCTCGGAGACTGTGCCATGTCCCTCGGAGACTGTGCCATGTCCCTCGGAGACTGTGCCATGTCCCTCGGAGACTGTGCCATGTCCCTCGGAGACTGTGCCATGTCCCTCTGAGACTGTGCCCTGTCCCTCTGAGACTGTGCCATGTCCCTCTGAGACTGTGCCATGTCCCTCTGAGACTGTGCCATGTCCCTCTGAGACTGTGCCATGTCCCTCTGAGACTGTGCCATGTCCCTGTGGGAATGGGTCTGGCGCCAGGGGCACAAAGACTGGCCTGAGGGATTGCTGATCCTCACTCAGCGCTGCTAGATATTCTTAATGAGATGGGAGAAGTAGTGGCTCAAGTAGAAACCAATGGCTTACCGTACTTACTGGCATAAAAGTCAAAGTTTTGAAACCGATTCTTTGGGCAAAAAAAGTTCAAGGTAACGATAAAAATATGGCAATCACCGTGCTTGTGGCTCGCGCAGCCACCTGATTACCTCACACAAACACCTCTCGGCCTGAGCCACACTGACCCTGCAGCTTGTCCCAATCTCATCTTCATCATCCTAACGAGAGATGAGCCTCTTACTAAAGCTCCCCCGATATCTCAGCGGCGAACCGCGCTCTGGTGATCCAGCAGCGACGCAGGAAGATCCGAAAACTCCTGTTTTAAATCCTGCCCTCAGGCAGGAACACAGAGTGTGACAGCGAGCTGAGGAGGAGAGGAGGGGGGGGGGGGGGGGTCCATGGAAAGCCTGTCGCGGGGTGGGATGGGTGGAGGTGGGAGGGAGGGGGGGGTCATCATTTGCCTGAGGTATATGAAAAATTGACGATCCTTTGGCCAGAAAGTCAAGGTTCAGCTTTTACCACAAGATCGATTATTACTCCGGAATGTACGGTAGATCTAATCGCCAATACGGAGACATGTGACGGATTTTTACCACTTTTTGACAGCCTGTGGGAGTGGGCGGGAAACATGGCGTTGAAGCCGCCATTTTGTCACAAACGTGGTGCAAAAAAACTTGGAAGGGGGCGTCTCACGATGTAACGCTGGTGGGGTGGGAACAAAAGTTGAAATGAACCCACCCCACCCCACCCAACGCAACCCCCTCCAGCTCAATCATGACCCCCCCCCCCCCCCCCCCCACCGAGTGATGCACTGGCCTGAGCTCCTCCGGCAAGTCTGACCACCAGGCTCGCTCCATGAACAATCAGTCGTAATTCATGCCAACGTGCCCTTATACTGACATGAAAGGATTATCTAACGGTGCCCCCGGTGTTGAACATTGGGATTCCTGTTACTTCATGGGCTGGGAGGGGGGGGGAGGAAACGTCAATTGTGGTGAGACCTCCCGCTGACGTAAAACGTGATTGAGGCCTCCCGAGATTTTCCGCTCCCGTCACCAAATCCATCCAAGAGAATGGGAGCAGAAAATCCTGGCCATGGTTACAAGGTGACCAAAGTTGGGAATGACATATTCCAGGGTGTACCACATTTTGAAGAGATAGGCAGACTGGTAAAAGAGGGTGAGCAGAGGGTAAAGAAGGATGACATAGGAACAGGAGTAGGGCCATTCAGCCCCTCGAACCTGGTCTGCCATTCAGTGAGACCATGGCTGATCTGCAACCTAACTCCATAGATTTAGATTTAATGTCACAATCAAGTATTGTTCTGCGTACAGTCCAGAAAGGTCGTTCCAGGAATGAAAAAACATAGGACATACATATATGCACAATGTAAATACATAGACACGGGCATCGGGTGAAGTATACGTTGTGCAGTACTATTCAGAAGATGCGAAGAGAGATCAGTTCAGTCCATAAGAGGGTCATTCAGGAGTCTGGGGGGTGATTCTCCCATCCTGCGGCAGAGTGTCCCCCCTACAGGGGGCCAGCACAGCGCTGGAGTGGTTCGCACCGCTCCAGCTGCCGATCCCGGCACGAACTGTGCGCCGCGGGGTCCGCTTATGCGCAGTGGCACCGACACCAAAGTGCGCATGCGTAGTGACCTCCTTCAACGCGCCGGCTCCAACGCGACATGGCGCAGGACGACAGGGGCCGGCGTGTGGGAAAGGAGGCCCCCAGCCAGAGAGGCCGGCCCGCCGATCGGTGGGCCCCGATCACGGGCCAGGCCACATTGGAGCCCCCCCCCCCCCCCCACCCCGGGGTTGGACCCCCCCTCCTCCGCCACAGGCCGCCACCCGACCCTTCAACGCCGAGGTCCCGCCCGCTCAGAGCAGGTTAGAACGGCGCCGGCGGGACTGGCTTTTTTTTTTACGGCCACTCGGCCCGTCCGGCAGGAGAATCGCGGGGGTACCTCATAGAGCGGCCCCCGACTGGCGCCCGGCCGACCACGCCGGCCCCAATGGCGCCGATTCTCTGCTCTGCGGAGAATCGTGTCCTGGCAACGGGGCGGCGTGGCGCGATTCGCGCGGCCCGCCGGCGATTCTCCGACCCAGCGCGGGGTCGGAGAATCCCGTCCCAGGTAACAAGAGGGAAAGAATCTGTTTTCGAACCTGTTAGTGCGTGTTCTCAGACTTTTGTATCTTCAGCCCGATGGAAGAGGTTGAAAGAGAGAATATAATAATCTTTATTGGTGTCACAAGTTGGCTTACATTAGCACTGCAATGAAGTTACTGTGAAATTCCCGTACCAGCCTCCCCGAACAGGCGCCGGAATGTGGCGACGAGGGGCTTTTCACAGTAACTTCATTTGAAGCCTACTTGTGACAATAAGCGATTTTCATTTCATTTTCATTTTTCAAAATCCCCTAGTCGCCACACTCCGGCACCTGTTCGGGTACACAGAGGGAGAACTCAGAATGTCCAATTCACCTAACAAGCACGTCTTTAGGGACTTGTGGGTGGAAACCGGGGCACCCGGAGGAATAACCCTGGTCCCTAGTGCTGTGATGCAGCAGTGCTCACCACTAAAGGAGCAGAGATCAGAGCTCAGGCTGCGGTTATATACAGTCTCCACCAGTGGAATAGAGAAGATAATTGAACCTACCGCATTCTTGCTTAATGCCGGTACAGAGTTAGGTGGGGAAGTAAACTGTGAGCAGGGTGGAGCGAGGCTGCCATGGGATACAGGCTGGATAAACAAGTGGGACAAGTCGGTGGGAAATGGTCTACAGCGTGGGGAAATGTGGGAAAATATCCACATCGGGAGGAAAACATAGCCAGATTTCTTTTTTTTGCAAGTTGAGCGACCATTTTTCAGTTGATATGGAGAGAGTATCTGGGTGTCCTTGTACACGCACCGCAGATAGTTAATGTGCTGGCAGAAGAAGCAATTAGAAAGGAAAATAGTGTGTTTGTCTTTTTTGCAGGTTGCTAAGAATAAGGAGGTCTTGCTGCAATTCTGTAGAGCTTTGATGAGGCCACCCGGGGAGTTCAGAGAGCATCTTTGGTCTCCTTGTTGAAAGAAAGATACACTTGCCTTCCAAAGGGCAAAGATCACTCGATTAATTACCAGGAGGAAAGGGTTGACCTGCGACGAAAGATCGAATAGAACAAGCTGATGTGTCCTTTGCCGTCTTGAAGAGTGAACAGTGGCCTAATTGAAATGCATAAAATTCGTAGAGGGTTTGGCAGAGTAGATGTTGAAGGGCCTTCTAGCTTGACAGGAGGATTGAGAACCCGGGCCTTTCGTTTCAGGTTACAGGACAGGCTATTTAGGACTGAGGCCAGGGGAACGCGGAGGATTACGAGGGCTTGGAATTTTCTACAACAGCAACCTTTATTTGATTGGCACCTTTAAAACATTGCCAATCCCGCCAAGCTGCTTCACCAGCGCATTGATAGTGAGCCACGCAAGGAGGTACAAGGGCAGATGGTCAGAGGGTTTTCATAAGGGTCTTTGAGGATAAAACAGAGATAGAAAGGCAGACACTGGTGTCCTCGTGCATCAGTCGCTGAAAGTAAGCACGCAGGTACAGCAGGCAGCAACGAAGGCAAATGGTATGTTTACCTACATGGCGAGAGGATTTGAGTACAGGAATTGGGATGTTTTACTGAAATTGTGTAGGATTTGGTGAGGCCACACCTGGAGTATTGATGCACTATCAATTACGACAAGACGAGAGTAGAGAGTAATCGAGGCTTTATTACGCAGAGATGTGGAGCCTCCCGCAACTGCTGCTGAAATGGCTGCAGCTCGGAGAGCACACACATTTATACTCCACCTACTGGGCGGAGCCAGCAGGCAGGGATCTACCCCCGTACCTGTAGTACAGGGGCCTTACCGCAATACCCTCGTGTGCAGTATATACAATACAACAGTGGTGACTACCACAAGCATTGTGTGCAGTTTTGGTGTCCTTATCTGAGGAAGGATGTTCTTGCTATGGAGGGAGTGCAGCGAAGGTTTACCAGGCTGATTCCTGGGATGGCGGGACTGGCGTATGAGGAGACACTTGAGTTGGTTGGGATTATATTCTTTGGAGTTTAGAAGAATGAGAGGGGATCTCATAGAAACTTAAATTTCTAACAGGATTAGACAGGGTAGATTCAGAAAGAATGTTCCCAATGGTGGGGGTGTCCAGAACTAGGGGTCATAGTCTGAGGATAAGGGGTAAACCTTTTAGGACTGAGGTGAGGAGAAATTTCTCCACCCAGAGAGTGGTGACTCTGTGGAATTCACTCCCACAGAAAGTAGCTGAGGCCAAAACGTTGTGTATTTTCTTTAAATATTTCTTTACATTTTTCCAATGAAAGTGCAATTTAGCGTGACCAATCCACCTACCCAGCACACCTTTGGGTTGTGGGGTGTGACCCACGCAGACACGGGGAGATGTGCAAACTCCACACGGACAGTGACCCAGGGCCGGGATTGAACGCGGGTCCTCGGTGCCGTGAGGCAGCAGTGCTAACCACTGCACCATCCTGCCACCCCTACGTTGTGTAATTTCAAGAAGGGATTAGATATAGCTCTTGGGGCTAAAGGGGTGAAGGGATATGGGAGGGAAGGTGGGATCAGGGTATTGCACTTGATGATCAGCCATGATCATAATGAATGGTGGAGCAGACTCGAAGGGCCGAATGGCCTCCTACTTTTATCTATGTATGCTTCTCTGTATAAGGGAAGCATGCATGACTTCAGAATAATGGGTGCGATTCAGCTTGAGGAAATGCCTGGGAATGGGAATCCCCGCTCACCTCCCCTCTACTTGGCAAGACTCCCCCCCCCCCCCCCCACCCCGGGTCCAATCCTTGGCAGTGCCAATCTGGCCACCCTGACACCCTGGCAATGTCCGATTGGCCCTGCCCTGTCCCCAGCCACCCGGGGATCTCCAATGGCCTAGGAGACACCCCAGGTGCTGTTATGCCTGCTCCATGTTCGTGAATGCCGAGTGCTGGATGATTGCAGCGAGGGGGAGATCCAGATGGTTTCAGGCGGTCTGAGCCGGGCGACTCACGATCGGCCCGGCGCCTGTCATGAAGCCCGATTTGGAGCTTGCGCGCGATTCATTCATTGCCCCCGGATCCATGCCGGGCACAACGGGGTTGATGAATTGTGCCCAACCTCTTTGAATCCTGGTCCAATTCATTCCCAGCTTTAACCTTTCACCTGTACACTGGGAGACCTTGACCTCCTATGTGCAGTGTCACAGGAAATGGGTAAACGTGTGGCTGCGAGTATGTGTGTGTGCATTTTTGCATGTTTGTGTGTGTGCATTTTTGCATGTTTGTGTGTGTGCATTTTTGCATGTTTGTGTGTGTGCATTTTTGCATGTTTGTGTGTGTGCATTTTTGCATGTTTGTGTGTGTGCATTTTTGCATGTTTGTGTGTGTGCATTTTTGAGTGTGTGTATGTGTGTTTTTACAATTGTGTGTGTGCAATTGTTTGTACATGTGCATTTTTGTGTAAATGTGTGTGTACCTGCTTTTGTCTATGTATGTGCGTGTTTGTGTATCAGTGCATGTGTGTGTTTTTGAATTTTCGTGCGTTTTTGAGTTTTCGCGTGTTTTTGAATTTTTGCATGTTTCTGTGTGTGTACGTTTGTGTGTGTGCATGCTTTTATGTATGTGTCTGTTTTTGTGTGTTTGTGCGTCTGTGTGTGTGAGTGTGTGTATGTGTGTGTGAGCGTGTGTGAGCGTGTGTGTGAGAGCGTGTGTGAGCGTGTGTGTGTGTGTGCCTATTCATAACCTTGGGATGTCCTAAAATGCTTAACCATCTGATGAGTGATCAGCTGTTGTATTGTATGATGCTTTGCAGCAGCCAGTTTGCAAGTTCAGGTCCCACAATCGCAATGTGATAACGAGCAGATAGTCAGTTACTGTGTTGCTGATTCAAGGATCCACATTGGCCAGATATATCCCCCCCCCTTCTTCAGGATCTTCTACGTTGGCCTGAGATGGCAAACTGGGTTTAGCCTCACATCAGAAGGAGGGCACGGACCTCCGGTGGAGCAGCAACAGTTTCGGCAAGGGGGCACTTGAACCTACAGCCTTCTGCCTCAGGCAGGCGCGCTCCAGAATGACGCCTCGCCAACTGCGCCTAGTCCTTCCCCGCAGTGTCAAATCTGACCACAATGGCTTGGATGGCGAAATTCAGTCGGGCAGAAATTATTCACTTGGTGTTTGTGTAATGAGATATCAGCATTGTGAACAGCTACGGCAGGGAATATCTTTAAGACTTGGCATGTGGGAATGTTACTCTGGGCCTTGCTCGCTCCTTCTTTATATGTTCGTTCAGTTCAAAGTTCTGAGATTCATTTCAAGTCCAATCGTGTTTTGGCTTCTTCTGCCATGTGTTTGCAACTAAAGTCCCAGCGACTCGTTTAATATTTTGTAGAGAGCCTATTTAAGCTTTCACAGCCTGATCTGCTTTATTATTATTACAGGGGTAAGATTTCCCTTTTTGATCTCATTATTAAATGATTAAAAAAATAAGGGGGGGGGCAGCAGGTGCACCTTTACCTCCAAGACACTCGCATATGTCGCCATTTGACATTAGTGCAAAATCGGGTCAGTGACCTGAGTCGAAGGCAGGCGTGCAGAGTTCACAGGTCAACCATGGTTTCCAATGAATGGTCAGACAGACTCGATAGGCCCCGCGGCCTACCCCACGGCCTACCCTGCCACCCCGACGTTCCCAACGGGTCAGCCAGCTCTTCGTCCTTTGTGGGACCTGGCGGCCGCGGAATGGCCGCCGTGTTTATCCCCACGGCGACAGCCACCCCATTTTGAAAGCAGTCAGTTCTGCGAATGTGCCAGCTGATAAAACCTTGAAATTCTGGTGAAAAAGCTTCAAAGCACACAAAAAAATAGGCAGCAACTCAATAAGCAGCTTTCAATCGGAGAGCAGGCCTTCATACAAGGCTCTAGAGCCAAGGCCGCCACTTCAAAGCAATTGAATTAGTTAAATTCATCTTTACTGCAATAGATTTCAGCATTGCAATTTGTGTTTTAAGTTCGGGGCTCATAATTCAGTTGGTTTTACAGGGTAAACTGAGACAGCTGTTTAAAATCAATGTGTAGAAAGTAGTTAAAACGCAATCAATCAGCAGTGGGAAGAGGACAGAGGGGTCATTATATCTTGGTTCTGTATCTGTCCTCTCCTTTGAGGTGGTAGAGATCACGGATTTGGAAGGTGCGGCCTAAGGAGCCTTGGTGAGTTGCTGCAGTGCATCTTGTAGATGGTACACACGGCTGCAACTGTGCGTCGGTGGTGGAAGTGGATGTTTAAAGTTGTGGATGGGGTACCAATCAAGCGGGGCTGCCTTATCCTGGATGGTGTTGAGCTTCTTGAGTGTTGTTGGAGCTGCACTCATCCAGGCAAGTGGGGAGTATTCCATCACACGCCTGACTTGGGCCTTGTAGATGGTGGACATGCTTTGGGGAGTCAGGAGGCGAGTTACTCACCCCAGGATTCCCAGCCTCTGACCTGCCCTGGTAGCCCCAGTATTAATGGGGCTGGGTCCAGTTCAGTTTCTGGTCAATGTAACCCCCAGGATGTTGATTGTGGGAGATTCAGTGATGGTAAATGCCATTGAATGTCAAGGGGCGGTGGTTACATCCCCTCTTGTCGGAGATGGTCTTTGACTGGATATTGTCCAGGTCTTGCTGCATTTAGTCCCGGCCAGTTATGCACTGCATGTTCAGCAACCTACAAGAGTGGAATGGTTGTTTCTTTGAACTGTAACGGCTTCTGGTGTCATATCAAAGAAAAACTTTAAGATGGAAGATATGAAACAGGTCTCAGTACCGAGAAATAAATTAATTGCTAAAACTAATTACTATAAATAGGCCCAGCTCCACCTAAACATTTGGGCTTCTTATAACTATAGAGCAAGAGTTGGCATGAGAGGGAAGTGATGTCAATTAGCCAATGTAAGCCTATAAGACCATAAGACATAGGGGCAGAATTAGGCCACTCGGCCCATCGAGTCTGCTCCGCCATTCAACCATGGCTGATATTTTCTCATCCCCATTCTCATGCCTTCTCCCCATAACCCCTGACCCCCTTATTAATCAAGAACCTATCGATCTCTGTCTTAAAGACACTCAGTGATTTGGCCTCCACAGCCTTCTGCGGCAAAGAGTTCCACAGATTCACCACCCTCTGGCTGAAAAAATTCCTCCTCATCTCTGTTTTAAATGATCGTCCCTTTAATCTGAGATGGTGTCCTCTGGTTCTAGTTTTTCCTACAAGTGGAAACATCCTCTCCACGTCCACTCTATCCAGGCCTCGCAGTATCTTGTACGTTTCAATAAGATCCCCTCTCATCCTTCTAAACTCCAACGAGTACAGACCCAGAGTCCTCAAACGTTCCTCATATGACAAGTTCCTCATTCCAGGGATCATTCTTGTGAACCTCCTCTGGACCCTTTCCGAGGCCAGCACATCCTTCCTTAGATATGGGGCTCAAAACTGCTCACAATACTCCAAATGGGGTCTGACCAGAGCCTTATACAGCCTCAGAAGTACATTCCTGCTGTTGTATTCTAGCCCTCTTGACATGAATGCTAACATTGCATTTGCCTTCTTAACTGCCGATTGAACCTGCACATTAACCTTAAGAGAATCATGAACAAGGACTCCCAAGTCCCTTTGTGCTTCTGTTTCCGAAGCATTTCCCCATTTAGAAAATAGTCTATGCCTAGATTCCTCCTTCCAAAGTGCATAACCTCACACTTTTCCACATTGCATTTGATTTGCCACTTCATTGCCCACTCTTCTAGCTTGTCCAAGTCCTTCTGCAGCCCCCTTTCTTCCTCAATACTACCTGTCCCTCTACAGATCGTTGTATCATCTGCAAACTTAGCAACAGTGCCTTCAGTACCTTCTTCCAGATCATTAATGTATATTATAAAAGTTGTGGTCCAGCACAGATCCCTGAGGCACACCACTAGTCACCGGCTGCCATCCTGAAAAAGAGCCCTTTATCCCCACTCTTTGCCTTCTGCCAGTCAGCCAATCCTCTATCCATGCCAGGATCTTACCCTGAACACCATGAGCTCTTAACTTATTTAACAGTCTCCCATGTGGCACCTTGTCAAAGGCCTTCTGGAAATCTAAATAAATCATGTCCACTGATTCTCCTTTGCTAACTTGCTTGTTACCTCCTCAAAGAACTCGAACAGATTTGTCAGACACGACCTTCCTTTGACAAAGCCGTGCTGACTCAGTCCTATTTTACCATGCACTTCCAAGTGCTTTGCGATCTCATCTTTAATAGCAGACTCTAAAATCGTACCAATAACCAAAGTCAGGCTAACCGGCCTATAATTTCCCATCTTCTGCCTCCCTCACTTCTTAAGCAGTGGTGTTACATTAGCCACCTTCCAGTCCTCTGGGACCCTTCCTGCCTCCAGTGATTCCTGAAAGATCATCACTAATGCCTCCACAATTTCCTCAGCTATCTCTTTTAGGATGCTGGGGTGTAGTCCATCCGGTCCAGGTGACTTATCCACCTTCACCAGACCTTTCAATTTCCCCAGAACCTTCTCCTTAGTAATGGCCACTGCACTCACCTCTGCCCCCTGGTTCTCCTGGAGCTCTGGCATCCCACTGGTGTCTTCCACCGTGAAGACTGATGCAAAGTAACTATTCAGTTCATCTGCCATTTCTTTGTTTCCTATTATTACTTCTCCAGCCACATTTTCTAGTGGTCCAAAGTCTATTTTTGCCTCTCTCTTACCTTTTATATATTGAAAAAACCTCTTCCTATCTTCCTTTATATTACTAGCGAGCTTGCACTCGTACTTCATCTTCTCCCCCCTTATTGCTTTTTTAGTTGTCCTCTGCTCGCTTTTAAAGGCTTCCCAATCCTCTGGTTTCCCACTAATCCTCGCCATTTTGTATGCTTTTTCCTTAGCCTTTATGCTGTCCTTGACATCTCTCGTCAGCCATGGATGCCTTGTCCTTCCCTCAGCATGTTTCCTCCTCCTTGGGATGAATTTATGTTGTGCCTCCCTAATAACCCCCCAAAACTCCTGCCATTGCTGTTCCACTGTCTTCCCTGCAAGGCTCCTTCTCCAATCAACTGTGGCCAGCTCCTCCCTCATGTCTTTGTAGTTACCCTTATTTAATTGCAATACCGTTACATCTGATTGCAGCTTTTCCCTCTCAAACTGCAGGGTAAATTCTATAATATTGTGGTCACTACTCCCCAAGGGTTCCTTCACCTTAAGTTCCCTAATCAAGTCTGCCTCATTACACATAACCAAATCCAGAATTGCCTGTTCCCTAGTAGACTCTGTCACCAGCTGCCCCTAAAAGCCATCTCTTAGACATTCCACAAATTCCATTACTTGGGATCAACTACCAACCTGATTTTCCCAGTCCACCCGCATATTGAAGTCCACCATGATTATTGTAATATTGCCTTTTTTACATGCCTTTTCTATCTCCTGATTTACTTTCTGCCCCACATCCTGACGACTGCTAGGGGGCCTGTACATAACTCCCATCAGGGTCTTTTTACCTTTGCAATTCCTCAACTCTACCTACAGAGATTCTATGCCTCCTGATCCTATATCGCTCCTTACTATTGATTTAACTTCATTCCTTACTAACAATGCAACCCCGCCCCCTTTGCCCATCTGCCTGTCCTTTCGATAGGACATATATCCTTGGATATTTAGATCCCAGCCTTGATCCCCTTGCAGCCACGTCTCTGTGATGCCTACAACATCGTACCGGCCAATTTCAATGTGCACAACAAGCTCATTTACCTTGTTCCGTATACTGCGCGCATTTAGGTACAACACCCTCAATCCTGCATTGGCCACCTCCCTTTTCACACCCTCCTCAGTCACTGTACCCTGTACTGTGGCAATTTTTGATTTTTGACTATGGCTTCTCTGCCTTACACTTTTCCCCCTTACTGCTTTTTGTTTCTGGCCCCGTTTTACTTCCCTCTGACTTCCTACATTGGACCCCCCTGCCACATTAGTTTAAACCCACCCCAACAGCTCTAGCAAACCCCCCCCCCCCCCCCCAGGACATCGGTTCCAGTCCCGCCCAGGTGCAGACCTTCCGGTTTGTACTGGTCCCACCTCCCCCAGAACCGGTTCCAATGCCCCAGGAATTTGAATCCCTCCCTCTTGCACCATCTCTCAAGCCACACATTCATCCTATCTATCCTGACATTCCTACTCTGACTAGCTCGTGGCACTGGTAGCAATCCTGAGATTACTACCTTTGTGGTCCTACTTTTTAGTTTAACTCATAATTCCCTGAATTCAGCTTGTAGGACCTCAACCTGTTTTACCTATATCGTTGGCGCCTATGTGCACCACGACAGCTGGCTGTTCACCCCCCCCCCCCCAGAATGTCCTGCAGCCACTCCGAGACATCCTTGACCCTTGAACCTGGGAGGGAACATACCATCCTGGAGTCTCGATTGTGTCCGCAGAACCGCCTGTCTATTCCCCTTACGATTGAGTCCCCTATCACTATAGCCCTGCCATGCTTCTTCCTGCCCAGCTGCGCAGCAGAGCCAGCCACGGTGCCATGAACCTGGCTGCTGCCGCCTTCCCCTGGTGAGCCATCTCCCTCAACAGTATCCAAAGCGGTATATCTGTTTTGCAGGGAGATGACCGCAGGGGACACCTGCACTGCCTTCCTACTCTTGCTCTGTCTTTTGGTCACCCATTTTCTATCTCCCTCAGTACCTTTCACCTGCGGTGTGACCAACTCGCTAAACGTGCTATCCACGACGTCCTCAGCATCGCGGATGCTCCAAAGTGAGTCCATCCGCAGCTCCAGAGCTGTCAAGCAGTCTAACAGGAGCTGCAACTGGACACACTTCTTGCACGTGAAGGAGCCAGGGACAGTAGACGTGTCCCTGAGCTCCCACATGGCACACGAGGAGCATGACACGGCACTAATGATCCAGAATATTCTCACATAGCCATTTTCAGCGTGACAATAACATGGATCAGGTATGGGTGAATACCATAGAATCCCTACATTATAGAAGAAGGCCATTCGGCCCATTGAGTCCGCACTGACCCTCTGAAAGAGCACCCTACTGAGGCCCACTCCCTCACCCTACCCCCGTCGGCCCACCTGAACTGCACATCCTGGGATACTAAGGGGCAATTTTGCCAGGTAAACTTGTCACAGCAATGGCAACAACAGCTGCCATTCATGTAGCACCTAAACGGTTTCCACAGGAACTGCATCAAATAAAGTTTGACACTGAGCCACTTGCGATTTTAGGGTTTGATCAAAGAGGTTTTTCGGTGCTTTTCAAAGAGATCGTAAAGTGGCGAAGTTTCCGGAGGGAATTTCAGAGTTTACGGCCTAGACAGCAGTGTGCTGCGGTAGGAGATTAAATTGCGGGATGGTCAGGAAGTCAGGGTTGGATGAACATTGGTATATCGGAGGATTGTATCCTGGGAAGAGGCTAGAGAGGTGGGGGGAGGGGGTGGGGGGGGAAAACGGCACTGTAGCTCAGTGGTTAGCACTGCTGATTCCCAGCTCCAGGGTCCCAGGCTCGAGTCCTGGCTTGGGTCACTGGCTGTGTGGAGTCTGCACGTTTTCCTTGTGTGTGCGTGGGTTTCGTCCGGGTGCTCCGGTTTCCTCCCACAGACCAAAGATGCGCGGGTTAGGTGGATTGGCCACACTAAATTGCCCCTTAGTGTCCAAAAAGGTTAGGTTGGGTTATGGGGATAGGGTGGAGGTGCGGGTTTGGGCAGGGAAGTCTTTCCAAGGGCCGGTGCAGACCCGATGGGCCGAATGGCCTCCTTCTGCACTGTAAATTCTATGATTCCAGGCGGTGTCAGACAATGCAAGGATTTGAAAAACAGGACGAGAATGATAAAATCTCAGCCATCTCTCAATTGGGATGTAGGTCTGTGATCACGAAGGGGGAGTGATGGCTGAACGGGACGTGAAAGTTTGCAATGAGCTGATATATATTGTGGGTGGGAGATGGGAGTCCAACCAGGAGGGAGTTGGAATAGTCAAGCCTCGCGGTAACAGTGGGGTGGACAAGGCTTACTGTAATTCCATCTTCCCACCAATGGTGGTGCTGCAGTGCTTTAGCTGCACACCTCTCATCTCCACACTCATCAACTTCACTGTCCAAACTGTTCTATATCCATAGAATCCCCACAGTGCAGAAGGAGGCCATTCGGCCCACCGTGTCTGCGCTGACCCTCTGAAAGAGCACCCTACCGAGGTCTACTCTGCCGCCCTATCCCCGTAACCCCGCAGATTGAGCAAGGCCAATCCACCTAACCTGCAGATCTTCGGACTGTGGGAGGAAACCGGAGCATCCGGAGGAAACCCACGCACACACGGGGAGGACGTGCTGACTCTAAACAGACAGCCACCTGAGGCCGGAATCGAACCCGGGTCCCTAGTGCTGTGAGACGAGCGGTGCTAACCACTGTACCACCGTGTTGAACTATAAAGTGAGGGCAAAAGGTATGACTTTGAAATGATTAAACTCCTATCCCCTCCACCCCCCTCCCCCCTCTTTGAAGCATATGTCATCTCCAGACTGTATCAAGCGAGCAACGCCAGTTCTGGACATAAATCCAATGGCTATGAAAGAGGAAGACTTGCATTTCCGTAGGGCCCTTAATGGCCACAGGAAAACCCATAGCCCCGACAGTCAGCGTACTTTCAAAATGTCTGCGCTGCCGCACAGTAAGCTCCCCCACACAGCAACCTCCAGATAATGTGCATTTTATCGTTCTGTTGATGGAGGGGATTAATATGGGTGTCTAATAAAAAAAAAATTAATAAGGGGATCGGTGTTAACACGGTTGGTTAATAAGGGGATCGGTGTGAATACGGTTGATTAATAAGAGGATCGGGGTTAATACGGTTGCTAAATAAGGGGATCGTTGTTAATACGGGTGATTAATAAGGGGATTGGGGTTAATACTGTTGATTAATAAGAGGATCGGTGTTAATACAGTTGATTAATAAGGGGATTGGGGTTAATACGGTTGATTAATAAGGGGATTGGGGTTAATACGGTTGATTAATAAGGGGATTGGGGTTAATACGGTTGATTAATAAGAGGATCGGTGTTAATACGGTTGAATAATAAGGGGATCGGGGTTAATACGGTTGATTAATAAGAGGATCGGTGTTAATACAGTTGATTAGTAAGGGGATCGGTGTTAATACGGTTGATTAATAAGGGGATCAGTGTTAATACGGTTGATTAATAAGAGGATCGGTGTTAATACGGTTGATTAATAAGGGGATTGGGGTTAATACGGTTAATTAATAAGGGGATCAGTGTTAATATGGTTGATTAATAAGGGGATTGGTGTTAACACGGTTGATTAATAAGGGGATTGGGGTTAATACAGTTGATTAGTAAGGGGATCGGTGTTAATACGGTTGATTAATAAGGGGATCAGTGTTAATACGGTTGATTAATAAGAGGATCGGTGTTAATACGGTTGATTAATAAGAGGATCGGTGTTAATACGGTTGATTAATAAGGGGATCGGGGTTAATACGGTTGATTAATGAGATCAGTGTTAATACGGTTGATTAATAAGGGGATCGGTGTTAATACGGTTGCTTAATTAGGGGATCGGTGTTAATACGGTTGATTAGTAAGAGGATCGGTGTTAATACAGTTGATTAGTAAGGGGATCAGTGTTAATACGGTTGATTAATAAGGGGATCGGTGTTAATACGGTTGATTAGTAAGAGGATCGGTGTTAATACAGTTGATTAGTAAGGGGATTGGTGTTAATACGTTTGATTAGTAAGGGGATCGGTGTTAATACGGTTGATTCGTAAGAGGATCGGTGTTAATACAGTTGATTAGTAAGGGGATTGGTGTTAATACGGTTGATTAATAAGGGGATCAGTGTTAATACGGTTGATTAATAAGGGGATCGGTGTTAATACGGTTGATTAATAAGGGGATCGGGGTTAATACGGTTGATTAATAAGGGGATCGGGGTTAATACGGTTGATTAATAACGGGATCGGGGTTAATACGGTTGATTAATTAGGGGATCGGGGTTAATACGGTTGATTAATAAGGGGATCAGTGTTAATACGGTTGATTAAAAATGGGGATCGGGGTTAATACGGTTGATTAATAAGGGGATTGGGGTTAATACGGTTGATTAATAATGGGATCGGGGTTAATACGGTTGATTAATAAGGGGATCGGTGTTAATACGGTTGATTAATAACGGGATCGGGGTTAATACGGTTGATAAATAAGGGGATCGGTGTTAATACGGTTGATTAATAAGGGGATTGGTGTTAATACGGTTGATTAATAAGGGGATCGGGGTTAATACGGTTGATTAATAAGGGGATCGGGGTTAATACGGGTGATTAATAAGGGGATTGGGGTTAATACGGTTGATAAATAAGGGGATCGGTGTTAATACGGGTGATTAATAAGGGGATTGGGGTTAATACGGTTAATTAATAAGAGGACCGGTGTTAATACGGTTGATTAATAAGAGGATTGGGGTTAATACGGTTGATTAATAAGGGGATCGGTGTTAATACGGTTGATTAATAAGGGGATCGGGGTTAATACGGTTGATTAATAAGAGGATCGGTGTTAATACGGTTGATTAATAAGGGGATAGGGGTTAATACGGTTGATTAATAAGAGGATCGGTGTTAATACGGTTGATTAATAAGGGGATTGGGGTTAATAAGGTTGATTAATAAGGGGATCGGTGTTAACACAGTTGATTAGTAAGGGGATCGGTGTTAATACGGTTGATTAATAAGGGGATCAGTGTTAATACGGTTGATTAATAAGAGGATCGGTGTTAATACGGTTGATTAATAAGGGGATTGGGGTTAATACGGTTGATTAATAAGAGGACCGGTGTTAATACGGTTGATTAATAAGAGGATCGGTGTTAATACGGTTGATTAATAAGGGGATTGGGGTTAATACGGTTGATTAATAAGGGGATCAGTGTTAATACGGTTGATTAATAAGAGGATCGGTGTTAATACGGTTAATTAATAAGAGGATCGGTGTTAATACGGTTGATTAATAAGGGGATTAGGGTTAATACGGTTGATTAATAAGAGGATCGGTGTTAATACGGTTGATTAATAAGAGGATCGGTGTTAATACGGTTGATTAATAAGGGGATTGGGGTTAATACGGTTGATTAATAAGGGGATCAGTGTTAATACGGTTGATTAATAAGAGGATCGGTGTTAATACGGTTGATTAATAAGAGGATCGGTGTTAATACGGTTGATTAATAAGGGGATTGGGGTTAATACGGTTGATTAATAAGAGGATCGGTGTTAATACGGTTGATTAATAAGAGGATCGGTGTTAATACAGTTGATTAATAAGGGGATCGGTGTTAATACGGTTGGTTAATAAGGGGATCAGTGTTAATAGGGTTGATTAATAAGGGGATCGGTGTTAATACTGTTGATTAATAAGGGGATCGGTGTTAATACGGTTGATTAATAAGGGGATTGGGGTTAATACGGTTGATTAATAAGAGGATCGGTGTTAATACGGTTGATTAATAAGAGGATCGGTGTTAATACAGTTGATTAATAAGGGGATCGGTGTTAATACTGTTGATTAATAAGGGGATCGGGGTTAATACGGTTGATTAATGAGATCAGTGTTAATACGATTGATTAATAAGGGGATCGGTGTTAATACGTTTGATTAGTAAGGGGATCGGTGTTAATACGGCTGATTAATAAGAGGATCGGTGTTAATACAGTTGATTAGTAAGGGGCGGTGTTAATACGGTCGATTAATAAGGGGATCAGTGTTAATACGGTTGATTAATAAGGGGATCGGTGTTAATACGGTTGATTAATAAGGGGATTGGGGTTAATACGGTTGATTAATAAGGGGATTGGGGTTAATACGGTTGATTAATAAGAGGATCGGTGTTAATACGGTTGAATAATAAGGGGATCGGGGTTAATACGGTTGATTAATAAGAGGATCGGTGTTAATACAGTTGATTAGTAAGGGGATCGGTGTTAATACGGTTGATTAATAAGGGGATCAGTGTTAATACGGTTGATTAATAAGAGGATCGGTGTTAATACGGTTGATTAATAAGGGGATTGGGGTTAATACGGTTGATTAATAAGGGGATCAGTGTTAATATGGTTGATTAATAAGGGGATTGGTGTTAATACGGTTGATTAATAAGGGGATTGGGGTTAATACAGTTGATTAGTAAGGGGATCGGTGTTAATACGGTTGATTAATAAGGGGATCAGTGTTAATACGGTTGATTAATAAGAGGATCGGTGTTAATACGGTTGATTAATAAGAGGATTGGTGTTAATACGGTTGATTAATAAGGGGATCGGTGTTAATACGGTTGATTAATGAGATCAGTGTTAATACGGTTGATTAATAAGGGGATCGGTGTTAATACGGTTGATTAATTAGGGGATCGGTGTTAATACGGTTGATTAGTAAGAGGATCGGTGTTAATACAGTTGATTAGTAAGGGGATCAGTGTTAATACGGTTGATTAATAAGGGGATCGGTGTTAATACGGTTGATTAGTAAGGGGATTGGTGTTAATACGTTTGATTAGTAAGGGGATCGGTGTTAATACGGTTGATTAGTAAGAGGATCGGTGTTAATACAGTTGATTAGTAAGGGGATTGGTGTTAATACGGTTGATTAATAAGGGGATCAGTGTTAATACGGTTGATTAATAAGGGGATCGGTGTTAATACAGTTGATTAATAAGGGGATCGGGGTTAATGCGGTTGATTAATAAGGGGATCGGGTTTAATACGGTTGATTAATAACGGGATCGGGGTTAATACGGTTGATTAATAAGGGGATCGGGGTTAATACGGTTGATTAATAAGGGGATCAGTGTTAATACGGTTGATTAAAAATGGGGATCGGGGTTAATACGGTTGATTAATAAGGGGATCGGGGTTAATACGGTTGATTAATAACGGGATCGGAGTTAATACGGTTGATTAATAAGGGGATCGGTGTTAATACGGTTGATTAATAACGGGATCGGGGTTAATACGGTTGATAAATAAGGGGATCGGTGTTAATACGGTTGATTAATAAGGGGATCGGTGTTAATACGGTTGATTAATAAGGGGATCGGGGTTAATACGGTTGATTAATAAGGGGATTGGGGTTAATACGGTTGATTAATAAGGGGATTGGGGTTAATACGGTTGATAAATAAGGGGATCGGTGTTAATACGGGTGATTAATAAGGGGATTGGGGTTAATACGGTTAATTAATAAGAGGACCGGTGTTAATACGGTTGATTAATAAGGGGATTGGGGTTAATACGGTTGATTAATAAGGGGATCGGTGTTAATACGGTTGATTAATAAGGGGATTGGGGTTAATACGGTTGATTAATAAGAGGATCGGTGTTAATACGGTTGATTAATAAGGGGATCGGGGTTAATACGGTTGATTAATAAGAGGATCGGTGTTAATACGGTTGATTAATAAGAGGATCGGTGTTAATACGGTTGATTAATAAGGGGATTGGGGTTAATACGGTTGATTAATAAGGGGATCAGTGTTAATACGGTTGATTAATAAGGGGATTGGGGTTAATACGGTTGATTAATAAGGGGATCAGTGTTAATACGGTTGATTAATAAGGGGATCGGGGTTAATACGGTTGATTAATAAGGGGATCGGTGTTAATACGGTTGATTAATAAGGGGATCGGGGTTAATACGGTTGATTAATAAGAGGATCGGTGTTAATACGGTTGATTAATAAGGGGATTGGGGTTAATAAGTTTGATTAATAAGGGGATCGGTGTTAACACAGTTGATTAGTAAGGGGATCGGTGTTAATACGGTTGATTAATAAGGGGATCAGTGTTAATACGGTTGATTAATAAGGGGATTGGGGTTAATACGGTTGATTAATAAGGGGATCAGTGTTAATACGGTTGATTAATAAGAGGATCGGTGTTAATACGGTTGATTAATAAGAGGATCGGTGTTAATACGGTTGATTAATAAGGGGATTGGGGTTAATACGGTTGATTAATAAGAGGATCGGTGTTAATATGGTTGATTAATAAGAGGATCGGTGTTAATACGGTTGATTAATAAGGGGATTGGGGTTAATACGGTTGATTAATAAGGGGATCAGTGTTAATACGGTTGATTAATAAGAGGATCGGTGTTAATACGGTTGATTAATAAGAGGATCGGTGTTAATACGGTTGATTAATAAGGGGATTGGGGTTAATACGGTTGATTAATAAGAGGATCGGTGTTAATACGGTTGATTAATAAGAGGATCGGTGTTAATACGGTTGATTAATAAGGGGATTGGGGTTAATACGGTTGATTAATAAGGGGATCAGTGTTAATACGGTTGATTAATAAGAGGATCGGTGTTAATACGGTTGATTAATAAGAGGATCGGTGTTAATACGGTTGATTAATAAGGCGATTGGGGTTAATACGGTTGATTAATAAGAGGATCGGTGTTAATACGGTTGATTAATAAGAGGATCGGTGTTAATACAGTTGATTAATAAGGGGATCGGTATTAATATGGTTGGTTAATAAGGGGATCAGTGTTAATACGGTTGATTAATAAGGTGATCGGTGTTAATACTGTTGATTAATAAGGGGATCGGGGTTAATACGGTTGATTAATGAGATCAGTGTTAATACGGTTGATTAATAAGGGGATCGGTGTTAATACGTTTGATTAGTAAGGGGATCGGTGTTAATACGGTTGATTAATAAGGGGATCAGTGTTAATACGGTTGATTAATAAGGGGATCGGTGTTAATACGGTTGATTAATGAGATCAGTGTTAATACGGTTGATTAATAAGGGGATCGGTGTTAATACGGTTGATTAATAAGGGGATCAGTGTTAACACGGTTGATTAAAAATGGGGATCGGGGTTAATACTGTTGATTAATAAGAGGATCGGTGTTAATACGGTTGATTAATAAGGGGATCGGTGTTAATACGGTCGATTAATAAGGGGATCAGTGTTAATACGGTTGATTAATAAGGGGATCGGTGTTAATACGGTTGATTAATAAGGGGATCAGTGTTAATACGGTTGATTAATAAGGGGATCGGTGTTAATACGGTTGATTAATGAGATCAGTGTTAATACGGTTGATTAATAAGGGGATCGGTGTTAATACGGTTGATTAATAAGGGGATCAGTGTTAATACGGTTGATTAAAAATGGGGATCGGGGTTAATACTGTTGATTAATAAGGGGATCGGGGTTAATACGGTTGATTAATGAGATCAGTGTTAATACGGTTGATTAATAAGGGGATCAGTGTTAATACGGTTGATTAAAAATGGGGATCGGGGTTAATACTGTTGATTAATAAGGGGATCGGGGTTAATACGGTTGATTAATAAGGGGATCGGTGTTAATACGGTTGATTAATTAGGGGATCGGGGTTAATACGGTTGATTAATAAGAGGATCGGTGTTAATACGGTTGATTAATAAGGGGATCGGGGTTAATAAGGTTGATTAATAAGGAGATCGGGGTTAATACGGTTGATTAATAAGGGGATCGGTGTTAATACGGTTGATTAATAAGGGGATCGGGGTTAATACGGTTGATTAATAAGGAGATCGGGGTTAATACGGTTGATTAATAAGGAGATCGGTGTTAATACGGTTGATTAATAAGGAGATCGGGGTTAATACGGTTTATTAGGCAGCGACTGACAAAAACCCACAACAAAAGATTTCTCTGATTCTCTTTCAGGCGAGTGACTATTTTAAAAGCCTCAATAAAAACACTGACCTACAGGACGTGTCTCAAATATCCACCACAAGGACATTCCTGGCTTTTGTTCAGCTGCTGAGAGAAGCAAAGAAGGTTGACATACTGAATGTGCTGAAGAAGGCAGCTGCCACTGAGATGTGAGTCAACGCTCCACGTTGCTTTTGTGACTGGAAATCTACACCCGCTCGGGAATCACCTTTCCCTTGGGCAAGCGTGTTCTCACCTCCAGTTTAACAAAGCATAATATCGGAAGCTTTTCCCTTGTCTGGTGCCTCATCAATACAAACGCAAAGACAGAAGATATGAGACAAGGCATCCAAGTCATTGATACAGATTGTACGTCGCTGGGGCCCAAACACTGATCATTCTGGTACCACCCTTGTCAACCTGAAAATGACCCATTTATTCCTACTCTCTGTTTTGTCCCTTAACCTGTCCTTAACCCATGTCAGTATATTCCCCCCCCCCCAAAAAAAAAAATCCCGAGAGCTCTAATTTTGTAAAGTAACCTCTTGTGTGAGACCTTTACAAGAGCTTTCTGAAGATCTAACTACACCGGTTCCCCCTTATCTGTTCTACTAGTTAGATCCACCAGAAAAAATTCTCAGCAGGTTTCCCTCTCATAGGACCATAAGGTGTGGGAGCAGAAGTCGGCCACTCGGCCCATCGAGTCTGCTCCGCCATTCTATGAGATCATGACTGATCTGATGTCATTAATCCTCAACTCCACTTTCCCGCCTTATCCCCATAACCCCCGATCCCCTCACTGATTAAAACTCTGTCTCTCTCGGCCTTGAACATACTTAACGACCCAGCCTCTACAGCTCTCTGCGGTAAAGAATTCCACAGATTCACTCTCCTCTGAGAGAAGAAATTCCTCCTCATCTCTGTCTTAAATGGGCGACCCCCTTACTCTGAGATGCTGCCCTCTGGTCCTAGACTCTCTCACAAGGGGAAACAACCTCTCAGCATCTAACCTTTGGTCACTGATGTCACTTTTGTGGAGCCATTGACCATCGGTTGATGCTAATTGATGGTACCTCATTGGCTGCGATCTTCCAGTTTTGCAAAATGTGATTCTGAAAGTGTGGCAGGAAATGGATGAGAGAATTTTCACCCCCCCATTTAATACTGTAAATATGCCAGGTTAGAAGGCAGCACGGTAGCATAGTGGTTAGCACTGTTGCTTCACAGCTCCAGGGTCCCAGGTTCGATTCCCGGCTTAGGTCAATGACTGTGCGGAGCCTGCACGTTCTCCCCGTGTGTGCGTGGGTTTCCTCCGGGTGCTCCGGTTTCCTCCCACAATCCAAAGATGTGCAGGTTAGGTGGATTGGCCATGCTAAATTGCCTCTTAGTGTCCAAAATTGCCCTTAGTGTTGGGCGGGATTACTGGGTTATGGGAATAGGGCGGAGGTGCGGGCTTGGGTAGGGTGCTCTTTCCAAGAGCCGGTGCATCCTCGATGGGCCGAATGGCCTCCTTCTGCACTGTAAATTCTATGATTCTAGAAACATAGAAAATAGGAGCAGGAGGAGGCCATTCGGCCCCTCGAGCCTGCTCCACCATTCATTCTGATCATAGCCGATCGTCCAACACAGTTTCCTGTTCCCACTATCCCCCCCTATATCCTTTGAACCCCTTCACCCCAAGAGCTAAATCTAACTTCTTCTTGAACACATACATGGTTTTGGCCTCAACTGCTTTCTGCGGTAAAGAATTTCACGGGCCGACCACTCTCTGACTGAAGAAATCTCTCCTCATCTCAGTCCTATCCCATATCCTCCGACTGCGACCCCTGGATCCGGACGCCCCACCCCATCGGGAAGATGTTGTGTTTATTATTCATGCTCCGCTTTCAGAGATGGCTACCTGCTTGCGATCGAAACCTAATTGCAAGTCGGCGAGAAAGTTTCAGTTGTTTGTAACGCACTAAAAGGTTCTTAACCCTCTGTGACTTTTTCCAGCTCCTTCCTGATTGACTCGGTGACGGCGACACAGACGGAATCGTCGCTCAGTGCACTCTCGGAATATCTGGATTTCACCAAGGAAACACAGATTTCTCAGCAGCGGACTTTCCTGTATGCCAGTGCCTTCTCTTCAAACCCAACCAAGGAGCTTTTACACATATTGCTGGTATGTATGAATCACGCCTCACAGGGTGAGTAACCCTGGCACAATGCTAGATGGTACTGTGTGCCTGAGCACGGGAAGCTGTCCTTGCCCAATAATATGAGGTCAGTTCATTTAAATCATTCTACCCTGCTCTTGGCAGAGCATGCTGCAGGGCCGGTAAAGGACTGTTTTCTTGCTAGCCCTGTTGCCAGCAGAGTTTCCTGGCTTGAGAACCATACACAGTGTCAGGCAGCGCGGTGGTCCAGGGGTTAGCACTGCTGCCTTCACAGCGCCAGGGTCCTGAGTTCAATTCCGGCCTCGGGTGACTCTATGTGCGGAGTCTGCACTTTCTCCCCGTGTCTGCGTGGGTTTCCTCCGGATGCTCCGGTTTCCTCCCACAGTCCAAAGAAGTGTGGATTAGGTGGATTGGCTATGGTCAATGCACGGGGTTATGGGGATGGGGCAGGAAAGCGAGCCCAGGTAAGGTGCTCTTTCGAAGAGTCGGTGCAGACCCGATGGGCTGAATGGCCTCCTTCTGCACTGTAGGAATTGTATGGAAAGTCCAGAAGGTTTCATTAATATAAAGACTTTGGATTCTGGAGGTTAAGGCACAACTGTCTGTAATTTTCCACTTGTTCATTTTGATTGCCAATAAACTGTGAGTGCCTGTGTTCCCGCTTAGGGAGCAAATTAAAAGCAAGACCCCCTGGATGGTGGAGATCTGAATTAAAAACACAAAATGGCGGAAGGTTCCGGCAGCGTCTGTGGAGAGAGAGAAAACCCGAATTAATGTTTTGAGCCCATTATGGTTCTCCTACAGAACGTGGGGCGGGATTTACCTGCTCTCACCAGCGGCAACGCCCTACAGCCCCCTGCCCACCGCGGTGGGCTCCCCGGCCCCGGGAGGGGCGAGACACGCAAAGCGTCGCAGACATCGGTGGGGCCGGAAGGTGCCGCCGGCAGACAACGGCCACCCGCCTCTGCCCGTCGGAAAGCAGGTCGGGGGGGGGGGGCAGCTGGAAAATCCCACCCTCAGAGGGCGCAGCTCGCCAGGGGTTGTTTTCCCAGCACTGGGAACGTTAATCCGACTGGTGTCCTTCCGTCGCAGGCTAAACTCCGGGGGAAGATCGGCAGCAGGGAAATCCGGGAGACGACCATTTCAGTAATCGGAGCAGTAATTCGGAAGCTGTGTCAGAGGAACCTGTGTAATCTCCAGGTTAGTAGCTCCAGTGCCATTGGTGAACTGCTAAGGTGCAGATTGATAATTCACCATCAAGTCTCCTTGCACCGAGTGCCTGTCATTGCGTTTCCACTTGACAAGAAATAAATAATTCCATTTATGTTGCACCCTCTTTATAACCCAAAGTACTGGTTTAGCACACTGGGCTAAATCGCTGGCTTTGAAAGCAGACCAAGGCAGGCCAGCAGCACGGTTCAATTCCCGTACCAGCCTCCCCGAACAGGCGCCGGAATGTGGCGACTAGGGGCTTTTCACAGTAACTTCATTTGAAGCCTACTTGTGACAATAAGCGATTTTCACTTTACAGCGAGTAGCGTACCTCCACCCCACCGAAAGCAGGCGAGGTTTGGTCGAATTGCGGACTCTCCTGCGGCGTTGAGCAAGGCCAACTTAGCTGCACAAAGGAAGAATAATCCCTTGCGAAAGATAACTAAACAGCACTGCCTCCCCTAGTCTAACCAGAGAATAAAGACTTGCATTTATATAGCGCCTTTCCCAACATCAAGGTTTCCCAGAGTGCCTTACACTCAATGGTGTATCTAGAAGTGTGATCAGTGTTGTAAAGTCGGGGGGATATATAGTTACCAATTTGTAGACAGTGGCGTCGCACAAACGGCAATGTGGTAATTGACCATGTCATCTGTTTTGGAGATGTTGTTGTGGGATGAATGTTAGAACATAGAACATAGAACATTACAGCGCAGTACAGGCCCTACGGCCCTCGATGTTGCGCCGACCTGTGAAACCACTCTAAAGCCCATCTACACTATTCCCTTATCGTCCATATGTCTATCCAATGACCATTTGAATGCCCTTAGTGTTGGCGAGTCCACTACTGTTTCAGGCAGGGCATTCCACGCCCTTACTACTCTCTGAGTAAAGAACCTACCTCTGACATCTGTCTTATATCTATCTCCCCTCAATTTAAAGCTCTGTCCCCTTGTGCTAGACATCACCATCCGAGGAAAAAGGCTCTCACTGTCCACTCTATCCAATCCTCTGATCATCTTGTATGCCTCAATTAAGTCACCTCTTAACCTTCTTCTCTCTAACGAAAACAGACTTTTAAGTCCCTCAGCCTTTCCTCATAAGATCTTCCCTCCATACCAGGCAACATTCTGGTAAATCTCCTCTGCACCCTTTCCAATGCTTCCACATCCTTCCTATAATGCGGCGACCAGAATTGCACGCAATACTCCAAATGCGGCCGCACCAGAGTTTTGTACAGCTGCAACATAACCTCATGGCTCCGAAACTCAATCCCTCTACCAATAAAAGCTAACACACCGTACGCCTTCTTAACAACCCTCTCAACCTGAGTGGCAACTTTCAGGGATCTATGTACATGGACACCGAGATCTCTCTGCTCATCCACACTGCCAAGAATCTTACCATTAGCCCAGTACTCTGTCTTCCTGTTATTCCTTCCAAAATGAATCACTTCACACTTTTCTGCATTCAACTCCATTTGCCACCTCTCAGCCCAGCGCTGCAGCTTATCTATGTCCCTCTGTAACTTGTAACATCCTTCCGCACTGTCCTCAACTCCACCAACTTTAGTGTCATCTGCAAATTTACTCACCCATCCTTCTACGCCCTCCTCCAGGTCATTTATAAAAATGACAAACAGCAGTGGCCCCAAAACAGATCCTTGTGGTACACCACTAGTAACTGGACTCCAGTCTGAACATTTCCCATCAACCACCACCCTTTGTCTTCTTCCAGCTAGTCAATTTCTGATCCAAACTGCTAAATCACCCTGAATTCCATGCCTCCTTATTTTCTGCAGTAGCCTACCGTGGGGAACCTTATCAAACGCTTTACTGAAATCCATATACACCACATCAACTGCTTTACCCTCATCCACCTGTTTGGTAACCTTCTCAAAGAACTCAATAAGGTTTGTGAGGCACAACCTACCCTTCACAAAACCGTGTTGACTATGTCTAATCAAATTATTCCTTTCCAGATGATTATACATCCTATCTCTTATAAACCTTTCCAAGATTTTGCCCACAACAGAAGTAAGGCTCACTGGTCTATAGTTACCGGGGTTGTCTCTACTCCCCTTCTTGAACAAGGGGACAACATTTGTTATCTTCCTATTGACAAAGATGACTTAAAGATCAAAGCCAAAGGCTCAGCAATCTCCTCCCTAGCTTCCCAGAGAATCCTAGGATAAATCCCATCCGGCCCAGGGGACTTATCTATTTTCACCCTTTCCAGAACTGTTAACACCTCCTCCTTATGAACCTCAAGCCCTTCTAGTCTAGTAGCCTGAATCTCAGTATTCTCCTCGACAACATTGTCTTTTTCCTGTGTGAATACTGACGAAAAATATTCATTTAGCACCTCTCCTATCGCCTCGGACTCCACGCACAACCTCCCACTACTGTCCTTGACTGGCCCTACTCTTACCCTAGTTATTCTTTTATTCCTGACATATCTATAGAAAGAGTTAGGGTTATCCTTGATCCTACCTGCCAAAGACTTCTCATGTCCCCTCCTGGCTCTTCTTAGCTCTCTCTTTAGGTCCTTCCTAGCTAACTTGTAACTCTCGAGTGCCCTTACTGAACCTTCATGTCTCATCTTTACATAAGCCTCCTTCTTCTTCTTGACAAGTGTTTTGACTGCCTTAGTAAACCACGGTTCCCTCGCTCGACCACTTCCTCCCTGCCTGACAGGTACATACTTATCAAGGACACGCAGTAGCTGTTCCTTGAACAAGCTCCACATTTCCATTGTGCCCATCCCCTGCAGTTTTCCTCTCCATCTGATGCATCCTAAGTCTTGCCTCATCGCATCATAATTGCCTTTCCCCCAGATATAACTCTTGCCCTGCGGTATATACCTATCCCTTTCCATCACTAAAGTAAACGCAATCGAATTGTGGTCACTATCACCAAAGTGCTCACCTACCTCCAAATCTAACACCTGTCCTGGTTCATTACCCAGTACCAAATCCAATACGGCCTCGCCTCTCGTTGGCCTATCTACATACTGTGTCAGGAAACCCTCCTGCACACATTGGACAAAAACGGACCCATCTAAAGTACTCAAACTATAGCGTTTCCAGTCAATATTTGGAAAGTTAAAGTCCCCCATAACAACTACCCTGTTGCTTTCGCTCCTATCCAAAATCATCTTTGCAATCCTTTCCTCTACATCTCTGGAACTTTTCGGAGGCCTATAGAAAACCCCGAACAGGGTGACCTCTCCTTTCCTGTTTCTAACCTCAGCCCATACTACCTCAATCGACGAGTCCTCATCAAATGTCCTTTCTGCCACTGTAATACTGTCCTTGACTAACAATGCCACCCGTCCCCCTCTTTTACCACCTTCCCTGAGCTTACTGAAATATCTAAACCCCGGCACCTGCAACAACCATTCCTATCCCTGCTCTATCCATGTCTCCGAAATGGCCACAACATCGAAGTCCCAGGTACCAACCCATGCCGCAAGTTCACCCACCTTATTCCGGATGCTCCTGACATTGAAGAAGACACACTTTAAACCACCTTCCTGCCTGCCGGCACACTCCTGCAACTTTAAAACCTTACTCATGACCTCACTACTCTCAACCTCCTGTATACTGGAGCTACAATTCAGGTTCCCAAGCCCCTGCTGAACTAGTTTAAACCCTCCCGAAGAGCAATAGCAGATTTCCCCCCCCAGGATATTGGTACCCCTCTGGTCCAGGTGTAGACCATCCCGTTTGTAGAGGTCCCACCGACCCCTGAATGAGCCCCAATTATCCAGAAATCTGAAACCCTCCCTCCTGCACCATCCCTATAGCCACGCGTTCAACTCCTCTCTTTCCCTATTCCTCGTCTCGCTATCACGTGGCACGGGTAACAACCCAGAGATAATAACTCTGTTTGTCCTAGATCTAAGTTTCCACCCTAGCTCCCTGAATTCCTGCCTTACATCCCTATCCCTTTTCCTACCTATGTCGTTGGTACCTATGTGGACCACGACTTGGGGCTGCTCCCCCTCCCCCTTAAGGATCCCGAAAACACGATCCGAGACATCACACACCCTGGCACCTGGGAGGCAACACACCAACCGCGAGTCTCTCTCGTTCCCACGTTGTCCAAGAAATTTGGAGAGCCCCCTCCACACACACACGCACACACACACACACATGCACATGCACACACACGCCTCTTCAAATGGTGCTCCGGGATCTTTTATATCCACATGACAGGGCTTCCAAAAAGAAACTGTGCCCCCAACAGTGCAGCATACCCTCAGTACTGCGCCAATGTGACAGTCTGGCTTATACATACTCGAGTGTCTGGAGTGGGCACTTGAATCATTGACCTTCTGTCTCAGGTCACAGAATTGTTACGCCGTAGAAGGAGGCCATTCGGCCCATCGTGTCTGCACCGGCTCTCCAAATGAGCATCGCGACTCAGTGCCGTTGCCCTGCCTTTTCTGCGAACCCCTGCCCATTGTGTCTATTCAAATAATCATCCAATGCCCTCTTAAACGCCTCGATTGAACCTGCCTCCCCCACACTTCCAGGCCGTGCATTCCAGACCCCAACAACTCGCTGGGTGGAAAAGTGTTTTCTCAACGTATTTGCTTCTTTTGAAAATCATGTTAAATCTTCGTTCGTGACCCTGTTCCGAGCGGGGATCAGTTTCTCCCTGTGTACTCTGTCCAGCCCTCTCGTGATATTGGACACTAAATCTCCTTTTAGCCTTGCACTCTCCAAGGAGAACAGTCCCGTCCTCTCCAATCAGACCTCATAACTGAAGTTTCCCAACTCTGGAACCATTCCTGCAAACAGCTGGGACGGTGCCAAAGCGAACCTTCAAAACGCAAATAGCCAATGGGCTATCGATTCGCATTGTGATTGTGCTACAAATTACTGCGGCATTGTGGATGTAATGTTACAAATCATCAGTGGGGGCAGCACGGTGGCGCAGTGGTTAGCACTGCTGCCTCACGGCACCGAGGGCCCGGGTTCGATCCCGGCTCTGGGTCACTCTCCGCGAGGAGTTTGCACATTCTCCCCGTGTCTGCGTGGGTCTCACCCCCACAACCGAAAAGATGTGCAGGGTAAATTACCCCTTCATTGGAAAGAAATGAATTGGGTACTCTAAATTTATTTTTAAAATGAAAACAAAAACACAAAAAACAAATGATCAACAAATTGCTAGCTGTGATTTGTCTCCTCATTTTATTCCTTAATAACTTAATATTTTATTCCTTAACAACTTGCGGGACAGGGCTAGGTGACATATTAAACTCATATCTCAAGGTTGGCCAATAATTGTTACTCTGGAGCTGCTAAGTAGCATTTTGCTGACAAATATTCCCATCATTAACTTCCTAGTGGCTCAGGCAGCATTGCCGCCTTTGCATCAGAAGATTGTGTGTTAAACCCCATTCTCAAGACTCGCGCACCAAATCCAGGGTGATATTTCAGTGCACGATTGGAGATTCTGTCTTTCAAATGCAACCTTGAACCAAGGCCCCTTTCGCCCTCTTGGGCCAGTGGGAAAGGTCCCATGGCAGCCTTTTGAAGAAGAGCCAGGGGTGTTTTCTCCGGTGTCCTGGCCAATGTTCGTCTTTCAACAAACACCGTGACAAATTTATCTTGTCGTTATGATTGTTCATTGCTGTTTGTGGGAGCTTGCTGTGTACAAATTGGCTGCCATGTTTCCCACATTCCAACAGTAACGACACATCCTGAGGTCAGAAAAGGTACAATTATAAATGTTATCGCTGAAAAGCCATGTTGCTGAAGCTTTTGGTCTTTCACTCATCAGATCAAGCTTTAGAATACCAAATTTCAAACGATTGCAACAATTTATCCTACAGGGGGAAAGGGGTGCTGATTGATTTGGCAAGTCAATTCTGATTGGCCAAGACATTACCATGGAGATTCGGGAGCTTTATGTTCCCCAATGCTTTCTTCATTGCAACCCTTCAATCAATCAATCAATCGATCAGCGTCACCATGTCAATCAGTCAGCACACTTTTCTCGTGTAGTATAGATTGTTGCGACTGTTTGAAATTTGGCATTCTTGTGTTTGTCCTGATGCATACAAGACGAAAAGCTTCAGCAACACGTGTCTCTCTTTCCTGCAATATTCAGGCTCTGTTTTACCAAGGACACAGTAAGAAGTCTTACAACACCAGGTTAAAGTCCAACAGGTTTATTTGGAATCACAAGCTTTCGGAGCGTAGCCCCTTCACCTGATCCCAAATAAACCTGTTGGACTTTAACCTGGTGTTGTAAGACTTCTTCCTGTGCCCACCCCAGTCCAACGCCGGCATCTCCACATCATGGCTACCAAGTGGAATCAAGGGTTATGAGGATAAGGTGAGTTGAAGATTATTGTATCGGATCAGTCATGAATGGTGGAACAGACTCGATGGGCCAAATTGCCTCTTTCTACTCCAGCGTCTTTTGGTCTATCTGGCACGCCTCACTACTTTCTTTCTGGGGTGTGAACTGGCAGGGCGAGGGGAGATGGGAGGAGTACAAATGTGCAGCCAAGCATGTCGATGCCTAACTCTAGCTCACTTTTGTGATTGTTCACAGGATGTTGAGGTTGCAAAGAAAGTGATCCTGGATGGGTTGAACGCGGCGACAGAAGAGGCGGATGTAAAGATGTACCTCCTCGCCCTTAAGAATGCACTACTCCCAGAAACTGTCCCACTTCTGTTAAAATATACAGAGTGGCAGTCAAGTTCGGTGGTGGCCTTTGCTGTGACTGCATTGCAGCGTTTTCCAAGTGTCTATATCACCCAGGAGGTAATGCCATACACAATGGGGTCTTCCTTCATTTCTGGGCAACCGAAAGGAGCCAGTCAGCCACTCGGCCTCCCATTGTCCGAACCCGTCTCTACCCCAGCTCATCTGCTACTGAAACCCTCATCCACACTTTAAATACCTCCAGACTCAATTATTCCAACGCTCTCTGGGCTACCCTTCTGTGATAAAGCCAGGGGAGTCCAACGAGCTTCTTAAAAGTCCTTTATTTCAGCAACAGTGTCATACATGCACAGGGCCCGGTTCCCTTTCACCGGGTCCTCCTTCCTTTTTAGCTGGCTCTACAGCTGCCTGCCTTTTATACTAGTGCTGGGTTAACTCAGTCCAATTGAACACGGGGAACAATCATCCCCAGGTGGATGAGTCCTGTGCAGGTTATTACACCTTCCCACTTCCACTCTCCATAGACTTGGGTTCATGTAGATCCCTGCTACCCAGTCCCTGATTCATCCCAGGACTGTTCGCCTTGTGTTCGCTGACCCATACTGCCTCCCAGCCGACAAAGGTCTCTCAATGTTGAATTCTCACCCCTGTTTTCAAGTCTCTCCGTGACTTTGCTCCTCCATATGCCTGTAACTTCCTTCAGCTCTCCAATCCGATGAGATTTCCACTCTTCCAATTCTGGCCTCTCCAATTCCAACACTCGTGGCCATGCCTTCTGCAGCTCAGGACTGCGGTCTGGAATTCGCTCCCACAAGCTCTCCGCCTCTCTCTCCCCTTCTATAAGCTGCTCCTCAAAACCTTCCTCTTTGGCCAGCTAGCTGTCCGAGGCCCGACCGTCCTCAGCTGCTTCATCGGTGACCTTCCTTCCACCATCGGGTCAGAAGTGGGGATGTTCGCTAATGATTGCACAATGCCAGTGGCACTCGCGACTCCTCAGATACTGAAGCAGGCCGAACCCGCGGGCGATTAGACCCGCCCCCCCCCCCATCCCAGCCGAGACCATGGACGGCCACCCCCACCTCCATCCACCAGCCCCCTCATGGCAGCCCACCCTGACTGAGGCTGCCCCCCCCCCCCCCCCCCACAGTGGTTCCTCCACCCCCACTGAGCACCGAGGCAGCAACCCCAGTGCCCCCGGGCTCTTTGCTTGTGAGCGAAGATGGCTACTCAGCTCCTCGGGTCTACACCACTAATCGGTGTCACGTGACCACTTGCTGGGGAGGGCGTTCGATCATGGAGGCCATTAGATAGGGAATCGCTCCCATTAATTATATGGAGATTGGCCTGAAGTGGTGATTATTGGTTTCTCGCCATGTTAAGGCACGATCCGGATTTGCCGAGGGAAGCGGTTCGATCATGAACGGACCGGTGCCCGGCATGTTTCTCGTTATTGGCCTCTGCCGCTATTTAACGGGCATGTTGCGTTCTTGCTTACGCAGAACGCAGCATTAAATCGCGCCCATTATGATGCTGGCGGCCTGATTTCACTTCTTGACAATTAGGTGAAGAAGCGGATGAACAGGATTTTTCACCAGAGCAGTAATCGCTACGGGGCTGGCGTTCGACTGGCGGCACTCGATGTGATTCTCAATAACCAGCCCTCAGACATGGAATTGAAAAATATCTTGCTGTCTGTTGGGGAAATTGAATCTGAACCATCCAAATACATCACAGAAAAACTGCAGGGTATTCTGCACTCGGAACACCATCCAGCCAGGTAAGGTCAGAGTTAATGGGAACTTGAGAACTCTGGGCGGGATTCACGCTGCCCTGACGCCAGCACGCGATTCTCCGCGTTTGGCGCGGCGCCGGTCGCGGGCCGCTGTACGATTCTCCGGCCCGGACGGGGCGAGCGGCCGCTCTGAGAAGGCGGAATCCCGCTGGCGCCGTCCACACCTGGTCGCAGCCGGCAGGGACTCTGCGCGCAGGGTCGGGGAGGGGGGCGGCCTGTCGAGGGGAGGGGGGGGGGGGCTCCGACCTGGGGGGGGGGGGGGGGGGCTCCGACCTGGGGGGTGGGCTCTGACTGGGGGGGGGCTCCGACCTGGGGGGTGGGGCCTCCGATGGGGCCTGGCCTGCGATCGGGGCCAACCGATCGGCGGGCCGGCCTCTCGCTCCCAGGGCCTATTTTCTTCCGCGCCGGCCCCTGAACTACGCCATGCGCGGATCCCGCAGCGCACAGTTGGCGCCGGGATGGGAGGCTGGAGTGGCGCGGACCGCTCCAGCGCCGTGCTGGCCCCCCAGTAGGGGCCAGAATCAGTACTCCCAGCGGCCCGTTCACGCCGTCGAGAAACGCGACGGCGTTTCTACTGGCGTGGACAAAATGGGAGAATCCTGCCCTGTGTTCCTCCAACAGCCCGAGACTGATAGCTTCAGGGAACCGTTCCCTTGCAGGTGTACACAGACTGAGAGCTAAAATGTGGGAAGTTCCTCCTAAACAGTGAACTATTGACTGTCAGGCAGCAGTAAATCCACTCAATAAGCCTGTCATTTAGGACCCAGTTAAACGTTTACGTAGAATTTCCAGTACTGGAGCAACTTCTTCAACATGAATGTTATCAAATGTGGCTGCAAGAGCAGGTCAGAGGCTAGGAATCCTGGGGTGAGTAACTCACCTCCTGACCCCCCAAAGCCTGTCCATCTACAAGGCACAAGTCAGGAGTGCGATGGAATACTCCCCACTTGCCTGGATGAGTGCAACACTCAATACGCCCGACACCATCCAGAACATTGCAGTCTTCTTGATTGGCACCCCATGCGCAACCATTCACCCCCTCTAGTCGCTGGCAAGATACGCTGCAGGAACTCACCAAGACTCCTCAGACAACCCTCTTACAAACCTGCCACCTCTGCCACCCGGAAGGACGAGGTCAGCGGACACATGGGGAACACCACCACTTGCAAGTTCCCCTCCCAAGCCACTCACCTGGAACTGCCTCCCTAACAGCACTGGGGGTGTACCTACACCACATGGACTGCAGCGGTTCAAGAAGGCAGCTCGCCACCACCTTCTCGAGGGCAATTAGGGATGGGAAATTAATGATGGGCCTAGGCCTGCATTCCGTGAATTAATTTTTAATTCCGCTGATTTGCGGAACTGCATTTAGATGGTTCCGGAAAGAGGTTGTAGCACCCACAGCAGCTTGAGAAGCTCCTGACAAATGGGCCTCTGTCGGCCCTGCTGGGGCTATGTGGGTAAGTTTGTATTTGCCAATTTCTGTGGATTTATCCCATCTGTGGGGATTCAATTATTAAAATGTCTCCATTGCTTCGCCCCAACAAGTAGTCACAGACTCAAACGTTGAATAAACACTTCCGAAACTGTGTGAAGTGTTTTCTTCCCCACATTAACCACCCTCATGAAATCTATTTGAAGCTGCCAAATGTGCCCTCTGCTGATTTTTTGCCCATTAAGAACTGTGCCAAGATGCCACTTTTTTTTCTTTTTTTAATAATGTTTTTATTCTCCATTTTCACGTTTTCCTTCAAAGTTTACACCCCTCCCACAAACAGTAAACGGTGACAAATACAAAATCAATCCCCTAAACAATACCAACGATCCCATCCTCCCACCACCCCAAACAACGGCCCACCTGTCAATATACGCATCCAATAAACCAAACCCTCCCACGGTGGCAACAAAAAGACAAAGGAGAAAAAGAAAAAGGAGTCCGGGACCGCCCATGGTCACCATTGACCTATAGAGTCCACTCCCCCTCCCCCCCCACACTCAACGCCATCCAACCCCTGAAAGAGTACCGTACTTGATAGCCAAGAGTTGTAAACACCCCCCCCCCCCCCCCCCCCCCCCCCAGTCTCCAGCTCCTCCCGTCCACTGCCTCTTGTAAAACTTCTCCCCCCCAACCTCGGTTCCTTCCCCCCAACTTTCCACCCCGGCTAGACCACTCGGACCCTGTTCTGCCAGGCTCCGATGGCCGCAGCCCCTCCCCCCACCTCACTCCCATTCACTGGCCGGCTTAAACCGGAGGCCCCCGCCCGGGTCCCTTTCCCCCATGCCCAGCCCTCGGAGAGCCCAGAAATCCCCTTTTAGCACACAAACCCCGCATATCCACCTACACCCCAAAGAGCCCTCATTTTGAGTGAAAGTCCCATCACTTCCCTTGTCCAAATATATACAACATTGGCTCCTTTAGCCTCTACACCCGCATGCAGTGAAACAAAAAAGAAGAAAATACAGTCATGAGGTTACATCGGCACATGGCCATTCCTCAATTTGTCAGTTCTGCCACAGTCCTTCTGCTTCCGCCGTTCCAAAATAAAAGTCCCTGAGCTTATAAGTCACCCTCAGCTTCACTGGATATACAATGCCGCACCGCACCTTGCTAATGTACAGTGCCCTCTTCACCCGGTTGAAGGCAGCCCACCTCCTCGCCAGCTCCACCGTAAAGTCCTGGTATATATGGATACCAGCTCCAGCCCACTGCACCACCCGCTTCTGCTTGGCCCAGCACAGGACCTTCTCCTTCACACTGTACCTACGGAAGCACAGAGTCACTACCATTGGCGGCTCACTTGCCTTTGGTACAGGCCTCCACAACCGATAAGCCCGATCCAGTTCATATCGGGAGGGATCCTAACCCCTCCCCCAATAGTTTTGCCAGCATCGCGGCAAAATACACAGTCGGCCTCGGTCCTTCACTCCTTCGGGCAGCCCCACAATCCTCAAATTCTGTCGCCTGGATCTGTTTTCCAGGTCTTCCATTTTTCCTCGCAGATCCTTGTTAGTATCCATCACCTTCCGCATCTCTTTCCCCATCGAGGCAAGTTGATCGCCGTGCTCCAATAACGTCTCCTCCACTTCCTTCAGCGCCTCGCCTTGCTCTCGCACCTCCGCCACTGCGCTCGCCACCTCCGTCCCCACCGGGGAACCCGCCTCCTCCACCAGCACACTCAAAACCTCCCTCATCTCCTTCCTCACCGTCTCCATGCATTTTGCAAACTGCCTTTCGAATTCCGCAGCCATCCCCTTAGTTATTTCTTCAGCCGTAAGCAATGCGGCCTTCCCTGGTGCTCCAGCCTCCATTTTTCTTGGTGACCCCGTGGTGACCTTTCCACACCCCGACGAACCTTCAGCTGTTTTTTTTACGGCCGTTTATTTGCTCACCCTCGACATTTTCCTTTACTGTGCCTTCACTGTGCCTCCTCTGTGCCTTCTCCCTGCTTTTGCCGTCTCCGTGGACCCTGGGACCGGGCTTAAAGCCCCGAAAATGCCGTTCCCGAACGGGAGCCCTCCATTATGCGACTGCCTCCCGCCCACCGGAAGCTGCCAAGCTGCCACTTAAGACCATTTAGAATGATAATTCCATGCCTTTGGTCTGGAGGTAGGAAAATAATAAGGCTTGTGCTATGTCACTTAGTGCTAAATTGTTGTTGAGTTGGATGCAATTATGTTCTCCATAGTTACAGTTTCCAGCAATTACTGGAAATTGTATGAGAAATATTTACATAAACCCTTTAACTTTTACTTGTCACAGTAAAGTATTTCGCAAGATCCTGAACGACTCTGTGATATATAATTACAACCGACTGTCCAGAACTGGGAGTTCTTCTTCGTCTTCGGGTTACTTAGCAGGTAAAAGTTAAATCGACCCGCGTTAACATTTCAAATTGGATTGCGTTAAATATAATTTCCGCCTTCCCTGTTTAAAGAGATCCGTTGGAATTCATTTTCTTTCTTTGTAAGTCACCCCAGATATGGTGTCCTCCTACAAGATGGATTTACTGTTTGGAGATAGTGGAATCTTACAGCAGAGTTACTCCGATATCTTCGTATCGACCCGGGAAAGTCAGCTTCACGCGAGTCAGGTGCGTCCCTCTCTTTTCACTCTGCCCAGCCTCTCATCTATTGTTTAAAGGTGCAGAATTATCGTGTTAAATTATAATTGATGAAACCCCATAACCCAAGTATTGACCTCGCTGAGAATCACAGCAAATAGAAGCAGGAGTAGTCCAGCTCCTTGCATCTGCACCACCATTCATTTTTAAAAAAAATATATATTTTATTCAAGATTTTGTGGCCAAACATAACAGTGCATAGTTTTTCTTTTAAACAACAATAAAGCAATATAAATAACAGTGGCCAGTTTTAAACAAATAAATAAATAATATATAAACAGAAACAAAAACAAAACTAAATGGCAACTGCCTTGTCAAAAATAGTTACTCTCCAAAGATACAATCCAACAGTCCAATATACATTACCTATAACAAATGTCTGTACATATACAATGACATCCCTAAGAGCCTGCCCGGGTCCTCCTCCCCCCCCCCACCCCGCCCCCCCCCCCCCCCATCCCCCCATCCCCCCATCCCCCCCCCCCCCCCCCCCCCCCCCCCCCCCCCCGGGTTGCTGCTGTTGTTTTCCTTCTTTTTCATTCCCTCTATCGTTCTGTGAGGTAGTTGACGAACGGTTGCCACCGCCTGGTGAACCCTTGAGCCGAACCCCTTAATACGAACTTGATCCGTTCTAACTTTATAAACCCTGCCATGTCGTTTATCCAGGTCTCCACGCCCAGGGGTTTGGCTTCCTTCCACATAAGCAATATCCTGCGCCGGGCTACTAGGGACGCAAAGGCCAAAACATCAGCCTCTCTCGCCTCCTGCACTCCCGGCTCTTCTGCAACCCCGAATATAGCCAACCCCCAGCCTGGCTCGACCCGGACCCCCACCACCTTCGAAAGCACCTTCGCCACCCCCACCCAGAACCCCTGTAATGCCGGACATGACCAGAACATGTGGGTGTGATTCGCTGGGCTTCTCGAGCATCTCCCACACCTATCCTCTACCCCGAAACATTTACTGAGCCGTGCTCCAGTCATATGCGTCCTGTGTAGAACCTTGAATTGTATCAGGCTTAGCCTGGCACACGAGGACGACGAGTTTACCCTACGTAGGGCATCAGCCCACAGCCCCTCCTCAATCTCCTCCCCCAGCTCTTCTTCCCATTTCCCTTTCAGCTCATCTACCATGATCCCCCCCCTGTCCCTCATTTCCCTGTATATGTCCGACACCCTACCATCCCCCACCCATGTCTTTGAGATCACTCTATCCTGCACCTCCTGCGTCAGGAGCTGCGGGAATTCCCTCACCTGTTGCCTCGCAAAAGCCCTCAGTTGCATATACCGAAATGCATTCCCTTGGGGCAACCCATATTTTTCCGTCAGCGCTCCCAGACTCGCAAACGTCCCATCTACGAACAGATCTCTCAATTGTACTACCCCAGCTCTTTGCCATGCTCCAAATCCCCCATCCATTCTCCCCGGAACAAACCTATGGTTATTTCTTATCGGGGACCGCACCGATGCTCCCGTCCTTCCCCCATGCCGTCTCCACTGCCCCCAAATTTTTAATGTTGCCACCACCACCGGGCTTGTAGTATATTTCTTCGGTGAGAACGGCAACGGTGCCGTCACCATTGCTTGTAAGCTGGTCCCCTTGCAGGACGCCCTCTCCAATCTCTTCCACACCGCTCCCTCCCCTTCTCCCATCCACTTACACACCATTGAAATATTGGCGGCCCAGTAATAATCATTTAGGCTCGGTACTGCCAACCCCCCCCCTATCCCTACTACGCTGCAAGAACCCCCTCCTCACTCTCGGGGTCTTCCTGGCCCACACAAAACTCATAATGCTTTTCTCAATTCTCTTAAAAAAAGCCTTCGTGACCATCACCGGGAGGCACTGAAATAACAAAGAGGAATCTCGGGAGAACCACCATTTTAACCGCCTGCACCCTACCCGCCAGTGACAGGGACACCATGTCCCATCTCTTGAAATCCTCCTCCATCTGTTCCACCAATCGTGTTAAATTAAGCCGGTGCAAGGTTCCCCAATTCTTGGCTATCTGAATCCCCAAGTATCGGAAGTCTCTTGTTACCTTCCTCAGCGGTAAATCCTCTATTTCCCTGCTCTGCTCCCCCGGATGCACCAGAAACAACTCACTTTTCCCCATGTTCAATTTATACCCCGAAAAATCCCCAAACTCCCCAAGTATCCGCATTATCTCTGGCATCCCCTCCACCGGGTCCGCCACATACAACAACAAATCATCCGCATACAGAGATACCCGGTGTTCTCCTCCCCTAAACACTCCCCTCCACTTCCTGGAACCCCTCAGTGCTATGGCCAAGGGCTCAATCACCAATGCAAACAATAACGGAGACAGGGGACACCCCTACCTCGTCCCTCTGTAAAGCCAGAAATAATCAGACCCCCGTCCATTCATAACCACACTCGCCATCGGTGCCCTATACAGCAACTGTACCCATCCGATATACCCATCTCCGAAGCCAAATCTCCTCAGCACCTCCCACAGATAATCCCACTCCACTCTATCAAATGCTTTCTCGGCATCCATCGCCACCACTATCTCCGCTTCCCCCTCTGGCGGGGGCATCATCATTACCCCTAGCAACCTCCGTATGTTCGTGTTCGGCTGTCTCCCCTTCACAAACCCAGTTTGGTCCTCATGAACCACCCCCGGGACACAGTCCTCTATCCTCGTCGCCATTACCTTGGCCAGAATCTTAGCATCCACATTTAAAAGAGAAATGGGCCTATAGGACCCGCATTGCAGCGGGTCTTTTTCCTTCTTTAGGAGGAGCGATATCTTTGCCTCTGACATAGTCGGGGGCAACTGCCCCCTTTCCCTAGCCTCATTAATGGTTCTCGTCAGAAGCGGGGCCAAGTGGGTGTGACGTGTTGCACAGGGTGAACACCATTGTCGGGATGCTCTATAGCCTGAAATCGGGAACAGCGATTGGGCGAAGAATGGTTCCCGCAGGCGCCGGTTTGACGGCTGGCCACGATGTCCCCTTCAAATCGGTGTCTTCGGGACGCGCGGCGCGCACAGTCGCAACCCCGCCTGCGTTTAATTATCGGGCCCACCTGCAATGCTCCGCCTCCGATGAGCCGAGTTCCTGACGGCGCGGGCCACGTGTGGTCCCAGCGGCCGTGAGCCTGGCGTGGTGGCTGCGGAGAGAGAGGGTGTGCGGACAGTATCCAGCACCGACACACTCGGCCGAGATCTGTGCCGCTGGCCGGGCGGCTTATGCCAGGGCTGGGGGGAGTGGTGTGGGTGGCCGGGTTGTGGGTTGAACGGGTAGGCGGTCCACCACGGCCAGCGCCGTTTGTTCCGACGCGGCTGATGCGTGGGGGGGGGGGGTGAAGGAGTGCGCAGTTGCAGCTTATCAGCCCCGTGCACGTACAGCATTTTCCCTGCGTGTTTCCCATGCCATCTAGCCCATCACCGGTACTGGAATCGCCGAGGGATTCGCGCCAATTTTCCCATCGTGAAACACTACGGATCCTCCGTTGGCGCCGGCACTTAGTCTCAGGAATGGAGAATCCACCCCCATGACAGTGGTTAGCACTGCTGCCTCACAGCGCCAGGGACCCGGGTTCAATTCCTGCCTCGGGTGACTGCCTGTGCGGAGTTTCCTCCGGGTGCTCTGGTTTCCTCCCACTGTCCAAATATTATCATAGAATTTACAGTGCAGAAGGAGGCCATTCGGCCCATCAAGTCTGCACCAGCTCTTTGAAAGAGCACCCTACCCAAGGTCCACACCCCCACCCTATCCCCATAACCCAGTAACGCCACCCAACACTAAGGGCAATTTTGGACACTAAGGGCAATTTATCATGGCCAATCCACCTAACCTGCACATCTTTGGACTGTGGGAGGAAACCGGAGCACCCGGAGGAAACCCACGCCCAGACGGGGAGGATGTGCAGACGCTGCACAGACAGTGACCCAAGCCGCAATCAAACCTGGGACCCTGGAGCTGTGAAGCAATTGTGCTAACCACTATGCTACTGTGCTGCCCGGAAAAAGACGGCTTTTTTGACCATGCTAAAATTTCCCCTTAGTGTCCAAAGATGTGCAGGTAAGGTGGTTTAGCCATGGTCAATGTGTGGAGTTACGGGGTAGGGTGGGGGGTGTGGGCCTGGGTAGGGTGCTCTTTCAGAGGGTCGGTGCAGACTAGATGGGCAGAGTGGCCTCCTTCTGCACTGTAGGGATTTGGCCAATGTCCAAAATCCACAACAAACGAAGAAACCCCCCAAAATTAAACAAGAGTTTGACTTCCATTGATGGAACTGTTGTTGTTCTGGTAAACTTTAATGATGGAGGGCGCTTGGCGTGCACCGTCCCGTGATGAGTCAGTGCCTAATGCGCTCCCGCCGAGGGGTGGTACGGTAGCACAGTGGTTAGCACTGTTGCTTCACAGCGCCAGGGTCCCAGGTTCAATTCCCGGCTTGGGTCACTCTATGTGGAGTCTGCACGTTCGCCCCGTGTCTGCGTGGGTTTTCTCTGGGCGCTCCGGTTTCCTCCCACAGTCCAAAGATGTGCAGGTTAGGTGGATTAGCCATACTAAAATTGTCCTTAGTGTCCAAAAAAAAGGTTAGAAACATGAAAGGAGAGGTCAGAGGTTAGAAACATGAAAGGAGAGGTCACACTGTTGGGAGTCTTCTATAGGCCTCCAAATAGTTCTAGGGATGTAGAGGAAAGGATGGCGAGGATGATCCTGGATAAGAGCGAAAGTAACAGGGTAGTTATTATGGGAGACTTTAACTTTCCAAATATTGACTGGAAAAGATATAGTTCGAGTGCATTAGATGGGTCATTTTTTGTACAGTGTGTGCAGGAGGGTGTCCTGACACAGTTTGTTGACAGGCCAACAAGAGGCAAGGCCACATTGGATTTGGTTTTGGGTAATGAACCAGGCCAGGTGTTGGATTTGGAGGTAGGAGAGCACTTTGGGGACAGTGACCACAATTCGGTGACGTTTACGTTAAGGATGGAAAGGGATAAGTATACACCGCAGGGCAAGAGTTATAGCTGGGGGAAGGGAAATTATGATGCCATTAGACGTGACTTGGGGGGGATAAGGTGGAGAAGTAGGCTGCAAGTGTTGGACACACTGGATAAGTGGAGCTTGTTCAAGGATCAGCTACTGCGTGTTCTTGATAAGTATGTACCGGTCAGGCAGGGAGGAAGGTGCCGAGCGAGGGAACCGTGGTTTACCAAAGAAGTGGAATCTCTTGTTAAGAGGAAGAAGGAGGCCTATGTGAAGATGAGGTGTGAAGTTTCAGTTGGGGCGATGGATAGTTACAAGGTAGCGAGGAAGGATCTAAAGAGAGAGCTAAGACGAGCAAGGAGGGGACATGAGAAGTATTTGGCAGGAAGGATCAAAGAAAACCCAAAAGCTTTCTATAGGTATGTCAGGAATAAGCGCATGACTAGGGAAAGAGTAGGACCAGTCAAGGACAGGGATGGGAAGTTGTGTGTAGAGTCTGAAGAGATAGGCGAGATACTAAATGAATATTTTTCGTCAGTATTCACTCAGGAAAAAGATAATGTTGTGGAGGAGAATGCTGAGCTCCAGGTAAATAGATTAGATGGCATTGAGGTATGTAGGGAAGAGGTGTTGGCAATTCTGGACAGGCTGAAAATAGATAAGTCCCCGGGACCTGATGGGATTTATCCTAGGATTCTCTGGGAGGCCAGGGAAGAGATTGCTGGACCATTGGCTTTGATTTTTATGTCATCATTGGATACAGGAATAGTGCCAGAGGACTGGAGGATAGCAAATGTGGTCCCTTTGTTCAAAAAGGGGAGCAGAGACAACCCCGGCAACTATAGACCGGTGAGCCTCACGTCTGTAGTGGGTAAAGTCTTGGAGGGGATTATAAGAGACAAGATTTATAATCATCTAGATAGGAATAATATGATCAGGGATAGTCAGCATGGCTTTGTGAAGGGTAGGTCATGCCTCACAAACCTTATCGAGTTCTTTGAGAAGGTGACTGAACAGGTAGACGAGGGTAGAGCAGTTGATGTGGTGTATATGGATTTCAGCAAAGCGTTTGATAAGGTTCCCCACGGTAGGCTATTGCAGAAAATACGGAGGCTGGGGATTGAGGGTGATTTAGAGATGTGGATCAGAAATTGGCTAGCTGAAAGAAGACAGAGGGTGGTGGTTGATGGGAAATGTTCAGAATGGAGTTCTGTCACAAGTGGAGTACCACAAGGATCTGTTCTGGGGCCGTTGCTGTTTGTCATTTTTATCAATGACCTAGAGGAAGGCGCAGAAGGGTGGGTGAGTAAATTTGCAGACGATACTAAAGTCGGTGGTGTTGTCGATAGTGTGGAAGGAAGTAGCAGGTTACAGAGGGATATAGATAAGCTGCAGTGCTGGGCTGAGAGGTGGCAAATGGAGTTTAATGTAGAGAAGTGTGAGGTGATTCACCTTGGAAGGAAAAACAGGAATGTGGAATATTTGGCTAATGGAAAAGTTCTTGAAAGTGTGGATGAGCAGAGGGATCTAGGTGTCCATGTACATAGATCCCTGAAAGTTGCCACCCAGGTTGATAGGGTGGTGAAGAAGGCCTATGGAGTGTTGGCCTTTATTGGTAGAGGGATTGAGTTCCGGAGTCAGGAGGTCATGTTGCAGCTGTACAGAACTCTGGTACGGCCGCATTTGGAGTATTGCGTACAGTTCTGGTCACCGCATTATAGGAAGGACGTGGAGGCTTTGGAACGGGTGCAGAGGAGATTTACCAGGATGTTGCCTGGTATGGAGGGAAAATATTATGAGGAAAGGCTGATGGACTTGAGGTTGTTTTCGTTAGAGAGAAGAAGGTTAAGAGGAGACTTAATAGAGGCATACAAAATGATCAGTGGGTTAGATAGGGTGGACAGTGAGAGCCTTCTCCCGCGGATGGAAATGGCTAGCACGAGGGGACATAGCCTTAAACTGAAGGGTAATAGATATAGGACAGAGGTCAGGGGTAGGTTCTTTACGCAAAGAGTAGTGAGGCCGTGGAATGCCCTACCTGCTACAGTAGTGAACTCGCCAACATTGAGGGCATTTAAAAGTTTATTGGATAAACATATGGATGATAATGGTATAGTGTAGGTTAGATGGCTTTTGTTTCGGTGCAACATCGTGGGCCGAAGGGCCTGTACTGCGCTGTATTGTTCTATGTTCTATGTTAGGTTGGGTTACGGGGATAGGGTGGAGGTGTGGGCTTAAATAGGATGCCCTTCCAAGGGCCGGTGCAGACGCTATGGGCCAAATGGCCTCCTTCTGCACTATAGATTCTATGGATTCTCCGACTCTCGGAGGTCCACTGCTATTTAACGTTCACCTACCCATATCCACCTTGGAAGGAAGTCCCGCCTGTAAGAGCTGTTGGCCAATCTAACCCGGGTGGCACAGCGCTACAGTGGTCAGATGCGGTACTACAGAGCTCCTCCTGGAACTAAGTCCCGGGAGCGTTCTCAAGGTAAGTCCTGGGGGTCCCAGGAGCGGGGGTGTATGGGATGCCCTGGGATGGGGGTGGGTGTGGTGATCGTGGCTTCAGGGTCTGAGCCAGCAGCGAGGGAGGGACGGAACTCCAATGTGACGGAGGGGAGGATGCCTCAAACCTGAAGGGGCTTTCAGATTGAGATGGATTTTGCAGCAAAGGGGAGTTGACACCGGGTTGAGTGAAATAATTCAGATTTATTTCAGGAGCTTTGGGCACACAGCACTTGGCGATACCCAACCGAGTGAGGGGCCCGGCCAGCTTTCTACTGGAAGTTGCCCCATCTCAGAGCGGGCAAGTGCATATTACCCCAAGGATTCTGGGAAAACAAGACCCCAGACGTTGTATGTCTGATAAGGATAGTGGTTATGACAATGGAGAAAGGGTCTTTTTCCTGTTTCCTGGCTTCCTCGCACCCAGGCCCAGCAGCCTAAAAGTTAAGGCAGGGTGGGAAAACACCATTAACTGGCCACTTAAGGGCCTTAATGCATAAATGGGCTGGTTTCTCTCCTCCCGAGGGCTTGTCTACCCAATTGTGAAATTGGGTTTGGGTTTAACATGTACACCTCTTTATATCTGGAACAGGTAACAATCGAAGTCCAAGGTTTGGACTCATTCTTCACAGAAAGCTCGAATGAAGCTGAGCGGGATGACGCTGAAGCCACGGCCGGCATGTCGATGATCCTGTTTGATGTCCAGCTCCCACCAATTGTGTTTTTCCAAGGATATACTGACTTAATGGAAAAGGCCTGGTCCCTCACTGAAGAACCTATAAGCATCATAAAAGGATCCATCTTATTTATTGACCACCTACAGGTAATGGAGTTCAACTCAACCTCGTTATCACAAACGGATTGCTGCTAACTAGAACATAGGGACCCAGGAATTAGGAGCAGAAGTCGGCAATTCTGCCCCTCGAGCCTGCTCCGCCGTCCAATCAGATCATAGCTGATCTCTTCCTGGTCTCAGATCCACCTCCCCACCTGTTCCCCATATCCCTGAAACCCATTTTTAAAATCAAAAATGTATCTGTTTCCCTCTTAAAACCATTTAGTGACTCAGACTCCACCGCACTCTGGGGTAGCGAGCTCCACAAATTCACCACCCTCTACGAGAAGTAGTTCCTCCTCATCTCAGTTCCAAATCTACCGCCTCTCAACCTATATCCGTGACCTCTCGTTCTCGATTTCCCCACAAGGGGGAACATTTGGGTTTTGTTTACTTTATCAATCCCTGTTAGTATTTTATACACCTCCATCAGATCCCCTCATCCTTCTAAACTCCAGCGAGTATAAACCCAAGCTGTTTAATCTCTCCTCATACGTCAATCCTTTCATCCCCGGAATCAATCTGGTGAACCTCCTCTGAACGGCTTCCAATGCCACCTCATCCTTCCTCAAATAAGGAGACCAAAACTGAACATAATGCTCCAGATGTGGTCTCACCAACACCCTGTACCCTAACTAGACTCAGCCGTGGTTCAGTTGGTAACCTTCCTGCCTCTGATTCACAAGGCTCCCCAGGTACTCGAATACAAAAATCCACCCTGAGGCTCCAGTGCAGTACTGAGGAAGTGCTGCACAGTCAGAGGTGCCTGTTTGGTGGGTGTGAAGGAAACTGTTATAACCCCCTCCCCATGAGAATCATGAAAAAACAATCACTGATCACCCAATGGGGCTTATCGAATATGGGCTCCTCAGGTAGGGGCGGAGACCCACGACCTGGGGCCCGTTAAACCATAGGATAGCAGTAGGCCTACTTCAGGCCCTGGTGAGAGCTACCCTCCCCATAGGGCCTACATGGGCAGTGAGATGCTGTGTAAAATTTAACTTGTATATATGTAAATAAATCCACCTACTTCTATGACAATTTCTTTAAGAGAAAGCAAAGGAGTTATTTGTGGTCCGCTGGCCAATATTCATCCCTAAATCAGCATTGGGTAAACAGCTTATCTGGTCAGCATCCCAAAGCTGTTTGTGGGAGCTTGCTGTGCATAAATTGGCTGCTTTTATTTCTTACATTATAACAGTGACGACCCACCGAAGACGCGTAGATTGACAAGAAGGTTACCAGGGCTTGAAAATTGCAGCTATGAAGATGGATTGGGTAGGCTAGGGTTATTTTCCTGAGGAGGTTAAGGGGTGCCCCAATTGAGGTGAACAAAATTATGCCGGGCCTTGTTGAGTTTGAGGACCAAACAGGAGCATAAGGAAACAAAAGGTTTATTAATGTAGATCAAAGACTCTATGTACACTGGTCCCGGAATTGCTGAGGCTGTATCAGGCTCTGGTCAGACCCATTTGGAGTATTGTGAGCAGTTTTGGGCCCCGTATCTAAGGAAGGATGTGCTGGCCTTGGAAAGGGTCCAGAGGAGGTTCACAAGACTGATGTCCGGAATGAAGGACTTGTCATATGAGGAGTGGTTGAAGACTCTGGGTCTGTGCACAATGGGGTTCAGAAGAATGAGGGGGGGATCTCATTAAAACTTACAGAATACTGAGAGGCCTGGATAGAGTGGACGAGGAGAGGATGTTTCCAATAGGAAAAATTAGAACCCGAGGGCACAGCCTGAAGGGACGATCCTTTAAAACAGAGGTGAGGAGGAATTTCTTCAGCCAGAGGGTGGTGAATCTGTGGAACTCTTTGCCGCAGAAGGCTGTGGAGGCCAAATCACTGAGTGTCTTTAAGACAGATAGATAGGTTCTTAATTAATTTTTTTTCTCTAATAAATTTAGAGTACCCAATTCATTTTTTCCAATTAAGAGGCAATTTAGAGGTGACCAAGACACCTATCCTGCGCACCTTTGGGTTGTGGGAGCGAAACCCACGCAAACACGGGGAGAAAGTGCAAACTCCACACGGACAGTGACCCAGAGCCGGGATCGAACCTGGGACCTCGGCGCCGTGAGGCAGCAATGCAAACCACTGCGCCACCTGTGCTCAGGTTCTTGATTAATAAGGGGATCAGGGGTCATGGGGAGAAGACAGGAGAATGGGGATGAGAAAGATATCAGCCATGATTGAATGGCGGAGCAGACCTGATGGGCCGAGTGGCCTAATTCTGCTCCTATGTCTTATGGTCTTATAATATTTCCATTGATCTGCAGTAGTCAATAGAAAAAAGTGACATAAGATGAAAGCAATCGGAATTATTAATTTACCAGCCCTATTAAGTTGGCGTTGATGATGTTTGAACATAGCAGGATGTGTTGTAACACTCAATGTAATCAAGATAATGACAAAACCATGGCAATGAATAATTGTATTTGAGCAGAGAAAATTAGATTTTATACATGTTTTATTTTATGTATAACAGTAATTGAGGTCCAGAATGACGATATTGTTGCAATTGATTGTTTGATATTATGGCATACACTTCTGCAGCTATCCCTGTCCTCGTTTCACATCATCTCCTTGTTTTAAATAATTCATATCTTGTAGTTACTCTGGTTGGAACCACTGCAGGGTCTTGGAAAGGAAGAATGTTTATTAATGAATCAGTTTAGCATATTTATACTGAAATGGGGTAGTTGTTCCCGTACCAGCCTCCCTGAACAGGCGCCGGAATGTGGCGACTAGGGGCTTTTCACAGTAACTTCATTTGAAGCCTACTTGTGACAATAAGCGAGTTTCATGTTTTTCATGTTGTTCTGTAAGCAAATACGGAGCCAATCTGTGCACAGCGAGGACTGGTTTTTTTATGCGTTCATGGGGCGTGGGTGTCGCAGGCTGTGCCAGCATTTATTGCCCATCCCTAATTGCCCTTGAAGGGGCAGTTTAGGAGTCAACCACATTGCTGGGAGCCTGGAGTCACCTGTAGGCCAGGCCCTTCCCTAAAGGACAATAGTGAACCAGATGGGTTTTTACGACAATCGACAATGGCTTCATGGTCATCATTAGACATTTTTAATTCCATATTTTTATTGAATTCAAATTTCACCATCTGCAGTGGTGGGATTTGAACCCCGGTCCCCAGAGCATTATTCTGGGTCTCTGGTCTACTAGTCCAGTGACAATACTGCGCCACCGCCTCCGGATCAAGACAGTTGGTGAAGCCAAGGCACAGAGCTTTTCTTTGGGCAGCACGGTAGCACAAGTGGATCGCACTGTGGCTTCACAGCGCCACGGTCCCAGGTTCGATTCCCCGCTGGGTCACTGTCTGAGCGGAGTCTGCACGTTCTCCCTGTGTGTGCGTGGGTTTCCTCCGGGTGCTCCGGTTTCCTCCCACAGTCCAAAGATGTGCAGTTTAGGTAGATTGGCCTTGATAAAGTGCCCTAAGTTACCAAAAAGGTTAGGAGGGGTTATTGGGTTACGGGAATAGGGTGGAAGTGAGGGCTTAAGTGGGTCGGTGCCGATTCGATGGGCCGAATGGCCTCCTTCTGCACTGTATGTTCTATGTTCTTTACTAAGAGAGTTCATTGACTTGCTCAGTCTCACAGCTCACCTCCCGCTCTGCCCAGTGCCCCAGGTATCCCCTAATTGTAGGTTTCCCCATTTAATGTGGGACGAAAATGACAATGGATGCAGATGGGGGTTCAGCTGATTGCTAGTGAAGGCTGCTGTACAGAGTGGGCACTTGCAGCATCTCTGTCACTCTTTGATAGTTGACTACACCCTCTCAACACTTTAGAAAGTGGTATAACACCATAATATGCAGACATATGTACACACAAAAAATGTTTTGGACAATCTAAGCTCCCTGTTGATACTTTAAGTCCCAGGAGCAGCTCCAAGACACCAAATGGTGCAGCGGACTGAGAAAGACTTAAGAATTGGTCTCCACTCCACAGTATCATCCAGGCTATGGATTGGCTGGAATAAGCGAATTATTCCAGTTGAACTATTCACCCCACTGCCTCGAGGGCAACCTTCCATTTTTCTGCCTCTGTCTTCGAGACATTGGCTTTTACCTCTTGAGGAAGAGATTCTACCAGCCTCTTCACCCGCACAAGGCTGAAAAACTATTAGTCCCTATTACCTGTTTCTCTTGTCATGTCACAAAGTTATTAACGAACCTTCACAATATAATTGACATGACATTAATGAACCTTAACAATGTAATGGGCAGGGTCTTAACAGGTTCCAGCAACTGGAAATGAATGAATGGTTTCAGTGGCATTGTTTTAGGGAGGAATGTTAGCCAAGACACTCCTGGCTCCATTCCCAACGGTTTAGAGAATCTTCTCCATCACCAGATCAGCCGGGTGTCACATCGGAGAGGCGCTACATCTGACAGTGCAGCAATCCCTCATTACCGCGGTGAAATCCTGACTAACATGCGGAGAGTGCAATGTTTTTTTAAAATAAATTTAGAGTGTCCATTTTTTTTTTCCAATTAAGGGGCAACTTAGCGTGGCCAATCCACCTACCCCGCACATCTTTGGGTTGTAGGGGTGAGACCCACACAGACAAGAGGAGAATGTGCAAACTCCACATGGACAGTGACCCGGGGCCAGGATCGAACCCGGGTCCTTGGCGCCGTGAGGCAGCAGTGCTAACCACTGCGCCACCGTGCTGCCCTGGAAAGCCCAATGTTAGGCATTGAGTCGATCCCCAATCTTTCCCTAAACGCCGGATAATATAGTGAACCGGGGGAATCGCTTGACTATTTTCCTATTTGCAATATAAATGAATGAATTTCAAGTGAGTGGATTGAGGAGACAAAAGGGGGAAATGCTGGAAACACAGGTTGGCCCGTACGCAAGGACCGGTTTGTGTTTTGGATGCAGAAGTTGAAAAGTAAGAGAAGGGCGGAAGTATCAATATCATCAGAATCGACAGACGGGAAACAGAGAGGGATCGTGAATTGAAAGATGTTAAAATCACAGCAAAAGGGTGTCGCAATTACTGAGCAAACGAGGGAGGAAAAGTGTGAAATTAAAACAATTCTGAAAACAAGAAGACTGCAGTAGTCAGTGTCGTTTCAGATTAATCGGTTTCTATTCAGGTAGCTTGGGGAATTTTAAATTGCATTGCAAGTAGTAGAGGTGACACATTGTCCTCCCGACACAGTCGGCACAGATTGGAAACACTCGCTATTGCTGCAATGATCCAGTTCAATGTCCTCTCTCCTGCAGGAAATCCTACTGCAGTCTGGGCTTCAAGCAGCCACTGAATTCCAAGGAGGGCTAGGAATTGACATTTCGGGAAGCATCGAACTCAGCCTGTGGAGTCAAAAAACCAAAACCAACATTAGAAATAGGTACGTGAGTAAAACGCTGGCCGAGATGTCCAATATCTCAATTTGTGTTTCTCTGTTAAGGTGGTATTGGTACAATTCACAACACAATTATGTTTTTTTTTATTGTCACAAGTAGGCTTTCATTAACATTGCAACGAAGGTACTGTGAAAAGCCCCTAGTCGCCACATTCCGGCGCCTGTTCGGGTACACAGAGGGAGAATTCAGAATGGCCAAATTACCGAACGAGCACGTGGGCCCGGGACTGTGGGAGGAAACCGGAGCACCCGGAGGAAACCCACGCCGACACGGGGAGAAAGTGCAGACTTCCCACAGACAGTGACCCAAGCCGGGAATCGAACCCGGGACCTTGCCGCTGTGAAGCAACAGTGCTAACCACTGTGCTACCATGCCACCCTTAGTCAATGAAACAGCATGACCTAGCCACAGCCAAGCTATTAACTTTTGATGGTTCATGAAATGTATTAATTTAGTTTATTAACAACTAACTCCCATCAAGTTAGTCTGTCTGTGACCAAATTCAGTGCCCCACATCCACAGTGTCGGTCACTCGGCACGATCACGAGCGGTTCAGCTCCAATGAGTTACAAGTCTAACACATAGTACTTCCAACAAGTTGTTTCTAAATATCCAATTCAGTAAGAGTGTCTGTGGTTTAGCCATTTCTAGTGAAGGTGAACTTGGCTAGTGGTCAATATTGCCCTCCCCAAACCATTCCATCTCTCACTCTTCCACTAAGAGCTTCCTTGAAGACGTCCTCTTTGACCAAGCTGTTAGTCGCTTCTTCTAATGTTTCATTATGCGGCTCAGTGTCATCAATCTGGTTAATAAAACATCCCTCTGAAGTCTCTTGGGACGGTTATGTCAAAGGCAAATTCTTATTAACTCTTGATATGTTCACTTCTGCACCTGTTCATTGAGGAGTAGATTTTTGTCTATAATAATAATAATAATCGCTTATTGTCACAAGTAGGCGTCAAATGAAGTTACTGTGAAAAGCCCCTAGTCGCCACATTCCGGCGCCTGTTCGGGGAGGCTGGTACGGGAATTGAACCCGCGCTGCTGGCATTGATCTGCATTGCAAGCCAGCTATTTAGCCCACTGTGCTAAACCAGCCCCTGTGACAATCTGACAGAGTGGATTTCCTGCCCTTCATGGAATCCATCTTTTTCCATTTGATTGATTTAGTTGCCTCACCTGCTGCCTCCTCCCAGTTGGCGCTGACAGTCGAGGCTCACACATTAGGAGTGACCACGCCATGTTGAGACATTCAATTTTTCAGTGTCAACTGTCACAGTGGAGTTTCAGGACCTGGCCACCAGAGGCCTCTGTGGAGCATGATTCTGAAGTCTCCTGGGCGGAATTCTCTGATAATGGGGCTATGCACCCACGCCCGTGAGAAAATGGGCGCGAATCACTCTGGACATTTCTGGAGAAAGCCCAGAGTGATTCTCCGTTTTGTAGAGGGCCCTGGAGTAGTCCTCGCAGCTCCGGCTGCCCAAATGGGGCTATACACCTCCAGCCGCGGGTCTGCGCATGCACATGTCGGCCGCCTGCGGTGGTGGCCCCGTGCAACATGGCGGACCCACACCACGGGCCGACCCCGGCAATATATCCCCCCCCCGAGATCCTGCATGCCCGCTGATCGGTGGCCCCCAATCGTGAGCCTGGCCATCCTGGAGGCCCCCCCCCCCCCGGTGACAGACCCCCCGCCCCCCACCAGGGCGGCCGCAGACTGAGTCCGCAGCCACCACTCCGAGCTCCCGCTGGGTGGAACCATGGGTGAACCACGCTGGCGGAAACCCGGCAAGTCGGCGGTGAATCGCCGCGGGGGGCCCCCAACCGGTGCCGTGCCGACCGCGCGCACGCAGTTGGCCCCTGGAGGATCGCTGGAGCGGCGTCGGACCCGATCGCCCCCGCGCCGAGCTCGATTGCAGCACGGAGAATCCCGGCCCCTATCTCCATTGCCATTTTGCAAATTGAACATTTCTGTTTAGTGACTGACCGTGAGTACCATGGGCAAGGAAGCCTCCTGCAGATTACGCATACTGTCCCCCCTCAGCTGATGACTCAGTGCTCCTCCATGTTGAACGCCATTCGGAGGAAGCACTGAGGGTGGCAAGGGCGCAGAATGTACTCTTGAATGCTGGTGGACAATTAAACAACCCACTGGAGGAGGAGGCTCCACAAATACCCCCATCCTCAGCGAAGGAGGAGGCCAGCACGTAATGTGCTAAAGGGAAGCCTGAGGCATTCGCAACAAGCTTCAGCCAGAAGCATTAACAGCTGTTCGAACAGCCATCTGAAAGCTCTGGCAATTTAAGAAAGGGTTTGTATGATTTACTAAAACTGCCCATCCATCCTGGACGGGTTAATGAGTAACGGGCAAGCACTGGGAAATGGAAACCTGGTGCTCGGTTACTTGCTAAAGGTTGGTCTATGATTGTAATACTTTTCCCATTGATCTATAGAGGAACCCTGGTGATTCATTCTGTAATCAACGTGGACACACCCTTCGCTCAAGCCGGAGTCAACAGCAGCTCCGAAGCTGCTGCCTCATTGGATTTTGTCAGCAACGTCAACTTTTTGGATTCTCCAATTCTGATCTGCCTGCAGATGCTGAAGAAACCCTTCCCGTACAGGTAAAGCACGTCTACTGTAGGGTGGGTTTGGCTAGAGGACGTTTCCTTGGGCGGGTGGGTGGGGACTCTGCCATGTCCTGCCTCTGCTCCGATTAAAGCCTGTGGCTAGAAGGCTGGTGGGAATGTTTCTGCCCACCACCTTCTCTCTCTGTCATCAGCCGAAGGCCTTAAGTGGATGACTATTGCCCACTAAGGGCCTCGTCCCGCTGCCGTTAGCCTTAGCCAGTAGTGAGTGGGAGGCTCGCTATGGGAGCGCATGACGAGCAATCTTTGGTGCAGGAGGCGGTCATTCGCCCCATCGGGTCTGTGCTAGCTCCCCATGGAGCAGTCCTACTCCCGCATTCGACCCCCAGAGCCCTGAAACTCCAGTTCCTACAAGCGCCCACCCGATTTCCCTTTGGGATCATTGATCGATCCTGCTCACTGTGTGAGAAAGGTTCTTCCTCACCCTGTATATCTTGCCCAAGACCTTAAATCTGTGAACCTGGTCTTTTACCATCAGCTCATGGGGCATTTTCTCCCGTCTTACCTTCTCATGTACACTTCTGTCAAATCTTCCCTCAATCTCCTTTGCTCCATGGACAGTAACACCAGCTTTTCCAACCTCACTTTGTGTAACTGAACCTCTCCTCCCCAACCCGTAACTTCCTCATCGGCACCCTCTCAAGGACCCTCCTCAAGTGCACTGACCAGAACTGGATGCAATATTCCAGTTGGGGTCATTAGGCATCAGAGCAGAAGTAGACCATTCGGCCCATCGAGCCTGCTCCGCCATTCAATGAGATCATGCCTGATCTGCTGTGATAATCCTCAACTCCACTTTCCCACCTTATCCCCATAACCCTTGATTCCATTACAGATTTTAAAAAATCACAGAATCCCTACCGTGTGGAAGGAGGCCATTTGGCCCATTGAGTCTGCACTGACCCTCCAAAGGAGCATTCTAGCCTTAGCCTACTCCCCCCACCCTATCCCCGTAACCCCACCTAACCTGCAAATCTTTGGACACTTAAGGGGCAAGTTAGCATGGCCAACCCACCTACCCTGCGCATCTTTGGACTGTGGGAGGAAACCAGAGCACCCTCGCAGACACAGAAAGTCACCCAAGGTCGAAATAGACCTCGGGTCCCTGGCGCTGTGAGGCAGCAGTGCTAACCACTCAGATTTGAACACACTTAACGACCCAGCACCTCAACCCTTTGCGGTAAAGAATTCCACAGATTCACTCCCCTCTGCGAGAAGAAATTCCTCCTCATCTCGGTCTTAAATGGGTGACCCCCTTACTCTGAGATGCTGCCCTCTGGTCCTAGACTCTCCCACAAGGAGAAACAACCTCTCAGCATCGACCCTGTCAAACTCCCTGAGAATCCGATATGTTTCAATAAGGTCGCCTCTCATTCTTCTAAACTCCAGTGGGCACAGACCCAACCTACTCAACCTCTCCTCATAAGAACCAAGTGAACCTTCTCTGGACTGCCTCCAATGCCAGTATATCTTAGATAAGGCGACCCAATGTTTAAAATAATTTCCCTGTTTTTGTACTCAATGCCACCATTAATGAAGCCCAAGAGCGCATTTGTCGTGCTAACCACTCTCTCAATATGGCCTGTCTCCTTCCAAAGATCGATGCACATGTGCCGCTAGGCCCCGCTGTTCCTGCACACTTGTTTGAATTCTCATTAAGCCTCTCGCTAACCCCTCTACCAAAATTCATCACCTCCCATTTCTCTGTATTAAATTCCACCTGTCACTTTGTCTGCACATTCTTTCCCTGTTCTCTTGCAGGTGATTTGTATCATCCTCACTGTTTGCCTCTCCTCCTGGTTTGCTATCATGGGCAACTTTGGAAGTTTTACTCCGTATTCCAAGCTCCGCATTTATATATAGCAAAAAGAGCAGCGATCCCAGCACTGACCACCTGGGGGGGACATCACTGTCTACCGCCCTCCAGTGTGAAAATAACTCTGTACCACAACTCGCTGCTTTCTGTCCAGCAGATAGTTTTTTTATTCACTGGACAATAATCCTCCTGTTGTGTAAGCCTGGGTTTTGTTAACCAGCCTTGGAACCTTGTCAATTCCCACTTTCCTCAAATCCATATAAACAACATCCACCACATTCCCTTCATCAACCTTAGAGTCATTGGGCTGATTCTTCTGCCCGCCCGCTGAAAGATCAGCAGGGGCGGGACGCGGACCGTGTAAAGGTCCAATGACCTCGGACGGGGATTTCCGGTCGCCGGTCGTCACGGGCGGAGAATCCTGCCCGTAGACATTTAAAGCACAAAATAATAATAATCTTTATTATTACAAGTAGACTTACATTAACACTGCAATGAAGTTACTGTGAAAAGCCCCTAGTTGCCACATTCCGGCACCTGTTTGGGTACACCGAGGGAGAATTTAGAATGCCCAATTCACCTAACAGCACGTCTTTCGGGACTTGTGGGAGGAAACCGGAGCGCCCGGAGGAAACCCACTCAGACGGGGGAGAAGGTGCAGACTCCGCACAGACAGTGACCTAAGCTGGGAATCGAACTTGGGGCCCTAGGGTGCTGTGAAGCCACAGTGCTAACCACTGTAAGAGGCCCTTAAACCCATTGTGTCTACCCCAGCCGTCAAGCATCTTTCTATTATTTACCCAATTAGAGTACCCAATTCATTTTTCCCAATTAAGAGGCAATTTAGCGTGGTCAATCCACCTACCCTGCGCATCTTTGGGTTGTGGGGACGAAACCCACGTAAAAACAGGGAGAATGTCCACACGGACAGTGACCCAGAGCTGTCCAAGCATCTTTCTATTCTAATCCAACTTTCCAGCACTTGCTCCGTAACCTTGTGTGCTGTGGCGTTTCAAGTGCTCATCTTAAGCGCTTTTTAAATGTTGAAAGTTGCTTTTCCGCAGGAGGACGTGTGGAGTCTGAAAGTTGCCCCTTTGTTTTCAGAGAGACGGTCACAATCTACGAGTCTTTGCCAAAGGGGGCCCAGTTTGCCATCAGGAAGCAGAGAACGCTGAGGGTTCAGGGCACAGAATTACCGCTGCACAGAGCCAACTCCGAAATGTGTAAGAAGCTACACTCCGAGAGGGCGTAGGCTTCGGAGAAAGCGGTGAACTTGTTCGACACTGAGCACCCCAGTCAAAGTGCAAGAGGAGCCAGACCGACAATTTCCTCGGAGCTGCCCCCCAACACCCCGCCCCCTGCCCCCCCCCCCCCCCCCCCCCCCCAATCCCTCCTCCCCGCCGTAGCTTTGCTGAAAGCGCAACGCAAGTTCCATTTACACGTGGCTCCGAGGGAAATGCCCAAGCTCGGAAATGAGTTGGCAGGAAAATCAGACTTAACCTGCCCCCTTCCAGATGCAGCCCTTGGAATTGATTGGTGATATCGGCGATCTGCAAGGAGAACGTTGATGGGGACATCAGCAAGCGACCTGGGACGGAGCAGCGATCAAAATATTGTCGTTTTAAAAGGCCACTTATCAAATCTGTAGTATGCCACATGTTGGCTAATCTCGCAAACCCCGTTATGCAATGTTTCACGTAATTCCGCCTCCTATTCGCTAAGCTTTGCTTTTGAGTGGTTTAATCTGACCTTTTACCCAGTTTTTCTTCCTTCTCAGTTTAATCGGTTTATCAGTTGCCCACGCTCCCGTGTGTTCATCAACGGCAAGGTCGGGACAGTGAACTATGACTCGCCGACCTATTTCTGGCAGAGGGGTAGTTTGAGGTGAAAGTCTTTTCCGTGAGATAGCCCGGGGAACGCCAGTTGGATCGTCCAAGTGTCCCCCGCCCCGCCAAAAAAAGATTAATCACTTGATTTAGGCCTCCGTTGAATTTAATGCATTCGGAATGGACAAATCCCGGCATGCCTGTCACTCACCTCCCTCTTTGAAAGCTTCTGCTGCCCTCCCTGAGTCTGAGGACTCTGCACTCCCCCCGACTCTGAGCTCTTAGCACATTCTCTGGTCCCTTCAACCCGCCAGCCACAGCTATGCCTTCAGCCACCTCGGCGCTCTGCTCTCAAATCCGCTCCCGACAAACATGTCCATGCCTCTCTCTCCTCTATTCAGGCTATCTACTCATTGGCCAAGGCTTTTGGTCAACCGTCCGAATGTCTCCTTGCGGAGCTTGGTGTCGTCGTTTTGCCTGATAACCTTCCAGCGAAGCACCTTGGGATGTTTTCCTGCGATGAAGGTGCCATTTTTGTTTGTTGTTTGTCCTTCCCTGATTTGTCCCACTTTGTTGACCCCTCCGGAAGATGGTTGCCCACCAATCGCTCAGCAAAGCAGCTTTTCTTGGTGCACTGAGCCAGGGCTGCGAGTGTGAGCAGTTTGTTTAGTGGTGGGGCGGGGAGAAGATCCCAATCCATCATGGCCTGGGCGGCACGATGGCACAGCGGGTTAGCACTGCTGCCTCACTGCGCCAATATCGCGGGTACAATTCCAACCTTGGGTCACTGTCTGTGCAGAGTCTGCACGTTCTCCCTGTGTCTGCGTGGGTTTCCTCTGGGTGCTCCGGTTTCCTCCCGCAGTCCAAAGATGTGCAGGTTAGGTGGATTGGCCATGCTAAATTGCCCCATAGTGTCCAGGGCTGTGCAGGTTAGGTTACGGGGATAGGGTGGAGTGGACATGGGTAAAGTGCCCTTTTGATGGGTCGGTGCAGACTCGATGGGCCGACTGGCCTCCTTCTGCACTGTAGGGATTCTGTGGTTCTACGTCCTCATGGGCCTGCCACAATTTTCCAGCAAGTCATTCCTGCAGAGCAGTTGGGAGTCCGGGGCGTCATTCTCCGACCCCCCAGCGGGTCGGAGAATGGCCGTTGGCCGCCGTGAATCCCGCCCCCGCCGGTTGTCGAAGTCTCCGGCACCGGATATTCGGCGGGGGCGGGAATCGGGCCGCGCCGGTTGGCGGGCCCCCCCCGCTGGATTCTCCGGCCCGGTTGGGCCGAAGTCCCGCCGATAAATTGCCTGTCCCGCCGGCGTGGATTAAACCACCTTATCAACGGTGGGACAAGGCGGCGTGGGCAGGCTCCGGGGTCCTGGGGGGTGCGCGGGGCGATCTGGCCCCGGGGGGTGCCCCCACGGTGGCCTGGCCCGCGATCGGGGCCCACCGATCCGTGGGCGGCCCTGTGCCGTGGGGGCACTCTTTCCCTTCCGCCTCCACCATGGCGGAGGCGGAAGAGACTCCCTCCACTGCGCATGTGCGGGAAACTGTCAGCGGCCGCTGACGCTCCCGCGCATGCGCCGCCCCGAGATGTCATTTCCGTGCCAGCTGGCGGGGCAACAAAGGCCATTTCCGCCAGCTGGCGGGGCAGAAATTCCTCCAGCGTCGGCCTAGCCCCTCAATGTTGGGGCTCGGCCCCTAAAGATGCGGAGCATTCCGCACCTTTGGGGCGGCGCGATGCCCGTCTGATTGGCGCCGTTTTGGGCGCCAGTCGGCGGACATCACGCCGTTTCGGGAGAATTTCGCCCCAGAATCCTGTCCAATTTGTCTGTCCCGACCAAGGTGCGTTCATAATGTGACCAAATTATCCCGGGTATCAATCTGCAAATCCTCCCAGCACACAAACACACCAATGGTGGGAGCTAAAAGCTCATTAGCCATGTGATGGAAAGAACATTGGAGCGTCTGCCATCACTATCCATAGCTCCAGCCTCCAACATGCAGGTAAAAAGTGTAACTCGGATTCATATAATCATCGAATTGTTACAGAAGTACAGAAGGAGGCCACCTATGATTCAGCCCACTGTGCCTACACTAGCAATCTAAATGTGCATTTCCCTGAGTGCTGCTCTCCCACCTGCTCCCCGAACCCTGCCCATTCTTCCTTTTCAGATAACCATCCAATTCCATTTTCAATGCTCCAATTGAACCTGCCTCCACCACGCTCTCAGGCAGCGCATTCTGCCTGCCTGCGCAAACTGAGGCTGTTTAGCACAGGGCTAAATCGCTGGCTTTGAAAGCAGACCAAGGCAGGCCAGCAGCACGGTTCAATTCCCGTACCAGCCTCCCCGAACAGGCGCCGGAATATGGCGACTAGGGGCTTTTCACAGTAAGCGATTTTCATTTCATTTCATTTTCATTCCAGACCCCAACCACTCGCTGCGTGAAAGAGTTTTTCCCTCACATCATTTTTGGTTCTTTTGCCAGTTACTTTCCATCTGTGCCCTCTCGTTCTTCGTCCGTTCACAAAGGGGAACAGTTCCTCCCTGTCTGCTCTGTCCAGGATCCTCATGGTTTTGGACATCTCTATCAAATCGCCTCTCAGCCTTACTTCCTCCAAGTAAAACAAAGAAAAGCACAGGAACAGGCCCTTCGCCCTTCAAGCCTGCACCGACCATGATGCCCGCCTAACCTAAAACCTTCTGCATTTCCGGGGTCTGTATCCCTCTATTCCCATCCTATTCGTGTATTTGTCAAGATGCCCCTTAAACATCACTATCGTCCCTGCTTCCATCACCTCCCGAGTTCCAGGCACTCGCCACCTTCTGCTTAAAAAAACTTCCCTCGCACATATCTAAACTTTGCACCTTAAACCTCTGCCCCCTAGAACAAAGAAACGTACCGCACAGACTGAGTAATTGATCCCTCTACCCTGGGGAAAAGCCTCTGACTATCCACTCTGTCTATGCCCCTCATACTTTTGTAGACCTCTATCAGGACGCCCCTCAACCTCCTTCGTTCCAGTGAGAACAAACCGAGTTTATTCAATCGCTCCTCAAAGCTATTGCCCTCCATACCAGGCAACATTCTGGTAAATCTCCTCTGCACCCTCTCTAAAGCCTCCACATCCTTCTGGTAGTGTGGCGACCAGAATTGAACACTATACTCCAAGTGTGGCCTAACTAAGGTTCTATACAGCTGCAACATGACTTGTCAATTTTTGTACTCAAAGCCCTGGCTAATGAAGGCAAGCTTGCCGTATGCCTTCTTGACTACCTTCTCCACCTGCGTTGCCACCTTCAGTGACCTGTGGACCTGTAAACACAGATCCCTCTGCCTGTCGATACTTTTAAGGGGTCCATGATGTGTAACGCCACAATCACCTCATCCAAGGTGGCGGGTGTCAGTGGAAGTCAGCTGAGGGCGTCCGCTTGCGGGATCTTGGCTCCCGCCATGTTCCAACATATATTCATAAGCTGCCAGGTGCAGCGCCCAGAGCTGAAGCGAACATAGTGCTAACTTTTCCGATGTATCTTCATAACTGACGTTTCCCATCCTTGGAATCCTTCTCGTGAATCTTTTCTGCATCCTCTCCAATGACTTCACATCCTTCCTAAAGTGCGGCCTCCAGAACTGGACACAACACTGCAACTGAGGCTGAATTAGCCTCTTACACAAGTTCAACACAACCTCCTTGCCCTTGTACTCTATGCCCCTATTAATAAAGCCTTGAATACTTTATGTTTCATTAAATGCTCTTTCATCCGGTTCTGTCACATTCAATGACCTATGCACCTTTACACCCAGGTTCCTCTGCCCCTGCACCCCCTTTACCCTTTAATTTATATTGTCTCTCCATTTTCTTCCAACCAGATTGAATCACTTCACTTATTTCCGCATTGAACATTATCTGCCACCTGTCTGTTCGTTCCACCAAATGGTCTGTGTCCTTTCCAAGTTCTGCACTGTCCTCCTCACGGTTTTCATCACTTCCAAATTTTGTATTGCCCGCAAACTTTGAAATTCTTTGTACCACATTGCCACACTGGGTGCAGTGGACTGATCGACCCTGAAATCCATGTGCTTGGCACAGGCTGCAGATTGAATCATGGCCTACAACGAGAACTGACTTCAGTGGGAAAGATAATGGGGGGCAGATTTACGATGGTGGCCAATCTGCCTAGACCAGTATCACTCCCCCTGTTCTCCGGATAATGGCAAACCACTTTATTTTGAATAAATTAATTGGTGGCGCGTTTTCCCATGATATTTATGGGGTGGGTTGGGTAGACTCAATTTCAATGAGCAAAGTGCCACTGTCACTTTGAACTTTGAACTCGACCAGGGGCCTAAATTTCAGGCCCTGAGAGACTTGCAGCATTTTGTTTTGAATGTAAATTTAATTTTATTAATCTGGAGTTGAACTAATTGCAGTCAGCATTGTTTACAATCATTCTGTTTTGCGATATGTTTAATTAAAACGAGGACTGTCCGTATGAAGTTGACATTTAGCCATAGTTTCAATCTTCTTCAAAGGAATTGCCAACTCGGAGTCTATTCCTGGAATTCCTGTCACATGGTATCCCAGCTCGAACGGCCCCTCCCCCACACTTCCACCATTGTCCATCTTCCTTCCCACTTTTGGGAATTTGCCCGTTGAAATCAAAACAGACTCAAATTGGGCAGAATAGTGTCACCATTGGCTATGGTCTCAGGTGAGGGCCTGTATGGGGTTAAAGGTCACCAACGAGGAATCCCATGGCAGGTGGCCAGGTAGGAGTGGGCGCCGTGCTTGCTGTCCAATTAGGATCCATGGGCGAGTTCCTGAGGTGGGAGGTCCAGGGCCCCTCAAAATGGAGGCAAGGCTTTTTATTCCTGTGGGTAGTTCCTTGAAGTGGTGAGGGGAGGCAGGAAATTAAGGCCCCCTGGCCTGTTGCGGGAGGCAGCCTCCAAGAAGCTGCTAACTTCCGGACTAGGCAGGCGGCCAATTTGATGCCGGTACGATATTGTCACTGCCTGAGATCTGCCCCAAACAGGAGCTCAAACTTGCCCATCAGGATGCTCATCGCTGCTGGCCCTTGAAGCCCACCATCAGCAGAAGCGCACAGAGGGGGCCAATGCCACAGTGGGTGGCTTCCCCGATTTCCCCACCCCCAGCTTCTGAAGTCAACCCTGCAGGGCGAAGGTTCCCCCCTTTGTAAGTAGTTGGATGAATTTTGACTGTTGGTCAAACAGTCCATTTTTCCCCCCCCAACTCCAGTAGAGTTACAATGACGCAAAAGAGGCCGTTGAACCCTCGCTGGAGAGGAATCCCAGTCAATCCCAAGTCCCTGCTCTCTATCCCCATGGCCCTGAAAATGTATTTCCCAAATATCCATTCAATTTTCTTTTAAAGTCTGCTCCCACCACCCTCTTATGCAGCGAGCTCCGGGACATTAAAGGGGTAGTGGTGTTGTCACTGAATTAGTAACCCGGAGACCCAGGCGTAATGGTCTGGGGGCCCTGGGTTCGAACCCCACGACGGCAAATGGTGAAATTTGAATTCAATAAAAATCTGGAATTAAAAGTCTAATGATGACCAGTGTCGATTGTTGTAACCCCATTGGGTTCTCTAATGTCCTTCAGGGAAGGAAATCTGCCTTCCCTACCCAGTCTGGCCTACATGTAACTTGACACGGTTGACTCTGGACTGCCCCCCACCCACTGAAATGGCCAAGCAAGCCACTCAGTTCAGGTGCAATTTGAGATGAGCAACAAATACTGGGCCCAGCGAGCGACGTCGTCCACCTCCCACGAACAAATATAAAAATATATTACTGCTCGCTGTGTTAAAAAATAATTCTTCCTCAGAATCTGCCCACCCGCCCACCCCTCCGCATCTCTTACTCAAAACCTTCAATCTCTATCCTACAGTCCTTGTACCGCCAGCCAATTGGAACAGCTTTTCCCTGTCGACCTTATCGAAATCTGTCATAATCTTGTACATCTCTATCAAATAACCCTCGGTCCCCTTTACTCCAAGGAGAACGACCCCAGCAGCTTCTATAATCTAACCTTGTAGCTAACAATCCCCCCCCCCCCCCCCCCCCCACCCCCCCGCCGCCTCCCACCCACAACCCCCTGGGACCGTCCAGTAAATCTCCTCTGCGCCTCCTCAAGGATCCTCACAGCCTTCCTTATTTTCAGCTAACTTTGAACGTTCTCATTTACTATTTGTAAAAGGTTTTTAAAAAAAACAAAAACGCCCTTATGTTTGATCTTCCCGGAGTTATTCACAGTGGTGTTCTGGAACCCGAGGGTGGGGTGGAGGGCGGGGGGGGGGGGGGGCTAGGTGAAAAATGCAGCTGGCAAATGATCGACAGTCCTGAAAGTTCTCTTGCTGTGGGTCACCCTCTAATTGAGACGCTGCGTGTGAAACGGTTCACTGCCCCCCCTACCACTTGGGGGATTGACACGATGAAGACGGTCTCCTCACACAGGGTGCTGGAGGGGGTGGTGCCACCAGGAAGCTGGTGGCCTCCCCCTAGTTCCTGATTGGTGTTGTTTTTCGGCACAGAAATGTTGCCCTCTTTGTGCTGCTGTCCCCTGTTTCGCTCGGGAGGATATGGCTGATTGGTGTCAGACTTCTCCTCAAGTGGAACTCGGGGACCATTGTTAGGATTGGGAGTGGATGAATACTTTTCCTTATTCTTTCATCGGATGTGGGCATCTAAGCCTGGGCCAGCATTTCTTGCCCGTCCCTAATTGCCCACGTCCTAAGACATAGGAACAGATGACGGCCATCCGGCCCATCAAATCTGTTCCATAGCAGTTAAGCATCAACCACAATGCTGTGGATCTGGAGTCACATGCAGGCCAGACCGGGTAAGGATGGCAGACTTCCTTCCCTAAAGGGGCATTAGTGAACCCGATGGTTTGCCATTGGGAGATGGTTTGCCATTGGTCGGTGACGGGATCTCCTGGTCCCACTGCCGTCAATGCGATTTCCCACTGGATCCACCCCAAGCAGCCGGGAGATCCATCGGCGGACCGGAAGATCCCATTGGCATGAACAGCCGGAAGATCTCGCCCGACATGTTTGGTAAGTGTTGCATTCGTGGGAGGGACTTTGGGAGTCACAGTGGGAGTGTTCATTAACTGGAGTTATCCATGTCTGGATTTGCTCTACACTCAGTGATACAAATACCTGCTCTGGTCTTAGGCCCTGTCTTCCAGCTCTTTTTACACTTTTCTCAGAGTCCACACCCAGGCTCAATTAATAAGTACAGTGAGCAAGGATCAGTAAACAGACACACATAGATAAACACAGAACAATTAAAACCACAGACCATTACAATTGATTGCTGTAATTATTCAAGAATTCTATTATTGTATCATGTGACGACCAGGGTGGTTGACGGTGAACTGGATAGACATTGGTTATGTTTTCTTTCTGGCTATTCCTGGGTTCCTTAGACCATCGCTGGCTGTGAAACCAATGGATGGGGTGCCAATCAAGAGAGCTGCTTTGTCCTGGATGGTGTTGAGTTTCTTGAGCATTGTTGGAGCTGCACTCATCCAGGCTAGTGGAGAGTATTCCATCACATTCCTGACGTTTACAAAGAATAAGCCACATTGCTGTGGGTCTGGAGTCACAAGTAGGCCAGACCGGGTAAGGACGGCAGATTTCCTTTCCTAAGGGACGTTGAACCAGTTGGGCTTTTACGAGCACTCCCTGCAGCCACAGAAAATAGAAAGCAAACCTTACCCTCTCTTTAACAGATGTCAATAATTGTGCAAGGTTTTGGCATAGGGAGGAATGTTGCCACCAATGTTTGTGTACATAAGAACAGTGGTAGAAGTGGATCAATCCAGCCTACTCCAGCCAGACAAGGTGCAACCAACACAACACAACACATTGGGGTTATTATCTTGAAAGCGGAGGAGGCTGATGTCTATGTTAGAATCATAGAATCCCGACGGTGCAGGAGGAGGCAATTTGGCCCAAAGAGTCTGCACCAGCTCTCCGAAAGAGCACCCTATCTTGGCCCACACCCCATCCCTGGAACCCAATAGCCCCCCCTAACCTTTTTGGACACTAAGGGGCAATTTATCATGGCCAATCCACCTAACCTGCACGTCTTTGGACTGTGGGAGGAAACCGGACCACCCGGAGGAAACCCACGCAGACACGAGGAGAATGTGCAGACTCCGATCAGTCACTCTTGAGAAGGTGGTGGTGAGCTGCCTTCTTGAGCCGCTGCAGTCCATGTGGTGTAGGCACACCCTCAGTGCTGTTAGGGAGGGAGATCCAGGATTTGAACCCAGTGACAGTGAAGGAACGGCGACATATATTTCCAAGTCAGGATGCTGTGGCAGCACGGTAGCACAGTGGTTAGCATGGTCGCTTCACAGCTCCAGGGTCCCAGGTTCGATTCCCTGCTGGGTCACTGTCTGTGCGGAGTCTGCACATTCTCCCCGTGTTCGCGTGGGTTTCCTCCAGGTACTCCGGTTTCCTCCCACAGTCCAAAGGTGTGCAGGTTAGGTGCATTGGCCATGATAAATTGCCCTTGAGTGTCCAAGAAAGGTTAGGTGGGGTTACGGGGATAGGGTGGAGATGTGGGCTTAGTTAGGGTGCTCTTTCCAAGGGCCGGTGCAGACTCGATGGGCCGAATGGTCTCCTTTTACACTGTAAATTCTGTGTGGCTTGCAGGGTATCGTTCAGATGGTGATGTTCCCAGGTGTCTACTCCCTTGTCCTTCTAGATGGTGGAGGTTGTGAGTTTGGAAGGTGCTGCTTAAGAAGACTTGGCAAGTGGTACACTCGGCTGCCACTGTGCATCGGTAGTGGAGGGAGTGAGTGACGGGTGGATGGGCTGCTTTGTCCTGGATGGTGTTGAGTTTCTTGAGTGTTGTTGGAGATGCACTCATCCAGGCAAGTGGAGAGAGTATCCCATCACACTCCTGACTTGTATTAAGAGTCAGCCACATTGCTGTGGGTCTGGAGTCACATGTAGGCCAGACCGGGTAAGGACGGCAGATTTCCTTCCCAAAAGGACATTAGTGAACCAGATGGGTTTTCGCGACCATCGATCATGGTTGTCATGGTCACCATTACTGACACTATATTGTATTCCAGATTTATGAATTGAATTAACCAGCTGCAATGGTGGGATTTGAACCCATGTCCCCAGAGCATTAGCCTGAGCTGTCTAGATCATGATTTTTTATTTTGTGCCCAAGAATTTCCAACTGGCCCTTCCTGATCTTGGTCAGAGGTCTTTTGGTCTACGATTTTACTCGCACTCCTTCATCGGTATTGCGGCCTGTACCAGTTGGTTCCATTCGCAGCAACGTCAGTAAGCAGAGGGCACAGATTTAAGATAATTGGCATAAAAATCCAGCGAGGTGTTGTGATCGGGAATACGCTGACCAAAGAGGCGGGGTCCGCCATAATTTTCCCAAGGGAAATGGAGAAATTCTTGAAAGCGGGGAACTTTTCCGGCTTTCGGAAAAGCGGCGAGCGGTGGGATTTCCCGGGCCCAGGCGGCAAGACGGGAAAACCTGGACAGCCGCTGAAAGCTCTCCAAACTTTCCCAACCCGCCCGCTGGGGGGCAGGAAAACCCCGGCCAATGAGTGGCGCTGGTTGAGTAGTTCGTTCGGAGTGCCAGCAGGGACGCGATGGGTCAAGCGGCCCACTTCTGTGCTGTATCGACCTACCACCCAAAGTGCCGGATGCTAAGGTTCATTACGGTTCCCCGGTCAATGACCTGAGGTGAGGTTTTGGCCTGTATTCCTTCACCTCGCTCCGAAGGAGTTCAGTGCCTGTTCTGGGAGGAGATCAGTCTAAACAAAGTTAAACTTAGAATGAACAAAACCAAAGACAGATTTGTAAATTGTAACAAAGATCACTTTAGGACACATTGGCCCAATATTGAGATATCACTTAAAGCACATGAGAGGCTGATTTGAATGTATTCTGTTAGCTAGATTAGAGGTAATGGTGGTCTGGAGCCCACAGCAGCACCCTTACCACTCGATTCCCACATCCTGCCATTCCGTCTGGGGACTCCCACATAGGTGAGCGTCTCATCGGGTTCAGGTGGTGCAAGTAGAGCTCTGGGCAGGTTGGCGATGTCAAAGGGCACGTTATGTGCTGGGCACACCTCCCCCTATTGTTACCAGATGTTAAACAGCTGACTCACGACTCCTTAAAGTGACTGCCCCAGGCTCCTGGGGAAATGGCACGTTGATTTTCCTGATTGCCGTCAGGCCAAATGGAGCGCTAATGCTTCTGAGGAACCGCCTGGCCCTCGGCGTAGCTTCCCCCACCCCAGCGGGCCTGGATCCAATTGTGACCTGGCCTTCGGAATCCATTCCCCACCAGGACTTACAAAGGGGCCAGTGGGCATTGGAACAACCCGGCCAACTCACCGTCCAACAATACGTCAGGCCTGACCCTCGGTACAGCACGGGCGTCGCCTCCGATGCCAGTGGTGTGATTGCAGTGCCCTGGGGAAGCAGTGACGCAGTGGTATTGTCACTGGACTAGCAATCGCGAGACCCAGGGTAAAGGGCACTCGGGAGGGATGGCAAAATTGAAATCCCAATACAAATCTGCAATTATAAGTCTAATAACGACCATGAAACCATTGTTGACTGTTGTAAAAACCCATCTGGCTCACCAATGTCCTTTAGGGAAGGAAATCTACCTGGTCTGGCCTACACGCGACTCCAGACCCACAGCAATGTGGTTGTCGCTTAACTACCCCTCAAGGGCAATTAGTGAAGGGCAATAAATACTGGGCCAACCGGCGACCCCCACATCCTATTAATTTTTTAAATCACCCACCCTGTATACTCACAAGGTTCCAGCCAAGTGCGCAGATTTCAGGCTGATTGAAGTCATGTGAGATGCTCTCAGACTTGTCCTTGAAGTAATCGTTATTTGTTTAAGCTGTCTAGTCATTACGCTGGTTTCGAACTAACAAAGTCTCCAGCAAGCTACACGGCTGAGTCGGTTGTTCTGCCGGTCACCTACAAAGCATCCCAACTCCCCAATCTATTTTCAGATTCACCCAATGGCCTCCTGCCCTGAGGCAACTGTTTAGGTTTAACTATTCATGGTGGCACCCATGCCCACAGCACTGGCAGAACTCTCAAGAGTGTCAGCACCCCCCCCCCCCCCCCCCCACCGGCCCGGGCCTGGGCCCACCCCCGAGAGGGCAAACTGGAAACAACCCAAAGGGAAGCCAGAAAAATGGTTCAAATTTTTCAGTCAGGGGGCCACTGGGCATGGTTATCGGTGACCAGGGTCAATAACTGCTGTGGAGCCTAGGACCCTGAATGAGGGATCCATACCCAGGGATGGCTGGGTCTATCAGGGCATGGCTCAGGTAGAATTCCCAAGGGCAGCTGAAAAATCCCCCTGTCCCATACATCCATCAGCTTCTGCAGTGTTTGGAGGGGGACAACAGTAACCGCTTATATGTACGTACTTCACGTAATCAGTGGCTCAGTGGTACTGTCACTGCACTAGTAATCCAGAGACCCAGGGTAATGCTCTGGGGACCGGGGTTCAAATCCCACCACTGCAGCTGGTGAAATCTGAATTCAATAAAATCTGGGATCAAGACGTCCAGTGTCAATTGTCATAAAAACCCATCTGCTGACCTTACCTAACCCGGCCTGGCAGACAGGTGACTCCAGACCCACATCAAAGTGGTCGACTCTTAGATCCCCTTGTCGGCAGCCTCCACTCAGTTCAAGGACAGTTATGAATGGACAATAAATGCAAGAACAAGGGCTGCACGGGTGGCGCAGTGGGTTAGCACTGCAGTCTCACGGCGCCGAGGTCCTGGGTTCGATCCCGGCCCCGGGTCACTGTCCGTGTGGAGTTTGCACATTCTCCCCGTGTCTGCGTGGGTTTCGCCCCCACAACACAAAGATGTGCAGGGTAGGTGGATTGGCCACGCTAAATTGTCCCTTAATTGGAAAAAATGAATTGGGTACTGTAAATTTTTTTAAAAATAAACGCAAGCACAAAGAAAAATTATAAAACCGTTTACAACACTGAGCCGAGATGAGACGAGAGTAGAATGTAATCGAGGCTTTATTACACAGAGATGTGTGGCCTCCTACAGTAGCTGACAAAATGGCTGCTGTTCGGAGAGCACACACATTTATACTCCGCCTACTGGGCGGAGCAGGGATCTACCACACTATGTAAAGACGCTTTTCCTCATGTCGCGGTTGGTCCTTCAGCCAATCACCTTAAATCTGTATCCGCCAATTTTCCAATCCTTCCACCAACGGGAACATTTACTCCCTGTCTACTCCGCCCATGATTTTGAATGGTGCTGTTGAATTTCTCCTTCACCTTCTCTTCCCCAAGGAGAGTGAGAATTCTTTCCTTGTGCTGGATTGCGGGAATTTTCTCCCAGTCCTCCAGCACGGGGAGGATTCCCGTCTCCAGGACTGGGATAGAGGGCAGGATTCTCTGATCCTGAGGCTAAGCGTTGACGCCGTCGTAAACGCCGTCACGTTTCTCAACGGCGTCACCATGGCCTCAGGAGCAGAAATTCTGACCCCTACAGGGGGCCAGCACGGCATTGGAGCGACACACGCCGCTCCAGCTGCTGATCGCGACGTCAACTGGCCACTCTGGGTCCGCGCATGCGTCGTGGCACCGGCGCCTGTGGCTGTCACTTTAAGGACTCGCTAGGAGTGGGACAGAATTCCCATGCTCCAGCACACAGGGCGAATTTCCATTCTCCAGGACGGGGATAGAATTCCTGCTCTCCACGACTGGGAGAGAATTTCTCATCTCCGGGACTGAGATAGAATTCCCGCTCTCCAGCACACTGGGAAAATTCACATCTCTAGAACTGGGATAGAATCCCCGCTCTCCAGGACTGGGATGGAATTCCTGCTCTCGAGCACACGGGGAGAATTCCCATTCTCCTGGACTGGGATACAATCTTCCTACCCACGTAAAATAACTGAATTCCCATCTCTGGGACTGGGATAGAATCCCTGCCCTCCTTCACTGCGAGATAATGCCCACTCACTAGGAGTGGGATAGAATTCCCATGCTCCAGCACACATGGAGAATTCACGCCCTCCAGGACTGGGATAGAATTCCCACTCTCCAGGACTGGGAGACAATTTCTCATCTTCAGGACTGGGATAGAATTCCTGTTCTCCAGCACACTTGGAGAATTCCCTTCCCTAGGACTGGGATAGAATACCCACTCTCCAGGACATGGGGAGAATTCCCTTTCCTATGACTGGGATATGGGCCGTCATTCTCCGACCCCCCGCCGGGTCGGAGAATGGCCGTTGGCCGCCGTGAATCCCGCCCCCGCCGAAGTCTCCGGTACTGGAGATTGGGCGGGGGGGGGGAATCGGGCCGCGCCGGTTGGCGGGACCCCCCGCTCAATTCTCCGGCCCGGATGGGCCGAAGTCCCGCCCAGAAATTGCCTGTCCCGCCGGCGTGAATCAAAGCTGGTATTTACCGGCGGGACCAGGCGGCGTGGGCGGGCTCCGGGGTCCTGGGGGGGGCGCGGGGCGATCTGATCCCGGGGGGTGCCCCCATGGTGGCCTGGCCCGCGATCGGGGCCCACCGATCCGCGGGCGGGCCTGTGCCGTGGGGGCACTCTTTCCCTTCCGCCTCCGCCACGGCCTCCACCATGGCGGAGGCGGAAGAGACTCCCCCCACTGCGCATGCGCGGGAAACTGTCGGCGGCCGCTGACGCTCCCGCGCATGCGCCGCATTTCCGCGCCAGCTGGCGGGGCAACAAATGCCATTTCCGCCAGCAGGTGGGGCAACAAACGCCATTTCCGCCAGCTGGCGGGGCGGAAATTCCTCCAGCGTCGGCCTAGCCCCTCAATGTTGGGGTTCGGCCCCCAAAGATGCGGAGCATTCCGCACCTATGGGCCGGCGCGATGCCCGTCTGATTGGCGCCAGTCGGCGGACATCGCGCCGTTGGGGGAGAATTTTGCCCAGAGGCCTGTGCCGTGGGGGCACTCTTTTCCTTCTGCCTTCGCCACGGTCTCCACCATGGCGGAGGCGGAAGAGACTCCCTCCACTGCGCATGCGCGGGGATGCCGTGAGCGGCCGTTAACGCTCCCGCGCATACGCCGCCCGGAGATGTCATTTCCGCGCCAGCTGGCGGGGCACCAAAGGCTTTTTCCGCCAACTGGCGGGGCGGAAATTAGTCCGGCGCGGGCCTAGCCCTTCAAGGTTGAGGCTCGGCCCCCCAAGATGCAGAGGATTCCGCACATTTGGGGTGGTGCGATGCCCGACTGATTTGCGCCGTTTTTGGCGCCGGTCGGCGGATATCGCACCGATACCGGAGAATTTCGCCCAGAATACCCGCTCTCCAGGACTGGGATGGAATTCCCGCTCTCCAGCGCACGGGGAGAATTCCCATCCCTTAGGTCTGGGATAGAATACCCGCTCTCCAGGACTGCGAAAGAATACCCGCTCTCCAGGACTGGGAAAGAATACCCGCTCTCCAGGACTGCGAAAGAATACCCGCTCTCCAGGACTGGGATGGAATTCCCGCTCTCCAGTTCCCGTTCTCCAGGACTGGGATAGATTTCCCACTCTCCAGGACTGGGATGGAATTCCCGCTCTCCAGTTCCCGTTCTCCAGGACTGGGATAGATTTCCCACTCTCCAGCACACTGGGAGAATTCCCATCCCTAGGACTGGGATAGAATACCCACTGTCCAGGGGCGGGATTCTCCGATATCGGCGCGATGTCCGCCAACCGGCGCCCAAAACGGTGCAAATCCCACCTGCATCGAGCCGCCCCAAACGTCGCAATGTCTCCGGCCCGGAATGGGCTAGCGGCGACGTGACGCTATCCGCGCTGGCTCACGTGGTTCACGCCGTGACGGCTCATAAGACCCGCTGCTCCCCCCACCCGACCAGAAGACCTGACAGGATGGCCGCTCAGCCCCGAGGTTCCAGTCCCACGACATTGAGGCGCTCCTGGACACAGTGGAGCAGAGGAGGGAGGCCCTGTATCCCGGGCACGGCCGCAGAGTCGCCCCACGCCACAGCCGGCGTCTGTGGAGGGAGGTGGCAGAGGCTGTCACCGCTGTGGCCCTGACACCACGGACAGGCACCCAGTGCCACAAGAAGGTGAACAACCTCGTCAGGGCAGCCAGGGTGAGCCCCCCCCCCGCCCGATATCCAAATCCCCCATATCCCCCCTCCCCCATATCCCCCCTCCCCCATATCCCCCTTCCCCCATATCCCCACTCCCCCATATCCCCCCTCCCCATATCCCTATATCCCCCCTCCCCCATATCCCCCCTCCCCATATCCCTATATCCCCCCTCCCCCATATCCCCCCTCCCCCATATCCCCCCTCCCCCATATAGCCCCCTCCCCATATCCACCTCCCCATATCCCCCCTCCTACATATCCCCCATATCCACCCTCTCCCATATCCCCCCTCCCCATATCCCCCCTCCCCATATCCCCCCTCCCCCATATCCCCCCTCCCCATATCTCCCATATCCCCCCTCCCCATATCCCCCCTCCCCATATCCCCCTCCCCCATATCCCCCCCCATATCCCCCATATCCACCCTCCCCATATCCCTCCTCCCCAATATCCCCCTCCCCCATATCCCCCCTCCCCAATATCCCCCTCCCCATATCCCCCCTCCCCAATATCCCCCTCCCCATATCCCCCCTCCCCCATATCCCCCCTCCCCATATCCCCCTCCCCATATCCCCCTCCCCATATCCCTATATCCCCCCCCCATATCCCCCTCCCCATATCCTCCCTCCCCCATATCCCCCATATCCCCCTCCCACATATCCCCCCTCCCCCATACCCCCATATCTCCCATATTCCCCTCCCCATATCCCCCTCCCCATATCCACCCTCCCCATATCCCCCCTCCCCATATCACCCATATGCCCCCTCTCCCATACCCCCCTCCCCCGTACCCCCATCCCCATATCCCCCTCTCCCATATCCCCCCTCCCCCATATCCCCCCTCCCCCATGTCCCCCCCCCCATGTCCCCCCCCCATGTCCCCCCCCATATCCCCATCCCCATATCCCCCCTCCCCATATCCCCCTCCCCCATACCCCCCTCCCCATATCCCCTCCCCCATATCCCCTCCCCCATATCCCCCCTCCCCCATATCCCCCCTCCCCCATATCCCCCCTCCCCCATATCCCCCCTCCCCATATCCCCCCTCCCCATATCCCCCCTCCCCCATATCCCCCTCCCCATATCCCCCTCCCCCATATCCCCCTCCCCCATATCCCCCTCCCCCATATCCCCCTCCCCATATCCCCCATATCCCCATCCCCCATATTCCCCCTCCCCCATATCCCCCATATCCACCCTCCCCCATATCCCCCATATTAGATAGTCAACATCTTTTCCCAAAGGTAGGGGAGTCTAAAACTAGAGGGCATAGGTTTAAGGTGAGAGGGGAAAGATTCAGAAGTGCCCAGAGGGGCAATTTCTTCACTCAGAGGGTAGTGAGTGTCTGGAATGGGCTGCCAGAGGTAGTAGTAGAAGCGGGTACAATTGTGTCTTTCAAAAAGCATTTAGATGGTTACATGGGTAAGATGGGTATAGAGGGTTATGGGCCAAGTGCGGGCAACTGGGACTAACTTAATGGTAAAAACTGGGCGGCATGGACTGGTTGGGCCGAAGGGCCTGTTTCCATGCTGTAAACTTCTATGATTCTATGATATTCCCCCTCCCCCATATCCCCCCTCCCCCATATCCCCGTCCCCCATATCCCCAAATGAATCCAGCCCTAACCTTAACCTCTGCAATACACGCGCAATCAATGGTGTGCATTCATATACCTGCCTAACAGTGTTGCCTTTTACCACCCCCCACAGGAAAAGCGCGCACACAACACCAGGGAGCATGTGAGGACTGGAGGAGGCCCCGCTGATGAGAGGCTACTGACCGAACATGAGGAAAGGGCCCTGGAAATGGCTGGCGGACCTGGGGACCGGGAGGTTGCTGATGCAGAGGTCGGGGGCGTACTAGCAAGTGAGCCACCGACAGTCCGTCCCCATATTCCCCCTCCCCCATATCCCCCCTCCCCCATATCACCTGATCACTGCCTGATGTCTAACCATGCATGCTTCATTGTGTATCGCAGGACCAAACGTCCAGGCACCCATCCCCGCAGATTCAGACCGCCCGCAGGATGCCCCTCGGAGGCCACGGGAGACGGAGAGACCCGGACCCTCCAGCATGCGACGCCCGCACGATGCCCCTCGGAGGCCACGGGAGACGGAGAGACCCGGACCCTCCAGCATGCGACGCCCGCACGATGCCCCTCAGAGACCACGGGAGACAGAGAGACCCGGACCCTCCAGCATGCGACGCCCGCACGATGCCCCTCGGAGACCACGGGAGACGGAGAGACCTGGAGCAACAGGGAGATGGCGCCCCCATCTCATGCGGGTGCGGCGACGCAGGCGTGTGCCACCCAGCGACGAGAGGGGCAGCCACAGGCCCCCGTCACAGCCGAGCCACGAAACCACAACCCAGGACACCTCTCTCCAGGAAACTGAAATACCGGACAGTGACACAGAGTGGATGGGTGGAGACGAACTGCCACCCCAAAGTGCCATGGACTCAGAGTTGGACGATGTGCACGACACAACGCCACTGCTGTCACCAACATCCTCCACCATTGCAGAAACACTCACCTCGGTTGGGCACTTTAGTGATGAGGCGTCTGGTACACTCACTGGTGCGCACAACACAGCTGCCCCGGTACAGCAGGCAGAGGTAGGAGCAGCAGAGGGGCCGGGCGGTCGGAGGGCAGCCCAGCGCATGCGAACATCTGCCGCCCAGAGGGATCCCGGGTTCCTGGAGTTACCACACCCACCCATAGGTCCGATGCAACCACCGAACCTGGGACGAGCGATGAGGGTGACGGCCAGCTTGCGGCGGCTGCAGTCGCAGGTGGAGGAGTCCACCCGCGTCCAGGAGCTGGCAGTGGTGCCGGTCATGCGTGCCACCCAGGCCGACACCGCACGGGTGGCGTCCGCGGTGGAGGCAATGGGTGCGACGGTGTCAGACATGGGGAGCGGTTTGCGAGGCCTGGGGCTTTCCGTGCAGGCGGCGTCTGTGGCCCAGGACATGGCTGCCCTCTCACAGAAGGCCATGAGCCAGCGCCAGCGGCAGATGGCAGAGGGGCTCAACTCCGTGGCACAGTCTCAGCAGGCCATGGCCCAGTCTCTGCAGGCCATCGCTGAGGGCATCGGCGCCATTGCCCATGTGCGAGCCGGCGTTACACAGTCACAGACAGGGTTTGGCAACCCCCTGAGCTCCATGTCTGCAAACCTGCAGACCCCTGTCGATACCAGCACAGGCCTCCAGGACTGGCAGCGCCAGATGTCGGGAGGGCATCGCATGGCCAGTCCGTTCGCATCCCCCACCCATGTAGAGGCCTGGGGGCCATCGGGCACCCCGAGGGAGGAGGAGGTGCTGGGGCCCGTTCCGGGTCCCATTGTAGGGGAGGTCCCGGAACACCTCAACACCTCGGACTCCCCCCCTTCCGTCCCAGGTGCATCGGGTGGGCAACGGGCAGGACAGGCTGGCAGCTCGCCATCCCAGTCGCCCGGGCCGCAGCCTGGCCCATCTAGGCCAGGACGCCCCAGGAAACGGCCGCCAAAGGGATCCCGTGTCAAGAGGGCAGGAATTGCAGGAGTCCACCTCCAGTTCTGCTGTACCGTCTGGGGAACCACCTAGGCGTAGTCAAAGGGCCCGTAAGGCCAAACAATTGGACACAGAGTAAGTTGGCACGGGTGCAGGGCACAGATGAGTTTTAGGGGCTAGGGCACGTGCATGAACTCCTTTGGTTATTAAAGTCAATGTTACACCTACAGAAGCTGCCTTTGTGCTCTGTCCAAAGCGTGCGGGGATGTCATGTACGTTGAGCGCAAGTGTGTGTGTGAGGGGTGGTCTTACCTCAGCCCCAGGTGCGTCTGCCCCCTTCCCCCTGGGCCGCCATCAACATCCCCCCGGGCAGAGGACGGGACCGTGCGCTGCAGTGTCACAGCCGCATGCAGGGATGGTCTGGGTGGATGGTGGTACTGTGGCCATGGGTCAGACATCGTCCAACGATGTGGAGCCAGGAGCTCATCGCAGAGCGGGTTGTCATCATCCTCCATGGCCTGCCAAAGCACCTCTCTATCACTCCCCTTGTCGCTACATGGGCATCATTGTAGCGGTTCTCCGCCTCATTGCGTGGCCTCCGTATAGGCGTCATCAGCCACGATCGCAATGGGTAGCCCCTGTCGCCCAGCAACCAGCCCCTCAGCCGGGGATGGCGTCCCTCGTACATGCTGGAGATGTATGACCGCGACAACACGTATGAGTCGTGTACACTGCCCGGGTAACGGGCGCAGACGTGCAGGATCATCATGCGGTGGTCGAATAGGTCCCCTTCCTATTGGTGAACACGGCCCTGTTATCTGCAGGTGGCCGCACGGCGACGTGCATCCCATCAATCGCGCCCTGGACCATGGGGAACCCGGCCACGGCAGAGAAGCCCACGGCCCGGGCATCTTGACTTCGGCCCATCCAGACGGGAGAATATTGGCAGCCCCGAAATCCATTGCCTCGCGCCCACCCATGCCATTCTCCGAGGCGTGCGGCGCGATTGACACCCTGCCGACATTTCTCCCTTCGGAGAATTCGGCGGGGGCGGAATTCACGACGGCCCACGGCGATTCTCCGACCCGGTGGGGGGTCGGAGAATCTCGCCGCAGGACTGGGATGGAATTCCCTCTCTCCAGCGCACTGGGAGAATTGCCGTTCTCCAGGACTGGGATACAATCTTCCTACCCACGCAAAGGAACTGAAAGCGCGAACTTGACTTTTGCCGTATCCTCGGAGCTTCCCGTTGTTTTCCGACGTGTGTAGGTTGGCGTAGGGCAGCCTTAGGGTGTGATACTCGATTAGCAGTCCGGAGGTTGTAGGTTCAAATCCCACCCTGGACCACTGGGGAGCTGAACTCACTGAATGTGTTGACTTGTGCCCCAAAGCAGGTGAAATGATCACAGAAGCTGCCAAATCCCAGCTCACATCTTTCAGTGGAAGAAAGATTCGCCACCAGATCCGGTCAAGCATCTGACACCAGTCTCACCCTGATTCTCGAGGTGCGGGCACGGAATATGACTGTGGCAGCATCATCCCTGTTCTGAGAACAAATGCGTTTTCTTAAAAAAAGGCAGCGGCCATTCAGAAGCAGTAAGGACGCCAGAGCAGCGATTGAGACGAATGATGATTTCATCCGATTTGTGCCCCAAATGCGAACTTAGTCGAGGGTGGAATGTTGACCAGGGATTGTGGGAGAATTCCCGTCTCCAGGTCTGGGGGCGAACTCCCGCTCTCCCAGAGTTTTCCTGCATCTGGTTGTTTTTATTTGATCACTAATTTCCAAGCCATTGGCGAATAAATAAAATCCTGAAAAATAAATCATCTGAATGGGTGACACATTGTAGCACTCCCACCTATCCCGTTCATCCTGAACAATTGACTGTATTTGGAAAATGAGCGGATCATTTTCAATGGTAGCACAGCACGGCAGCACAGTGGTTAGCACAGTTGCTTCACAGCTCCAGGGTCCCAGGTTCGATTCCCGGCTTGGGTCACTGCCTGTGCGGAGTCTGCACGTCCTCCCCATGTGTGCGTGGGTTTCCTCCGGGTGCTCCGGTCTCCTCCCACAGTCCAAAGATGTGCAGGTTAGGTGGATTGGCCTTGCTAAATTGCCCGTAATGTCCAAAAAGGTTAGGTGGGATTATGGGAACAGGGTGGAGGCGTGGGCTTAAGTGGGGTGCTCTTTCCAAGAGCCGGTGCAGACTCGATGAGCTGAATGTCCACCTTCTGCACTGTAAACTCTATGATAATTGACATCTGTGTTATTCCAAATCAATTCAGGCCTCAACCATTTCTATCAGCTCAGTAAATCCTTTATGCTTCATTAACCCCTTGGATAGATCAATTGAAAAAGCTTAGTTGATTTTGTCTGTATGTCAGTGATGACTTTAACAGCTGGGCTGGCTCCGTCTTTGCTGTCCCACCTATCGAAGGAGGATGAGTGCACATTGTCCTATTCTAAAACTGGTGATTGAATAAAATTCCTAAGGATGTTGCATTCTTTTGCTTTTTGGTTTCAATGCTACCAGCTGGGAAAATTCAGTTAATCCCAACAGGGCCACCAGATTATAGAATCATAGAATCCCTACAGTGCAGAAGCAGGCCATTCGGCCCATCCAATCTGTACCGGCCCTTTGAGAGAGCCCCCTATTTAAGCCTACACCTCCACCCTATCCCCGTAAACCAGCAACCCCACCTACCATTTTCGGATACTAAGGGGCAATTTAGCATGGCCAATCCCCGTAACCTGCACATTTTTGGATTGCAGGAGGAAACTGGAGCACCCGGAGGAAACCCATGCAGACACGGAGAGAACGTGCAAACTCCACCCAGGTAGTCATCCAAGGCCGGAATCAAACCCGGGTCCCTGGTGCCGTGAGGCAGCAGTGCTAACCGCTGCGCCACCCCGCTGCCCACGAGTGGAGCAAAAGCAAACTTCAGGTTTTGTTTGCTTCAAGGTGGTCTTCATGTGCCATAGAATCATAGAATTTACAGTGCAGAAGGGGACCATTCGGCCCATCGAGTCAGCACCGGCTCTTGGAAAGAGCACCCGACCCAAGCCCCCCCCCCCCCCCCCCCCCTATCCCCGTAACCCAGTAACCCCACCCAACACTAAGGGCAATTTTGGACACTAAGGGCAATTTTGGACACTAAGGGCAATTTAGCACGGCCAATCCACCTAACCTGCACATCTTTGGACTGTGGGAGGAAACCGGAGCACCCGGAGGAAACCCACGCAGACACGGGGAGAACGTGCAGACTCCGCACAGGCAGTGACTCAAGCCGGGAATCGAACCTGGGACCCTGAAGCTGTGAAGTAACTGTGCTAACCACTGTGCTACCGTGCTGCCCCCACCGTGCTGTCTTGGCAGAGCCAGTGTCTGACCAGCACTGGCTACGTGCCCAGCAGTCAATCATGCTCAGTTTAGCCCCCACTTTGGGGTAAAGTAGTCACACCACTTCCAGATGGTGGTCAGGCCCTGAATGAGGCTGAGGACTGGCTAGTGTGTGATAACAACCTCCCAGCCACTGACTAGCCCCTATTAGTGGGGTGAACGCGCATCTGGCAAAGCAAGGAGCTGGAGCCAGTCTGTCTTCACAGGTTTATTCACAAAGCTCAGTATAATATAAGTGCAGACTATTTCTCCTTTGGACAGGCAGAGACTGGTTCTTCTATTTATGCCTTAACTTTTCCCCAGTTAGTATCAACTGCTCTTAATCACACCTAGAGCTGACACAAACTGGCACAGCATTTGCAACCCTAACGGGTTGGGGGGGGGTGTGGAAGGTGGTGACCTGGGGGCTATTGACATTAAAAAAAAAATGCTTTATTAAAGTTTTACCAATGAGCATTTTTACATAACAAAAATAGAAATACAGATAATAATAAAAAATAACAATCAACATATCCCAAAGCTTACAGTGAAATTACTGACACAAAATAATTTTGTTTTTTAAACAGAACAAGGTGGGTTTTGTCTCCATGCCCAACTCACATTATATCAACAGTACCCCCACCAGAACCCCCCCCCCTCCCCCCCAGGATGCTGCTGCTGCTGACACTGCTCCCCTAGAAAGTCAAGGAAAGGTTGCCACCGCTGGGAGAACCCCATCAAGAACCCTCTCAAGGCGAACCTATTCGCTCCAGGCTGAGGAACCCCGCCATATCGTTAACCCAGGTCTCCACACTCGGGGGTTTTGAGTCCCTCCCCATTAGCAAGATCCGTCTCCGGGCTACCAGGGAGGCAAAGGCCAGTACCTCGGCCTCTTTCGCTTCCTGCACTCCCGGATCCTCCGACACCCCAAATATCGCCACCGTTGGACTCGCCTCCACCCGAGTGTCCAAAATCCTAGACATCGCCCTCGCAAACCCCTGCCAGAATTCTTTAAGCGCCGGGCATGCCCAAAACATATGGGCATGGTTCGCCGGACTCCCTGCACACTTCGCCCCCAAAAACGTACTCATCCTTGCCGCCGTTATGTGTGCCCGATGCACCACCTTAAACTGAATTAAACTGAGCCTGGCACATGATGAGGAGGAGTTCACCCTGCCCAGGGCGTCGGCCCACAGGCCCTCATCCAACTCTTCACCCAGCTCCTCCTCCCACTTGCCCTTCAACTCCTCCACTGAGGCTTCCTCCATCTCCTGCAGCTCCTGATAAATGTCCGACACCTTCCCCTCCCCTACCCAGACGCCAGACACCACCCTGTCCTGGATCCTACGCGGGGGCAGCAGCGGAAATGTCCCCACCTGTTTTCTAAGATAGTCTCGAACCTGGAGGTAACTGAACGCATTCCCCGGGGGAAGGCCAAACTTCTCCTCCAGCGCCTGCATGCCAGGGAAAGTCCCGTCTATAAACAGGTCCCGCATCCTCCTGATACCTGCCCTGTACCAGCCTTGGTACCCCCCCCCCCCCATCCAACCTACCCAGAGCAAATCTGTGGTTATTCCGTATCGGGGTCCACACCAAGGCCCCCTCCTCTCCCCGTGTCATGATATTCAGGTGAACAGTACAGCACATACACACATAATGATGGACAGATCAACGGACCAATCAACACACAACACGACAGCCAATCACGGACAAGAGCATACACAGTACAAAGCAGGGAACACAACACTTCCTGGGCACCCGAGCAGGAGGGGGCTCAGGGCACAGACCTCATTGCCAGCCACTCAGAGGTTCACCATGTGCTGAATTACAGCGTTTACTATGTTAATAGTTCAATGAAATAAAACTGCGTGGTACCATTTGCAACCGTGTTGGTCCTATTCACCCGCTTAAAGAAGGACTTGGGGATGAAAATGGGGAGGCACTGAAAAACAAAGAGGAACCTGGGGAGAACGGTCATCTTCACAGCCTGCACCTGTCCCGCCAGGGAAAGCGGGAGCATATCCCACCTTTTAAACTCTCCCTCCATCTGCTCCACTAGCCGGGTTAAGTTGAGCCTGTGCAGGGCATCCCAGTTCCTGGCCACTTGTATCCCCAAGTACCGAAAGCTCCTCTCCACTATCCTGAGCGGGAGCTCCATCAGTCTCTCCTCCTGGCCCCTACCGTGGACCACGAACAGCTCACTCTTCCCATGTTCAGCTTATACCGAGAGAACCTCCCGAAGTCCCCCAGGACCCGCATGACCACCCCCATCCCCTCTAACGGGTCCGAAATATACAACAGCAGGTCATCCGCATAGAGGGAGACCCGGTGCTCCTGCCCTCCGCGCACCAGTCCCCTCCAATCCCCCGAAGTCCTGAGCGTAATGGCCAACGGCTCAATTGCCAGGGCAAACAGCAACGGGGCCAGGGGACACCCCTGTCTCGTCCCCCGGTGCAGCTTGAAGTACTCCGACCTTAGCCGGTTTGTGGACACACTCGCTACAGGGGCCTGATACAGCAGCTTGACCCACCCTATAAATCCCTCCCCAAATCCAAACCTGCCTAGCGCCTCCCACAGATACTCCCACTCCACCCTGTCAAAGGCCTTCTCCGCGTCCATCGCAGCCCCCCCCCCCCCCCCCCCCCCCCCCCCCCCCCCTCCGAGGGCATCATGATAATATTCAGGAGCCTCCTCACATTCGTGGTCAGCTGCCTGCCCTTAACAAACCCGGCCTGGTCCTCCCCAATCACTCCCGGGACACAGTCCTCTATTCTGGTGGCCAGGATTTTTGCCAACAGCTTGGCATCTACGTTCAGGAGCGATATCGGCCTGTAGGACCCACACTGAAGCGGATCCTTCTCCTTCTTCAGGATAAGCGAGATCAATGCCTGCGACATTGTCGGAGGGAGGGTCCCTTTCTCCTTTGCCTCATTGAAGGTTCTCATCAGGAGCGGGCTCAGCACCTCCGAGAACTTCTTATAGAATTCTACGGGGAAGGCATCCGGGCCTGGGGCCTTGCCCGTCTGCATGCCTGCCAGCCCCCTGACTACCTCCTCCAACCCAATCGGGGCCCCCAGTCCCTGCACCCCATCTGCTTCCACCCTTGGGAATCTCAACCAGTCCATGAACCGCCTCATCCCATCCCCCTCCCCAGGGGGTTCCGACTCGTATAACCTTCCGTAGAACTCCCTGAAGACTTCATTGACCCTCCCTGGGCTCAGCACCATGTTGCCTTCCCGATCCCGCACTCCCCCAATCTCTCTGGCCACCTCCCTCCTGCACAGCTGGTGCGCCAGCATCCAACTCGCCTTCTCCCCATACTCATAAACTGCCCCCTTCGCTTTCCTCAGCTGCGCCTCCGCCTTTCCCGTGGACAGCAGGTCAAACTCTGCCTGTAATTTCCGGCGCTCGTTCAACAGCCCCCCCCTCTGGGGCCTCCGCGTACCTCCTATCTACCCTGAGTATCTCTCCCACCAGTCTCTCCCTCTCCTTCTCTCTGTGGGACCTAATGGAGATTAAATCTCCCCTAATGACCGTCTTCAGAGCCTCCCAAACCCCTGCCACCGTCACCTCTCCTGTGTCATTCGCTCCCACATAATTCTCAATACCCCTCCTTATCCACCCGCACACCTCTTCGTCCGCCAGCAGCCCTACATCCAGTCGCCAGAGAGGGCGCTGACCCCGTTCCGCCCCCAGTCGCAGGTCCATCCAGTGCGGGGCATGGTCCGAGACTGCAATGGCCGAGTATTCAACCCCCTCCACCCTCAGGATTAACGCCCTACTCAACACAAAGAAGTCTATTCACAAATAGACTTTATGGACGTGGGAGAAAAAGGAAAACTCCTTCGTCCTTGGCCGTGTAAACCTCCAGGGGTCCACTCCCCCCATCTGGCCCATGAACTCCCACAAGGCCCTGGCCGCCGCCGGCCTCTTTCCCGTTCTGGACTTGGAACGGTCCAAGCTCGGATCCAAGACCGTATTAAAGTCCCCTCCCATAATCAGGTGACTTATCTCCAAGTCCGGGATCCTACCCAACACGCGCCTCATAAAGTCCGCATCGTCCCGGTTCCGGGCATATACATTCACTAACACCACCCGGGTCCCCTGCAGCTTGCCACTCACCATTATATACCTGCCCCCGTTGTCCGCCACGATGCTCCCCGCCTCAAACGCCACTCATTTACTGACCAAAATGGCCACTCCTCTGGTCTTTGAGTCTCACCCCGAATGAAACACCTGTCCCACCCATCCTTTCCTCAGTCCCGTCTGGTCCGCGAGCTTTAAGTGCGTCTCTTGCAACATGGCCACGTCCGCCTTCAACACCTTTAAATGCAAGAACACGTGGGACCGCTTGACCGGCCCATTCAGGCCCCTCACGTTCCACGTGATCAGCCTGTTCGGTGGGGTAACCACCCCCCACATCCCGCCGATTAGCCATCTCCCTTTTCCGGCCAACCGCATGCCCCCGCCTCCCTCCTCCAGCTCTCCCCCCGGCGGCCCCCTCACCCCTTCAGTCAGCCAATATCTCCATCCATACCCCTCGCCTGGCTCCCCTTCAGTCAGCAAAGCACCCCCCCCCCCCCCCCACCCCCGCTCCTCTGCCAAGCATTAGCTTAGCTCTGGTTTCCTCCTCATTGTGCTTCCGTGAGTCAGCTCACCCATGCTGACCCCGGCTGCTCCCGCCTCTATATACCAACCCTTAACTTGTTGCCTCCTTCGGGCCGCCCCCCCCCCTCCTCCCCCGCAGGGTAGAGGGGCAAGCGCCATCTGGGACCTCCCCGTGCGCTGGACAGCCCGTCCCGGGCGTTTCCCACCTCCTAGCACCGAACACCTGGAAAACAAAACACCTGGAATACAAGCAAAACAAACAACAAAACCCCCCACCAAACTAGGGCAGACATGCCCATAAACTTATGCTTTACCCGCCATCCTCCCCTCGGTCCCTCCCCACCCGCACATTTCACCCCCATACAGCAGCCCCTTAGTTCAGGTCCGGCTTCTCCTGCCTGATGAACGACCACGTCTCGTCTGGGGTATCAAAATAGTGGTGCCTGTCCTGGTATGTTACCCACAGTCTCGCCGGGTGCAGGAGCCCAAACTTCACCCCTTTACCGTGGAGGACCACCTTCGCCCGGTTAAAACCTGCATGCCTCCTTGCCAGCTCAGCTCCCAGGTCCTGGTAAATTCGGATCTCGCCATTTTCCCATTCTCCGCTCTTTCTTCGCCCACCGCAGGACTCGCTCCCGGTCTGCCAAGCGCTGAAACCGTATCACCATCACCCTCGGTGGCTCGTTAACCCTCGGCTTTCTGGCGAGAACCCTGTGCGCCCTATCCAGCTCCGAGGGCAGGGGGAAAGCCCCCGCGCCCGTCAGCGTCCCCAACATTGTGGCCACGTACGTGCTCGCGTCCGCCCCCTCCGCTTCTTCAGGAAGGCCCAGGATCCGCAGATTGTGGCTCCGAGATCTGCACGCAAGGTCATCCAGCCTCTCCTGCCATCTCTTATGGAGCGCCTCGTGCGCCTCCACTTTCACCGCCAGGCCCAGGATCTCGTCCTCGTTCTCCGCCCCCTTCCTCCTCACCACCTTGATCTCCTCCTCCTGTGCCTTCTGGGTCACCACAATTCTCTCCGTGGAGGCCAGCATCTCCGTTTTCAGCTCCATGAAGCAGTTTTTCAGGAGCTCCTGCTGTTCTCTGGCCCACTGGGCCCACACCTCCCGATCCTCCCCGGCCGCCATTTTGTCCTCCCGGACCTACTCGACCTTCTTCCCCGGGGTCGCGCGTCTGCCGGCTCTGCTCCTGGTCCTCTGCATCCACCAGCGTGGGGTGGGGGGGTGGGGCTCTCCCACGTCTGTTCCCACGCCGGTCCCTCCCGTTAACTGCCGCCGCCGCCGCTGCTTTTAGCGGCCCGAAACACCGATCCTGGCGGGAGCTGCCGTTCGCGTGACCTAGCAGGTCATGGCCGCTACCGGAAGTGCTATTGACATTTCCTGTAAATCCCTTCCACTCTGATGGGGATCAGCAGGCCGCAACCTCAGCCACAGGCCAAGGTCTGGAGGGGTTCCCGCTCTGGGCGGTTCCCGTCCTCCTCGGTGTTGGGCTGACAGCTGCATGACTGTCGTTAGCTCCTCCGGTTCAGACAATGCCTCCATTTACAGACACCCCGCGACCTCCCGTCTGCCTCAGCAACGCCTGCCTCTCCCACTAATGGGCACTCCCGATTGGGCCTTCCAGCTTCCTGCTCTGCCCACTGCCCCCAATCGGACGGGGCTCCTGGCTTTAATCGCTGCTTCTGGGATCTTCCACCGAGGTCACTTCCAGATTCCTGACCTGGAACTGAGGCTGATCTTAAGGTCACAACCCAACTGAGAAAATTCAACCTAATGGGTGTATAGAATCAGAAACATTATATGATGCAGACGGAGGCCATTCAGCCCATCATGTATCACTGACCCTCCGAAAGAGCACCCTACCCACACCCTCGTCTACTCCGCCCTATCCCCGTAACCTAACCTGCACATCTCTGGGCACCAATGGGGCAACTTCCGCATGGCCAATAACCGAACCTGCACATCTCTAGACTGCGGGAGGAATCCGGAGCACCCGGGGGAAACCCACGCACACACGGGGAGAAAGTGCAGACTCCGCACAGACAGTCACCCGAGGCCGGAATCGAACCTGGGACCCTGCCGCTGCGAGGCAGCAGTGTTGACCACTGTGCCACCGTGCCGCCCTTATAATGGGCTCTTGGCCTCTAACATCCTTTGAGTGCCTGTACAGAGCTGCCACTCTACCCCCAGTGAGTGCTGCTTTGGGTACATCAGTCTGTATGCCAAGCTAATTGCATTATTTGTAGATCTATTAAGCATTTTCTTGAGTTGAATGAGAGGTTTACGCGGCCTGGCACATCCGCATCTCCTCTGAGGCCTGGGTGTGGAATGGGAATGTCGGGGCCTGGTCAACCATACTTCTGTTACATCCTGGGCTCAATTATTCCGATCATCACCCTTGAACTTGAACTCATCGAAAACTCTTGTCACCCGAACACTAACTGATGCCAAATCCCGTTGACCCAAACAACTGTGTTTTCGCACCCTTGACAGGAGCCTTTATGTTGAGGATGGGCCAAATGGGGGTAGGTAGATCACGTTAATTGTTAAAGTATCAAACCCCATCCCAACTCAGTTTTAACAGAGGCTGGACGGGCACAGTCAGCCAACAGCTGTTCTCTTTATATATTAACGATCTAGATGACGGGACTGGGGGCATTCTGGCTAAGTTTGCCGATGATATAAAGATAGGTGGAGGGGCAGGTAGTATGGAGGAGGTGGGGAGGCTGCAGAAAGATTTAGACAGTTTAGGAGAGTGGTCCAAGAAATGGCTGATGAATTTCAACATGGGCAAGTGCGAGGTCTTGCACTTTGGAAAAAAGAATAGAGGCATGGACTATTTTCTAAACGGTGACAAAATTCATAATGCTGAAGTGCAGAGGGACTTGGGAGTCCTAGTCCAGGATTCTCTAAAGGTAAACTTGCAGGTTGAGTCCGTAATTAAGAAAGCAAATGCAATGTTGTCATTCATCTCAAGAGGCTTGGAATATAAAAGCAGGGATGTACTTCTGAAGCTTTATAAATCATTAGTTAGGCCCCATTTAGAATACTGTGAGCAATTTTGGGCCCCACACCTCAGGAAGGACATACTGGCACTGCAGCGGGTCCAGCGGAGATTCACGCGGATGATCCCAGGAATGGTAGGCCTAACATACGATGAACGTCTGAGGATCCTGGGATTATATTCATTGGAGTTTAGGAGGTTGAGGGGAGATCTAATAGAAACTTACAAGATAATGAATGGCTTAGATAGGGTGGATGTAGGGAAGTTGTTTCCATTAGCAGGGGAGACTAGGACCCGGGGGCACAGCCTTAGAATAAAAGGGAGTCACTTTAGAACAGAGATGAGGAGAAATTTCTTCAGCCAGAGAGTGGTGGGTCTGTGGAATTCATTGCCACAGAGGGCGGTGGAGGCCGGGACGTTGAGTGTCTTTAAGACCGAAGTTGATAAATTCTTGATTTCTCAAGGAATTAAGGGCTATGGAGAGAGAGCGGGTAAATGGAGTTGAAATCAGCCATGATTGAATGGTGGAGTGGACTCGATGGGCCGAATGGCCTTACTTCTACTCCTATGTCTTATGGTCTTAACCTGAAGCCGGGGGACAGTTCAGCCTAAGAAGGCTGTGTTCCTCCATTTTAACAGGTACTTTACTTTTATTGAAAGAAGGGTGGGTCTCCCTTAAGGAGGGATGTCTGGAATAAAATGTCTATATTTTACACGTTTCCTATTGGGAAAGACCTTTCCACTCCACTTTTCGGAACAGCAAGTGTTGAGGCCTTTGTCTTCAATCCTCCCTATGGCCTTGCCGCTCCCTATCGCTATAATCTCCAGCCCCCCACAGCCCTCCAATTCTGACCTTGTCCATTCTCCAATTTTCTCCACCCTAAATTGGTGGCCGTGCCGTCAGCCAAAGCTCAGGAAATACCTCCGTAAACCTCAATGACTTTTATCTCCCTCGCTCCTACTTTGAAGTGTCACCCGAGGTACCAGTCGCTTTGACCAAGCTTTCCGTCACGTGGCCGTACCATAATGTCTTGGCGTGGTTCCATGTCGAATCCTTTCCGAATCATGCTGTTACGACGCTGTCTTGTGTCGGGACCTGGGTCGTTGTTGAGTTGATCTTCTGAAGTCGGGGGTTAATCCCTGGTGTTGGAGCAGAGTATAGAGAGTATTTATTCACATCTAACTGTGCTGATCAAGGACCTCACGGCACCGAGGTCTCCCGGCTGGAGGCCCAGACAGGGGGTGGCGATCCGCGAGGCCCGACAAAAGATCTCCGACAACGAGGTCGAGATCCTGGGCCTGGCGGTAAAGGTGGAGGCGCAGGAGGCGCGCCACAAGAAATGGCAGGAGCGGTTCGAGGAGATGGAGAATCGGTCGAGGCGGAAGAATCTGCAGATCCTGGGCCTCCCGGAGGGGCCGGACATGGGGGCCTATGTAGTCACCATGTTAAACTCGCTGATGGGAGCGGGGTCCTTCCAGGGGCCCCTGGAAGTGGAAGGAGCCCATAGAGTGTTGGCGAGGAGGCCCAAGGCTAACGGGCCTCCGCGGGCGGTGCTGGTGAGGTTCCATCGGTTCGCTGATCGGGAGTGCGTGCTCAGGTGGGCCAAGAAGGAGAGGAGCAGCAGGTGGGAGAACGCGGAGGTTCGGATATATCAGGACTGGAGTGCGGAGGTGGCGAAGAAGAGGGCCGGGTACAACCGGGCGAAGGCGGTGCTGCACAGGAATGGGGTGAAGTTTGGCATGTTGCACCCGGTGCGACTGTGGGTCACCTACAAGGACCGGCACCATTATTTTGAGTCTCCGGAGGTGGCGTGGGCCTTTGTTCAGGCCGACAAGTTGGACACAGATTGAGGGTCAGGATGGGCGTTTGGGGACTGCGGGCGATATGTTACGTTTTGGGGGGGGGGGGGTCCTTTGCTCGTGGTTTCTTTTTTTTTTCTTTTGTGTTTTACTCTTTCGGGTCGGTGAGGGTGGTTAGGGCGGGTTGGGCACTGTTTTGGTTGGGATGGTTGGGGGGCCTCTTGGAGGGGGGTAAGCAAAGGGAACAGGGGTGGATGGCCGGCGGTGAGATGGGGTCCCTGGGGGAGGGGGGACCCCGAGTCGGGGGTGAGGGGACTGGGCCTGTAAAAGGAGCTGCGTCAGAGGTGGCGGGGCCGGGCAGGTGGAATGCGCGGGCTTTTTCCCGCGCTGAAGACTGGAGGGGGCGGGGCCAGGGCCGGGAAGCGAGGGTTGTTTCCCGCGCTTAGGATGCAAGGGGGAGGGGGAGAGCCTGTGGATGGGGAATGGAAGAGGAGGGTGTGTCACACAATGGGAGGAGTCGAAGCAGAGGCGGGAGTGGCCGGGGTCAGCAGGAGTCAGCTGACTTGCGGAAGTGCAATGGGGGGAGTAAAACAGCTAGGACGGGTCCTAGCCGGGGGGAGGGGGTCGAGTTGCTGCTGCTATGCTGGAGTGAGTGGGGGGGGGGGGTCGAGACGGGGGTCTGCCGCCGTGGAGAACGCGCCGGGCGTGGGGTGCGGGCGCGTGGCTGGCCGAGGAGGGGTTATGGCTAGTCGGCGGGGGAGGGGGGTGGGTAGCCCCCTGATCCGGCTGATAACCTGGAATGTAAGGGGACTGAATGAGCCGGTCAAGTGGGCCCGGGTGTTCGCGCACCTGAAGGGGCTGAAGGCGGATGTGGTTATGCTCCAGGAGACACACCTGAAGGTGGCAGACCAGGTAAGGTTGAGGAAAGGGTGAGTAGGTCAGGTGTTTCATTTTGGGCTGGATGCCAAAAATCGAGAGGTGGCGATCTTGGTGGGAAAGAAGGTGTTATTCGAGGCTTCGAGCATTGTGGCAGATAATGGCGGTAGGTACATAATGGTAAGTGGTAAGTTGCAGGGAGCGAGGGTGGTACTGGTCAATGTGTATGCCCCGAATTGGGACGATGCGGGTTTTATGCGGCGCATGTTGGGTCAGGTCCCAGATTTGGAAGTGGGGGGGGCTGATAATGGGGGGAGACTTTAGCACGGTGTTGGATCCGGCACTGGATCGCTCCAGGTCTAGGACGGGTAGGAAGCCGGCGGCGGCTAGAGTGCTGAGGGGGTTTATGGACCAGATGGGAGGGGTGGACCCTTGGAGATTTGCAAGGCCGGGGGCTAGGGAATTTTCATTCTTCTCACATGTCCATAAGGCTTATTCCCGAATCGACTTTTATATTTTGAGCAGGGCGCTGATAGCGAGAGTAGAGGATATTGAGTACTCGGCAATAGCCATTTCGGACCACGCCCCGCATTGGGCGGACTTAGAGCTGGGGGAGGAGAGGGACCAGCGCCCGTTGTGACGCTTGGAGGTGGGGCTGTTGGCGGACGAGGAGGTAAGCGAGTGGGGCCGAGGATGTATAGAGAGGTACCTGGAGGCCAATGACAACGGGGAGATCCGAGTGGGGATGGTATGGGAGGCGCTGAAGGCGGTGGTGAGGGGAGAGCTGATCTCCATTAGGGCCCACAAGGAGCGGAGGGAGCGGGGGGAGAGGGAGAGGCTGGTGGGGGAGATGGTGAGGGTAGACAGGAGGTATGCGGAGGTGCCCGAGGAAGGATTGTTGAGGAAGAGGCGCAGCCTCCAGGCCGAATTCGACCTGGTGACCACCAGGAAGGCGGAGGTGCAGTGGAGGAAGGCCCAGGGGGCGGTCTACGAGTATGGGGAAAAGACAAGCTGGATGCTGGCGCATCAGCTTCGGAAGCGGGACGCAGCTAGGGAGATCGGGGGAGTTAAGGATAGGGGAGGGAGAGTGGTGCGGAGTGGGGTTGGCATCAATGGGGTCTTCAGGGACTTCTATGAGGAATTTTACCGGTCCGAGCCCCCACTGGAGGAGGGAGGGATGGGCCGCTTCCTGGACCAATTGAGGTTTCCGAAGGTGGAGGAGGGACTGGTGGCGGGATTGGGGGCCCCGATTGGGCTGGAGGAGCTGACCAAAGGGATAGGAAGCATGCCGGGAAGGCACCGGGGCCGGACGGTTTCCCGGTCGAGTTCTATAAAAAATATATGGACCTATTGGGCCCGCTGTTAGTTAGGACCTTTAATGAGGCAAGGGAGGGGGGGGGGGGGGGGGTGGGCTTTACCCCCGACGATCTCCCGGGCACTGATCTCCTTGATCCTGAAGCGGGACAAGGATCCCCTGCAGTGTGGGTCTTACAGGCCGATTTTGTTGTTAAATGTAGATGCCAAGGTGCTGGCGAAGGTTCTAGCCACGAGGATTGAGGATTGTGTGCCGCAGATCATCCACGAAGACCAGACGGGGTTTGTGAAGGGGAGACAGTTGAACGCGAATGTGCGGAGCCTTTTGAACGTTATCATGATGCCGGCGAGGGAGGGGGAGGCGGAGATAGTGGTGGCGATGGACACTGAGAAAGTCTTCGATAGGGTAGAGTGGGGGTACCTGTGGGAGGTGCTGAAGAGGGTCGGGTTTGGGGAGGGGTTTGTCAGGTGGGTTAGGCTGTTGTATGAGGTCCCGTTGGCAAGTGTGGCCACAAACAGGATGATGTCCGAGTACTTTCGATTGCACCGAGGGACGAGGCAGGGGTGTCCCCTGTCCCCCCTGCTCTTCGCACTGGCGATTGAACCCCTGGCTATGGCACTGAGGGAGTCGAGGAACTGGAGGGGGTTGGTGCGGGGTGGGGAGGAGCATAGGGTGTCGCTCTATGCGGACGACTTGCTGCTATATGTGGCGGACCCGGTGGGGGGAATGCCGGAGGTAATGAGGATCCTTAGGGAATTTGGGGATTTCTCGGGGTACAAGCTCAACATGGGGCAGAGCGAGCTGTTCGTGATTCACCCAGGGGACCAGGAGAGGGGGATTGGCGAGCTCCCATTAAAAAGGGCGGCAAGGAGCTTCAGGTATTTGGGGGTCCAGGTGGCCAGGAGCTGGGGGGCCCTGCATAGGCTTAATTTCACAAGGCTGGTGGAGCAAATGGAGGAGGAGTTCAAGAGGTGGGCCGCGTTGCCGCTGTCCTTGGCGGGTAGGGTGCAGTCAGTCTAAATGACGGTGCTCCCAAGGATTTTGTTCCTGTTCCAGTGCCTCCCCGTGTTTATCCCGAAGGCCTTTTTTAGGCGGGTTAACAGGAGTTTAATGGGGTTTGTGTGGGCGCGAGGGACTCCGAGGGTGAGAAGGGTGTTCCTGGAGCGGAGTAGAGATGGGGGGGGCTGGCGCTGCCCAACCTCTGTGGGTACTACTGGGCCGCCAATGCGACGATGGTGCGCAAGTGGGTGATGGAGGGGGAGGGGGCTGCATGGAAGAGATTGGAGACGGCGTCTTGTGTGGTTATGAGTTTGGGGGCACTGGCAACGGCTCCGCAGCCGCTCCCTCCAAGGAGGTATACCACGAGCCCAGTGGTGGTGGCAGCCCTCAAAATCTGGGGGCAGAGGAGGAGGCACAGGGGGGAATCTGGGGCCTCGGTGTGGACCCCAATACGGGGGAACCACCGGTTCGTCCCAGGGAGAACAGATGGAGGGTTTTCGGGGTGGCACAGGGCAGGGATACGAAGGTTGGGGGACCTGTTTGTGGACGGGATGTTCGCGAGCCTGGGTGAGCTGGAGGAATAGTACGGGCTCCCCTCCGGGGAACACCTTCAGGTACTTACAGGTAAGGGCGTTTGCCAGACGGCAGGTGGTGGAATTCCCGCGGCTGCTGCCATACACGGTACAGGACAGGGTGCTCTCGGGTGGGTGGGTTGGAGTGGGGAAGATCTCGGAAACTTACCAGGTGATGCAGGAGGAGGAGGAGGCTTCGGTGGTGGAGGTGAAATGCAAGTGGGAGGAGGAGTTGGGAGAGGAAATCGAAGAGGGGACGTGGGCAGATGCCCCAGGGAGGCTGAACTCTTCCTCATCGTGCGCGAGGCTCAGCCTCATACAGTTTAAGGTGCTGCACAGGGCACACATGACCGGGCCAAGGATGAGCCGGTTTTCTGGGGGTGAGGACAGGTGTGTTAGGTGCTCAGGGAGCCCAGCAAACCACACCCATATGTTCTGGGCATGCCCAGCACTGGAGGAAATTTGGAAGGGTGCCAGGACGGTGTCGAGGGTGGTAGGATCCAGGGTCAAATCGGGATGGGGGCTCGCAATATTTGGGGTGGCAGAGGAGCCGGGAGTGCAGGAGGCTAAAGAGGCCGGAATTCTGGCCTTTGCATCCCTGGTAGCCCGGCGAAGGATTCTCCTTCAGTGGAAAGATGCGAGGCCCCCAAGCGTGGAATTCTGGATCAGCGATATGGCGGGGTTCATTAAATTGGAGAGGGTGAAATTCGCCTTGAGAGGGTCGGTACAAGGGTTCTTTAGGCGGTGGCAACCGTTCTTAGACTTCCTGGCAGAACGATAGACATTGGTCAATGGCAGCATCAACTCGGGGGGGGGGGGGGTTTACTTTATTTTTATTTTTGTTTTCGTTATTTCCACTGGAGGGTCTGAGGGGGTGTATATACCTGTTGTCTTAAGTCGGGGTGTCAATGTTAATTTATTATTTATGTACAGGGGGAGGGGGGTATGGAGGGTTGCTTTTCTAGACTGTGTTTTGTACTTAACCCTGTTGGGTTCCTTTTTCATTTTGTTATTGATATTTTATGAAAACCTTAATAAAAATTATTTGTAAAAAAAAATGAGAGGGGCTGGCACAGTGGGCTAAACAGCTGGCTTGTAATGCCGAACAAAACCAGCAGCGCGGGTTCAATTCCCGTACCGGCCTCCCCGAACAGGCGCCGCAATGTGGCGACTAGGGGCTTTTCACAGTAACCTCATTGAAGCCTACTTCTGACAATAAGCTATTATATAATATTAATTATATTTCTATAATTAATGTAACTGTAGATTTCCTGCCTCACACAAGGTGTTTATGATTGTTGCTCCAGCGGTTACAGTTGTCTAATTATTTAGCAGATCAGTACTGAGTGTTCCTCATTTCCGCCCTCTTGATATGCTAACTTCACCACACGTTGATTCAGCCGTGACTCAGGCCGCAGCCGGTTTCCATTTGAATCAGGACATTGTGGGTTCGTTACCCCACCCCCAGAAGCAGGAGCCTCAAATCTGGGCAGCACTTAGGGGAGTGCTGAACTGCCAAAGATACTCTCTTCTGGATAGGATGCTAAACGGGCAGCACGGTAGCATGGTGGTTAGCACAATTGCTTCACAGCTCCAGAGTCCCAGGTTCGATTCCGGCTTGGGTCACTGTCTATGCGGAGTCTGCACGTTCTCCCCGTGTGTGCGTGGGTTTCCTCCGGGTGCTCCGGTTTCCTCCCACAGTCCAAAGATGTACGGGTTAGGTGGATTGGCCATGCTAAATTGCCCATAGTGTCCAAAATTGCCCCTAGGGTGGGGCTATGGGGATAGGGTGGAGGTTTCGACCTTGGGTAGGGTGCTCTTTCCAAGAGCCGGTGCAGACTCGATGGGCCGAATGGCCTCCTTTTGCACTGTAAATTCTAGGGTGGAGGTTTGGACCTTGGGTAGGGTGCTCTTTCCAAGAGCCGGTGCAGACTCGATGGGCCGAATGGCCTCCTTCTGCACTGAAAATTCTAAGTCTAAACAGCTCTCTCTCATGATGTGGACTACTCTCTCTCGCATGGAACAAAGGAAGTTTGATGGCATCCTGGGCAGGAATGTCCTTAATTATTCCTCCCCTCCCCTCATTGCCTGTCCCTGACTCAGGTGAACTGGTCATATATTGCTGCCTTGGGATCTTGCTGTGCTCAGCCTGCCTCCACATTACAACATTGACGGCACCTCACAAGCGCCTCATCGCGGCCACAGAGCACTCGGGGAGCACCCTGAGGTTGCGGAAGCGGCTGCCCAAGTTCAAGTCTCGCCCTCACTTGATTAAATGTTTTCATTTATCTGCCACCGTCACGTAATTTGTTTTGAATAACACGGATTTTGAAATAATCTAACCCGTGTTTCATTCAGCTATGCCTATCTGTAACCTTCTCCATCCACGCCCCGTCAGTGCTATGAATTCCTCCACCTCCCATTATTTGCGCTTTGAACTCAGGAATTATTGTTCTGAATCTCTCTCTTCTTTGAAGTGGTCGTTTAAAGATGTCTTTCCCACCCCCCACCCCCCCCCCCCCCCGCCCCTTCACTGAGGACATCATTGACAAGACCAGCATTTAAATTCAGCCAGGGGGCTGAGGTGTAATACTCAGGGGCTGGTTTAGCACTGGGCTAAATCGCTGGCTTTTAAAGCAGACCAAGGCAGGCCAGCAGCACGGTTCAATTCCCGTACCAGCCTCCCCGAACAGGCGCCGGAATGTGGCGACTAGGGGCTTTTCACAGTAACTTCATTTGAAGCCTACTTGTGACAATAAGCAATTTTCATTTCATTTCATGTGGGTACTCTAAGGGGTCAATGCATTGATTGGCGAGGGTGGGGAATCATCTGACTTGCTCATGGAGCCTGGGGGGGAAGCGGGGGGGGGTCCATTTTGGAGAAGGACACACACCTCGCATGGGCTGACAGTGTGTCCGACCTTTACTTTTGGCCGTGGGCCCTGCAGAAATAAAAATGGAAAAGAAGCGTTGTCGGTTTTCAGCCTCTTCTGATGGGACGTTTGAGGTCCATCGGTTAATACACACAAAGGGGAGCTGCAGTTACCTCAGAAATGCAACCAGGCCTTCTGTGTCCGTCCGGGTGGGATAACACGCTTATCCCACCTCATGTTCAGGCCATGACCGCCAGTCAGGGTCACCTCAAATCAGCCCAGTGATCCGATGAAATCAACTCCACAGGTTACTGGCTCCTCCTTCGGAAAGCAACACATTTTTTCATGGCTTTCTTTTCACACCCCCTTGCCTGACCCCCCCAGGAGTGATTCACACTCAAGTCGGTTATTTGCGACGTGTCGCCATTGCGAAACCGCCTCACACAGCAGCCAAACTGTGCAGAGCAAGATCCCATAAAGAGCAACTCACCCGGTTGATTCGTGTGCGCTTAATGTTAGCTCAGGTCGACTGTTCCCTCTTCTCTGACAATGAGCACCTCACCCAGAAGTTGACATAATGAACGATCCGGTAATCCCATTACTGAGCCGTTTACCATTGGTGTCATTCACTGAGGGAGTACTGCACAAGTCAATTCAGCATTTGGTTCAAAGCCCAAGTAAGCAGAGAAAATTGTCAAAACAAGGTTTCTGTGTATCTTTAACGGCTCGTTACTTAGAACATAGAACATACAGTACAGAAGGAGGCCATTCGGCCCGTCGAGTCTGCACCGACCCACTTAAGCCCTCACTTCCACCCTACCCCTGTAACTCAATAACCCCTCCTAATCTTTTTGGACACGAAGGGCAATTTATCACGGCCAATCCACCTAACCTACACATCTTTGGACTGTGGGAGCAAACCAGAGCACCCGGAGGAAACCCACGCAGGCACGGGGAGAACGTGCAGACTCCGCACAGACAGTGGCCCAGCGGGGAATCGAACCTGGGACACTGGTGCTGTGAAGCCACAGTGCTAGCCACTGTGCTGCCGTGCTGCCCACTTTTAAAATCATGAAGAGAAAAGATGTCAAAACAAGATATTGTTTGGAAATCCTCACTGCACTTAGCAGTCCTCTGTTATTTTGAGTAGGTTAGTTCATGCAGCTAACACTGGGAAGCGAAATTTCAGACGGCTGATGTGTGTTGCCCTCTAACTTGAGGTGTTAGATGCTGAGGGGTCGTTTCCCCTTGTGGCAGGGTCTAGGGAATAATCTCAGAGTAAGGGGCCCATTTATGACAGAGATGAGGAGGAATTTCCTCTCTCAGAGGGGAGTGAATCTGTGGAATTCTTTTTTATTAATAAAAAATAATTTAAAGTACCCAATTATTTTTTTCCCCCCTCCCCCAATTACGAGGGAGGTTGAGTAGACTGGGACTGTACTCGTTGGAATTTAGAAGGATGGGGGGGATCTTATAGAAACATATAAAATTATAAAGGGAATAGATAGGATAGATGCGGGCAGGTTGTTTCCACTGGCGGGTGAAAGCAGAACTAGGGGGCATAGCCTCAAAATAAGGAGAAGTAGATTTAGGACTGAGTCTAGGAGGAACTTCTTCACCCAAAGGGTTGTGAATCTATAGAATTCCTTGCCCAGTGAAGCAGTTGAGGCTCCTTCATTAAATGTTTTTAAGATAAAGATAGTTTTTTGAAGAATAAAGGGATTAAGGGGTATGGTGATCGGGCCGGAAAGTGGAGCTGAGTCCACAAAAGATCAGCCATGATCTAATTGAATGGCGGAGCAGGCTCGAGGGGCCAGATGGCCTACTCCTGCTCCTAGTTCTTATGTTGTTATGCTCTTATTAAGGGGCAATTTAGTGTGCCCAATCCACCTACCCTGCACATCTTTGGGTCGTGGGGATGAAATCCAAGCAGACACGGGGAGAATGTGCAAACTCCACTCGGTCAGTGACCCAGAGCCGGGATTCGAACCCGGGTCCTCAGCGCCACAGTCCCAGTGCGCCACATGCTGCCCAGTCTGTGGAATTCTTTAGCGCAGAGAGCTGTAGAGGCTGGGCCGTTAAGGGTGCTCAAGGCTGAGGTAGACAGATTTTTAATCAGTGAGGGAATCGAGGGTGATGGGGATAAAATGGAGTTGAGGATAATCCCATCAGATCAGTCATGAATGGTGGAGCAGAATGATGGGCCAAATGGCCTCCTCCTGCTCCTAGGTCTTAGAGTACCTGCCCAACAATCTAGAAATGCACTCTGATGTTAACCTCCCAAAGCACTTTTTTTTCAAAAGTACAAATGATTACTTGGAATTTCACAGAATGCATTACACAGAATACATTACAGAGTAACAGGCCCAACGTTTTCGTGCTGGCATTTCAGCTCCGCCTAAAACTCCTACCGTCGTTATTCGTCTATCATTTCTCTCTCATCTGTGTGTATCGATCTCCCCCTGCAATGTGCACAAATTGTTGAAGGTGGCGATACAGGAGAAAGTGGCTATGATAACGTTGGGGGTCCTGGACTTTGGGGGTATCTGACTCTGGGGGGCCTCTGTGATGGCCAGGCCCGCGATCGGGGGCCACCAATCGGCGGGCCATGTGGGAGGGACCTACCTTCCTCCGCGCGGCCGTGCGGTCTGGCTAGCAGGGCCCCGCCGGCAGCCACGGGACGAACGGCGGGGCTCTGCTAGCCCCCTGGAAAACGGAGAATCACCCCGGACCTGCGAGGAAAAAGCCCGGAGTGATTCTCGCCCGTTTTCCGGCGGGCGGGGGGGGGGACCTTGTCCCCAGAAGGGAAAATCCCGCTGCTTATTCCTGTGCAAAAAAGAGTATGTTCGCATTGGAGATAAAATGAAGAGGTGACCCTGATCTATTTGGACAGTGGAAACGGACGACAGCTTTTGTGTTTCGTATCGTCTGTGACTGAATGAATATGTTCAGTTCTCCCGAGATTGTCATTGCCAGACAGGACGGTGTGGATTGATTCATGGTGAGTTGCAATAAAGGCCAGTTCCTTTTTGAGGGATCGTTTGCAATCTTCGCAGCATTGTGAAAAGCCCACTCATATTCTCTTTTTGCCACTTAAAGGCCAGAGCTGACTCACAACATGGCCCAGATCGCAGTGTAAAATTTGATGTTCACCCTTTGAATGGCCCTTTGAAGACGTTCATAAAGCTCACCAAACTTTTCATTTTCAAATTAAATCTCAGGGGGGTGGACATTGTGAGCAAGGCCAGCATTTATTGCCAACACTTAATTGCCCTTCAGGTGGCGGTAATGGACTTCCTAATTCCAGCACTGTGGGGCCGGTTTAGCTCAGTTGGCTAGACAGTTGGTTTGTGTATATGGAGCAACATCAGCGCGGTTTCGATTCCCGTACCAGTTGGGGTTATCCGCGAAGGCCCCGTCTTCTCAATTTTGCCCTCCAGATTAAATCGCCATCAGTCAGCTCTCTCTCAAAAGGGGAGAGCAGCCTATGGTCCTCAGGGACTATGGCAACTCTCATTCAAGGCAGTCTATATGGCAAATTATTAGCAATGAGCTTGGAGGTGATTGCGTTCTCTTGCCCTTGTCTTTGAAGGTGGCACCGGTCAGGAAGTTGGGAGGTGTTGTCGAGGGAGCCTTAACGAGTTGCATCCTGTATGCATGGTGGAGGGAACAGATGCTTAAGGAAGGCGAAGAGGTGCTGATCGAGTGAACCGCTGGACTGCGTTATGTTTCTCGGGTGTTGCTGCAGATTTAGCCATCGAGACTAATGGCGAGTATTCCAACACATTCCTGACTTGTGCTTCCGAGCTGGTGGCTAGGCAGAAGGAGGTGAGGAGGTAAACCACATGCTACAGCCCAGAATAGGAAATCAGCTGGCATGGGTTGAAGGCAGCAATTGTCGACCCCAAACCCCAATAACCAGCATGCACTAAGAGCAACCAAACAACTGGGAAATTCTACCGGAAATCAGTCGCCGTCTGGTGTCAACCTTTGGCCGTGGCCACTTGTGACTTATTGGGAACACCTGACTTAACTGGGAATTGGCTCCGTATGGAGCCAATTATTCTCCGTATGGTCCCCTGCGTTCTAGAATAAGCCTGGTAATCATGGCACTCATGTGGTTGGTCCAGTTGAGTTTCTGGTCAATTTTGACCCCCATGGGATGTTGATGGTGGGGGAAGTGGCAGTCGGTTGGAGTTGGTCATTGCCTGGCATTTGGGGTGGTGCAAACATTACTTGGCACTGATAAGCTCTACTAGCATGAATGTTTTCCAGCTCTGCGGTGTGTGGAGTAATGCCCCTTTATGAGTGAACAGCCCCACCTCTGACGCTCATCGATGAAGTGGCTAAAGATGGGTGTCCTGGACTAAGGCCCTGCAGTGGTGCCCTGGGCCTGAGCTGATGGGCCTCCACCAACTCAACCATTTTCCTTTCTTGCTGCAGATGTGACTATGCAATGGTCACCTCAAGCAGTACTGCATATTAGCGCGGGACTAGAAGAGGCTCCACGGTTGCACAGGGCGGCACGGTAGCACAGTGGTTAGCACTGTTGCCTCACAGCTCCAGGGTCCCAGGTTCGATTCCCGGCTTGGGTCACTGTCTGTGCGGAGTCTGCACGTTCTCCCCGTGTCTGCGTGGGTTTCCTCCCACACTCCAAAGATGCGCAGGTTAGGTGGATTGGCCGAGCTAAATTGCCCCTTAGTGTCCAAAAAGGATTGGGTGGGGTTGCTGGGTTACGGGGATAGGGTAGAAGTGTGGGCTTGCATGGGGTGCTCTTTCCAGGGGCCAGTGCGGACTCGATGGGCCGAATGGTCTTCTTCTGCCCTGTAAATTCTATTGGCTAGATAAGATAAGGACGGCGGACTTCCTTCCCGAAAGCATTTGATTTTGACAATAGCTTTTATGGCCACTTTTCCTGACAAACGGCGTTTTATTTTCAGATTTATTTAAGTCGAATCCTCAGACTTCCACTCATTGCATCATTAGCCCAGACCTCTAGGTCGTTAGTCTAGTGATATACCTTGCTACATCACTGTGCCTGTGACAAAATGATCAGGGTGACGGTGTCACTAATTAGCTCGACACAATCTTAATGAGGTGTCTGTTCTTCCAAGGGGAAATATTCATTGCTGACTGCCTACACAGTATTACAGCATGTGCAATGGACTGACTGTGTTCCCTCTGATATCTCACTCCGCCTCTGCAGTTCTCTGGGTCTGAAGGCTATTTGCAACACTCCCTGCCTCTCCTGCTTTCCACACCAAAGGCAATCCGGCTGCTGTCGTTTGCATTCCACGAGAAGCACGGAATACAACATCCCGAACTTTCTCAAATGTGCCGGCACACTTGAGAAACGTGCCCGCCGGCTGCTGATTCTACATCACTGACATCGGAGGACAACTTCTGAAATCTGGCAGCGGGGTCCTGCAGACCCGGAACATTCTCCACAGTCTCTCAAACTGCCTGCTGGTGGTCGTTGGCTCCTTTTTACTCAGTCAAACACCGATGCAAAAATACGTTCCCTGAACAGTATCTCTTGTTGAGTCTATACACCCTTTAAACTATTAATTTTGACTGCGGCTGATTATTATATGATGCAATTATAGTTTTAAATAAACCATTAAAATATAAAACACCGAAAGTTATCATAAACAAGTCTGAGGTATCACTCATAATATTTATATAGATATTAAGGTTGAACAAGACTCGGGGCTGGTTTTATTGTTGGGGAACTCCCAGATGGCTTCCTGGATGAAACCATCGCTTTGTATACTGCAGAAGCACACAGAGAAGAATCCAAATTTGATTCCCTCGTTGGCATTGAGTCACCTGGTTTCTCTCAGAACACCAATTGCAAAATGGTCTTCAACTCCCTATTAGTGATGAGGAAATAAATCCAGCAAAGGTCACCAATTGCAACCCACTGATCTTTGTTGGAACTTGCCTACGAATGGAGACCTCAGCATAGGTTGGAAGTCAGTTATCTTGTTGAGTTTACGGGATTAGTGTTTCTGATCACTGACCCCGCTCATGCCTGTTGGGACGCTGTGTGCTGCTGTGTCCCTGGCTCCCTAACGCTCTGTCTCGAAATAGCGGTGCTGACGGTGTGTGTGTGTGTGTAACGTGCCAATCCCAGTGCGTGCCATCCCGTTTTCCTGCTCAGCACTCTGGCCAGCTAAGAACCGTCACCTCACATTCACAGCTTGGCCAGAGGCTGGCTCGCTCGCCAAGCTACAACGTGGCTATCACTCCCAGAACCTGTTGCCCTGCACGGGTGCAGAGCTTAGAAGATGTCTAGCTTTCCACCAACAGCTTAGGGCCAAACCTCAGGCATCCAAGCGACGCCAGAGTCAGACAGGTCAGGGGTACACGTTATGCCTCAATCAACATGCATGCAAATTGGAATGGCTGTTGTCTTAGAATCATAAAATCCCTACGGTGTGGAAGGAGGCCATTTGGCCCATCAGGTCTGCACCAACTGTCCAAAAGAGCAATCAACCAAGCCCATTCCTCACCCTATCTGCATAATCCCACCTGACCTATACATCTTTGGACACTAAGGGCAATTTATCATGGCCAATCCACCTAACCTGCACATCTTTGGACCGTGGGAGGAAACCGGAGCACCCGGAGGAAGCCCCCGCAGACACGGGGACAACGTGCAGACTCCGCACAGACAGTCACCCAAGGACTGAATTGAACCCGGGTCCCTGGCGCTGTGAGGCAGCAGTGCTAACCACTGTGCCACCCATGTCGTCTTGGCCAATAATAATGCTCACTTTGATTAGTTACTGGGTAACGTGTGTGGTAGGCTATATTAAGGGTATCGCGGTACCTAGGTGGGATGTACCTTATACTGTAGTATGAGTGGTGGAACCTGCCTGCTGGTTCCGCCCAGCAGGTGGAGCATAAGAGTCTGTGTTTCACCCACAGCAGTCATTCTGTACCGGAGCTGCTGGGGCAACTACTTGTTCATTAAAGCCTTCAATTGGACTACAATCTCGCTTCAGTAGTGATTGATCGTGCATCAACGTGCTTGTGGAATTGTAATGATTAGTACCTTCAATATAAGAGAATTGTTCCAGGTGTTTTTAAGATATGGCCTGGAGCATTTTTGATCTTGTTAAAATACTAAATTAACACTACACTTGCAACAATTTGTAGCAGTACTGCTTCGTCCTCTGAAACCTCCCATCCATGTCTTCTTCACCCTCGTCTCCAACAATGAATGCAACATCATGGATGCTTTTGACACTAAGATTGGGATGATCCATTCCTGGGATGGTGGAATTGACCTATGAGGAGACATTCAGGAGACTGGATCTTGTAGCTTTTAGAGGAATGGGAGGTGAACTCATTGAAACATACACAATTTTTACAGGCTCAACAGGGTAAATAACAGGGAAGGATGTTCCCCCTGGCCACAGGGATGGTCTAGAACCAGGGACACAATCTCAGAATAAGCACGTACACAATTTAGAACATAGAACATACAGTGCAGAAGGAGGCCATTCGGCCCATCGAGTCTGCACCGACCCACTTAAGCCCTCACTTCCACCCTATCCCCTTAACCCAATAACCCCTCCTAACTGTTAGTGGTCACTAAGGGCAATTTAGCATGTCCAATCCACCTAACCTGCACGTCTTTGGACTGTGGGAGGAAACCGGAGCACCCGGAGGAAAGCCACGCAGACACGGGGAGAACTTGCAGTGACCCAGCGGGGAATCGAACCTGGGACCCTGGCGCTGTGAAGCCACAGTGCTATCCACTTGTGCTACCGTGCTGCGGACTGAGATAAGGAGGAATTTCTTCACTTCGAGAGTTGTGAATCTTTGGAATTCTCTATTGCGGAGGCCGTGGAAATTCAGTCATTGAGCATGTTGAAGACTGAGATTGGTGGATTTCTAAATATTGACGATATCAAGGGACATAGTGCGGGAAAATGGTGTTGAGATTGGAGATCGGTCACTGAATGGCAGAGCAGGTTCGATGGGCTGAATGGCCTACTCCTGTTCCAATGTCCCAATGGCTAAAGTCCCATCCCTAAGCTCCCTTTCATCTCCAAAGTCAATCAACGTGCAGATTCCCACATGCCCACCTTTCGCCGAATACCAGTTTTGAACCTACCCATAAGAGGTTGGAGCAGAAGTCGGAAATTTGCCACATCGAGTCTGCTCCACCATTCAATGAGATTGTGACTGATCTGATGTGTGAGGCTTAAGTCGGGTGCTCTTTCCAAGGGCTGGTGCCGACTTGATGGGCCGAATGGCCTCCTTCTGCACTGCAAATTCGATGTTCTAAATCCGATATGTCTCAATAAGGTCACCTCTCATTCTTCTAAACTCCAGTGAGCACAGACCCAACCTACTCAACCTTCCTCATAAGAAAATCCCTCCACACACGGGATCAATTTAATGAATTTTCCCTGGACGGCCTCCAATGCTAGCAATGCCCCCCCCCCCCCCCACCCCCGCCCAATGATTTCCAGCTTTGTTACAGTAGTAAAATAGTCTGGTGAAGTCCTATATGGCTGTTATAAAGGTCAATTATCCCTCTTCCTCCTCCTCAGATTGTCTGCAACCTTTGACACAGCTGGCCACATCTTCTGGCACCTTTCTGGGAGTGCCTGCAGTTGCCTCGTTCCATCCTTCGCCCTCCAGTCAAAGCCAGATAATCACCAGCAATAGTTTCTCTTTCCGTTCGCACAGCGTTACCTCTGGCGTCCCCCAAGAATGGAACCTTGACCCCCCCCCTTGCCCATTTCTCAGCCAACCGCTGCCCCTTTAGTGACGTCCGCTGCCCATGTCAGAACTCACGTCAAATCCTGCTCCTCCGTCGCCGGTGTGCTCGTTGACCTATATCAGATTTCAGTAAAGCAATGCCTCGATTTAAAGTTCACCAGCTGGCTCCTCCCGTTGCTGAGACTAAGTGTTGAAGCCGGGGCAGGATTCGTGGAGTTCCACGACAGCAAAGCTGACAACTGGACCGATTCAGCGACTGTGGTGGTGACAGCACCAGCGCCACGCGGAACACAATCGATTCCATTGAGAAAAGGTGCGGGATTCGCCGGGTCCGTGATTGACACTCGGGAGGGTGACAAGCTGCAGCCGCACATCCACATTCCCCACCCCACACACCCCATTCCAGCCAACAAGGTGGCACTAGGGTATTTTGTCGAGTTGGTTATTTGCAGCCACGTTGGCTTGATTTGATTTGCGGTTATGTTTGTTGTGTTAATCGGGCCAGCACGACGGCGCAGTGGGTTAGCCCTGCTGCCTCACGGCACCGGGGTCCCGTGTTCGATCCCGGCTCTGGGTCATTGTCTGTGTGGAGTTTGCACATTCTCTCCATGTCTGCGTGGGTTTCAGCCCCACAACCCAAAGATGTGCAGGGTAGGTGGATTGGCCACGCTAAATTGCCCCTTAATTGGAAAAAATGAATTGGGTACTTGTGGTAGTAGAGGTATTACGGTACCTGATAATGCTGGGACACCATTGGCAGAAATTGTATGCTTCCTATTGGTCAAGCTGTATGGTAGCTCCGCCCTGCTAGGCAGGGTATAAGAGCCCGTGCCACCCCAGCAGCCTTCATTCTGTACCTGAGCTGCTGGGGGAAACATCTAGCTTATTAAAGCCTTCAGTTGGACTACAGCCTCACTTTAGTGGTCATTGATCGTGCATCAATTTAATAAGCTAGTTTTAAAAGGATGGAGCTCCGAATCAAGCCGGAGTGTCTGCAACTCAGCCCCCACGCGGCGAACTCAGCGGCAATATTCAAGCACTGGCTGGCGTGTTTTAAAGGATATCTCGGGACGGCCGAAAACACACCCAGGGGAGAACAGAAAATGCAAGTCCTGCACTCGAGGGTGAGCCCGGAGATTTACACCCTCATCGAGGATGCGGAAGACTTCGATGCAGCAATAGAACCTCTAAAAGGACATTATATTCGCCCGGTAAACCAGGTCTACGGCCGACATCTGCTAGCAACGAGGCGATAAATCCCTGGGGAATCGCTGGAAGAATTCTACCGTCCACTCCTGGTGTTGGGGAGAAACTGCAGCTGCCCACAAGTTTTGGCGAACGAACACACAGAACTCTTGGTCCGGGACGCTTTCGTGGCAGGTATGCTGTTCTCCCAAATCCGCCAGCAATTGCTGGAAAAAGACACTCTAGGTCTCAAGGAGGCATGGGCATTTGCAGGCTCCCTGGATGTGGCCTCCAGAAACGCCCGCGCTTACGTTCCCGACCGCGCGGCAGCCCCCTGGACAGCGTGCAACCCCTCCGCAGCCGACCCCGAGACATCCCCCATCCCCCAACAAGCTTGTGCTGCAAGGCGGTCTGGATACCCCGGGGGGCCCCGCTGCTCCTTTCGCTAGCAGGCCAAGCACCCCCGCCAGCGCTGCCCAGCCCGCGCATCCACCTGCAAGGGATGCGGTAAAAAGGGCCATTTCGTGGTGGTATGCCACGCCATTGCGGTTGCCGCGGTCTCCGGCTGAGAATGCGGACCGCCACCACAAACCTCTCCACGGTCCCCATGCGGCCAGCGGGCGCCTCCATCTTCCTACTCCAGGGCCACGTGCGGCCCCCGGGCGCCACCATCATGTCTCGCGGACGCCATATTAGATGGATGGGTGCCGCCATTTTGTGCACCCCCAGCCATGTGCGACTAATGGGAGCTGCCATCTTGAATGGGCCCCCAGGACCCCAGCTCGGCTGACCACACACTGCCCGAAGAGAACACTCAACTGCTGCGATTAGCCTCGGTGACTCTGGATCAGTCCCGGCTGTTGTGTTGGGCGCTCTGTATCCGTGGAACTCATACAGATCACCAACACTTGAAATAGTGCAACACTGTTTTATTAAGTCAGAAACTGTTTAACACACTCTCACTGTGGGTTAACACGATATTAGCTTTAACTAAAGACCTTCGCCTTGTCCTAACCAGTCGATGCACTAAGCACATGGTGAATGTCTGTGCTGCAGGCTGTGAGCTCTGCCCTACTAGGAAGCTGCAGCTCGAATGGGCGGGAACTCTGATGCCCCCTGTCTTTATAGTGCGTGTGTTCTAACTAGTGATTGGCTGCAGTGTTGTGTGTGTTGACTGTGTGTCCATCAGTGTGTGCGTCTGCACCATGATATACTGGTGTATATTATGACATCCCCCCCTTTTTGTAAAAGAATGTACATGTGTGGCAATAAATAGTGTATGGTGAGGATGTCCCTAACTACGTGTGGGGTGCAAAAGACATATTTACAGGACTATGTACATGAGAACTAAGCTATATACATGGGAAGGTGCCTGGTGCAGAGAAGCAGTATGCAACAAGAGTAACGAGATGAACACTATGTACAAACCAGGGAAACGATCAAACGGAAGAACAAAACAATTCAGAAAGTCTGTAAGTCCACAAAGTTCACAAATTAAGTCTCTGAGGTGGGCGACGAATTCTGGTTGACCGCCTCAAGGGTGGGTCGGGAGCCGCCGGTTCAGGAGCGGGCTGGACTGCGTCAGAGTGAGGAGGATGCAGAGTGACAGGGATCTCTGCATAGTCCATGGCAGGGTCAGCAGGAGGGCGAGGCGACAGTGGAGGATCATGTAGCGAGCGTGGAACGAGACGAAGGGTGCGTCGATTGCGGCGCTGAATGGAGCCATCCGGTAGATGAACCAGGAACGAGCGGGGGGCCACCTGCCAAAGGACAACAGCGGTTGCAGACCAGCCACCATCTGGAAGATGGAAGCGGACGTTGTCATCTGGAGCCAGAGCAGGGAGATCAGCTGCACGGGAGTCATGAGCCGCCTTGTGCTGTGCACGAGACAGCTGCATTTGCGAAGGACCGGAACGTGGTCGAGGTCTGGGACATGGATGGACGGCACCATCGTCCTCAGGGTATGACCCATGAGCAATTGGGCTGGGGACAGGCCAGTGGACAATGGGGCGAAGCGATAGGCCAACAAGGCGAGGTAGAAATCGGACCCAGCATCGGCAGCCTTGCAGTGGAGCTGTTTGACTATATGTACTCCCTTCTCCGCTTTGCCGTTGGATTGGGGGTACAGGGGACTGGATGTCACATGGGCAAAATTGTACCGCCTGGCAAAGTTGGACCATTCCTGGCTTGCGAAGCAGGGGCCATTGTCCGACACAACAGTGAGTGGGATGCCGTGTCGAGCAAAGGTGTCCTTACAGGCACGGATGACTGCAGACGATGTGATATCGTGCAACCGTATCACCTCCAGGTAATTTGAAAAGTAGTCCACGATCAGAACATAGTCTCTACCCAGCGCGTGGAACAGGTCGATGCCCACCTTGGTCCATGGTGACGTGACCAACTCATGGGGCTGTAGGGTCTCACGTGGTTGGGCCGGCTGGAAGCGCTGACAAGTGCTGTGTTGGCTATGTCTTCATTAATGCCAGGCCAGTACTCTGCCTCTCGGGCCTGTCGGCGGCACTTTTCCATGCCAAGATGGCCCTCGTGTATCTGTTCCAGGACGAGATGGTGCATGCTATGCGGGATGACAATGCAGTCCAGTTTCAGAAGAACCCCGTCTACTACCGCCAGATCATGTCTGACATTATAGAACTGAGGTCATTGGCCCTTGAGCCACCCGTCTGTTAGTGGCGCATGACACTCTGTAGAATGGGGTCAGCCGCCGTCTCGCGGCGAATTTGGACGAGGCGTTCATCCGTGGCAGGCAGATTGGAGGCTACGAAGGCCACATGGGCGTCAACCTGGCAGACGAATCCCGCTGGGTCACATGGAGTGTTGACTGTCCTGGAGAGAGCGTCAGCATTGATGAGGTCTTTGCCTGGGGTGTATACCAGCTGGAAGTCATATCGCCAGAGCTTGAGAAGGCTACGCTGGAGGCAAGGCGTCATGTCGTTCAAGTCTTTCTGTATTATATTGACCAGCGGGCGATGGTCGGTCCTGACGGTGAATTGAGGAAGTCCATACACATAATCGTGAAACTTAACCACACCGGTCAGAAGGCCCAGGCACTCCTTTTCTATCTGCGCGTAGCGCTGCTCCGTGGGGGTCATGGCGCGTGACGCATATGCATTGGGGGCCCATGATGAGGCCTCATCACATTGCAGGAGCACTGCGCCAATGCCGGATTGACTGGCATCGGTCGAAATTTTGGTCTCTTTTGCTGGATCAAAGAAAGCTAAGACCGGGGCCGTGGTCAGTTTTGCTTTGAGTTCTCTCCATTCGCACTCGTGGGCAGGGAGCCATTGGAAGTCTGTCGTCTTCCGGACCAGGTTCCTGAGAGCCGTGGTATGAGAGGCGAGGTTAGGGATGAACTTCCCTAAAAAGTTGACCATGCCCAGAAATCGGAGGACCGCCTTCTTGTCCTCTGGTGTTTTCATGGCTGTGATGGCAGCTACCTTGTCCGTATCCAGCTGCACACCCAACTGGGAGATGTGGTTCCCGAGGAACTTGAGTTCCGTCTGACCAAAAGAACATTTGGCCCTGTTGAGGCGGAGGCCATGCTCACGTATACGTTTGAACACGCGCTGAAGGTGACTGACATGCTCCTGCGGGGTGGTGGACCAAATGATTATGTCATCGACATAGACGTGAACACCTTCAATACCTTCCATCATTTGTTCCATAATCCTGTGGAACACTTCTGAAGCAGAGATGATCCCAAACGGCATCCTGTTGTAACAATATCTTCCAAAGGGGGTGTTAAATGTGCAGAGTTTCCTGCTGGATTTGTCGAGCTGGAATTGCCAGAATCCTTTTGATGCGTCGAGTTTGGTGAAGAGCTTGGCGCGAGCCATCTCACATGTGATCTTTTCGCGCTTGGGAATTGGATAATGCTCCCACATGATATTGCGATTTAGATCCTTGGGATCAATGCAAATTCTCAATTCGCCGGAAGGCTTTTTTACACATAACATGGAACTGACCCAGTCGGTCGGTTCCGTGACTCTGGAAATCACTCCTTGGTCCTGGAGGTCCTACAGCTGCTGCTTGAGGCGGTCCTTAAGGGGTGCTGGGACCCTGCGAGGTGCGTGCACCACAGGCGTGGCATTCGGTTTTAATAAAATCTTGTAGGTGTACGGGAGCGTGCCCATGCCCTCGAAGACGTCGTGGTACTGGTTGATAATGGCGTCGAGCTGCGCCCTGAAGTCGGTGTCCTGAAAGGCAGACGTGTCAGCAGGAGAGAGAGAGTGAACTCTCTGAACTAGGTTCAACAGCTTGCATACCTGTGCGCAAAGCAGGGAAGCTTTCGAGGAGCCCACGATTTCAAAAGGAAGGATGGCTTTGCGTGACCTGTGCATCACTTCAAGTTGGCACGAGCCGCTGGCATCAATGGCATTGCCATTGTAATCCAATAGCTGGCAGGCTGACGGAAGGATGGCTGGTTTGACACGCAATGAGATTGGCGGAGGCACCAGTGTCCAGGCGGAATCGTATTTGGGACCGGTTGACCGTCAGGGTGGCACACCACTCATCGTCTGGATCGATGCTGTATACCGACAGCGGCTGGTGTCTTTGCTTCGGGGACACCCTGTTTTTTGTCTCAATACCGACTCGAAAAGGCACCTTCGGGTTCTCGGTGTCACTGCTGTGTGGGAGGTCCGCATCGGACTTGGTGACCGTGGGTTGAATTGCCCGGACATTCCTGCGAGGTTGGCTGAAGCGATGGGAGTTGGCAGCTGAGCTGCTCGACAGAAGGCAGCATAGTGGCCAAGTTTGCCACATCTTAGGCATTGTTGAGATTTTGCGGGGCATTGCCGGTTTAAATGGGCGGAGCCACAGTTGCCGCACGTCGTAGCGTCAGCACGTTCGCTGCTCCACCGCGCATGCGCGGTGCGGTCGTACATGGTGCGCGCCTGCGCATTACGTTCGTCGACGTCGCCGTCCCCTCGTTTGGTGCGCACAAGCGCGGGAGTCTGCAAAAAGTGTGCGAAATGGCCACCCTCATCCAGGCTGAGGCCCTGAAGTTGCTCAATTGCTTGGACCCGTTCTGCCTCGTGGGGACCTTGCCGTGCCGTTTCAGCCGCCTGGATGTGGGAATACCGACTCACGGTGTTTTCGTGTAGACACAGGTCTTGATGGCGGTCGCTAGGGTGAGCTGCTTTACTTTGAGGAGCTGCTGACGTAGGGGGTCCGACTGAACACCGAAAACGATCTGGTCGCGTTTCATGGAGTCGGAGGTTGGCCCGTAGCTGCAAGATTGCGCAAGGATGCGGAGGTGCGTGAGAAAGGATTGGAAAGGTTCATCCTTACCCTACAAACGCTACTGGAACACGTAGCGCTCAAAACTTTCATTCACCTCTACGCTGCAGTGAGTGTCAAACTTGAGGAGGACCATCTTGAACTTTGTTTTATCTTCATCATTCGCAAAGGTGAGAGAATTGAAAATGTGGATGGCATGGTCCCCGACCGTGGATAGGAGGAGAGCAATCTTCCTGGTATCCGAGGCGCCCTCCCGGTCTGTGGCCTCAAGGAAGAGCTGGAAGCGCTGTTTGAATATCTTCCAGTTGGCCCCTCGGTTACCGGCGATGCGGAGCGGCGGCGGCGGGCTGATGTTGTCCATGTTGCAGGATGACGGAATGCTGGCGGAAGGCAGATCACTTGCAGGTAGGTCTAAGAAGTGCCAATATCCCTCAACTCCTGGTATCATGTTGTGTTGGGCACTCTGGATCCGTGGAACACATACAGGTCACCAACACTTGAGATAGTGCAACACTATCTTATTAAGTCAGAAACTGTATTGTCCCGGGAAGCTAAACGAGCCCCCTGATGCCCTGTCCCGTGGCACGTGTGCCACCGCACAAGTGGACTGCCTCCACGAGGACCTCTGCCACCCGGGGGTCACTCGCTTTTTCCACTTTATCAATACCCGCAAACTGCTCTACTCCATCGAGGAGGTCAGGACAGCCACCAGGGACTGCCAAATCTGCGCGGAGTGCAAACCGCACTTCTACCGGCCAGAGAAAGCGGACCTGATAAAGGCATCCCGTCCCTTTGAACGCCTCAGCATGGACTTCAAAGGCCCCCTCCCCTCCACCGACCGCAACACGTATTTCCTGAACGTGATTGACGAATACTCCCGGTTCCCATTCGCCATCCCCTGCCCAGACATGACCGCAACCACCGTCATCAAGGCCCTCCATAGCATCTTCGCACTGTTCGGGTTCCCCGCTTACATACATAGTGATAGGGGGTCCTCCTTTATGAGCGACGAACTGCGTCAATTCCTGCTCAGCAAGGGCATCGCCTTGAGCAGGAGGACCAGTTACAACCCCCGGGGTAACGGACAGGTAGAGAGGGAGAATGGAACGGTCTGGAAGACCGTCCTACTGGCCCTACGGTCCAGGAATCTCCCAGTCTCCCGCTGGCAGGAAGTCCCCCCAGAGGCCCTCCGCTCCATCCAGTCACTGCTGTGTACCACAACCAACCAGACACCTCACAAATGTCCCCTTGTCTTCCCCAGGAAGTCCTCCTCTGGGACCTCGCTCCCGACCTGGCTGGCAGCTCCCGGACCCATCCTGCCCCGAAAACACGTGCGGGCGCACAAGTCGGACCCGTTGGTCGAGAGGGTCCATTTTCTCCACGCTAACCCCCAGTATGCCTATGTGGCGTACTCCGACGGCCAACAAGATACGGTCTCCCTATGAGACCTGGCGCCCGCCGGAATGCCACGCACACCCCAGCCACCAGTCCCACCCTCCCCTCCACCAAGGCACCTTACAGGAGGATCGGTCCTTCTGCCGGCCCCGTCTAGGCCCCCCACCCACCGACGCACCCCGGCGCTCCCTTCCCCGGTCAACCATTTTCCCCACAAGCGCCGTCTAGGGGTGTTGAAGCTGCCACAGAGATCGAGGCCACACTCCCAGAGTCACAGACGCTCGAGCCTCCACCGGAGTCACCACTGAAGCTCCAACGATCACAGAGGACAACCAGACCCCCGATCGACTGATTGCTTCATTTTAAATTGTAAATTTAAATCATAAGTTGTAAATAGTTACTGGTATTGTAAATAGTTACAAAACGCTGTACGGAGGTATTACGGTACCTCCATAACTAATTCTACCACGTTGCCATGTTTGTAGTATCAGGCTACCACCCCCGCAGGACTCTTTTTTAACAGGGGGTGAATGTGGTAGTAGAGGTATTACGGTACCTGGTAATGCTGGAACACCATTGGTAGAAATTGTATGCTTCCTATTGGTCAAGCTGTATGGTAGCTCCACCCTGCTATGCGGGTTATAAGAGCCCGTGCCGCCCCAGCAGCCTTCATTCTGTACCTGAGCTGCTGGGGGAAACATAAGACCATAAGACATAGGAGCGGAAGTAAGTCCACTCCACCATTCAATCATGGCTGATTTAAACTCCCCCCGGGTCCTAGTCTCCCCTGCTAATGGAAACAACTTCCCTACATCCACCCTATCTAAGCCATTCATTATCTTGTAAGTTTTTATTAGATCTCCCCTCAACCTCCCAAACTCCAATGAATATAATCCCAGGATCCTCAGACGTTCATCGTATGTTAGGCCTACCATTCCTGGGATCATCCGTGTGAATCTCCGCTGGACCCGCTCCAGTGCCAGTATGTCCTTCCTGAGGTGTGGGACCGAAAATTGCTCACAGTATTCTAAATGGGGCCTAACTAGTGCTTTATAAAGCTTCAGAAGTACATCCCTGCTTTTATATTCCAAGCCTCTTGAGATAAATGACAACATTGCATTTGCTTTCTTAATTCCGGAATCAACCTGCAAGTTTACCTTTAGAGAATCCTGGACTAGGACTCCCAAGTCCCTTTGCACTTCAGCATTATGAATTTTGTCACCGTTTAGAAAATAGTCCATGCCTCTATTCTTTTTTCCAAAGTGCAAGACCTCGCACTTGCCCACGTTGAATTTCATCAGCCATTTCTTGGACCACTCTCCTAAACTGTCTAAATCTTTCTGCAGCCTCCCCACCTCCTCAATACTACCTGCCCCTTCACCTATCTTTGTATCATCGGCAAACTTAGCCAGAATGCCCCCAGTCCCGTCATCTAGATCGTTAATATATAAAGAGAACATCTCTGGCCCCAACACTGAACCCTGCGGGACACCACTCGTCACCGGTTGCCATTCCGAAAAAGAACCTTTTATCCCAACTCTCTGCCTTCTGCCTGACAGCCAATCGTCAATCCATGTTAGTACCTTGCCTCGAATACCATGGGCCCTTATTTTACTCAGCAGTCTCCCGTGAGGCACCTTATCAAAGGCCTTTTGGAAGTCAAGATAGATAACATCCATTGGCTCTCCTTGGTCTAACCTATTTGTTTTCTCTTCAAAGAACTCTAACAGGTTTGTCAGGCACGACCTCCCCTTACTAAATCCATGCTGACTTGTCCTAATCCGACCCTGCACTTCCAAGAATTTAGAGATCTCATCCTTAACGATGGATTCTAGAATCTTGCCAACAACCGAGGTTAGGTTAATTGGCCTATCATTTTCCATCTTTTTTCTTGGAACATAGAACATAGGGCATAGAAAAATACAGCACAGTACAGGCCCTTCGGCCCACGATGTTGTGCCAAACCTTTGTCCTAGATTAATCATAGATTATCATAGAATTTACAGTGCAGAAGGAGGCCATTCGGCCCATCGAGTCTGCGCCAGCTCTTGGAAAGAGCACCCTACCCAAGGTCAACACCTCCACCCAACACTAAGGGCAATTTTGGACACTAAGGGCAATTTATCATGGCCAATCCACCTAACCTGCACATCTTTGGACTGTGTGAGGAAACCGGAGCACCCGGAGGAAATCCACGCACACACGGGGAGGATGTGCAGACTCCGCACAGACAGTGACCCAAGCCGGAATCGAACCTGGGACCCTGGAGCTGTGAAGCAATTGTGCTATCCACAATGCTACCGTGCTGCCCTTAAAAACAAATAAATCTACACTATGTCATTCTACCATAATCCATGTACCTATCCAGTAGCTGCTTGAAGGTCCCTAATGTTTCCGACTCAACTACTTCCACAGGCAGTGCATTCCATGCCCCCACTACTTTCTGGGTAAAGAACCTACCTCTGACAGCCCCCCTATATCTTCCACCTTTCACCTTAAATTTATGTCCCCTTGTAATGGTTTGTTCCACCCGGGGAAAAAGTCTCTGACTGTCTACTCTATCTATTCCCCTGATCATCTTATAAACCTCTATCAAGTCGCCTCTCATCCTTCTCCGTTCTAATGAGAAAAGGCCTAGCACCCTCAACCTTTCCTCGTAAGACCTACTCTCCATTCCAGGCAACATCCTGGTAAATCTCCTTTGCACCTTTTCCAAAGCTTCCACATCCTTCCTAAAATGAGGCGGCCAGAACTGTACACAGTACTCCAAATGTGGCCTTACCAAAGTTTTGTCACAGCTGCATCATCACCTCACGGCTCTTAAATTCAATCCTTCTGTTAATGAACGCGAGCACACCATAGGCCTTCTTCACAGCTCTATCCACTTGAGTGGCAACTTTCAAAGATGTATGAACATAGACCCCAAGATCTCTCTGCTCCTCCACATTGCCAAGAACTCTACCGTTAACCCTGTATTCCGCATTCATATTTGTCCTTCCAAAATGGACAACCTCACACTTTTCAGGGTTAAACTCCATCTGCCACTTCTCAGCCCAGCTCTGCATCCTATCTATGTCTCTTTGCAGCCGACAATAGCCCTCCTCACTATCCACAACTCCACCAATCTTCGCATTGTCTGCAAATTTACTGACCCACCCTTCAACTCCCTCATCCAAGTCATTAATGAAAATCACAAACAGCAAAGGACCCAGAACTAATCCCTGCGGTACGCCACTGGTAACTGGGCTCCAGGCTGAATATTTACCATCCACCACCACTCTCTGACTTCTATCGGTTAGCCAGTTCGTTATCCAACTGGCCAAATTTCCCTCTATTCCATGTCTCCTTACTTTCTGCAGAAGCCTACCATGGGGAACCTTATCAAATGCCTTACTAAAATCCATGTACACTACATCCACTGCTTTACCTTCATCCACATGCTTGGTCACCTCCTCAAAGAATTCAATAAGACTTGTAAGGCAAGACCTACCTCTCGCAAATCTGTGCTGACTATCCCTAATCAAGCAGTGTCTTTCCAGATGCTCAGAAATCCTATCCTTCAGTACCCTTTCCATTACTTTGCCTACCACCGAAGTAAGACTAACTGGCCTGTAATTCCCAGGATTATCCCTAGTCCCTTTTTTGAACAGGGGCACGACATTCGCCACTCTCCAATCCCCTGGTACCACCCCTGTTGACAGTGAGGACGGAAAGATCATTGCCAACGGCTCTGCAATTTCATCTCTTGCTTCCCATAGATTCCTTGGATATATCCCGTCAGGCCCGGGGGACTTGTCTATCCTCAAGTTTTTCAAAATGCCCAACACATCTTCCTTCCTAACAAGTATTTCCTCGAGCTTACCAGTCTGTTTCACACTGTCCTCTCCAACAATATGGCCCCTCTCATTTGTAAATACAGAAGAAAAGTACTCGTTCAAGACCTCTCCTATCTCTTCAGACTCAATACACAATCTCCCGCTACTGTCCTTGATCGGACCTACCCTCGCTCGAGTCATTCTCATATTTCTCACATATGTGTAAAAGGCCTTGGGGTTTTCCTTGATCCTACCCGCCAAAGATTGTTCATGCCCTCTCTTAGCTCTCCTAATCCCTTTCTTCAGTTCCCTCCTGGCTATCTTGTATCCCTCCAGCGCCCTGTCTGAACCTGGTTTCCTCAGGCTTACATAAGTCTCCTTTTTCCTCTTAACAAGACATTCAACCTCTCTTGTCAACCATGGTTCCTCACTCGACCATCTCTTCCCTGCCTGACAGGGCCATACATATCAAGAACACGTAGTACCTGTTCCTTGAACAAGTTCCACATTTCACTTGTGTCCTTCCCTGACAGCCTATGTTCCCAACTTATGCACTTCAATTCTTGTCTGACAACATCGTATTTACCCTTCCCCCAATTGTAAACCTTGCCCTGTTGCATGCACCTATCCTTCTCCATTACTAAAGTGAAAGTCACAGAATTGTGGTCACTATCTCCAAAATGCTCCCCCACTAACAAATCTATCACTTGCCCTGATTCATTACTAAGTACCAAATCCAATATGGCCTCCCCTCTGGTCGGACAATCTACATACTGTGTTCCCTTCTTGAACAGGGGGGGTTACATCTAGCTTATTAAAGCCTTCAGTTGGACTAAAACCTCGCTTTAGTGGTCATTGACCATGCATCAGTACTCTAAATTTATTTTAAAAAATGTTTGTTGTGTTAATATATAAATGCCTCAATAAAATATTTTTCAAAAAAAAAATGTTTGTAAATCCTATTATATAACTCGGTGTCAAATACTGTTTTATAATGTCTCTGTGAAGCACCGTGAACCTTTTATGATGTTGTAGGTGTTATATAAGTAACAGGTTGTTGTTATTTAGCATTCCTTGGTTAGGAAGACACTTCCTGCTGATGCCTCACATCAACAGTGATGCAGAATGAGGTCTGTGGTCACTCACATCCTTCCCTGCAATCTCGGACAGCTGGTTTGAAACCCCAGCCTTGGATCTTTGCATTTCACCAAGATCTCAAAGCCACTATTTCCAGAGATAAGGAGCTGGATTTTATCCGCCCCTCCCAGGAATGGGGCAGTGAGTGGTGGGGGGAGGTGTTGGCAATGAGGGGAACACTGGGGTTTCGCGCTCATGCTATTAGCTCTAAACTCCAGTGTGTGTGTGTGTGCGTGTCAGTGATGACTCTCCGCCCTGGAAAACCATAAGACCATAAGACATAGGAGCGGAAGTAAAGCCATTCGGCCCATCGAGCCCACTCCACCATTCAATCATGGCTGATTTCAACTCCATTTACCCGCTCTCTCTCCATAGCCCTTACTTCCTCGAGAAATCAAGAATTTATCAACTTCTGTCTTAAAGACACTCAACGTCCTGGCCTCCACCGCCCTCTGTGGCAATGAATTCCACAGACCCACCACTCTCTGGCTGAAGAAATGTCTCCTCATCTCTGTTCTAAAGTGACTCCCTTTTATTCTAAGGCTGTGCCCCCGGGTCCTAGTCTCCCTAGTCAAGAGATGAAATTGCAGAGCCGTTGGCAATGATCTTTTCGTCCACACTGTCAACAGGGGTGGTACCAGGGGATTGGAGAGTGGCAAATGTCGTGCCCCTGTTCAAAAAAGGGACTAGGGATAACAGGCCAGTTAGTCTTACTTCGGTGGTAGGCAAAGTAATGAAACAACTTCCCTACGTCCACCCTATCTAAGCCATTAATTATCTTGTAAGTTTCTCTTTGATCTCCCCTCAACCTCCTAAACTCCAATGAATATAATCATGAACAATCATGAACATGTAGCATGGTGGTTAGCACAATTGCTTCACAGCTCCAGGGTCCCAGGTTCGATTCCCGGCTTGGGTCACTGTCTGTGCGGAGTCTGCACATCCTCCCCGTGTCTGCGTGGGTTTCCTCCGGGTGCTCCGGTTTCCTCCCACAGTCCAAAGATGTGCAGGTTAGGTGGATTGGCCATGATAAATTGCCCTTAATGTCCAAAATTGCCCTTAATGTTGGGTGGGGTTACTGGGTTATGGGAATAGGGTGGAGGTGTGGGCTTGGGTAGGGTGCTCTTTCCAAGAGCCGATGCAGACTCGATGGGCCGAATGGCCTCCTTCTGCACTGTAAATTCTATGAATTCTATGAAAACAACAACGAAAAGAGCCGGATTGACTGGGATTCCAGTCCAGAGGAAGCCACTGAACTAGGTTCGTCCATGACCTGGGGGATGAGCTAATCCTGGGGCTGATGTGTTATTTACTCTGGGATAACACGGGCTGCAACTGGATGCAGCTTTGACCAAAAGATACTCCAGACCTTGAAGTTAGTTCAATCTGATTTATTGAACCAGTCGCACAGTTAGCACAGTTCGCTATGAGTTCGACTCTCTGCTAACCTAAGTGTGGTTACTCTGTCTGACTGAACCAGACTAGCTCTTAGCCACGTGCTGGAGGTGTGATACTGTACATACACCCTGACTCACTCTGTAGATGTTCATCAGTGGAAAGAGGCGGAGTGTGAGTGCCTCGTGCCTTTTATAGTGAGATACCACCCCTGAGTGTCCTGCCTGCTCATTGGTCATGTCCTGTTCTCTGTGTTCATTAGCTGCCTGTCTGTGCCTGTCTGGATATCATTATCTGCTTGTCTGCACACAGGGGCGGGTCCTTCTATGGCATAAGCTGACTCCTGGCAATTATTCAAGTGGTTCAAGCAGGCATTTAGCATTCTGATTCCAACAAGAGTGTGTCATTATGTTAAATTAATCTTCACTAAAATCTTTATTTGTGGTTTATAAAAGCCTGTTTAGGATTTTAAAACAGATTCATGCCATAAACAATGAGAAGATGGGTTATACAGCAGCTTTTAGACCTAATATTTTATTCCTCTCAATGATGCGAGACAAATAGCAATTATTATATTGCCAATTGTCAAAAAAGCTGAATTCAAAGATTCATACCAAAAGGAATATCTGAATATCTGGAATAGACACAAAGATAAGTTTGCCTTGTGGGAGTGAGACCCACGCAGACACGGGGAGAATGTGCAGACTCCACACAGGCAGTGACCCAGAGCCGGGATCGAACCCGGGTTCTCGGCACCGTGAGGCAGCAGTGCTAACCACTACGCCACCCTGCCGGCCTAAGCTTGGCTTTGCAGTGTACCTTTTAATATGCTGAAAGTGTCTTGAAGCTCTTCCGAAAATAGACACGAGGCCGGAAGACTGGCAATATTTTGCAGGGGGGTGGGAGGAGTGGGGAGCTGTCACCTCAATGGTGCACTGTCGAGGGTTCCATTTTATTAAATGTCAAGCCAAGCCTCTGGCTGCCTCCCCCTTGGGAGAGGTTCGTGTGGTTGCCAAAGATCTTATAATACCATTCAAAGAATAGGACCATAAGACATAGGAGCAGAATTAGGCCACTCGGCCCATCGGGTCTGCTCCACCATTCAATCATGGCTGATATTTTTCTCATCCCCATTCTCCTGCCTTCTCCCCGTAACCCCTGATCCCCTTATTAATTGCCTTGCTGTCCAAGCCACTAGTTGTACCCCAACCAATGCCACTAAAACCAGCATTATGTCATTACCTGTAATTTGTTTGTGGGAACTTGCCGAATTGATTGACTGCTAAACATTCTTAACAGTGAGTACATTTCGAAAGCACTTCATTGGCTGGTAAGTGTTTTGGTATGTTCCAAGGACAGGAAAGAACATAAGAACATAAGAACTAGGAGCAGGAGTTGGCCATCTGGCCCCTCGAGCCTGCTCCACCATTCAATGAGATCATGGCTGATCTTTTGTGGACTCAGCTCCACTTTCCCGCCCGAACACCATAACCCTTAATCCCTTTATTCTTCAAAAAACTATCTATCTTTATCTTAAAAACATTTAATGAAGGAGCCTCAACTGCTTCACTGGGTAAGGAATTCCATAGATTCACAACCCTTTGGGTGAAGAAGTTCCTCCTAAACTCAGTCTAAAATCTACTTCCCCTTATTTTGAGGCAATGCCCCCTAGTTCTGCTTTCACCCGCCAGTGGAAACAACCTGCCCACATCTATCCTATCTATTCCCTTCATAATTTTATATGTTTCTATAAGATCCCCCCCGCATCCTTCTAAATTCCAACAAGTACAGTCCCAGTCTACTCAACCTCTCCTTATAATCCAACCCCTTCAGCTCTGGGATTAACCTAGTGAATCTCCTCTGCACACCCTCCAGCGCCAGTACGTCCTTTCTCAGGTAAGGAGACCAAAACTGAACACAATACTCCAGGTGTGGCCTCACTAACACCTTATACAATTGCAGCATAACCTCCCTAGTCTTAAACTCCATCCCTCTAGCAATGAAGGACAAAACTCCATTTGCCTTCTTAATCACCTGTTGCACCTGTAAACCAACATTTTGCGACTCATGCGCTAGCACACCCAGATCTCTCTGCATGTTTTAATATTTTATAATTTAAATAATAATCTCTTTTGCTGTTATTCCTCCCAAAATGGATAACCTCACATTTGTCAACATTGTATTCCATCTGCCAGACCCTAGCCCATTCACTTAACCTATCCAAATCCCCCTGCAGACTTCTGGTATTCTCTGTACTTTTTGCTTTACCATTCATCTTAGTGTCGTCTGCAAACTTGGACACATTGCACTTGGTCCCCAACTTCAAATCATCGATGTAAATTGTGAACAATTGTGGGCCCAACACTGATCCCTGAGGGACACCACTAGCTACTGTTTGCCAACCAGAGAAACACCCATTAATCTTTGCTTTCTATTAATTAACCAATCCTCTATCCATGCTACTACTTTACCCTTAATGCCATGCATCTTTAGCTTATGCAGCAACCTTCTGTGTGGCACCTTGTCAAAGGCTTTCTGGAAATCCAGATATACCACATCCATTGGCTCCCTGTTATCTACCGCACTGGTAATGTCCTCAAAAAATTCCACTAAATTAGTTAGGCACGACCTGCCCTTTATGAACCCATGCTACGTCTGCCCGATGGGACAATTTCCATCCAGATGACTTGTTATTTCTTCCTTGATGATAGATTCCAGCATATTCCCTACTACCAAAGTTAAGCTCACTGGCCTATAATTACCCGCTTTCTGCCGACCTCCTTTTTTAAACAATGGTGTCACGTTTGCTAATTTCCAATTCGCCGGGACCACCCCAGAGTCTAGTGAATTTTGGGAAATTATCACTAGTGCATTTGCAATTTCCCTCGCCATCTCTTTTAGCACTCTGGGATGCATTCCATCAGGGCCAGGAGGCTTGTCTACCTTTAGCCCCATTAGCTTGCCCATCACTACTTCCTTGGTGATAACGATCCTCTCAAGGTCCTCACCTGTCATAGCCTCATTTCCATCAGTCACTGGCATGTTATTTGTGTCTTCCACTGTGAAGACCCACCCAAAAAACCTGTTCAGTTCCTCAGTCATTTCCTCATCTCCCATTATTAAATCTCCCTTCTCATCCTCTAAAGGACCAATGTTTACCTTAGCCACTCTTTTTTGTTTTATATATTTGTAGAAACGTTTTCTATCTGTTTTTATATTCTGAACAAGTTTACTCTCATAATCTATCTTACTCTTCTTTATAGCTTTTTTAGTAGCTTTCTGTTGTCCCCTAATGATTTCCCAGTCCTCTAGTCTCCCACTAATCTTTGCCACTTTGTATGCTTTTTCCTTCAATTTGATACTTTCCCTTATTTCCTTAGATATCCACGGTCAATTTTCCCTCTTTCTATCGTCCTTCCTTTTTGTTGGTATAAACCTTTGCTGAGCACGGTGAAACATCACTTGGAAGGTTCTCCACTGTTCCTCAACTGTTTCACCATAAAGTCTTTGCTTCCAGTCTACCTTAGCTAGCTCTTCTCTCATCCCATGGTAATCTCCTTTGTTTAAGCACAAAATACTAGTGCTTGATTTTACCTTCTCACCCTCCATCTGTATTTTAAATTCCACCATATTGTGATCGCTTCTCCCGAGAGGATCCCTAACTATGAGATCCTGAATCAATCCTGTCTCATTACACAGGACCAGATCTAGGACCGCTTGTTCCCTCGTAGGTTCCATTACATACTGTTCTAGGAAACTATCGCGGATACATTCTATAAATTCCTCCTCAAGGCTGCCTTGACCGACCTGGTTAAACCAATCAACATGTAGATTAAAATCCCCCACGAGAACTGCTGTACCATTTCTACATGCATCCATTATTTCTTTGTTTATTGCCTGCCCCACCATAATGTTACTAGTTGGTGGCCTATAGACTACTCCTATCAGTGACTTTTTCACCTTACTATTCCTGATTTCCACCCAAATGGATTCAACCTTATCCTCCATAGCACGGATGTCACCCCTTACTATTGCCCGGATGTCATCCTTAAATAACAGAGCTACACCACATCCCTTACCATCTACTCTGTCCTTCCGTATAGTTTGATACCCTTGGATATTTAACTCCTAGTCGTGAACATCCTTAACCATGTTTCAGTAATGGCCACTAAATCATAGTCATTCACGATGATTTGCGCCATCAACTCATTTACCTTATTCCGAATACTATGAGCATTAAGGTAAAGTACACTTATGTTGGCTTTTATACCTCTGTTTTGAATTTTAACACCTTGATCAGTAACCTTTCCTAAGTTATTTTTCCTCTTAATTTTTCTCCTAATTTTCCTTGTCGTTGAACCCATATCTTCCTGTAACAACCTGCCGCGTCGCTTACCATTAATGTTTTTACTTCCCGTTTTATTCCTTTTAGTATTACTGGGCCTATTCACTGAGCTCCCCCCAGTCACTACACCTTGTACTGTCGCCCTTTTGTACTGTCGCTATATAAATCCACGTCTTTCTTTCCAATTGCTTTCAGTGGATTGGCCCGCGTTGGAATTTTAAAAATTGGAATTTGCATTTAATTATGATTCAGTCATCAATAAATATTTGAGTAAGAAGGCAAAATAAAATGAATGAAATCTCTCAAAACGCTCAGGAAATCATTTCCACTGCCGATTGTCTTCCTACACTCAAAACAATACATTTCTAACATGGAAAAGCTTGTAACATAGAATCTTAGAAATCTCCCACGCAGAAATTGTAACATAGAATCTTAGAAATCTCCCACGCTTTCTAACATTGCAAAACAAATTTCACCTGCCGTGAGCTCGCTCCCCAGCCATGTAGGTCGCTCCTGTTAAACGGTAGCAGAGTGGTTAGCACTGTTGCTTCGCAGCTCCAGGTTCGATTCCCGGCTTGGGTCACTGCCTGTGCGGAATCTGCACGTTCTCCCCGTGTCTGCGTGGGTTTCCTCCGGGTGCTCCAGTTTCCTCCCACAAATCCCGAAAGACGTGCGGTCAGGTAATTCGGACATTCTGAATTCTCCCTGTGTACCCGAACAGGCGCCGGAATGTGGTGACTAGCGGCTTTTCACAGTAACTTCATTGCAGTGTTAATGTAAGCCTACTTGTGACAATAATAAAGATTATTGTTATTAAAGTAATTCTCCATTTTTCTCTTACAAGGTGCAATGGTTGCAGCTTTCATCCAGGCAAGGAAATCAAAGGTTACCGAGGAAGAATGTAAAGTGGCCATAGTCCCAGATGACCATACTCTGCTTTCATCCTTTGAGGGGGAGAGCTGATTAGTGGTGGTTTAACCTGAGGGCCACCACACCTCAGGCGTGGAGCAAGGTTGAGAAGGCGGGACCTTCATGAATAACCTCAGCCGGTACGGGGTGTGAACCCACGACGTTGGCCTCACTCTGCATTGCAAACGCGCTCCCCACGGTAAAACATCTTGCCGTTCCAACGGCCCTAAGCAGTTTCCTTTCTCTGTAGCTTTTGCACGGAGGCATTCACCCATTTCCCAACAAGGTTGGTCACTGCAATGGAGGCTTTTGTGATGTTCGGAGGTTGGGACTCAATAAATTGTAAGCCTTTCCCTACTTTGAGGTAATGAAGAATGCCATTCAAACAAATACCAAAATGACAAGCCAACATTTCTAGCTGATGCTGAAACAGGATTAGCATTATATTTCAAACAGTTAAAGTGGCCTGTTGGAGTTTGAAGCTTACTCTCACTAATCATCATTATCTCACTTGCACTGTCTCATTTCTTTCCTGTTATGATCGTCAACGACCTCTAAATGAGGATCAATATATTCAATTCCTGCCTCGCAGTTGGCATTCTCCAGAGTGTTGTGCAGTTGGTATTTAACTCTGCAACTATTTCTAAACACACGAGGACACACATATGTACAAGGAAACCATAACAATGCTGAGGTGTTTTGAAAGAAGATAAGGGAATTCTCAGGGTGCGCTGGATGGTGCCAAACCTGAGGAGTGAATCAATTCCGAGAGCCTGCACGTGTCTTCATTTTTTTGTCATTAATTCCTCCTTTTCCGATGTTCCTGCTGCTTGATTTATTGTACATTAACATTTTCTGCTTTTCCTTTTTTAAAAAAGAGGGTTTAGAGAATGTTTAAGAGTGCGCTGTTCGGACCGGCGAACCATGTCCACATGTTCTGGGCATGTCCGAAGCTGAGGGGATTCTGGCAGAGGTTTGCTGACGTCATGTCCACGGTGTTAAAAACAAGGGTGGCGCCGAGTCCGGAGGTGGCGATTTTCGGGGTGTCGGAAGATCCGGGAATCCAGGCGGAGAAAGAGACAGACGTTCTGGCCTTTGCCTCCCTGGTAGCCCGGAGATGGAGACTATTAGCTTGGAGGGACTCAAAGCCCCCGAAGTCGGAGACCTGGCTATCAGACATGGCTAGCTTTCTCTGTTTGGAGAAAGTCAAGTTCGCCTTGAGAGGGTCACTGTTAGGGTTCACCCGGAGGTGGCAACCGTGCGTCGACTTCTTTGAGGAAAATTAATCGTCAGCAGACGGTGGGGGGGAGGGGGCGGGGGGAGTAGTTTCGATTAGAGTAGGGGGTCAATAAGGTACCTGTACGAAAGGTAAATGGCTTTTGCACTATGTTTATGGTTTCATGTATATTGTTTATTTTGTTGTTGTTAGTATACCAAAAATACCTCAATAAAATGTTTATTAAAAAAAAGAGTGCGCTGTTCGCCAACAGCAATCTTCATAGCTTCACTGGACAAACAGTGACTGCCCTCGTCCCCCCCGTGTCAGGCTGGTCCACTTTCAGTCACTGTCTGGGCAGATCAAGACTGTGGCACAACAGATCACTTTGTATTAAACCTCGGTTATGACAGGCTGAAGCCAAACAGCAGTCAGCGAGCGGTTTGTTGCTTTGGGGAGCAGAGAAACACCACTCTCTCTGTCAGTCAGTGACCTTTAAGAGCTGCCTTGTTTTAGGAGACGTCCAAAGTGACAAGAAATCGATACAATGCATCGTAGAAAAAACACGGTGCCATCTTACTAATAGGAGTTTACAATTTGCGTTCTGTTCACAACACCTCGGGCCATTAATTACTATTTGCTCGCCACCTGTTTTCCTTGTGTTTATGTTCTACTGTCTCACTCAGGTTTCCACCTTCGACTTGTTTCACTATGTCTTCCGTACGTTCCCATTCTGCCCCTACACCACATCTTCGTTATGTGATTCGCTTGTTTTGCAGAAGGTTGGTGGGCCGTTATTGAAGCAGAAACCGCTGAACAAGTGCCTCTGCGTTTCAGATATTACCAAACTCCACCTGCGCTTTTTCCATTACGGGTCATCCTCAGCAACAAAACGGCGGGAAAATGTTGGGATGGCACGGTGGTGAGCGCTGCTGCCTCACAGCGGCAGGGACCCGGGTTCAATTCTCGCCTTGTAACTGTCCCTGTGGAGTTTGCTTTTTCTCCCCGGGTGTGCGTGCGTGGGTTTCCTCCGGGCGCTCCGGTTTCCTCCCCCAGTCCAAAGATGTTCAGGTTGGGTGGATTGGCCGTGCTAAATTGCCCCTTCGTGTCCAGGGAGGTGCAGGTTGGATGGAGTTGCGGGGAGAGGGTGCGGGGGGTGGGGGGGATTAGATAGGGTGCTCTTTCTGAGAGTTGGCGTACACCCGATAGGCCGAATGGCCTCTTTGGGCACTGTACAAATTCTATGATTCTAAAAACTGAAGCCATTCTTTGGTCCCCTGTTCCCTCACCAGCTGGTAACCTGAAGCTGAACGAAGCAGTTTGCAACTTCCGTACCGTGGTCGGAATTCTCCGAGTGTCCGCGGCACAATTGCGCCCGGCGCGGGGGGCTGAGAATGGGCGTCAGACCCGGGGACCGGAGAATCGCCGGCAATCGCGCGCGCGCGGTCGACGTGGCGCCAGTCAGGGGCCACTGAAAGAGGCCACCGCGGCTATCCTCCGCCGGCATGGTTCATAGAACATAGAAAATACAGCACAGAACAGGCCCTTCGGCCCACGATGTTGTGCCGAACCTTTGTCCTAGATTAATCATAGATTATCATTGAATCTACAGTGCAGAAGGAGGCCATTCGGCCCCCTGAGTCTGCACCAGCTCTTGGAAAGAGCACCCTACCCAAACTCAACACCTCCACCCAACACCAAGGGCAATTTGGACATTAAGGGCAATTTATCATTGGCCAATTCACCTAACCTGCACATCTTTGGACTGTGGGAGGAAACCGGAACACCCGGAGGAAACCCACGCAGACACGGGGAGGACGTGCAGACTCCGCACAGACAGTGACCCAAGCCGGAATCGAACCTGGGACCATGGATCTGTGAAGCAATTGTGCTATCCACAATGCTACCGTGCTGCCCTTAAGAACAAATAAATCTACACTATATCGTTCTACCGTAATCCATGTACCTATCCAACAGCTGCTTGAAGGTCACTAATGTTTCCGACTCAACTACTTCCACAGGCAGTGCATTCCATGCCCCCACTACTCTCTGGGTAAAGAACCTACCTCTGATATCCCTCCTATATCTTCCACCTTTCACCTTAAATTTATGTCCCCTTGTAATGGTGTGTTCCACCTGGGGAAAAAGTCTCTGACTGTCTACTCTATCTATTCCCCTGATCATCTTATAAACCTCTATCAAGTCGCCCCTCATCCTTCTCCGCTCTAATGAGAAAAGGCCTAGCACCCTCAACCTTTCCTCGTAAGACCTACTCTCCATTCCAGGCAACATCCTGGTAAATCGTTTTTGCACCTTTTCCAGAGCTTCCACATCCTTCCTAAAATGAGGCGACCAGAACTGTACACAGTACTCCAAATGTGGCCTTACCAAAGTTTTGTACAGCTGCATCATCACCTCACGGCTCTTAAATTCAATCCCTCTGTTAATGAACGCGAGCACACCATAGGCCTTCTTCACAGCTCTATCCACTTGAGTGGCAACTTTCAAAGATGTATGAACATAGACCCCAAGGTCTCTCTGCTCTTCCACAATGCCAAGAACTCTACCGTTAACCCTGTATTCCGCATTCATATTTGTCCTTCCAAAATGGACAACCTCACACTTTCCAGGGTTAAACTCCATCTGCCACTTCTCAGCCCTGCTCTGCATCCTATCTATGTCTCTTTGCAGCCGACAACAGCCCTCCTTACTATCCACAACTCCACCAATCTTCGTATCGTCTGCAAATTTACTGACCCACCCTTCAACTCCCTCATCCAAGTCATTAATGAAAATCACAAACAGCAGAGGACCCAGAACTGATCCCTGCGGTACACCACTGGTAACTGGGATCCAGGCTGAATATTTGCCATCCACCACCACTCTCTGACTTCTATCGGTTAGCCAGTTCGTTATCCAACTGGCCAAATTTCCCACTATCCCATGCCTCCTTACTTTGTGCAGAAGCCTACCATGGGGAACTTTATCAAATGCCTTACTAAAATCCATGTACACTACATCCACTGCTTTACCTTCATCCACATGCTTGGTCACCTCCTCAAAGAATTCAATAAGATTTGTAAGGCAAGACCTACCCCTCACAAATCCGTGCTGACTATCCCTAATCAAGCAGTGTCTTTCCAGATGCTCAGAAATCCTATCCTTCAGTACCCTTTCCATTACTTTGCCTACCACCGAAGTAAGACTAACTGGCCTGTAATTCCCATGGTTATCCCTAGTTCCTTTTTTGAACAGGGGCACGACATTCGCCACTCTCCAATCCCCTGGTACCACCCCTGTTGACAGTGAGGACGAAAAGATAATTGCCAACGGCTCTGCAATTTCATCTCTTGCTTCCCATAGAATCCTTGGATATATCCCGTCAGGCCCGGGGGACTTGTCTATCCTCAAGTTTTTCAAAATGCCCAACACATCTTCCTTCCTAACAAGTATTTCCTCGAGCTTACCAATCTGTTTCACACTGTCCTCTCCAACAATATCGCCCCTCTCATTTGTAAATACAGAAGAAAAGTACTCATTCAAGACCTCGCCTATCTCTTCAGACTCAATACACAATCTCCCGCTACTGTCCTTGATCGGACCTACCCTCGCTCTAGTCATTCTCATATTTCTCACATATGTGTAAAAGGCCTTGGGGTTTTCCTTGATCCTACCCGCCAAAGATTGTTCATGCCCTCTCTTAGCTCTCCTAATCCCTTTCTTCAGTTCCCTCCTGGCTATCTTGTATCCCTCCAATGCCCTGTCTGAACCTTGTTTCCTCAGCCTTACATAAGTCACCTTTTTCCTCTTAACAAGACATTCAACCTCTCTTGTCAACCATGGTTCCCTCACTCGACCATCTCTTCCCTGCCTGACAGGGACATACATATCAAGGACACGTAGCACCTGTTCCTTGAACAAGTTCCACATTTCGCTTGTGTCCTTCCCTGCCAGCCTATGTTCCCAACTTATGCACTTCAATTCTTGTCTGACAACATCGTATTTACCCTTCCCCCAATTGTAAACCTTGCCCTGTTGCACGTACCTATCCCTCTCCATTACTAAAGTGAAAGTCACAGAATTGTGGTCACTATCTCCAAAATGCTCCCCCACTAACAAATCTATTACTTGCCCTGGTTCATTACCAAGTACTAAATCCAATATTGCCCCTCCTCTGGTTGGACAATCTACATACTGTGTTAGAAAAGCTTCCTGGACACACTGCACAAACACCACCCCATCCAAACTATTTGATCTAAAGAGTTTCCACTCAATATTTGGGAAGTTAAAGTCGCCCATGACTACTACCCTATGACTTCTGCACCTTTCCAAAATCTGTTTCCCAATCTGTTCCTCCACATCTCTGCTACTATTGGGGGGCCTATAGAAAACTCCTAACAAGGTGACTGCTCCTTTCCTATTTCTGACTTCAACCCATACTACCTCAATAGGGTGATACTCCTCGAACTGCCTTTCTGCAGCTGTTATACTATCTCTAATTAATAATGCCACCCCCCCACCTCTTTTACCACCCTCCCTAATCTTATTGAAACATCTATAACCAGGGACCTCCAACAACCATTTCTGCCCCTCTTCTATCCAAGTTTCCGTGATGGCCACCACATCGTAGTCCCAAGTACCGATCCATGCCTTAAGTTCACCCACCTTATTCCTGATGCTTCTTGCGTTGAAGTATACACACTTCAACCCATCTCCGTGCCTGCAAATACTCTCCTTTGTCAGTGTTCCCTTCCCCACTGCCTCATTACATGCTTTGGCGTCCTGAATATCGGCTACCTTAGTTGCTGGACTACAAATCCCCTGCCAAATTAGTTTAAACCCTCCTGAAGAGTACTAGCAAACCTCCCTCCCAGGATATTGGTGCCCCTCTGGTTCAGATGCAACCCGTCCTGCTTGTACAGGTCCCACCTTCCCCAGAATGCGCTCCAATTATCCAAATACCTGAAGCCCTCCCTCCTACACCATTCCTGCAGCCACGTGTTCAACTGCACTCTCTCCCTATTCCTAGCCTCGCTATCACGTGGCACCGGCAACAAACCAGAGATGACAACTCTGTCTGTCCTGGCTTTCAACTTCCAGCCTAACTCCCTAAACTTGTTTATTACCTCCACACCCCTTTTCCTACCTATGTCGTTGGTACCAATGTGCACCACGACTTCTGGCTGCTCCCCCTCCCCCTTAAGGATCCTGAAGACACGATCCGAGACATCCCTGGCCCTGGCACCCGGGAGGCAACATACCTTCCGGGAGTCTCGCTCGCGACCACAGAATCTCCTATCTATTCCCCTAACCATTGAATCTCCTACAACTATTGCTTTTGTATTCTCCCCCCCCTTCCCTTCTGGGCCCCAGAGCCAGACTCAGTGCCAGAGACCTGACCGCTAGGGCCTTCCCCCAGTAGGTCATCCCCCCCAACAGCATCCAAAACGGTATACTTGTTTTGAAGGGGAACGGCCACGAGGGATCCCTGCACTGTCTGCCTGTTTGTTTTTTTCCCCCTGACTGTAACCCAGCTATTCTTGTCCTGTACCTTGGGTGTGGTTGCCTCCCTGTAACTCTTCTCAATCACCCCCTCTGCCTCCCGGATGATCCGAAGTTCATCCAGCTTCAGCTCCAGTTCCCTAACACGGTCTTTGAGGAGCTGAAGTTGGGTGCACTTCCCGCAGGTATAGTCAGTGGGGACACCGGTGGTATCCCTCACCACCCACATCCTACAGGAGGAGCATGTAACTGGCCTAGCCTCCATCCCCTCTTACCTTACAGAATATAGCTGCTGTGTGGACTAACTAGATCTCCGCCCTCCGACTCTGCTCCCAGTCAGCTACACTTTCTGTAAACTCCTGGCTCTCTTCGCACTCTTTGCGGAAATGTCGGAAACAAAATGAAAGGAGCACCTTACTCCCTCCTCACTTAACTCCCTCGGTCACCAAACTCTCACTATCGCACTCAAAAAGCACCAAATTCAGCACTCAGTGCAAACAAAGTCTGCACTGTCGGGGATCACTTTTATACTGTGAATCTAGCCTCTGAAAAACTGGCCTAATCCAATTAACTAATTAACCAGCTCCAGCTGCAAGTGCCTAGAAGTAGAAGCCTGTTTAAAGCTGATTGAAAATTCACCTTCTTCTAAACCAAACAGCAACTTTTAAGTTAATTAACTAAATAAAAGAAAGACTAAACTTTAGATAAAAATGAAGCCTTATACTCCCTCGGTCACCAAACTCTCACTATCGCACTCAAAAAGCACCAAATTCAGCACTCAGTGCAAACACTCGTTTCACTCGTGGTTACAGCCGGCGGGAGCCCGGAGTGGCAGCTGCGGACTCGGGGTGGGGGGGGGGGGGCCTCCAGGACGGCCAAGCTCGCGATCGGGGGCCGCCGATCGGCGGGCGTGCGCGATCTCGGGGGGGGGGGGGGCTATATTGTAGGGGCCCGCCCGCGGCTGGACGTGCAGAGCCTCGTATCGGTCGCCGGAGCTGCGAGGAGCACGCCGGGACCCTGCTAACGGGCTGCAAAATGGAGAATCACTCTGCACTTTCTCAAGGAAAGTCCAGAGTGATTTGCGCCCGCTTTCACGTGGGCATGGGGATTTAGCCCCATTATCAGTGAATTCCACCCATATCTTGCCCATCGTTGGGCTTCCACACACAAACCCATGTTGTCAACAAGTCGGCTTATTTATCCCTCTTTATCATCACTGATTCCACCCGTGCCTCAGTCTATATCCTGGTAAAGTCCTCATCTATGTTATTGTCATTTATATTCTTTATTATTCCAATGTGCTCCTGACTGGCCTCCTATTGTCAATGGGCTTATCCAAAACTCTGCTGCCCTTGCACCAAGACGTGCTCTCCCATCTCCTCTCTGCTCCCAGCCTTACACTGGCTCCCAGTTTAAACAAAGCTTGAAAATCCTCGCGCTGGTGTCGGAGTCCCACCGCAGTCCCAGAAAATGCTGGGCAATCGCAGCAGATCTGACAACGTCTGCGGAGAGGGAACGGAGCTAACTTTGAGAAAGGGTCACCCAGACTCGAGACGTTAGCTCCCTTCTCTCTCCCCAGATGCAGTCAGACCTGCTGAGACTGTCCAGTATTTTCTGTTTTTGTTTCAGATTCCAGCATCTGCAATTACTTGCTTTCAAATAAATGCACGTTTTCTAAAAAAAAATATAAAACAGGTCAGCATATAACCACCGGGAGCAACAGTAGTTGCAACACTCCCCCCTTGTGGTTCGTACAACACATTGCAGCATATTCAAAAGTCGAAGAACACACAGCAAGCTAATTAAAAAATAATAATTTCTGGGATGTGGGCATCATTGGCTAGGCCAGCATTTATTGCCCATCGCTAATTGTCCTTGAGAGGGCGGTGGTGAGCTGTCTTCGTGAACCGCTGCAGTCCTGAGGCGTAGGTACACCCACAGTGCTGTCAGGGAGTTTCAGCAAGTTGCCCCAGCGACAGCGAAGGTATGGCCGATATATTTCCAAGTCAGGGTGGTGAGTGGCTTGGAGGGGAACCTCCAAGTGGTGGGGTTCTCAAATATCTGCTGCCCTTGTCCTTCTAGATGGTAGGGGTCGTGGGTTTGGAAGGTGCTGCCTAAGGAACCTTGGTGAGTTGATGCAGTGCATCTTGTAGATGGTACACACGGCTGCTACTGTGTGTCGGTGGTGGAGGGTTTGAATGTGTGTGGAAGGGGGAGCAATCAAGCGGGGCTGCTTTGTCTGGACGGTGTTGAGCTTCTTGAGTGTTGTTGGAGCTGCACTCATCCAGGCAAGTGGGGAGCATTCCATCACACTCCTGACTTGTAGATGGTGGACAGGCCTTAACAATTGTCACAGAAGGCAAATTATTACAATGAATGAGTTGCAAAGAGATCTGCTGTTGACTTACAAACCTCTGACGGACTTGGGTGGGCATTCACAGCCTGGGTTCTGTGCTATGGGTCTGAAGATGACAATTTGATGCCTCTTTGTTCTCAACCTTGCTCTTCATCTGTTTTGGTTCTTCCTTCTATCACTCCCGTCCTTCCCCTCATTTAGGCATTTGTTTCAGGAGCATTGCTCTACGGAACCAAGAGAATTCCTGCTTCCTCTTCAAATAGCGACACGGGCCCTTCGGAGTTCACCTGCTCAGGCAGATGTTACCTCAGTTGGACAGACTTCCAGAGGAGGATGTAACACAGGGTGTTACTGTATAAACAACATGACCATTTACGCAGTATAAATTTAAAACGTTTTCTTCGCTGTACAAACGTGGCAGACACGGGGGAGGACGTGCTATCTCTTCACCCTTTCGTTCAGCTGTTTGAATCATCAGCTCATTTTGCGCCTGACACCATCAGCCTGGGTGTCCGACAACCCTCCAGGACTGACTTGCAATCTACAGGAAGCAGGGGCGGACAGATCTAGCAGAGGACACCACCACAATTAACCCATTCAAGTGAGCTTCTCTTCCATTATCTTTTCAACTTTTCATTTATCATTTTTAAAAGTATTGGGGTTCGGGGGAAAATGACAGAGTCAAGCATCGCCCACTTGGGTTCTGAAGCATCTGCTTGCCTCGTGATCGGTTGAGGAATGGATTAAATCGTGGACAATGGTGGAAGTGTGAAGATTGTTGGAGGCATCAGATCAAATGAAGAGGGCAGCACGGTAGCACAGTGGTTAGCGCTGTTGCTCCACTGTGCCAGGGTTCCAGGGTTGATTCCCAGCTTGGGCTACAGTCTATGCGGAGTCTGCACGTTCTCCCCGTGTCTGCGTGGGTTTCCTCCGGGTGCTCCGGTTTCCTCCCACAAGTCGTGCAGGTTAGGTGACTTGGACATTCTGAATTCTCCCTCACTGTACCCGAACAGGCGCCAGAGTGTGGCGACTAGGGGATTTACACAGTAACTTCATTGCACACATAGAACATACAGTGCAGGAGGCCATTCGGCCCATCAAGTCTGCACCGACCCACTTAAGCCCTCACTTCCACCCTATCCCCATAACCCAATAACCCCTCCATACCTTTTTGGACACTAAGGGCAATTTATCATGGCCAATCCACCTAACCTGCACGTCTTTGGACTGTGGGAGGAAACCGGAGCACCCGGAGGAAACCCACGCAGACACGGGGAGAAAGTGCAAACTCCACACAGACAGTGACCCAAGCCGGGAATCGAACCTGGGACCCTGGCGCTGTGAAGCCACAGTGCTATCCACGTGTGCGACCGTGCTGCATTAACATTGCAGTGTTAATGTAAGCCTACTTGTGACAATATTAAAGATAAAGGAACGTTCCCAACTAGCGATTGCAATCCCAGACAGATCCATAGTAGATTTTCAGTATTCTGTCAGACCATCAAACATAGGAGCAGAAATAGGCCATTTGGCCCATCAAGTCTGCTCCGCCATTCGATGAGCTCATGACTGACCTGATGCGATTAATCCTCAACTCCACTTTCCCACCTTATCCCCATAACCCTCGATTCCCTCACTGATTAAAAATCTGTCTCTCTCAGCCTTGAACTTACTCTTTTAAAATATATATATATTTATTAAAGTTTTTAACACAATTTTTCTCCCTTACAAACAATAACCCCCCGCCCCCCCCCCCCCCCCCCCCCCCCCCCCCCCCCCCCCCCCCCCCCCCCCCCCCCACCCGTAACAAAAAAAGAACGAGAAATCGCGCGGAGCAAGATATATACATGGCAAAATAGTATATTTACATAGCTTTGTACACTGGCTCTCTCCCGTACGTGCCAGTTTCCCTGACTCTTCATGTTATCTCTTGCTCATCCACCCCCCCAGGCAGCTCCCCCTCCCCCCTCCCCGGACTCCCCCCGTCCCCCAGGTTGCTGCTGCTGACCGACCTTCCTCTAACGCTCCGCGAGATAGTCTAGGAACGGTTGTCACCGCCTGTAGAACCCCTGCACAGACCCTCTCAAGGCGAACCTAATCCTCTCCAACTTTAAGAACCCAGCCATATCGTTTATCCAGGCCTCCACGCTGGGGGGCTTCGCCTCCTTCCACATTAGCAAGATCCTTCGCCGGGCTACTAGGGACGCAAAGGCCAGAATGCCGGCCTCTTTCGCCTCCTGCACTCCCGGTTCGTCCACTACTCCGAATATTGCCAGCCCCCAGCTTGGCTTGACCCGGACTTTCACCACCTGAGATATTGCTCCCGCCACTCCTCTCCAGAACCCCTCCAGTGCCGGGCATGACCAAAACATATGGACATGGTTCGCCAGGCTCCCTGAGCACCTTCCACATCTGTCCTCCACCCCAAAGAACCTGCTCAACCTCGCCCCCGTCAGGTGAGCTCTGTGAACCACCTTAAATTGTATCAGGCTGAGCCTGGCACACGAGGAGGAGGAATTAACCCTACCTAGGGCATCCGCCCACAGACCTTCCTCGATCTCCTCCCCCAGCTCCTCCTCCCATTTACCCTTCAACTCTTCTACCAGCGCTTCCCCCTCTTCTTTCATCTCCTGGTGTATTTCCGACACCTTGCCCTCCCCGACCCATACACCCGAGATCACCCTATCTTGAATTTCTTGTGTCGGGAGCAACGGGAATTCCCTCACCTGTCGCCTTACAAAAGCCCTCACCTGCATATATCTAAAGGCATTTCCCGGGGGTAACTTGAACTTCTCCTCCAGTGCCCCTAGGCTCGCAAACGTTCTGTCAATAAACAGGTCCCCCATTCTTCTGATCCCTGCCTGATGCCAGCTCTGGAACCCCCCGTCCATCTTCCCCAGGATAAACCGATGGTTACCCCTGATCGGGGACCACACCGATGCTCCCATTGCACCCCGGTGCCGTCTCCACTGGCCCCAGATCCTTAGCGTTCCCGCCACCACCGGGCGCGTGGTATACTTTGTCGGCGAGAGCGGCAGCGGTGCCATCACCAATGCCCCCAGACTCGTTCCTTTACAGGACTCCATCTCCATCCTCTTCCATGCCGCCCCCTCTCCCTCCATAACCCACTTGCGGATCATCGACACATTTGCTGCCCAGTAGTAGCTCCCCAGATTCGGCAGCGCCAACCCGCCTCGGTCCCTACTGCCTTCCAGGAACCCTCTCCTTACCCTCGGGGTCTTATTCGCCCACACAAACCCCATAATACTCCTGCCTACTCTCTTAAAAAAGGCCTTAGTGATCACGATGGGAAGGCACTGAAACACAAACAAAAACCTCGGAAGGACCACCATTTTGACTGACTGCACTCTACCCGCCAGCGAGAGCGGTAACATGTCCCATCTTTTAAAATCCTCCTCCATTTGCTCCACCAACCTCGTCAGATTCAGTTCATGTAGGGTCCCCCAACTCCTGGCTATCTGGATCACCAGATACCGAAAGCTCCCCTCCGCCCTCCTCAGCGGTAGGTCCCCTATCCCTCTTTCTTGGTCCCCCGCCTGTAATACAAAGAGCTCACTCTTCCCTACATTGAGCTTATAGCCCAAAAACTCCCCAAACTCCCTTAGAGTCTGCATGACCTCCACCATCCCCTCCATTGGATCCGCCACGTACAGCAACAGGTCATCCGCATATAGCGACACCCGATGCTCTTCTCCCCCTCGGACCACCCCCCTCCATTTGTTAGACTCCCTCAATGACATGGCCAATGGTTCAATCGCCAATGCGAACAACAGGGGGGACAGGGGGCACCCCTGCCTCGTCCCTCGGTACAGCCGAAAGTACTCCGACCTCCGCCGGTTCGTCACTACACTCGCCACCGGGGCTCTGTAAAGGAGCTTAACCCAACTGATAAACCCTCCCCCGAACCCAAACCTAAGCAGCACCTCCCAGAGGTATTCCCACTCTACTCGGTCAAAGGCCTTCTCCGCGTCCATAGCTGCCACTATCTCCGCCTCTCCCTCCACCGATGGCATCATTATCACATTTAAGAGCCGCCGCACATTGGCGTTTAGCTGCCTGCCCTTTACAAATCCTGTCTGGTCCTCATGAATCACCGCCGGGACACAGTCCTCGATCCTCGTGGCCAGCACTTTTGCCAGCAACTTTGCATCCACATTAAGGAGCGAGATCGGCCTGTACGATCCACATCGCAGTGGGTCCTTGTCCCGCTTTAGGATCAACGAAATTGTCGCTTCCGACATTGTCGGAGGTAGGGTCCCCTCCTCTCTTGCCTCGTTAAAGGTCCTCACTAATAGCGGGGCCAACAGGTCTACATACTTCCTGTAGAACTCCACCGGGAACCCGTCCGGCCCCGGGGCCTTCCCCGCCTGCATGCTCCCCAAACCCTTGCTCAGCTCCACCAACCCAATTGGTGCCCCCAGACCAGCCACTTCTTGCTCCTCCACCCTCGGGAATCTCAGCTGGTCTAGGAATCGTCTCAGACCCTCTTCCCCCGCTGGGGGCTGGGATCTGTACAGCTCTTCATAGAAGGCCTTAAATACTTCGTTTATTTTCGTCGCACTCCGAACCTTGGCTCCCCTTCCATCTTTGACTCCCCCTATTTCCCTCGCCGCCATCCTTTTACGGAGCTGGTGTGCCAGCATCCGACTAGCCTTTTCCCCATACACATAGGTCGCTCCCTGCGCTTTCCTCCACTGTGTCTCCGCCTTCCCTGTGGTCAACAGGTCAAACTCCGTCTGGAGCCGTCGTCTTTCCCCAAGTAATCTTTCCTCCGGGGCCTCTGCATATCTCCTGTCCACTCTCAAAATCTCCCCCACTAACCTCTCCCTTTCCATGCCCTCTGTCTTCTCCCTGTGAGCCCTAATGGAGATTAGCTCTCCCCTGACCACCGCCTTCAACGCCTCCCAGACCACCCCTACTCGCACCTCCCCGTTGTCGTTGGCCTCCAGGTACCTTTCGATACACCCCCTCACCTTCCCACACACCCCCTCGTCCGCCAGCAGTCCCACATCCAGCCGCCACAGCGGGCGGTGGTCCCTCTCCTCTCCCAGCTCCAGTTCCACCCAGTGCGAGGCATGGTCCGAAACGGCTATGGCCGAATACTCTGTCCCCTCCACCCTCGGGATGAGCGCCCTGCCCAGAACAAAAAAATCTATCCGGGGGTAGGCTTTGTGTACATGGGAGAAGAAAGAAAATTCCCTGGCCTGCGGCCTTGCAAACCGCCATGGGTCCACTCCCCCCCATCTGATCCATAAACCCCCTAGCCTTGAGCTTACTCAATGATCCAGCCTGTACAGCTCTCTGCGGTAAAAAAGTCCACAGATTCACTCCCCTCTGAGAGAGAAGAAATTCCTCCTCATCTCTGTCGGGTGACCCTTTCCTCTGAGATGCTGCCCCCTGGTCCTAGAGCCACAAGAGGAAATAGCTGTACCCCCCCTTTTCCCAAACATGCACAAGCAGCCTAACTGGATGTGAAAGAGCACATTCGAGTCAGCTGCAGGGTTTAGAGCCAGTTCCCTCCTGGTGATACATGGCCCGCTGCCTTATTGTGACAAATGAAGAGGTGTCTTACGACCATCAGTGAGTGAGTAATTCTTCATTTCACAGCACTACATTACTCAGCAGGCTATCGCAGAGTGTCCTCTGATAGCGCTACATTCATCGTTGCCTGCCTCTGTCCTTGAATGCTCTGTTCATCTGGTGAGTATCTATCTGCACTCTCCTTATCTGAACTGCTGGCCTTCATGTAGTGGGTATAAAGGCAGAGAAACGGTCTAAGCGCTGCACAAGCTCGGAGCAACATAGCAGGAAATTGGTTGTAAACCATGTTACCAGCAACATTCAAACTGTGCTGTGGAATCTCACACCAGCATTTCAGGAACATGACAGGTAAATAAATGCATTTCGGAGAACTGTTCAGTTATCGCGCACTGTGTGCAGTCTGGTTCTCACGGTAGCGCCGTGGTTAGCACTGTTGCTTCGGAGTGCCAGGGGACCCAGGTTGGCTTCCCGGCTCGGGTCACTGTCTGTGCGGAGTCTGCACGTTCTCCCCGCGTCTGCGTGGGCTTCCTCCGGGGGCTCCGGTTTCCCCCCCACAAGTCCCGAAAGACTTGCTGTTAGGTGAATTGAACTTTCTGAATTCTCCCTCTGTGTACCCGAACAGGTGCCGGAATGTGGCGACTAGGGGATTTTCACAGTAACTTCATTGCAGCGTTAATATAAGCCTACTTGCGACACTAAAGATTATCAAATGATTGGAGTTGAGCGATGAACATAATGCTGCTGATTTTAAAGTTAAGACTGAAGTCTAGGCCACTTTGAATGAAGCAGACTAGTTTGAAAAGGTGCAGACAGTAAGAATCTACCCCTGCTGGGCGAGGCTCCCGGGGCAGGGCGAAAGGATTTATTTGAACCATTTCAATTCCTTTACTCACGCAGGGCTAAAACGGACAGCAGTGGCTGCACTAGCACAGGAACTGAGAAGACTGAATGTAAAAGAAAATTTCCTGACCGACAACTGGGATGCCCTAACCCAGAATAAGCTGCCGGGAGGTAAGCTTGTGTTTTGATGCAGTGTTTATATTATTGCTCAGTAACAGGTAAAGTCACCCAGGTGACCATAGGCTGCTTTGCCCTTTGATGGGGGGGGGGGGGGGGGGGGGGGGGGAAGGCGGGGCCTTCATGGATAACCTCAGCCGGTACAGGAATTGAACTCACGCTGCTGGCCTCGCTCCGCATCACGAACTAGCTGTCCAGCCCACTGAGCTAAACCAGCTGAGGGGGTGACAGCAAAAAGCCAGCTTTGGTTATGGGCAATTCGGTGATTTTGAGTTCCCGCCAATAATCTATTGTTAATGAAATGCGTGCCTCCATTAAATGGTGCTGGCTGTGAGCCCCCCCTCCCCACCCTCACAGCTCACAGAGGTTCTAGGGTCAAACCTTGGTTGTAGCTGAGGCAACACATCATGGTTTGAGCAGTGGTTCAACAGCTAAGGTCATTGGGAGCAGGACATCAGTCTTCCTGGGGTGGCAGTCAAGCTCAGGATGGTACAATTTGCTCAATTTGACCAGATCATCTGCTCCTGATGATGGCTCTTCAGTAACGCCTGATTACTGCACTGATTAGGTTTTTATTCGGTAAATGTATGAAGGGTCACGGAACCAAGTCCGGAGGAAGGAATTAAGCTAAAACCAGAGTATGATAGGATTCGGACATAAAGATAGAAAACGCTGGGAATACTCAGTAGCTCAGGTAGAATCGGTAGAGAAACAGTTAACATTTCAGGTCAATGACCTTTCATCAGAATGTGAAAAAGTTAGGGACATAACGGGTGTTGAGCAAGTGAAAAGTAGGAGGGTGCTGTTGTAGTTTAGTCGGGTGAGGTGCCTGCAGCTGCCCAGGGAATGTTTTCCAACTAGCCAATACTTACAAAGTGGAGGGGAGAAAAGAAACAGGTGTGTTTTGTTCAAATCACTTGGTGCTAATAACATTGTTTTTTTTTTTAAATCCCAGCTTTTAAGGTTCAAGAGGCAAGCCTGGAACTGAACAAGACTCTCAACACAGAAGAACTGTCCTACGTTAAGCAAGGGGAAGAGGCCTTACAGAAAGCTCTGTGCATTTTAAAACAAGATACTGAATGGACAACAGAAATCAAAACGGTAATTTTCTTTCCAATGTAAGAAACAGAAGATCATTCAGTAAGATCACGGCTGAATTTCTGCCTCACTTCTGCTTTCCCGCCCCATATCCCTTAATTTTATCAATCGCCGTCTTGAATATACTCATCGGCTGATCGTTCTCGAAAACGATTTTAATGAGTCTTGAACCGTCAAGGCCTTTGAGTCGCAAACTGGCTTCGAGTCGCATGTGGGGTCTCGCAGGGAGCCAATAGCTGTGGGGCACCCCAATCAATGACTCACATCAGAGACTGTCCCCCGACAAAATTCAACAAAGGACTCCCGAGAGCTCCAATTAGCCACTGCGGAAGATTCAGTCAGAGATGTTCCATCTTGATATCGTGGCACCAAAGCACTTATTTTAACTTCTAAAACTTATTTTTAATAATTTTAGTTATTTGAATGCACTCATTTTAATTCCGCACCTTGGGATCAGGACTATAATGATGATTCAGGGTTAACTCCACCTTCTGTCATTGCAAATTTAGACGGTGCAAGTTTTGACACCTTGTCTCATTTATTAGGAGTGAAATTAAGGGTGTTATAATTGGTCCTTGCCCCCAAGCTATGACCAGGAAAGGCCATCCAAGGTCACTATGCCTCCTCACCCACCATCACTACCATCTAGAAGGGCAAGGGCTGTAGGTGCCTGGGAACCCCACCACCTGGAGGTTCCCCTCCAAGTCACTCACCACCCTGACTTGGAAATATATCGTCCGTTCCTTCACTGCCGCTTAGGCAAAATTCTGGAACTTCCTCCCTACACCTGAAGGACTGCAGCAGTTCAAGAAGGCAGCTCATCACCACCTTCTGAGGGGCAACTAGGGATGGGCAATAAATGCCGGTCTAACCAGCGATGCCCACATCCCGTAAAATGAATTTTAAAAAATACATAGAATCTCCTGTTGCATGTGGGTATCCCTGGTGGCTGAGGTCAGGGACAAGGTCAGATGTGATGCGTGCAAAGGTTGATTATCCTTCCTGACCCGGTTAACAACAGAGGAGTAGTGGGGTTGGGTGGAGTGCAGGTGGGGCAGCTAATACAACAGCCCCGTGAGCCAAAACCAGGGGGAAAAACTGGGGGGGGGGGGGCGAAGTTTAATGATGAACCACTCTAATGAGAAATATAAAATTCCTTTCAGCAGAACGGTGACAACGTTGTGAGCAAAGTCCTGCCTGGGACTGGAAAAGTCTTCAAGTTGGAGGCGGTGCTGGACGCAACCATTGAACACGTGTATAACGAGCTTTACGAGAAGGTCGACCAAATGAACTTGTGGAACCCAAGCGTCAAGCACATACACGTAGGTCAATCTAGGCGGGAATCTTTCCGCTTGCACGTTGAACGCTCACTGGATAGCTTGCCCAGGGCTATCACTTTGACCAACCCTTCTTAACAATCCATTCAGGTCCTGCAGAAAATTGGTGAAGAGACCATGGTGACTTATGAAATCATGGGGGACACAGCGGGCAACATCATTGGACAGAGAGACTTTGTGAGCGTGAGGCATTGCTGGAAAGAAGGATCACGCTGCTACTTGACTGGAATAGCCACGGAGTCCAAATTCATGCCGCCACAGAAAGGCTTCGTCAGGTATGGCGCAACCGCAGCACATTGTGATCATTCAAGTGGGCTTTTATCGCAAATAACTAAAAAATGTGAAACCGCGATTACTAATGAACGTTTTCACCCAAAACAGAGCTGAAACTGGGATTTCCTGTATTCTCCTACATCCAACAGACAACAAGAACAAGACTCGATTTACCTGGCTTCTCAGCATGGATCTGAAGGTTAGTTTGTTGCTCAATGCTATTTTTCAGTCAGCTTGTTGTGTGAATGACTTGATGTGGGCGCCACAAACAATTTTATCAGCAGCATTAGTGATTGAATCACACAATCCAGCCTCATTGTGACACCTAAGCCTCTCCAAACTCCTGATGGGGTACAGCGCGAGCCGGACCTCAGGCCCTTGCTTGGTCCAGGGCGATGGAAGTTGGTTTCTAATTGCCCTGTCTTCACTGGGATGAGCGTTGCCAGCCCTTCGATGATCTCGGAGAACTTCCTCATCTGCACGGCTTAGAATCATAGAATCCCTACAGTGCAGAAGGAGGCCATTCAGCCCATAAGGAGGCCATCCACCCTACCTAGGCCCAAGCCCCCCGCACCCTAACTCTATAACCCCACCTAACTTTTTGGATACTAAGTGTCAATTTAGCACGGCCAATCCACCTATCCTGCACATCTTTGGACTGTGGGAGGAAACCAGAGCACCCGGAGGAAACCCACGCCCACACGGGGAGAACGTGCAAACTTCACACAGTCACCCAAGGTCGGAATCGAACCCGGGTCCGTGTTGCTGCTAACCACTGTGCACTCATGCCGCTTGGCATCGCAACTAGCATTGCATTGAGCTCCACGATTTCCAGAGGCGCTAATTACATGATACAATCAGTTAAAATCTATTTATTTCTGTTTATTTTTCCAATTAAGGGGCAATTTAGCGTGGCCAATCCACCTAATTTGCACATCTTTGGGTTGTGGGGGTGAGACCCACGCAGACACAGGGAGAATGTGCAAACTCCACACGGGCAGTGACCCTGGGCCGAGATCAAACCCCGGGTCCTCGGTGCCCTGAGAAAGCAGTGCTAACCACTGCGCCACCGTCTTGCCCCCACTTAAAATCTATTTATCATAAGAACTATGAATTAAAATAAAAACTTGCTGTATTCATGAAGACCACTCTAAATATTCTCTACTTGAGTGAACGTGCTGAGTATTTTCACATCCTCTTGATAAAATGTCAGAAACCTCTCACTTACGATGTGTTTTGGTTTTGGTTGAAGGGTTGGCTGCCAAAGTCTCTCATCAATCAAGCATTGTCACAAGCCCAAGTGGACTTCACAGAACATTTACGGCAACAACTCTCCACCAGCTCGCTTTCTGTATCCTGCTGAATTCATGGGGAGCGACAAGACATTGCAAATATGAACGGAATCACTAGAGGGCGCACCTGACGTTGATCGGTTGGTTAGCTGCTGTGTTGCAACAAAAGATATAATTTTATAGCAAGGAATCAAGACTCGAAGGAAAAGTGCTTTTCGGGTTGCTGTGGCGTTAAGATACTTGAGACAAGTCGTTTATATATTCTCCAAAACGATTCAAGCGCACATTGGAGAGTGAAGAGAATACTTTATGGAATTCACGCGAGCGTCTGATGATACCCATGTCAACCCTACAGCACAGCGATGTGTTCCTATAGCGTGTTTGTATTTCAAAAGGTGTAAACAGTACTTGAAGTTCGAGGGGTGGGAGCAACTGAGGACTCTTAGAAATCCTGTAGTGCTGGAAGTGATTTTGCTGCTATTTTTGTGATAACATTATTAATTTATTTCTGATTACTTGAAAGATATGCCAGTAAACTGCGTGCAGTTCAGGATCTGTGTATTTTTATTTTTGTTCACTCAAATGGATTAAAAGTCTCTTGGGTACGCAGCCTACTACTGGTAACCTTTGGACGTTCCCAACCCCAGAAATAGAATACTGCGAATATACCGATAGCACCATTGATCGGGGCTTTTGGGCCTACTGACAGCATTAACCCCTGAAAATGGAATTTCTAAGCTCTAATTTGACATATAGGGGCTGGTTTAGCACAGGGCTAAATCGCTGGCTTTGAAAGCAGACCAAGGCAGGCCAGCAGCACGGTTCAATTCCCGTACCAGCCTCCCCGAACAGGCGCCGGAATGTGGCGACGAGGGGCTTTTACACAGTAACTTCATTTGAAGCCTACTTGTGACAATAAGCGATTTTCATTTCATGTCATGTTTTCTAATTAGTGACTAATAGGCTGTTTTAAATCTATCTTGTCATAAAGGGTCAAGGTTGATAAGCTCCACTATACTCTTTTGAGTATAATCAATCAAACTAAAACAAATAAGGGACAAATCAAGAGAGTAGTGCCTTAAGGCGATACTGCTTCAATGAAAAACAAATCACAAAGAAAACTTAAAACATTAAACCAAAGCGCCATTATGGTAAGGCATCCTTTGGGGAAGAGTGATCATAACATGATGGAATTTCATATTAAATTTGGGAGTGATGTGGTTAAGTCCAAAACTAGAGTCGTAAATTTAAAGAATGACAATTAAGGAGGTATGAGGGACGATTTTGGTGAGGCAGTTTTGGAAATCAAATTAAAAGATACGAGATAAGCAATGGCAAGAGTTTGAAGAAACTCAGAAAAATCAACATGGGGTTGTTGCCTTGAGGAATAAAAACTCCATGGTAGAAGTGGGAGAACTGTGTCGAACAAGAAAAGTTAAGGACAGTGTTAGATTAAAATAAGCTTACAACATTTCCAAAAACCAGTAAGAAATATAAAAACGGATTTCGAGAGGATGTAAAAAGGAAAGTCAACATTTTCCTTAGAGACAAGGTTAGGAGAAATTATAATGGGGCATAAGGACATTAAAAAAAATACTTTGTGCCTGTCTTTCCAATGAAAGAAAGACTAAAAAAAAAGATATAGTAACATTGGAGAAAGTGCAAAGGAGCTTCACCAGGCTAATTGCTGGGATGAGGGGGTTGTCCTATCAAGAGAGACTAAATAGTATGAGTCCGTATCCTTGGAGTTTAGAAGAATGAGGGGTGACCTTATTCAAACATATAAGATCCCGAGGAAGCTTGAAAGGGTAGATGGTGAGATGTTTTCACTAGTGGGACAGTCTTGGACAAGGGGACATAGCTCCAGGATAAAGGAGGTGTGCAGAATTTGTTTCCGCAGAGGGTGGTGAATGTCTGGGATTCCCTGCCCCGGAGGGTGAGGGAGGCAGGATCACTAGAAGTATTGAAAGTGGAACTGGATAAACATTTGATAGATCGAGGAATAGAGGGATACGAGGGAATGGCACAGAAAAGGAGTGAAGGTCGCCATAGATCAGCCATGATTGTATTGAGTGGCGGGGCAGGCTTGCAGGTGGCCTACTCTTGCTCCTAATTCTGGTGTGTTCTTGTGACTGATCTGCATTTACCTTTAACTGGATCTCCGGGCAGTTCAAAGCACCAGTGAAGATGATATGCTTGACAGTGCGCCCCAATATACACTTGTTAATCTTCATGCAATCATCGGGTTTAACCATTTGAATGAAAAAATTATACTCGTTGCTCCACATCTACAGCGAGCTATAAGAGGCTGCACTGGAGTATCAGTCTCGATTTTCGGGCTCAATGACCTGGCCCAGGTGGGAATACTGTCAACGGAGTCAAAGCTGATACCTAGGCCAAGAGCGCAGGGTTCCGAGGTTAGGGCGGGGGAGTGGGCCTGAGCAGAGTGCTCTTTCAGAGGGTCGGTGCAGATCTGATGGGCTGAACGGCCTCCTTGTAGGGATTCTATGAACATACTGAAAATTGTGGGAGACCTAGAGTCTATTGAGAATGAGGACATTTAGTGACCTCTGTGATACCTCCTTCGTGGGGCAATGTCAGATGTCGATTTTCGAATGGGGCATTAAGCCATTGTCAAGATATTAATGGGACATTAATGGGCGGCACGGTAGCACAGTGGTTAGAACAAAGAACAAAACAGCACAGGAACAGGCCTTTCAGCCCTCCAAGCGTGCGCCGATCACGTGCCTTATCTAGATCAACCGCATGTATCCATCTATACCTCATCTGTTCATGTGCCTATCCAGATAAGTCTTAAAGGTCGCTAACGTAACTGCCCCAACCACCTCACTTGGCAGTGCATTCCAGGCCACCCACCACCACCCTCTGTGTAAAATACTTCCCCCGCACATCTCCACTGAACCTTTCCCCCCCTCACCTTGAACTTGTGCCCCCTTGTTATTGTCATTTCCGCCCTGGAAAAAAAGCCTCCAACTGTTCACCCTATCTATACCCCTAATGATTTTATAAACTTCTGTCAGGCCGCCCCTCAGCCTCCATCTCTCTAGGGAGAACAATCCCAGTTTATTCAACTCCTCATAGCTAATACCCTCCATACCAGGCCACATCCTGGTAAACCTTTTCTGTACTCTCTCCAAAGCCTCCACGTCCGTCTGACAGTGCGGTGACCAGAATTGGACACAGTATTGACACAGTGACACAGAATTGGGCTGGTTTGGCACAGGGCTAAATCGCTGGCTTTGAAAGCAGACCAAGGCAGGCCAGCAGCACGGTTCGATTCCCGTACCAGTCTCCCCGAACAGGCGACGGAATGTGGCGACTAGAGGCTTTTCACAGCAACTTCATTTGAAGCCTACTTGTGACAATAAGCGATTTTCATTTACAGTATTCCAAATGTGGCACTGCTGCCTCACAGCGCCAAGGGGCCTGGGTTCGATTCTGGCCTTGGGCGACTGTGTGGAGTTTGTACTTTCTCCCCGCGTCTGCGTGGATTTCCTCCGGGTGCTCTGGTTTCCTCACAGTCCAAAAATCTGCAGGTGAGGCGGATTTGGCCAAGCTAAATTGCCCCTTAGTGTCAAAAAGATTAGGTGGGGTTACTGAATTATGGGGATAGGGTGGGGGCGTGGGCCTAGGTAGGGTACTCTTTTGGAGGGTCAACACAGACTTGGTGGGCCAAAAGGCCTCCTTATGCATTGTAACGTTTCTATGAAGTTGGATGTAAAAGATGCATGGCTGAACAGAAGATTAATTTGTTCTTCAATCAGCATCACAAAAGCAGATTAACTGCTCATTATCACATTGCTGTCTGTGGGAGCTTGCTGTGCATGTGTAGGCACCACAGACTGTGGATCCAGAATCATCAAGGCATTCAGTACATTATTGGCCACTAAGGGAATCAAGAGAAAGGGGATAGTACCGGAACTTGTTGTAGAAGTTCAGCCATGGCCTTAAGAAGAATGAGAAGGGATCTTATAGAAACATATAAAATTATGAAGGGAATAGATAGGATAGATGCGGGCAGGTTGTTTCCACTGGTGGGTGAAATTAGAACTAGGGGGCATAGCCTCAAAATAAGGGGGAGCAGATTTAGGACTGAGTTGAGGAGGAACCTCTTCACCCAAAGGGTTGTGAGTCTGTGGAATTCCCTGCCCAGTGAAGCAGTTGAGGCTCCTTCATTTGATGCTTTTAAGGCAAAGATAGATTGATTTTTGAACAATAAAGGGATTAAGGGTTATGGTGAGCGGGTGGGTATGTGGAGCTGAGTCCACAAAAAGATCAGCCATGATCTTATTGAATGGCAGAGCAAGGCTCGAGGGGCCAGTACGGTAACACAGGGGTTAGCACCGCTGCTTCACAGCTCCAGGGTCGCAGGTTCGATTCCCCGCTGGGCCACTGTCTGTGCGGAGTCTGCACATCCTCCCCGTGTGTGCGTGGGTTTCCTCCGGGTGCTCCGGTTTCCTCCCACAGTCCAAAGATGTGCGGGTTAGGTGGATTGGCCGTGATAAATTGCCCTTAGTGTCCAAAAAGGTTAGGTTCGTTGGGGTTACTGGGTTATGGGGATAGGTTGGAAGTGTGCACTTAAGTGGGGTGCTCTTTCCAAGGACCGGTACAGACCCGATGGGCCGAATGGCTTCCTTCTGCGCTGTAAATTCTATGATTCTACGGCCCACTCCTGCTCCTAGTTCTTATGTAAGTGACGCAGCCTACTTGTTCAGAATTACACAGCTAATTAGAATCTTGGCTTTCTAGCATCAATTTATTCAGTGTTGGGATATGGCTATCCGCTGCCAGGTTGACATTTCTTGCTCATTCTTCGCTGCCCTCAAAAAGGTTGCAGTGGGCCGTTATCGTGAACTGCTGCGGTACGTGGGGTGAAGGTGCCCCCTCGGTGCTGTTGCAAGTGGAGTTTTGGGATTTTGACCCAGCAAAGCTGAACGACTGGCAACAGATGTTTATGTTCAAATTGTGGGTGACGCGTGGACACCTGTAGGCAACCCAGTGCACCGACTGCTGTTGACGCAATGCTGCGGGTCACAGGTTTGGGAGGTACTGCTGAAGTAGCCTTGGTGACTTGTCAAATGACACCTTGTAGATGATACACTGCAGCCATGGCCCACCAACGATGGAGGGAGTGGATCTTCAAGTGGGTGGATGGGATGTCAATGATGCAGACTGCTTTGGATAATATTGAGATGGATTAACCCATCCAGAACACGGGAGAGCATCACCCTTCTGAATTGTACCCGAGAGGCAGCTTTTGTACTGTCCTGGGGTTTCCTAGGCTTCTCTGCTCCCAAACCTTTGGAGGCAAATGATTTATGGTCAACCAAAGCCCAGAGACATCTTAAAAAAAACAGCCCGCCCTTCCTAGTGCTAAACGGCCAAGAAAGACAGCAGGTCGAACCTTGGGAATACCCTGGGGCCCTGAATAGGGGTTTGGCCGGAAGGAACATTTTAAACAGCTGTGCCCCGGGTGAAGCACCTAGAGGAAAATTACTGGACTTTTCTTCCAACTAATCAAAGCTTTGGCGGGTGTGTGCAAATTCTGCAGCTTGTCTTTATTCGGGGTGGTGGTGATAAGGGGGGAGGGGGGGGGGAGGGGGAGTAAAATGTGCAACAAAAAGGATGTGCGTCGAAAGGATGCCTGTTGCTTATTTTAAGAATCATATTTGCAAGGGGCAACTGGACTAATTCTCCCAACTGAATGCCCCCATTTAGATGGAACGTGTGACGGGAATTAAGATTCCGAAATTCCCAGGATCGGCCCCACCCATTGAGAGCAAAAATTCATAAATTTTGCTGTTTGAATCCGACTTAAAAACATTCCTGGCATTTAACTCATAAAGAAGACCATCCGGATCAAAAGTGGCAGGCAGCAGCCCCATCTTCAGGTTTGATTAAATCTAAGGCCAGGGTATCAAGGATTGCGGAATATAATAATAATAATAATGATCGCTTATTGTCACAAGTAGGTTTCAATGAAGTAACTGTGAAAAGCCCCTAGTCGCCACATTCCGGCGCCTGTTCAGGGAGGCCGGTATAGGAATTGAACCCACGCTGCTGCCTTGTTCTGCATTACAAGCCAGCTATTTAGCCCAGTGTGCTAAACCAGCCCCTGAATATCTCTCAGCACAAGTGTGCACGATTTGACAAAATAATTGCTCCATTTGGACATATTTTGCAAGAGTGAAAAACGTTCAAAGATCATAGATCATAGAATTTACAGTGCAGAAGGAGGCCATTCGGCCCATCGAGTCTGCACCGGCTCTTGGAAAGAGCACCCTACCCAAGTTCAACACCTCCACCCTATCCCCATAACCCAGTAACCCCACCCAACACTAAGGACAATTTTGGACACTAAGGGCAATTTATCATGGCCAATCCACCTAACCTGTACATCTTTGGACTGTGGGAGGAAACCGGAGCACCCGGAGGAAACCCACGTACACCCGGGGAGGATGTGCAGACTCCGCACAGACAGTGACCCAAGCCGGAATCGAACCTGGGACCCTGGAGCTGTGAAGCAATTGTGCTATCCACAATGCTACCGTGCTGCCCTACAGTGCTGAACAGTGAGTATTATTTATCAGTGGTGATTCGAATTGATAAAAGGGATGGGAAGTATGTTGATTTGAAATATCACAATAATGCCAAAATCAACTATGTAAAGATAGTAATTCAAGACCGCCTATTACAAATAGAATGCAGGGGGCAGCACGCTGGGGCAGTGATTAACACTGCTTCCTACGGCGCTGAGGGTCCGGGTTTGATCCCGGGTCACTGTCCGTGTGCAATTTGCACATTCACCCCATGTCTGCGTGGGTCTCACCCCCACAACCCAAAGATGTGCAGGGTAGGTGGATTGGCAACGTTAAATTACCCCTTAATTGAAAAAATAAATAATTGGGTACACTAAAATTTAAAAAAACATAGAATGCAGCATTTATAACAAAACTTCTGACAGAGATACCAAAATAGCATTGATTACCACTTTTAGCATGATTCATCAGTAAACTAAAAGGTGGCTTAAATAACTATTCCATGGGTCTATTGCTTCTGCATTATAGGGATTAGTTTTTAATGCACCGTTTAACAAGACAGTCCGCATTTAAATGTATGCAATGAGTGGAAGAAATGATCACTCCGTTAAGTATTGCAATTTCATTTATCTGTACTCAAGCTACTTTCTTATGGAAATACTGATACCCCAGCAGAAAATAAAGTTTTGCAAAAACCTAATGAGCTGGATGTACCCATTAAATAATGGACGGTGGTTTGTAGGCCAAGCCCAGCACCAAATGTGGATCTTGATGCATTCAAATCGCAGTCTATTTTGGTTTTCACCAAAGCAGATCTGAAACACTTGTTTCTCATGCTATCTGAGGAGATTAAAAACTGTTCATAAGCTCATGATAGACTGTATTCGTTTCACAGTTACCGCTCAGCCATTGCACTATATCAGGCTAGACATTTAGAACTTCTACAACCAAGGCACAAGATCGCAGATTCCCTGTTTATTTTTATATATTTTTTTACATACAGCAATTAAAAAAACTAAAAAATAAACCTTAGAGATATTATTTATATTAAAAAATTCACTTCTATATTTTTGAATGAAAATGCATTGACTGTAACGTGGACATACGCTGTGTGTCCAACAGTTCTATAAATTACATTACACTGATGTAGCCTCTCTTCAACTCGAAAGAAAACGGGGACACAATTGACAAGACGTGGAGGCCATTGCTAATAAATTCTTTCAATAATGCAAAACTGAGATTCTTTTCCAGTTCAATAAATATTAAAATTAAAAGCTCTTATTCATTTATGTACACGATCTATACAAACTGCAAAAAAAAAGAATTACTTTAATATATGTACTCTGTAACGAATGGCGTGCCAAACTGGGCTGTTAAGGCAGGTTTGTACAAGCAAGACAACTAAACCTAATATAACACATTATAAACCTATTATCTTTTTGAATGCTGACATTTACATTATATACACTATGAACGTAATTACTTATCACTTAATTACCACGGCAATACTGTTAAGTGTTTTCAAGACAATCTTTAAATTGCTCGAACATAGCACATTGTATGACAACAGGAAGCTTGAGGGGCTACATGCATCTCGTATAGTGCACCCATTCCTTAAGTATGAGATCTTTTGGTTAGGTGTCAAGAGGAACATAATTGGGGTTAAAACGTTCAATGCAAATTTGAGGTTCATGCCAACGCAATTCACGTCTGTGAAACTAGCACCATTTTGTATCTGAAAACATTTGAGCTTTGCAATCGACGAGGCTGCTGTTATCTTTTACAGTACTTGCATGGATAATCACCACCATCTCGAGTGGACAAGATACAAAAGCAGCACTGACCAGGATGCACCTTTTCCCTGCAGTTGAGAGCTGATACTGGCTGAAACTGCCTCCAAGCGAGCAAGAGTATCAAGCAGTTTGTCAGGGATTTACGGTTCCACTGAAAGAATATTGCAAACTGCAGTCCCGTTTGAAGGGCATCATCATTGTAGAATTGGCAATTCATGTTAAGGTGGGTGAGATTCCGTGGGTCAAGTCTCCTTCTGATTCACTGTCGTCCCTTCTCTGTCCACTTACAGCTTCTGTGCTCCAAGTCTCGCTCCTACTAGTTGTACGAGGCAAAGTTCTCTCCTGGTTTGTAAACAGCTGATGAGTTGGAGTGGAGTCAAACACACCCACGCTACTGTGCTGTGTTGTCTGCTGAGCAGGAGGCAGCATAAACGTGCTTGCAAAAGTGCGAGCATTTAGCGTTGTGAAACTGTTGGTGGTTCCCTGAGACCCTGTCGCGAAAGCTTTGGTTGACGAACGGTCAGTGCCATCCACGCTGGCAGAGGTAAGAGGTGTTGGTGAACTGACATCCTTCCTGACGGTAGTGCTTTTGACTGTTGGATGATGGTGAGAAGGGGTTGCCTTTGTCACCATTTCTGGGCTAGGGCTGGGATGGACGGTGCCCTCAGCACCTTCAGCGTCCGAGGCTGCCTGAGAAGGAGGAGGGTGGAAAGTTGGCCCCCTTTTATTGCAGGATTCGCAGCACAATTTATTATACCCAGGAATAGAACAGTATCGAGCCAAAACTTCCATCTGACAGAAAATGGATTTATCCCCAAGGCATGGCTCCCCTGTAAATTAAATCAAAACAAAGTAGTTAAGGTTCTTCAAAAGGCAGAATATTAGACCTGATAGTGAAGCACAAGAAATAAATTCTTCTAATTAAATACTCTTTTGATGCCAGCAGCTGTGTTCATTCTAAAAGTGACAGATAATGGTAAAATCGTCAAGAACAATGCAAGTTTAGTTTCAGCAATGAGCAAAGGAATGAACCTGGAGAGTTAACTAGCTGTGTACTTTTCAGACAGATACAGAGCAGTGCATCACCTCCCTGAGCTCAGAGGTAAAATGACAGGTTCTGTCTTGCATGAGGATCAAAGAGAGAAACCTATTACCAACTCCTCAGAATTGGTTCCGGTCTGTCGGAAGACTTTCACTTGTTTGGTTTCTTGTGACTTCCACCTGTTCAATCTTGGGTGCTTCTTAACTCTTTTTACCTCTCGTTCCCCATTTACAGTCAAACAGGTGAACATCCATTGACTGAATTAGGCAGCAGAAGCCATTTTTGATAGGGGATACTGGAGTTTGGTGCAAACATTGGTTTCCAAGCTACCCGTCGACATCCTCACCCTGCCCAGAAGTAACCCCAATTGTGGGCAAACCCCCAGCAAACGCTTCAGCGAGAATGACCTGCTCCCCATTCGCTCTGAAGCAAGACCTGGTGCTCTTCAAGGGGACCTCCATTTCGAACATTGTCCATACAACCATTTTCGCCTCTTGCAATATGGTGATGAGGCTGGTAAAGATTCTAATGGCGGTCTTTGCACATTAATGTGGATCTACAGTTCTTAACTGTACGTTACGTCCACAGGAAGGTGAAGAACATCCAGGTCACAGAGGTGGACAGGTTAGTAGCAGGGTTGAAATAGCAGGCTGGTTGGGAGAGAGGGTACGAGGGCAGGGATCTAAATGGTCCATTTTGATTTGGCCATTTAAGCTAAGGGCCTGGTTTTATGACGACATGGTTTCATGAAAAAATGTTTTACAGCACAGTAAAAAGAAATAATAAAGGGTATTTTGCGGAGCTCCCTGCCTTACAATCGCCCGAGTCTTCAACAGAGGTAACGAATCACACGTTAAAGCAAAATGTTAATGTTGCTGTAATAATACAGAAACCCAGCTTCAGTTATTTAGTGAGTGCACACAGGCAGAAAAAGATAAGGAAAGACATGGGTTGCTTTGGATCTTCCCTCAAACGGGAGATGCTCTTTCTGCAGTTTGTTGAATAATTAGTAGGAGCTGATTCGGCCTCTTCACTTCATTGAGCCATTTAGGTTCATATCAAATGAATATGTTTTTCATTATAAATACACATTGAGTGAAAGCTCTTTAAACAGACATCACGGGCGTCATTCTCCGACCCCCCGCCGGGTTGGAGAATCGGCGGGGGCTGCCGTGAATCCCACCCCCGCCGGTTGCCGAAGTCTCCGGTACCGGATATTCGGCGGGGGCGGGAATCGGGCCGCGCCGGTTGGCGGGCCCCCCCGCTCGATTCTCCGGCCCGGATGGGCCGAAGTCCCGCCGATAAATTGCCTGTCCCGCCGGCGTGGATTAAACCACCTTTTGAACGGCGGGACAAGGCGGCGAGGGCGGGCTCCGGGGTCCTGGGGGGGGGGGGGGCACGGGGTGATCTGGCCCCGGGGGGGGGGGGTGCCCCCACGGTGGCCTGGCCCGCGATCGGGGCCCACCGATCCGCGGGCGGGCCTGTGCCGTGGGGGCACTCTTTCCCGTCCACCTCCGCCACGGTCTCCACCATGGCGGAGGCAGAAGAGACTCCCTCCACTGCGCATGCGTGGGAAACTGTCAGCGGCCGCTGACGCTCCCGCGCATGCGCCGCCCGGAGATGTCATTTCCGCGCCAGCTGGCGGGGCAACAAAGGCCGTTTCCGCCAGCTGGCGGGGCGGAAATTCCTCCGGCGCCGACCTAGCCCCTCAATGTTGGGGCTCGGCCCCCAAAGATGCGGAGCATTCCGCACCTTTGGGGCGGCGCGATGCCCGTCTGATTGGCGCCGTTTTGGGCATCAGTCGGCGGACATTGCGCCGTTTCGGGAGAATTCCGCCCCACAGTAGAACTGCTAATGAGGGACTAAGTGGGGGAGGGTCACTGTGAGACCGCACGCGTGTTAAAAATGCCCCTAACCTTAAGAATAAAGACAACACAACAGATAGCCAATAGCCTTCACACATTAGAGGAACTATAATAAAGTAGTATAGCATCCAGGAAATGGGGCCCTGCCGAGTTTTCTCAATCTTTGATGCAAGGCAGATGTTCCAAAAGTTGTCCCAGTGCATTTGCCATATATAAACAGTAAGAATTAATTATCTACAAGGCCAATTGCACTCAGGGAAACTAGACCTTCGAGATCTCTTGCGCCTTACAAGGCCATTTCTTTCACATTTACTTACCCGAATGGCTGCCCAGAGGAAGAGTGCCTGGGGTTTTTGGTTGTCAATCAAACAATGGATACACTGTTTGAATGTGAAGAGGTAGGGATACCACCATTATTTATTTAGATCTAACCACCTGTGCCCCATCATAGGACAGATTTTATGGACACAGTGAAGAATGCGGACTCCTATTTATTGCTTGGGTTTCATGAATTCAGTCGCCAAATGCCATGTGTGTCTCACCGTGGGAGGGGGTGGGGGACTGTGCAAATGATCTGCCAACTTGATAATCTCATAGACACTCCAGCTGAATTCAAAAGAAACTTTGCAACCAAAGGAACATGGGAAATTAGCTTTGCTGCGTCTAGGGTTGAGGCATGGCCAAACACTTCGATGGAGCAACTCCCAAGTAGCACAGCCTCAGATCTTTCATCTAATTCAGGTACCGCCATCATTTACAGCAATGAAAATAATCTTTAATTAGTTAGTGAGCTACTTTGTGACTTGGTATATTCTGCAGGTATGAGAGGAGGTACATCATGTTGAAATATATAATTTATTTTTGCACGCAATGCCTGTGAACCAGAAAGATATTATTATTTTGAATACTGCTGCATTCAGGTTTGGTGACTTTATTATGTAATCAATGGTACAACTACCATCAGACTCATGGCCTCAAGTCTTCCGGCAATTCTCTTTGCTATTTATTTAGATAGTCATTCCCTGGCAATAAGCAGTCAGGGGCAGGAACTATATATCGAGTTGTCTAAACATTGAGGTGGGACCTTTACAGCAATTGGCTCCAGAATCTGTTTATAACGTTGTCTGGATGAACAGAACTCAGAGCTGTAATTAATTGGAACATCCTAAATGAGAATGGTCAGGCCCAATTGACAGCCAAGATCCCTCAAGAGAGTTTAGCACTTGCCAACTGTATGGTGTCAGAAGTGCCCAGCTATTTGGAGGTAACTGTATTGAAGAGGCCCTAGTCAGTTACATATTCATACAGCATCCTGGCATTTGCGCTGGTATATGACGTATCTCGCCCACCTATCCATACAAAATGGTTGCTCATGGCTGCCAGGAAATGCAAGAGAAGCTTTGTAACATTGTTTTGAGCCATTCTCGGGACCATGCCCCGCTTCCACTCAGTTGGTCAAGATGCTCTGTATGAAGTGTTTTGGCATTGCCATTTTTTAGTTGCCGCACAATAGAACATAGAACATAGAACAATACAGCGCAGTACAGGCCCTTCGGCCCACGATGTTGCACCGAAACAAAAGCCATCTAACCTACACTATGCCATTATCATCCATATGTTTATCCAATAAACTTTTAAATGCCCTCAATGTTGGTGAGTTCACTACTGTAGCAGGTAGGGCATTCCACGGCCTCACGACTCTTTGCGTAAAGAACCTACCTCTGACCTCTGTCCTATATCTATTTCCCCTCAGTTTAAAGTTATGTCCCCTCGTGCCAGCCATATCCATCCGCGGGAGAAGGCTCTCACTGTCCACCCTATCCAACCCCCTGATCATTTTGTATGCCTCTATTAAGTCGCCTCTTAACCTTCTTCTCTCCAACGAAAACAACCTCAAGTCCATCAGCCTTTCCTCATAAGATTTTCCCTCCATACCAGGCAACATCCTGGTAAATCTCCTCTGCACCCGCTCCAAAGCCTCCACGTCCTTCCTATAATGCGGTGACCAGAACTGTACGCAATACTCCAAATGCGGCCGTACCAGAGTTCTGTACAGCTGCAACATGACCTCCCGACTCCGGAACTCAATCCCTCTACCAATAAAGGCCAACACTCCATAGGCCTTCTTCACAACCCTATCAACCTGGGTGGCAACTTTCAGGGATCTATGTACATGGACACCTAGATCCCTCTGCTCATCCACACTTTCAAGAACTTTAACATTAGCCAAATATTCCGCATTCCTGTTATTCCTTCCAAAGTGAATCACCTCACACTTCTCTACATTAAACTCCATTTGCCACCTCTCAGCCCAGCTCTGCAGCTTATCTATATCCCTCTGTAACCTGCTACATCCTTCCACACTATCGACAACACCACCGACTTTAGTATCGTCTGCAAATTTACTCACCCACCCTTCTGCGCCTTCCTCTAGGTCATTGATAAAAATGACAAACAGCAACGGCCCCAGAACAGATCCTTGTGGTACTCCACTTGTGACTGTACTCCATTCTGAACATTTCCCATCAACCACCACCCTCTGTCTTCTTTCAGCTAGCCAATTTCTGATCCACATCTCTAAATCACTCTCAATCCCCAGCCTCCGTATTTTTTGCAATAGCCTACCGTGGGGAACCTTATCAAACGCTTTGGTGAAATCCATATACACCACATCAACTGCTCTACCCTCGTCTACCTGTTCAGTCACCTTCTCAAAGAACTCAATAAGGTTTGTGAGGCATGACCTACCCTTCACAAAGCCATGCTGACTATCCCTGATCATATTATTCCTATCTAGATGATTATAAATCTTGTCTCTTATAATCCCCTCCAAGACTTTACCCACTACAGACGTGAGGCTCACCGGTCTATAGTTGCCGGGGTTGTCTCTGCTCCCCTTTTTGAACAAAGGGACCACATTTGCTGTCCTCCAGTCCTCTGGCACTATTCCTGTAGCCAATGATGACATAAAAATCAAAGCCAAAGGTCCAGCAATCTCTTCCCTGGCCTCCCAGAGAATCCTAGGATAAATCCCATCAGGTCCCGGGGACTTATCTATTTTCAGCCTGTCCAGAATTGCCAACACCTCTTCCCTACGTACCTCAATGCCATCTATTCTATTAGCCTGGGGCTTAGCATTCTCCTCCACAACATTATCTTTTTCCTGAGTGAATACTGACGAAAAATATTCATTTAGTATCTCGCCTATCTCTTCAGACTCCACACACAATTTCCCATCCCTGTCCTTGACTGGTCCTACTCTTTCCCTAGTCATTCGCTTATTCCTGACATACCTATAGAAAGCTTTTGGGTTTTCCTTGATCCTTCCTGCCAAATACTTCTCATGTCCCCTCCTTGCTCGTCTTAGCTCTCTCTTTAGATCCTTCCTCGCTACCTTGTAACTATCCATCGCCCCAACCGAAACTTCACACTTCATCTTCACATAGGCCTCCTTCGTCCTCTTAACAAGAGATTCCACTTCCTTGGTAAACCACGGTTCCCTCGCTCGACGCCTTCCTCCCTGTCTGACCGGTACATACTTATCAAGAACACACAGTAGCTGATCCTTGAACAAGCCCCACTTATCCAGTGTGCCCAACACTTGCAGCCTACTTCTCCACCTTATCCCCCCAAGTCACGTCTAATGGCATCATAATTGCCCTTCCCCCAGCTATAACTCTTGCCCTGCGGTGTATACTTATCCCTTTCCATCATTAACATAAACGTCACCGAATTGTGGTCACTGTCCCCAAAGTGCTCTCCTACCTCCAAATCCAACACCTGGCCTGGTTCATTACCCAAAACCAAATCCAACGTGGCCTCGCCTCTTGTTGGCCTGTCAACATATTGTGTCAGGAAACCCTCCTGCACACACTGTACAAAAAACGACCCATCTATTGTACTCGAACTATATCTTTTCCAGTCAATATTTGGAAAGTTAAAGTCTCCCATAATAACTACCCTGTTACTTTCGCTCATATCCAGAATCATCTTCGCCATCCTTTCCTCTACATCCCTAGAACTATTAGGAGGCCTATAAAAAACTCCCAACAGGGTGACCTCTCCTTTCCTGTTTCTAACTTCAGCCCATACTACCTCGGAAGAAGAGTCCCCATCTAGCATCCTCTCCGCCACCGTAATACTGCTCTTGACTAGCAGCGCCGCACCTCCCCCTCTTTTGCCTCCTTCTCTGAGCTTACTAAAACACCTAAACCCCGGAACCTGCAACATCCATTCCTGTCCCTGCTCTATCCATGTCTCCGAAATGGCCACAACATCGAAGTCCCAGGTACCAACCCATGCTGCCAGTTCCCCTACCTTGTTTCGTATACTCCTGGCATTGAAGTAGACACACTTCAAACCACTTACCTGAACACTGGCCCCCTCCTGCGACGTCAAATCTGTGCTCCTGACCTCTATACTCTCATTCTCCCTTACCCTAAAACTACAATCCAGGTTCCCATGCCCCTGCTGCATTAGTTTAAACCCCCCCAAAGAGCACTAACAAATTTCCCCCCCAGGATATTTGTGCCCCTCAGGTTCAGATGTAGACCATCCTGTCTGTAGAGGTCCCACCTTCCCCAGAAAGAGCCCCAGTTATCCAGAAATCTGAATCCCTCCCGCCTGCACCATCCCTGTAGCCACGTGTTTAAATGCTCTCTCTCCCTATTCCTCATCTCACTATCACGTGGCACGGGCAACAACCCAGAGATAACAACTCTGTTTGTTCTAGTTCTGAGCTTCCATCCTAGCTCCCTGAAAGCCTGCCTGACATCCTTGTCCCCTTTCCTACCTATGTCGTTAGTGCCAATGTGGACCACGACTTGGGGCTGCTCCCCCTCCCCCCTAAGGACCCGGAAAACACGATCCGAGACTGTGGGGACACAATGAGCAGAGGAGCAGGTGAAGCACTGAAGGGACGTCAGGCAGAACAGGGTGCCCCAATGGCATGCTGCCCTTCGGCCAATACCTGTCCATCTGCACTTACAGGCAGACACACTTTTTAAAAAACTTGTTCATGGGGCTTGGACCTTGCAGGCTTTTATTGCCCTTCCCCACATTGCTGTGGGTCTGGAGTCACATATACGCCAGACCAGGTAAGGACGGCAGATTTCCTTCCCTCAAGGACATGAGTGAACCAGATGGGTTTTTTCGACAATCGACAATGGTCACTATTAGACTTTTTTCAATTCCAGATTTTTATTGAAAGTGGGTAAGGGACTCTGAATTAGGCAGCAGCACCTCCTTTCTCATTATCACTCCATTCACATTAGCTCCGCTTAACGGACATCAACCAGGAGTTTGAGATGTTGGCCAACACGTAGCCACAGGCCTGGTTTCCCATCTCTGAACTTTGTGGCGGCCATTTTCCTGTTACACCAAAATTGAAACTTTTTTTGTCACTTTTAAAGCTTACCCATATGTGTTTAAGGACTGTTTAAACACAAATTCCCATTCACCCCTCCCTACACACTCCCAATACTAACCTTGGAGTGGAAACGCTTCCACACAAATCTGATGCAGCAAAGTCAGGCAGTGTATAGACGGAGTACGAACATACACACTCACCATATAAGAGTTTGAGTGGGAATCTACACCCCAGGGGCGCAATTCTCTCAAAAGGGAATAAAGTCCCCTAGCGATCGCATTTATCCGTGTGTTTCCCCGGGGCTCGCAGTGCCAAGAAACACGCGGCTATTCAAAGCGATTTGCGTTGTATAAGGGACCTGAATGGGGATTATGTGGCCAAGGCGAGCCCCGTTTTGTACAGTGGGGAGCTCTACTCAACGGAACTCCCCAGTGTAGCGAGAGATTGGGACGCCATCCGATTTCTGAGGCCTCCAAAATGATCCCCGACTTCCCCACAGCCCGAACGCACTATTAGACATAAGACATAGGAGCGGAAGTAAGGCCATTCGGCCCATCGAGTCCACACCACTGTGGGAGGGTCCCAGCCCTGAACGCACTATGGGAGGGTCCCAGCCCCCCCAAAACACCCATGCCGGGCAACCCCGGCTCGATTGCGCGCGTGCAAAAAAAATACCAGCTTGGCACCTTGGCAGTACCTAGGTGGCACTGCCAAGATGCCAGGCTGGCACTTCCAGGATGCCATGCTGGCACTGCTTGGGTGCCCAGGTGGCACAAGCAGTGCCAGGATATCACCCTGCCCAAAGGACATGCAGCTGGGGGCCTCCGATCTCCTGGGAGACCCCGCACAAGTGCAGTTCTGCCTGGTCCCCGTTTATGGGCGCTCGCCTGAGATCTCTGAGGCAAAGGGGATGAACCCCAAAGCCTCAGGTACCTCGGGAATCTGCACAATAGAGTGAGGCTAACGGCCTTGCTCTAATATGCAGATTTGCTAAGGAGTGACCCCGCCCACAATGGGCAGGATTTACATCGCAGCGTCTGGCGAGATCGTAGTTGATCTTGCGAGGTTTGGCAGTAGATCCCTTTCATCGACCACGCTGTGCCGCGGCGAGCAGCTTTTCTGGTGCAGCGTGGCCATTGGAACTTAGGCAACTAAAAGTAGGCAATTAATTTATTTTTCAAAGAAAAGCCTGAATGGCTATGATCACCGTCTCCAAATATGGTCACGACTGAATTTGCAGATTCACTGGTAAGGTTTTTGAATTTGTGCTCCAAATAGTCCACTTTTGGACCAACAATCTCAGCAGACAGGCCACAAAATGAGGCAGCTATCCCCCATACCCAATACTGTAATTAATATCCCAACATGAAATTCCAGGAGTGCTGGTTTGTAAAATCTAGGTCAATATTCAAAGATGGGCGGTACGATGAATAATGAAGTAAAATGAGAATTACCTGTCGAAATTTTATGAACAGGCTTCTCCGGTACGAGTTGCGACACCCAGTGTCCTCGTGGAGTCACGTGATCAATGGTGTCCGTGCTTGGGGTGAAAACAGAAGACTTCCCTGAGTGAGGAGAAAATATTTTTGAGAAAGTTAACGCTTTATTTTTCATCCTGCAATGTAATGTCTGAAATTATAAAACAGTTGCGTAAATGGTATGTTGACCTCCATTGCGAGAGGGTTTGAGTTCAGAAGCTGGGGGTGTCTTACTGCAGCTGTACTGGGCCTTGGTGAGACCGCTTGGGGGAATCTAGGACCAGGGGACACAGTCTCAGTACACGGGGTAGACCATCTAGGACTGAGATGAGGAAACATTTCTTCAGTCAAAGGGTAGTGAGCCTGTGGAATTCTCTACCACAGAAAGCTGCGGAGGCCAAGGCAGTGAATGTATTCAAGAAAGATATAGGTATTATTTTAGATTTTAATGGCATATGGGGATATTGGGAGAAAGCCATGATCATATCGAATGATTGAACAGGCTCGAAGGGCCGAATGGCCTCCTCCTGCTCCTAGTTTCTGTGTTTAAAACCCAAAAGTTAAATTTTCCCAAATTAGCACCTCCAGGATCTTGGAAACGTTGGCATGAATGGCCAACGTGCCCTGTATGATTTTCTGTCCACTGATTCTAATGGATAGAAAATCACCTACATGGTTGGCCGACCTTCCCATGGAATTCTCAATGTGTGCTCCCACCACCCAACGATCTGCTTTGGGAGTGCTAATCCCTAAAAGCTACCTCCGTGCAACTGTGCGCTTCAAAAGAAACCCACAAGAAAAAAGTGCTGTTAACATCTTGGTGTTTCTGTGAATTCATTCCACGTAAAATGTGCCACTGTCTGTGCGGAGTCTGCACGTTCTCCCCGTGTGTGCGTGGGTTTCCTCCGGGCGCTCCGGTTTCCTCCCACAGTCCAAAGATGTGCAGGTTAGGTGGATTGGCCGTGTTAAATTGCCCTTAGTGTCCAAAATTGCCCTTTGTGTTGGGTGGGGTTACTGGGTTATGGGGATAGGGGGGGTTGTGGGCTTGGATAGGGTGCTCTTTCCAAGAGCCGGTGCAGACACGATGGGCCGAATGGCCTCCTTCTGCACTGTAAATTCTATGAAATCTATGAAAAATAGTCAGCTTGTGACGAGCGCGGCAGTCTGAACAACGCTGATTTCTAGAGTCCAGTCAGAAAACAAGATCAATGGAGGCCAACACACTCAGAATGTGCCCGTGTCCTTACCATTGCACTGCATCACTTTGCACATTTGTATCGTCTCAGGCTTTTCACCCTTGCAGTGGCTGATGCTGTTATCACTGCTCCGACACACCACCTGCCGTTGCTGGATGCCTTCTCCACAAGTCACGGAGCACTGGGCCGAGAAAATCAAGAGCAGAGAAAGCAAGAGTGATGCTGTGGCACGCGCAACATGAATTGTAACTGTGCACCATCCCTCAAGATCATTAACCCTGAGCATGATACCATTCGTTTGAATATGGGGGAGGCGGTGGCGTCGTGGTATCGTCACTGGACGAGTAAACCAGAGGCCCAGAGTTCATGCTCTGGGGACCGGGGTTCAAATCCCGCCACTGCAGGTGGTGAAATTTGAATTCAATAAAAAAAAACCTGGAATTAAAAGTCTAACGATGACCATGAAGAAAATCCCCACCTGGTTCAGTAATGTCCTTTAGGGAAGGAAATGTGGGCGACTTCCGGGTGCGGCGATGACCAGCTGAGTCGCACGTTTCAGCAGCTCCCGGTGGAACGGACTTTTGGGTTCTTAATAAGAGCCCCAACGGCAATTTTAACGGCTAAAAGTACTGTGTGGTGAACCAGAAGGGAATCCCCCCTGGTAACGGAATAAAAAAGGAGAGGAAGGTGGCCGGATTGCGGTGGATCCTTTAGAGCAGCGGCAAGGAAGGCAAGCAAAAACCAAGATGGCGTCGGAAGGTGGCAGTTTAATATGGGGCCCTGAACAACACGAGTTTTTGAAACGCTGCGTGGAAGAACTCAAAAAGGAAATGAAGAAGGAGCTGTTGGCCCCGATATTACAGGCGATCGAAGGGCTAACGGAGGAGCAAAAGACCCAGGAGCGGGAGCTTCGGGTCGTGAAGGCAAAGGCTGCCGAGAATGAGGACGACATACAGGGCCTGGTGGTGAAGACGGAGATGCACGAGGCACACCATAAACGATGTGTGGAAAGGCTGGAGGCGCTGGAGAACAACGCGAGGAGGAACAACCTAAGGATTCTTGGTCTTCCTGAAGGTGTGGAGGGAGCGGACGTCGGGGCATATGTGAGCACGATGCTGCACTCGTTAATGGGGGCGGAGGCCCCGGCGGGTCCGTTGGAGGTGGAGGGAGCATACCGAGTGATGGCGCGAGGACCGAGAGCAGGAGAAATTCCTAGAGCCATAGTGGTGAGATTCCTCCGTTTTAAGGATAGAGAGATGGTCCTTAGATGGGCAAAGAAAACTCGGAGCAGTAAGTGGGAGAACGCGGTGATCCGCGTATACCAAGACTGGAGTGCGGAGGTGGCGAGAAGGAGGGCGAGCTTTAATCGGGCCAAGGCGGTGCTTCACAAAAAGAAGATAAAATTCGGAATGCTGCAACTGGCAAGACTGTGGGTCACATATCAAGGGAGGCACCACTACTTTCTGACGGCGGATGAGTCGTGGACTTTTATCGTGGAAGAAAAATTGGAATGAGCGGGTTATTAAAAAAAGAACGTTTGAAACAAAGTGGTGGGGCGAGTATGGGGGGCGAAGAGGGGGGTAAAAAGGGGGGAAAGAGGAGTTTTATGTTATTAATCCTGCGATGTGGTAACTTTTCTCTCTTCCACAGGAGGTGGTGGGGGGAGGAAAGGAGGTGGAAGAGATGGGGCGTTGGCCATTGGGGGCGGGGCCAAGGGGGAAGCGCGGGCTCGGTTCCCGCGCTATGATAATCATGGCGGGAATAGGGAAGCAGGAAGGAGGGGGCGTCGCACGGTGCGAGCCGAGGTCACGGGGGGAAGCCGAGGTCGGCCAGAGTTTGCTGACTTCTGGGAGCAACATGGGGGGTGTAACTACGCTAGTGGGGGATCTAGCGGGGGGGGGGTGGGAGGGGGGAATTATTGGGCTGCTGCTGCTGGGGAGAGGGGAGAGCTGGTATGGGGTGGGATGGGCGGGGGGGGGGCACCGCCTGGGGGGGACACAGCTGCGTGGGAACCGGGTGAGGAGCTGGAAAAAGGGGATGGCTAATCGACAAGGGGGGGGGGGTAGGAAGCCCCCCAACTCGGCTGATCACGTGGAACGTGAGAGGGCTGAACGGGCCGATAAAGAGGGCACGAGTACTCGCACACCTTAAGAAACTTAAGGCAGACGTGGTTATGTTACAGGAAACGCACTTGAAACTGATAGACCAGGTGAGACTACGCAAAGGTTGGGTGGGGCAGGTGTTCCATTGGGGGCTAGATGCGAAAAACAGGGGGGTGGCTATATTAGTGGGGAAGCGGGTAATGTTTGAGGCAAACACTATAGTGGCGGATAGCGGGGGCAGATACGTGATGGTGAGTGGCAAACTACAGGGGGAGACGGTGGTTTTGGTAAACGTATATGCCCCGAACTGGGATGATGCCAATTTTATGAGGCATAGGCTAGGACGCATCCCGGACCTAGAGGTGGGAAAGTTGGTAATGGGGGGAGATTTCAATACGGTGTTGGAACCAGGGCTGGACAGGTCGAGGTCCAGGACTGGAAGGAGGCCGGCAGCAGCCAAGGTGCTTAAAGATTTTATGGAGCAGATGGGAGGAGTAGACCCGTGGAGATTTAGCAGACCTAGGAGTAAGGAGTTTTCGTTTTTCTCCTATGTCCACAAAGTCTATTCGCGAATCGACTTTTTTGTTTTGGGAAGGGCGTTGATCCCAAAGGTGAGGGGAACGGAGTATACGGCTATAGCCATTTCGGATCACGCTCCACATTGGGTGGACTTGGAGATAGGGGAGGAAACAGAAGGGCGCCCACCCTGGAGAATGGACATGGGACTAATGGCAGATGAGGGGGTGTGTCTAAGGGTGAGGGGGTGCATTGAAAAGTACTTGGAACTCAATGATAATGGGGAGGTCCAGGTGGGAGTGGTCTGGGAGGCGCTGAAGGCAGTGGTTAGAGGGGAGCTGATATCAATAAGGGCACATAAAGGAAAGCAGGAGAGTAGGGAACGGGAGCGGTTGCTGCAAGAACTTCTGAGAGTGGACAGGCAATATGCGGAGGCACCGGAGGAGGGACTGTACAGGGAAAGGCAAAGGCTACACGTAGAATTTGACTTGCTGACAACGGGTGCTGCAGAGGCACAGTGGAGGAAGGCACAGGGTGTACAGTACGAATATGGGGAGAAGGCGAGCAGGTTGCTGGCCCACCAATTGAGGAAAAGGGGAGCAGCGAGGGAAATAGGGGGAGTGAGGGATGAGGAAGGAGAGATGGAGCGGGGAGCGGAGAGAGTGAATGGCGTGTTCAAGGCATTTTATAAAAAATTATACGAAGCTCAACCCCCGGATGGGAGGGAGAGAATGATGGGCTTTCTGGACCGGCTGGAATTTCCCAAGGTGGAGGTGCAGGAAAGGGTGGGATTGGGAGCACAGATTGAAATAGAGGAAGTAGTGAAAGGAATTAGGAGCATGCAGGCGGGGAAGGCTCCGGGACCGGATGGATTCCCAGTTGAATTTTACAGGAAATATGTGGACTTGCTCGCCCCGCTACTGATGAGGACCTTTAATGAGGCAAAGGAAAGGGGGCAGCTGCCCCCGACTATGTCGGAGGCAACGATATCGCTTCTCCTAAAGAAGGAAAAGGACCCGCTGCATTGCGGGTCCTATAGACCTATTTCCCTCCTAAATGTAGACGCTAAGATTCTGGCCAAGGTAATGGCAATGAGGATAGAGGATTGTGTCCCGAGGGTGGTCCATGAGGAGCAAACTGGGTTTGTGAAGGGGAGACAGCTGAATACGAATATACGGAGGCTGCTAGGGGTAATGATGATGCCCCCACCAGAGGGGGAAGCGGAGATAGTGGTGGCGATGGATGCCGAGAAAGTATTTGATAGAGTGGAGTGGTATTATTTGTGGGAGGTGCTGAGGAGATTTGGTTTTGGAGATGAGTATGTTGGATGGGTGCAGCTGTTGTATAGGGCCCCAGTGGCGAGTGTGGTCACGAATGGACGGGGATCTGCATACTTTCGGCTCCATAGAGGGACAAGGCAGGGATGCCCTCTGTCCCCATTATTGTTTGCACTGGCGATTGAGCCCCTGGCAATAGCATTGAGGGGTTCTAGGAAGTGGAGGGGAGTACTTAGAGGAGGAGAAGAACACCGGGTATCTCTGTATGCGGATGATTTGTTGTTATATGTAGCGGACCCGGCGGAGGGGATGCCAGAGATAATGCGGACACTTCGGGAGTTTGGAGAATTCTCAGGATATAAACTGAACATGGGGAAAAGTGAGTTGTTTGTGGTGCATCCAGGGGAGCAGAGCAGAGAAATAGAGGACTTTCCGCTGAGGAAGGTAACAAGGGACTTTCGGTACTTGGGGATCCAGATAGCCAAGAATTGGGGTACATTGCATAGGTTAAATTTAACGCGATTGGTGGAACAAATGGAGGAGGACTTCAAGAGATGGGACATGGTATCCCTGTCACTGGCAGGGAGGGTGCAGGCGGTTAAAATGGTAGTCCTCCCGAGATTCCTCTTTGTGTTTCAGTGCCTCCCGGTGGTGATCACGAAGGCTTTTTTCAAAAGGATCGAAAAGAGTATCATGAGTTTTGTGTGGGCCGGGAAGACCCCGAGAGTGAGGAAGGGATTCTTACAGCGTAGTAGGGATAGGGGGGGCTGGCACTACCGAGCCTAAGTGAGTACTACTGGGCCGCCAATATCTCAATGGTGAGTAAGTGGATGGGAGAAGAGGAGGGAGCGGCGTGGAAGAGATTGGAGAGGGCGTCCTGTAGGGGGACTAGCCTACAAGCTATGGTGACGGCCCCATTGCCGTTCTCACCGAAGAAATACACCACAAGCCCGGTGGTGGTGGCGACTTTGAAAATTTGGGGACAGTGGAGACGGCATAGGGGAAAGACGGGAGCCTTGGTGGGGACCCCGATAAGAAATAACCATAGGTTTGCCCCGGGGAGAATGGATGGGGGATTTGGAATATGGCAAAGAGCAGGAGTAATGCAACTGAAAGATCTGTTTGTGGATGGGAAGTTCGCAAGTCTGGGAGCGCTGACCAAGAAATATGGATTGCCCCAAGGGAATGCATTCCGGTATATGCAACTGAGGGCTTTTGCGAGGCAACAGGTGAGGGAATTCCCGCAGCTCCCGACGCATGAGGTGCAGGACAGAGTGATCTCAAAGACATGGGTGGGGGACGGTAAGGTGTCAGATATATATAGGGAAATGAGGGACGAGGGGGAGATTATGGTAGATGAGCTGAAAGGGAAATGGGAAGAAGAGCTGGGGGAGGAGATTGAGGAGGGGCTGTGGGCGGATGCCCTAAGTAGGGTAAACTCATTGTCCTCGTGTGCCAGGCTAAGCCTGATTCAATTTAAGGTGTTACACAGGGCGCATATGACTGGAGCACGGCTCAGTAAATTTTTGGGGGTAGAGGATAGGTGTGCGAGATGCTCGAGAAGCCCAGCGAATCATACCCACATGTTTTGGTCATGTCCGGCACTACAGGGGTTCTGGATGGGGGTGACAAAGGTGCTTTCGAAAGTAGTGGGGGTCCAGGCCGAACCAAGCTGGGGGTTGGCTATATTTGGGGTTGCACAAGAGCCGGGAGTGCAGGAGGCAAGAGAGGCCGATGTTTTGGCCTTTGCGTCCCTAGCAGCCCGGCGCAGGATACTGTTGATGTGGAAGGAAGCCAAGCCCCCGGGGGTGGAGACCTGGATAAATGACATGGCAGGGTTTATATAGCTGGAACGGATTAAGTTCGTCCTAAGGGGATCGGCTCAAGGGTTCACCAGGCGGTGGCAACCGTTCGTCGAATACCTCACAGAAAGATAGAGGGAATGGAAAAGAAGAAGACAGCAGCAGCAGCCCAGGGGGGGGGGGGGGGGGGGGGGGGGGGAACCAGAAGGAATCTCAGGGTTGTTAATATATATGTATAATATGTATAGGTCGTTGCTATAAATAATTGTATATTGGACTGTTAAATCATATTTTTGGAGAGTGTTTATCTGAGACAAGGCAGTTGCCATTTAGTTTTAGTTTTATATTATATATACGAATTAAAAAATTAAAAATAACTGTTCTGTCGTAATTTGTCTGTTGCTGCATCTGTCAGTACGCGTGACAGAAACAAGCCTCTTCCCATCCCATTCCAGCTAAAGCAGTCAGCCCACCCTGCTATTCCTGTCTCCCTTCAGGTGCATCAATGGTTCGACAACTCCACGTGATTTCTCATTCTAGCAGTACTTTGGGTTTAGAATTTTCTCCTGAATTTGTTTTTGGATTTCTTAGTAACTATCTTACATTGAGCGCCTCTACCTTTGGGTGAAAATGTCTTAAATAGTGTGAAGGAGTAAGTTCCACGTTGCCCATGTACCTGAGACCAAGCTCCCGTCCGCCACTGTGCCGGACATGCCGCACGATTGCATGGCCTCCGACTGTCAGGGCGGTCTCCAGCACAGTACTTGGTATGCACTGTTTTATTGGCACCCTTGTTAAGATACTGGACACACTGTACAACTCTTGTTTGGTATCCGACTTTTCCACACGTTTTACTGCAAGATCCCCATTCCTCTGTTAACCACCTGCCACAGAAACAGAATTAAACGTTAAATCAATCCTTCAGTATTGAAAACCAGCAGTAGTAGAACTAGCTTTCTGTGAATTAGCGGGCACAGTATTAACGTGGACACATTTCTCCCAAATCTTTTTGGGTCTCCGGCAGGAAACGGGGTACGATTCCCACCAGGTGGATCAGCAAGATCCAGGTTGCAATCGACTCACAATTAAATTAGTTTGGAGGCCGGGTGATTCGCGCCATGGGATCAGATGAAGACGGCAAAACCGGTTTCTCAGAGTACGGGCCGCCGTTTTTAAAGGACTGATCTCAGAATAACACTGCAGACCTCCCAATCGGTGGCAATGCCACCCCCCCCTTTCAAACCCAGCCGCAGGACAGTGCCAGGGGCACACTGGAAAGGCACCGCCAGGGGGCAGAACTCAGACGGAGCACCTGGTCTTTCTAGGAAGGACTTCAGAACAGGGGAAACCGGCGCAGAAAAAAAACTGTGGTTAGAAACAACACCTGCTCTTTCTGGGAAGCACTTCGGAACAACGTAAAAGCCCTGAAACGCAGTTAGAAACAACATCTGCTCAAGAGAGGAAGCACTTCGGAGTTAACGGACCGTGAACTGCTTTAAAATCAAACAAAGCTCATCCCTCCTTTGAAATAGCTTGGACCTGTCAATCAAGAGACCTGTAAAAGGTAACGGGCGGTGAAACTGAATGTAAACGATGCAGTTGATAGCTTTTAAGCTTCTCGGAAAGCTCAGAGGCTTGAAAAAAGTTAAAGGGAAATGAAATTGAATGTGAAAAGGAACTTCAGAGAAGACTTTTACTTTCACCTGACAGATCATTGAAAATGACATGCTGGAAGAGAGTTTCAAGATTTTCAAGGCTAAAGAGGGAAGACTTGCCATACGACCCCAATCCTAGGAAAGACCCCCGACCTGAGCCCCTCCAGCCTTGCCCAAGTCTCCCATCTCCACGTTCTTTGAAAGACGCCCCAGTGTCCTTGATGGCCGGTCCCTGCTTTTAGGGACCCGTAAAGGCTCTGGTGAAAAATATCAAGGCAAGAGCAGCTTTATGATTTCAATCTGCTCCTTTAAAAGTTGCCCTCTGAGACCATTTGTAGAAAATCTGTTCCCAATCTCCCAGTTAGCTCTAAATAGATGAACAACAGCATTGTGCTTACGATGGTTGTGTGCACTCATGAAGATTGCAACGTCTCCTTATAGGCTTTGGCTTTTTGTTGTTATCACAGAAATTCCTATGCACCATCTTGCTATCGCTCTTTCGTCTGCAGCCATATTTTGTGTACTGTACGCCTGAAAGCATATTTACAATATTAGTAATGGCATCAGAATAATCTGCAAACGAACACTAAAACCTGGGTTTGGAGCTGTGTTTATTGCGACATGGTGACACAGTGGTTAGCACTGTTGCCTCACCGTGCCAGGGACCTTGGGTCGCTGTCTGTGTGGAGTCTGCACGTTCTCCCCGTGTCTGCGTGGGTTTCCTCCAGGCGCTCCGGTTTCCTCCCATAAGTCCTGAGGTGTTGGGTGCTCTGAGGTACTGTGTCTGCTCTTGTCTGTGTTTGGCTGTCGTGTTATGTGTGCTAATTGGTCTGTTGGTCTGTCTATCATTATGTATGTGTTATGATGTATGTTTGAATATCATGACAAGTCCCGAAAGACGTGGGACGGGATTCTCTGCAATCGGCGCGATGTCCGCCGACCGGTGCGAATCAGTCCGGCATCGCTCCGCCCCAAAGGTGTGGAATTCTCCGCATCTTGAGGGGCCGAGCCCTCACCTTGAGGGGCTCGGCCCGCGCCGGACTGATTTCCGCCCCGCCAGCTGGCGCGGAAATGGCTTTGCCAGGCAACACATGCACGGGAGCGTCAGCGGCTGCTCACGGCATCCCCGCGCATGCGCAGTGGAGGGGGTCTCTTCCGCCTCCGCCATAGTGAAGACCATGGTGAAGGCGGAAGGAAAAGAGTGCCCCCACGGCACAGGCCCGCCCGCAGATCGGTGGGCCCCGATCGCGGGCCAGGCCACCGTGGGGGCACCCCCCGGGGCCAGATCGCCCCGCGCCCCCCCCCCCCCAGGACCCCGGAGCCCGCCCGCGCCGTCTGCTCCCACCGGTAAGAAAGGTGGTTCAATCCACACCGGTAGGCGTGGGTTGACAGCGGCGGGACTTCGGCCCATCGCGGACCGGAGAATCGCCGGGGGTGGGCCCGCCGACCGGCGCGGCGCGATTCCCGTCCTTGCCGAATCTCTGGTGGTGGAGAATTCGGGACACGGCGGGGGCGGGATTCACGCCAGCCCACGGCGATTCTCCGACCCGGTGGGGGGTCGGAGAATCGCGCCCGTGCTTCTTAGGCGGATTGTTTTGAACTCTCCCTCAGTGTACCCGAACAGGCGCCGGAGTGTGGCGACTAGGGGCTTTTCACAGTAACTTCATTGCAGTGTTAATGTAAGCCTACTTGTGACAATACTAAAGATTATTCTCTGCGCTATATAAAACACCATTACAGGATGGCATAGAATTCAGAGGTAAATACAGGTAGATTCTGTGAATTAGTCTTTATTTGCAAAACAGGAATGTATATCTGGACTTTAGGAATGGAGGTAAGCTCAATGTGGTGCCCTCTGCACCTGATGTTCTGATCTGCACTCTCCTGTGTATGTACTGTGGTGGCATTCTGCTCATCTTAGGCAAGGGTCTTCCCCGAGAACTCTCAGTGTTTCCAAGTATAATGGAGAAGAACTTGGTCGTTTTTAAATTAAGTTGCGGAACTCTATTACTAGAATATTCGTACTTTTAGTGAAAATATCTCCAAATCTGTTGCAAAGGCCAAAGGCACAGTCCTTCCAGATTTAATCCCCAGCCCTATTCGAATGATTACCTTTGCAGCCACAAGGTTGAGATGGGATTGCTTCCTTCCAGAGATTATATGCTGCTTTCTATACAACTCGGTTGAGAATTTCAGAACAAACAGAAATCCTGTTGCAATTTTTTAGACTATGCTATTCAGACTATCCTGGTTTGAGCCAAAGAGGGAACAGATGTATCGACGTACTTCATTGGTTTGTGCTCAGGCAGTATCTTTCATCAAATATTAAAGTTATTATAGATTACTTGAGAAAGTCTCAAGTCATGTCTTCCTTTGTACAAATTTTAGGATCGACAATGGGGCCTGCAGATAATTCTTTAGGAACAGGATGGTGACAATGGATCCAAGCAGCCAGCTCTCTTTGTGACAGATTGAACCTCCCTACTTATCTTTTCACTGTATCCTGCAATTCATTCCTCTCAGAAAATCCAGCCAAGACCCACTTGCACAACTGCCGTGCCTTTTGTTACACACCAGGGAGTCTCCCACTTTAGTGTCAAAGTCGGATCACTTCTAAATTCTGGACTTACACAACTTTAGTATCTGTGCTAAGGTTGCAATTTACTTGAGTCATAATTGTCTCAAATCCCATCATACTGTCGGATCCAAACACCTTCACCCCTAACTTATTCCATAACTCCTCAGCCCCTTAGTTTAGAAGAATGAGGGGAGATCTAATTGAGGTATACAAGATGCTGAAAGGTTTGGATAAAGTAGACGTGGAGCTGATGGTTCCTCTAGTGGGACATTCTAAAACAAGAGGTCATAATCTTAGAATAAAGAGGTAGCAAATTTAAAACGGATTTGAGGAAAAAACACTTCTCCCAAAGGGTTGTGAATCCGTGGAATTTGCTACCCCAGAGTGAGGTGGATGCTGACACAGTGAGTAAATTTAAGGAGGAGTCAGACAGATTTTTAATTGGTAATGGGTTGAAGGGTTACGGAGAACGGGCAAGACAGTGGAGTTGAGGCCAGGATGGGGTCAGCCTTGATCACATTGAGGGGGTTAGGCTCGGGAGGCTGACTTGCCGACTTCCGCTCCTCGGTCATGTGTTCTAGGGAGGAGATGCTCTGGCTGATTTCGCAATCTAGCTCTTGGTCTGTAACATTGTAGGTAGCGGATGAGGAACGATCAGCCATGATAGAATGGCGGAGCTGACTCGATGGGCCGAATGGCCTAATTCGGCTCCTATATCTTATGAACGTACGAATCATAGAATCTAGAGTGCAGATGAACTGTGCATTTACAGTGCAGATGAACTGTAGATGAAAACGTGCCACTAGTCCTTTAACTTCCAACTTACATAAAACCTCAATTTGGAAAATTCTGACAGGTTACGATTTTAAAAGAAAATGGAAAGTCCTGTTTGCAGTTAAGTGGAATTGGGTGCAACGTATTAATGAACATGCAGCAGCGTGCTGTTACCCATGTCACTGACAACAGACCTCCTCCACAGGCTTTCGAACACTGGGACCAGCTCTTTAATGCCCACTCATAAATTTCAGTCTCTTCCAGGAGTACATTGTTGTTGCCGATCACGGGAAGTAGGTCTTCGTGAATAACATACTTGTACATTAAATTTGATTTAACATCTTCACCTTGTGGGCTAATCTGAAATAAGAGAAATTCTCTTCCATTTAAACAGGCTCCAATAAATCCAGAACATTATCATATTAGTTTTGTGCAGAGTACCTGAACGTACCTTTACCTGAATCGAGTTAATAAAAAATAATAATTATACATCTCCTTTCAACATTTCTCATCTGGCCATGGGCCAAGCTTGAAAGTAATTTTTCGGCTTATTTTCAAGGAGTATTATTATTATCAGATTTACAAACTGTGCCACAAGTATACGCTCAAAGGTAAATATTGAAATTCCTAATGCAATTATAATATCTTTGGAGTGGCGATGCCGGCGTTGGACTGGGGTGAGCGCAGTAAGAAGTCTTACAACACCAGGTCAAAGTCCAACAGGTTTGTTTCGAATCACTAGCTTTCGGAGCACAGCTCCTTCCTCAGGTGAATGAAGAGGTGGGTTCCAGAAACATATATATATAGACATATAATGGAACACACATGTCTTACATAGAACAGTTAAAGCGAGAGAATTTACATCTGGGTTAAAATAGTGAATGCGAGTCTTTGCAGGTAATTAAGTCTTTACAGGTCCAGACGGAGCAACTGGAGAGAGGGGTAATCACAGGTAAAAGAGGTGTGAATTGTCTCAAGCCAGGACAGTTGGTAGGATTTCGCAAGCCCAGGCCAGATGGTGGGGGGGTGAATGTAATGCGACATGAATCCAAGTTCCCGGTTGAGGCCGTACTCATGTGTGCGGAACTTGGCTATAAGTTTCTGCTTGGCGATTCTGCGTTGTCGCGCGTCCTGAAGGCCGCCTTGGAGAACGCTGACCCGAAGATCAGAGGCTGAATGCCCTTGACTGCTGAAGTGTTCCCCGACTGGAAGGGAACATTCCTGCCTGGCGATTGTCGCGCGATGTCCGTTCATCCATTGTTGCAGCGTCTGCATGGTCTTGCCAATGTACCACGCTTCGGGACATCCTTTCCTGCAGCGTATGAGGTAGACAACGTTGGCCGAGTCGTACGAATATGTACAACGTACCTGGTGGGTGTTGTTCTCACGTGTAATGGTGGTACCCATGTCGATGATATGGCACGTCTTGCAGAGATTGCCATGGCAGGGTTGTGTGGTGTCGTGGTCGCTGTTCTGAAGGCTGGGTAGTTTGCTGCAAACAATGGTTTGTTTGAGGTTGCGCGGTTGTTTGAAGGCAAGTAGTGGGGGTGTGGGGATAACCTTGGCAAGATGTTCATCTTCATCGATGATGTGTTGAAGGCTGCGAAGAAGATGTCGTAGTTTCTCCGCTCCGGGGAGGTACTGGACGACGAAGGGTACTCTGTCGGCTGTGTCCGTTGTTTGTCTCCGGAGGAGGTCGGTGCGGATATTTTCCTGTCGCGCGTTGGAACTGTTGATTGATCAGTCGAGCGCTATATCCCGTTCATACGAGGGCATCTTTCAGTGTCTGTAGTTGTCTGTTGCGCTCCTCCTCGTCTGAGCAGATCCTGTGTATATGGAGAGCTTGTCCCTAGGGGATGGCTTCTTTAATGTGTTTAGGGTGGAAGCTGGAGAAGTGGAGCATCATGAGGTTATCCGTGGGCTTGCGGTAAAGCGAAGTGCTGAGGTGACCGTCCTTGATGGAGATGAGTGTGTCCAAGAATGCAACCGATTCTGGAGAGTGGTCCATGGTGAGTCTGATGGTAGGATGGAACTTATTGATGTCATCGTGTAGTCGTTTCAGTGATTCTTCGCCGTGGGTCCAAAGGAAAAAAAATGTCATCGATGTATCTGGGCTTGCGAAATCCTACCAACTGTCCTGGCTTGAGACAATTCACACCTCTTTAACCTGTGATTATCCCTCTCTCCAGTTTCTCCATCTGGACCGGTAAAGACTTAATTACCTGCAAAGACTCGCATTCACTATTTTACCCCAGATGTAAATTCTCTCATTTTAACTGTTCTCTGTAAGACACGTATGTTCCATTATATGTCTATATATATGTTTCTGGAACCCACCCTTCATTCACCTGAGGAAGGAGCTGTGCTCCGAAAGCTAGTGATTCGAAACTACCTGTTGGACTTTACCCTGGTGTTGTAAGGTTTCTTACAATATCTTTGGAAGCAGTCTCAAATGCCAAAACTAAAATTAAGATACGCTGACACACAATCACGAGCTTTGAATTAAGAGTTCCCTTGTCCCTTAGAACAGTTTAAACAATCCAGCAAACGAGCTACTCCACGGACATTATAAGAAGAAACTTGGACTTTTAGATTGCCATTCACATCGTCAGACTACCCCAAGGTGATTGACAGATAGCAGCTTGACGCTCTCACACAGGAAGTCGCGCTGAATTGTAAAGCAGCACTTTGCAGGAGTATGGAAAAAGAGGAAGGGAGTTGGATTAAATGGCGACTTTCCAGTCAGTATAGGCATCATGGGACAAATGACCTCCTTCCATACTGCATAATTCCATGAATGAATCAAAACTTAACAATGCTTCCAAAGGTCATTTAAAACTTTCACTGATGTCTACATGAAAAAGGGGAGATAGTGGGCGACTTATTGTAAAGGGTGGTGAATATTCCAGTGCATTACATTAGGAAATGCATTCACAGAGGATTTTAACCTTGCTCGCTAATGATGGGATTTGTTTGTCTTTGCCTCAGACCTATTTTATGCACTCGTATCTGCGTTTATTGTCCTCTCAAAAATGGAGAAATAGGTGGCACGGTGTCACAGTGGTTAGCACTATTGTCTCCCGGCACCGAGGACCCGGGTTCGATCCCGGCCCCGGGGGTTTGCACATTCTCCCAGTGGCTGCGTGCCCTCACAGCCCAGAGGTGTGCAGGGAGAGGGATTGGCCGTGCTAAATTGCCCCATAATTGGGAAATTCCCCCCCCCCCCCATTCTCAATGTTCAGATTAGCATCCAGACATCAGAGTGAGATATTGGAGGAATTATACCTTGGAGTGAATTGGCACCTTAAGGAGGAGGGGGCGGGGGAAGAGAAGAGAGATCGGGGTAGGAATGTTTCAACAAAAGATCATTTAATAATTGCATAACTTACAAAAACGAGTATGTTGTTATACAGCGGGCCACTGGATTTAAGAATTTCCTTGCCATTTTCTATGGAATACTCCCATTCCAGACCCATTCCGATAAACATTTTTGGCTTTGACTTTTCACCTTTGGCATTGAGAATGAAATTACCAGTTGCTTGATTCTTCACAGCTGTAAAGAAAATATCACCATCATAGGGGGAAATCATAACCATTAAACGTCCAACATAACTTATCTTAAAAATGTGTAATGTTTTAGCTATCATAATTTGGTTTCAACATAATGAAAATATCATGCAATGTTTTCCAAAATAAATTAAGAGTATCCACGGCAACTGATTTCCTCTGAAGTTTAATTCTAAATTTGTTTCAATATAGCAAGGATTACAGAACTCCTTCCAGAGCTACATATTGATATGCCATTGGATCCTTGAAATAAACTTACAAATTAGATTTGTGGACGGTTCTGTTTCTTCGATCTGAACATGTCTCGCTCCGGCTGGCAGTTCAAACATTTTGAACATCCCTGCAAAATATGGGACATTGGAATTAATCAATTCAAACTTGAGCAATGCTTCATTTTTGATTTGAAAACTGTAAAAGTTACACAATGTTACTGAGTCCAGGGGTTGCTTCATATAATTGTAGTTTATCTGCGATGTGAAACCCATGTAAATTAACGTTCCACCAAAATAACAAGACAGGTATGTCTTAGACCGCATATAAATACATAGAAGATAGTAGGAGGAGGCCTTTTGTCCCTTCGAGCCTGCTCCACCATTCATCACGATCATGGCTGATCATCCAACTCAATAGCCTAATCTGTTTTCTCCCCAGAGCCTTTGATCCCACTCGCCCCAAGTGCTATATCCAGCCGCCTCTTGAATATATTCAATGTTTTGGCATCAACTACTTCCTGTGGTAATGAATTCCACAGGCTCACCACTCTTTGGGTGAAGAAATGTCTCCTCATCTCTGTCCGAAATGGTTTACCCTGAATCCTCAGACTGTGACCCCTGGTTCTGGACACACCCATCATTAGGAACATCTTCCCTGCATCTACCCTGTCCAGTCCTGTTAGAATTTTATAAGTCTCTATGAGATTCCCCCCTCATTCTTCTGAACTCCAGCGAGAACAATCCCAACCTAGTCAATCACTCCTCATATGACAGTCCCGACATCACTGGAATCAGTCTGATAAACCTTCGCTGCACTCCCTCGAGAGCAAGAACATCCTTCCTCAGAAAAGGAGACCTAAACTGCACACAATTCTCCAAGTGTGGCCTCACCAAGGCCCTGTTTAATGCAACAACACATCCCTGTTTCTGTGCTCGAAATCTCTCGCAATGAAGGACAACATACCATGGTGAATGTCACAAGAGTAAAATTATTAGTGGCGTCACTGTGTAGATTATAGGGTGAGATTTGTTCCTTTTGAGCGTGTGCGTTTTGAGATAGTCAACTGCATTAACACACTGCCCCTCTGAACTCAGCAACCTGGCCTTCAATCCAACCCCTGATGAATGGATCTTCCATGTGACTACAATGATAAGTTAGTCTGGGAAGTTGTAATCTAATTTCTCACAAATCCCAACATCATTGCTCGAATTTTGCCACGAACAAAAATAGTCTTACGCAGCCAGGTCATAAAAGGTAGCTAAGCGATGGAATTAAATCTCACGGTGGGGTTAAGTTGCAGAGGCAGAGGCGGACAATACGAGGGGCAGAGATGTGGTCAACTGTCAAATGACCAGCAAATGGGCAGCACGGTAGCATTGTGGCTAGCACAATTGCTTCACAGCTCCAGGGTCCCAGGTTCGATTCCGGCTTGGGTCACTGTCTGTGCGGAGTCTGCACATCCTCCCCGTGTGTGCGTGGGTTTCCTGCGGGTGCTCCGGTTTCCTCCCACAGTCCAAAGATGTGCAGGTTAGGTGGATTGGCCATGATAAATTGCCCTTCGTGTTGGGTGGGGTTGCTGGGTTATGGGGATAGGGTGGAGGTGTTGACCTTGAGTCTGGTGCTCTTTCCAAGAGCCGGTGCAGACTCTATGGGCCGAATGGCCTCCTTCTGCACTGTAAATTCTATGATAATCTATGATAATCTATGACCTCATATACAAGGAAATAATTTAATAATAATCTTTATTGTCACAAGTGGGCTTACATTAACACTGCAATGAAGTTACTGTGAAAAGCCCCTAGTCGCTACATTCTGGGGCCTGTTCGTGTACACGGAGGGAGAATTCAGATTATCCAATTCACCTAACAGCACGACTTTCGGGACTTGTGGGAGGAAACCAGACCACCCGGAGGAAACCCACGCAGACACGGGGAGAACGTTCGGACTCCGCACAGACAGTGACCCAAGCGGGAATCAAACCTCGGACCCTGGAGCTGTGAAGCAACAGTGCTAACCACTGTGCTACTGTGTCGCCCATAAATAGATAGCCAAGGTTAAACATTTTACTTTGGAAACCTGAACTGGTACATGATGAAATGAAAAAAACATTAAACATTTAGATTCCTCCTCACTATTTCAAATACTGCAATTAAAAGTAGATTGAAGGAAATTGAAGTGCCATCATCTAATTTTGCTTTTTTCTTTTAAATTTAGAGTACCCAATTCATTTTTTTTTCCAATTAAGGGGCAATTTAGCGTGGCCAATCCACCTAACTTGCACATCTTTTAGGTTGTGGGGGCGAAACCCACGCAAACACAGGGAGAATGTGCAAACTCCACACGGTCAGTGACCCAGAGCCGGGATCGAACCTGGGGCCTCGGCGCCGTGAGGCCGCAGTGCTAACCCACTGTGCTACCGTGCTGCCCGAAGATTTTGCTTTTTGACTACCACCAAACTATTAAGAGACAGTCAGGAGTTTGTCCAAAATACTCCAGCCTTTAAAGCATTGGTTTCTTCCCTGGAGAAAGCTTTTGGCCTAGTGTCATGGACAGAATGTATCTGCTCTCTTACTTTGCAAGGTCAGTAGGTCTTGTGTGGAAAGAGCGCATCGTTTCTCATCCTCAAGAGTGTTTATTCCAATTTTAATATTCAGCAACAAGCTTTATTGAGTTTAAAAATATAGATGATTACTTATTCTCTCGCTTACACCAGATCACACAACATCACACCATTGATCTCACACACAGGCAAATATTATTTACAGATAAAGATAGTCCACTTTTACAGATAAGTTAATTCAGTCTCTGGTTTATGAATTCCAATCTCCCACATGGCAGGCCTGTGGCTTCTCAAATGGATTTTGAAGCAAAAGTTTCAAAGCAGGATACAAGGTTACCTGTAGTCGAATATCTAGGAGTCAGTGTTTTTGGTTGGAAGAGGAGCTGAGAAGGTTTCTGAAGGAATACAGCCAGCGATTCTGCATTATTCTGACAGGGGGTCAGGTCTCTTTCTTTAAGCAGTCTCAAAAGATCTCTCTTTCTCAAAGTGAAAGTATTGCTGAGTGCTAACTGTATTTAAAAGTGGATCGTAACCTGAGATGGTTTTGTTGTTTGAGTGGAAATAAAGATAGGGGTTATTACGTCACTGTTTTGATTAGCATTGTTTAAGGGGTAATTGTAGGCTATTTTCTTGTGTGGTGTTAAAATATTTTAATACTGTTGTGAGTAATAAAGTTTGTTTAATCTACCACATCCCTACTTTGTGTGAAATGAAATGGAAAAAAAATGAAATGAAAATCGCTTATTGTCACAAGTAGGCTTCAAATTAAGTTACTGTGAAAAGCCCCTAGTCGCCACATTCCGGCGCCTGTTCGGGGAGGCTGGTACGGGAATCCTTTCCTCACAGTCTGACAAAATTAAAATAAAATATTGGGGTTTCTGTCCAGTATGATTGTCACTTTTGGCGTCTGGTCTAGGATTGTAATAGTGCAAGACGAAAAGTTTTGACATGTCTCTTTTTTTCCCCCCCAACCATCCTGATGTCAGAAACTGTCAATAGAAAAGATCAATTTCCAGATCATTGGTGCATTTTTCCAAGCTATTAAGCCTTTTCAAATGTCTGGAGGGGAAATGTGACATCTATTTTTCTCCTGCGCAATCTAGTCTTGATGAATTACTGTAGTTTTGAACAAAGGCAATTAGATTTCTCAAAACAAGGTTATAACGGCGGGCAGTATTTGCAAAAGCAGTCTTTGGGCAGGCAAAATTCATCATGTGTCGAAGAATCATTCACATCTTGTACAACCTTTTGTGCCTTGGGAGTTGACTAATTTCGCCCAGGATTCTTGCTTTGCTTCTCGAGAGAATGTGTTTATCTTAAAGAGTTTTGCAATAAATGGAGTATTTTGTTTGCCTCGTTGGTTAAAATAGATTCGGTCTACAGAAGGGTTGCAATGTTTTCTTACACTCTGCACGTCCATTCCCAAGAGCGGTGTACATAAACAGAAATGTGCGCCCATAGCTTGACTTGGCCTGTGATTTATCATGAGGCCATAGTCCAGCCTGACCAAACGCCGTTAAGACGAGCTTTCAGTCTGGTCCAGTATGTCTCCGCACATATTAAGTGGTCAGATTGCCTTCGATTTCACAATTGCAATAGAAACAAGGTTCAACTCCAATTTGCAGTCTACCTTAAAACTGCTCAATGCAAAATGTTTCTGTTGTTTGCGCTGAGGAGGAAAATGAAACACAACAATTCCATTTTGCTCTTCAACCTTATTCCACCCCTTGTTGGGGAACAAACTAAGAACATTGGCCGGGATTCTCCGATGGCAAGTCAGAGCGTGAGCGCCGTCGTGAATGCCGTTGCGTTTCACGACAAGCCGAACGGGCTGCCGGCAGGGGCCTGAAACGCGGTGGGCGTGGCGCCAGAGCAGCGCCGTCATCGCGCAACGCCTGGATGATGCCGCGTCATTTAATGTGCGCGAGCCGCGCACAGGCCCCGGCCGATCGAGATGGCTGCGCCCCGCCGTGCCGCTCCCAGGTTCCGGGACAATGACCTGGAGGCATTGCTGGACGCAGTTGAAGAGCGCAGGTCGATCCTGTGCCCAAGACGTGGCCACCGGTACCCGGCCCGCACAGTCAAGCGCAGCTGGCGTGAAGTGGGCATCGCCGTCAGCGCTGTGGGGCACCCCCCCCGCCAGTGCCGCAAGAAGCTCCACCACCTCACGAGGGTTGCCAGGGTAAGTACCCCGAGAGTGTCCCCGGGCCACACTCCCCCCTCCCTCCCCCCCCCCCCACGTGTCACGTTCCCCCCCACCCCCCCCCACCCACGCAGGAGGGGTCACCATGTTGCGCCCGACCAACATGGGCACCACCCCCCCCTTGTGAGCTGCCATGGCCTGGTGCCCAGTGACCCCCGCCCCCAGTCATAATGTTGCCAACATCTGCGCGTCTTGCTGCTGACCGCCTAAATCTGATGCTTCCCCCCCCCACCGCCGCAGGACAAGACAGCCCACAACCACCGGGAGTGTGCAACAACCGGAGGGGGATCACCTGTGCTGTACCCCCTCACCGTCCATGAGCAGAGGGCTCTGGACCTCGCTGGGGGAGCCGCCACCCGGGAGGTAGCGCCATGCCAGATCGGAACCGTAGGACCAAGTGAGACTCCCCTGCCTGGCTACACTCCCTCAGCCCCTCACCTCCCCCTTCCCCCCCTCACTCACTGCCCCCCCTCACACTACCCCCTCCACCCCCTAACCCCCCTCACACTGCCTCCTCTACCCCCTAACACCCCTCACACTGCCCCCTCCACCCCCTAACCCCCCTCACACTGCCCCCTCCACCCCCTCACACTCCACCCCCCAACCCCCCTCACACTGCCCCCTCCACCCCTAAACCCCCTCACACTCCACCCCCTCACACTGCCCCCTCCACCCCCTAACCCCCCTCACACTGCCCCCTCCACCCCTAACACCCCTCACACTCCACCCCCTCACACTGCCCCCTGCACCCCCTAACCCCCTCACACTCCACCCCCTCACACTGTCCCCTCCACCCCCTAACCCCCCCTCACTCTCCACCCCCTCACACTGCCCCCTCCACCCCCTCACCCCCCCTCATACTGTCCCCTCCACCCCCTAACCCCCCCTCACTCTCCACCCCCTCACACTGCCCCCTCCACCCTCTAACCCCCCTCACACTGCCCCCTCCACCCCCTAACCCCCTCACACTGCCCCCTGCATCCCCTAACCCCCCTCACACTGCCCCCTCCACCCCCTAACCCCCCCTCACACTGCCCCCTCCACCCCCTTAGCCCCCTCACACTCCACCCCCTCACACTGCCCCCTCCACCCCCTAACCCACCCTCACACTCCACCCCCTCACACCGCCTCCTCCACCCCCTAAACCCCCTCATACTCCACCCCCTCACACTCCACCCTCCACCCTCCAAACCCCCCTCACACTGCCTCCTCCACCCCCCAACCCCCCCTCACACTCCATCCACTCACACTGCCCCCTCCACCCCCTAGCCCCCCTCACACTGCCCCCTCCACCCCCTCACACCCGACTCCTCGTGTCCAACGATATATGCTTTATTGTGGAATCCAGGCCAGCAGCCGATCGTCCCGGAACGTCTGGGAGAAGCCACCGCCGTCCAGGTCCACATCCATCCGCCCACAGGGACGCACGCAAGGGAGGGAGGGAAGATGGACAGGAGGGCCCTCTTCCGAGGCCGGGGCACAGGAAGCAGACGCACAGAGGACCGACAGAAACAACACTGACGAACATAGGACGAACAGTCAGGACACTGACGGCCATGAGGCGGACGAAAGGAGGACGGAGAGCCAGGACAGTGACGCACAGAGGACGGGGACTCTGGACAGTGACGGACAGAGGACGGGGACTCTGGACAGTGACGCACAGAGGACGGGGACTCTGGATAGTGACGCACAGAGGACGGGGACTCTGGACAGTGACGCACAGAGGACGGGGACTCTGGACAGTGACGCACAGAGGACGGGGACTCTGGACAGTGACGCACAGAGGACGGGGACTCTGGACAGTGACGGACAGAGGACGGGGCCTCTGGACAGTGACGGACAGAGGACGGGGACTCTGGACAGTGACGGACAGAGGACGGGGACTCTGGACAGTGACGGACAGAGGACGGGGACTCTGGACAGTGACGGACAGAGGACGGGGACTCTGGACAGTGACGCACAGAGGACGGGGACTCTGGACAGTGACGGACAGAGGACGGGGACTCTGGACAGTGACGCACAGAGGACGGGGGCTCTGGACAGTGACGCACAGAGGACGGGGACTCTGGACAGTGACGGACAGAGGGCGGGGACTCTGGACAGTGACGGACAGAGGATGGGGACTCTGGACAGTGACGGACAGAGGACGGGGACTCTGGACAGTGACGGACAGAGGACGGGGACTCTGGACAGTGACGGACAGAGGACGGGGACTCTGGACAGTGACGGACAGAGGTCGGGGACTCTGGACAGTGACGGACAGAGGACGGGGACTCTGGACAGTGACGGACAGAGGACGGGGACTCTGGACAGTGACGGACAGAGGACGGGGACTCTGGACAGTGACGGACAGAGGACGGGGACTCTGGACAGTGACGGACAGAGGACGGGGACTCTGGACAGTGACGGACAGAGGACGGGGACTCTGGACAGTGACGCACAGAGGACGGGGGCTCTGGACAGTGACGCACAGAGGACGGGGACTCTGGACAGTGACGGACAGAGGACGGGGACTCTGGACAGTGACGGACAGAGGACGGGGACTCTGGACAGTGACGGACAGAGGACGGGGACTCTGGACAGTGACGGACAGAGGACGGGGACTCTGGACAGTGACGGACAGAGGACGGGGACTCTGGACAGTGACGGACAGAGGACGGCCACACAGATGATGGACAGACCGGACACGGCACCTACATGGGCCAGGGACAACGTCCATCGGTCCAAGGCTCGACCCAGGAGACCCCAGACCTGGGGTCCGATGAGGACATGGACCTTGCGTCACTGCTGTCACCCACACCCTCCACCATCGCAGATACACTCACCTCGGTTGGGCACATTAGTGATGAGGCTTCTGGGACACTGACTGGTGCGCACCACACAGCCGAACCGGTACAGCAGGTTGAGGTATGAACAGCCGAGGGGCCGGACGGTCGGAGGGCAGGCCAGGCCCAGCACCCGGCTGCCGCCCAGACGGTTCCCGGGTTCCTGGACTTACCAGACCCACCCACAGACCCGATGCGTTTGGAAACCCAGGGAGTGGACAACGGGATGACGGCTGCCTTCCAGCATCTGCAGATGCAGTTGGAGGAGTCCATCCGCGTCCAGGAGCAGGGAGTGGTGCTGGTCATGGCTGCCACCCAGGCCGACACCGCATGGGTGGTGTCTGCGGTGGAGGCAATGGGGGCAACGGTTTCGGCCATTGGTCAGGTTTTGCAAGGCATGGGGCTTCATGTGCACGCGTCATCCGCGCGCCACGGAGGCGAATCCCGCTGTCCTGGCATCCTGGTGTGTGCGGTCCTCTGGAAACTGGATGTACCGGTCGGTGATGGCATACAGGGCATGACTGCTCGGATGCACCGGTGCACCGATCCCTGGGGGATGCCGGACAGGTCCCTGCTCGGTGCCTGGAACGACCCTGCCGCGTAGAAGTTGAGGGAAACCGTCACCTTGACGGCCACCGGGATAGCATGTCCTCCCCCCGTTCCACATGGTGCCAGGTGTGCCATGAGGTGGCATATAATGTGCTGCGGTCTCCCTACTCATTCGGAGTCTCCTCCTGCCTACCCTGTCCGGCAGGACGTGGAAGGACATGCGGTGACGGGACACTTGAGGCCTCATGGGGCGCATCCGGCACCTTGACACCACCACCTGCTCCGCCTCCTCTCCCTGCGCCCCATCAAGATCAGAATCCTTGTCCTGTGCACCCCAACGATGCGGTGATCATCACCCCCCCTCCGCCTGCTCCTGCACCTGGCGGGCGGGCCTGCAGCCTGAGCGGGTGGGACGGTGCCCTCTGCAGCCTGAGCGGGTGGCACGGTGCCCTCTGCAGCCTGAGCGGGTGGCACGGTGCCCTCTGCAGCCAGTCCCTCTGTTGCAGCCGCCGCTGCCGCAGCTGCTCCGAGCCGCCTGCGTCGACGCTGCCAAAGGGCCACCTGCAGGGCAGCGGTTCCCGCCACGGCGGCAAATATCGCTGGCTGGTGCGCAAACATTAGGATCTGCAGGGTGGGGTGGGGGAGATACACCGTGTTTAACGATGACGCTTTGACGCCTCGACAGCCAGGTGCCATGGGATAAATGTGTTTTCTGGTTGCCTGGTCACCCTCCAGACACGCAGGCACCCTGACCCCTGCCCACAGTCTTCGTCCACCGGCCAGTTTACCCCGTCCCCCCTCATTGCGCCACCGTGGGCTGGCCATACCCTCACGGGGGCTGGGTGTTGCGGCTCCTGTGTGGGGGCTCCTGTGTGGGAGGGGGGGGTGGGCTGGGCGGCTCCAACCCCCCCCCCCCCCACCCCCACCCCCCGAGCATGGCAGCATCCTTCCCCCACCCCCTCCTCCTCCTCCCTCTCGAGCATGGCGGCACCCTTCCCCAAACCCCCCCCCCGCCAGCACCGACGGTGGACGGCACAACGTGACTGGCTGACAAATTTACTCAGCGGGAGTGAACGGGGAAGGAGTGACCTGGGGGTCACGCCGTCGGGACCTCGGCCCATCCGGGCCGCTGAATAGCGGGGGTCCCGGAGAATCGCCATACTTAGCACCTCGGGCGATTCTCTGGCAGGCCCGCCGCCGACCTTGGTGACGGCGTTCTCGCCGGTTCGGAGAATGGCGGGGCGGCGTCGCGCGAAAAAGCGGCGCGGACTGCGATTCTCCCAAACGGCGCGGCATGGGAAAATCCCGCCCTGTGCCTCTGGAACTGTACCATTGCCCTACAGCGGGTTGTGCAGGCCTGGGATGTGACACAGCACGATGTCCTGCAACCATTTTTCAACGACTCTTTAATGCTAATTGCGAGAATATCTGTGAAGGAATTTTCTCTGTGGTTGCAGCTGGATGTGCAATAGTAAGTGTGCAACCAACCAGTGTAAAAGTGTGAATTATAATTCAGTGACTCTCCAGCTGCCTCCCTTACCCAACACCTTGACATGTCCAAAACCCTTCAAATCTGCAATGAGTTTCCTTGTCGGGCTGAAGACACCATGGATGACAACTATGATTGTGTTGTCCCTGTAGTTATGCTTCCAGAATAGGATGCATTGTGCCGCAGTAGGCTAGTGTCCTAGCCTCTGAGCCAGCAGCTCTGGATTCAAGGCCCACTCCAGGACTGCGTGGCATAGGAAGGGGCGATCATAATGTCGCTGAACAGGTTTGCGAATCAACTTACAAGTCCTTCCAACAAATGCCAACGACACGCAGGAAAAGCAGGAGAGATTGATGGTCAGCTAGTGAATTCTCTACCATCACAATCCAGAGCTCCAGGCTCCAACATGCAAGTAACAGCAACTCAGATTCCTCGGGGCAGTTAGCGGGATGGCTAGTATGGGCCAGATTGGTCCCAACAGCATGGTCCCAATCCCCGTTCTGGCTGGGCTGGATTCGGCCCCTGCCTCATTGCTCGGCAGAGATTAGAACAGGGGTCGGACCTGCCTTCAGAGAACACCAGAAAAAGAAAATTCCCCCAGAGCCATGAGTTAACAATGCAGAGGTATGAGTGGGGCATTACTGGGTGGGAGGAAAATGTTTAGATGCTCAGGGAAGGCTTGATGGAGGAATAACCAGTGTCTGGATTTTAGATATGATGGTTTGAAAGTCTCTGGGTCGAGAGAAAGCACGTGTTGAACTATTCCCTCAGCTGGCTATTCCAACTCCGAGCCTTGCAGTCATCAGATACACAAATCATGTCCCATGGTTTGGAGCATGGCACAGTGGCAAACACACATGTACATACACATGTACACACGCACGCACACACACACACACAGGTACGCATGCACACACACGTACACACACACGTACACACACACACACACACAGGTACACACACACACACACACACAGGTACACACACACACAGGTACACACACACATATACACACGTACACACACACAGGTACACACACACACAGGTACACACACACATATACACACGTACACACACACAGGTACACACACACACACACACAGGTACACGCACACACACATACACACACATACACACGTACACACACGTACACGCACACACACGTACACACACATGTACACACACACGTACACACATATACACGCACACACACACGTACACACATACAAACAACAAAGAACAAAGAAATGTACAGCACAGGAACAGGCCCTTTGGCCCTCCAAGCCCGTGCCGACCATACTGCCCGACTAAACTACAATCTTCAACACTTCCTGGGTCCGTATCCTTCTATTCCCATCCTATTCATATATTTGTCAAGATGCCCCTTAAATGTCCCTATCGTCCCTGCTTCCACTACCTCCTCCGGTAGCGAGTTCCAGGTACCCACTACCCTCTGCGTAAAAAACTTGCCTCGTACATCTACTCTAAACCTTGCCCCTCTCACCTTAAACCTATGCCCCCTAGTAATTGACCCCTCTACCCTGGGGAAAAGCCTCTGACTATCCACTCTGTCTATGCCCCTCATAATTTTGTATACCTCTATCAGGTCGCCCCTCAACCTCCTTCGTTCCAGTGAAAACAAACCGAGTTTATTCAATCGCTCCTCATAGCTTATGCCCTCCATACCAGGCAACATTCTGGTAAATCTCTTCTGCACCCTCTCTAAAGCCTCCACATCCTTCTGGTAGTGTGGCGACCAGAATTGAACACTATACTCCAAGTGTGGCCTAACTAAGGTTCTATACAGCTGCAACATGACTTGCCAATTCTTATACTCAATGCCCCGGCCAATGAAGGCAAGCATGCCGTATGCCTTCTTGACTACCTTCTCCACCTGTGTTGCCCCTTTCAATGACCTGTGGACCTGTACTCCTAGATCTCTTTGACTTTCAATACTCTTGAGAGTTCTACCATTCACTGTATATTCCCTACCTGCATTAGACCTTCCAAAATGCATTACCTCACATTTGTCCGGATTAAACTCCATCTGCCATCTCTCCGCCCAAGTCTCCAGACAATCTAAATCCTGCTGTATCCTCAGGCAGTCCTCATCGCTATCCGCAATTCCACCAACCTTTGTGTCATCTGCAAACTTACTAATCAGACCAGTTACATTTTCCTCCAAATCATTTATATATACTACAAAGAGCAAAGGTCCCAGCACTGATCCCTGTGGAACACCACTGGTCACAGCCCTCCAATTAGAAAAGCATCCCTCCATTGCTACCCTCTGCCTTCTATGGCCTAGCCAGTTCTGTATCCACCTTGCCAGTTCACCCCTGATCCCGTGTGACTTCACCTTTTGTACTAGTCTACCATGAGGGACCTTGTCAAAGGCCTTACTGAAGTCCATATAGACAACATCTACTGCCCTACCTGCATCAATCATCTTAGTGACCTCCTCGAAAAACTCTATCAAGTTAGTGAGACACGACCTCCCCTTCACAAAACCGTGCTGCCTCTCACTAATACGTCCATTTGCTTCCAAATGGGAGTAGATCCTGTCTCGAAGAATTCTCTCCAGTAATTTCCCTACCACTGAAGTAAGGCTCACCGGCCTGTAGTTCCCGGGATTATCCTTGCTACCCTTCTTAAACAGAGGAACAACATTGGCTATTCTCCAGTCCTCCGGGACATCCCCTGAAGACAGCGAGGATCCAAAGATTTCTGTCAAGGCCTCAGCAAATTCCTCTCCAGCCTCCTTCAGTATTCTGGGGTAGATCCCATCAGGCCCTGGGGACTTATCTACCTTAATATTTTTTAAGACACCCAACACCTCGTCTTTTTGGATCACAATGTGACCCAGGCTATCTACACCCCCTTCTCCAGACTCAACATCTACCAATTCCTTCTCTTTGGTGAATACTGATGCAAAGTATTCATTTAGTACCTCGCCCATTTCCTCTGGCTCCACACATAGATTCCCTTGCCTATCCTTCAGTGGGCCAACCCTTTCCCTGGCTACCCTCTTGCTTTTTATGTACGTGTAAAAAGCCTTGGGATTTTCCTTAACCCTATTTGCTAATGACTTTTCGTGACCCCTTCTAGCCCTCCTGACTCCTTGCTTAAGTTCCTTCCTACTTTCCTTATATGCCACACAGGCTTCGTCTGTTCCCAGCCTCTTAGCCCTGACAAATGCCTCCTTTTTCTTTTTGACGAGGCCTACAATATCACTCGTCATCCAAGGTTCCCGAAAATTGCCGTATTTATCTTTCTTCCTCACAGGAACATGCTGGTCCTGTATTCCTTTCAACTGACACTTGAAAGCCTCCCACATGTCAGATGTTGATTTGCCCTCAAACATCCGCCCCCAATCTATGTTCTTCAGTTCCCGCCTAATATTGTTATAATTAGCCTTCCCCCAATTTAGCACATTCATCCTCGGACCACTCTTATCCTTGTTCACCAGTACTTTAAAACTTACTGAATTGTGGTCACTGTTACCGAAATGCTCCCCTACTGAAACATCTACCACCTGGCCGGGCTCATTCCCCAATACCAGGTCCAGTACCGCCCCTTCCCTAGTTGGACTGTTTACATATTGTTTTAAGAAGCCCTCCTGGATGCTCCTTACAAACTCCGCCCCGTCTAAGCCCCTGGCACTAAGTGAGTCCCAGTCAATATTGGGGAAGTTGAAGTCTCCCATCACCACAACCCTGTTGTTTTTACTCTTTTCCAAAATCTGTCTACCTATCTGCTCCTCTATCTCCCGCTGGCTGTTGGGAGGCCTATAGTATACCCCCAACATTGTGACTGCACCCTTCTTATTCCTGATCTCTACCCATATAGCCTCACTGCCCTCTGAGGTGTCCTCTCGCAGTATAGCTGTGATATTCTCCCGAACAAGTAGCGCAACTCCACCTCCCCTTTTACATCCCCCTCTATCCCGCCTGAAACATCTAAATCCTGGAACGTTTAGCTGCCAATCCTGCCCTTCCCTCAACCAGGTCTCTGTAATGGCAACAACATCATAGTTCCAAGTAGTAATCCAAGCTCTAAGTTCATCTGCCTTACCCGTAATGCTCCTTGCATTAAAACATATGCACTTCAGGCCACCAGACCCGCTGTGTTCAGCAACTTCTCCCCATCTGCTCTGCCTCAGAGTGGCACTGTCCCTATTCCCTAGTTCTCCCTCAATGCTCTCACCTTCTGACCTATTGCTCCCGTGCCCACCCCCCTGCCATACTAGTTTAAACCCTCCCGTGTGACACTAGCAAACCTCGCGGCCAGGATATTTATGCCTCTCCGGTTTAGATGCAACCCGTCCTTCTTATACAGGTCACACCTGCCCCGGAAGAGCTCCCAGTGGTCCAGATAATGGAAACCCTCCCTCCTACACCAGCTGTTTAGCCACGTGTTTATCTGCTCTATCTTCCTATTTCTAGCCTCACTGGCACGTGGCACAGGGAGTAATCCCGAGATTACAACCCTCGAGGTCCTGTCTTTTAACTTTCTGCCTAGCTCCCTGAACTCCTGCTGCAGGACCTCATGCCCCTTCCTGCCTATGTCGTTAGTACCAATATGTACAACGACCTCTGCCTGTTTGCCCTCCCCCTTCAGGATTCCCTCTACCCGTTCGGAGACATCCTGGACCCTGGCACCAGGGAGGCAACATACCATCCTGGAGTCTCTTTCACATCCACAGAAGCGCCTATCTGTGCCCCTGACTATAGAGTCCCCTATTACTATTACTCTTCTGCGCTTTGACCCTCCCTTCTGAACATCAGAGCCAGCCGTGGTGCCACTGCTCTGGCTGCTGCTGTTTTCCCCTGATAGGCTATCCCCCCGACAGTATCCAAAGGGGTATATCTGTTCGAGAGGGGGACAACCACAGGGGATTCCTGCACTGACTGCCTGCCCTTTCTGGTGGTCACCCATTTCTCTGCCTGCACCTTGGGTGTGACCATTTACATAACTGCGATCTATGACGCTTTCCGCCACCTGCATGCTCCTAAGTGCATCCAATTGCTGCTCCAACCGAACCATGCGGTCTGTGAGGAGCTCCAGTTGGGTGCACTTTCTGCAGATGAAGCCATCCGGGACGCTGGAAGCCTCCCGGACCTGCCACATCTCACAATCAGAGCACAGCACCCCTCTAACTGACATTGCGTCAATTAATTAAAATTTGTCTTTTTTTTTTAAATCCTTTTTTTTAAATTTCAAAGTTACTGTCAACTATCTGTTTCCTAACACTAGATTTCTAATAGAAATGCGATAGCTAACTATAATATTCTCCGATCTCTGGCTTAGATATCCTCTAAATTATAATTAAGTTATTATGTTTAATTAGTTCCCAGATACTCAAATTTTTTTTAAATTTAGGTTAGAATCCCAACCAGCCACTCTGGCCACAGCTTTTCTGTGATGTCACTTTAGTTTCCCCCCGACACACACAATTTGAAAAAAGGTATAAAAGTAAAAATAACTTACTTACCTTCTGAGTGTCTTAGATGTTCTCAGGTTCTCTCGCTGACAGAGACTGCTCCTCCACCTCCGAACCTTGACCTGCACAATGCTAATAATATAATAATAATATAATATGGCACTTACCTTACACCAATGGGTCTTATTATTAGGTTAGACGAGGAGGGCGGGTGGGAGACACTACACGTGTAGTGTCTCGGGTTTCCTCTCCACCAGAATTTATTGGTTGGGGGGGGGGGGGGGGGGGGGGACTTGCCAGAGGTCCGCTGGTCGAGCTTCCGGTTCCCGCCTTATATAAAAACAAATAAAACAGAAAAGAAGAACAGACACGGGACCAGGCAAGGCTTTTAAATACACTACTCACCTCCCAGAAGGCCCCTGCGCACCGCTGCCGCCGAAATCCAAAGGGCTGCTCCTGTAAAGGTAAGGCTTTTAAATACACTACTCACCTCCAAGAAGGCCCCTGCGCACTGCTGCCGCCGAAATCCAAAGGGCTGCTCCTGTAAAGGCAAGGCTTTTTAAAGTAAGTACTCACCTCCCAGAAGGCCCCTGCGCACCGCTGCCACCGAAATCCAAAGGGCTGCTCCTGTAAAGGTAAGGCTTTTAAATACACTACTCACCTCCAAGAAGGCCCCTGCGCACCGCTGCCGCCGAAATCCAAAAGGCTTTCAGAGTGTGCACACGCGTACACACACACACACGTACACAAACACACACACAAACACGCACACACACACAGACGTACACACAGACGTACACACACACACACACGTACACACACACACACATGTACACACACGTACACACACACACACAGGTACACACACACGTACACACACGTACACACACACACGTACACACACACACACATGTACACACACACACACACACACATACACACCTACACACACACGTATACACACACACACTTGAAAATTTGGAAGTCTCTTCCCCAGAAGTCGGAATGCTCAGTCAATGGAAATTTTCCAGACAGACCGATACTCTTCCTAGATCTTTATGTTTCTCTCCTCACCTTCAAGAATTCTCCTCAAACCCCGTTTCTTTTGTCATACTCTGGTTAGCGTTCAATTGGTCACTACCCATTTCTCCCCTGTGAAGGGAGTGGCTACTGCCTTAAATCCAAAATTCTTGTGCTGTTAGGTGAATGGGACATTCTGAATTCTCCCTCTGTGTACCCGAACAGGCGCCGGAATGTGGTGACTGGGGGATTTTCACAGTAACTTATTGCAGTGTTAATGTAAGCCTACTTGTGACAATAAAGATTATTATTAATAATGTGGATTAGAGATGTTTGCGTTAAATCGACGTTGAGTACACATTGTATTACTTTTTTTTGTGAATTACGGGCCAACTTAGCGCGGCCAATCCACCTACCCTGCGCATCTTTGGGTTGTGGGGGTGAGACCCACGCAGACATGGGGAGAGTGTGCAAACTCCACACGGACAGTGACCCGGGGCCAGAATCGAACCCGAGTTCTCGCTGCCATCAGGGATGGAGTGGCGGGAACCACTCCGGCGTCAGGCCGCCCAAAAGGTGGGGATTTCTCCGCACCTTTAGGGGCCAAGCCCTCACCTTGAGGGGCTAGCCCCGCGCCGGAGTGGTTGGCGCGCCGCCGGCTGGCGGGAAAGGCCTTTGGCGCCACGCCAGCCGGGGCCGAAGGGACTTTGCCAGCTGGCGGAAGTCCGCGCATGCGCGGGAGCGTCAGTGGCTGTGCAGGGGGGGGGCTCACTTCCACGTTGGCCATCGCGGAGGCTCTGGCCAAGGCGGAAGGAAAAGAGTGCCCCCATGACACAGGCCCGCCCGCGGATCGGTGGGCCCCGATCCCGGGCCAGGCCACCGTGCGTGCACCCCCAGGGGCCAGATCGCCCCCCCCCCCCCCCCCCCCCAGGACCCCAGAGCCCGCCAGTAGGCTAGGTGGTTTGATTCACGCCGGCGGGACTGGCATTACAGCAACGGGACTTCGGCGCATCGCGGGCCGGCGAATCGCCGGGGGAGGGGGGGCCGCCGACCGGCGCGATTCCCGCCCCCGCCAAATTTTCGGTGCTGGAGAATTCGGCGGCCGGCAGGGGCGGGATTCACTCTGCCCCCTGGCGATTCTCCAACCCGGCGGGGGGTCGGAGAATCCCGCTCCAGGTCCGCTCGATGACCTAGACTAACTACGCGAGTGTGCTGCTGCAGCATTGTTTTGGCAGCTCCGGCTTCAGCAGAAGGAATTGAGGCTGTTTGTGAAGGCGCATAGGGCTAAGCAGTTTACGCCTCAAGATAATTGAAGCAGCTCATGTCCTTTAATCCATAAGTAACACAATTAGAGCTCTGGGAAGTATGGAGTTGAATGAACTTGGCCAACCTTGGTCAGTCTTGGCCAAGACCCTGGGACTGATTTTCCAAGTTTATTGTGCAGCAGAGGGGAGGGCTGTCCATCAGCTTTGTTAAGCAAGTCACCCAGAAGCCGTGGCTATATAACACCTGCAAACAGTGGACAGGTTACTCTCAATTTCCCCTTTACCTGAATTCAATATGTTTGGCGCAAGCTTTAAACAGTGCTGTAAACAATGAGGAAACTTTAAGAGTGGGACAGTAAACGCATTTAAGTAAGTGGAGGTATGTTTCTTTTTGAGTGCGTCCTGTATTCAAGTAAGTCACATCAAACCAGATTGCAGACTAAAGACACGGCAGATGCGGTTTTGACTCACCTGTTCGTTTGGGAGTCTTGGCAATAGTTCCCTTAACAGTCCGACAGTGAGCATTGTCACCGCCACAGACACCACATTTATCTTCTTGTTTGAAAGAACCAACTTCCTTGTCACAGTCCACAAGCTTCAAAAGGAGAATAGTTCAATGTCAGAATTTCCACCCATTGACAAAACGGCCAGAATTCTTTTTTAAAAACTGTACAACCAAGGGTTTAAATTATCACAATTTTAAAATAAAAACGTCACAAGGACCAAAATTAGTCAACTTGCATTTATATAGCGTCTTTAACACAGAGAAATATTCCGAGGCTCTTCACCGAACCGTTATCCAAATCATATCAGGATGAGTGATCAAGAGCTCGGTTGAAGTGACACATTTCGAGGAGTGTCTTAAACTAGGAGAAAGATGCACGGAGGTTTAGGGAGGAAATTCCAGAGTTTAGGGACGATTAAAATTGGGGGCATGCGCAAGAGGCCAGAAGAGGGGCACACACATCAGAGACTGCACCCAGTGACGAGCACCTACCACACATTCTCCTCGAGCACACACACTGAAGGGGTCTTTATAACTGCAGCGTGTCCCGTCATGTACAACTTGGTTCATGAAGACCACATCCCCGGTTTCCTTGGACTGACAAATTAGTTCACATTTCTGGGCCTCTATAATTTTTTGATTGGGAAAGAAAAAGGAAACGGAGGGTTTACACCGAGCACTGCGTAATAGAAAACATGAAAACACAGGATAAAAGGATTAGAAACAGCTGGGCATTCGAGGTACGGTTTCAGCCTTAATTCACCCTGAGCACCTTAGTGTGCTTCTATTTTATTTTTGGAAGAAAATGATTTTAAGCTATGTTGGCCGTGGTACTGTTCTGAAGTTTGCACATCTGGCAGCCCAAGGGTACAGAATATTAATACAAGGAAAATCTCCGTTTCAGAGATAAATATGTCCAACACATTTTTGCCACATGCCAAACCCCTGGGCTCACTTGAGGACGCAATGGATGAAATTAAACGTCTCCTTGAGGCCTGTGACAATACATTGTTGGTCGGTAAAAACACAGGTTCACTGATGCACCTTGTAAAGGTCCTTCCTGGTCATTTCCTCATTTCCCCTTTCTTTATGTTTTGCTGTTATCATTTTGATCCATAGATGCTTAATGGACATGTATCCTTAAGCCAAGCATCAGAGAGAATGAAGAATTCAAGCAGTTGCAACATAGTATATGGAGCTGCTAGCTTTGGACAGCAGAACCCAGTCTTCTTGGGGTGGGACTCCGTTCGATTCATTGGTGGCCAATGAATTGGCAAAAAAGGCTGTCTTCTGCCCGGTAACAGGTGGTGATTGGATCCTGCCTGAGCGGCCTGATTTCCAGAGACCCAAGGGAAACAGTTTTTAAATCGTGGGAGCAAGGACCTGTTCCCTCTCTCTCTCCAGAAAGCCTGTGAGTTGATGCATTTCCGAACCTTCAGCGAACCTGAATGAATCTACAGCTAAACTGTTACAGGCTGCAAACAGAGACCTGGATCGGAAAGCTTACTTTGAAGAAAGGTGTGCTTAAAGACAACCCTCTGAAACAAAGACTTTTTTCCCCCTTTTACCTATTATTTTACACCCCTCTCCTCCCCTCGGCGTTTGTCTGTTTTGTATATGCGTGTGCGTGCAGAGGGTGGGGGCAAGTTAAAGTGGGGGATTAGGAATTAGATAATAGTTAACCAGTTGTATTCGCTGCATATTTCATTACAGTTCGTGTTGTAAATAAAAAGTAATTGAGTTTAAATTTACAAACCCGTTGACTATAATTATTGGGCAGCCAAGGCCCAAAGACTTCAGGTATTTTTATAAGAATTATTGGGTAATTCAATAATGTTGTGACTCCGGGTCAAGACGGGCTGGAATTGACTGAGTACTAGCCCAGGGTGTCATGACAACCTGCCCGCAACTGGTAATGCAATGTCACTTGAAAAGCCCCGAGAATGGACTGGCGGCTTAACCACATGACAGGGAAATGTCACGTGATGCGACTGAAGAGGACAGACATGGCGGTGGTGGTGGGGAACGGGGTCAGGCCAGGAATTTAATCTATAGCTTGCCTGGATTTCTGGTAATTATAAGCATAAGTAATTTTTAGTTTAGCGAGCAAGCCGGTGCTATCAAGATCACGTCACTCGCAGAATAGTCTCAGAACCTTTTCTAACACCAACACCATATTATAATACGTAATTTGTTGAAATACAGCTTTTTCCAAGTTACTTATTGTACAGTGCGATTTTTCATTTCTGGCTACAGTGTTCCATTTTCTGACTATTTAAAAATTTCAGTAGGAAAATTGAGAGTTCCTCTGAATTTTCCGCTAATAGTTCCGCCCGGCAAAGCTCCCCCATCGGCAGGAGAAAGTCGAAAATCACCCCGACGTGCACCATCATCGCGGATTAGTCATAAGCAGCATACAATAACTGTGGCGTTTTATAGGTTAGTATTTCTCTAGCTATGCTCGTCAGATGTGAAAAGAGAGAACATGCATGTCTCAAAGGGAAACCTACCCTCTTGATGCTCATAAGGGAGCCAGGAATGCTTGACGTTCCGGTGGAGATAATAGGAGTTCCGTTGTTGACACTGCTGAGCCCGAAAATCTTCATAGTGCCCTGAGCAATCGTCAGAGTTGCAAACTTTATACTCTGAACGAGGGCCGGGGCAATCTCGGCCACCATAGGCAGGGCTGCAGGTAAACGAAAGACAATCAGTGGCAGGATACACATTCTTACCTCATTCTACGATCTGTTTATAGACAGGTGTGTGGTGGCTCTCTCTGTAATCTAGACAAGGTTTCCGGGTGCAATGTGTTACACTGCTGGGTCACAACCTGAGAATAGGGTGACAATCCAACTTGGGAGTGACAATCGATGCTGTAGTCTTAGTTACCACACTATTTATTGTGAGAAGGGGTAACAATCGAGACAAGCTTCAAGTTTCATACATTTTAAACTATCTTAATATCCAGGCATTTTACATATATGCATTAAATGTGTTAGTGAGGCTGCACGCGCTTAAATGGCAGTGTGTTGAGGAGATAGTCAGTGTGGAGGTTGGCTGTGTTTAGTTGGAGAACTGGCCGGTCATTCTAGCTGTGGTTCCATTTTATCGTCTTGCCCTTTCAGTTAAGCAATAAATATTAGCTCTTTATACACCCCGGGCAAGAATCCAAAACATACTTTGCTAAGTTAAGGCAGAATTAAGGCTGACGCAATCTTTAATGTTGTACTAGATGTAAGCATCGTGTAAAAATGTTCTTCCGATTTATGTACTTTCTGATAGATCCTAACATTATTGCTTGCCAGCATTCACTTCTAATCAAATTGCCTCTGTTAATACCATTCTTCTCTTCAAGTCAGAAGGTTGACAGTTCAATCACTGCTGCAGGACATGGGCATAATAATAATAATCTTTTATTATTATCACAAGTAGGCTTACATTAACACTGCAATGAAGTTACTGTGAAAAGCCCCTGGTCGACACATTCCGGGACCTGTTCGGGTACACAGAGGGAGAATCCAGAATGTCCAAATCACCTAACAAGCTCGTCTTTCGGGACTTGTGGGACGTAACCGGAGCGCCCGGAGGAAACCCACGCAGTCGCGGGGAGAACGTGCAGACTCCGCACAGACAGTGACCTAAGCTGGGAATCGAACCTGGAACCCTGGAGCTGGGAAGTTGCTGTGCTACCCACTGTGCTACCGTGCTGCCCACAATCATACAATCTAGCCTGACAGATTTCTGAAGTGCTGCAATGAGAGAGGTGCATTCCTTTATCCCGGCATGAAGCCAAGGTGTGCAGATTGATGTATCGATCCGATATTTAAAGAGCAGGGAGAACCCCCAGGACAGGTCGAGAGAGCAGTTAATAAAACATGTTGTATGTTGGGCTTTGAAAGAGTACAAGAGCAAGGAGGTTATGCTCAACTTATAGTTAGACCTCAGCTGGAGTAGTGTGTACAGTTCTGGGCACCACATTATGGGAAGGATGTGAACGTAATGGAGCGAGTGCAGACGAGGTTCACAAGAATGGTTCCAGGGGCAAGAAACTTCATTTGTGAGGATCGATTGGAGAGGTTGGGACTGTTCTCCGCAGAGAGAAGGAGATTTGATGGAGATGCTCAAAATCATGAGGGGGCTGGACAGAGAGAAACTGTTCGAACTCATAAAAGAATCAAGAACGTGAGGGCATAGATGTAAAAGGATTTGCAAAAGAAGCAAATGTTTTCACACAAGTCGTTCAAGTCTAGAATGCGCTGCCTGGAAGTGGGGTAGTGGCAGGTTCAATCGAGGCATTCAAGGTGGCATTAGGTACATGTCAGCAGTGGGAATCAGCGGGGAATTAAGTGATTATTTGAATAGAAACAATGTACAGGGGTACGGGGAAAAGGCAGCGGAATGACTCAGAGCCGCAATGCTCGTTTCGAGAGCCGGTGCAGCCACAATTGATCAAATGGCTCTTTCTGCACCATAACAACTCTGTGATTCTGAGGCGTTTTCATGACAAAAAGTATTAATTCATTGTAAACAAATGGAGCCTGAATTGCAGAATGCCAGAAATAGTCATGTCTACTGCTTCATAAAGTATCAAACATAACCATGTATCACAGTCGATATAATAACCACTTGATGCTTTTCCTTTTCACATGATTCTGGTTTTAATGACTAGGTCAGGTATTGAGCTTTCATTCATTGAAAATTTGGATATGTGCCGTGTTCACCCAAGATCTTCCTGGTCATTAAAACAGAACGGGGGAGTCACAGGCTGGTGAGCACGCAAGGGGAAAGCTCAGATCTAGGGCTCGTTATGAAACAGCTTTTGTTTCATATCAAGTCCCAGCCTTCAGATAATAATGGAACTTAACCAAGGGGGGGAGGGGGGGGGGTGTAAATTACCTCAGAGTAGACATCGTACAAGAGATCCTGCACTGCGCTGACTGCAGTTTGACATGTTAGCTTGTTGATAATACTAATAAAAAGAAAATTGAAAGTTGCCATAATCCCAGATGACCATAGGCTGCTTTCCCCTTTGAGGGGGGGGGGGGATTAGAGCTGACTGGTGGTTATTTAAACCGAGGGTCACCACACCTCAAGCAAGGGGCAAGGTTGAGAAGACAGGGCCTTCCTGGATAACCCCAGCCGGTACGGGAATTGAACCCACGCTGTTGGTGTCGCTCCGCATCCCGAACCAGCCGAACAAACCAACTGAGCTAATCGAGCACATTACCAACAAGCGGCCATACGCGCAAGCTCAGTTTCCCTGAGCAGGCAGCAAGCGGAGTCAGTAATATCAATCAGGACCACCAGCTATACCATCCCCTGGACAGCTGCCTCTGTTAAGCCAGTAGCTGTGGAAGAACAATGTTCTGACGATACAATCATGTGACAACTAATAGGAACTTACGGGGGATGACTGCACTGGCGGCTACGGAAGCGCACTCCACCACCACAGGTCCTTGAGCACGATCCAAACTTTGTCCAGGAACTCCAGCTTCCATCCCGATTGTATGACTGATCAGAAGTTTTCCAAATGCAGTGACCCTTGAAACACCACTGGAAAGGAGAAGTAATTAAACCAACGTCAGGGTTGGGTGCTATTGGGTAACACGGCAGATTTACATTCCCACTTCATTTGAGAGGAGTGTATATTGGAAATTTGGGAGTAGGGAATAGCACTGCCTGTTTACAGTCTCAACAACTTCCCGTCCATTAAATCACATAGTGGGGGGAAAACAATTCAGGCCAAAATTTGGAGGGGCTGGGCTGCATGTCTGAGACACATCATACAGACCTCTCTCTGCAACAGAAGACTAACGGGTGAAAGAAAAGCTCCTTAGATCTACACAAAACAGCCTTGCATCGTAAGTCAAAAACTTTGGGAATTCCAGAAAATTTAAATCTTTGCAGGAGTACTTAAACAGTTTGTTACGGATTACACGGTGTAATAGCTGTTCCATTATGATATCTTCACTAGATATTTCACAACAATTGGTAACAGTTAATGGGCAGAGGGACGAACTAAATCAGACAAGATTGCAAGACGATGGAAGTAAAGATTGCAGGAAAATAGTGAAATGCAGTCAATGTGAAGATGAGTCACAGACAGCATTTTGATATATTGGTTTGTCTATTGAGCGGGTTGTAAATCACCCATTGACTCAATAAGCCCACGCCCAGCTTTACTCTCACCCATAAGTCTCAAATGCAAAGCAAGAGAGACAATGCCACAGGTCTAACGCTTCTAAAGTAATCGGACCACCAAATTAACACAGAGTCAGAATCAGATGCGGGTTTTGAAATAAATGCTCTTAAAAACCTAAATATGAACTAAATGGCACTGTTTAAAAGAAATCGCGGCAAAAATGATGCACAGAATTTTCTATTCCAAGTGTTCTGGTCCATGGCTGTGACTTTCCCCATTGTGCTCCTTCGCTGTATCGAACTGCTGGCGACCAGTACGTTTGAGGGAGGGGAGGAAGTATTAGCACGGATTCCAGTGGACAACACCATCCCACCCGTACCCAGCTCCTCTTGTGACGGAAGGCTTCCAAGGGGTTGGATGAAACCCACTGCTGACCCTCATTCGCTGAAGACATTTGCTTGCAATTACCTTTGGTGCAAAGACCCAGGGTTACCTGAACCGCACTCATTTCCTGCCTTAACTCTGTCTTTGCTCATGCACACGGATTATCTGCAAGTATGTCCCGGTATCAATAGATCCAGGCTATCTTTGTCAGAAGTGAAAGGGGAGGGCAAGCAATTTTCTTGATCTGATCCATCCATGTTGGTTTCTCATTTCAGATGCGCTCAGATTTGTTGCTTTTGCTCCCCATTTTTTTGTTTTCAACATGTTTCTGACCTATTGCTCATCACCCGTATTTTGTGCTGCAAACACCGATTCGTGATCATCGGGGCCTTAGTTACTGGAAGGTCGACATAAAGCTAGACTGATTAATAGTGGGTCACAATTACTCGTCAAGATGGTGCTCGCAACAAAGTAACACCCCCACCGTCTCTTTTCAATATGTAGTTTGCTCTTTTACCTTTCCAGGCGCGCACTCTGTCCCATCGAGTGGCGGGCCCTTTTTGGTTTTGCAGAAGTAGGGATTATCAGGGTGGTTGCACCACAGCTGCTTGCAGGGGTCAAATGTTCGGAACTGCAAACGGAAGAAACAGTTTTAGACAGACAGTGAGATCCCTGTGTTGGACAGCTATCCTGGATTGAGAGAATCAATTGCGCAGACAAACAGATGAAAACAATGGCAGGTAAAGCCCAACAGGTCCATCAAGTCAGTCTCAAACAGCCATGTTGTAACTAAGTATCTTAAGCCACAATGGTTTTACTCCTCATTAATGTTACCTCCTGGAGAGGCAAGATAAAAACATTCAGAAAACGCAAGACTATAATTTGAGGGGGAGGGGAGGTGCTGAAATTTGGGGAAATGCTTTTCTGCTCTGCCAAAGGCAACCTGAACAAGTGGCAGGAGACCACAAGTGGGCAAGAGGCAGATCGTCCAATATCCCACCTTCCCTTTTGTACACCATCATGATTTCAGATGCACCGTGATGGGCAGCACGGTAGCATTGTGGATAGCACAATTGCTTCACAGCTCCAGGGTCCCAGGTTCGATTCCTGGCTTGGGTCACTGTCTGTGCGGAGTCTGCACATCCTCCCCGTGTGTGCGTGGGTTTCCTGCGGGTGCTCCGGTTTCCTCCCACAGTCCAAAGATGTGCAGGTTAGGTGGATTGGCCATGATAAATTGCCCTTAGTGTCCAAAATTGCCCTTAGTGTTGGGTGGGGTTACTTTGGGTGGGGTTACTGGGTTATGGGGATAGGGTGGAGGTGTTGACCTTGGGTAGGGTGCTCTTACCAAGAGCCGGTGCAGACTCGATGGGCCGAATGGCCTCCTTCTGCACTGTAAATTCTATCTATTAGCCCCAGTCAGGAATCCATTCAGCTTCCTTTTGAAACCCTGCAGTGAATCGGCACCCACTGTCCAACTGCTCCTGAGGGCAATGAACTTCAGCCAGAAAAGAAAACCCCTGGCATCTGTCACGATATGCAGACAGGCAGCTAATGAACACAGAGAACAGGACATGACCAATGAGCAGGCAGGACACTCGGGGGTGGTATCTCACTATAAAAGGCACGAGGCACTCACACTCCACTCTTTCCACTGATGAACACCTACAGAGTGAGTCAGGGTGTATGTACAGTATCACACCTCCAGCACGTGGCTAAGAGCTAGTCTGGTTCAGTCAGACAGAGTAACCACACTTAGGTTAGCAGAGAGTCAAACTCATAGAGAACTGTGCTAACTGTGCTACTGGTTCAATAAATCAGATTGAATTAACTTCAAGGTCTGGAGTATCTTTTGGTTAAAGCTGCATCCAGTTGTGCCTTTATCGCAGAGTACATGACACATCATGGTACCAGGAGTGGGGTTACTCTGTCTGACTGAACCAGACTAGCTCTTAGCCACGTGCTGGAGGTGTGATACTGTACATACACCCTGACTCACTCTGTAGATGTTCATCAGTGGAAAGAGGCGGAGTGCCTTTTATAGTGAGATACCACCCCCGAGTGTCCTGCCTGCTCATTGGTCATGCCCTGTTCTCTGTGTTCATTAGCTGCCTGTCTGTGTATCATTATCTGCATGTCTGCATATCATGACAGCATCCATCTTAGTTCCTTACTTACATAACTTATATGCATGTTCCCAGTTCTAACTAACTAATTCAAATTGTCTGCCCGAAATGACAAAGCAGATCTCCCTGAAGTCTATGCGTTTTTGAAAACAAAAGGGGTGGAAAGACTAATTTTCTGATGCTATAGTGACAATTCAGGCTTTTCAAGACAGGCGCCGATCTAGTGGCCTTGCTCCAAACTTTTTCTCGGGCCTCTGTGTCAGCCACCCTGTGAGGGGCCCAAAATTGGACACAACTGGTTTATAAGACATTCCAGGCCTTATAAACCAGATGTATCAGCATCAACTATATACAAAACACAATCAGAACAGGGTAGCAACTCTCTCGGTGGAAGAGATTGCCAAAAATGTCTTTTTATCAGAAGTTTCAAATGTAATTATAAATAAAAACGCAAGGAGATGTGCAATGAGGCTATGAGACGAAGCAAAACTTACAGCTGTACACATTTTATAACCGACTCCAAAATCAAAACGGCACTGCTCATCCATGGAATAGTCAATTCCTGGAAACTCTGGCAACTTTGGCCACTTCTGCTCAAATGGGTCATCTAGCAGGCAGTCATAGGAACTGGCAGAAATCATGAGAGAGAGAGAAATTAGGCGCACAACGTTTTCAGTCACATCAGATTTCATTTGGTTTTAAATAATGAATTATGTCTCGTGTCAAAGGAAATGATCTATTTGTTGTGGACGATTGGTCCAGCAAATTGGAATGGTGGGTGTAGTAGATTCAATACCTGCCCCTTGACTCATTTGACCCAACGTTCCCTCGGAGGCCTTTGACTCTCAGCTGGTAACTGTTGGGAGGTGGTGAGGAAGACAAAATCCCTGGTTGCTCAAACCGCTCTAATGCTGCACGTCACAGGGCTCCTGATCCACCCAGGAGGGGTCGGTTTTTCTTTGCTGGCTTCACCCACTGTTGGCGATCCTCCTGTTTGCACAGCTCCACCAACTTACTTCGAGCACCACAGTTAACCACAGGACAAACAGCAAAACAGCCAAGGCAATTCGGTCTATTCCGTCCAGGCTAATCCTTTGCTAGAGCAATCCAAAACTAATGCCAATGCCCTCGGATTCCTGTTTTAAATATTTATCTGCTGAAATGTGCTCTCTGCCTCAATCACGCCGGAGCTTGTAATAGGTTCACGGGGGCAGAAGTCCCTTCACCAGAATTCCTTTTATTTACAAACCCAACAGCCGAACAACCAGGTACTTCAGCTTTCTGTCCACACCGGGAATGCACTCAGCTCGCTGTCTACACCGGGAGTGCACTCAGCTCGCTGTCTACACTGGGAGGGCATTCAGCTCGCTGTCTACACCGGGAGTGCATTCAGCTCGCTGTCTACACCGGGAGTGCATTCAGCTCGCTGTCTACATCGGGAGTGCATTCAGCTCGCTGTCTACACTGGGAGGGCATTCAGCTCGCTGTCTACACTGGGAGGGCATTCAGCTCGCTGTCTACACTGGGAGTGCATTCAGCTCGCTGTCTACACTGGGAGGGCATTCAGCTCGCTGTCTACACTGGGAGGGCATTCAGCTCGCTGTCTACACTGGGAGGGCATTCAGCTCGTTGTCTACACTGGGAGTGCATTCAGCTCGCTGTCTACACTGGGAGGGCATTCAGCTCGCTGTCTACACTGGGAATGCATTCAGCTCGCTGTCTACACTGGGAATGCATTCAGCTCGCTGTCTACACCGGGAGTGCATTCAGCTCGCTGTCTACACTGGGAGGGCATTCAGCTCGCTGTCTACACTGGGAGGGCATTCAGCTCGCTGTCTACACTGGGAGTGCATTCAGCTCGCTGTCTACACCGGGAGTGCATTCAGCTCGCTGTCTACACTGGGAGGGCACTCAGCTCGCTGTCTACACTGGGAGGGCATTCAGCTCGCTGTCTACACTGGGAGGGCATTCAGCTCGTTGTCTACACTGGGAGTGCATTCAGCTCGCTGTCTACACTGGGAGTGCACTCAGCTCGCTGTCTACACTGGGAGTGCATTCAGCTCGCTGTCTACACTGGGAGGGCATTCAGCTCGCAGTCTACACTGGGAGTGCATTCAGCTCGCTGTCTACACTGGGAGGGCATTCAGCTCGCTGTCTACACTGGGAGGGCATTCAGCTCGCTGTCTACACTGGGAGGGCATTCAGCTCGTTGTCTACACTGGGAGTGCATTCAGCTCGCTGTCTACACTGGGAGTGCACTCAGCTCGCTGTCTACACTGGGAGTGCACTCAGCTCGCTGTCTACACTGGGAGTGCACTCAGCTCGCTGTCTACACTGGGAGTGCACTCAGCTCGCTGTCTACACTGGGAGGGCATTCAGCTCGCTGTCTACACTGGGAGTGCATTCAGCTCGCTGTCTACACTGGGCGTGCACTCAGCTCGCTGTCTACACTGGGAGTGCACTCAGCTCGCTGTCTACACTGGGAGTGCATTCAGCTCGCTGTCTACACCGGGAGGGCATTCAGCTCGCTGTCTACACTGGGAGTGCACTCAGCTCGCTGTCTACACCGGGAGTGCACTCAGCTCGCTGTCTACACTGGGAGTGCATTCAGCTCGCTGTCTACACTGGGAGTGCACTCAGCTCACTGTCTACACTGGGAGTGCACTCAGCTCACTGTCTACACCGGGAGTGCATTCAGCTCGCTGTCTACACCGGGAGTGCATTCAGCTCGCTGTCTACACTGGGAGTGCATTCAGCTCGCTGTCTACACCGGGAGTGCATTCAGCTCGCTGTCTACACTGGGAGTGCACTCAGCTCGCTGTCTACACTGGGAGGGCATTCAGCTCGTTGTCTACACTGGGAGTGCATTCAGCTCGCTGTCTACACTGGGAGTGCACTCAGCTCGCTGTCTACACTGGGAGTGCATTCAGCTCGCTGTCTACACTGGGAGGGCATTCAGCTCGCTGTCTACACTGGGAGGGCATTCAGCTCGCTGTCTACACTGGGAGGGCATTCAGCTCGCTGTCTACACTGGGAGGGCATTCAGCTCGCTGTCTACACTGGGAGGGCATTCAGCTCGTTGTCTACACTGGGAGTGCATTCAGCTCGCTGTCTACACTGGGAGTGCACTCAGCTCGCTGTCTACACCGGGAGTGCACTCAGCTCGCTGTCTACACTGGGAGTGCACTCAGCTCGCTGTCTACACCGGGAGTGCACTCAGCTCGCTGTCTACACTGGGAGGGCATTCAGCTCGCTGTCTACACTGGGAGTGCATTCAGCTCGCTGTCTACACTGGGAGTGCACTCAGCTCGCTGTCTACACTGGGAGTGCACTCAGCTCGCTGTCTACACTGGGAGTGCATTCAGCTCGCTGTCTACACCGGGAGGGCATTCAGCTCGCTGTCTACACTGGGAGTGCACTCAGCTCGCTGTCTACACCGGGAGTGCATTCAGCTCGCTGTCTACACCGGGAGTGCATTCAGCTCGCTGTCTACACCGGGAGGGCATTCAGCTCGCTGTCTACACCGGGAGTGCATTCAGCTCACTGTCTACACCGGGAGTGCATTCAGCTCGCTGTCTACACTGGGAGTGCACTCAGCTCACTGTTTACACTGGGAGTGCATTCAGCTCGCTGTCTACACCGGGAGTGCATTCAGCTCGCTGTCTACACTGGGAGTGCATTCAGCTCGCTGTCTACACTGGGAGTGCATTCAGCTCGCTGTCTACACCGGGAGTGCATTCAGCTCGCTGTCTACACTGGGAGTGCATTCAGCTCGCTGTCTACGCCGGGAGTGCATTCAGCTCGCTGTCTACACTGGGAGTGCATTCAGCTTGCTGTCTACACTGGGAGGGCACTCAGCTCGCTGTCTACACTGGGAGTGCATTCAGCTCGCTGTCTACACTGGGAGGGCATTCAGCTCGCTGTCTACACCGGGAGTGCATTCAGCTCGCTGTCTACACCGGGAGTGCATTCAGCTCGCTGTCTACACCGGGAGGGCATTCAGCTCGCTGTCTACACTGGGAGTGCATTCAGCTCACTGTCTACACCGGGAGTGCACTCAGCTCGCTGTCTACACTGGGAGTGCATTCAGCTCGCTGTCTACACTGGGAGTGCATTCAGCTCGCTGTCTACACTGGGAGTGCACTCAGCTCGCTGTCTACACTGGGAGTGCATTCAGCTCGCTGTCTACACTGGGAGGGCATTCAGCTCGCTGTCTACACCGGGAGTGCACTCAGCTCGCTGTCTACACCGGGAGTGCATTCAGCTCGCTGTCTACACTGGGAGTGCACTCAGCTTGCTGTCTACACTGGGAGGGCATTCAGCTCGCTGTCTACACTGGGAGTGCATTCAGCTCGCTGTCTACACCGGGAGGGCATTCAGCTCGCTGTCTACACTGGGAGTGCACTCAGCTCGCTGTCTACACCGGGAGTGCACTCAGCTCACTGTCTACACTGGGAGGGCATTCAGCTCGCTGTCTACACTGGGAGTGCATTCAGCTCGCTGTCTACACCGGGAGTGCATTCAGCTCACTGTCTACACTGGGAGGGCATTCAGCTCGCTGTCTACACCGAGAGTGCATTCAGCTCGCTGTCTACACTGGGAGTGCATTCAGCTCGCTGTCTACACTGGGAGTGCATTCAGCTCGCTGTCTACACCGGGAGTGCATTCAGCTCGCTGTCTACACTGGGAGTGCATTCAGCTCGCTGTCTACGCCGGGAGTGCATTCAGCTCGCTGTCTACACTGGGAGTGCACTCAGCTCGCTGTCTACACTGGGAGGGCATTCAGCTCGCTGTCTACACCGGGAGTGCATTCAGCTCGCTGTCTACACCGGGAGTGCATTCAGCTCGCTGTCTGCACCGGGAGGGCATTCAGCTCGCTGTCTACACTGGGAGTGCATTCAGCTCACTGTCTACACCGGGAGTGCACTCAGCTCGCTGTCTACACTGGGAGTGCATTCAGCTCGCTGTCTACACTGGGAGTGCATTCAGCTCGCTGTCTACACTGGGAGTGCACTCAGCTCGCTGTCTACACTGGGAGTGCATTCAGCTCGCTGTCTACACTGGGAGGGCATTCAGCTCGCTGTCTACACCGGGAGTGCACTCAGCTCGCTGTCTACACCGGGAGTTCATTCAGCTCGCTGTCTACACTGGGAGTGCACTCAGCTTGCTGTCTACACCGGGAGTGCATTCAGCTCGCTGTCTACACTGGGAGTGCATTCAGCTCGCTGTCTACACCGGGAGGGCATTCAGCTCGCTGTCTACACTGGGAGTGCACTCAGCTCGCTGTCTACACTGGGAGTGCATTCAGCTCGCTGTCTACACTGGGAGGGCATTCAGCTCGCTGTCTACACCGGGAGTGCACTCAGCTCGCTGTCTACACCGGGAGTGCATTCAGCTCGCTGTCTACACTGGGAGTGCACTCCGCTCGCTGTCTACACCGGGAGTGCATTCAGCTCGCTGTCTACACTGGGAGGGCATTCAGCTCGCTGTCTACACTGGGAGGGCATTCAGCTCGCTGTCTACACTGGGAGTGCATTCAGCTCGCTGTCTACACCGGGAGGGCATTCAGCTCGCTGTCTACACTGGGAGTGCACTCAGCTCGCTGTCTACACCGGGAGTGCACTCAGCTCACTGTCTACACTGGGAGGGCATTCAGCTCGCTGTCTACACTGGGAGTGCATTCAGCTCACTGTCTACACTGGGAGGGCATTCAGCTCGCTGTCTACACTGGAAGCGCAGGAGGATCTGACACTCCGTTATATACTGAGAAAGGCGTTCCTTGATTGGGCCACTAATCAGGGAATTCACATTCTAATTGTCCAAACTCAAAGGCTTGGCTTAAGTCATTACAATGCTCTTACAAACTTCGACAGAAAGAAATTTCCACCAACTTCCTTGTTTAACTTCTTCAGTGAAATTCTTCCGCGGGTGGCCTTGTCATTGCTTCAACCACCACAGGAAATAGACTTTAGGAGTAATCAGTACATTTCCAGGTTGGCTGGCTGTACCTATAGGAGCAGCACGAGGATCAGCACTTGGGCTTTTTTACATTCTATATTAACGACTTAGAAGGCGTGACCAAATGAAAAGGATGCAAAGTAAAGAGCGATGTGTGTGTAATGTTATCAAAATTGAATGGAAGAAAGTCAAGGGAATGTGTAACTCTGATGGAAATGTACAGTCAAGACAATTCGAAATGTTCTGTAATGTTTATGATAGATTTAATGAATAAAATATATTTTTTGAAAAAAAAAGTTTACCAACTATTCAAAGATGTGAAGGTAAACGGTGAGAAGGATTCAAAGGAGCGGCAAAGGGATATGGACAGATTGGATGAGTAAGCCAGAACATGTAATGGAATACAATGTGGCAATCAATGAACTTATCCACTCTGGTAGGGAAAATAAAAACAAACAGAATATTTTTTTTGAATGCTGGAAGATTGGGAAATGGTTGCAGTCAGAGGGACCTGGGTGTCTTTGTACAAGAATCATACACGATTAGCATGCAAGTACAGTCAGTAATTCAGAAGGCAAATGTATGTTAACTTTTGCAACATAAGGTATATCTTTAGTGAGATTTCTTTACTCTCCAAATCCAAAGTTATACGGGGTTTAGGCGAGGCCACACCTCAAGCACTGCGCGCAATTTTATTCCCATTGGCCAGGATTCTGTTGGGTTGATAGGGGTCTCGTCCATTGGTGAGGGAATATAGAAGGGGCCCATTATCCGAGGAAGGACATATTTGCCCTGGAGCGAGTGCAACAAGGATTGACCACTCTAGTTCCTACGTTAAGTTGATTGTCCGATGAGGAGAGATTGAGTAGACAAAATCTGCATTCCCTGGAGTTTAGGAGAATGAGGGGTGATCGCATTGAAACATATAAAGTTCTTAAGGGGCAGCACGGTAGCAGTGTGGATAGCACAATTGCTTCACAGCTCCAGGGTCCCAGGTTCGATTCCGGCTTGGGTCACTGTCTGTGCGGAGTCTGCACATTCTCCCCCTGTCTGCGTGGGTTTCCTCCGGGTGCTCCGGTTTCCTCCCACAGTCCAAAGATGTGCAGGTTAGGTGGATTGGCCATGATAAAATTGCCCTTAGTGTTGGGTGGGGTTACTGGGTTCTGGGGATAGGGTGGAGGTGTTGACTTTGGGTAGGGTGCTCTTTCCAAGAGCCGGTGCAGACTCGATGGGCTGAATGGCCTCCTTCTGCACTGTAAATTCTATGATTGACAGGATCGATACTGATAAATGTCTCCCTTGGCTGGGGACGCTAGGACACAGTTGCAGAGTAAGGAGTCGCTAATTTAGGACGGAGATGAGGAGAGATCTCTTCACGCAAAGGGTTGTGAATCTTTGGAACTCTCTACCCCAGGGCCCAGGGGCTTGTGGGTGCTCCATCATTGTGGATATTCCAGATCAAGATCAACAGGCTTTTGGACAATAAGGGATTTAAGGAATGTGCGGATAGTACAGGAAGGTGGAGTGGAGGTAGATGATCAGCCATGATCATACTGAATGGCAGGATAGGTTCCAAGGGCCAAATGACCTCTTAATACTAGTTTCAGTGTACTTGCATGAGGCTGCTGTCAGTACTTGCATGAGGCTGCTGTCAGTTGCCTAACACTAAAAACTTAACCAGCATTCGGAAGCAAACACATAGAGCTCTGGGCACACACTGTTGAGGCCACAACTGGAATATTGTGTGCAGTTCTGGCCACCACATTACAGGAAGGACGTTATTGTTCTGGAGGGAGGGCCGAAGACTGTTGCCAGGGCTAGAAAAATGTAGCTAGGAGGAGAGATTGGATAGGATGGGATGGGATTCTTTTCCTTGGAAGGTTGAGGGATGAATTGATAGAGGTGTATCGATTTATGAGGGGAAGAGAAAGGGTGGACAGGATCAAATTGATTCCCTTGGTGGAGAATTCTAGAACCAGGGACATAGATTCAAGATAAGTGGCAGAAGGTGTAGAGGGGACATGAGGAAGAACGTTTTTACACAGAGGGTGGCGGGAGTCTGGAATTCGCTGGCTGACTGGGTGGTGATGGCAGAGACTCTAAACTCGAAAAAAGTACCACCTGATCTGCACCTTAAGTGCTGTGAGCTGGAGGGCTATGGACCAGGTACAGGAAGGTGGGATTTAGAAAGGGCTGGCATGGATAAGATCGGCCAAATGGTCTCCTTCTGTGCTGTAGCTTTTCTACGATTCTATGTCAACTCTCTTATCCTTGAATAGTAAGTGACATAGAAACTAGTGATTTAACTCTGGTCATACCTTGCCCCGCATCTCTCAAGTGCCTGTAGAATAAGACATGTTTATACTCAATTATAAGGTGGCTCAGTGGTTAGCTCTGCTGCCTCACAGCGCCAGGGACCCAGGTACAATTCCGACCTTGGGTGGCTGTGTGGAATGTGGAATGTGCACTTTCCCCCGATGCATTGGTTCCCTCCGAATGCTTTGGTTTCCTCCCATAGTCCAAAGATGTGAAGGTTAGGTGTACTGGCCACGCTACGTTGTCCCTTAGTGTCCAAAGGCTAGGTGAGGTTACAGAGATAAGACGGGAGAGTGGGCCTGCACTTTCAGAGGGTCGATACAGAGCCGATGGGCCGAATGGCTTCCTGCCGCACTGCAGCGATTCTATGTCGTACTTTGCAATAAAGCTAATGTATAGTAGGTACAATAGTGATCCAGCAACTTCTTAATATTTTGATTATGTCACTAATATATATATACACGTGTTTGAGTAAAATGTGGAACTAGAGTACAGAATTTCACAGATAGTTACGATACCAAAATATAATGACCTTACTGTATGTAGCGACTGAGCTCCTGTTTGCTGCAGCGAGACCAGTGATAGCGGTGGAACGCAGCCTGTACCAGAGGCGCCATGATACTGCCCATACTCGTCTCGTCAGCACAGCGGTTACCTTGCCCATCATGCTCCATTCCTAAACTGTTAGCAAGCACACGTCGGTCATTTTGCAAATCCATTTATTCTTGAAAGATGTAATAACGTCATGCAATGCAAGAAATATACTTCAATATGAGTTCAAGTATTATTGCGTCACAGCATTAAAGTAAAAACTGTACATCTACTTTTACACAATTTTCAAAAGCGTCAACAAACCTAAGTCATGTGCAAATCTGACGAAGTGCCTTTCTCATGCTTCTGACAGAAAACAAATTCTGACATTCTTCTTTGCCATCCCATCTTCATCAGTCACGTCATTCTTGTCTCCTTATTCAATCAATACTGTTTTCCTGACTTCTTCCTGTCTGATTCTATTCTGCATCCTCTTCCTCCCCACCCTTGCGCCCGCTGTGTTGAAATTCAGGTGCTGCACATCATTGCCTACGCTAAAATCATACCGTGCCAGCTCCTCACAATTCAACTGAAGATCTATGGTGCTCAATCTGATTTTCTCCATTATTATATTGCAGGTCGATTATCCCTTATCCGTAAATCTGAAAACTGAACACTTCCAAAACACGCACTTTTTTCTGAAACTGATCGAGCTGTAGCGAAACAGGACCCTGATCCGAGCTGACACGGTCCTAGCTGACCCCACCTGACCTTATGGAGCAGGAAGTCCCTGACTGGGGCTGACACAATCTTCGCCAGTCGCAATCAACCTTCCCCACTGCAACCTTTGACCCAAGCCAAGCTGACATGAATCTCGCCATTATAGGTATCCAGAGTCTAAAAACATCAAAAATAGGAGCAGGAATAGACCATGAGGTCACTTGAGCATGTATGTCATTAAGATCATGGTTAAACTTCGAGAATCAACTCTATTTTCCTTGGGCTGATGCCTTAGGCAGGGTGAATTCCTCCTCATCATGTGCCAGGCTCAGCTTAATTCAGTTTAAGGTGGTACATCGGGCTCACGTGACGATGGCGAGAATTAGCAAGTTCTTCGGGGTGGAGGACAGCTGTGCGAGATGTTCAGGGAGTCCAGCGAACCATGCCCATATGTTCTGGGCATGCCCGGCGCTCAAAGAATTCTGGCAGGGCTTTGCGAGGGCTATGTCCAGGATTTTGGACACGCGGGTGAAGCCGAGTCCAGAAATAGCGATCTTTGGGGTGTCAGAGGATCCGGGAGTGCAGGAAGCGGAAGAGGCCGAGGTTTTGGCCTTTGCCTCCCTGGTAGCCTGGAGACGGATCTTGTTAATGTGGAGAGACTCGAAACCCCCGAGTGTGGAGACCTGGGTTAGCGACATGGCTGGGTTTCTCAGCCTGGAGCGAATAAGGTTTGCCTTGAGAGGGTCCTTGCTGGGGTTCTCCCGGCAGTGGCAACCGTTCCTTGACTTTCTAGGTGAGCGTTAAAATATCAGCAGCAGCAGCAATCCGGGGGCGGGGGGAGAAGGTGGGGGGGGGGGGATTTAGGTGGGCAACTGTTCATTTAATGTATATTCTCTTTTTGTATAATGATAACCGCCACCTGGTTTTGTTAAATATTCTTCTTTTTCTTTTCTGTTATTGGTTATGTAAAAATTCTGTTTGTAAAAAGCCTTAATAAAAACACATTAAAAAAACCTCATAGTTTTGTTCCCAAAATCTCCACTGATCTCAGTCTTGAATATATTCAATGCCGGACCTTCCACGAATCTCTGGGATGGAGAATTCCCAAGATTTACAACCCTCGGAGTGAAGAAGTTTCTCCTCATCTCAATCCTCAGTCTTATCCTCAGACTATAGTCTCTAGATCTCGTCTCCATCGAGGAGAAACAGCTTCTCAACATCTATCCTGTCAATTCATTTAAGAACTCAATAGGTTTCAATATGTTTCTTCCTCCTGAACGCCAAAGGAATTCATGCCCATTGTCCTCGATCTCTCCTTATTTTTCTTTGCAGCTTCTCTGAGGCAAGTATATGTTCCTTCGGTAAGGAAACCAGGAATTTGAACTAAAGGTGGGAAAATGGAGTTAAGGTATAAATAAGCCAGGACTCAACTGAATGGTAAGAAGCTGAGTGGTCCACTCCTGTGTTTCTATGTTCCACAGGAGTTTGAATTATCAATGAATAGGAGCCTTTCTAATTGGATCCAGTAGATGGTGCTCATATACAACCTGCACCATGAACTCTTGCCGTGCACCTTCGATGCCGACAGTTAAAAGACAATCTAAAAGCTACTATGAAAATCTTGCAAATACTTTCCAAAATTTTACCACAGAGTATTATGTCTTATAGCATGTACTGGAAAGTACATATATTAATATACAGGGCCCTTTCTTTGCAGATAGAAAGAACATGTCCACACATTGAGCCTGTTTCAACTAAACAAAATAAGCGATAGCAATTAACTGGTCCATTCCACAGGGCAATGTCTTGACCACTCATAGCTGCCAGGTTTAAATTTCAAATAATGCTTGGCAATTAACTATTAGTCACCATCAACTGGTGCATTCGCCATGGCAATGCTTCTACCAGAATCCACTTGCCAACCAATCAGCACTGTCTTCTCGCAGGTACAAACTTGTTGTTTTCTCCTGACATTGATGTTCTTGCGATTATCCTCATCAGTGCAAGATGAAAAGCTTCAACAAAATGTCCTTTTTCAGCAATACTCCTACCAAACGACGATTCATACAGAGTATGTCACAGAGTAAACAAGGAACACCTTTCATTATGCAGTCCACTATAAGATGCCAGGATTGTTGGGTTCGCTCATACAGGTAGATTACCATCAATGTTGTTTATTGTATGGACACATAAATTCACTTGTACCATAATTCCAAATTTCGAAAAGGTGTTAACTCACGTTAAAATGGTGCAGAGGAATGTGGCCTGAGTACATACGAGAGCAGTACTGACCGTAATTTCTAACCTTCGACATAAGGCAGATATTGGTGAACCCCAGCACTGAGATCTTAATGCTATATTGTTACCGTTTGAACTGGATTGAAGAAATCAAAGGAAGGTATCATGAAAATCTCAGGTTATGTTTCACAGATGTTCTTTTGTGCTCTGTTCAGATGGCCGTGAAGCGACACAAATTTTTGCACTGCATTTATAACATTTTCTGATTTTATAAAATGTTATTTAAGTATTGCAAAAGGTCAACAGTGCAAAAGATTCCCATTTGATCTAGTGCAAAATTATCTCGCCTATCTACAGAATTCTGGGCAGCAAATGAATATGGTTTCACAAATTCCTTTCAGCAATAAATTTGTTAAATCCGGGGGGGGGGGCATGGTGGCACAGTGGTTAGCACTGCTGCCTCACAGTTCCAGGGACCCAGGTTCAGTTCCGGCCTCGGTGACATTCTCCCCGTGTCTGTGTGGGTTTCCTCCGGGTGCTCCGGTTTCCTCCCACAGTTCAAAGATGTGCGGGTTAGGTGGTTTGGCCATGCTAAATTGCTCCTTCGTGTCCAAAAGATTGGGTGGGGTTACGGGGATAGGGTGGAGCCAAGGGTTTAAGTAGGGTGCTCTTTCCAAGGGCCGGTGCACACTCGATGGGCCGAATGGCCTCTTTCTGTACTGTAAATTCTATAAATCCCAAGAGAACTCAAAGGACCAACGCAGAAAATCTCACTAATGGCATAGTAGTGAATCTGTGAGAGAAGAATGCTTGCTAACAAGCTCACACACTGAAAGAAAAGAACAAAATTAAGTGCTGGAACTGCCCCGCAGGTCAGGCGGAATTGGTGATTTAACGTTTCAGGTTTTCGACCTATTGTCATCAAGAGGAACTAGGAAAGGTGAGAGAGAAAGAAAGTCAGTTCAATGAAAGTTAGTTAGCAGCTATGTTAATTGCAATAGCCCTCAGAAGACCCATGGGGACCATAAGACCATGAGACTTAGGAGCAGAATTAGGCCACTCGGCCCATCGAGTCTGCTCCACCATTCAACCATGGCTGATATTTTCTCATCCCCATTCTCCTGCCTTCTCCCCATAACCCCTGATCCCCTTATTAATCAGGAACCAATCTATCTCTGTCTTAAAGACACTCAGTGATTTGGCCTCCACAGCCTTCTGCGGCAAAGAGTTCCACAGATTCACCAATTGATCGCCCCGTGGGCCTTGTGGATGGCGGGCTCCGCCGCCCGTGGGCAGAGGTATTCAGCTGAGGCTTGTAAAAGTCACCTCATAAAAGCCGGGCCGCACCCGGCGCGACTGGGAGTCCAGGTTGGGACTTTGAGCCGCGCCCTGGCCCTTACTTTTGTTGTCGAATTAAACTTTGCTTTGTATTTACCCTCTTGGGCCTCCTGAGGTTTTATATCAATCCCAGTGATCCGAGGTTGATCTTCGAAGCAGTGGGAATTGCTTCACTACCACGAGTAACCTGGCTTTCCGCTTGCCAGTTGTGGAACAACTTGTATCGTAAGAGTACTGCCCCAAGTCTCCGGCTATTTTGATCAACACCATTGCGAGTGCAGAGAACGCCCAAGGGAGGCAAACTGAACTTTGGCTGGCGCTAAAACAAGAGTCAACCGCTCGTATTCAGAATGTCCAAACGGCCTGTGTTAACAGGCCAGAGAAGGAGTTTGACATGTGCCTGTATGTAAACACTTCTCCTCGGGAGGGGAATTCCAATCGTATTACACAAGATTAAGCCCTGATGTGGCTGGGACTGATTATTTTGATTCTACAACCTATTATCTGTAGAATAATACAACTGTGCTAATCAAGGTCTATATGTTCAGTTAAGTATTACTTCTTCCCTCTTTCATTTGCGCCACAAAAAAAAACTCCAACCCTGCTCAATTTATTTACCAACATAGACAGCGTCGTGTTAGCTCTACTTTTGCCCCTCTGGTGGCTGGTTTGCCGTATTTGTGCAGTACACACTTACACATGACCGGTTTCATGGGCTACCACAAACGCAGAGGAGAATCCATCTTCATGGTTGAGGGTACAGCTTCGGAGTGGATGGCACATGCCCGTCACTGGAGCATAACCTAAGCACAATACAGAGCAGAGCGTTCATGAGAAAACTGAAACTGCACAAATCCATTTCACGCACACAAAAAGCTGCGGCTCACCCGCTTCTAAACCTCACAGCTGTGTAAATCCTCCGGGAGACTCAACTTGCAAGCTGAGAGCATCAGTTAAAAAAACACAATGTCTCCTTTGACGTAAGTCAAAAAGCAGCACACCGCAGGGGCTGATAAAACGTGAAACGAAATCAAAAAGGCACTGGAAATATTCAGCGGGTGAGACAGCATCCGAGGAGATGGAAACAGAGTTAACGTTTCAGGTCAATGGCCCCTCATCCATTTTGATGAAAGATCGTCGCCCCTGTAGTAGCGAGCCCCTTTGAGGGACGAGGTTTCAGGGAGGGGGATCAAGAGATCCGATCAGCCAATTAGGCCGGAGTGGACACGGTGGTTAGCATTGTTGCCCCACAGCGCCAGGGACACGGGTTCAATTCCGACCTTGGGTGACTGTCGGTGTGGAATTTGCACTTTCTCCCCGTGTCTGCGTGGGTTTCCTCCGGGTGCTCCCACAGTCCAAAGATGTGCAGGTTAGGTGGGGTTACGGGGATAGGGTGAGGAGTGGGCTCTTTCGGTGGGTCAGTGCAAACTCGGTATGTCAAACGCACTGTAGAGATTCTATGAATCCTGGAGCTGAACGTGGGTTTTCCCAGTCAATCTGGACTGGAGTTGAAGTGTCGTTGGCACATTCCTTATACTCCGTACATAGTTCTTTCCTGAAAATAACTAGTTTGTTTAGTTATTAAACCTGGTGGCCGCCCAACCTTGAATTATTACATTGGCGATAAGGTTCGACAGGGGCACGTTTAAATTGCCACAAAGATAGACAAAGCAGCCCTTTTGTGCAAGACATTTAAGCAGGTCAAGACTCAGTGAATTGCAACAATACCTTTATTTGGAAAATTACAGTCCTTTGACCCTAATTCAAAAGATTGGGTTCAATACGTCGAACGCTTGCAATATTGTTTCACAGCGATCGAAATGGGGGAGGGGGGGGGGTGGAGAAGAGGGTAATACTGCTAACAGCCTGCGATGGCCAAACATACAATTTGATAAGGAGCTTGACGTCTCCAGATATCCCAGACTCTTAAAAGCTTGAGGAGCGAGCAGAAATAGTAAACGGGAATCATCATCTGGAACCCTCAATAATCACGCAGAGATACAAGTTCAACTCAACAGCAAGAGACCCCGGTGAAGCAAGATCGGCTTCCGTGCCGTGATTGAGGCAAACAGTTCAACATTGTGAATTTGAGCCTGCCCTTAATGATATAAGAACATAAGAACTAGGAGCAGGAGTAGGCCATCTGGCCCCTCGAGCCTGCTCCACCATTCAATGAGACCATGGCTGATCTTTTGTGGACTCAGCTCCACTTTCCGGCCCGAACACCATAACCCTTAATCCCTTTATTCTTCAAAAAACTATCTATCTTTATCTTAAAAACATTTAATGAAGGAGCCTCTACTGCTTCACTGGGCAAGGAATTCCATAGATTCACAACCCTTTGGGTGAAGAAGTTCCTCCTAAGCTCAGTCCTAAATCTACTTCCCCTTATTTTGAGGCTATGCCCCCTAGTTCTGCTTTCACCCACCAGTGGAAACAACCTGCCCACATCTATCCTATCTATTCCCTTCATAATCTTATATGTTTCTATAAGATCCCCCCCTCATCCTTCTAAATTCTAACGAGTACAGTCCCAGTCTACTCAACCTCTCCTCGTAATCCAACCCCTTCAGCTCTGGGATTAACCTAGTGAATCTCCTCTGCACACCCTCCAGTGCCAGTACGTCCTTTCTCAAGTAAGGAGACCAAAACTGAACACAATACTCCAGGTGTGGCCTCACTAACACCTTATACAATTGCAGCATAATCTCCCTAGTCTTAAACTCCATCCCTCTAGCAATGAAGGACAAAATTCCATTTGCCTTCTTAATCACCTGTTGCACCTGTAAACCAATGTTTTGCGACTCATGCACTAGCACACCCAGGTCTCTCTGCACAGCAGCATGTTTTAATATTTTATCATTTAAATAATAATCCCTTTTGCTGTTATTCCTACCAAAATGCTGAGAGACCGTCTAGTGTGTGGGTTAATAATACTGCCATACAGAAAAAAACTGCGGACTGAGCCAAAAAAAACCTAAAGGAGGTTCAAGGAATTGCTCTTGCAATGGAAAGCGCAGTAAGAGTGCGATGGAGCTTCTAGGTGGCAAGGTCCACCAAGTTTGGAGGGAAGCTGCTCGTGGTAACAGTGCCAAGGATGAGGGTGCAAGATTTGGTCAGCAAAGAAATGCATAGCCCGTGAGAATGCAAAGGCATAAGAGATTCAGCCAAAAGAAACAAGATTTGTGAAGAGTGCTATCGGTATGGGGGAAACCACCCCCCAGGGGTAGTGTAGGTTCAAGGGAGCTGTGTGTTATGCTCATGGCAGAAAGGGGCCAATAAGAAGCAAATGTAGGGTCAAGCAGGGCTAGCCTGGTGTTAGCAGGGTCAGCATTCTGGCTTCAGGGCATAGCGTGGACAGTAATTCTGAGGGGGGACCAAATGTGTATGAGTTTAATAATATTAAGATGGAGAAAATAATAATGATGGTCAATGGTCACCCATTCAAAATGGAGGTAGATACCGGAGCTTCCACCACAACAGTGGAAGGGCAAACTTATTGGCACCTACAGGGAGTGCCCAATCCTGAAGATTAAAATCCACAACCCTCAAGCTGACTATGTACACGGGTAAAGCTATACAGATCTTGGGAACAGCAACAACCCCTGTAAGTTACAGGCAGTAATTTGCCCTACTGCCCTTAATTGTAGTTATGGGCCAAGGACCAAGCTTGATGGACCGAGATTGGCTTAACGAATGGGGCGTACACGAACTCCTCAGAAGGTACCAAGAAGTATTTCAAGAAAAATTGGGCAAACTGTACGCTTGATAGCCAAATTCATGTGGATTCGGAGAATAATAATAATAATCTTTATTAGTGTCACAAGTATGCTTACATTCACACTTCAATTAAGTTCCTGTGAAAAGCCCCTAGTCGCCACACTCCGGCGTCTGTTCGGGTACACTGAGGAAGAATTCAGAATGTCCAATTCACCGGACAAGCACGTCTTTTGTGACTTGTGGGAGGAAACCGGAGCAGCCCACGCAGTCACAGGGCGAACGTGCAGACTCCACACAGACAGTGACCCAAGGCGGGAACCGAACCCGGGTCTCTACCACTGTGAAGCAGCAGTGCTAACTACTGTGCCACCCCTACACTTAAATTCTACAGAGCCAGACCTGTGCCTTATTTGTTGCAGGAGAATGTAGAGGCCAAATTTAGCTGATTTGGGTATCATGAAGCCGGTGCAATTTGCGGAGCGGGTAGCCCCTACTGTGCCAGTGGTCAAGCCGGATAACACCGTTAAGAATATACGGAGACTACAAAGTAACAATAAACCGGTCAGCAAAAAAATGGACAGGTACCTTTTGCCTAAAATAGAGGGCTCATACGCAAAGTTGGGTGGGGGGTCTAACATACACCAAGTTAGACATGAGTCATGTGTACCAGAAGCTAGAGCTGGATGACACTTCCAGGGAGTTTGTCACTATCAATACACATAAGGGCCTGCACCAGTACATCAGAATGCCATTTGGAGTCTCACCTGCGTGAGCAATTATTCAATGCACAATGGAAAGCCTATTGCAAGATTTACCTAAGGTGGTTAGGTAGTTATCTATTTGAATGATGTGTTAGTCCCAGGAGCCACAGAAGAGGAATACCTAACTAACCTGGAGGAGGTTTCAAAAAGATTCAGAAAGCGGGAGTAAGACTAAAAAGAGAGAAATGTCCTTTTAAGGCGAGTGAGGTGACTTATGAAATGAAGTCCCCAACTTATTTTGCAACAGTGGAAAAGTTAAGGTAAACCTTTGCCACCTATGGGTTGCCGGAGATATTGGTTTCAGACACTGGAACAGCATTTACCAGCGCAGAGTTCCAATATTTTAAGTCGTTCAATGTCATCAAACATATATGTACCACACCTTACAACCCCCTCACCAAATGGACTCGTTGTGAGGGTTATACAAACCTTCAAGGCAGCCACGAAAAAGCAACAGCCAACATCCCAACAGACAGAATTGGCACGTTTTCCCATTCTCTACAGGACAACGTCACACATGAGCAGTGGAGTTACTCCTGCAGAGTTGCAGATGGGTAGGCGTGTGAGGACTGGGTTGGACCTGGCGTTTCCCACTTTGGCAGGGAGGGTGAAGGTAAAGCAAAATGTTCAAAATAAGAATCAGGATTCAATTGTGGGACTGGCCAGAATTGGGTCCCAGGCGCTGTTGTGGCCAGAACGGGCCCGGTATCATGTGAGGTGGAAGTTCATGATAAAATCCTAAAAGAAAACCATTGTGAGCACTTAAGACCATAAGACATAGGGGCAGAATTAGGCCACTCGGCCCATCGAGTCTGCTCCACCATTCAATCATGGCTGATATTTTCTCATCCCCATTCTCCTGCCTTCTCCCCATAACCCCTGATCCCCTTATTAATCAAGAACCTATCTATCTCTGTCTTAAAGACACGCAGTGATTTGGCCTCCACAGCCTTCTGCGGCAAAGAGTTCCACAGATTCATCACCCACTGGCTGAAGAAATTCCTCCTCATCTCTGTTTTAAAGGATCGTCCCTTCAGTCTGAGATGGTGTCCTCTGGTTCTAGTTGTTCCGACAAGTGGAAACATCCTCTCCACATCCACTCTATCCAGGCCTCGCCGTTTCCTGTAAGTTTCAATAAGATCCCCCCTCATCCTTCTAAACTCCAGCGAGTATAGACCCAGCGTCCTCAACCGTTCCTCATACGACAAGTTCTTCATTCCAGGGACCAATGTTATGAACCTCCTCCTTAAGAGGAAAGGAGTCACACAGAGAACTAGTGGGGCAGTCTGCTCCCATTATACCTGTGACTGAATACAGAAACAAATGAACCCGAGGAAGGGCCAAGTGGTTACCTGTGGGGACTGAAGTAGTGAGAGGGACAGATGCACCTTTGCAAGTTGAGAATCCAATTTCTGAGAGTCTAAACGAAGCAACCTCTGCTCTGGAGACACCACCTGCTGAACTATGTCACTCCCGGAGGAAGAGAGACTCCCCTGACGCAAGCTGAGCTCATGTTGGACCGTGTTAAAAAATTTGTTTATTGTAAATGGTTTAACTTTTGTTTGAATTTGGTAATGAGGGACTTAAGAGGAGACGACTGTGATAGCGAGCCCCTTTAAGGGGGAGACGTTTCGCGTGGGGGGGGTGATCATGTGACTCGATCGGCCAATCGCCACGGACCGCGCAAATCCTGCAGCTCAGCACTGGTTTCGCAGCCAGCCTAAAGTTGAAGTAGTCGGTCGCACATTTCACATACTCTGCACGTAGCTTATTTCTTATAATCTACCCAACCCCCTGATCATTTTGTATGCCTCTATTAAGTCTCCTCTTAACCTTCTTCTCTCCAACGAAAACAACCTCAAGTCCATCAGCCTTTCCTCATAAGATTTTCCCTCCATACCAGGCAACATCCTGGTAAATCTCCTCTGCACCCGCTCCTAAGCCTCCACATCCTTCCTGTAATGCGGTGACCAGAACTGTACGCAATACTCCAAATGCGGCCGTACCAGAGTTTTGTACAGCTGCAACATGACCTCCCGACTCCGGAACTCAATCCCTCTACCAATAAAGGCCAACGTTCCATCGGCCTTCTTCACAACCCTATCAACCTGGGTGGCAACTTTCAGGGATCTATGTACATGGACACCTAGATCCCTCTGCTCATCCACACTTTCAAGAACTTTACCATTAGCCAAATATTCCGCATTCCTGTTATTCCTTCCAAAGTGAATCACCTCACACTTCTCTACATTAAACTCCATTTGCCACCTCTCAGCCCAACTCTGCAGCTTATCTATATCGCTCAGTAACCTGCTACATCCTTCCATACTATCGACAACACCACCGACTTTAGTATCGTCTGCAAATTTACTCACCCACCCTTCTGCGCCTTCCTCTAGGTCATTGATAAAAATGACAAACAGCAACGGCCCCAGAACAGATCCTTGTGGTACTCCACTTGTGACTGTACTCCATTCTGAACATTTCCCATCAACCACCACCTGCTGTCTTCTTTCAGCTAGCCAATTTCTGATCCACATCTCTAAATCACCCTCAATCCCCAGCCTCCGTATTTTCTGCAATAGCCTACCGTGGGGAACGTTATCAAACGCTTTGCTGAAATCCATATACACCACATCAACTGCTCTACCCTCATCTATCTGTTCAGTCACCTTCTCAAAGAACTCAATAAGGTTTGTGAGGCATGACCTACCCTTCACAAAGCCATGCTGACTATCCCTGATCATATTATTCCTATCTAGATGATTATAAATCTTGTCTCTTATAATCCCCTCCAAGACTTTACCCACTACAGACGTGAGGCTCACCGGTCTATAGTTGCCGGGGTTGACTCTGCTCCCCTTTTTGAACAAAGGGACCACATTTGCTGTCCTCCAGTCCTCTGGCACTATTCCTGTAGCCAATGATGACATAAAAATCAAAGCCAAAGGTCCAGCAATCTCTTCCCTGGCCTCCCAGAGAATCCTAGGATAAATCCCATCAGGTCTCGGGGACTTATCTATTTTCAGCCTGTCCAGAATTGCCAACACCTCTTCCCTACGTACCTCAATGCCATCTATTCTATTAGCCTGGGGCTCAGCATTCTCCTCCACAACATTATCTTTTTCCTGAGTGAATACTGACGAAAAATATTCATTTAGTAAATGAAGGAATCTTAAATTTATAAGGATCTTAACCTGTCGAACTACGCCAAGTTTGGGGGAAACTTAGTTGATGAATCAAGTCCTGGCGCAATACGACAAGTTATAAGATTTGTAATATCTGTAGACTGTGTTAAGTTGTTATTCGATTCCTTGTATTATTCGACTGTGTAAAGTTGAAGGAATTTATATCATCTCTGCTATTCGGTTATCAGTAGCACTTTGCGAATACTGGAACTCAGCAGAAATTTGCAGTATAAACTCCTCAGGTGCCAAAAAGAATTGTTTTATTTGTAGTCGCTTGATTACAATTTGAAAGTCATTTAAAAGGCAATTCGTAGACAATTCGAAGCTTTCAGAGAATTACAGACATTATCTTTCTTTGCTTAGGCAGACAGCTCGAAAGTAACTTTTTAAAGGTCAAAGTCTGGCAATGAAACATGAAGAGAGAGAGAAAGCTAATCTTCAGCTAAACTCAAACTCAAAGTCAAAAGTGGACTAACATCACTGACACAGACTGTTAAACTGACAACCCCCAAAAGACATCTCTAAAATGGAGACTAGAATCAAAGGCAAAAACTGACTAAACTAACAGAAAGACAAAACTTAAAAACAAAACTAAAATGGCGGGGGCAAACTTTTTAGTTATACACTTTCATATCTGTCTTAAGTCATCTAATTACACCCCAATATAATCCTAATTGGTTTGGGTTAGACTCAAACACATTTGATTTGATGGCAAGCCGTCCATCTTCAATGTGCAACATCAGCTTTTCTGACCTAGCTGTTATCTGCATTGTGAACAATGGTGCTGTGTATCCAGTCCCTGTCCTTGACAATTAGCACAAGACAGTGTCAAATTATCTTGCAACTGTGCTTTTTTTAATGTCACACTGTTTCTTGAAAATATGCATTTGCCAGAACAATGGACTTCAGTAAAAGTGAATTATGCTGTATAAATGGGTATTAAAAACTGGGGCTCAACATTTATGCTTAAACAGCTATCTTTTACCTATACTAGTTGTATTTGAAATACTTGGCTTCTACAGTATCTCGCCTATCTCTTCAGACTCTACACACAACTTCCCATCCCTGTCCTTGACTGGTCCTACTCTTTCCCTAGTCATTCGCTTATTCCTGACATACCTATAGAAAGCTTTTGGGTAATTCCACAAAACATTCAAATAACTTTCATTTGAGGGATAAGAAGCTCGTCGAGGTTAAATATATATATATATATAAAATCATCGCTAAAATCACAGCTGAGCACCGGATTTCATGATGTTGTCAATACCAGCATCAAGGTTATGAAGCGTTCAATCTACTGTAACAGGGACTAACTGCTTCCATTTTTGTAAAAGCCCCTGTATCTGTACCAGTATTGACTGCACGAATATCAAATGGGGAAAAAAAGACACGACATTAACGAGTTAAGTCACCACAGAAATGCTTAATGCCCAATGATTTCCTCTCTTCACTTTTAATGGGGGCATTGACCTGCTATTTTCTTACAAACATCTCTAAACATTTAAGCATTTACAGTGTAATATTGTTACTTAAAATTTTAGATTGTCATGATATTTAAATGGTACAGGCTCTTTATTAATTTGATCAGTAAGGGTAGCACAGTAGCACAGTGTTAGCACTGTTGCTTCACAGCGCCAGGGTTCCAGGTTCGATTCACGGCCTGGGTCACTGTCTGTGCGGAGTCTGCACGTCTCTGCGTGGGTTTCCTCCAGGTGCTCCGGTTTCCTCCCACAAGTCCCGAAAGACTCGCTGTTAGGTGAATTGGACATTGAATTCGCCCTCAGTGTACCTGAACAGGCGCCAGAGTGTGGCGACTAAGGGACTTTCACAGTAACTTCATTGCAGTGTTAATGTAAGCCTACTAGTGACAATAAAGATTATTATTATAAGACTTCTTTATACTTGAAAAAAAATTTGGAGTTAGCCCATTAGCAACAGATTTGGAACCAGGGATCCAACTGGAAAAGTATCAAAACTATTAGTTATCCGAAACCGTCCCCTGTGCTCAGAACAGAATAGGTCGCAATTGGAAAATGATGTCTCTGCCAATTTTCAATTCAAACTGGGTTGAATCGGCCCAGTTCACATTATGATTTTTTTTTCTCTCCTGTGACTGCTGAATTCACACGAACGCCGTGTTTATTATTTTTGTGCTCATCAATGTTAGGGCTGCGTGACTTGCAACCTTATACAGACAGTCCAGTGAGGGGAAAAATACTTCCAGTGTTAGCAAGACCCATTCTCGTACAGAGTAAAATTCCCACTACTCTGCACCAAAAGCCTACCTCAGCTCAACCTTGAAAGAAGAATGTCCCTTAGTCATGTCTCATAGCGTTTGAAATTCCTTCCATTTTTAGCTTGATAAGGCAGTAAATAGGATTTCAGCTCAGGTCCCAGTGACAGAAGAAGGTCTATTCCATGCCACCAGTCCTAATCATAGACTGAGATTTTGGAATGAGTGGAAAACCTGACAATATAGTTTTAACAAGAAGTAAAAATACTGAAGTTATGATACATGAGCTCCAATACTATTTAAATAATCTGTCTTCAAATAAGAGGACAGGTTTGTATGGTGTGTGGTCGATAGCATTCAGCTGAGAGGCAAGCTACTGGACACAATTGTGTGGTGTTGGGTGTTCTGACACACAGATGAGCCAACACAGTTGCATATGGTACAACGCTTCTTTATTTAAACTCACTATTTACAGTTTGGTCTTTGCACTCTGCACGTGGGGGGCTCCCTGCTTGTGGTGTTTCAACAGCTCTTTCTTGTTCCCTTCTCCCCAGACCTACTGACCACCAGGTGTCGTGCTCGTGCTTTTTATGTGGTTGGTGTTCTTGTCTGTGATTGGTTGTGGTGTTGTGTACTCTGATTTGCCTGTTAGTGTGTCCATCATGATGTGTGTGTTTGAATATCATGACATCCCCCCTTTTTACAAAGATATGTGCCTACGTGGTATTAAATATGATCGTGACGTGAGTGCATCTAAGAGTGTGTGCGTGCCGTGTGCAGCATGTGTCTATGACGGAACTATGTACATGGGGCGATGTCGAGTGCGTCACATGAATCCAGTTGTACCATAACATAACAGAAATACGAACGAGAGAAGAAGAAAAAAAAACTTGAACAGTTGTCCAGTCAGACGACATCTGGAACGATAAACAACAACAGGTTATCATGTAAAATTGTCCAACTTATTAAACATATGAACTGTATTATAAGTCCAGTCTAATGGGTTTGCGACGAATTCGGGTTGACCGCCTCAAGGGTGGATCAAGAACCACCGGCTGCTGTGCAGGCATGGCCATGGGTGGCGATGGAAAGGGCGTGATGTGCGGCAGCTCCACAAAGTCATCCTCGGAAGCCTGTTGAGGATCTGGCGTGCTGTGTGGCTGTGAGCGTGGAAGTCGGCGAAGGGCGCGCCGATTGCGGCGACGCACGGAACCATCCGGCATGCGAACCAGGAACGAGCGGGGAGCCACTTGTCGGAGGACTTCGGCCGGTGCTGACCAGCCACCATACGGTTGATGGACGCGTACTTTGTCTCCGGAGGACAGGGGGGGCAGGTCCGTCGCTCGTGTGTCGTACCGACCTTTCTGGCGATCACGCTGCAGTTGCATGTTCCGAAGAACCGCCTCATGGTCTGTTGTCGGTGCCAGGACGGAAGGTACCGTCGTCCTGAGGGAGCGACCCATTAGTAGCTGCGCTGGCGAGAGGCCCGTGGATAACGGGGCCGATCGATAGGCCAGCAAGGCAAGGTTAAAGTCCGATCCGGCATCAGCCGCCTTGCACAGGAGCCGCTTTGCGATGTGGACACCCTTTTCAGCCTTCCCGTTCGATTGTGGATGCAGAGGGCTGGATGTCACATGAGTGAAACCATATGCTGCGGCAAAGGACGACCATTCACGGCTGGCAAAACAAGGTCCATTGTCTGACATGACAGTCCTTGGAATGCCATGGCGAGCAAACGTTTCCTTGCAGGCCCCAATGACTGCGGACGACGTCAGATCATGGAGAGGCATGACTTCCGGGTAGTTTGAGAAGTAGTCTATAATAACAATGTAATCTCTGCCGAGCGCGTGAAATAGGTCAACACCCACCTTCGCCCAGGGGGACGTCACCATCTCGTGTGGTAGAAGTGTTTCCGGAGGTTGCGCCGGCTGAAACCTCTGACAGGTTGTGCAGTTGAGCACCATGTTGGCTATGTCTTCATTAATACCCGGCCAATATACCGCCTCCCGGGCCCTTCGTCTGCATTTTTCGACGCCCAAGTGGCCTTCGTGTAGTTGACGAAGAATCATCTGGCGCACACTGTGTGGAATAACGATCCTATGCGATTTCATAAGGACCCCGTCTATATTGGTGAGATCATCTCGCACATTATAAAACTGGGGGCACTGCCCTTTTAGCCACCCTTCCGTCATGTGGCGCATCACTCGCTGCAGCAGAGGGTCAGTCGCCGTTTCTGCGCGTATGTGGGCCAGACTAGGATCATCAGCTGGCAGATTTGCTGCTGTCAGAGTCACGTGTGCCTCAATTTGACGCACGAACCCCTCTGCATCTGGTGGTGTGCTCACTGCTCGGGAAAGAGTGTCCGCCACGATGAGTTCCTTCCCCGGAGTGTAGATCAGTTCAAAATCGTACCTCCTGAGTTTAAGTAAGATGCGCTGGAGGCGAGGAGTCATGTCGTTCAGGTCTTTGTTAATGATGTTGACCAGGGGGCGGTGGTCAGTTTCGACCGTGAATCGTGGCAGGCCATACACATAGTCGTGGAACTTGTCCAGTCCAGTTAACAAGCCCAGGCATTCTTTTTCGATTTGCGCGTAGCGCTGTTCGGTAGGGGTCATGGCTCGTGAGGCATACGCAACCGGGGCCCATGATGACGTGCTGTCTTTTTGCAGGAGTACCGCTCCAATACCAGATTGGCTGGCGTCTGTTGAGATCTTTGTAGGGCGAGTCGTGTCAAAGAAGGCCAGCACTGGTGCCGTGACCAGTTTGTGCTTGAGCTCCTCCCATTCCCGCTGATGCGATTGGTGCCAGTTGAATTCCGTCGATTTTTTTACGAGATGGCGCATGTTTGTTGTATGAGAAGCCAGGTTGGGAATGAACTTCCCAAGGAAGTTGACCATGCCCAGGAATCTTAAGACAGCCTTCTTGTCAGCCGGTCGTGGCATGGCTGTGATGGTGCTAACCTTGTCTGCATCGGGACGGACCCCGGACCTTGAGATGTGGTCCCCGAGGAATTTCAGCTCCGTCTGGCCGAAAGCACACTTCGCACGGTTGAGACGCAGGCCATTTTGCCGTATGCGGGTAAAGACACGTCGAAGACGATGCATGTGTTCCTGCGGAGTGGTGGACCAAATGATGATATCGTCCACATATACACGTACCCCTTCGATGCCTTCCATCATCTGCTCCATAATGCGGTGGAATACTTCAGATGCCGAAATGATGCCTAATGGCATCCGGTTGTAGCAGAATCTGCCAAAAGGGGTGTTGAATGTGCATAGTCTTCGGCTGGCCGGGTCCAGTTGGATCTGCCAGAATCCTTTGGACGCATCCAATTTAGTGAATATGTTGGCTCGCGCCATCTCGCTGGTGAGGTCTTCTCGTTTCGGGATGGGATAGTGTTCCCGCATGATGTTGTTGTTCAGATCTTTTGGATCTATACATATACGGAGCTCGCCAGAGGGCTTCTTTACACAGACCATGGAGCTGACCCATGGCGTGGGCTCCGTGACCTTGGATAGGACCCCTTGGTCCTGAAGAATCTGCAGTTGTGCCTTGAGGCGGTCTTTGAAAGGCGCAGGAACCCTGCGAGGTGCGTGAACGACAGGGATGGCGTCCGGTCTGAGTCGAATCTTGTACGTGTGTGGCAATGTCCCCATGCCTTCAAAAACCTCCTGGTTGTGAGCGAGGAGGGAATGGAGATTCGCGTGGAACTCAGCATCCGGGAAGTCGGATATCTCATCTGGAGAGAGAGACATAATGCGCTGTACCAGGTGAAGGACCTTACACGCTTGTGCGCCCAGTAACGAGTCCTTTGATGAGCCCACAACTTCGAAGGGGAGTGTGGCCGTGTACCTCTTGTGAGTCACCTGTAGCTGGCAAGATCCTATGGACGGGATAACGTTCCCGTTATAGTCAACCATCTTAAGCCGGGATGGTGTGATGGGTGGTTTGACCTTCATGGCCTGGACTGCAGAGTAAGCAATCAGGTTGGCGGATGCGCCGGTGTCCAGACGGAAGGCGACGCGCGATCGGTTGACCGTCAGGGTGGCACACCACTCATCGTCTGGATTGATGGCATTGACCTTGTTGACATCAATGACGGCAACTCGGAAGGCATCCTGGTCATCTGCATCACTTAACTGGAAGTCTTGATGCGTGGGCTGGACGGTCCTGACTCGTGTGCGAGGTTGTCGAGGATGCGCCGGATCCATGGGTTGAGCCGCACGACAGCGGGCTGCGTAGTGGCCCATCATGGCACATCTGTTGCACTGTCGGTTTTTTGCAGGACATTGCCCTTTTAAGTGTAGACCTCCACAATTGCCGCACGTCATGACGTCACGGCGTTCGTTGCGCCACTGCGCATGCGCAGTGCGATCTTGCGGTGGGCGCGCCTGCGCAGTGCGTCCCTCGTTGTGGCCGTTATTTTTGGCGCGCACCTGCGCGGGAGGCCGCGAAAAGCGCGGGAAGCGGCCGCTGTCGTCCGGGCCGTGGGGCGGGAAGAAATCGACGGCCTGGATGCGTTCGACGTCGTGGGCGGCCTGGCTTGCCGATTCGACGGCTGGGGACCCCCTCCGTGCCAACTCGGACGCCTGAAATCGGGCAAAACGGCAGGTAGCATTTTCATGGAGGACACAGGCTTCCACAGCAGACGCTAAGGTGAGGCTTTTCATTTTAAGAAGCTGCTGGCGTAGGCCACTAGAGGCAACGCCAAAAACAATCTGGTCCCTGATCATGGACTCTGTAGTGGTGCCGTAACCGCAGGACTGCGCTAGAATCCGGAGGTGCGTCAAAAAGGGTTGAAAAAGCTCCTCCTTACCTTGCAGGCGTTGCTGAAAGATGTATCTTTCAAAACTTTCGTTTACTTCAACTTGAAAGTGCTGGTCCAGTTTGAGGATGACCGTGTCATATTTGGCCTGGTTTTCGCCTTCTTCGAACACCAGTGAGTTAAAGACATCGGTTGGGTGCGGGCCTGCGTAGAAGAGGAGCATTGCAATCTTCGAATCATCCGAGACATTCTGTTTTTCGGTGGCACGGATGTACAGGTCAAATCGCTGCCTGTAGAGCTTCCAGTTGGTGCCTAGGTTCCCCGTGACTTGCATCGGCTGCGGTTTGCCGGTGTGGTCCATGTCCAGAATGGCAGGTTAGTAGGCAGGTATCGATCCACTCCTGTACCATGTGGTGTTGGGTGTTCTGACACACAGATGAGCCAACACAGTTGCATATGGTACAACGCTTCTTTATTTAAACTCACTATTTACAGTTTGGTCTTTGCACTCTGCACGTGGGGGGCTCCCTGCTTGTGGTGTTTCAACAGCTCTTTCTTGTTCCCTTCTCCCCAGACCTACTGACCACCAGGTGTCGTGCTCGTGCTTTTTATGTGGTTGGTGTTCTTGTCTGTGATTGGTTGTGGTGTTGTGTACTCTGATTTGCCTGTTAGTGTGTCCATCATGATGTGTGTGTTTGAATATCATGACAAATTGCAACCTCCAAGCAGGGCAAGGACTGCATTGCCAGGGAGGCTCTGAAGTAGGGCCTGGCTCCTTCCAGGTTGGAGATATTTGCAATGCTTCAGTCCGCTGTCCACTGTTGCAAATCAGTCAAGGTAGTTCTCAACTCAATGAGAATTAACTACACTTAATTCTTTCTTACCAGGTAGAGCGAATATAAGGTTCCGTTAGAATTGCACCTTCTCCAAGGTGCAGGGTACCATAACTACAAGCACATTGATTTGCAGGCAGCCCTTGCTGACTTTGCCCTCTACTGGAACCAAAAGGGATTTCACTTCCTCAATGTCCAGCTGATGGGTGACCCCAGGCAGCGAATAATTCGAATCAATCACCAGCTTCTTGGCAGCAGTCTTGAGGCCTCCACTCAATGGGGGAATGCTGCGCTAATTGCATTAGCGCCACCACAGCGAACCAGAGGATGATGGAAGGCGGAACAAGGGTTGTCTGCTGGAGAGTGGCAGAGGTTGAGAAGCTGGATCATGTCTCGAGAGGGAGGAGAGCCGATTAACCAGGGTTGCTGCCTCAGTACAACCCTACCCAAGTAAACTGCGGGAGGACAGATTGCTAGACTGCTGGGAGACCTTGAAAGCCTCTTTTACACACTGTAATCCACACTCATGATGGCAGCAGTCTGAGCTTTCACTGCTGCATTCGGAGGTTGGGTGGTTACTATGTGTGCCGCAACGGAAGCTGCATCATCAGCCAACAGAACCTGCATTATGGTCAGACCCAAATGTGTGCAAGCGGAGTTGGCTCGCTATCCCGTGATGGAACAGATGCAGTCCAGACACTGTGCTCAGCCCAGTGCCAAGTTGGTTCTGGACTCCTTAACGTTCCCTGACATTGACCTCAAGCTTTCTAGCAGACGTCCCAAAGCTCCAAGCATTTTATTGTACATACCCATTGGCGTTCTTTTGCAAGCGTCTCCATCCAGGTCCTCGTCGGAGACCTTTGCAGCAGGACTTGTGTGCAATCTTGCCCTGCCCTGGCAGCCCACTCAACAATGCCGATCACATCCCTGACCAACTCTCCAGGATACGCGCAGTTTCAGTATTAGAGCTGGTGGCTGGGGGTGTGAAACCAAGTGATGGTCACGTCTCTTCACATTCGCAGTCTTCTTGAGTGTTCCTCCACCGCCTGGCCAAGTTGCGCTCCTTGGATATTCAAAATGCAAATGGCACAGGGTAAGGCTGTGTAGCCATCTGGGATGGCCACGTCCCGATTACAAAATGGACACCCGCAAAGAATGCAGGGAAAATTGGACAATGCTAAGAAACAAGCAGGTGCAAGCTCTGTCTGTTGATCAGAGCAAGTGTGCCCACCACTCTTGGGTTACATCCTCCTGTTTTTGGCTGTGTGCCACATTGCCCTGTAAAAGAGGGCATTAGTGAGCATTGCACAATTAGTTAGGTTTATGTAGCTGCATTGGTCAAACAGCTGGTTGTGTGTTCAAGTTGTGCGATGTGAGAGACTTGTGGCAGTGCTGAGTGTGAGCATGTGGTGAATATTAGGTATGAGCCTTGACTGATAGAGATCGTTGACAGGTGAGTGACAGATATACGGTTCATCGAGTAGTGTGTTTGGCTAGTGGTGCCAAATGACTGGCATTTGAAGGTGCATTCACTGACCTTGACCACTTGTGTAAGGTCACTGAACCTCTTGTGGCATTGCATCCAGGTACTTGGAGACTAACAATTGGCCTTAACCCCCCTGATTATCAGCTACCATTGCCTTTTGAACACGTGCCTGGAGTCTCTGTGGCCCTCTGTGGATACGAGAGATCACACTCCAGTTCTGCCACCAATTCCTCTTGTGCTGTACCCGAAAGACCCACTCTCTCCCGTACGTGCCATTCTACATTGTTTCCCAGGTCAGATTTACTTCCTGCAAAGACAGTCACTATGCACATCTCATTTAAGGGATGCAAGTTATCTTTAACAGTCGCAAGTTACAATGCTGGGTCCACATGCTGATGTGTGTAGCCAATGAACAGCAGCTAGAGCTGACTGCACACAGTAATTATTCAAACAGGTTGGTGCGCTGCCTGGATTCACTGTACAAGCACGTGTTAATCATGTATCACGGCCCCAGTGTCCTTTTTGGGGACTCCCCAATTTACCGCCTGTGGAGCTTTGACCTGCATTAGAAATGTTCAGGGCCTCAATCATAATGAAGACTGTATTCAGAAATGGACAAGGCTAGTAATAACCATCCAAAATCACAACAGGAAATTGTTGTAAAAAAAGCTCAGCAGGTCTGGCAGCATCTGTGGAGAGAGAAACAGAGGTCACATTTCGAGTCCGTGCGACCCTTCTTCTGTAAAAATACTCATCCTTTCTTTATTAGTATTAAAATGCAAACATATTTGAGGAACTTTAAAAAAAATTGCATTCAAAATATTTTGCTAATTTTTGGTAAGGTTCCAAAATTATTAAAACCTGCTTCAAAAATCATGGCAGTGTGATTAATACTTTCTACCACAACATTAATGTGCTGTACACAGGGTAATGTACGTAATGTGAAATTTACGAAGGATCACTTTGCTCTCCCAGTATCATTGCATTATGTTCAACTTTCATAGATATTATAGAGTTTACAATGCAGAAGGAGCCATTGGGCCCATCGAGTCTGCCCCGGCCCTTGGAAAGAGCACCCTACTTAGGCCCACCCTTCCACCCTATCCCCGTGACCCCACCTAACCTTTTGGACACCAAGGGGCAATTTAGCACGGCCAATCCACCTAACATGCGCATCTTTGGATTGTGGGAGGAAACCGGAGCACCCGGAGGAAACCCACGCAGACACAGGGAGAACGTGCAAACTCCACACAGTCACCCGAGGCTGGAATTGAACCCGTGACCCTGGACCTGGGAGGCAGCAGTGCTAACCACTGTGCCACCCCGCCGCCCCCACTTTCAGTAAGGTAAAGTCGGCATTGTCCCAGATGACCATAGGCTGCTTTCCTCTTTGTGGGGGGAGAGCTGACTGGTGGTGGTTTAACCCAAGGAGCACCACACCTCAGGCGAGGGGCAAGGTTGAGAAGGTTCATGAACAAACCCTGCCGGTAGGGGAATTGAACCAGTGATGCTGGCCTCGTTCTGAATCACAAACCTGCTGTCCAGCCCACTGAGCTCAACTTTCAGTATGGTAGCAATGAGCAGCAGAATTCGAGCAAAATTCACCCTTTGACAGTCACAACAATCTCTGCAGGCAAACTCCTCCTCAGGCCGATCTAACGCACACATTTCACTGCAGATACACTCTCATGCAGGGATAACCCGCAACAGCATAGGCACAACCTATGCTAGCAGCGATACGGAGACATATTGCAGTTGGGCACAGACGTTTAACTTGTAAAAGTAAAAGCAACAAACCACATTTTACAAACATTCCTCGATCAAGTAGTGTGCAGTTATCCAGCTATGCACAGTGAAGGCGAGAAAGTGTTTTATTAAGATGTGTATCTCAGTTTATTTAATTTTGTGCAGCTCATGCAAATATAACTTTTCAGGAAATTAGGCATGCAGGAAGGATTGTTAGTAAAGATGGCTGCAGCCTCTGCTCAAAGAAATCTTCATTTCATCTGATCATAATGAATAGAGCACCCCTCAATAGCTACCATTCTGAAAATGATTTTGATTGTTGCTTGAATGCACGTCTTCGTTCCACAGACAGATCAGGATATTTCACCATATCCTGTCAACCCTACCTAGCAATGATGGGCTCGGGAATAAAAAGGATTATATTTAAACAGTGACAGAAAAATGGTCCAATGGCTCTTAATTATATGTGGCACTATACAGCTTAATTACCAGGCGGCTAGGTAGCACAGTGGTTAGCACTGTTGCTTCACAGCTCCAGGGTCCCAAGTTCGATTCCCGGCTGGGTCACTGTCTGTGCGGAGTCTGCACGCTCTCCCCATGTCTGCGTGGGTTTCCTCCGGGTGCTCCGGTTTCCTCCCACAAGTCCCGAAAGACGTGCTGTTAGGTGAGTTGGACATTCTGGGCACGATTCTCTGCTCCCGCGCCGTTTCAGAGAATCGCCTGTTACGCCATTTTTACCTGTGACGCCGGTCCGACGCCCTTCTGCGATTCACTCCAGCGGCGGGAACGGCCCCGTCGAGGTCTGCGCGGCGCAGGCCAGAGAATCGGCCAGGACCCCCAAAATGGCGATTCTCCGCTCTCCCGATATTCTCTGGCCTGGATGGGCCGAGCGGCCTGCCCAAAACGACGGCTTCACGCCGGCGCCATCCACACCTGGTCGCGGCCGGCGCGAACACCGCGGGAACGCTGGGGGGTGGGGGGGTGGCCTGTGGGGGGGGCGAGGGGGGTTCCTGCACTGGAGGGGTGCTCAAAAGGGGTCTGGCCCGCGATCGGTGACCACCGATCGGTGGGCCGGCCTCTCTGAAGGAGGACCTCCTTTCCTCCGCTGCCCCGCAAGATAGATCCGCCATCATCTTGCGGGGCGGCCGCGGGGAGGACGTCAACCACGCATGCGTGGGTTGGCACTGGTTATCCCGCGCATGCGCGGTTGACGTAATTTACGCGGCACCGACCCTGTCATTTACGCGGCGCCGCTTTTACGCGGTGCCAAGACCTGGCGTGCGTAAATGACGCAGCACCGCTCCTAGCCCCCCGGGGGAGTGAGAATCGAGGTCTGGGAACGGCCTCCGACGCCGGAGTAAAACTCTCCGGTTTTCACTCCGGCGTCGGCACTTAGTCTCCAAATCGGAGAATCGCGCCCTCTGAATTCTCCCTTGGTGTACCCGAACAGGCGCTGGAGTGTGGCGACTAGGGGCTTTTCACAGTTAACTTCATTGCAGTGTTAATGTAAGCCTACTTGTGACAATAAAGATTATCTTTATTATTACAAACATTACTTTAGTCTGCAACATGAATAATAGGCTGTTTAGCAATAACATATGAACAATATAAGCAAAGAAATACATTGTTGAATTAGTGAAAGCTATAAGCAATGATAAACATGAAGCAAATGTACAACTTCAAACGTCTCCAATTGGAACATAAAACCACAGCTGGTTGAATACAACGGTTCTTTACACGAAAGGTTCGGAGCTTGGACAGTTACGCAACAGTTTGCATATCCAATAAAATACAACACGGAGCCACCATATTCATTAGGAGTTGACTAGACAAATGTGAGAAACTAAACACTAAACGGAACGGGAACTCAACAGGTTCTTCAATCTGTTGCACAGGATAGCTGGGGTGGAGGGACACACAGACAGACAGGCAGACAGACAATGTTCAGGCAATAACCTCGTTGAAGACAAGCAAACCCGGGCATTTCTGACAGCTGTCATTTACTCAGGGAGAATGCCGCTCGGAAATTTTTACTCACAGTAATAGATGTATATAAAAGGGTAAAACACCAGACTGGCAATGCAAAGGACTTTGAGGAAAAGCATGCTGTGAAACACAAAGGAGCCTTTGGGAAGGAGAAACTACAGTATCTGTAAGCGTCATAACTGGGTAGTTCAAAAATAGCTCATAAAGTTAAAGAAACATCAGCATCTCTGCATATTAGATTTTTTTTAATGTCACTGATACAGGCTTTTATTTGAATTAAATTTGAATCTCTAATTGTATTCTGAAGAAGTTACCTTTACAGCCGGAGAATTCAGACTGCACACACTGCAGTACCTGCACATATCTGATCGAGAACAATACAGTACCTTGCATACCTGCAGGACCAAAATCTTGCCTGGTAAGGAATATGGCATGGTCATGATGCTCCGTGTGGCCTGGATCGGAGCGTTGTTGAGTGTGAGCCCAGCGGCAAACTTGTTCTAAACTTCGAGATGGATTCCCACGCTCTATTAAGCTGATTGACTGCAAAACAAAGAGAGTTCAGCCAACAACTGTTTAAGAAGATAGCTAGCTCCACGTTGCTCCAAACGAAATTCCATCTCTTCCCCACCACCCCCACCCCAGTATTGATGAGTCTGTGCATCTTCTATATGGTGCATGGGCAGCACGGAACACAGTGGTTAGCACTGTTGTTTCACAGTGCCAGGGACCCGGATTCGATTCCCGGCTTGGGTCACTGTCTGTGCGGAGTCTGCACATTCTCCCCGTGTCTGCGTGGGTTTCCTCCGGGTGTTCCAGTTTCCTCCCTCAAGTCCCGAAAGACGTGCTTGTTAGGTGAATTGGACATTCTGAATTCTCCCTCCGTGTACCTGAACAGGCGCCGGAATGTAGCGACTAGGGGCTTTTCACAGTAATTTCATTACAGCTTGTGACACTAATAAAAATTATTCTTATTATAACCTGATCCGAATGTACTGCAAACCTTTTTGGGTGGAGAAAATATTTGCTGCCTCAAATGCTTTGATTTATACATGGGCAAGCTTATAAACGTAAACTTTTATTACTTTTATTCCCTTGTCTGGATCACTTTTAAAGGGACAAGGAGCGATGAGTGATTTCACACCAATATCTCTCCACTCTCTCCAACATAGTGGGCTGATCGTCACATTAACTGACAGAGGTTAAGAGCTGAGGGACAACGCAATTGAGGGTGATTAAGACTTCATCAAACAAATACAAGGTTCAGCTGGCACGTGATCCGTGAGATGTGATTACGTGTTGAACTATGATTGGGTTCATTTTTATTGCATTTTTTATACAGTTCAAATAATTTCCAGTGCGTCCAATTAACAGCCGAATAAGAACTGTTCAATATTTCATAAATTCAAATTGATTGGTGTTACATGAGTGAGGAACTAAACCAACGGAACAAATAACAAGACAAATCCAAATACCATGAATCAATAAAGCATTTTACTACTTGTTTATTTCACTCAGTTGTGCGAAAGGACGGACTATTGTCGCCGTTTCGGACAGATTCATTGTGTCTGTGTCCAGCACTGTACCAAGTACCATTTGTCACATTTGCACACAAGGAGACTGAGAGACACTGGCATTTCTGCTGTAGACATAGCAACCGCTATTTGCTGTTCTTTTCTGGTTTGGCAGTCGAGTGATCGATAGGTATAAAAGTGCTAAGGATTTGTAAGAAGTATGTGACAAACAAAAAAAAACATGTTTTGCTCCCCTGAATGGCAAATGTTATCTGCAGGCAATGCGCCTTCAATGGCAAAATTCAAAGCCTAAGCGAGTACACCGATTTACGACCTTATTAATTGCCGATGAAGTTGCACTGACATATACAAGATTTTCTCAAGTTTACTACGCTACAGATTTACGCGATGCTGGCATGTTTTTCTCTGTTCTTGAGATTGGGAAAGTACAAAATAGCTAAAACACTTTGTAATTGCCTTCATCTGTGCCATTAACAATAGCAAATGGCGGAAGCTCTCTTGTTGCAACTTCATTGAAGTGTTAATGTAAGCCTCCTTGTGACATGAATAAAGATTGTTATTATTGCATTAGGATACTTTGGAATCCTTTGAATTTAGACTTTGCTGTTTATATTATAATATTGGCTGTATGTCAAAAGGAGTTCACTCGTTGTGAAGTGTGTTTGAATATTCCAAGGAATGAGATGCAGTACAATATGTATACAAAAACAGTTTTAACATGACTTATATTCTTGGGTCCAAAATGTTTGGAATTGCAGAAAATTTGAAACAAGAACAGCAGGCGCTGGAACCACTCAATAGGTTGGGCAACATCTTGTGATGAATGCAATAAATTGCTATATATTATATTTGTTGCAATAATGTTAGTAAAAAGTCTGGTTTAAGATACATGCAGATAGTATGTCTGCGAAAGCTGTGATTAAGGGGTCATAAAAGTGATGTAATCATTGATTTTATCCATTTACATGTTTACAGATAGGTGGCTAATAGAACATTGTTTTGATTCTGGAGGATCCCTAGGGTGTAGATAATTTACGAGGGATGGTGCTTAGGCCTGGCTAAAAAGGTCATGGGGCATCCTTTGGGAGGAGACAGAAGAATACCTTTAGCTTTGACTACAGATTATATAATTAAGGGGAGGAGCCAGGTCTGTCTGCAGTTGTAGTTTGCCAGGAGATTTTAGTCTGACAAGAAAAGTCTTCAGCTGGCTCCTGAACGGTTCTCTCCGAACTCTTTGCACAGCGAAACACAAATAAACCTGATTGTTAACTTTATTTCTAAGTGATCTTTGAACTCTGTTGGTTTGCTTAATTGGAATATATAGTTGCAGGTGTAGGAAGTAAGTTTAAAGTTTTTCCTTTTCTTGAAAAGCGTTGAACTGTTAACTGCAAAGCTGTTACTTTGTTGCTACTATGATTGATTCGGTGTTTCAATTAAAGTTTGTTTTAATATAAAAGATACCTATTGGTCAGAGTTATGACTTCATATCCTTTTGTCACAGTAGTACAAATTGCAAACTGTCAGGCTCTCGTCCGGGATCCTAACAACCTGATAAAATTGATTATGTGCAGTTTAATGATCAAGGAAGCCAGCCGTAAGAAGCAAAGGTTTATTTAAACTATTTACAGTAATCTGCCCACGGCAGTAAATATCCAAAATCTCAGTCCTTGTTGGGACAACAAACGCCCCGGTCCCTGCTTGGGCCGGCTTTTATGTTCGGTCATAATGATCCCCAGCTGGGTGCCCTCCACTCCCGACCTGTGAAGCTGGTACTACACGAACCCCATGGGGAAGATCGATAATGGTTTCCCCGCGGGGGTTATGACAGACATTCTTTCTCCCAGTTTATAGCTTTATAGTACAGTACATTATCAGAAGGGCAATGGGGAAATTCAGAACACTGCTGCCTACTGATCTAACTTATACATCCTCGCACACAACATAACCAAACGGGACAAGAGAAACTGGAAATGAAAGAGGGGGAAGAAAAATATTTTTGATAAGCACAAAATTCAAAGTATACAGGCAGCAGCAAATAGTCTGACCCAAAGGGATGCCTCAAACCCACCACCCTACTAAACAGTATGCTTTCCAACTCCATCAAGATGCAAATGCATTGCCTGGTGGCACGGTAGTACAGTGGTTAGCACTGTCACTTCACAGCACCAGGGTCCCGGGTTCGATTCCCGCTCGTGTCACTGTCTGTGCGGAGTCTACGCGTTCACCTCGTGTCTGCGTGGGTTTCCCCCGGGTGCTCCGGTTTCCTCCCACAAGTCCCGAAAGATGCGCTTGTAAAGTGAATTGGACATTCTGAATTCCCCGTCTGTGTACCCGAACAGGTGCCGGAGTGTGGCTTTTCACGGTAAGGTCATTGCAGTGTTAATGTAAGCCTACTTGTGACAGGTACATTCTCTACACCACATGCCTTGGGAATTGGTTGAGAGTGGCCACTCTAATTTCCTGGAGGACCCGGATGAGCGAATTGAAATACTTGCTCGATCGCTCAAAACTGGGTTGTAATCATAAAGTCTCAAATTTAGGATCTACCCTTTCTGCAAGGCTATGGTCGCGTTACCATCCCAGTTTCCAGTTGTAGATTTCTTAGTCTGAGAGTTGCCTAGATGGCTGCTGAAACAAATTTCATATTTGATTGGTTGCCTTTCTTCACCTAGTTATTAGCAACGCCTGAACACTACACAATTCACATCAGGATTCTTCTTTTTTTGAAGGCACTGAAATTGGAATTCTTCCAATGCCCACACATCCAGTCCTGGGAATCACAGGACCCGAGCAGTTCTAGACTCTCGTCAGCTGACAGAGTCGAAGGGTTGGAAAAAACGTTAGAACTCAAATTGTTATGATTTTTCCAGATCTGGGGCGTCATTCTCCGACCCCCCCCCCCCGCCGGGTCGGAGAATGGCCGTTGGCCGCCGTGAATCCCGCCCCCGCCGAAGTCTCCGGTACCGGAGATTGGGCGGGGGCGGGAATCGGGCCGCGCCGGTTGGCGCGCACCCCCCACTCAATTCTCCGGCCTGGATGGGCCGAAGTCCCGCCAAGAAATTGCCTATCCCGCCGGCGTAAATTAAAGTAGGTATTTACCGGCAGGACAAGGCGGCGTGGGCGGGCTCCTTGTCCCGCCGGTAAATGCCTACTTTAATTTACGCCGGCGGGACAGGCAATTTCTTGGCGGGACTTGCCAGTCGGCGGACATCGCGCCGTTGGGGGAGAATTTCGCCCCTGAAGTCTCCTTGATGAAATATGAAGAAAGCTCATCAAAGACGGAGAAGATTTTAAAAAGTAAATGTGATCCTATTATTGGAACATTTTAAATCCTTTTGTTGCGACTGCAAGGTTTGATAAGGTAGTTATTATGTTTTGGACTGTCCTCGTTGAATTAAAAGTACGGATTGATAAGGGACATGAGACCTTGTGCTAGCGTTATTTGGCAACAGGCCAGGGGATGATAGCTACAGGGACAGGGTGTCCAGGTGCTAGGTGAGCAATCCATGTGCTAGATTTCACCTCTGAACTCGAGTGGCAGCTATTTGACTTACAGACTCCCAGGCCGTCCGATTGAAAAATCCTGGATACGGAGAGGGGGAGGGAGGGAGCGAGTGTAAGTGAGAGCGAGAGCATGTGAGACTGAGAGCGAGAGAGAGCAAGGCAGAGTGAGAGAAAGAGAGTGGGCAAGAGAATGGGAGAGATCGAGAGAGAGAGAGAAAGAGCGAGTGTAAGTGAGAGCGAAAGCGTGTGAGGCTGAGGGCGAGAGAGGGCAAGAAAGAGTGAGAGAAAGAGACTGCAAGAGAGAGTGCGAGAGAGTGAGAGCGCGCAGAAGGGGGGGGGGGGGGAATATCACAGACCGATCCAGAGGGCAGCAAAATGTACGTACAGTTAGCCAAATGAAGGACAAAACAAACCTCTCTGTAAAATGTAATGTGTATAAGTAACAACTGTTTATAAATATGAGAAAAGCCAATAAAAAGATTTTACAAAAAAATACCTTTGAACCATTTGCGCCCCTGAGAGCCCTCAGGTGGGTCTTGTGCTGCTTGCGGGACTCGGAGCTGCCGATGCACGTCCTCTTCTAGTGGTAGAGGCCATGGGTTTGGAAGGTGCTGACAACGAAACTTTGGTGAGTTGCTGCAGTGTATTTTGCAGATGGTAAACACTGCTGCCACTGAGAGTTGGGAATGAATGTTTGACGGGGTGGATGGACTGCCAATCAAGCTTTGGCTGGGATGTTGTCAGGCTTTTTGAGTGTTGTTGGAGCTACGATCATCCAGGCAAGTGGACAGTATTCCATCACATTCTTTGTGCCTTGTAGATGGTGAAATTGCTTCAGGGAGTCCGAAGGCGAGTTACTCGCCAGTATTTAGATGGATGGTCCAGTTAAGTTTCTGCTCAATTGAGTACAGGGCTAATGGTAATATTCTTGGCAGTGTGGATGAGCAGAGAGATCTCGGTGTCCATGTACATAGATCCCTGAAAGTTGCCACCCAGGTTGAGAGGGTTTTCATAGAATTTACAGTGCAGAAGGAGGTCATTCGGCCCATCGAGTCTGCACTGGCTCTTGGAAAGAGCACGCTACCCAAGGTCAACACCTCCACCCTATCCCCATAACCCAATAATCCCACCCAACACTAAGGGCAATTTTGGACACTAAGGGCAATTTATCATGGCCAATCCACCTAACCTGCACATCTTTGGACTGTGGGAGGAAACCGGAGCATCCGGAGGAAACCCACGCACACACGGGGAGGATGTGCAGACTCCGCACAGACAGTGACCCAAGCCGGAATCGAACCTGGGACCCTGGAGCTGTGAAGCAATTGCGCCATCCACAATGCTACCGTGCTGCCCCGTGGTTGTTAAGAAGGTGTACGGTCTGTTAGCTTTTATTGGTAGAGGGATTGAGTTTCGGAGCCATGAGGTCATGTTGCAGCTGTACAAAACTCTGGTGCGACCGCATTTGGAGTATTGCGTGCAATTCTGGTCGCCGCATTATAGGAAGGATGTGGAAGCATTGGAAAGGGTGCAGAGGAGATTTACCAGAATGTTGCCTGGTATGGAGGGAAGATCTTATGAGGGAAGGCTGAGGGACTTGAGGCTGTTTTCATTAGAGAGAAGAAGTTTAAGAGGAGATTTGATTGCGGCATACAAGATGATCAGAGGATTAGATAGGGTGGACAGTGAGAGCCTTTTTCCTCGGATGGTGATGTCTAGCACGAGGGGACATAACTTTAAATTGAGGGGAGATAGATATAGGAGCATCCGGAGGAAACCCACGCACACACGGGGAGGATGTGCAGACTCCGCACAGACAGTGACCCAAGCCGGAATCGAACCTGGGACCCTGGAGCTGTGAAGCAATTGCGCCATCCACAATGCTACCGTGCTGCCCCGTGGTTGTTAAGAAGGTAGGTTCTTTACTCAGAGAGTAGTAAGGGCGTGGAATGCCCTGCCTGCAACAGTAGTGGACTCGCCAACACTAAGGGCATTCAAATGGTCATTGGATAGACATATGGACGATAAGGGAATCGTGTAGATGGGCTTGAGAGTGGTTTCAGAGGTCGGCGCAACATCGAGGGCCGAAGGGCCTGTACTGCGCTGTAATGTTCTATGTTCTATGATATCTGCAAAGAAGATGATGATCATGGTTTCAGTGATGATAATGCATTGAACACCCATGGGGAGATGGTTAGATTGTCTCTTGTTAAGAGGTGGTCACTGCCTAACACTTTATCAGCCTAGTCCTGAATATATGTCCAGGTCTTATTACACATTGGAATGGGCTGCTTCAGTATGTGATCAGTTGCGAATGTAGTAGACATGACCCACCCCAGTTAGTGAGTCTTTCCCGATTCCCACTGATGTCAATTTTCCTGGAGCTCCTTGATGTCAGACCCGGACAAATGCTGAGGAATCGGCCCCACCGCTTTTGACTCCAATATTGGAAAATGCAACTGAAGGGAATGCTGTCTTTGTAAAGAGCTTCGCTGAACGTGAAAATCCGTACATCCTGATCAGCAAATTAGAAATTGGTCCAGATTTACTTTGGCAGCTTGAAAGAATGTCTGCACGTTAATTCTTTAGGTACATCACCATGAGAAGACAACCCTGTCTGCAGTTACTTAGAAGAAAAAGATACATCTCATGAAAGTATCGAGTTTTGATACTGAATTTCCAGTTGTATTCATGGAATCATAGAATTTACAGTGCAGAAGGAGGCCATTCAGCCCATCGAGTCTGCACCGGCCCTTAGAAAGAGCACCCTACTTAAGCCCACACCTTCACCCTATCCCCATAACCCCACCTAAACGTTTTGGACACCAAGGGCAATTTTGTCATGGCCAATCCACCTAACCTGCACATCTTTGGATTGGGAGGAAACCGGAGCACCTGGAGGAAACCCACGCACACACGGGGAGAACGTGCAGACTCCGCACAGACAGTGACCCAAGCCAGGAATCGAACCTGGGGCCCTGGAGCTGTGAAGCAACTGTGCTTACCACTGTGGTACCGTGCTGCCACTTCTGGGTGCTCTTGTATGGGGGCATTCTAAAGTAAGTACGAATGAGGTGACAGGTCTTACAATGTCTTCTCGCAATGTTGTCACATTTCATTTTGGCATTCAGCAATTTTGAAGTCAAGTGGAAAAAATAATCCCTATGTGCGAAAGCTTTGGTTAGAATAGAAGCCACTTGTCCAGCAATTAAACACAGCAGCTAGATCAGCTCAGTGAAAAGAGACACTTGAAGGTACGCACACTGGAGTGCAGAAATTCCTCGACCTGTATGCTATTACCGTACGAGGACAAGCACATCATAACTGAGTCACTAATCCTTACACTTTGTTTTAAACTATATTAAATGCTTTCATCCAAGGCCCTGATTTTCTTTAAATGATACAGAATACTTTATTGCAAGACTGTTGAAACAGTTCCCAGCCACATAAATTAATAACATGTCTACCTATACGCTTAAGGAAAATAATCAAAATAAATCAAATGAGGTCAACACAACATAGGTTCCCAGAGTATCTACTGAAATATTCCGTAGAATTGCTACAGTGCAGTGGGAGGCATTTCGGCCCATCGGATCCGCAATGACCCTCTGAAAGAGCGCCCTATCCCACCCCGCCCTATCCTCGTAATACCATCTAAGCTGCATGCCCCTGGACACTAAGGGGCAATTTTATCATGGCCAATCGACCTAACCAGCACATCTTTGGATTGTAGGCGGAAACCGCAGCACCCGGAGAAAACCCACGCAGACCAGGGGAGAACGTACAGACTCCAAACAGTCACCCAAGGGTGGAATTGAACCTGGGATCCTGGCACAGTGAGACAATAGTGCTGACCACTGTGCCACCCTCATCAATTACTCCAACATAAAGTCTTGGGTTAGAAAGTAAACTGCTCGTTATATTACCCTCATTGATCAATATTGGTGTATTGGTCACCGGTTGCAAATCAAAATGTCTGGTGAATAAATGTACTATCTGTGCATTTGATGACCAGTGAAATTAGTTGACCACGCAGCTACTACCTGGATTGGTACACACTGGGCAGTAAAAGATAAACATTTCACAAATTAATTTCTTTCAGGGACTATGAAATATATTGTGCTTTATTTATGCCTGCAGCTAAACTGTCCAAGATGTGGCCACTGAACAACTAGATGATGTATTTCCTAATAGAATGACAAACTAGAGTCCTGGTAACTATGTGAGTAAATTAGTGGAAGAATAACTAAGAGGAGTGTTTGTGTGTGGGAGGGGAAGGAGAGGTTACTATGAGATTCAGCACATTATATTTAAGCTTAATTTTCCACTCCTCAAAGCTCGTACTTTAGCTAACCATCTGTGGACAAATTCCATCAAGCTTCGCCTGGGAGGAAATATACAACCTGCTCAAAATATGGAAGATAGAAAGTTAAGAGGCAATAAGGAGATGATAAAGAAATGAAGTAAAGATACATCGCAAAAATCACGGGTGGGGTCGGAGAATCGGCGCGAATCGCACCACCCCGCCCAGACGCAATTCTCTGCAGTGCGGGGAATCGTCGCCATTGGCGCTGGCATGGCCAGCGCAGCGCCGGGCGGGGTATGCGCCGACTCTCCGGCCCGGGCCGGCGCGCCGATTCTCCGGCCCGGCTGCGCGTGCGCGGACCCCGCGGCGCCGGGTTCAGGCCGGGATCGGCAGCTGGGGCGGCGAAGGCCGCTCCAACGCCACCCTAGCCCCCTGTGGGCCGCAGAATGGGGTCCCGGAACGGGCACCGACGCGGAGTAAAACACTCCCGTTTTTACTCCGCCGTCGGCACTTAGCCGCCCGATGGGAGAATCCCGCCCCACTTGTTTTCCAGTCTTGCAATAAGTGATATAGGAAAATTACCGGGATGTGAAAAAGGCCATTTCAATAACAGACGTTAGTTTTATCGCAACCACGACTAATCATTTTAATGTATTTCATGGCTTTAGTGCTTTTACGACAAATCTATTTACATCCAAGAGCCGTAGGCCAATAAATGTCCAAGAATAAGCAGGCACTTGGGTATTTGAAGAATGCCAATTTCTAACTTACTGTTCAATGGCAGAGGATTTAATAGGAAATAAAGAACTGAAATATTATGCTCTTTAGTTGGTATTAATCTCTCGAGCACTATTTATGTCTCCCAACTCAAGCGTGTCAGTGCTGGAAAATCCAACACTTCTCCGTGTTGAGTATCGAGTACGAGCGCAGACCACTCCAAGACTGCATTCGCTACTACCATATACAGAGTAGAGCTAGGCTAGCACTCTGGTTTCAATACATCATTTCGTCCCCATTGTGATCACCAAGGGCTTTTTCAAGAGAGTAGGTAGGAGTATTATGGGGTTCGTCTGGGCAAATAAGACCCCGAGGGTTAGGAGAGGGTTCTTGGAACGCAACAGGGACCGAGGAGGGTTGGCTTTGCCAAACCTAGGGAGCTACTACTGGGCAGCAAACGTGGCGATGATCCGTAAGTGGGTTATGGAGGGAGAGGGGGCGGCATGGAAGAGGATGGAGATGGCGTCCTGTAAAGGAACGAGCCTGGGGGCGTTGGTAACGGCACCGCTGCCGCTCTCGCCGACAAAATACACCACAAGCCCGGTGGTGGCGGCAACACTAAGGATCTGGGGCCAGTGGAGAAGGCACTGGGGTGCAATGGGAGCATCGGTGTGGTCCCCAATCAGGGGTAACCACCGGTTTGTCCCGGGGAAGATGGACGGGGGGTTCCAAGGCTGGCATCGGGCGGGGATAAGAAGAATGATGGACCTGTTCATTGACGGGACATTTGCGAGCCTAGGGGCACTGGAGGAGAAATTTGAGTTACCCCCGGGAAATGCATTTAGATATATGCAGGTGAGGGCTTTTGTGAGGCGATAGGTGAGGGAATTTCCGTTGCTCCCGGCACAAGAAGTTCAAGACAGGGTGATCTCGGGGGTATGGGTCGGGGAGGGCAAGGTGCCGGAAATATACCAAGAGATAAAAGAAGAGGGGGAAGCGCTAGTAGAAGAATTGAAAGGTAAATGGGAGGAGGAGCTGGGGGAGGAGATTGAGGAAGGGCTATAGGCTGATGCCATGGATAGGGTTAATACCTTTTCCTCGTGTGCCAGGCTCAGTCTGATACAATTTAAGGTGGTCCACAGAGCGCATTTGACGAGGGCGAGGCTGAGTAGGTTCTTTGGGGTAGAGGATAGATGTGAAAGATGTTCAGGGAGCCTGGCGAACCATGTCCATATGTTTTGGTCATGCCCGGCATTGGAGGGGTTCTGGAGAGGTGTGGCGGGAGTAATATCCCAGGTGGTGAAAGTCCGGGTCAAGCCAAGCTGGGGACTAGCAATATTTGGAGTAGTGGATGAGCCGGGAGTGCAGGAGGCGAAAGAGGCCGGAATTCTGGCCTTTGCGTCCCTAGTAGCCCGGCGAAGGGTCTTGCTAATGTGGAAGGAGGCGAAGCCCCCTAGCCTGGAGGCCTGGATTAACGACATGGCGGGGTTCATAAAATTGGAGAGAATTAAGTTTGCTTTGAGAGGGTCTGCACAGGAGTTTTACAGGCGGTGGCAACCGTTCCTAGAATATCTCGCGGAGCGTTAGAAGAAGGTCGGTCAGCAGCAGCAGCAACCCGGGGGGGGGGAGACGAGGGGACGAGAGATTATTTGAGGTGATGGACGAGCAGGAGATGGGATGGAGGGTGGGGGGAAACGGTACGTGCGGCCAAGAGCCAGTGTATAAAGCTATGTAAATATACCATCTTGCCATGTATATATCTTGCTCAGGGAGATTTTGCGTTATTTTGTTACAAGGGGGGGGGGGGGGGGGGTGATTGTTTGTAAGGGGGAAAATTGTGTTGTTTAAAAACCTTAATCAAAAATATTTAAAAACAAAAACAAAACATCATTTCGTGCAACCAGTCTAGGCAACTTATTTTCCATTCATAAAACTATTTCAGTCCTGACTAATGACACAAGTGGTAAAAATATAAGATTTATTGCAATTCATGAAGGCGAGAATGTTGGCTTGTTCACAGGTTTCTTTCTGAAAGGACCTCTTGGAAAGCAACTGCAGTTCAAGACGCAAGGAGCAAAGACTACGTGACTCCTGATTGTGACCCCGCAGGGCCAGAAATCCCTCTGTAGCCATAGGAACAGGAGTAGGCCATTCAGCCCCTCGAGCCTGTCCCGCCATTCAATGAGATCATGGCTGATCTGTGACTTAACTCCATATACCTGCCTGTGGTGGTATGCATTCGGGGTATTACGGTACCCTGTGATGCCGAGAGGCTATTGGTGGATAGATGCCGGGTCCCAATTGGATCAGCCGCCTACTGGCGCCACCCAGTAAGGCGGAGTATAAGAGCCCGGGTTCTCCCAGCAGAATCGACGATGAGTTTCAAGGTCACCCTTACTGAGACGAGTTTCCAATTCCAGGCTTTTTTTAAAGAAAAAAAACAAATTGAATTGAATTGGGGCAGCACGGTAGCCTTGTGGATAGCACAAATGCTTCACAGCTCCAGGGTCCCAGGTTCGATTCCGGCTTGGGTCACTGTCTGTGCGGAGTCTGCACATCCTCCCTGTGTGTGCGTGGGTTTCCTCCGGGTGCTCCGGTTTCCTCCCACAGTCCAAAGATGTGCAGGTCAGGTGGATTGGCCATGATAAATTGCCCTTAGTGTCCAAGATTGCCCTTGGTGTTGGGTGGGGTTACTGGGTTATGGGGATAGAATGGAGGTGTTGACCTTGGGTAGGGTGCTCTTTCCAAGAGCCGGTGCAGACTCGATGGGCCGAATGGCCTCCTTCTGCACTGTAAATTCTATGATAATCTATGAAATTCCAGCAGCTGCCCGAGCTGCCTCTAGATCAGTGTTCTTCAAACTTTTTTTCTGGGGACCCATTTTTACCAACCAGCCAACCTTCGGTACCCAACCCGGCCGACCTGCGCGACCCACGCCGGCCGACCTGCGCGACCCACCATTTTCTCTTACCTTGTTTGCTGCTGACAAAAATGGAGGAAATGGTTTGGGGTCCCTTGGGCCCTCGCACACGCTCCTCCAATGGAACCTGTTGGATGAAGGTGAAGCCTTCTGGTGTCGGAAAGTATGGAGTCGCCATCTTTCCAAAGTTCTGAATTTTTTTCCTGTAAAGTTTTATCAAATAACCCCCCCCGAACTTGTAAAAAAAAATGGGGGAAAAAATGAGTAAAATAAATGAAAAGAATGAATAAAACCCCTCCGAACTTGTAAAAAAAATAAAATGAATAAAATAAATGAAAAAAATAACAATTAAATGAATAAAATAAATGAATAAAAACCACTACAGAACTTGTAGAACAAAAAGCTGCAACCGTTTAAAAAAATAGCGGCCACCCTGCGCATACGTGCCCGATTATCGGCGCGTCATCGTGCGCGCATGCGCAATGCGGGCAAATTTTTTTTTTTAACATGTTCGCGGCTGCTTGCAGCTGGCGTTATGAAAAGCCGGCTACTGCGCGGGGATTTGCGCGATCGGGAGCGCCGCGGACAACGGCTCCGCGACCCTCCCGACACCCGCCCGCGGCCCACCCACGGGTTGCGCCCCCAACTTTGAAGAACACTGCTCTAGATTATTAATTCAGTGACAATACCACGACACCACCATCTCTCCCTATGTATTCCTCAGGTACACCAAGGTGATATCGAAGTAGTGCGAGAGTCGGAGGAGGAAGTATTTGTTTGCAGAGAGCGACACAAACATTTTTAAGCCGGCTGACATCGTGAACACTACACCTGACCTTTAAAGGACGCGGCCGTGGTTTAATGGCACTTAGAATTTCTTTTGGGCTGGGAAACGACCCAAATCTCTGCATTTTGCTGTTAAATGCCTTTGCAGTGAGGCAAAGAAAATAACTGGTTGTCAAGATTAAAGTCTACCGCTTAGTCCAAGTCATGGTCGGTTAGGGCAGCACGGTGGCGCAGTGGGTTAGCCTTGCTGCCTCATGACACCGAGGTCCCAGGTTCGATCCTGGCTCTGGGTCACTGTCCGTGTGGAGTTTGCACATTCTCCCCGTGTTTGTGTGGGTTTCGCCCCCACAACCCAAAGATGTGCAGGGTGGGTGGATTGGCCACGCGAAATTGCCCCTTAATTTGAAAAAATGAATTGGGTACTCTAAATTTTAAAAAAATAGTCATGGTCGGTTAGCACCGATACCTTTCAAAAGCTGAGTCATTATCCAGAAGGTCTGTAGGAATCATGCCAGGTTAGATGGGATGCAAAGAACTGGAGAGCATTTGATGCTAAGCCTTGAAAATCCAACAGCCAGGTTTCCCAGCAGGCACAGGATTGTCATGTTTTTTATCACTTTGTTCTCGAGATCCAGATTCCATTAGAGAATGAGAAAGTCTCAGGAACTGCACTTCAATAGAGCGAGCATGAAAGGATTAAAATGCTAGCTACATTGCTCAATGGGGTCAGCTTATGTTTGTCCAATCAACAGGTGCCCTGGATTCACTATTCTGAGAAATGAACACTGCATTCTTTGAGAAAGGCATCAATGGAGCAGAAAATTGAATTTTAGCTTTTCTTTAGCATGCCTCGAGGCCATCAATGCCAAGTGTTGATTGAATCAGTCAATTTTCTCATTTTTAGATATGTCAAAGAGCATAATGTTCAATTTCAAATGATTTTGCATCTAAAATCAAGAATGTAACTGCTACGAAAACCCCCAACGATCACAAAAGTTTTATTCATAAGAGATTTTTCTCCCTTGTTAGGTCAGTAATTGCCGCTCAACGGTTCTGAAGTTCATGATGGACCTTTCGATGCGCAAGGCATTTATACACAACTGGGGCGGCACGGTGGCACAGTGGTTAGCACTGCTGCCTCACAGCGCCAGAGTCCTGGGTTCAATTCCGGCCTCAGGTGACTGTGTGGAGTTTGCACGTTCTCCCCGTGTCTGCGTGGGTTTCCTCCGAATGTTCCGGTATCCTCCCACAGTCCAAAGATGTGCAACTTAGGTGGATTGGCCGTGCTAATTTGCCCCTTAGTGTCCATAGGTTAGATGGGCTGACGGGGATAGGGCAGGGTACACTTTTGAAGGGTTGGTGTAGACTCGATGGGCTGAATGGCCTCCTTCTGCACTGTAGTGATTCTATGGCAAGCGATATTGAGAAAGTCTGAATTACTTTAAATTTTATTATTTTAAATCCTTGCCTCTCTAATATTTGGGGCTTGTTAAGACTATAAAAATTGCCACATACTGTGGGAATCAGAAGGAGCCAACCAGCTAAATTATATGTGCCTCATCATCACTGACAAATGCTTAATCAACAGTCTGGATGGTATCTCTTCCCACTGAATAATCCTCATCCATATTCAAATGAAGTACTAGTTTACTTTGTAGCCATTTTATTTTTTATTTGCTCCGCTTCCCAGGCTGCACTCCACCCTCAAAATCAGGTGGAGAGCGTGTGGTTGTTTTCCAGGCGTCAGACAAAGTTGTTGAATTGAGGCGTGCGATATCTACCAATAAAATTAATTCACTGCAAGCGCAACGTATGGTTGGGCCCACGTCCCCTCAATGTGACACAAAATGGAAATCCAAACTATATATATTTTTTTTAAGTGAAAATATTTTACCTCATTAAACAAGAGGTTGGAAATTCAATCAAATCTTGACAAGTAACATGAATATCAACATATTTTTAAACAATGATGTCGAGTAGGTATCGTGCAACAGTTTGGTGAATTACCAAATAATTAAGCTATGAATTGCGCAAGACAGGTAATCAACATATGGGCCGGGATTCTCCCCTACCCGGCGGGGCGGGGGGTCCCGGCGGGATGGAGTGGCGGGAACCACTCCGGTGCTGATTTCTCCGCACCTTTAGGGGCCAAGCCCTCACCTTGAGGGGCTAGGCCCGCGCCGGAGTAGTTGGCGCGCCGCCGGCCGGCGGGAAAGGCCTTTGGCGCCACGCCAGCCGGGGCCGAAAGGACTTCGCCGGCCGGCGGAAGTCCGCGCATGCACGGGAGCGTCAGCGGCTGCTGTCGTCATCCCCGCGCATGCGCAGGGCGGGGGGTGTCTCATACGCGTTGGCCATGGTGAAGGCTGTGGCCGAGGTGGAGGGAAAAGAGTGCCCCCACGGCACAGGCCCGCCCGCGGATCGGTGGGCCCCGATCGCGGGCCAGGCCACCGTGGGGGCACCCCCCCGGGGCCAGATCGCCCCCCCCCCCCTCCCCCACCCCCCAGGACCCCGGAGCCCGCTCACGCTGCCTGGTCCCGCTGGTACGGGAGATGGTTTAATTCACACCGGCAGGACCGGGATTACAGCAGCGGGACTTCGGCCCATCCCAGGCCGGAGAATCGCCGGGGGGGGGGGGGCCGCAAACCGGCGCTTCCCGCTCCCGCCGAATATCCGAGAATTCGTCAACCGGCGGGGGGCGGGATTCACGCCAGCCCTCGGCGATTCTCCGACCCGGTGGGGGGTCGGAGGATGTCGCCCATAGAGTCCACAGTCATGATCGGAATACTACATAAAGTTGATTTCAAAAGTCTACATTTAGTGACAGTACGGAGTTGAGTCATAAACGTTTTACAGCACGAAAGAGGCCCTTTGGCCAATCATGTCCACTCCAGCCATCAAGCCCCTATCCATTCTAACCCCATTTTCCTTGTATGTATGGCATTTCAAGTGCTCGTCATTAAATATTGTGGGGGTTCCTGCGTCCAGCTTTTGAGCCGGCAGGGTGACACAGTGGTTAGCACTGCTGCCTCACCGCACCAGGGACCAGGTTCGATTGCCACCTTGGATCACTGTCTTTGTGGAGTCTGCATTTTCTCCCCGTGTCTGCGTGGGTTTCTTCCGGGGCTTGTTGCTCTTATCAGCCTTAGTTTTATTAGCTCTAATTCTGTCACCTTTGCTCACAAGTTGCCAGGTATCTTTCTGATACCGCCACGTGGTTCAAGCTCAAGTACTGATTAATAATGCAGCACACCGCTTAGTAAATGTTAAATCAACGATCATTTATTATATACAGCAATAAATACTTATACAATAATACTACTTCTAGACTATTACCTACCACTAAAGGCCAATACTTAACTTTGTTGATGGCCCACCAGGTCAGGGAAACGAATGGTCTATCGAATTGGGTTTGGCCTGCGGGATTCAAAAAGGCTGGTACGGGTCGACAGTCTGGAACACCTATCTGGTAGCGATCGCTGGAGTAAGACTTACTTGTTCTTTCGTCGGAGGGTCTCGAAGGTTGCGAGTCGGAGAAGAAGGGTCGATCTGAACTTGGCCCCTATTTTTATAGTTCCCAGGGGCTTCCCACCTCTCGGGGCGGACCTTGACCCTGGTCCCAAGTTTTGGACTTGGTCCCAATCACTGGGTTCGATATGCTCCAATAATGGGGCAATTCCTTGATCTGGGGGTGGTCGTTCACCTTTCTTTGTCTCGGCCACTGCTGGCGCCGAGAGGTCTGGATCGGCTTTCAATTGCTAATTTGTAGCAATTGTTCCCAGGGATGGCAGATTAAAATGCAGATGGCTGGGTCGATGTGCTGTTAATGGTCGCAGGTATCGGTCTGGGCCGACTTCCCCAGAGCCGAATACACTGTTCTGCCTGCAGCTGTCCGTTTTGAGTCCTGTTGGCTGATTTTCTCATCAGCCTCTTTAGTGCGCCATTTTAGATCGGGGTTTGGCCAAATACTTGGGGATCAGCCATTTTAGGTGGCTACAGGCTCCGGTTTCCTCCCACAGTCCAAAGATGTGCAGGTTAGGGGGCTTGGACATGCTAAATTGCCCCTTAGGGTGAGGTTACAGTGCAGGTGATAGGGCCTAGGCAGGGTGGTCTTTCAAAAGGTCGGTGCAGACGATGGGCCGAATGGCCTCTTTCTGTACTGTAGTGATTCTATGATTCAGGCAGTGAGTTTCAAATTCCAACCACCCTCTGTGTTGAAAAGATTTTCCTCACATCCCCTCTAAATCTATAATCACTCTGCCTTTAGACTGACTTGGTTTATCTTCTATATTTGGCTGTGCATCACCCCCTACCCTATCTCCAATCCATATCCTGTCCCCCTGGCAAATTAGTAAAACCGCCCTCCCCCAAACGGCACTCGCAAAATTCCCCACAAGGATGTTAGTCTCGTTCCGGTTCAGGTGCAACCCATCCCACTCGTACAGGTCCTATCATTCCCAGAAGACCATCAGGGAACCTAGTGGGCCAGTGTGGGGATTGAATTATTGGTGGGGCAGTGGGAAACATCTTTCGGCTTTTAACAAAAAAAAATAACGATACCAGAATAAATAGCCTTAAAATAAAATTCTGCGGAAGTAAAGAAAATAATAATGATTACTGGTGAAAATTGTTGCTCAGAGGGAATAAAGTTACAATGGATATGTATGCTGTCAAAGGGGTAAGGATATTTGTGCTTAGCTATCTTTTTAGTTAACAATTAAAATTGTTATGGTAACAATCTGAACCACAAAACCTATGACAAGTTGAAAGTTTTATATTGACGATATATTTCACAGAATTACTGGCCAGCTGGAACAAAGTAAACTTCCACGGTGCTAAATTTGGAGTTCGCCAATAAAAATTGTTTAACGGACAGCAGCCGTCTGGCAGACTAAACTTATTTGAGGTATTTACAGGCACACACACAGGAATACCCCAAGGCTATTTTGTCTGTGGTCACCTTAAAATACAATTTTGCTTCAGCCTTTTAAAATAGATACATCTAAAGCTCGCAGCAAACTGTTTCCACGAGGCTCGGGTTTTAAGTGTTGTGAAGGACGCTGAAAAGAATTGAATTAGAAACCTAACTACTGAAACTACTGTAATCTGTGCGACATAAAAGTGTTTAAACGTATCATTGCTGTGAGCATTTTACTAACATTAGCATCTCACAATGTTGTGCGATTGCATATCATTTGAACCACTGCGAGCGATCCACTCGAGACTCACAAGTGTGGAAATGATTTTAGTTATGGAGGTAGCTCAAACTAGCTCGTAACTCTCGCAAGCCAGACAGCCAAGGCTGTCATCTCGAAGGCCTCCTGGGATGCAGTATCAAGACAGGGGGCCCAAAGGGATCGTTCAGGCCTGGCAACTCTCCATGGCTACGTGCACTCACTGCAGACCCTCCCATTTCATTTTCCCCATTATAAGGCTGGGGGAGGGGAGAAGAAAAGTTAGATATGCGTTCTCATAAACCCCCTTTAAATGTGGAACAGTAGAGTGTTTACAACTATATCCCACAAGTATCGTTCTCTCCCAATAAACGACCCACTCTACAGTATTCTACACAACATGGCCATTTGACCGATTTTATACTAGACTGTCCATTTGGGATCAGTGGGAAAACCATTGGGGCTGTTTAGCACAGGGCTAAATCGCTGGCTTTGACCCTGGTCCCAAGTGATTGGACTTGGTCCCAATCACTGGGTTCGATAAGGCAGGCAAGCAGCACAGTTCAATTCCCGTAACAGCCTCCCCGAACAGGTGCCGGAATGTGGCAACTAGGGGCTTTTCACAGTAACTTCATTGAAGCCTACTTGTGACAATAAGTGAGTTTCATTTCATTTAATTTCAACTAGAAATGGGACTGAGGGCGTGCGGATTATTTATCTATTGGGTGTAGGGTTTCGGACTATTTTGCTTACAATCAGCACAGCAGCGGTGACAGGCAAATGAATATCAAGCAAAAGTTTTTTGGTGGACCAATTTTAAAATTATACAACGAAAAATGGATCTTCAGTGTTTTTTTTTTAAAAAATTTAGAGTACCCAATTATTTTTTTCCCAATTAAGGGGTATTTAGCGCGGCCAATCCACCTTCCCTGCACATCTTTGGGTTGTGGGGGCGAAACCCACGCAGACACGGGGAGAATGTGCAAACTCCACACGGACAGTGACCCAGAGCTCGGATCGAACCTGGGACCTCGGCGCCGTGAGGCAGCAGGGCTAACCCACTGCACCACCGTGCTGCCCTATCGTCAGTGTGAAGATATAACTCTTGGGCAGATGCCACCAGGAGTTTGCTTTGTTTCGCATTTTGGGTGAGATTGTTGTTTGCAATTTACTTTTTTCCCCCCTTAAAAAATAATGAATTGATTATTTGAATGTGTGGTTCAACATTGGTATCTAACAGTCTGGTTTTGCATATTGTTTAGCTTTATCAATGGCATATACGCAGTTTAAAAACAACCCGGGACTTAAAAGTTGGTGCCATCAAAAGTGACCGTGGAGCTGTTAAAGAATATTGGAACAACTCAACTAGTTCTCCAATGCCCTCGGGGAAGAAACCCTGGGACTACACCAACGTGGTGGACTCAGGAATGCCCTCGGAAGTTTCCTCACGTGCCAGAATATCAAAACCTCTGCAAAATCCACTACCAGCATCTGAGCGCAACTAGGGAGAGACGATAAACGCAGACCGTGCCACATCCCAAGGATTATGCCCCACGCGTCTCCTCCTGCATTTCTTTACAGAATCCCGACAGTGTAGGAGGCCATTCAGCCCATCGTGTCCGCACCGACCCTCTGGAAGAGCATCCCACTCCCCCTGGCCCATCCACGTAACCCCACCTAACCCAAACATCCCAGGACACTAAGGGGCCAAACCTGCACATTTTCGGATTATCTCATGCTGGTATCATATAATTTTTATTCCTTTCTCCCTCATGAACTTATCTAGTTTCCCTTTAAATGTACGATCACCATCCATTTTCCTCATCTATTCCTGATGGAAACATGTTCCACATCATTACCATTCCGTTGGTAATGTTTGCCCTGGATTCACTCCTGTATTTCCTCGTGACCATCTTATATTTTGTGACTTCCACTTTTGACTTCACGGGATATTGGAATTTCCCAACAGCACATTATAATTCATTCAAAAAAAATCGGCCATCTGTTTTGGTAAATAAATAATTAACAGCTCCATTTAACGTCCAGCAATTAGCAACTTGGGGAACAGCACCTGTTGACACTGACTCACCTGTCGGTAGCCTACCATAATCATTCTGACCAAAACCATGTTGATGTGCGTACCCAATGATTCATCATGGTAGATTTCGTCAACCTGTAACAACAAAACCAAATGGTCTCAAGCTCAAGTATGTTGAAGTAAATGTGCTCCTGCTGGACAAGTTACTGCACAGAGGTGATTCCTGATGCATTCCATCCTTTGCCACAGATCTTCTCTGTTTACTCAAGCAGTCAGCATTGGAAAAATCAAAACGGGAACACGGGACAATGTCAGTTTTAACACCCAGCTAATAAAATTGCAGAACGTTGGGGGGCCAATGAGGCACAGTGATTAGCATTGCTGCATCACTGCTCCAGGGTCCTGGGTTCAATTCTGGCCTCAGGTAACTGGGGGGAGTTTGCACTTTCTCCCCGTGTCTGCGTGGGTTTCCTCCGGGTGCTCCGGTTTCCTCCCAAAGTCCAAAGATGGCTTGGCCATGCTAAAATTGCCCTTCTTGTCCAAAAAGGTTAGGTAGGGTTACTGGGATAGGGTGGAGATGTGGGCTTAAATAGGTTGCTCTTTCCAAGGGCCGGTGCAGACTCGGTGGGCCGAATGGTCTCCTTCTGCACTGTAAATTCTATGAAATGCCTAATTTTGAAACTTGGCGAACGATTTTATGAACAGGTTATTAATAAAGCTGTTTTTAAAAACGTATTTATGAATTGGAGATCTGTGGGAATTTATTTTTGTATTTCCTAAGTTGTGATTCATAGTCATCTATAAAAGTGACATCAGATGAAATTACTCTCAATTCAGATGACATCTAGTGGCAAACTTCAATCCTACCACGATATTACTGGTCAATACACCTGGAATTCTAAATTAAATGATCAACTCATTCACTTCTGACCCCCAAATGTCACTAATTGTATCAACCACTAACAAGAAAAGCAAAAGAAAAAAAATCACTAATGAAACCAATCCTAAAATAGAACATAATTAATTTAAGTCCTCAAAATTAGTCATAAAGGATCGAGTACAATGCACCAAAACAGGAACTTCGGACAAATTGCCTTAAAATTTCTCATTATGTCTATGCACCCGTTTGAGTTTAATGGAATAAATGTCTCCACAAATGTCTCTTCAGGGCAGCACGGTAGCACAAGCGGCTAGCACTATGGCTTCACAGCACCAGGGTCCCAGGTTCGATTCCCCGCTGGGTCACTGTCTGTGCGGAGTCTGCACGTTCTCCCCGTGTCTGCGTGGGGTTCCTGCGGGTGCTCCGGTTTCCTCCCACAGTCCAAAGACGTGCAGGTTAGGTGGATTGGCCATGATAAACTGCCCTTTGTGTCCAAAAAGGTTAGGAGAGGTTATTGGGTTACGGGGACAGGGTGGAAGTGAGGGCTTAAGTGGGGCGGTGCAGACTCGATGGGCCAAATGGCCTCCTTCAGCACTGTATGTTCTATGTTAACTCCATGTTAAATGAATTTTGGGTTGAGCCAAATAATCCGATTTTAAAAAGGTGTAATCAATGCATCACTGTGCAATGTGCCCCACTTGGGATTCATACAGCTCTAAGCAGGTATTTGCTTCCTGTGGCACACTTAACACAAAAAGCAAACACAAATATTAGCAGGAGGGTAAACAGTGACTTTAGCAAGGTGCCACCAACAAATAGCTCAGTCCCATGAACACTTCAGTCCTCTTTTGTCTCAAAGGAGACCATCTCAGATGAGATGAGAGTGACTGCCCTTGACATCAAGGCCGTATTGACTGAGTGCGGCATCAAGGAGCCCTACAAACACTGGAGCCAATGGGAATCAGGGGGAAAGCTCTCCGCTGGTTGGAGTCATACCTGGCACAAAGGAAGATGGTTGTGAGGTGGTTGGAAGTCAATCATCTCAGCTCCAGGACATCACTGCAGGAGTTCCTCAGGATAGTGTCTGAGGTCCAACCATCTTCAGCTGCTTCATCAATGACCTCCCTTCCATCAAAAGGTCAGAAGAGAGGACGTTCACTGATGACTGCACAATGTTCAGCACCATTCACGACCCCTCAGATAATGAAGCAGTTCAAGTCCAAATGCAGCAAGACCTGGACAATATCCAGGCTTGGGCTGACAAGTGGCAAGTGCCAGGCAATGACCATCTCCGACAAGATCTAAGTATCGCCCCTTGACATTCAATGGCATGACCAATGCTAAATCCCCCACAATCAATATCATGGAGGTTACCATTGATCAGAAACTGAACTGGGCCAACTATATTAATACTGTGGCTATCAGAGCAGGTCAAATGCTAGGAGTCCTATGGCCAGTAACTCACCTCCTGACCTCTCAAAATTCTGTCCACCATCTACAAGGCACAAGTCAGGAGTGTACAGGAATGCTCTCCGCTTGCCTGGATGAGTGCAGCTCTAACAACACTCAAGAAGCTCAACACCATCCAGGATAAAGCAGCCCCGCTTGATTGCTCCCCCTTCCACAAACATTCAATCCCTCCACCACCAATGAACAGTGGCAGCCGTATGTACCATCTACAGAATAGAACCTGGGACCCTGTGAAGCCACCGTGCTAACCACTGTGCTACCGTGCCGGCCAATATTATTACACAGGGCAGCACGGTAGCACAGTGGTTAGCACTGTGGCTTCACAGCGCCAGGGTCCCAGGTGTGATTCCCCAATGGGTCACTGTCTGTGTGGAGTCTGCACGTTCTCCCAGTGTGTGCGTGGGTTTCCTCCGGATGCTCCGGTTTCCTCCCACAGTCCAAAGACGTGCAGGTTAGGTGGATTGGCCATGAGAAATTGCCCTTAGTGGCCAAAAAGGTTAGGAGGGGTTATTGGGTTATGGGGAGAGGGTGGAAGTGAGGGCTTAAGTGGGGCGGTGCAGACTCGATGGGCCGAATGGCCTCCTTCTGCACTGTATGTTCTATGTAATATTGTACTGAGCGAGTCCAATGATAGTTGTTGCTCTGGTAGTCACTTGCTGAGAAATAAAGCAGCTTGACAATTTAAATCTCGCCTTCTCTTATCAAATGCTCCCTCATTCCATTTTCAAGAAACGCTTGGTACAAAAATGCAGTTATAAATAGCCAAGTCCATCGTTAAAATATCATGGACACCCACAGAAAATAATCCAAAAGGTCAATAGAATGCTGGCCTTTACATCCAGAAGACGAGAACACAAGGGCTAGAAGTTATGCGCAAGCTATACAAAGCCCTGGTTAGACCACATCTGGGCCAGAGGTTTAGGCTCCCCCACTGACCTTGGCCGGCAGATCTCCAAGGCGTGACATCCTCCGGAGCGAGAAACAGAAGTCGCGCCTGCAGCTATTTCATGCTCATTTGGTGTGAAATGGCTGCGGGGCGTTCGGGATCGGCGGGAACGTGTTTCCGCCGACTCTTCAAATGGCGGGAAGCAGGGTCCCACCATCTGGAAAATTCAGGCCTGGAGTCAGTGAGCAGCTCTGGGCACCACACTTTTAGAAATATATCCTGGCCTTTTGAGAACAGGTTGATACCTGGACTCTAATGGTTAAATTGCAACGGGGAGTTTCTTCGGGTAATATTTCCCGAAATTTAGAAGTACTCTGGGCCTAATTTAAAAATTCAAGCCAATCCTTTCAGTATTAAAATTACAAACCACTGTTACACTTAAAGCATGATAGAAGCTTGGAACTTTCTTCTGCAAAAAGCAACTGACGTCAGATCAATTGTTCATTTTCAATCGTGAGATCGGTGAGATCTTTGTGAACTAAAGGTCCGGGGAATAAGGCACACTTTTGGAGTTTAATCGCAAATCAGCAGTCTCACTGAATGGGCAGATCAAATGGCAAAGTGGTCTACTCCTGTTTTTGCATTCTAACTTAGATCACGCACGGATATTACTCCGACATCATAGAACCAAAGGATTCCTACAGTGCAGAAAGAGGCAATTTGGCCAATCGGGTGTTCACCGACCCACTGATTAAACTGTTACAGGAGGTAAATATTGGGCCGTATGGACAGATATTTCAATGTAAAATGTTCAGACTGCTAATGACTAATACTGCTGTATTCATGGAAATATCAAGACGCTAACCTTGTAACAGTCGAAAGCTTTTTAAAGCGTCGGTGAAGATCCACTTAACAGAGAGCAGTGCAAATGTCATCCTGAATGTCTCGCAATTCTTTGTGCCACATTCTGCCTGGACAACTGCCTGCGTTGGACACCATCCGAAAATGTAATTCAAAGTGCTAACTTCGGTAGGTGAATGAAATGAATGAAAATCTCTTATTGTCACAAGTAGGCTTCAAATGAAGTTACTGTGAAAAGCCCCCTAGTCGCCACATTCCGGCACCTGTTCGGGGAGGCTGGGAATTGAACCGTGCTGCTGGCCTGCCTGGGTCGTCTTTAAAAGCCAGCGATTTAGCCCAGTGTGCTAAACCAGTGTTACCCATAAAAAGATAGAAGAAATATCTTTTTCTGATAGGAACTAACTCCTGGGTAACTGTTTTGTGCACCCTGGCCAGTTGGCCCAAAAGGAATTCCCCTTCCCTCCATATCCATAACTCGCAGCCCGCCCCTCCCCCCATTCCCCAACCCCGCTGGCCTGCACTGTTCCTTGGTTTCCAACTGCTCACTTGACTTAAGGGCCTGACCCAACTCTCCCTATCCCGATCTCCAAACCCCTATCCCGATCTCCAAACCCTTATCCCGATCTCCAAACCCCTATCCCGATCTCCAAACCCCTATCCCGATCTCCAAACCCCTATCCCGATCTCCAACCCTCCCCCACCCCAACCTCCCACCCGACTTCTCCAAACCCTCCCCAACCTGGGCTACAACCCCTCCCACCCACCCCCACCCCCGCCCCCCCCCACCCCATTCACCCGATCTCCAATTGCCCCACCTGCCCCCACCCATCCACTCTGAACTCCAACCCCCCCCAACCCCGATCTCCAAACCTTCCCACGCCACTCCCCCCCCCCCCCAACCCCGAGCCACCCAAATCCTATCCACTTACCTTCTCCCTGCCCTGTCAATTTCACTGGGCCCTTTAAATTTACCTGCTTTCTGGCACACAGTGCAGTGAAGATAGTGTGGTCGCCTTCAATTCATCAGAGCTGCGCTGCACTGATGCCTGCAAGAGGTCTTTCGATGTAGGCCCCCAAGCAGCTTTGGCAATTGGAGGTTTCAGCGCAATTTTCTAGACCAGTTAAGTATGCATTAAATCCTTCTAATTCCTGCGCTCGTCGGAGGTTATGGCCCAATGTTTAATGTCAAGGAATGTATTGAGCAACCTTTGTGCTGATGCTTTACATTTATGCATACACACCAGAATCAGCACTGCCATGAACGTCAAAGTCACCATCGCTCTCTCTGCATCCCCTGCTTAAAATGTTTCACCACCATCTCCTCTCCAACCATCTATGCACAGGAAAGCAACTGCTCCACAGGGACAATTTGAAAAATTCATAATATTCCAAAGACTTCCCCTCAGGACTACTTTCCTCATGAACTTGACTTCCTGCTTAGTACATTAACGTCCCCTCCACCTCTCATGTGAATGCTTATTTTCTGCATTACAACAGCAATATTGTCACATCACAGCCTACAGGGACCAAGGGCGTAATTTTTAGCACGATAAATTAACGGTTATTTAAAACTAGTTTTTATACGATAGCTCAACTTAGCAATGAAAGTCGCCATAGTCCCAGATGACCATAGGCTGCTTTCCCCTTTTGAGGGAGAGAGAGAGCTGACTGGCGGTGATTTAACCTGAGGGTCACCACACCTCAGGTGAGGGGCAAGCATGGTGGCACAAGTGGCTAGCACTATGGCTTCATAGTGCCAGGGTCCCAGGTTCAATTCCCCTCTGGGTCACTGTCTGTGCGGAGTTTGCACGTTCTCCCCGTGTCTGCATGGGTTTCCTCCGGGTGCTCCGGTTTCCTCCCACAGTCCAAAGATGTGCAGGTTAGGTGGATTGGCCGTGCTAAATTGCCCTTAGTGTCCAAAAGGTTAGGAGGGGTTATTGGGTTACGGGGATAGGGTGGAGGTGTTCACCTTGGATAGGGTGCTCTTTCCAAGACCCGGTGCAGACTCGATGGGCCGAATGGCCTCCTTCTGCACTGTAAATTCTATGATTCTACGATAGGGCAAAAGTGGGTTGGTGCAGACTCGATGGGCGAATGGCCTCCTTATGCACTGTATGTTCTATGTTCTAAGATCGATTAACCTTCATGAGTAACTGAGCCGGGACGGGAGATCGGTTAGCTCAATTGACCAGGAGGCCGGTTCATGATGTGACAACATAACACTGATGGGAGATTGGACAAAAGAGCCACAGCTGTAATTCTATTGGCTAGGGGGGGGCAACTGAGCAGAATTAACATGAAATCTACCTTGATGCTCTCAGACATTTCTTTAACTTTTTGTTTTGAAAGAGACAGAGAAAATAGACACAGGTTCATTACCTCTTAAATGAAAAGTCACACAAAACAACTTCATTGCGCTTGGGAATGAAGACAATTGAACACAAGAGCGCCAACTTTAAGTCACGGGTTCCCATTGAGCCCTCTGCTGCGCAAACATCTTGAGCAGTCGGATTAAAGAGGCAAATCTCTCCTCCGCTCCTGAACGGTGAAATCCGTCTCCCTTAGCTGTGCGTATAGTTCAATCAAAAGAAATATTGCCTTAATCTGTGAAAACAGTTCTTGCCGCTTTAGCGGCTTCGTACAGAGTGGACGTGTTGACACTGGAAGGGATTCAATAGCTGTTGAAAGACGCGGGAAGCCACTAATATAGAACAATAAACTGACTGGTGGCGAAAAAATAAATATACCCACTCTGACATCAGCAGAGGACAAAGCTACCATTCAGAAATCCCATTCGCAGGCCTGCACTGAACAGATCAATCTCCCGGCAGCGTGGAGTCTCCAGCAATGCATCCTCTTTAATTGTGGCATACACAGTGACAGGGAAGGTAACTTTTGTGTTTTCCATTGCGTGATCCGCAAGAATATCGATTTACCTGCTGGGCTAGCCTGTTGACCAAGTAGCCAATATGCAAGGCATATTGAAGTCGTACTCGGAGAATTCTAAACACAACCAAGGACTAAAAGAGAGTCCTGGATGAAGAAAAAGCACTCCTATTGCGAGGGAAAGCTTCCAACAGGCTGCACTGCTCACTGGTGCAATCGGAGGCCCTTCAGGGGATCAGGGTCTGTTACTGTTAAAGGGAAAAATTCTTCTCTGTGGGGCAGAGGACCACAAAAAACTATTTCAACGACGCAGTTATTTAGAATCATCTTCTTCAATAGCTTTACTTGGGCAGTTATCGTTTCGACATTTAGCATCGTATTCATAATAAAAGTACAGATTCTAAAAGCAAGGTGCTGAACTGTTAAAAGGGAAAGTTTCAGCTCCTACAGTCAAACACCACAGTTTGACTGTAGGAGCAGAGTTGATTTCCCAACTAAGAAGTTGTGTGTTAAAGGTAGCTTTTGAAATGAAATCAAATTCCAATAAACCCATAATTAGCTCGGCGAAAGGCATTATTGCTGGCCTAGAATTTCGATATTTAAGTAAAGCGCCACTGGAATGTGGTGCTTGGACGAGGTTTGTGTTGCTCCTGAATCAATGGCATTATTCTTATTTTTCTCTGTTTTCGGACAAGTGTTCAAGAGTTAGTCAAAATGAATGGGTGGAGGACTGTGGGAGGGCTGATGTGCGACTGGCCACCGACAGCTAGTGTGGCAGGTACCTGTAAAATGACCCCTACAATATGCATTCTGAAGGCTCCACAGTAATAGCACCAGTTTGAACCCCCAGTCTTAGAATCACGGAATCCCTATAGTGCAGAAGGAGATCATTCAGCCCATCGAGTCTGCACCATCCTTTGAAAGCGCACCTACCTAGGCCCACTCCCCCGCAATCCCACCTAACCGTTGGACACCAATTTAGCATGGCCAAACCGGTTTAGCTCTCTTGGCTACACAGCTGATTCGTGATGCAGAGCGAGGACAACAGCGTGGGTTCAATTCCTGTACCGGCTGATGTTATTCATGAAGGCCCTGCCTTCTCGATCTTGCCCCTCGCCTGGAGGTGTGGTGGTCCTCAAGTTAAATCACCATCAGACTGTTCTCCCCCTCAAAAGGAGAAAGCAGCCTATGGTCATCTGGGGCTAAGGCGAGTTGGCCTTCACCTTCCATCTTTGGTCTTGCAATGGTGGCCAACTACACCAAGGCAGCAGTGGAGATATAATTTATCTTCGTATCCAATGTCCCAGGAAGAGAGAAAACAGTCAAGTGTCCCATACCCAATGGCATCCATTGCACTTGCATGATTTTAGGGCAGCACGGTAGCATTGTGGATAGCTCAATTGCTTCACAGCTCCAGGGTCGCAGGTTCGATTCCGGCTTGGGTCACTGTCTGTGCGGAGTCTGCACATTCTCCCCGTGTGTGCGTGGGTTTCCTCCGGGTGCTCCGGTTTCCTCCCACAGTCCAAAGATGTGCAGGTTAGGTGGATTGGCCATGCTAAATTGTCCTAAGTGCCCAAAATTGCCCTTAGTGTTGGGTGGAGTTACTGGGTTATGGGGATGGGGTGGAGATGTGGACCTTGGGTAGGGTGCTCTTTCCAAGAGCCGGTGCAGACTTGATGGGCCAAATGGCCTCCTTCTGCACTATAAATTCTATGAAAATTCTATGATGACCAGGTCAGCTGAATCCGAAAGTTGAAATTGCAGTAGTGACTGTGGAGTGTTACTCTTTTGAGAGTCAATTCTGCAAATCAAATATTTATTGAATTATAAAAACATACTTCAATCGTGTCATTTAAATTTAGTGTTGAGTTGAACATGGCATAAGTTCAGCTAGCTATTCCAATCCCTACAGGGAGAATGGACAAGTGAAACCTTTATTGAAGTAACACATCTGTTCTAATGAGATTAGCTCCAATATCAAAGATATAATCTGCAGCTCTTACCTAAAAACCTATGGCATGACTACAACAAAACTACACTTCTGTCAAAAAAAATGAGCATCCTAAGTAGAGTTTGTACACAAATGAGGTTTTCTGTGTCCAAGATCCAGAATTATTTTTATTAATACAATAATGACTACATGTTAATTGACGATGTTTCAGGCCAACAGGAAATAATTCTTCATGTAAGCTGTAATTCACAAGATGCCAAATATCTCTTGGCAAAGCAGCCAGCAGAAAGGATCTCCAAAAGTTATGAGGAAATGCCCCCAATTCTAAACGAGTATTTCAATCTAACTTTGATAAATGCAGAAACAAAGGCGGCTTGGGGCAAGCGATGAGGGAACCAAGAAGACAGGCGGAGACGTACTTGACCTCATCCACCATCTAGCATGTCGTAAATGCATCTGTTCATGACAGCATTGGTGTGAATTGCCCCTGCACAGTCCTTTTTAGGCAAAGCCCTGGCTTCGCATTGAGAATATCCCATCATTGTGTTGTGTGGCATTACCACCCTGCTAAATGAGATTGACTTCAAACAGATCTAGTAGCTCAAAACGGAGTATCCACCAGCAGCACCTCATGGTAGAATGCCTCACTCTGCCATCACCATCAACCCTGGTTCAATGTAGAGTGCAAGAGTAGCAGCAGGCATATCTGGATGTGCAGTACCAACCTGGTTAAGCTACAACCCAGGACTGTTTGCATGCCAAGCACCGCGAGTAGTATCAATTCCACAACAACGGAATAGATCGAAGCTCTGCAGCTGTGCCACATCCAGCCGTGAATGATGATAGACAATTATAAAACTCACGAGAGGAGACTCCACAAATATCCCCACCCTCCGGGAGCACAGCACACCATTGCAAAAGACAAGGATGAAGCATTTCCAACAATTTTCAGCCAGAGATGCAGAGTGGATGATCAGCAGTGAGGCGGTGGTGTAGTGGTTTTGTCACTGGGCTAGTAAACCAGAGACCCACAGTAATGCTCTGGGGAGCCGGGTTCGAATCCCGCCACTGCAGATGGTGAAGTTTTGAATTCAATAAAAATCAGGAATTAAAAGTCTAATCATGACCATGAAACCAGTGTCGATTGTCGTAAAAACCCATCTGGTTCACTAATGTCCTTTAGAGAAGGAAATCTACTGTCCTTACCTGGTCTGGCCTACATGTGATTCGAGACATACAGAGCAATGCGGCTGACTCTTAACTGCCCCCTGAAGGGCAATTAGGGATGGGCAATAATTGCTGGCCCAGCCTGCAATGCCCACGTCCCATGAACGAATTAAAAAAAGTAACAGAAGGGTTGGGGTCAGTGTCATCAAGTGGCACTTAACTCAGCAATAAACTCCTCGCTGCCGATCAGTTTGGGTTCCGCCTGGACCAGTCAGTTCCTGACCTCATTACAGCCTTGGTCCAAACATGTCCAAACCACAAGTGATGAGCTGAGAGTGACTGCCCTTGACACCAAGGCATTTGACTAAGTCTGGCATCAAGGTGACCTAGCAAAACTGGAGTCAATGGGAATCAGGAGGAAAGCTCTCTACTGTTTGGAATCAAAGAGGGCTGTGGTTATCGGAGGCCACTCAACTCGGATCCAAGACATCGCTGCAGGAGATGCTCGTCCCAACCACGATCCGTTGTTTCATCAGTGACCTTCTTTCCATTAGAAGGTCAAAAGTCTGGATGCTTCTTGGTCATTGCACAATGTTGAGCCCCATTCATGGCTCCGCAGCCCATGTCCATTGCAGCATGACCTGGACAACATTCAGGCTTGAGTTGATAAGTGGCAAGTAACAATCACGCCACATAAATCTCAGGCAATGACTACCTCCAACAAGAGAGAATCTAGCCTTCTCCCCGTGGCATTCAATGGCATTGCCATCGCGGAATCTCTGTCAGGGGTAGTGGCACAGTTGCAATGTTACCATTCTAGTAATCCAGAGGCCCAGGCTAATGATCTGAGGACACGGGTTCGAATCCCGCCACAGCAGCTTTGATGAGTTTAAATTCATTTAATAAATCTAGGATTAGAAAGCTAATCTCAGTAATAGTCACCATGAAACCATTGCCAAACACACCTGGTTCATTAATGCCCTTTAGGGAAAGAAATCTGTGCATCCTTACCTGGTCTGGCCTACACCTTGACTCCAGACCCTCAACGATGTGGTTCAAAGCTCCCTAAAATGCTGAGCAAGACCCGCAGTTGTGTCAAACTGCTACAGGAATGAAACCAGACAGATGAAATGAAAATGAAAATCGCTTATTGTCACAAGTAGGCTTCAAATGAAGTTATTGTGAAAAGCCCCTAGTCGCCACACTCCGGCGCCTGTTCGGGGAATCGAACCGTGCTGCTGGCTTGCCGTGGTCTGCTTTCAAAGCCAGCGATTTAGCCCTGTGATAAACAGCCCCTTCTCACCTCAGCACCAGAGACGACAGGACAGAGCCACAAGGAGTGACGGCACAGTGGTACGTAGTTGAGAGCGACTTGCTCGGTGAACTCTCAACATCAACTCTGGCCGCCCACGTCTCGTGGAGTGGGAAAACATGAGCAAGGAAACTTGGCCAGGGTCACTCAGCTCCCGGCCTCATGGACAGAAGAGCTGAACTCAAGAGGTGAGAAGAATGACTGCCCTTGACATCAAAGCAGCATTTTACTGAGTGCGGCATCAAAGGCTTAGCAAAACAGAGGATAATGGGGAAAAAACTCTCCACTGGTTGGAGTCATACCTAGCACAAAGGAAAATGGTTGTATTTGTTAGATGCCAATCATCTCGGTCCCAGGATATCGCTGTGGGAGTTCCTCAGGATTGTGTCCTAGGCCCAACTATCTTCAGCCATTTGAGAAATGACTTTTCCTCAATCATAAGGGATGTTCTCTGATGATTACATAATGTTCTGTACCAGTCCCAAATACTCTGATACCAAAGCAGTTTGTGCCTACATGCAACAAGACCTGGGCAATGTTCAGGCTTGGGCAGATAAGTGGCAAATAACATTAGAAAAAGAGGTCACGGATATAGGTTGAGAGGCGGTAGATTTAGAACTGAGATGAGGAGGAACTACTCGCAGGGGGTGGTAAATTTGTGGAACTCACTGCCCAATAGTGCTGTGGAATCGGAGTCATTAAGTGATGGATTAAAGGGATATGGGGAACAGGTGGGGAGGTGGCTTTGAGACCAGCCATGATCTGATTGGATGGTGGAGCAGGCTCAAAGGACTGGATTGCCGACTTCTGCTCCTAATGACCGCACGGCATCATCAGGCAAAGCGAAGGGTGGAGGGGTTTGCCTCCTCATCAACTCCTCCTGGTGCTTGGGTGTGGCGACTCTGGCGACCTACTGCTCCCCGGACCTGGAATACCTGACCGTGAAGTGCCGCCCATATTATCTTCCACGTGAGTTAACTTCAGCCATTATCACAGCGGTCTACATCCCACCCCAGGCAGTAGTGAGGAAGGCGCTGGACGAACTATACACAGTAATAAACAACTACAAAACAGAACACCCGGAGGCCTTGTTCATCGTGGCCGGAGACTTCAACAAGGCCAACCTCAAGAGTGCACTGCCAAAATTCCACCAGCACCTCTCCTGTCCCACCAGAGGCGACAACACTCTTGACCACTGCTACTCGAAAATCAAGGGCGCCTACCGTTCCATCCCCCGACCGCACTTTGGGAAATCAGACCATAAGACGGTGCTCCTTCTCCCGGCATACAAGCAGAAACTCAAGCGGGAGAATCCAGCTAAGAAGGTCGTGCAGTGCTGGTCCGAGGAGACAGAAGAGCTCTTACGTGACTGCTTAGAGACAGTGGACTGGTCCATATTTAAGAACTCAGCAACCAACTTAAATGAGTATGCCACCACCGTCACAGACTTCATCAGCAAATGTGTGGACGACTGCGTGCCAAAGAAAGCAGTACGTGCGTTCCCCAACCGGAAACCATGGCTCAATCGCGAGATTGACTCCCTACTGAAGGACAGATCTGAGGCGTTCAAGGCAGACGACCCTGACCTATACAAGAAATCCAGGTACGACCTCCGCAAAGCCATCCGGAATGCCAAGAGAGAATATCAGACCAAGCTAGAGTCACAGACAGACTCTCGGCGGTTGTGGCAAGGACTAAACAACATAACGGGCTACAAAGCGAAGCCGAACATTATCTCTGGCAGCAGCGCACCCCTCCCCGATAAACTCAATGCATTCTATGCTCGGTTCGAGCAGGTAACCAACAATCCGCTGGCGAGTGCCCCAGCATCCCAAATTCACCCATACCCACCATCACAGCTTCCAAAGTCAGATCGGCCTTCCTGAAAGTGAACCCTCGGAAGGCGACGGGCCCAGACGGCATCCCTGGTCGTGCACTCAGAGCCTGCGCGGACCAGCTGGCAGAGGTATTCACGGACATCTTTAACCTGTCACTACTCCACTCCGAGGTCCTCACCTGCTTCAAGAAGACCACCATCATACCGGTACCAAAGAAGAACCAGGCAACGTGCCTCAATGACTTAATGGGTAGCACGGTAGCATTGTGGATAGCACAATTGCTTCACAGCTCCAGGGTCCCAGGTTCGATTCCCCGCTGGGTCACTGTCTGTGCGGAGTCTGCACATCCTCCCCGTGTGTGCGTGGGTTTCCTCCAGGTGCTCCGGTTTCCTCCCACAGTCCAAAGATGTGCAGGTTAGGTGGATTGGCCATGATAAATTGCCCTTAGTGTCCAAAATTGCCCTTAGTGTTGGCTGGGGTTACTGGGTTATGGGGATAGGGTGGAGGTGTTGGCCTTGGGTAGGGTGCTCTTTCCAAGAGTCGGTGCAGACCCGATGGGCCGAATGGCCTCCTTCTGCACTGTAAATTCTATGATAATCTATGACTACCGACCAGTGGCCCTGACTTCAGTCGTAATGAAGTGCTTCGAGAGGTTGATCATGAAGCGCATCACCTCCATACTCCCAGAATGCCTTGATCCACTGCAATTCGCATACCGCTGCAACCGGTCCACATCAGACATCATTTCCCTGGCCCTACACTCATCCCTAGAGCATCTCGAAAACAAGGACTCCTACATTAGACTCCTATTTATTGACTACAGCTCCGCCTTCAACACCATAATCCCAGCCAAGCTCATATCAAAGCTCCAAAACCTAGGACTTGGCTACCCACTCTGCAACTGGATCCTCGATTTTCTGACCAACAGATCACAATCAGTAAGAATGAACAACATCACCTCCTCCACAATAGTCCTCAACACCGGCGCCCCGCAAGGCTGCGTACTTAGCCCCCTACTCTACTCCCTGTACACACACAACTGCGTGGCAAAACTTGGTTCCAACTCCATCTACATGTTTGCTGACGATACGACCATAGTGGGCCGGATCTCGAATAACGATGAGTCCGAATACAGGAGGGAGATAGAGAACCTAGTGGAGTGGTGTAGCGACAACAATTTCTCCCTCAATGCCAGCAAAACTAAAGAGCTGGTAATTGACTTCAGGAAGCAAAGTACTGTACACACCCCTGTCAGCATCAACGGGGCCGAGGTGGAGATGGTTAGCAGTTTCAAATTCCTAGGGGTGCACATCTCCAAAAATCTGTCCTGGTCCACCCACGTCGACGCTACCACCAAGAAAGCACAACAGCACCTATACTTCCTCAGGAAACTAAGGAAATTCGGCATGTCCACACTGACTCTTACCAACTTTTACAGATGCACCATAGAAAGCATCCTATCAGGCTGCATCACAGCCTGGTATGGCAACTGCTCGGCCCAGGACCGCAAGAAACTTCAGAGAGTCGTGAACACCGCCCAGTCCATCACACAAACCTGCCTCCCATCCATTGACTCCATCTACACCTCCCACTGCCTGGGGAAAGCGGGCAGTATAATAAAAGATCCCTCCCACCCGGCTTACTCACTCTTCCAACTTCTTCCATCGGGCAGGAGATACAGAAGTCTGAGAACACGCACGAACAGACTCAAAAACAGCTTCTTCCCCACTGTCACCAGACTCCTGAATGACCCTCTTATGGACTGATTTCATTAACACTACGCCCTGTATGCTTCATCCGATGCCAGTGCTTATGTAGTTACATTGTATATGTTGTGTTGCCCTATTATGTATTTTCTTTTATTCCCTTTTCTTCTCATGTACTTAATGATCTGTTGAGCTGCTCGCAGAAAAATACTTTTCACTGTACCTCGGTACACGTGACAATAAACAAATCCAATCCAATCCAATCTCCTATGTTCCTATGTACACCACATAAATGCCAGGCAATAATCATCTCTGGTCACCAACAAGAGAGAATCTAACCATCGCCCCCTTAAGGTTGCAATGGCATTGTCATCATTCAATCCTTCACCATCAACAATAGAGGGGTTACTATTGGCCAGAAACGTAATTTGACCAGGCATGTTAATACTGTAGCGACAAGTTCAGATCTGCAGCAAGTAACTCATCTCCCGCCTCCCCAAAGCCTGTCCACCATCTATGCGTGATGAAATGCTCTCCACTTGCCTGGATGATTGCAGCTCCAACAACACTCAAGAAGTTTGATGCCTTTTACGACAAAGTTGTCCATTTGATTGGCACCCTAGCCACCACGCTAATCATTAATTCGCTCCACCACCGACACACACCGACTGTAGTGCGTACCAACTATAAAATGCACTGCAACAGTCTATCGTGGCTCCTTCAACAGCGCCTTCCAACCCTCGACCGCTATCGCGCAAAACGAGCACAGGGGGTGCATTGGAACCACCCCCTGCATGTTTCCATCTAAGTCACGCACCATCCTGACTCAGAACGAGACGCTGTTCCTCCGCTGTCGCTGGGTCAAAATCCCTGCGACTCCCTCCCTCGCAGTACTGATGGTGTACCTACACCACAGGAACTACAGCAGTTCAAGGCGGATCACCATTACCTTCTCACAGGGAAATAGCAACGGGTGATAAATACTGGCCTGGCCAGCAACATTCTCAGCCCATGAATGAATTAAAAAGTGGCACCGGCTACAGTGAAGCATTCAGCCTGTGCGGCACCTCGGAGCGTCAGCCTGGTTTATGGGTTCAAATTTCTGCAGTGGAATTGAATCCATCGCCTTCTGACTCAGCCCGGTTTTACTTTTGTATTTGATTCTTGGTATTACGTACCCTTGCCATTAAACACTTACATGTAATCCATTCACTTTTGTCGTACTAATGAGGGTAGCACAATGGGTAACACTGTTGCTTCACAGCGCCAGGGACCCGGGTTTGATTCCTGGCTTGGGTCACTGTCTGTGAGGAGTCTGCACGTCCTCCCCGTGTCTGTGTGGGTTTCCTCCGGGTGCTCCGGTTTCCTCCCACAGTCCAAAGGCGTGCAGGTCAGGTGGATTGGCCGTGCTAAATTGCTCCTTGGTGTCCAACAAAGAATTTTAGATGGGGTTACTGGGATAGGGCGGATGTGTGGGCTTAAGTAGGTTGCTCTTTCCAGGGGCTGGTGCAGACTCGACGGGCCAAATGGCCTCCTTCTGCACTGTAAATTCGATGATCAAAATGCTACTTCGCTTCAGGCATAAAATTCAGATCAGTTTAAGGGAAAAAGATTAAGAATCCTGCAGTAAGTCCACCCAGCCAAATCTGTTTGCACCCTCATTTACAGTTCTTGGCATAGACAGACATTGCTTGCGCCAGAGTCAAGTGTTATTTACACATGGTTCAGATGCAATTTGAAGATTGGCAACACTGACAAAAATCATTTTTGTTGACACAGCAAAAGAACAGCCGACTGACAGGCTGTGGTAACAGATGCCTCAGACAGCTAAGCTCTTCATCAATAGATCAATGCTGATAGAATTGAATGCTGGCACAGTTGAAACTGGGCTGGTTTAGCACACTGGGCTAAATAGCTGGCTCTTAAAGCAGACCAAGGCAGGCCAGCAGCACGGTTCAATTCCCGTACCAGCCTCCCCGAACAGGCGCCGGAATGTGGCGACTAGGGGATTTTCACAGTAACTTCATTTGAGGCCTACTTGTGACAATAAGCGATTTTCATTTCATTTCAACTTTTCACCCCAGAAACTAAAATTGTTGATTTAACTGGACAAGTTACGCAGGTGCTATTTTAGCAGAGGTGCTACTATTTTGAAACAATGCAATATTAAAATATAATGCGAAATATATGAATGTCACCAACTCCACTATGATTTCAAGGCACTTATATTACATGAAAGAAACAAATGCTTTATCTAAAAAAAACTGAGGTTCTTACTTAAATTCAGTTGAATGTGAAATAAAATACAGCCTCCCCGAACAGGCGCCGGAATGTGGCGACTAGGGGCTTTTCACAGTAACTTCATTGAAGTCTACTTGTGACAATAAGCGATTTTCATTCATTTCATTCATTCATTTCATTTATTAAAAATTGGACATTAGGGGTTGCGCTATTTCCTTATAAATATAGTCTCTACTGTCCATTACCTCAGTATTGGAATCCGCTACTAGTTAACTTTTGCAGCAATTTAGGAGGATGCGGGGAAATTCAGCAAGGCTGAAGACAGAGGTCCTGACCAATTTAATAGTAATTTTCTCTTTCAGGTTCCCGCCCAATGGGGAAACCAGCAGCAAGGAGGAAGTGGGGACTCTTGGAATCATAGAATCCCTGCAGTGCAGAAGGAGGCCATTCGGCCAATCGAGTCCACACCGACCCTCTGAAATAGAACTCCACCTAGGCCAATGACCCCACCCGATCCCCTTAACCCCACCTAACCTTTGGACACCAAGGGCAGCACGGACTCTGAATAATTGAACTGCAATATTCATCTTCAGCAGCAGGAGGAGGCAGAAGCATTAATCGCTTTTTTAAAGGGACAGAGTTCAGAGTCTGTCATGGGCAGCACGGTAGCACAGTGGTTAGTGCAATTTCTTCACAGCTCCAGGGTCACAGGTTCGATTCCCCGCTGGGTCACTGTCTGCGCGGAGTCTGCACGTTCTCCCCGTGTTTGCGTGGGTTTCCTCCGGGTGCTCTGGTTTCCTCCCACAAGTCCCGAACGACATGCTGTTAGGTAATTTTGACATTCTGAATTCTCCCTCTATGTATCCGAACAGGCGCCGGAGTGCAGCGACTAGGGGCTTTTCACAGTAACTTCATTGCAGTGTTAATGTAAGCCTACTTGTGACACTAATAAAGATTCTTCTTCTTATTACTATTATTATTAAGGGGCAATTTTTTAGCATGGCCAATCCACCTAAGCTGCACATCTGTGGAATGTGGCAGAAACCGGAGCACCCGGAGGAAACCCACGCAGACACGGGGAGAAAGTGCAAACTCCCCATAGATAGTTGCCCATGGTCAGAATCGAACCAGGGTCCCTGGCACTGTGAGGCAGCAGTGCTAACCACCCTGCAGAAGACCCCCAGTGATGAGGGGGCTAGAAATCATGAGCTACAGATCATGGGAGGTTACTGATCACAACAGAGAGGCCAGGACGGGTACAAAGGGAGGCCCAAAGATTTTGCTTAAGTGGCTGAAGGGCAGCATGCATACTCCACTTGACCCACAAGGAGTGCTGTAAAAAATAAACCCTGCCTTGCTGAGCTGGTAACTCTCGTCTGTATTTTGCTGCAGGGTTTCCAGAGTCATGGGAAGCCAGCCAGCAGCTGCTAAACTTTAATGAAACTACCAAGTGCACGGGGGAAGCCTGATAACAAAGTGTCCTGCCCATCCAATCGAGAGTCAAATCACATCCTACAGAAAGACGTCTTACAACGCCAGCTCCTTCCTCAGGTGAATGAAGAGGTGGGTTCCACAAACACATATATCGACAAAGTCAATGATGCAAGATGATATTTTGAATGCGAGTCTTTGCAGGCAATTAAGTCTTTACAGGTCCAGACAGTGCGACTGGAGAGAGGGATAATCACAGGTTAAAGAGGTGTGAATTGTCTCAAGCCAGGACAGTTGGTAGGATTTCGCAAGCCCAGGCCAGATGGTAGGGGTTAATATGGTGAGGCATGAATCTAAAGTCCTTCAACCGTTTATCATACTTTTCCTTTCTTGCTTTTTCTTCTCCCTCTCTACTAATCCATTTTGCCACTTTATGCTTTGCTCCACTCTACTTCAAACTGATAAGCCAATGGGTGTGAGATTTTACAAGGTCCCTGATGCGACGCTGACATCGCTGAGGCATCATCAAGTCAACATTCCAACATAAACACAGTGCGACGTCAACGAGAAACATAAACGTTCAGTTGACATTGTTCACTGCCAAACCTGTCGCTACAGCAATTTAGGAGAATAGGGAAGAGTTGGCCATTCAGCCTCTCGAGTCCATTCCACCGTTCAACTAGATCGTGGCTGATCTTCTCCCGCAACGCCATTGCTCTTTCCAAGAGCTAGCGCAGGCCCGTTGGGCCAAATGGCCTCCTTCCAGCATCTCCACCTTCAGAGCAACGGACTTGTCAGCTGCGCATGGACGAGCTGCCAGCAAGGTTCGGGTGAGGATACCGCACGCCATTCCAGTCAAGCTAAACAGGTCCTTTGTGCGAGTCTGGAAAATGATCTTTGCAAACTCTTTGGCTGCGCTGCAGCTGGACGAGCAAAACATTCACCATTTACGTGCCAATTTAACTGAAGCGCAACATGAGCATTGCAGGTGCCTTGCAACAGGTAGCTGTCCACCGTTGCGGGATTTAATTCATATCTTGGTGAAAGTGGTCAAAGCAAATCCAGAAGCACCTGTCATTTCAATTAAGCCTGGCCAAAAATAATTATTTGTTTTGGAGAAAATGAGAAAAATGCAGTTGTAAATGTTAAAAATAAGAAGGCCTATGATATATTGCGGGGCGTGACACATTAAAAGCTTCCTGCGCTACCCAGGAGAGCAAAGCTGAAAATATAACAGCAAATTGCTCGGCAATTTCAATTTATCCTGGCCCACATCTTGTATATCTTTCCTCTCTCGCCTTCTGCTTCTCCGGCCGCCTGACTGCTATGACCGCCAGGCTGTCTGAGTTTAATTTCTCAGCTGCGATCTTGCCTGCTGTCCTCTTTGCTCAAAAGGTCCAGCATCCCACACAGTAAAGCCCTGAACCGGAAAATCTGCTCGGTTACCAACCCCTGCTGCATTGTGGGAGACCACACACCTCGCCATCCTCGGTCCAAGGAAACTCAAAAGAGCACTGGGAAACTTGGATTTTCGTATCGCCCAAAGTCACAAAACATGAACGTGCAGATATCAATTTCGCTCAGGTGAAAGAAGCAGTTAAATTTATTCCCCGCAAATACTTACTCAAAGTGAACACGGCTCCCTTAGATGCCGGCACAAGAGGAACGATAATGGGGAATATGACAATGGCAGAGATGTTGAACAAATATTTCATGTCTGCCTTCTCAGCGGAAGACGAGAAAATAAACAGAAGTAAGAGGCGGCACATAGAATTTTAACATAGAATTTAACATAAAATTTACAGTGCAGAAGGAGGCCATTTGGCCCATCGAGTCTGCACCGGCTCTTGGAAAGAGCACCTACCCAAGGTCAACACCTCCACCCTATCCCCATAACCCATCAACCCCACCCAACACTAAGGGCAATTTTGGACACTAAGGGCAATTTATCATGGCCAATCCACCTAACCTGCACATCTTTGGACTGTGGGAGGAAACCGGAGCACCCGGAGGAAACCCACGCACACACGGGGAGGATGTGCAGACTCCGCACAGACAGTGACCCAAGCCGGAATCGAACCTGGGACGCTGGAGCTGTGAAGCAATTGTGCTATCCACAATGCTACCGTGCTGCACGGCGACACAGCGGTTAGCACTGCTGCCTCACAGCTCCAGGGAACCCAGTTCGATTCCGGCTTCGGGTCACTGTCCGTGTGAAATTTGCACGTTCTTCCCGTGACTGCGTGGGTTTCCTCCGGGTGCTCCGGTTTCCTCCCACAGTCCAAAGAAGTGCAGGTTAGGTGGATTGGCCGTGATCAATTTGCCCCTTAAGTGTCCACAAAAAGGTTGGGTGGGGGGGGGTTACTGGGTTACAGGGATAGGTTAAGGCATGGGCTTAAGTGGGGTGCTGTTTCCAAGGGCCAGTGCAGACTCGATGGGCCGAATAGCCTCCTTGTGCACTGGAGGTTCTATGATCGGGAGACCAAGAATCGAATGAGAGTGAGGAACTTTAAACCAATTAGTATTGGTGCAGAAAAAGTGCAGGAGAAATGAATGGGACTGAAAATTGACAAATTCCCCAGGCCTCTCAGCCTGCATCTTAAGGTTGTAAACGTGGTGACAGCAGAGATGCTGCATGCACTGGTTGCAATCTTTCAGAATTGTCCAGACCCTGAAGCAGTCCCAACCGCCTGGAAGGCAGCACATGCAACACCACGTTTGAGAAAGGACGGAGAAAGAAAGGAGGGAAAGGGAAAGCAGAGAACTGCAGGAGAGGTAGCGTGACACCAGCCATAGGAAATGCAGGAATCCATTATTAAGGAAGTGCCAACAGGACACTTCGAAAAATCATGAGGTGATTAGGCAGAGTCAACATGATTTTATGAAAAGACAATCATGCCCAGTAGACCTGTTAGAATTATTTTAAGAATGCAACTAACGAGGTAAATCAAAGCAAACCAGTGAATGCAGCTTTTCAAAAGGCATCCAGCAGGGTGCCACATGAAAGGCTGTCGCACAAGATGAAGGCTCATGGGGTTGGATGATATATTAGCATGGTTTGACGGTCGGTTAAAGGGTAGAGAACAGGAATTTATGGGCCATTTTTGGGTTGAGAGGTGAATGCTAGTGGGGTGCTACAGCAATCACTGCCCAGGCCTCAATCAATGACTTAGACGAAGGGGAAGGAGTGCAATGTATCCAGATTTGCTGATGATACAAAGCTAGGTGGAAAGTAAGCTGTGGGGAGGACACAAAGAATCTGTAAAGGGATAGAAATAGGTCAAGTGAGTGAGAAAGAAGGTGGCAGGTGGAGTATGATGTGAGGAAATACTTAGTGGGTAGAATGCAAAAGCAGACTTCTTTTTAAAAAGGTGGAGACCACCAAATATGTTGGTGTTCACATAACTCCCAGAAAGCATGCAAAGTCCGCAAGGTAATTGGGAAGGCAAGTGGTACGTTGGTTTTAGTGCAAGAGGGGTTGAGCGTAGGAGTCCAGTTAAAATTGTACAGGGTTTTTGTGAGGCCCCACCTGACATATTCTGTCGAGCTTTGGACTCCATACCCAAGATAGGATCTACTTGCCTTGGAGGGGGGGGGGGGGGGGGGGAAGGAAAATGGGTTGACTAAATTAATTCCAAGAATATTTTCTACAGTTTAGAATAATGAGAGATAATGAGAGATAATCTCATTAGGTCTTGGCAGGGGAGACGCCGAGACTGTTCCCCGGCTCGAAAGCCTGGATCCAGAGATCACAGTCTCAGTAAAAAAGGGATTTGCGATGGAGAGGAGAAGCTTCTTCATGTGAATCTTTGGAATTTTTAATTCCTGAGGCCTTGGAATGCTCAGCTGTGTGTACTGATAGCTGAAACCGTTACACTTTTGGAGTCGAAGAGAATCAAGGGGAAGGGGATTGAGTGGGAAAGCAAAGTGAGATTAAGAGTCAGCCATGATCGTATCGCAGCAGAGGTTAAATGGGCTGAATGGCCAACTCCTGTTCCTATTTCTTATCTTTTAACTCCTTTAATCCTAGTAATTAATGACACCGACTACTGCAGAGTTAGAAATGCTGGCCATTCACAGGAAAGAAAGGACCAGGGCATGACATATATTATACAGGTATATATAAAATAATATATCATCTTTCATGACCTGAGGATATCCTTTAGCATTTTACAGCCAATAAAGTACATTTGAAGGGCAGGCTCCATTGCAATGTAGGAAACGTGGCAGTTAATTAGCACACAACTAGGTCCCAGAAAGAGCAACGTGATAACAGTCAGATTATATGTTTTGGCGATGTCGCTCGAGGGATAACATTTGGGAAAGACGCAGGGCAGTGAGGCAGTCACAATATTGTGAAGCCAAACGGTTAATGTTTCGGGAGAGGACCCTTGGGAATTCTAACCCCGCTGTGTTGCAGACTTCCAAAGTTCTGTTTTTCTTCTTGGCTGCAAAAAACTTTCTTCCCAACCCCGTTCCAAGAGAAAACTTTTAAGGGTGGGGGTGAATTTCCCTTGCGAAATAAAAACAAACTTCGGTGATTCTCGCTGGTCCTGAAGGTGTGCACCAGAATGCCTTTTACTGAAGACACGTAGTGTTTCTGCTCACAGGCACGAATGCAATCCATGGCATTCCGCACCAGGCAGCTGTTTATATTTGTGGTGACGATCATTCCAGACTGAGCTTCCTGTCTGGTACGCCACACTACTCAGATAGGCCATAAACCCCTGTTCCTACGGCACTGACTACGTATGTGAAGACAGGTACTACAGTTATTAATGGCAAATTTTCAACAGTTGAATCTATAAAGTAGATCAACTAGAAAATTGATTATTGTACATCTCTCCTTCCCCAATTCTCACACCAATGTTTCCCCCTTCTGTTCTGAAGGCGCTGGACTTTGCTGGGGCATAGACTTACCCAGGACCGTACCTAAACACCCATTCTTCGATTCTGAATCGGGAAACTCGGGACTGATTTTCTAACTGAGAGTCCTTGTGCAAAGCTGGCAAACCTGCCCGATCATCCACATCAGGATAGGCGCACTCACCATTATTTTCTCACCCGCGATTTCCTCAGCCTCATTAGTATGGCAACTGCTCGGCCCAAGATCGCAAGAAACTGCAGAGTGCGGCGAACTCAGCCCAACGCATTACACAAGCTTGCCACCCGCACACTGATTCTGTCTACACCTCCCGCTGCCTCAGGAAGGCAGACAGCATTATCATAGACGCCTCCCACCCAGGCTTTGCCTTCTTCCGGACCCTTCCATCAGGCAGAAGGTGCAGAAGTCTGAAGTCCCGCACATCCAGACACAAGATCAGCTTCTTCCCCACAGTTACTAGACTCCTCAACGACTCCCCCTCGGACTGATCTGTTCCCTGCAGGAACACTATTCACGACGCCTTCTGCTGCTCTCCAATCACTATTTGTTGATGTACCATTTGTCAAGGTGCTCAGTCAATTATATTTTTTTTATTTGTCTACTACGTACGTACTGCTTAGGTTCCCTTGGCCGCAGAAAAATACTTTTCACTGTACTTCAGTACATGTGACAATAAAAATATCAATCTATCCATTAAAAGTAACAGCCTAAAATCACGACGACCAAGAGCACAACAAGAATTTCCTGATGGCTGTGCCTGACAATTGAGGCCCTGAGTTAGGAGTGCAGAACATAAGACCATAAGCCATAGAAGCAGAATTAGGCCATTCGGCCCATCGAGTCTGCTCCACCATTCAATCATAGGTGATATTTTGCTCATCCCCATTCTCCTGCCTTCTCCCCACAACCCCTGATCCCCTTATTAATCAAGAACCTATCTATCTCTGTCTTAAAGACACTCAGTGATTTGGCCTCCACAGCCTTCTGCAGCAAACAGTTCCACAGATTCACCACCCTCTGGCTGAAGAAATTCCTCCTCATCTCTGTTTTAAAGGATCGTCCCTCCAGTCTGAGGCTGTGCCCTCTGGTTCTAGTTTTTCCTACTAGTGGAAACATCCTCTCCACGTCCACTCTATCCAGGCCTCACAGCATCCTGTAAGTTTCAATAAGATCCCGTGCGGGCAGCACGGTAGCCTTGTGGATAGCACAATTGCTTCACAGCTCCAGGGTCCCAGGTTCGATTCCGGCTTGGGTCACTGTCTGTGCGGAGTCTGCACATCCTCCCCGTGTGTGCGTGGGTTTCCTCCGGGTGCTCCGGTTTCCTCCCACAGTCCAAAGATGTGCAGGTTAGGTGGATTGGCCAAGATAAATTGCCCTTAGTCTCCAAAATTGCCCTTAGTGTTGAGTGGGGTTACTGGGTTATGGGGATAGGGTGGCGGTGTTGACCTTGGGTAGGGTGCTCTTTCCAAGAGCCGGTGCAGACTCGATGGGCCGAATGGCCTCCTTCTGCACTGTAATTTCTATGTAAATCCCCCCTCATCCTTCTAAACTCCAATGAATCCTCAACCATTCCTCATACGACAAGCTCTAAATTCCAGGGATCATTCTTGTGAACCTCCTCTGGGCCCTTTCCAAGGCCAGCACAACCTTCCTTAGATATGGGGCCCAAAACTGCTCACAATACTCCAAATGGAGTCTGACCGGAGCCTTATACAGCCTCAGAAGTACATCCCTGCTCTTGTATTCTAGCCCTCTCGACATGAATGCTAACATTGCATTTGCCTTTCTAACTGCTGACTGAACCTGCAGACGTGGAATTTCTCATGTTTCAGTTAATCCTGTCTTCTCCCAGCGTTCAAGAATATAAGACAAACAGTGTAATATTGTATCACATGCAGGTTTGTTTAACCATTAGAGAAGAAAAGGCGGTCAGAAACAATTCTTGATTTGCATTATTGTACTTTGTTGAATTATTGGCTGGTGCCTAATTGATCACATGCTGAGGCTCGAGATTTGTTCTTGTATTAATGCTGCTTTATTATAAAGCGAGAATGGTGTGAAGTTCAGGTTTATGAAATGAGTGAGTCACGCGCAAACCTGACTGGACAACATCTGGCATCCAATCTTATCCACCTTTCCTTAACCTTTCTCCTCTTTGCTTTCCCCTTCCTCTCCGCCCCCCACATCTACAGTTCATCCTCTGATGTTAGCTTTCCTGCTGGTTGGCCTTTCACATCTTTTGTTCTCTCTGGGGGCTGCCATTAGCGCTCTTTCCCCTTGGTTTCATTAGCACCCGGTTTCCCTGGGTTTCTGTGGCTATGACTCATCTTGCATTCTCACTCCACAGTATAAATATTTCCCACTTCCTCTGTCTGTTAGCTTTGACAAAGAGTCATCGGACTCGAAACGTTCGCTCTTTTCTCTCCCTACAGATGCTGCCAGACCTGCTGAGATTTTCCAGCATTTTCTCTTTCGTTTCAGATTCCAGCAGCCGCAGTAATTTGCTTTTATGAATCACCGCTGAACCTTCAGCATGTAAGAACACAAGATGTAGGAGCAGACGTAGACCATATAGTTCACACGCCCGCTCTGCCATTCAGTATAATCACGGCAGATCTTCTTCTTCGATTCCATTTTCCCTTGCCGCTTGGTCCATTGAGATCATAAATCCAACTCAGCCCTTTGATGGAGCATTTACAATCGTCCCAGATAGACAATTCCAAAGATTCACAATCCTACGAGAGAAGAGGTTTCTCCTCATCTCTGTACAAGATGATCGACCCCTTTCTCCTGAGGTTGTGCTCCCGGGTTCCAGATTCCCCACTCCGGGGAAACAACCTCTTGGTGTCTACCCCGGCAAGCCCCCCTTGGAATCTTGATATTTCAATGAGATCACCCCTCATTCTTCTAAACTCCAGGGAGTATAGGTCCAATTCACTCAGCCTCTCATCATAGGACAGCCTCATAGAATCACTACAGTGAAGGAGGCCATTCGGCTCTTTCAGTCTGTACTGACCCCCTGAAAGAGCACCCTACCTATCCCCGTAACCCCATCTCTCATGCCAGGACAACCCTCTGAACCCAGCAACCAAACTCGGGAAGCTTCGCTATACTGCCTCCAAGTCAACTATCTCCAGCTGGAGATCGAGACACCAAACTTGCACACAGATCTCTATGTATGTCCCCACCAACACCCTGTATAATTGCTCTCGCACTCCAGACTCTTGCTGTAAAAGCTAACATGCTTTCCTTATTGCTTGCTGTACCTGCATGCCGTTTGTGGCCTTGTACAAGTAGACTCAAGTTTCTCCGAGCATTACCAGGTACAATTTTAATGCTGTTTCACCATATTGAATAACCTCACACTTCCCCACACTATAGCCATCTGTCACCTTGTTGCCCAACCACTTGTCGGCAGATTTCCATCCTTAAAGGGACATTAGTGAACCAGATGGGTTTTTAGAAGCCTTCTTAGCGCAGAAGGCAGCGCGTCGGTCTCATAATCTGAAGGTCCTGAGTTCAATCCTCAGAGAGGGCAGTTTTTGCGAGGTGATTTAGCTCACTTGGCTAGACAGCTGGTTCGTGATGCAGAGCAAGGCCAGCGGCGTGGGTTCAATTCCCGTACCGGCTGAGGTTATTCATGAAGGCCCCGCCTTCTCAACCTTGCTCCTCGCCTGAGATGCGGTGACCCTCCAGTTAAATCGCCACCAGTCTGCTCTGCCTCCTCAAAGTGGGGAGTAGCCTATGGTCATCTGAGATTGTGGAGCCTTTACTTTGGGGCAGCACGGTAGCACAGTGGTTAGCACTGTTGCTTCACAGCGCCAGGGTCCCAGGTTCGACTCCCGGCTTGGGTCACTGTCTGCGCGGAGTCTGCACATCCTCCCCGTGTCTGCGTGGGTTTCCTCCGGGTGCTCCGGTTTCCTCCCACAAGTCCCGAAAGACGTGCTGTTAGGTGAATCGGACATTCTGAGTTCTCCCTCCGTGTACCAGAACAGGCGCCGGAGTGTGGCGACTAGGGGCTTTTCACTGTAACCTCATTGTAGTGTTAATGTAAGCCTACTTATGACAATAAAGATTATTATGATAGTTTTCAATGGCGCCTTCACTATATTCCACATTTATTGAATTCAAATTCCACCAGCTGCCAAGTTGGGATTTGAACCCACCTCGCCAGAGCATATGACTGGATCTCTCGATTACTAGTGCAGTGATGGTACCGTTGCCTCTGTAAAATTTTAATACACAAGATAAGGGGCGGGATTCTCCGAAATGGAGAGTGTTCGCGCCGTCATGAACACCGTCGCGTTTCACGACAGCGCAAAACGGGTGCGGGCACTACCGATTCTGGCCCCCACAGGGGGCCAGCACGGCACTGGAGCGGTTCATGCCGCTCCAGCCTCCCTTCCCGGTGTCAACTGGGCGCCACGCCAAACCGCGCGGGGGATTTCCTCGCCGGCCCCGACGCTCCAGGGGCCGGCCGCGTAACAAAATAGGGCCGGGGCTGGAGAGGCCGGCCCGCCGACTGGTGAGCCCCGATCGCGGGCCAGACCCCGTCGGAGGCCCCCCACCCCCGGTGAAGGAGCCTCCCCTCCCCCCCCCCCCCCCCCACAGGCCACCCTCCGACCCTCGCCGGCAGCGAGCAGGTGTGGACGGCGCCGGCGGAAATCTGCCGTTTCCGCGCGGCCGCTCGGCCCATCAAGGCCGGAGAATTGGCGGCCCGCAACCGGCGCCGCACCGACGCAAATGCCGCCCATTCGTCGCTCCTCGGAGAATCGCGTGCCGGCGTCGGGGCAGCGTGGCGCGGTTGCGGCAATTCTCCGGCCCGGCGCAGGGCTCGGAGAATCCCGCTCATGGTCTTAGGAGTTGGGGGTGATATCTTAGCACGGATGGAGGCATAGACGTTTGATGTCATTACAAACTAGGTGGGAATGTAAGCTGTGAGGAGGACACAAAGAGGCTGGAAAGAGATTTAGACTAGGGGCTTTTCACAGTAACTTCATTTGAAGCCTACTTGTGACAATAAGCGATTATATATATATTATATAAGCCACTCAATTTAAGGGCAACTAGGGTTGGGCAACAAAATGCTTGTCTAACCAGCAGCACCCACATTCCCCTGAAAGAATAAAGAAAAAATAAATGTGGCAGCTTATTGAACGTTTTTTGGAAATCCAAGTATACCAAATATTTCTCTTTATCTACTCCACTAGTTACATCCTTGAAAAACTAGCAAATTTGACATGGCACATGATTTCTCTTTCGTAAAACTATGTTGATTCTGTTTGACCATACTATGATTTTCTAAGCATATTGTTAAAACTTCCTGAATAATAGATTCCTGAATTTTCCTGATAAGCGATGATGGGGTGACCGGACTGCAGTTCCCTGTTTTCTCTTTACCTCCATTCTTGAATAGCAGTTGTCTAACGTCCAATCTGCTAGGACGGTTTTAGACTCTTGGGGATTTGGGAAAATCATGGCCAGCTCACCCTACGCTGGGATGTTCTGATTGGATGGCAGCTTCAGCGCAGTACAGGACTACCACCTGTCAATTCTGGCCAAATTTATAGCCCTCAGAAAACTTTAATGCAGGCCCCTGCACAATATCAAACTGGGGGCTGAGACCTGCTGCTATGGAAGAAAAAGAGGTGGTCGCCAAGTTGCCTGAAAAAAAACAACATTATAAACTCGAGTGAGTGATAGGATCTAGAGATGTTCGCAATCAAGAATTGAGGCACTGGCCCCGTGTCGCTGATTCCTCTACCGATCTTTTGAGCGCAGGACACCAGAACCACATCTTACAGAGTGCTGGGTCAATCCATAGGGAAATAGAGTGTGGAACTTCCCTGAGCAACATTCCACTTACAAAAGAAAACGAGATGGAAGGAGAGGGAGCAGTGGCAAAGAACAGTGGGTGAAAAATCTATTTTCATGTACCGAGTGTAACAACGTTGGCTGCGCATTACATTCGCATCGACCAAGCTGGATTCCCACAACTCTAAACATTGACCACAAGTAATGGGGGAAAAAAGACAGCGGTGTGCGATGGAGGGTTTACATGTTGTAAGTAGTTGGATCAGTTAACAAAATATTTATTCACTACTTTGAAACAAATAGGATTCCATTGCTGTTACATGGTTTCATTCCGTAACCTAATTGGACCTCTGCAGCAGTTTCCACCTCCCCAGCGGCAGTCATACGATAATCAGACCACCTTTGGAGACTGTTACAGACTGAAACCAACTTGCTACAAAATCTGACTTGAGGGATTTGTGAAATAATCTGATTAAGGTGTCAGGGACTGATGGAACCTTTCACTGAAAGCAGCATTCAGAAGGCCCGTAACATGTTACAGAGTTAGTTTACGCGGAGCTCAAACTTCCATCTTAAAAAGTTTTATTCTGCTGTAGTGTACCTTTATTTGTTAATGGGATGTGGGCTTCGCTGGCTGGGCCAGCATGTATTGCCCATCCCGGAGGGTATTTCAGAGTCAACCGCATTGCTGTGGGTCTGGAGTCACATGTAGGCCAGACCAGGTGAGGACGGCAGATTTCCTTCCCTAAAGGACATTAGCGAAGCAGGTGGGTTTTTACAACAATTGACAATGGAGCCTGTGCCTGCTCTGCTAGTGAGAGCCGCCTACAGGGCAGCTGCTCTTTATACCTCCCCTCAAGGGAGCGGAGCCAAGGGCGGAGCCCACAAGTGCACCAACATGATACATTCCGTGTAGTACAGTACAATGGTCCATAGGTGGAGTCCAGCGTGATACAATTTGATACAGTGAATGGTTGGTACAATACGTTCACCACAGCATAACTCCCTATGATGGCCTGGTGCTTTAGCTAATTTTTCGATATATGCAGCAGTGCAGTTGTCATAGGAATGCAGTGCTGAGTTGCAATTACTCACACAACTTTTGTGCATCTGTTTGAATTAGTCTTCTGCATATGTGCCTATTTATGGAATTAAAATAGTGGCACAAATGATCTAATCGACAGGTCTGGAGATCAGAACATAGTGCACTCTGAACATAGCACCCCTCATGGGAAGTTGCAAGAATCGCCATTTAACTGATGCCTCAGTATTTTAGCAATGCAAAAGAACTCTGACCACAATTAACTTATAAACCCCATCATTCAGCTGGATAGCTGGACAGAGGTACAGTCGCAATTTATAATGGAAGTTAAAACTCTTCAAGTGTAAGTATGCAAAGCGTTTTCTGTAAACAGTCTTGGGGGCTGCCATCTAAGAAGATGAAACTAGCAACTTGCCCATTTGCATGAATAGGTCAATTTTTAATTTTAAAAAACGTATTTAAACCATGAACGAAGGGACTGTCGCTCCTATGATAGGCTACAGAATGACAGAAATAAACTAAAATCCAAAAGTCCTCACGTTTCCTGCACACCAAAAAGACACAAGGCGATGGAAATGTGAATTTTCAGATACAAGTAGAGAATTACACATTTAATTGGTTAGTCATAAAATATGGATTTGAAAATAATTCATCCTAAAGAGCTTTTAAAATATTGAGCATAAAAATGACTGTTGTGACATTAATAAGCAACGGCTGTGCTCACGATATTCTGTTGTTCATCTTTTTAGCAGAACCACTGGCTGATTTAAAATGAATGGATCGATAGCTGCATAAAAATAGCACGCAGAGAAATGCTACATAAACACATGTAATATAATTACCCATAGCATGTATAGCACAGAATCAGACCATTCGATTCAACTGGTCTACGCTGGTGTATATGCCCCACACAAGTCTCCTTTCGCCTAATTTCCTCCAATTCATGCATGAGTCGCAAAAAGTTGGTTTACAGGTGCAACAGGTGATTAAGAAGGCGAATGGAGTTTTGTCCTTCATTGCTAGAGGGATGGAGTTTGAGACTAGGGAGGTTATGCTGCAATTGTTTAAGGTGTTAATGAGACCACACATGGAGTAGTGTGTTCAGTTTTGGTCTCCTTACCCGAGAAAGGACATACTGGTGCTGGAGGGTGTCCAGAGGAGATTCACTAAGTTAATCCCAGAGTTGAGGGGGTTGGATCACGAGGAGAGGTTGAGTAGACTGGGACTGTACTCGTTGGAATGAAGGATGAGGGGGATCTTATAGAAACATATAAAATTATGAAGGGAATAGATAGGATAGATGCGGGCAGGTTGTTTCCACTGGCGGGTGAAAGCAGAACTAGGGGGCATAGCCTCAAAATAAGAGGAAGTAGATTTAGGACTGAGTTTAGGAGGAACTTCTTCACCCAAAGGGTTGTGAATCTATGGAATTCCTTGCCCAGTGAAGCAGTTGAGGCTCCTTCATTAAATGTTTTCAAGATAAAGATAGATCGTTTTTTGAAGAATAAAGGGATTAAGGGTTATGGTTTTCGGGCCGGAAAGTGGGGCTGAGTCCACAAAAGATCAGCCATGATCTCATTGAATGACGTAGCAGGCTCGAGGCGCCAGATGGCCTACTCCTGCTCCTAGTTCTTATAACTCTCTATTCCTTTCCCCCTCGTGTTTACCTAGTTTCCCCAATAAATGCACCAAGTTATTCACCTCAAATTACTCATGGCACGTTGTAAATCAGGGGTTCCCAAACTGTGCGCGAGCTCGGAGGCAATAATGGTTGCCATGGAGTTTTGATAGCTGCGAGGCCCCCTAAAATGCTCGCGTTTTTTTCTGTGGGCTGGCATCGCCTAACGGCATGTTCTCGGAGGTCCACGACCAAGTTTGGGAAACACTGTTTTAACCGTCTCCGAGTAAAGACATTTCTCCCAAGTCCCCTGCTGGATTTATTCGTGACTATTATATTTGTGGCCTCTAAACTTGATCTCCTCACAAATAGAAATGTCAACTCTGCTCTATCCCGTCAAATCCCATTGGGTCACCTTCCGGCCTTCTTTTTTCTTCAGAAGAGCCAAACATTTGTTCAGTCATTCCTGAGAGGTAGAAGCTTGGTGTCATCGTTGTAGACTTGTTTTTGCACCTTCTTCAGTGCCTCAATATCCCTTTTATGATTTAGAGACTAAAACTGTTAATGGTGTTATTCCAAGTGTTCTCTAACCAACTTTAACACAACAGGCAGATCGACTTCAGAGGCTTTCAAAATGGTGGGTGAGACTGAAGTCAAGAATTCCTACTCCCATTCCCAGCAATTCCCAGTGGTGTTGGATAAGTCTGCACCCTGCACTCCTAACATGGTTTACCCCCCCCCCCCAAAGAGGCCAACTGGGGAACAGATGTCTGACCATCTATTCCTGTTGATACAGTTGCCAGATGGCTCCATTATGAATGGTTGGCAGAGTTATTATATGGCTCATTGGTTCTTTACATAATGAGTGAGTGGACATGGAGGATGCACAGGGGAATTGAAGGGGCAGGGGGACATGGTAAATAGGAGAGTCCATAGAGGGATCATGGGAGGCATGGAGCGAGCAAAGGGAGTGGTCTGCAGGCCTTGAGGGTGTGAGGGGTTATGGTTAGGTAGCCTAATAGCCTTTAACATACCTAGGCCAAAAAGCCAGGACAGACCTACTAACCTGGCATGCACATGGCTCTGTGACCATTTCCGCAATGCTTCCGGAGTCAGCTAGCACCAACCTAATCCCACCTCGACCTCTCTGGAGTGAATGCGGGGGGCCACTAATATGGAGTCGGGTCTGCGGAGATGTGAAACCTCCGAATTCGAGCTTCCCGCCCCATTAGCAAACATCTCTGCTCTTCGATTCTATCCCTTTCGTCGAGAATTCCATTACCATTCTCCACTAAAGTCAATAGCAGCAATTTCATGTTGGAAGGATCATTCTGGTCACAACAAATTTAACACTGGAGTCTGACTCAACCACCAAAATATGGCAGCAACAGCAGTAAAGGAAATTACTCAAAGTGGCAAAACCGAAGGTCACAGGCATTATATGTTCAGCTGTCGGCAAATGTGTTTCAGATCGTAAAACAATCTGTGGGAATGTGATTTGATGAATCGCATGAGCTTCATTCTCAGTTTATTATATCATTGGAACCCCCTCCTTGTGTTGCCAAACACAGCACTGTCATTCAGCTGCTTCTGAGAGCTTGTTAATCACTTTAGCCATGGACTACATGTCTTATTCTCCACGTTAATCAGTGGACACCACAATGCATTTAACCCTAAATTTTATATCAGAACGTCTTGTTAAAGCCCTGGATTCCATTGCATCTTGCACAGCCTGTTACCATCCCAGCTGTGTGCGTGTGGGAGGGGGGGGCTTCCTTTAGGCAAGGGGTCCCTGAGGGGGGGGGGGGTCCCCTATTATTGGTCCCTGTCCAGAAAGAGGGAGGAGGGCGGCACGGGTCAGGTCACCCTAGTGCTTGGGGTAGGCACCCAGGCAATCTAGGGTTGGTGGGCTCTGTGCGGTGTGGGGGCAGGGGGCGGCGAGGGGGCAATGGGCAGTGTGGGGGCAATGGGTGAGGTGGGGGCAATGGGTGAGGTGGGGGCAATGGGCAGGGTGGGGGCAATGGGCAGTGCGGGGGCAATGGGCGGTGCGGGGGCAATGGGCGGTGCGGGGGCAATATGTGGGGTGGGGCAATGGGCATTGTGGGGGCAATGGGCGGTGTGGGGGGCAATGGGCGGTGTGGGGGCAATGGGTGGTGTGGGGGCAATGGGCGGTGTGGGGGCAATGGGCGGTGTGGGGGCAATGGGCGGGGTGGGGGCAATGGGCAGTGCGGGGGCAATGTGCGGGGTGGGGGCAATGTGCAGGGCGGGGGCAATGTGCAGGGCGGGGGCAATGGGCGGGGTGGGGGCAATGGGTGGTGTTGGGGCAATGGGCGGTGTGGGGGCAATGGGCAGGGTGGGGGCAATGGGCAGTGTGGGGGCAATGGTTGGTGTGGGGGCAATGGGTGGGGTGGAGGCAATGGGCAGTGTGGGGGCAATGGGCAGTATGGGGGCAATGGGCGGGGTGGGGGCAATGGGTGGGGTGGGGCCAATGGGCGGCGTGGGGGCAATGGGCGGTGTGGGGGCAATGGGCAGTGTGGGGGCAATGTGCAGTGCGGGGGCAATGGGTGGGCGGGGGCAATGGGCAGTGCGGGGGCAATGGGCAGTGCGGGGGCAATGGGTGGGCGGGGGCAATGGGCAGTGTGGGGGCAATGTGCAGTACGGGGGCAATGGGTGGGCTGGGGCAATGGGTGGGGTGGGGGCAATGGGCGGGGTGGGGGCAATGGGTGGGGTGGGGGCAATGGGCGGTGTGGGGGCAATGGGCGGTGTGGGGGCAATGGGCGGTGTGGGGGCAATGGGTGGGCGGGGGCAATGGGCAGTGTGGGGGCAATGGGCAGTGTGGGGGCAATGGGTGGGCGGGGGCAATGGGCAGTGTGGGGGCAATGGGTGGGCGGGGGCAATGGGCAGTGTGGGGGCAATGGGCAGTGTGGGGGCAATGGGTGGGCGGGGGAAATGTGCAGTGCGGGGCAATGGGTGGGCGGGGGCAATGGGCAGTGTGGGGGCAATGGGCAGTGTGGGGGCAATGGGCAGTGTGGGGGCAATGGGCAGTGCGGGGGCAATGGGCAGTGCGGGGGCAATGGGCAGTGCGGGGGCAATGGGCAGTGTGGGGGCAATGGGCAGTGTGGGGGCAATGTGCAGTGTGGGGGCAATGTGCAGTGTGGGGGCAATGGGCAGTGCGGGGGCAATGAGCAGTGCGGGGGCAATGGGCAGTGCGGGGGCAATGGGCAGTGTGGGGGCAATGGGCAGTGCGGGGGCAATGGGCGGTGTGGGGGCAATGGGCGGTGTGGGGGCAATGGGCGGTGTGGGGGCAATGGGCGGTGTGGGGGCAATGTGCAGTGCGGGGGCAATGGGCAGTGTGGGGGCAATGGGCAGTGCGGGGGCAATGGGCAGTGCGGGGGCAATGGGCAGTGTGGGGGCAATGGGCGGTGTGGGGGCAATGTGCAGTGCGGGGGCAATGGGCAGTGTGGGGGCAATGTGCAGTGTGGGGGCAATGTGCAGTGCGGGGGCAATGGGCAGTGCGGGGGCAATAGGCAGTGTGGGGGCAATGGGCGGTGTGGGGGCAATGTGCAGTGTGGGGGCAATGTGCAGTGCGGGGGCAATGGGCAGTGTGGGGGCAATGTGCAGTGCGGGGGCAATGGGCAGTGTGGGGGCAATGGGCAGTGTGGGGGCAATGGGCAGTGTGGGGGCAATGGGCGGTGTGGGGGCAATGTGCAGTGCGGGGGCAATGGGCAGTGTGGGGGCAATGTGCAGTGTGGGGGCAATGTGCAGTGCGGGGGCAATGGGCAGTGCGGGGGCAATAGGCAGTGTGGGGGCAATGGGCGGTGTGGGGGCAATGTGCAGTGTGGGGGCAATGTGCAGTGCGGGGGCAATGGGCAGTGTGGGGGCAATGTGCAGTGCGGGGGCAATGGGCAGTGTGGGGGCAATGGGCAGTGTGGGGGCAATGTGCAGTGCGGGGGCAATGGGCAGTGCGGGGGCAATAGGCAGTGTGGGGGCAATGGGCGGTGTGGGGGCAATGTGCAGTGTGGGGGCAATGTGCAGTGCGGGGGCAATGGGCAGTGTGGGGGCAATGGGCAGTGTGGGGGCAATGGGCAGTGTGGGGGCAATGGGCAGTGTGGGGGCAATGTGCAGTGCGGGGGCAATGGGCAGTGTGGGGGCAATGGGCAGTGTGGGGGCAATGGGCAGTGCGGGTAATGAATATAGATAAATGCAGTCAATTGCAATCACTTAGAGTGTGGCATTAATAATAATAATAATAATAATCTTTATTACAGTCACAAGTAGGCTTACATTAACACTGCAATGAAATTACTGTGAAAATCCCCTCATCTCCACATCCGGCGCCTGTATACAGGGAGAATTCAGAATGTCCAATTCACCTAACAAGCACGTCTTTCGGGACTTGTGGGAGCAAACCGGAGCACCCGGAGGAAACCCACACAGACACGGGGAGAACGGACAGACTCCTCACAGACAGTGACCAAAGCTGGGCATCGAACCCGGGTCCCTGGCGCTGTGAAGCAATAGTGCTAACCACTGTGCTACTGTGCCGCCCATTAATGAGTCCTTGTGAAATTGAAGTCAATGGGGGCAGCTTTTCAACAGGCTGTGCAATTAGCACAAAGGAAGATGGGAGTGCTTGTTGGAAGACAGGCATCTCAGTCCTCGGGCATCACTCCAGCTATTCCTCAGAACAATCTGTTAATCCCACCCATCTTCAGCTGCTTTATCAATGGCTTTCTCGCCAGCATACAGTCAGGAGCGGCGATGTTCCCTGATGACTGCACAATTTTCAATAAAATTCACAACTCCTCAGATGATGAAGCTTCCCTTGCCCCGAAACCACAACACCTGGACAACATTCAGACTGCAGCTCATAAAGTGGCTGAGAACATTCAGACCACATAATGACCATCCAACAATAGATCGTTTAACCATCTCCTTCCGACATTCAACAACATTACCATCATGAAATCCCACACCATCAACATTCTGGGGTCGGCCATTGTTGCCCAGAAGCTTAATTGGACCAGCCATATGAATACTGTGGCTCCAACTGCAGGTCAGAGGCTGGGAGTTCTGCAGCATGTAATTTACGCCCCAATGCACCATCATATACAAGGAACAATTCAGGAGTGTAATGGAATCGTCTCCACTTGCGTGGAGACAAGACAACATTCAAGATGCTCAACATTACCCAGGACAAAGCAGTCCGATATCTCACCAACCTTCTTAAAAGTCACATAAAATCAGTAAAGTTACCAAAATTAGTAAAGTCGCCATAGTCCCAGATGACCATGGGCTGCTTTCCCCTTTGAGGGGGGAGAACTGACTGGTGGTGATTTAACCTGGGGGTCACCACACCTCAGGCGAGGGGCAAGGTTGAGAAGACTTCATGGATAACCTCAGCCAGGACGGGAATTGAACCGTTGGCCTTGCTCTACCTCATGAACCAGCTGTCCGACCAACTGAGCTACTTATAAAATAACTCAAGTTATTTTATAGGCAGAGATAAATAGATTCTTGACTAACAAGGGCCCAAATGGCCTACTCCTGCTCTTCATTTGTATGTTCATATGTTCACCTGTTCACAACAAACGGACACATTTCTGCATCTGACGAGTTGCACTCAGCTGTGGCCATTTGAGGTGGCACCAAGCGAAACTAAAGCCATCCTGTGAAAGAGGAAGGGGAAGAGGAGCCAACTCGCTCTTTTCTCACATACCGCCTGCTATCAGACTGAAATGGAGAAGGTCTAATGCTTCCCTTGTTCATTTCTACCTCCTTGTTGATTTTGTTTCACAGCATTGTCACAACCCACGCAATGCCTTGATCGAGAAGTCACCAATCATGACTGAAAACCACAGGGGAAGGCTGTTCCTTAAACCGAGAATCTACATTGATTAAATTTAACCTTCAAATTAACTGATTAAACCTATGCAAGACAGAGGTGATCCCAATGACTAAAAGTGCTCACCAAGTGGGAGGATGGGATTCAGCGAGGTGGGTTACGTGGAGAAAAGTTCAGGGATCAATTTGAAGGGCCAAGTGACCATGATGGAACTCTCTATGATTTCTTGGTACGACATCTCAGAACTAATGGTCCCAAAATCAATGAGGAAAAACATAACTAAAACCATTTGGACAGGACGCGCACAGAAGGAAATGCCCTGAATGGGATAAATCGCTCATGTCGATTTCCACTATCAGTTTTCCAGATTGATCATTGGCTTGTTGAAGACAACAAAAGATTTCAGTTAATTTTGCAGGTGTACCCGTAAATCGTACTTGTGAAATTCAAAATTTCCCAAATCCCAATTTAATCCAATATTGACTCTGAAATACTATGTCAGCACAATTAGTAATTGGCTGCTGGCATTTCAATGTATATAAACATATATAGCAAATGGTAATTAAGCACATCGATCTTGAATCACGCAACCCATTCCAGTTGTAATTCCTCCTCCTGTCATTTTCGTGAAGGTACTAATCCATTTAAATAACAGTTCTGCTCCAATAGCTATGGGAGGATATTCAGATGACCATGTTATTACTCAGTGTAAAAATCTAGTGAGAACGCACAAAAATAGACAGTATAGATCTATGACACATGGCATATATATATATATATCAATATCACCGAAAATAATTAACAGAATAAAATAAGAGCATGTGACGTTAATCTACTGCAAGAAAATCAAGGGTAAAAATAGTACACCAGAGCACTTACAATATTCATCAGTGTCAGAACATAGTTCTGCACATGCTCTTTTCCATGGAAGCGCACGACCGAATCGTCTACCGCCAACAGAACTTCTATGTTGTAATCATCTTTCTTTGCATGTCGTCTTTTTCGTGCCGGATGACTTAACCTTCCCTCAATGATGTCGAGAGAGTTTGCAAGGTCGCCAACAGCAACTGTCGGGGCTGCGGTGGAATAAAGTTAGCAAAACAAAAACAAAAATCAGTATTGCTTTTGCAATAAATTAATTGACGTAGATAAATATTGTTCAAAATGACCCACAGCTCCAAAAACATCCGAATAGTTGCCTCGCAAGCTTACTCATCGGGGATTAGGTTTATAAACTGAAGCCAGCAACAAATAACACAAAAAAATTTAATACTCAAGTTGTGGTTTTGAAACATAGGCATTTGGCATTTAATTCCAAATTTACAAGTTATTTTTGCTAGGTGAACAGATACTTTCCTTTCATATCATTAGAACTGAATTCGTAGAATCCCTCCAGTGCAGAAGGAGGCCATTCAGCCCATTGGGATTGCACCAGCCCTCTGCTCCCCAACCCTAGCGCCGTAATCCCACCCAACTGACACATCTTTGGACACCAAGGGACAACTTTATCATGGCCAATCCACCTAACCCGCACATCTTTGGAGGAAACAGGAGCACCGGGAGGAAACCCACGCAGACACGTGGTGAAAGTGCAAACTACAGAGAGACAGTGACCCAAGGCCGGAATTGAACCGGGTCCCTGGAGCTGTGAGGCAGCAATGCTAACCGTGTGCCACCACACATGCTTAGAATTCTCATGTTTAATGGTGACAGTTACAATCTGTAATGCATATCATCATCAATTACTCCAGCGCATGGAACTATACACTCATTCATGTCCTTTGAACCATACACGTTAAGCAGAAGAGTGAAAGCTTGCCTGATGGATATTCAGGTGCATTACTAAAGGTAAATACAAGTGACACAGTTGGTTCTTGGTTTTCTATGGAATTCCCTGCCCAGTGAAGCAGTTGAGGCTCCTTCATTGAATGCTTTCAAAATAAAGATAATAGTTTTTTGAAGAATAAAGGGTTATGGTGTTCGGGCTGGAAAGTGGAGCCGAGTCCACAAAAGATCAGCCATGATCTCATTGAATGGCGGAGCAGGCTCGAGGGGCCAGGTGGCCAAATTCGAGTTCTTATGTGACACGTAATCAACGTAGGTTACATGAAGCAAGAAAATCACATAACTATCATTTCAAAACCTGGGAGGAATGTCAAAGGTGAACCAGACAGAACAGGTGAACGATTCCCCAGGGTCACATAAGAGAGATTCCAGAGCTGGCAAAACAGTGTGATAAATATCTCCCTAAGTTGAAGCTGACTACGAAACAAAGCTACATTGACCAGAAACACAGGGCAGGATTTTCCCCTGCGGCGGGTCCCACACCGGCGGTCCACCATTGGCTGACGGCAGGCCTCCTGGTCTTGCCGCTGTCAACGGGGTTCCCCGTTCTATACACACACACACACACTGGCGACCGGCGCCACAGGAAGATCCCGCCGGCAAGAAAAGCGGGAAAACACCAGCCATTAATTCTGCGCCTCTCTCCGTTGATGCTGCCTGATCTGTTGAGTATTTCCAGCTTTTCTGGTTTTACTACATACAGGTTTGACCGTCTCTCGCATACATCTCCGTTGAAAATCCCTACAGCTCATCACTCCTCAGATTGAGTGTTAGTGTATAAACAGTGCCCTGTCATAACTACGAGCAAGTTTTTAAAAATTAATTCCACTTGTATCTCCCGATTCACATCATAAGTGATAACTAAAAAAATCAAACAGCTTGCATCTAGCACTCCTGCACTTCAAATTATTTTCTAAATGCATTCAATACTCAGCAAATACCATACAACGATCCAATAAAATTATTTCTTTGCACTGCTTTCAGCTACCATCTTCCTACTTCACCTGAGTGTATAGCGCTAGAAAATATATTTACCAGCATATGTAAAAGAAAATAGACATTCTAAAAAGAAAAAAGCTCTCAAGTAAAAAGCTCCCGCATGAACGCGATTATTTAAGACCAGAATTGCCTGCAAGGAGGTTTTCGACATGAACGCGGTGGGAAATCTCCATGTTTCCGACCCCGCCACGGGACTTAGTCCCCAGGTGGGAGAATTCCACCCAAAGTCAGCGAGCAATGGCAGAGGTCACTTGTATATTAATCAGTAAATGGTATTAACAATTACATCTGTGAGGCCTGCATCTTTCAGCACTGTGGTGATATACAGCACTGTAAATACACAAGGGGTTAATGTAGATACACTAGGACACTGTAAATACACCAGGGCTTAATGTAAATACACTTAGACTAGATGAACACTAGAGGGAGCACCAGAGACGTCATGACACACAGACATTCAACCAATAGGTCAGTAAGATAGGACACGACCAATGGGCAGTCAAGACACACCCAGAGGTGACACTACCACAAGGGGGCTGCCCATATAAAAGGACAGGGCACACATATTCTTTCTCTTTCCATAGGCGACACTCAGGGAGCCAGGAGTAGATCAGGGAAGCATCACACCCACCGCATGGATTAGAGCAGACTTGTTAGTTAGTTGAGTTACTATCGTTAGATTAGCAAGAGAGTAGAACTCAAGTAGGAGAATAGTTAACATTTCAATAAATCTTATATTGAACCAACGCCTTTGTTTGGTGTATACTTGATCAGTTAATCGCATCGTGTGCAATCTGTGTTACCCCAGGGTGAACAATACGACAAGCACTAGTGCACTTTAGCGTCTTTTTAAACTGCAAACTAATCATGTGATATGTTGCTTCATCAAATCTGTTGCAGTATAGGAATGTGAAAACCACGAAGGCTTTTAGGTTGCAGCTAGAATGTCTTAAGAAGAAAAGTGGATTACCACTAAGCAATGCCACATGGGATCTAATAGCCATAGAGGCCATTCGGCCCATCTGTCTGCACCGACCAACAAGCATCCTTCTATTCTAAACCCATTTTCCAGCACTTGGTCTTTCGCCTTGTATGCTATGGCTGGTGTATTTGTTTTTTTTCAGAACATAATTAGAATTTATGAATTAGTATTTATAAAAATTTGGTATGTAAATTGATTTGTTAAAATAATAAATTAAAGGGCAGCATGGCGGCGCAGTGGCTAGCACTGCACCGAGGTCCCAGGTTCGATCCCAGCTCTGGGACATTGTCCTTATGGAGTTTGCACATCCTCCCAGTGTTTGCGTGGGTCCACAACCCAAAGATGTGTAGGGTAGGTGCAATTGGCCAGGCTAAATTGGCCCTTAATTGGAAAAAATAAATTGGATACTCTAAAAAAAATTTTTTTTTTTTTAAATTAAAATAAACTATGTTGCACTAATACTTTTTGGTGTATGTGGAAGATATCTTCACCTCAGTCTTACAGTTGTGCATCTCGGTTTACCCGAGATAATTGAATACGTATGTAGCAGCCAGCATGTTGATGCAGAAGTATACTAACAAACTCAACTGGGTAAATTCAATGACCCTGCTGGGCGAAACCTTTGCTCATTAACGGTGCAGGTCAGAGACAGGGTCAAAACACCGCAGTACAGATACTCCAACTTTTATTTGCACCAAGCATAACTTTGTGCTAAGAGCACAGGATCACTATTTTTGCCGTGTATCAAATGCACCTTCCTGCAGATGCTGCGTCACCAGCAAACTTGTTTTAAATCAGAAAACTGGCTATAACAGCAGCCTTTTGATCTAAAAGTGATCTTTGAAATATTGAATCAACAAGTAACTGCAAGGACAATCTGTTCACAATCCAGGGGCGGGATTCTCCGCAATCGGCGCGATGTCCACCGACCAGCGCCAAAAACGGCACGAATCAGTCCGGCATCGCGCCGCCCCAAAGGTGCGGAATCCTCCGCATCTTGAGGGGCCGAGCCCTCACCTTGAGGGGCTAGGCCCGCGCCGGACTGATTTCCGCCCCGCCAGCTGGCGGGAAAGGCCTTTGGTGCCCTGCCAGCTGGCGCAAAACTGACTTTGCCGTGCGGCGCATGCGCGGGAGCGTCAGCGGCCGCTCACTGCATCCCCGCGCATGCGCAGTGGAAGGGGTCTCTTCTGCCTCCACCATAGTGGAGACCATGGCGAAGGCGGAAGGAAAAGAGTGCCCCCACGGCACAGGCCCGCCCGCGGATCGGTGGGCCCCGATCGCGGGCCAGGCCACCGTGGGGGCACCCCCCCGGGGTCAGATCGCCCCGCGCCCCCCCCAGGACCCTGGAGCCTGCCCGCGCTGCCTTGTCCCACCGGTAAGAGAGGTGGTTTAATCCACGCCGGCGGGACAGGCATTCCAGCAGCGGGACTTCGCCGGTGGGGGGCCCGCCAACCAGCGCGGCGCGATTCCCACCCCCGCAGAATATCCGGTGCCGGAGAATTCGGCAACCAGCGGGGGCGGGATTCACACCAGCCCCCGGCGATTCTCCGACCCGCCCAAGATCTCAAACAACAACAAAACATTCACCTCCGTAGCACTCTACATTTTATGTCTAAAAACTGTTGAGAACAATTCTCATTTCGCACAAAAGAAGCCTCCAAATTCACACTTGGATAACTATGAGGCTCGTGGCCAGATTAAACTCGAGCAAATCTTTATTTAAGAGGTTAGTCTGTGTGGAGCTTCCACACTCTCCCCGTGTCTGCGTGGGTTTCCTCCGGGTTCTCCGATTTCCACCCACAGTCCAAAGATGTGCAGGTTAGGTGGATTGGCCATGAAAATTGCCCCTCGTGTCCAAAACCTTAGGTGGGTGTAGTACCCTCAATAACGACGCAAGAGAGTAGAACGGTAAAGAAGGCTTTAATAAGCTGAGAACTAGCCGGATGCCGAGACGGGTGCTTACTGGGTTCCGCCTACAGAGCGGCCCCTTATATACGACTCCCTGGTGGGCGGAGGTGGAGTCCCCCAGGGTTCCAAGCCCGGTCTTAAAGGAGACATCACCTTACATGATAAGGGTGCAGTAACACAGTAACCATTCATCACAGTGGGGTTGGCGTGTCTAGGTAGCATGCTCTTCCGCAGGGTCGATGGGCCGAACGGCCTTCTTTTGCACTGTAGGGATTCTAAGATTCGCGATCAGTCTCATCACCGCTCACCACAGAAGAAAAAACTTGAAACACTTTAAATACCACAACAGGCAAACACTCTGATTTTCTGTTAACTAATAAACGCATTGGATATTTCTTGCACATTTATTTTATGAAATAAACTAAATTCAGTTTGGCTTAAATATATACGTACACAGTTTCATTAAATACAACCTGATCAAATTACACCAATATTAAACATAATTCAGAACAGCAGCACTTGAGAGCTTAGCTGGTTTAGGGGCATATTTCCTCGCTTGTTTCAAAATATGTTGCATTAACCCTGATGAAAAGTAAGATGATATGGCCAATCCAGGCGTATTTTCTTGCCTTGACAATGAAGGGCTGCAGGCATTTGCTGGTCCAAATCAAGAAACATCGCCACACCGGATCACCACGGTTGGGCCCTTGTTTTGCATGCAAAGTATCCTATTTTGGATGGATCTTTAAGAAGTGTTTGCCAAAGGCCAGGGAAGGAAAATAGCACATAACCACGAGCCTTCCAGGGCTGTGCACCAGATTTAGAATGCAAGTGACCACAGCAACAAAAGCATTTTTCAGCCGTGCAAAAGCTGTAAAGGAAAAGTGCACGCCAACTTCAGAAATGCAGACAACAGAACTATCCCTTTGTAAATGGGCTTCTTCAAACTCACATAAGCCTTTGAACAGTAATATGGATGGCCAACTAAGTTTGCAAACATCGTCTGCCGCCTACATGACAACATGCAAATAACAGAACCAGGCAGGGAGTGTCAAAATAGGCACGTGCCACTGCACTAACATTGTTCTCACTCTTTCTTGCTGCGATGCTGCAGGTTACTATACTGACAAGCATGGTAATATCTGAGCACACTAAAGTCTTCAAGCTCAACAGGATAAAGACCAAAACCATGACGTCACTTCTGGGCGGCATGGTAGCACAGCGGTTAGCACTGTCGCATCACAGCGCCAGGGTCCCAGGTTTGATTCCAGGCTTGGGTTACTGTCTGTGCGGAGTCTGCACGTTCTCCCCGTGTCTGCGTGGGTTCCCTCCGGGTGCTCCGGTTTCCTCCCACAAGTCCCGAAAGACGTGCTGTTAGGTGAATTGGACATTCTGAATTCTCCCTCTGTGTACCCGAACAGGCGCCGGAATGTGGCGATTAGGGGATTTTCACAGTAACTTCATTGCAGTGTTAATGTCAGTCTATTTGTGACAATAATAAAGATTATTATTAGTGTCTCAGAACTGCAGTATGCTGATAATGTGTAGTCTGTATGCATACAAAGACTGCAACAGATAGCTGACACATTCACTTAAGCCTAAGAGAGCATGGAGCTTGCCCGAAACACTAAGACGACCAAAGCACTGTACCGAATCCAACACCTTCAAATGAGATTCCTGGTGAAGTGTTTCAAAACATTCCTGATCTCCCAAATCTTGGAAATAATCTGTCCCAAAAAGCTGATATTCATGAAGAGGTACATCACGGAATCCAATGTGCAGCTCTACCTCAGATAAGTTACCAACTCCAGGTTTTGAGAATCGTGATATCAGACCGGTTAGTAAACTCAAAATATTGGGCAGTGGTTCTCTTCGTACTTCTATAAGATGCCAGCTTGGTCAATTTAGACGCCATGTGCTGAGGGGCAACCTGAGCTAGTGAATGGGCTGCACAAGTGGCCCTTATTCATCTCAATGGGCCGCAAGAATAGGATCGAGCTTGTTCACTAACCATGACCCCATGAATAAGATTAAATTCATTTAATGCACGCTGAATATTGCACATATAGTGGTGTAGAAAATGGCTAATGATTTATATATTAATAGAACTCTCATCAATCTTTAAATGGTAAAAACAAAATAAATATTTACACTTTGGGCGCAGAGGGAGCGCAGAGGGAGCGCATGGCTCTCGCAGTCAATGTTGTGAGCAATCAACCAGCACCTCACTCCCCTTGCCCTTACTTTACATGCAAACTACTTTAGTCAGACCGGGTACTACATGGACGGAAATCAGCGGAATATGGCAACGCTACACGTGGGCAACGGTCAACAAAATCTCACGGGCCGCACTCAGAACACAGATGGTCTGCATGTGGCCCCTTGGCTACAGGTTTCCCATCACAGTCCGGAACATCATCAATCTGAATAAGAAACTTACAAATCAAGTTGGAGGACAAGAGAACACAAATGTCCTCCAAGATGCAGAGGCCACTGTTTATGATCTCAAAATAAATATTTAAGTTCCCAGTGAAAAAGTAACGGCACAAGGCTAGTATTACTAATGTAACATTACGTGAGCACTTAATATTTAAAACCCAAATCTGTAACAGACCACTTCCGGTTCGGTTTTTATTCCACCCAAGAGTTCCCCTATACTCTGCAGGATCTTGACGGCTCTGTCACTTCTCCTGGAACCAAATCAAGGTGTGCCACAGCTCTCAAGAATTCAATTCAACTCTCCTCAGTTTCCCATTCTGACACTTGGACATCCAAGGTGCTGTCTCTGTGAGAACTCCCCTGAAAATCTCTCCCATTAGCTTTAGCAGGCAGGTATGACTATTTTAATTCCTCGTGAATTTGAACTTTTCATTTCGAAAGGGCCCCAATTGCAATTTCTGCTTCGTGGCCCCTACTCAGAACAGACACTAAACAAGAATATTTACAATTATCATGGCCTCATACTCCTTGTTCTGACTGCCAGTAGGTACACAACTGCCTTCTCACAATCTTCAAGCTGACTTCCTGGGGGCGATTCTCCCAAATAGAGCCCAAGTGTTTGCGCCATCGTGAACGCCGTCGCGTTTCACGACAGCACGAACCGGGCCCTGGTATGACCTATTCTATCCCCCACAGGGGGCCAGCACGGCGCTGGAGCGGTTCACGCCGCTTCAGCCTCTTTTCCCGTCGCCAAATGGGTGCCGCGTCAACCCGCGCATGCGCAATTGGGCCGCGCCAACCTGTGCATGTGCCGGGCCCCGGCTCAACATGGCGTCGGTGTTCAGGGGCCGGTCGTGCAAGAAAGTTGGCCGGGGGGGGGGGGGGAGGAGGCCGGCCCGCCGATCGGTGGGCCCCGATCGCGGGCCAGACCCCATCGGAGGTCCCCACCGGGGACAGAGCCCCCCTTCCCTCCCTCCCCCCCACAGGCCGCCCCCCCCCCGACCGTTTACGCAGAGTTCCCGCCGGCAGCGACCAGGGGTGAACGGCGCCGGCGGGACTCTGTCGTATACGTGCGGCTGCTCGGCCCATCCAGGCCGGAGAATCGGCGTCCCCGCCGATTCTAGCGGCCCGCGGCCGGCGCCACGCCAGCACAAATGGCGCCGATTCTCCGCACCTCGGAGAATCGCGCGCCGGCGTCGGGACGCGGTTGCGGCGATTCTCCGGCCCGGCGCGGGGGCTCAGAGAATCGCCCCCCCCGTATCTGAAAAACACAGATAAACTTAACCTCCCTCTATTCCCATTGCACATAGCACTGCTGGGATATCCCACATCTACCATCTACATTCCCAAACTTGTTTATTGATCTGGAAAGCATAGAGGTACTTTGAGATTTTCTTTAGTCTGGGGCCTACATAAACAATTTAACCCCATTTCTATGGGCCAGGGTTTAGAAAACTCCAAAGTATATCATGGAGTTCACCCACAACACTTTATAGATTTTGGTTACGAGGAGCATAAGGGCCGTACCTTTCAGGTGTTGTTCAACAGAGGTCTTAAGCACTTTTAATCAAAAACAAAGTTTATTCTACGAATTCAGTTAACATTTTTATAAACACACACAGTAGGCATTTTTATCAACTACAAACATAAATACCCCACACAGCTACAGTACTCTATTTATAACCCTTAATACATTTCCCCCTTTAAACTGTTCCAATTTAGTAACAAGATCCCATAAACCAGAAACCCCTTTTCAAACATTTGGTCCAGCACGCAGCACTCAAGACCTGGTTTGGATGCTCTTGTGTCCTTTTCAAAAACATCAGGTTTGAATTCCATCCAGAAAGCAGTTATTTCTTTTCAAGTTATCACATAATCTGGAAACGGCTTTTAAAATGCAGAGAGAGACATTCCAAGATACTTGTCTGTCTGAATACAGCAGCCAAATGTGAAAATGAAAGCAAAAACAAGCCACAAACCAAAGTGAAAGTAAAACTCAGAGCCACAGCCCAGCTCCACCCACACAATGACATCACTGAAGCCATGTGATAAGACAAAACATTTCTTAAAGGGACACTCCCATGACACCATTACGAAGACAACTCATCACCACCAGACTCGGAAAGGGGTCATCCATGGTTTGTTGTTTTCACACTTCGAACTCTGACCTTATCAACTAAATTCTGGCTAAATCATGAAATTAGCCATTTTTCAAAAATATCACGATAATCTCGCATCAGTTGAGATGAATGGGCCATGTTGTCAGAATGTCTGCTTCAAGATTTCCTAAGGAGGTGTATTACTTAGAGCTAGGCCGGTGGGTCCACCCATCACAGGGAAGCAAAAGGAAATATTTCAAAGGGAATCTCAACACCTCCATGCAGGGATACTTGACTAACATCAACGCATGGGAAGCAGATGCCCAATCACGACCATGATGGTGCTTCCTCATCGAAAATGGTGTCACAACCGGCCAATCAGCAAAAACCACCACTCTCGGGGCGAGAGAGAGAGAAAGAGAGCGAGAGCGAGAAACCGCAGGATGAAATGAAATGAAAATGAAAATCGCTTATTGTCACAGGTAGGCTTCAAATGAAGTTACTGTGAAAAGCCCCTAGTCGCCACATTCTAGCGCCTGTTCGGGGAGGCCGGTACGGGAATGAGAGATGGAAAGAGCTGCTCAGGATGACAATCAGTCACCACCTCTCCCGCGCAGCCCATTGCCATGAGGCTACGGTAGGCTTCATGAGCTCACCTAGCCCCAAGGAAGAACCTTCTTCACCGCAGGGGATTGCCGATGGTGATGATGAAAGAACAAGAAAAAGCCAAGAGGAATCATTTTTGGCAATGTGGAGGCAGGAAATGGAGTGTGTGGGCCAGTGTTGGATTTAACGTTGCTTAACAAAGACTTATCGAATCAAAAGATCAAAACACGTATGCAGGACGGCAGATTACTAATTGAACGGTTGTAAATTGGGAGAGGGGAGTGTGCAGTGGGGCCTGGATGTCCTTGTGCACCAGTCACTGAAGGTAAGCATGCAGGTGTAGCAGGCGATAAGGAAGGCTAATGGTATGTTTCATTTCGAGAGGTTTCGAGTACAGGAGCAGGGATGTGTTGTTGAAATTATACAGGGCCTTGGTGAGGCCACACCTAGAATAGTGTGTGCCGTTTTGGTCTCCTTTTCTGAGGAAGGATGTTCTTGCTCTCGAGGGAGTGCAGCGAAGGTTTACCAGACTGATTCCAGGGATGGCGGGACTGTCATACGAGGAGAGATCGACTAGGTTAGGATTGTTCTCACTGGAGTCCAGAAGAATGAGGGGGGATCTCATAGAGACTTATAAAATTCTAACAGGACTAGACAGGGTAGATGCAGGGGAGATGTTCCCAATGATGGGTGTGTCCAGAACCAGGGGTCACAGCCTGAGGATTCAGGGTAAACCATTTCGGACAGAGGTGAGGAGAGATTTCTTCACCCAAAGAGTGGTGAGCCTGTGGAATTCATTATCACAGGAAGTAGTTGATGCTAAAACACTGAATATATTCAAGAGGCGGCTGGATATAGCACTTGGGGAGAATGGGATCAAAGGCTATGGGGAGGAAGCAGGATTAGGCTATTGAGTTGGATGAGCGTGATAAATGGCGGAGCAGGCTCGAAGGGCCATAAGGCCTCCTCCTGCTCCTATCGGCCATGTATCTTTGTATACATATCAGCCATGACAAATGGAAATATTTTTGTGGAGTTTCCGTTCATCTGCGGTCCTCGAAATGAGTTACAAGACCAAAGGTTAAAAACCAGCTGTAGTTAGAACTGGACACTCAACTTAACTTGATGTAAAGAGCATTTGGCCACCGTCGCCAGAGCTACTTAAGCTTGAGAGGGAAGTAAAGCCATTCATTTAAATAAAAATAGCTTTTGCTCATTTATCTGTAGGAACGGCACTTTTGAAGACAGCTGACAGTTATTCAAAAGATTCATGACAAATTGAAATAATAGTTCAAACCAGAGGGTAGGGTTGGTTAGAACCTTCAAAGATAGTTCATGGGGTTAGAGAGGCTACCAAGAAAAGAATACTATGTATAACTACCCAACTACAAAACAGATTATAACCATTATAATTTCTTTCAAGAGTTGGTTAGCATATACTTGTAACTACATACATGCATGTTATTACTAGATGCTCACTTGTTTACATATTGTTCAATAAACTTGCAACAATATCGGGTTCAATGGGATGCTTTGCTACTTTTTAATGTCCTATGGAACACCAGTGTAATCTTGTAGCTGAAACATTTATATAAATCTGTTCTCACAGGCACATACCTTATTTAGCAATCAGGGCCACTGAATATATTTGAGACCTTTGGAAGGTAAGACTCATATTTTTGTAATATAAATTTAGAGTGTCCAATTCTTTTTTTCCCCCAATTAAGGGGCAATTTAATGTGGCCAATCCACCTACGCTGCACATCTTTTTGGGTTGTGGGGGTGAAACCCATGCAGGCACGGGGAGAATGTGCAAACTCCACATGGACAGTGACCCAGGGCCGGGATCGAACCCGGGTCCTCGCCGCCGTGAAGCAGCAGTGCTAACCACTGCGCCACTGCACTGCAAGGCTCATGTATGATCGTAATCTGAAGCATAGAAACTGAAGTATGTCGAAGAAGAAAGACAGCAAAGACCCCAAAACATAATAAACAATCGCATTATGCATGTGTTAATAAGATAGTTGGTGTACTTGTCTGCTTAGGTGAAGGTTTCGTGAGTGAGGGCTGGCTGCTTCTTCATTGTTTTCAAGTTATTTTTTGATGTGGAGATGCCAATGTTGGACTGGGATGGGCAGAGTAAGAAGTCTTACAACACCAAGTTAAAGTCCAACAGGTTTGTTTGGAATCACTAGCTTTCGGAGCACTGCTCCTTCCTCAGGTGTGTCATTATTCGTAAGTTATTTTTTGGCTGAGACATCGCTAAGCTCCAGTTCTAGCCTGGATGGTCAGCTTCCTGCTCCGCGTATCGTCCTGCCTCTGGACCCGAAAACTTGCGCAGAATGTTGCAAATCATAGCAGCAGGTCCCTATGGCAACGTGACCCAAATCCATCCCAAGTATTCAGCTGCTCCTCTGTCAAAGCAAGGAGGACGTAGGGACAATTTTACAAGTTTGGATTACTCCTCTTCCAGGAAATTTGGCTGTGCGCTGCCTACAATTCCTTTGTCCGCAACGGAAGGGAAATTATAGGCAGTGCGTGCCTGAGCCCCTGCTATGCACTCCCAGGGGGTGAAGCTCGACTGTAGAAGCTGAAACCTGCAAAATAACATCCTCCTTCTCCTAGCAAACCTGATGCCGACTTTAGTCAGGGATATAAAATGCTATTTACCAAAATGACTAGTTACTTTATTAAAATGTCATTGGCTCCAAAGGTGGGGGGGGGGGGGGGGGATTAGAAACCATAAACTCTTCAATAATATGCAACGTTACAAGTCTTTTACACCCTCATATATAACGTTGTGAACACAGAAGCCTTTTCAGAGCTTCCATATACGATTTTCTGAACATAATAGTCTGAGGTTCAGCACTGAAATGGAAAAAGATGTGATTTAAAGATGATTATTCAAAGAACCAGATAAACATTAACATTAAACTTTAATATAGAATCATAGAATTTTACTGCACAGAAGGAGGTAATTTGGTCCATCCTGTCTGCATATACTTGAAAACGATATCTTGGTTTCCCCATGGTGCTTATTTTGTTCTGCTGTTGGTAGATCAGAGGATGTCAAAAGTAGTTAGAAGGTGAACATTAGAATGAATTACACTTCACTTCATGGCTGGCCCATAGTGCTCTGGCTGTGTTAGCTCCTGCTCATTTTACTGTGTGTTCTGACGGTTCAGCTCTATCCAATCACTTTTAGACTGCTGTACTTGCCACAATACTCAAAGTGTTGTCTCACCCTGTAACCAAAAGAACCAACCCCAGTCACAGCACTGACCGCTGGCATGCACTGCATTACGAGCAAAGTCAGCAATGACTGGAAGCTGAACTGATGCACAGCACTAGTCATAGAATCATAGAAACACTAGAGTTGAGATGGCGCCCATTCGGCCCACAGAGTCTGGGCCAATCCTCTGAAAGAGCGCCCTGCCAAGGTTCACTCTTGTCCTATGCCCACAACCCCAACTGCCCTATCCCCTCAACCCCACCTAACCTTTTGGACACTAAGAGGCATTTGAGCATGGTCATTCCACCTAATTGTATATCTTTGGACTGCGGGAGGAAACTGGAGCACCCGGAGGAAACCCACACAGACATGGGGTGAAGGTGCAAACTCCACACAGACACCCAAGGCGGGAATCAAACCCATGTCCCTGGAGCTGTGAGGCAGCAGTGCTAACTGTTGTGCCAGCACATAGACATGATGTATCAGAATTGTAACCATGCCTTCCCTATGATAATGTTTGTTATGTTCATAAAGAGGTTGGCACTAGGCAATTTCTTCCACAAGACCACTGCACCAGCTGTTTCCTCTTTGGTATTACAATAGTACGCAAATATGTTGGATATACATCAGAACCGGCACTAGTGTTAGCAAAGTTACAACACTGTTACATGGGGCTTTACTCGATAAAGTTGAAGTCGCCATAGTCTCAGATGACCATAGGCTGCTTTCCCCTTTGAGGGGGGGGGAGAGCTGACTGGAGGTGATTTAACCTGAGGGTCACCACACCTCAGGCGAGGGGCAAGGTTGAGAAGGCGGGGCCTTCATGGATAACCTCAGTCGGTATGGGAATTGAACCCATGCTGCTGGTGTTATGGACCAAGGTTTAGAGAACACCAAAGTATATCATACCTGACTCACGACTGTTTACAGATTTTAGTTACGAGGAGCTGACCTTTCAGGTGTTGTTCAACAGAGGCCTTAAGCACTTTTAATCAAAAATAAAGTTTATTCTACGAATTCAGTTAACATTTCTATAAACACACACAGTAAGCATTTTTATCAACTACAAACATAAATACCCTACACAGCTACAGTTCTCTCTCTCTCTCTCTCTATATATATATATATAGCCCTTAATAATTTCCCTTTCAACTATTTCAATTTGATAACATCCAATAAACCAGACAAACCCTTTTTACCAAAACAGTAGGTTTAATTCTTTCCAGACAAAAGTTATCACTTTTAAATTATCAAGTGATCTGGACACCTTTTAGCATGCAGAGAGAGAGAGAGAGAGAGGAGAAGCCTTCTTTTTCTGATCCTGCATCCAACTGTGTAAACCGAAAGTAAAACTCTGAGCCACAGCCCAGCTCCACCCACACAATGACATCACTCAAGCCATGTGATGAGACAAAACATTTCTTCACAAACCAGCTGTCCATTTCTTAAAGGGACACTCCCGTGTCACTGGCCTCGCTCTGTATCACAAACCAGCTGTCCAGCCAAATGCCCATCATTTTTACTGTTGTGATCTCTACTTTTCTGCTGGTCTGGGGCATTTCTCAGTCCTTAGTGCTCCGCTTAGCCTCTCCATCCGCGACGTGAAACATTCACTCTCTCCACAGCCGACGCATAGTTGCAGCAATCAGTACCTTCTACAAATTGCACTGCAGTGCAGTCCAAAGGTTTCTTCAATAGCATCTTTCCAACAGCTGACCCCTACCAGCTAGAAAAGCAGCACATGCATGAGAACACGGCCACCAGCAAACTCCCCTTCCAGTCGCACAGCATCCCGACTTAGAACTATATTGCGCCATTCCTTCGCTGTCAGTCAAAGTCCTGGAACTCCTTCCCACGATGGATGTAGATACACCACATGGACTGCAGCAGTTCAAGCCAGGGGCGGCTCATCACCACCTTCTCACGGGCAATTAGGGATTTTCATAGAAATAGAATTTCATAGAATTTACAGTGCAGAAGGAGGCCATTCGGGCCATCGAGTCTGAACCGGCCCTTACAAAGGGCACCCTACTGAAGCCCATGTAACTACCCTATCCCCGTAACCCAGTAACCCCCACTTAACATTTTTCGGACACTAAGGGCAATTTAGCACGGCCAATCCACCTAACCCGCACATCTTTGGACTGTGGGAGGAAACCGGAGCACCCGGAGGAAACCCACGCGGACACGGGGAGAACGTGCAGACTCCGCACAGACAGTCACCCAAGCTGGGAATCGAACCTGGGACCCTGGAGCTGTGAAGCAACTGTGCTAACCACTATGCTACCATGCTGCCCAAAAGGCAGGTGCCCAAAATGAAACACAGGTAGCGGTGGGCTACAAAAGCTTGCTTTGCCTTGTATATTAAAATCACAAGAATGAATGTAAACATAAACAAATTTCCCTGGCTCTCTCTGTCTGCTCCCAGCTGGTCCAGTGCATCCATTACAATTTTCCACTGTGAACAGCAGGAACCATCAATATAGTCCGAAACGTCAAGTGATCAACTACAACAATAGATAGTAGGACTAACAATAATCAATCTGACAATCAATAGCCTGGACTCTCTCAGACAGAAACATAAACTCTCTCTGTGACTAAGTATTATTTTAGGAGCAGCACTCTGCACCAATATTTTTGCAACAAACCACTACACTAACCACTTGAATGAAAAGTGTACATCGCTCAGGGGTCCTGCAACGTCTTGTATTCAATAGAATCACAAAACGATACAGCATAGGTGTTGGATATTCAGCCAACTTACAAGTGTGGCTTGTCTGTAGAGCTGTCCAATTTTTTCCATACCTGTACAATTTCTTTTCTCTTCCAAGTACTTATTCAAATCCCTTTTGAAAGTTGCTATTGATTCTATCTCTCTTTCAGGTGGTGAATTCCGAATCACAATAGCTTGCTGTGCGAAAATTGTATCAAAGAACAAGGAACAAAGTAAAGTACAGCACAGGAACAGGCCCTTCGGCCCTCCAAGCCTGCGCCGACCATGCTGCCCGTCTTAAACTAAAATCTTCTACACTTCCGGGGTCCGTATCCCTCTATTCCCATCCTATTCATGTATTTGGCAAGATGCCCCTTAAATGTCACTATCGTCCCTGCTTCCACCACCTTCCAGCGAGTTCCAGGCACCCACTACCCTCTGTGTAAAAAACTTGCCTCATACATCTTCTCTAAACCTTGCCCCTCGCACCTTAAACCAATGCCCACAGTAATTGACCCCTCTACCCTGGGAAAAAGTCTCTGACTATCCACTCTGTCTATGCCCCTCATTTCGCTCATGTTTTGCCTCGCTCGGATTCTCTCAGCATTAACTTTTAACCTCTGCTTATTGATCCTTCTGCCACTGGAAACAATCTCTCCCTTTTTACTCTATTAAAACCATTCACGTTATCGAACACCCCTTTCAAATCGCCGACTGTCTTCTCTATTCTGCGGAGACCAGCTCCGGCTCCCTCAGTCTCACCACATAGCCGAAGTTCCGAATTCCTGGTATCACTATAGCAAACCTCTTCCACCCCATCCCAAAGGCCTTGATATCCTTCCTGAAGCACGGTACCCAAGATTAAATAGAATAATCCGGTTGAAGTCTAACCAATGTTTTATAAAGGTTTACCACAATTTCCTTCTCACTATTCTACCCCACTAATAATGCCAAGGATCACTGCAGTCTTAAGTTGTTCTATCACAAATATTCATGTATGTATCAAGCAGCGTGCACGCCCCCCACCCCACCCCCACACACACCCTTTTGAAATTTTATCACCTAGTTCACATTTCCTCTTCTTATTCTTCCTACCAAAATGCAGTACTTCACGCTGCTGTGCGAAATTCCATCTGCCTGCACTTGCACATTTCACAAATCTGTAACTATCCCCCTCATTGTTTACAACACTTCCTCTCAATTCAAGTCATCTGCGGACTTGGGCGTTTGTACCCTCTGCCTGCCCTCGTCCAGATCATTAACACGTTATCAAAAATAGCAGAGGCCTTAATGCTGACCTCCTGAGAAACACCATGATACACTTCTTTCCAGTCTGAAAAAACAACCATTCGCCACGACTTCATTGCAATGTTAATGTAAGACTACTTGCGACAATAAAGATTATTGTTACTTTCAGCTTCTGTCTCTTAGCCAATTTTGTAGGCATTCTGTCATCGGCCTTTCAAATCCCAAGGGTTTTAGAATTATGTAATGGATTAGTTAGCAAAACTATGTCAAGCATCTTTTGGAAGTCCATATGCACATCAACTCAATTATCCTCATCAATATTGTCTTGTCATCAAAGAACTTGAACAAGAACAAGTCAAACATTACTTGCCTCTGACAAATCCATGATTTTCATTTATTAGTCCATAATTTTCCAAATATCTATTCATTCTGGCCTGGATCTTGTTTCAAACCGTCCATCTCTGGTTGTGAAACTTTACTTCATTACTGCATTGGAGTGTCGGCCTAGATTATGTGCCCAAGTTTCCAGAGCGGGGCTTAAACCCAAGACTTTCCCATTCAGGAGGCAAACTATCTACCCACTGATCTACAACTGACACTCACAGGAAGGATTTCCAATTATTTAAGGGCGGGGGAGGGATGGATCTTGTAGTAAATTTAAATAACTGCACTCCCAACAGAGTCTTTAAACACAATACTCCATAACATACTTCGTTTAACATCAAATATTACTTTCTGAAGCAAGCAATTCATCAAGGCATTACACTGAACATAGATTGTGTTCTGTCACTGACTGGACTTTAACACCATAGCTACGTCTCAATGCAGAAGAGGGTACATGAAGTGTGTTCTTACTGAGCGTCAAACTTGGCCGTGGTACTAGTGACCTGGGTTGACACTTGTGGTAGTCATCACTGTTTGTATAATACGTATATGAGAGGTAATACGTTAAGGCTCCTGTACTACAGGTACGGGGGTAGATCCCTGCCTGCTGGCTCCGCCCAGTAGGTGGAGTATAAATGTGTGTGCTCACCGAGCTGCAGCCATTTCGGCAGCAGCCGCAGGAGGCAACACATCCCGGCTTAATAAAGCCTCGATTACTCTCTACTCTCGTCTCGTCGTAATTGATAGTGCAGAGCACTGAAGTGAGTTGTTCTTGCAGCTGGATGTCCAAGATCCTATGGCACTATCTGCAGAAGGCAGGGAATTCTGCCTCCCTCCCTGGCCAAGACCATTAAACAATAATTATCCCATAGCCGTTTGTCGAATTTTGCTCTCTGTAAATTGGCTGCCATAATGTTCCACATTACCAAGTTACGACACATCAAAAGAAGGTCACTCTGGAACGCAAGTTGGGAAGCCATTCGGCAAGTGGGATTTTTCACTGCATATTTGGCTCCCAAAGAGTCAGTCAGAAACAGTTGTGTGCACAAGCCCTACAGCGCATTATTTCGGATTATGTTCAATGGAGACCTGCTTTACCAGCGGCAGGATGTTTCTGCAAGAGATCCTCAGGGCAACATCCTAAGCCCAGCTATCTTCACCTGCTTCGCCAATAACCTTCCCTCAATCCGGTTGTCGGAATTTGGACTGGTCATTGATGCTTGCAGTTACTGTGCAGATGGCGGCAAGGGCTGTTCACAGTAACTTCATTCAAGCCTACATCTCGACATGGGCATACGTCATTGCTCCTTCATTAGTCCGAGTTGCAATCCTCACCTAACACTGAGGGATCATTTATGGAGGTTCAAGAAGGCCCATCACCCTCACAAGGGCAATTAGAGATGGACAATGAATGTACACCTACCTTTAGTCAGAGAACAATTATTTTAATTAATTATATTTGGGAAGCAGGGGTAGAGCTTTCCAGCCCACAAAGTGTTTTTCTGTGGTCGAGAAGCTAGGAGGTGCAAAACTCAGAAACTGGTGCAACTTCTGGAAAAATGGTGCAATTACAATAGGACAAATTTACACACACACTGCTTCCGTTACAAATGTATATCTGGAAACTTCTAATGGAGAAAGCTGGCAAAAGGTTTGCGTGGTGCAAGATCAACCAAATGGGTATGCGACTGTATGGCATAGATGATGGGGTCTCACTGACAACCAGTCTCTCTTCATGTGATGGGCGAGAGAGAGCGAGAGACACAGAGACGGAGAGAGAGAGAGACAGACACAGAGACGGAGAGAGAGACAGACACAGAGACAGAGAGACAGACAGACACAGGGACAGATAAGACAGACAGAGAGACGGAGAGAGACAGACACAGAGACGGAGAGAGACAGTCAAAGAGACGGAGAGAGAGAGAAAGAGACGGAGAGAGAGAGACACACAGAGACGGAGAGAAAGACACAGAGACAGAGAGGCAGACACAGAAACGGAGAAAGACAGACACAGAGACGGAGAGAGAGACAGACAAAGAAATGGAGAGACAGACAGACAAAGAGACGGAGAGAAAGAGACACAGAGACGGAGAGAGACAGACACAGAGACGGAGAGAGACAGACACAGAGAAGGAGAGAGACAGACACAGAGACGGAGAGAGACAGACACAGAGAAGGAGAGAGGCAGACACAGAGACGGAGAGAGACAGACACAGAGAAGGAGAGAGGCAGACACAGAGACGGAGAGAGACAGACACAGAGACGGAGAGAGACAGACACAGAGACGGAGAGAGACAGACACAGACGGAGAGAGATCGACACAGAGACGGAAAGATAGAGACACACAGAGAGATGGAGAGAGACAGAAAGGTTGGAACACCCTATGCTCAGGAGCAACATGCTTGCTCTGTAACCTGTTTAGATATATTCCTTTGAAGCCTTTAAGCAAAAGCCAGAGTAGACTACAGTCTGAGAGAAGATAGGTTACACATGTCAATAACCAAGAGTTGACCGACCAGAGGGGTCATCCAAAACAGTTTCCTAGTTGGAAATGTCTGCATACAAGATTTTTAATGGATTATGGATTACATAAATATAGGCATTTAATGAGGTCATCTCTTTGAAAGGAGAAACCAGGGGCAGGATGCTTCGATCCCCGCCGGGTCGGAGAATCCCCGGGGGGGGGGGGGGGTGCAAAACCCGTCCCGCTGCCAACTGCCGTATTCTCCAGCGCCGTTTTTCGGGCAGGGGCGGGGTTGCCGCCACGTCGGTAGGGGGCCTTTGGTAGCGCCCCCCCCCCCCCCAACCCACCCACCCCCACCCCACCCCCCCACTACCCTCTATGTAAAAAACCTGCCTCATACATCTACTCTAAACCTTGCCCCTCTCACCTTAAACCTATGCCCCCTAGTAATTGACCCCTCTACCCTGGGGAAAAGTCTCTGACTATCCACTCTGTCTATGCCCCTCATAATTTTGTAGACCTCTATCAGGTCGCCCCTCAACCTCCTTCGTTCCAGTGAGAACAAAACGAGTTTATTCAACCGTTCCTCATAGCTAATGCCCTCCATACCAGGCAACATTCTGGTAAATCTCTTCTGCACCCTCTCTAAAGCCTCCACGTCCTCCTGGTAGTGTGGCGACCAGAATTGAACTCTATACTCCAAGTGTGGCCTAACTAAGGTTCTATACAGCTGCAACATGACTTGCCAATTCTTATACTCAATGCCCTGTCCAATGAAGGCAAGCATGCCGTATGCCTTCTTGACTACCTTCTCCACCGATGTTGTCCCTTTCAGTGACCTGTGGACCTGTACTCCTAGATCTCTCTGACTTTCAATACTCTTGAGGGTTCTACCATTCACTGTATATTCCCTACCTGCATTAGACCTTCCAAAATGCATTACCTCACATTTGTCCGGATTAAACTCCATCTGCCATCTCTCCGCCCAAGTCTCCAAACAATCTAAATCCTGCTGTATCCTCTGACAGTCCTCATCGCTATCCGCAATTCCACCAACCTTTGTGTCGTCTGCAAACTTACTAATCAGACCAGTTACATTTTCCTCCAAATCATTTATATATACTACAAACAGCAAAGGTCCCAGCACTGATCCCTGTGGAACACCACTGGTCACAGCCCTCCAATTAGAAAAGCATCCTTCCATTGCTACTCTCTGCCTTCTATGACCTAGCCAGTTCTGTATCCACCTTGCCAGCTCACCCCTGATCCTGTGTGACTTCACCTTTTGTACTAGTCTACCATGAGGGACCTTGTCAAAGGCCTTACTGAAGTCCATATAGACAACATCCACTGCCCTGGATCACTGAAACTTGGGCAGCACAGTAGCATAGTGGTTAGCACAATTGTTTCACAGCTCCAGGTTCCCTGGTTCGATTCCCAGCTGGGTTATCGTCTGTGCCGAGTCTGCAGTTTCTCCCCGTGTGTGCGTGGGTATTCTCCGGGTGCTCCGGTTTCCTCCCACAGTCCGAAGATGTGCGGGTTAGGTGGATTGGCCGTGATAAATTGCCCTTGTGTCCAAAAAGGTTAACTGAGGATTACTGGGTTACGGGGATAGGGTAGATACGTGGGCTTAAGTAGTGCGCTCTTTGTAAGGGCCGGTGCAGACTCAATGGGCCGAATGGCCTCCTTCTGCACTGTAAATTCTATGATTCAATGATGATTCTAGCACAAGATGCATTAGGCCTATTATGCTTGTGCTGGGTCTTTGAAAGTGCAATCCTGCTTAGTCCCACATTGTTGCTTTGTCTGTAACCCTGCAAGTTCCTCCTCCTTCATGTCCAATTAATCTTTTAAATTATTTACTGAGTCAGATCGCACCCGCTTTTCAGGTAGAACATTCCTGATCCCAATAAATGTGTGTTAATCTCCTTTCGATCTTTTGCCAATGATTTTGAATCCATGATCCGGGTTTTTTGACCCGCTGACCAGTCGGACATTTTCCTCCATCTTCATAATCTTCTTCAGGTGCCATATTTTACAATGTCGGTGACCATTCCGCTCCAAGTTTCACGGGCCTTGATAAAAGCCAACATCTTGGTGTTATTCTCCAATCTTCTACCTGTTCTCCTTCATCGCCCTCTTGCTCAGCTACCCTCAACTTTTAACAGTCACTACCAAATTTTCTCATTTCTCTCCAAGGACCAACCCAAAGAATTGTCATTGTACCTTGCCGATCATCAAAACCTCTTGGGTGCCTGCTTTCCTCAAAACTACCTTATCTGTGTTGTCCAACTGATCCTTATCAGACTTTGCAGAAACACATTGTCTTATGTTCCAACTTTCACTGCCATACGTTGACCAGATGTCGCATTTCAGCAATCGTAAGTCTACTTTGCACAGAGAAATTCTTGCTTCTAAAGAGGTCGGCCATTTTGTTTTTTGAAGCTATGTTTTCGAAACATTGCACAATTCCTGATCACTTTCCCCTCAGCTGTTACTGGGCTATCCAGGTAAGAAAATGATTCCACTTGTTCTTTTCTTTTCCCTTGACCTACTCAGTATCTTGAAAATTCTCTTCACCCAAGAGCAGTATGGGAAGGGTCGTATGAATTTTTTTTAAGGCTGAGTGAGATAGATTCTTGATGACAAAAGGAGACAAAGGGTACAGACAGTAGATCCAGGGAAGCAGAGTTGAGACTACCACCGTGAGGAAGCAGGTGAACTGTTTTTTGTTACCAACCAAGCAGGATGTTTGTGAGAATTCAGCTACTGATGAAAAGAAAAGGAAAAGAGTAGGCATGTCTCGCATGGATTTAAGAAATGGAGTCGCTGAGATAAGCCTTATTGGGCTCAGAAGGACACTTGGAAGTTTCAACCTGGCATGACAAGAAGGTGTGAACCTTGAGAGCTGGCATAGCCTGGGGTACTTTTCCTGTAATGTTGCATATGTGTCAGGAACAAAGCATTGCTTCAAAATGTCTCATAAGACTTATTTTGGAGCATTAGTTGCCTGTTCAGTAAAGCTTGACCTGTTATGATTTTGGTTCGATTGCTTCGATAGAGGTCTCAAAACATGAGGTTTTTTGCCATTTGATTCTGGGTTCTGGTTGCTGAGAAATTCCATTTTATTTTAAAGGGTCGCTAAACCAAATCCATTACTGCATTGCAGTCCAAAGATGTGCACTTTGGGTGGATTGTCCCTTAGTTGCGGGGATAGCACGGGGTTATGGGGATTTTGGGGGCGGGGGCTGGAGAAAGTGAGCCTAGATAGGGAGCTCCTTCAAAGGTTCAAGGCAGGCCCAAGGGGTCAAATGGCCTCCTTCTGCATTGTAGGGATTCTATGGATGATGCTGACACCAGTTGCTTACCATGAACATCTTTAGAGCAATGGCCTTTGGCATAAGATGCACTGCATTAATTTTCTCAGCACATATGTGATAGAGTTGGCTCATTCTTCAAAGAGACAACAGCTGATTAATAATACTGACAACCGGGGAAAAGGAATCAATCCAAATGCTTCTGATGTTTTAACTTTGGAAATAACCCCTGCATCACTAGTCTCGCTCACTGAAGTTTGTTTTCAATGTTTGCAATTAACATTCACTATTTCTATATAGGGGAAATAGGGATACTAACAAGGTACAAATTTCTTGCCACTTTCATGGGCACACCCCAGAACACCATAATTAACCCTCTAACACATGGATTATTTCCATATCTCATATAGTCTTCAGCGGAAGGCGAGTTAAAGGGTCGCTACTGTGCTGAAGGGAGCCATTCAGCCCATCCAGTCTGCACCAACCCTCTGACAGAGCAGCCTAACTAGGCCCGCTCCCCCACCCTATCCCACAACCTCACATAACCTGCGCATCTTTGGACACTAAGGGCAATTGTAACATGGCCAATCCACCTAACCTGCACATCTTTGGACTGTGGGAGGAAACCCATGAAGACACAGCAGGAAGGGGGGGTAGATGTGCAAGCTCCGCACATACGGTCACCCAAGGCTGGAATTGAACCCGGGTCCCTGGTACTGTGAGGCAGCAGTGCTAACCACTGTGCTGCCTGCATCTGCGTGAAAACCGCCAAGCCTTTTGTTCAGAAACAATTAAATGGTAGGTGCAGCGTTTTTGAAAAGTCAATATGATCAGATGCACGGTGGAACAAATGATTCGAATTTTCCAAATTCCAATTCAATTTCAAACACCCAGGTCTTCATAGACGAGCCATGAGATGACCAACACATTTCAATCATCGCCTTCATAAGATTTCAAAGCAGTTTACATCATGGCCTGACCATGCAAAATAAATTATTTGTTCAAAGGGTCCTGACAAGGGAACCTTCAGAAGGGAGAATACATAGATACATATAGATACATAGAAGATAGGAGCAGGAGGAGGCCTTTTGGCCCTTCGAGCCTGCTCTGCCATTCATCACAATCATGGCTGATCGTCCAACTCAATAACCTAATCCTGCTTTCTCCCCATAGCCTAGGCCCGCTCCCCCACCCTATGCCACAACCTCAAGTGCTATATCTAGCCACCTCTTGAATATATTCAAAGTTTTACCATCAACTACTTCCTGTGGTAATGAATTCCACAGGCTCACCACTCTTTGTGTGAAGAAGTGTCTCCTTATCTCTGTCCGAAATGGTTTACCCTGAATCCTCAGGCTGTGACCCCTGGTTCTGGACACATTTATCATTGGTAACATCTTCCCTGCATCTACCCTGTCTAGTCCTGTTCGAATCTTACAAGTTGAATTGACTGGTTAGGTAGCTGCTACTTGACGTGAAGACGGCTGAGAAATGGGGCTACAACAGAGACTTCTTGTGAAGCCTTCTCCCTCCCCCAGGAATGCAAGGCTGGTGAATATGCCTCAGCTTTTTAGTTTTGAGTGTGCTTCTGCCACCTTGTGTGAGAAGGCGGAGAGAGGTTCCTCGTGGGTTATGCACCATAGCATCCATCAGAAACCACTATTCAGAAATTCTAATAAGGACAACAAGGAGTTCAAACGGTTTCTTTTAGTTTCATCCGAAATATTGTGGGCTTCAAATGGGGTACTTTCTATCTTCTGGAAGTGCCATGAAACAGTGTGCACTGATCAAAGCAATAAAGGCCAATTGATTTATGGTACTTTAGCTGTGGGCTGCAATCAAGAGTGCAGATGTTGCAGCAACTTGCGTTGCTGGTTCAGCACACTGGGCTAAATCGCTGACCAAGGCGGGCCAGCAGCACGGTTCGATCCCCGTCCCAGCCTCCCCGAACAGGCGCCGGAATGTGGCGACTCGGGGCTTTTCACAGTAACTTCATTTGAAGCCTACTTGTGACAATAAGCAATTTTCATTTCATTTCGTTTATAATCACTTTTAAGGTAGAAAACCTCCCAAAGTGCTTCACAGAAGCATTAAATCAGTCAAAAATCAACACCAAGCCAAAGAAAATTATGAGAAAAAGCAATGAAAAGCTGAATCAAACATCTGGGCTTTTAGGACAGTCTTAAATGAGATAGGTGGATAGCCAGAAAAGGCCAGTGAGGGATTCCGTGAGCATAGGACCTACATTTATTTTGTAATTTTATAATAAAAAAACCCGCATATTTTCAGAGTCAATGGGATAATATTCTTGAGCCCAATTCATATTTTCACAGGAAACTAAGAGTCCGAACAGATATATCTTTTGGAAAATGGTCCTGTAACAGGTATAGGGGTGAGTGAGAAGGGGCTGCCGGGGGGGTGGGGGGGGGGGGGGGGGGGGGGGGGGGGCGCTGGCGAGGGGATTATTTTTCTTCTGTTTTGCTTTTGGAGCAAGCAGAATTTTTCAGACAGAAGTTATATTTGTGGTAAATTGCCCAGCTGCGGGATTCCAAAACAGGGCTGAACATAAGCGATTTGACGAAAAGCCAACCAGTCCAGCAACAGGCACTTGAGTAGCTCCCAAATGGCATAGCTGAGATAAGACCATACCGTCGTATACCAAGTATAAAGCAGTTAGGAGTAAGAGCTATAAACAGAAAGACAGTAACTTGCGGGTGTCCCTCAGAGAACACTCACTGGTGACCTGAAAAAACCCTCATCAGGAAAAGCTCTCGCGTCGTAACGATACCTCAGCAGTCGTGGACTCCACATACACTTTATGACTATGCGCAGTCCACAAACTTAGAAATGGTAACTGCCAGAGGAGAAAACCAATTAAACAGTGAAGTTGCAAAATTAGAAAAATCTATGATCAGAGGTGTTCAATTAAAACAGCAAAAGTTTAACAAACATTTGGCAACAAAATCAAACAAGAATAATGGCACATTTAGATTGTGATCCCTGCGGAGACCAACAAGCCAAAATAACCCGATCTCAACAACCCCAGCAAGAAAACCCATTAACAAGGTTTTACTTTTGTAACCTATAACAACCAAACCAAAATCAGCGTGAATTAAATATGAATTCAATGGCAAAATGCAGTCAATATAAACTAAACATTAAAGAGAAGGTGCAACGAGAATGGATTTATTGGACAGTCTATTTAACTTATACAAGTCTAATTTCAGCCACAAAGTCCTTCCCAAGGTCTAAACGTCCTCGGGTAGAATTCCAGCTCCTTTTCATCAAGGATGCAGTCACCAATCCTCGGTGGACAGCAGTTGTTGGTCAGCAATTATAAAGGGTTTCAAACTGCTTCAGCGGCCAACCCAAGTTCCACACGCACGCGGCTGGATTCTCTGTGGCCCGACGCCGAAATTGTGATCGGCGATCCGCCGGAGAATGGATTGCAACGGCGGAATCGGGGTCAGCGCGGTTTGACGCCGGTCCGCAATATTCTGCTCGGGTTGGGGGAATGGTGGGGGGGTGCCCAGGGGGTGGGCTGTGGGGTCGTGGTTAGCGGGTTAGGATTCGAGCACGGCAGGCGCCACGGTTTATGGCGCGACCCGTGTAGGTCGTCAGTCCTGCGCCGCCTCGGACCTGGCCATTCCCGGCACAATCCGCGGGAGTTTCACACAGCGCCGGAGCTAGCCCCGACCGGAATGTTCGTGCTGATCGTCCTGTCGTGAACATCCTGCGGATTCTCCCTTCGCACTTTGCTGCAGAAACGGAGAATCCAGCCCATGGTCTTCACCAAAATGGCTGACGTCTGCGTAACTTCCCTCAGCTTTCCTCACTGCGATCTTGATGGGGTGGATTCATTAGAAACATTTTGATCTGACCCCCCTCAATACCCTTGTGCACTGTATGTAAATGAAGCAGCAACAACAACATTATTTTCTCTCACCTTTGCTCCCAGGTCTAGCCTTCCGTGTACACCTTTTCTAACTGCCTAAGCTTCTCCCCACCTGCAAGGAGCTGCTCTTTCCTAAAATACTGTGACATCAAACGTTGCGGGTATTCTCGATCTTTCTGTCGCGGCGATGGGTTTTTACAAGGCTAGGGTGCTATCCCCCAAGTCCAATCCTCCTTTTTGTAACCGGGGCGGGATTCTCCGGGAATCGGCGGGGCGGGCAGAAACGGGAACCACTCCGACGTCGGGCCGCCCCAAAGGTGCGGAATCCTCCTCACCTTCAGGGGCTAGGCCGGCGCTGGGGTGGTTTGCGCCTCGCTGGCCGGCGGGGAAGGCCTTTGGCGCTGTGCCAGCCGGGGCCGAAGGGACTCCGCTGGCCAGCGCGGGTCCGCGCATGCACGGGGGGGGGTTCACCTTCACACCGGCCATCGCGGAGGCTTACACGGCCGGCGCGTAGGAATAGAGTGCCCCCACGGCACAGGCCCACCTGCCGATCGGTGGGCCCCGATCGCGGGCTAGGCCACCGTGGGGGCACCCCCCCACCCCCACCCCAGGGCCAGATCGCCCCCCCCCCCCGCCCCCCGGGAGGACCCTGGAGCCCGCCCGCCGGCAAGGGACCAACTCCAATTTACGCCGTCGCGGGCCGGAGAATCGCTGGGGGAAGCACGCCGACTGGCGAGGCGCGATTCCCGCCCCCGCCAAATCTCCGGCGCCGGAGAATTCGGCAGCTGGGGGGGGGTTCATGCCGCCCCCCCCCCGGCAGTTCTCCGACCCGGCGGGGGGGTCGGAGAATCCCGCCCCAGGTTCGGAATGGGTGAGGAGGATGGGGCCAAAAAGTACATGTAGGGAGGACCTTCAGGTGTGGGACACCATCGCTCTGCACTAGACTGCAGGAACTAAGTACCGGATGTCCCCACTGTCACAGCTTTTCATCACAAGATCACATACCTTAACATAGATAAAATTAACAGAATACCACTCACTCAATACAAAAAACAAAACAGCACAGGAACAGGCCCTTCGGCCCTCCAAGTCTGTACCATGATATTAACCTTGGCCAAAACCCTCAGCACTTCCTGGTGCCGTATCCCTTTATACCCAATGCCTGCACAATCATTTCAAAAACAAGCCTGGGTTTATAATAATAATGATAATCTTTTTTAGTGTTGCAAGTACATTAACACTGCAATGAAGATACTGTGAAAAGCCCCTAGTCGCCACACTCTGGCGCCTGTTCGGGTACACAGAGGGAGAATTCAGAATGTCCAAATTACCTACTAACACGTCTTTCGGGACTTGTGGGAGGAAACCGGAGCACCCGGAGGAAACCCACGCAGACACGGGGGAGAACGTGCAGTCTCCGCACAGACAGTGATCCAAGCCGGGAATCGAACCCGAGACCCTGGAGCTGTGAAGTTATTGTGCTAACCACTGTGCTACCGTGCTGCCCAGATTACAATGTACTCACAACTGCCAGCCATTCACTTATCCATATACCGGAGCCCTTTAGTTTTCCAGAATAAGTTGCTTTTTTCCCCATTTTCCTTTATCGTTTCTTCTTGAACCATTATCTTGCCGCTACGTTACTTGCAACTACCATCTTTTTTTCAATTTAAAAAAAAACGTTCTTGTGGGAGGTGGTAACAGTACGAGGGTAAAGAGTTGACGCCTTTAGGAGAAAAGAGAAAGAGCGGAAATCAAATACAAATGAGGCTCATTATCTCAAAACCTTTATTGTGAACAATGTACTTTGAAACAAACCAGTCAACAATATAGGAAAGAAAATGAGACAGAATCAATACTGTCAAAAACGGAATAAGCAGTTCAGCATTGCTAGAATTCCGCATCTTCACATTACGTGGAATGGTTATTATATAATTCACCATTCTTTCAGCACCAGGTTGCTCTCCTCTGTAAAAGACGCTCACATTTTCTAGCACATGCACAAGAAGCATTCTTCATTTGCACCAGATGGTTCATGAGCCTTAGAACATTTGTAAGGGGAGATCCACCTAACCTGCACATCTTAGGACTTGTGGGAGGAAACCGGAGGAAACCCACGCAGAGAAAGTGCAAACTCCACACAGGCGGTCACCCGAGGCTGTAATTGAATCCGGGTCCCTGGCGCTGTGAGGCAGCAGTGCTAACTACCTTGCCACCCAGAATTGTATTCTGACACAAAATTCTTTAAACAAACAAACTTGCGTCACAAAATCAATATCACTAACCCAATAAGGCAAACATGCATAGAGACAAGATAATTAACAGTCTTGTGCCTTGATCATCCTCATTAATGCTTTCAAATTTGTAATGTTTATTTACAATTAAGGTCTAAAGGTAGATTTGAAATCGAGCACATTTCTCACAGTATCAAAATCCCGAGTGAGTAAATTATATTGAAGTGAGAGAGAAAAGCAAAAAGTAGATGTAACATAGTAAACGTTCCAAAGTAGTGAAGCTGCAGGATGCAAATGTATTTTTAGGGGATCTTGGAAGTCTGGTATGTGTCTGTGAAATACAATTTAAAGTTATTAAAAGCAACTTTCGCAGAGTATTTGGCACCATCAATAATGGTACAGTGAAAGCATTTTTCTTGAAACAGTTGCCCACAGGAAGAAAGTCCTGGATCTGTATTCCTCAAGAGTACTTAAAGTAAATTAAAGGTGCATCTGAATGTTATCCCCCAGTTAAGTCACAACGTGCTCCAAAACAATAAATGGAACGCCCCCCTTCAATTTTCCATAAACGAGTTGTCTTCAAGTAGTCCATCACTGGCAAGACATTGAACATTTCAAAAGGCGGACAGTGACCCAAACATAAGCAAGTGTCCTCTGGCAAGGGAGGACCAAATATTGGGTCCCATGTCCCCCACAGCGCCACTGTGCAGTTGAGCAGTGGGAAAGACCTTACACCCATTATTATCTCTTCCACAGGATATCCTTTAGAAAAACCCCGTTCAGGTCAGAGGATTTGAAGACCAGGTGACAGGTTAGCCTCAAGCGACAGGCGCTAACCATGTCACACTCCCATCGCTGTCTCAGAGCCTCCTGGATGAGGATGCGGACTGACCTTACCAGGGTCATAATGTTCACGCCAATGTAACAGGTTGGCAATGCCCTTGTACAATCCACCCAGCTCGTAGCACAATACGATTGTGATGGGCACAGCTAATGGAGCGAATTGGCTCTCTAGTGAGCCTGTTCATCGCACTTGCAGAAGATCAGTGATTTTCTTCCATGATACTCCTGCAGATTACCTTTTGGAGAACCTGAGGATGTGTTTCTACAAGGATTAAGAAACGTGCATCCAGTTTTTGTTGGTGGCTGAGGTGATAGACAATACTATCTTGTGCAGGATCCTTCTAGCCTATGGTCCTCCCAAACGTGCCAGCCAATAATCGTGCAAATCTGTAAACAAAGCAAAGGAATGAATTTTAATACAAAAATCAATACCAACAACCTCAAGTCACAATTGCAGCTTCCTATACTGGTTAAACGATAAATTAAATTATTGCGACACTGCATAAACAGGCTTCTATTTTAAAATATAACTCCTTCAAATTTAGTGGCTTCAAATTGCTATGAAGACAGCTGCAGTTTAACACAGTACGGGTTCACTTTAGGGAATTTACCAGTTGCTGCGGAATTAATTTTCTCGCTTCTGTTCCCAGTGTCCTCTTTCATTCTCATAACATTTTCTCCAATTAGAAAAGTAAAATACATTTATTTTTCTTACTTACTTCTCTGTCCGGCATCTTCTTCTTTTTCTCCATCAGTCTTCCAAATTGAATTTACAAGCAGAATGGCCCTTGGACCACTTCCTGGGTGCAGTGGCGAGTTTCAGGAGTGTTCATTCACAAGTTGTGACCCTTGTACTGCGGTCAATACATTTATTTAGGATCGATCTTCACCTGTCTCAGTTTCGACATGGAAATGGTTTCCTCCATGTAATGTTGGATCTGTACCCATGTGCAATGTCCTCATGCTAAAAAATGTATTAACGCAATATACAGTGGCAGGTTTAATGTACCGATTGCAGCACATAGCAAGGTATGCACATCTGGATCGCTTCTCCCTTACGTCCAATAGAATGATCCTTACTGTCATTTCGATCGACATTTTATAAAAGCAACTAAAGAATTACTGCTCCGCCATTTAGTCTGCTGTTGTGATTAAGGCCTGGTCTGATTTTGACGGATGCTCCAGCGGTAACAATAGCCTAGTTAATTCAAAGTAGTTTGTTACTTTAGCAAAATCAAATTGACCAATAGTTCAAATTAAGCAATTAAAAATTAAACAGCACAATCGATGCTTTTCTCGTGGAATGAAACGCCACTGGGCCAAATCTTGCTGGAGCAGCACATTCGACGGACATTTCAGTTTAAAAACAATTTGTGTTGCAACTTGCCAGAGGTATGAACTTGGTAACAAGGCATCTGGGACCTTAGTGAACAGTTTACCTCCTGAATTAGTAAGATTTAAGGTTTGCAAAAAGGAGCAGTGAAAAGGGGCAGCACGGTAGCACAGTGGCTAGCACAGTTGCTTCACAGCCCGAGGGTCACAGGTTTGATTCCCGGCTTGGATGACTGCGTGTGTGTGTGTGGAGTTTGCACGTCCTCCCCGTGTCTGCGTGGGTTTCCTCCGGGTGCTCCGGTTTCCTCCCACAGTCCGAAGATGTGTGGGTTCGGTGGATTGGCCTTGATAAATTGCCCTTCGGTTAGGGTTACAGGGATAGGGTGGTGGTGTGGGCTTAAGTATGGTGCTCGTTCCAAGAGCCAGTGCAGACGCGATGGGCCGAAAGGCCTCCTTCAGCACTGTAAATTCTGTGATTCTATGACAGCGAGGTTGGGTGAGTCAAGAGTCAAATCAGGTTCAGAAATAGAAAAAAAGAGAGGGAAAGGAAAATTGGATGGAGGAAGAGGAAAGAGGGCAGAAAAGAAACCAAGAGTAAAATTTTAAATGTTTTAAATCTCTTAAGAAAAATTTTAATGCACAGGAATGAAACAGAACAGTTCAAATTGTTCTCTTTCTGGACGAGAGGTTGATTGGTATTGCATTAATTATCAAATCAATAAAAACATATTTTTATTTAACTCACAATGTTAATTATCTGAGGCGAGTTTAATTAATGTGCAATTTTCGAACAAGCTCTTAAACAGATCTTGAAGGTTAAGTCAACAAGTGGCGGAGATTGCAACTCACCCGTATCTCTTAATCCCTGAATTTGCTAACCAATCCTCCTGCATTACAAGCGAAAGGCATTAACATGCTATTATTCTCCCAGCAAGATTAGGCCCAGAGTAAATCTCATCACATTACAGAATTTACAGCCACTTGACCCAACTGGTCTATGTCATCATTTCTGCTGCAAATGAACCTCCCTCTTCATATCACCCATTTGATATAGCCTTTCATCCTCGTGTTTATCCAGCTTCCACTTGCTATTTGCCTCAACTACTCCTTGCTGTAGCATGTTCCTTCACACATTTTTACCACAGTCTGTCTGAAGAGGTTTCTCCCTAATATCCCCACTGGATTTATGACCCCCCACCCCCTAATTTTCTCAGTCGCACAAGTGGATACGTTTTCTTTAATGTACCCTGCTAAATGCTTTCATTATCTTAAAGGTCTCTCTCAGCTCATCCTCAGCTTTCTCTGTCCCAAATGAAAGAGCCCTAGTCGGCCCAGCTTTTACTGATCAGCATATCTTCTCCAATCTGCAGTCATCCTTGCAAATCTTTTTTCACCTTCGCCAATAATGTAAGTGAGCAACAGTGAAGAGTAGGTGATTTTCAGAATGGCAACATTAAGGTGTGTAACAATTCCCTCACTGTCCCTTACAAAATTGGCACAGTTATGACGTTGGGGTTGATCCATACTTAAGCCCACACCTCCACCCTATCCCTGTTTGCAAACCAGAGTTCTTGTCACTCATGGACAACTTAAGAGCATGCAATGTATTACCGTGAAGTCATCACTGATCATAGGCAACAGTACAGGCCCAAACACTGGCCGGGGCAAGAGTCAACTGCTACATCTATATTGAGGACTTATTATTCCCTCAACTATTTATACACGATTGCGCTTCTGCTCAGTAAAATGTAACCATACATATATATTGTGATGAATGTAGGAATCTCAGATATATTGTATTATATGTAGTTGGTACAATAAGTCTGGATTAGTATGCGACTGCTGCAGTCAGGTTTATAAAAATCCTGGCTTAAAAGGCAGCAGGCTTTTTGGAGACAGAGGTGCAAGTAAAGCATCGTAGAAGTTGGGCTAATGGAATTTTGTCTATATAAAGAGAGTTCCCTGGGGTGTTGATAATTAGAGACATTGTGTTTAAACTTAAATAATCAGGTCATAGGATTTGAGTGGGTTAAAGATGATCTAACTAATGGGAGGAGCTAGGGATGCACCAGGTCTTTAAGCAGGCAGGCAGACTTTAGTTTTTGGGTGAAAGGCAAGCGGAGAAGCATTTTTGGAAGAATACAGCCGGAGATTGTGTATTATTCTGACAGGGTTCAGATCTCTCTCTTCAAGCGGTATCAAAAGACAACCATCCAATATTCAGCAAGTAATGCTGTGTTTGTGGACTGTATTTAAAAGTGGATTTTGACCAGAGATGGGTCTTGCTTGAGTGGACATAAAAGGTAACAGTTAGGAGGGTTTCATTTCATTGTTAAGCATTGTCTAACGGGTAACTGTAAACTATTGTCTTTATATTAAAGTTAATAAAGTTTGTTTTAATATACCATATCCCAATTTGTGTGTGGAATCACTCCTGGATAGAGGTATCCTTTCCTCACAGTCTTACAAATTAAATTAAATATTGAGGTTTCTGTCCGATATTCGAGCAACTGGTAAAGTTTGGTCAGAGATTGCAATAATATGTACACTCTAAAAGTGCTTCTGTGAAAAGTCTGTAAGTCAGGGGGAAAAGGAATAAACACCATCAATTTGCATGTACTACAGCCATTATTTCTTTGCTCCACGCATCTAAATAAACAGCAATGTATTCACAGTATTTTTCACAGGACAGAAAGAAAGTACATCTTTCCATTTTCAGATAATAAAATCAATTTCGGAATATAACTGAGTCAAAGACCGATTCATCAGCACTTCTTAATTCATGGAAAAGAACAAAGATTCCGTGGTTAGAAATTAAAACAAAACCTTTACGTGAAGTTAGAGCAGGCGCAGCATTAAGTTAATGCCGTGATTTTAAGGGGACGCCGGACCAACACAAAATTGAAACAATCCCCACTTTCCAGCAACACATAGCCCTATTTGTGAAAACATTTATGAATGAAACCCTTGTAAACCTGCCAAGGCTCTTCAATTGCAAATGATATAGCTGCTCCTTTGTTCAACATTGCATATGCTCCCCACTGCAGATGCATCCGTTAAGAATCCGTCAATAGAAAGCACATTTAAAGTGTCATCAAAGGATGTCAGAATAATGAACTATTTCATTGGTCAGTTAACGCGATCTGCACCATATCCATTTCTCTTACTCAGAGAATATGCACACAACTTCACAAATCCGGCCCATGGGCGAAATTCTCCGGTATCGGCGCGATGTCCGCCGACTGGCGCTCAAAACGGCGCAAATCAGTCGGGCATCGCGCCGCCCCAAAGGTGCGGAATGCTCCGCATCTTGGGGGGCCGAGCCCCAACCTTAAGGGGCTAGGCCGGCGCCAGACGAATTTCCTCCCCGCCAGCTGGCGGAAAAGGCCTCTGGTGCCCTGCCAGCAGGCGCGGAAATGACATCTCCGGGCGGCGCATGCGCGGGAGCGTTAGCGTCCGCTGACGGCATTCCCGCGCATGCACAGTGGAGGGAGTCTCTTCCGACTCCGCCATGGTGGAGACCGTGGCGAAGGCGGAAGGAAAAGAGTGCCCCCACGGTACAGGCTCGCCCGCAGATCGGTGGGCCCCGATCGCGGGCCAGGCCACCGTCGGGGCACCCCCCAGAGCCAGATCGCCCGCGCCCCCCCCCCCAGGACCCCGGAGCCCGCCCGCGCTGCCTTGTCCCGCCGGTAAGGTAGGTGGTTTAATCCACGCCGGCGGGACAGGCATTCTAGCAGCGGGACTTCGGCCCATCCGGGCCGGAGAATCGCGGGGGGGGGGGCTCGCCAACCGGCGCGTCGCGATTCCCGCCCCCGCCGAATATCCGGTGCCGGAGAATTCGGAAACCGGCGGGGGCGGGATTCACGCCAGCCCCCGGCGATTCTCCGACCCGGCGGGGGGTCGGAGAATCTCGCCCCAGATCTTTTTTCAAAGATTAAACACATTTCATTTTCATCTGTGAGAAACAGATTTCATGGGGCTGGATTCTCTGAAAATGGGGTTATGTCCACACACCAGTGTAAAAACGCTGGCGTTTCACTCTGGACTTTCCTTAAGAAGGCCCTCAGTGATTCTCCTTCCTGCAGGGGGCTGGCAGGGCCCCGGAGTGCTTCTCGCATCTCCGGCTGCGGATACGGGGCCCTGCACATGCACACGGCACCGGCCACCCCGTGCAACATGGCGGATTCCGACCGCGGAGCGGCATCAAAAATGTCGCCGCCCCCCCCCCCCCTCCCCGAGATCACGCGCGGATCCTGCTGCCCGATCGCTCCCCTGGCCATCCATGAGGCCCCCCCCCCCGGTGATTGATCCCCCACCAGGGCGGCTGCGGACTGAGTCCGCAACCCTACCCGAGGTTCCCGACTGCCGATACGTGGTTAGAACCAGTTTAGCGCGGCGAATCGCGGAGTGGGGCTCCTTAGCCACGCCATGTAGATCGCGCGTGAGTGATTCCCGAGCAATTCTACGGGGGTCGGAGAATCGCGGGAGCGACGGCGGCTACGATTTCCGCGTAAATGGGGATTCTCCGCCCCCGCACCGAACTCGATTTGGGCGCGGGGCTGCGGAGAAGTGACAGTCAAAAGAATCCCACTCCGAACCAAAGAGCTTCCTTAAAAACGGTACATGGTTGAATTACGGTGACACTTCTCAGGAGGGCTGTTATGGTGAATTGCCTTGTAAAACCAGAATGTACAAGCAAGAGGGTGAGGAAACATGGCTTGAATAGTGGATGCAAAGTGGAACGGCATGCGTCAACACTGAGGCAGCCTCCGATAACTTAGACCATTCTGCACTTTCCACGTCAGATCCTCATAGTCTAACGAAGACTTTTGGGTACAAGATAACAAATATTTTCAGCCCTGTTATCCCAATTGTTAATGAGCTAGAGTTTGCAATACTAAATTGCCAATCTTAATGAATGAATGGCCAAGGCTCGAAACGGAAAATTTTATATTACTTCAATCAAGGAAGCTCTTCTCGATTTAGGATCAGAATAGAGACACATCAGGCCTGGGAATGTTTGATGCGGACAAAAAAATAATGTCATGCACCTAAGCAGATTGGCTGAGTATCACTTAACACAGAAATTATACGCTCAAATCGCAGCTTCAATTGTTACTTGAACTAGTTTGTTGTCGCTGGGGGAATTCTAGATCGAGCAATTAGTGAGAGGCAGCACAGTGCTCCATCCCGGAGAAAGGAAGTGCTGTCTGGACCAGTTCCCTCAGCACCAACTTACATTTATGTCTCGCTTCCTCGTGTTGGAAAATATTTCAGAGCACATTGATATGGGGGAAGAGATCGAGACCAAACAGGAAATTATGGAATTGGTGGGGGGGAGGGGAATGGGGAAGGAGAGGAAATAACACAGGAGCCACAATCTGAGGTATTAGGTTTTTCAGATACTTTTGAAGACAGGGAGAGGGAGCAAGGGAAAATGTCTTTCGAAGAAAATGACACAGGGCAGATACACAAGAAAGATTGGCTTCTGGCTATCAGTTTAGCTCAGTCAAAATATAGTAGGCTGAATCCCAATTCTATATCTCCACTTGGCCAAATTATACAGCACATTCTATGGAGTCACTGCATTATCTGAGGTTTTGAATGATACCTTTAAATGTGGTCCCTCCAGCCTGGTATTATTTGAAGAGGAAGGGTGGGTATGCCCCCGGTGGCCCACTTCTCCATCACGTCCAACTCCCCACGCCCTTTCCACAGCACTTTCCCTTGCAATCGCAGAAGGTGCAGTACCTGCCCCCTTTACCTCCTCACCTTTCAATATTCCTTCAAATTAAGCAGTGTTTCGCTTGCACTTACTTATTTGGTCTATTGCATTCGCTGCCCCCCCAATGCAGTCCCTTCTACATTGGGGAGGCTAAACGCAGACTGGGTGATCGCTTTGCGGAACACCTTCACTCAGTCCGCAATAATAACCCCAACCTTCCTGCTGCGTGCCATTTTAACTCTGCACCTTACTCTCCTGCATACATGTCTGTCCTTGGCCTGCTGCAATGCTCCCGAGTATCATTTAAGTCTGTTCAAACTCAGATAGGGGGAGGCGGTGGTGTATTGTTGCTGGACGAGCAACCCAGAGACCCAGGGTAATGTTCTGGGAACCTGGGTTCAAATCCCACCTCAACAGATGTCAAAAATCTGGAATGAAAAGTGACCATGAAACCATACTGATTGTCATCTGGTTCGCTAATACCCTTCAGTAAGGAACCCTTCCATCCTTCGCTGGTCTGGCCTACATGTGACTCCAGATTCACAGCAATGTGGCTGACTCTTAAAATGCTCTCTGAAATGCACGTGGTTCAAGGGCAATGGGGATGGGCAATAATTCCTGCCCCAGCCAGAAACTCCCACATTGCATGAATGAATAGCATTCAAAAGGGAATTAGGCTGTTTTCTGCACAGTTACAGGGGGAAGGTGGGAGAATGGCACAAGAATGGCTCATTCAGAAAGCCAGTGTAGAGGGCTAAAGGGCCTCATCCTGCGCAGTAACAATTCTGCAGCTCAGCAACAGCACTGAAATCCAATCGCGGTGCGGTGGAGGGTGAATCAAGTGCCACTGGCTACGTACAGAGGCAGCCACCATGTTTTCAGATAATGGCAATGTGGCGGTTACAAATAGGAACAGAATAATAAAAAGAATCTCATGGAACACATTCCCTAACCGTGAAGACGTTACGGACAAACTCCTGGGAGATACAGTGACTGGATATGAACCCGAAAATAAAATAGAAACCACAGGAGAGGTTGGAGGTCAGAGTAGAACCGTCTACAATATACAAAGAGGGCAGAGAACTACAGCTTCAGACACACAGCAAGGCACTGGTAACTGTGACCAGTAGCTGCTTAGGAAACTGGATTGCTGGAACGCAAACCGAGAAAACTGGTCGTGCGGACGTCAACGACTAATTCTAGAACCGTGGAGAAAATGTAGGAGTACGTTAAGATCGTGAGATCAAAGTGCTCCTTTTCAGAAGGGTGCTACGAGTGGTTTTGACCTAGAACCTGCCCACCACAGCCTGCGCTATAAAGAACTACAAAAGTGAAATCTCTTGAGTGATTAATGGAAGTGAAATCGAGGGAAGGAAGAAGCACTGAAGGAACAAAACGAGAAATATTAATAACCAACTAAGCTTAGCAGTTTACAACCATTCTCAAATTGGTAAATAAAATCTAGGAGCAGTGTAATTTGAGTTCCTTTAGACGAACGAATCATGAGGTATGAATTGCAGATGTGTGTGGTCTCAAATTGGATGTGGGCCAGCAAATTGCGTAAGCCTAAAGCTCCGGGACACTCTCCATACTTTGCTGTAATTCACTCACCATCTGTTATTATTTTGCTTCTATTGCCACATTTCATAGTGGAGAGCATCAGGATCAATTGATGACAACGGTCATTGTTAGTAAACCGGACGAGAAACCCAAAACAATTTCTTTAAATTTGTAAAACTGCGTGGAAAGGATACTTCACCCCAGGTGTGATAACACAGACCAATGGGTATCTTTTATGTTACAACAAACTTTAATTTAAACACAGAATTAACCACATCAATATCAACAAAAATAGCTTTACAATTATCAGTTAAACAGTTCTTAAACACAAGGAAAGTTTTAAACTTGCTATCTCTACTATAACTGCTATTAACTCCAATTAAGCTACCCAATACAGTTCAAGTGCCAATAAAGTTAACAGATTACTTGCTTAGTTGTGTAGAGATTTTTGTACACCAGTATGCTTCTGCTCAACCTAACAGCATTTGGCAGAACTGCTGTTCAAACGTATACCCTTCTGCCTCGTCGGACTCAAATTCTATGGCAAACTGCAAAATGACAGACCTGGCTCCTCCCATTAATTTCATTGTCTGTATCTCACTAAGATTCACATGACCGGCTTGGCCAGGACTAAATATGACCCCTCATGAATTATCTACTCTACAGGGAATCTTCAGCAATCATGACAATATGCAATTAGACCTCTATATGTAAACAGATAAATGTTTAAAATCAATCCTGACCTCACCTTTTATGACTTCTTAATTACAGCTTTAGTAGACACACACACACACACACAGTCTGGATCCCTTAACCTATGTTATTTAACAATATTACTGCAACAAACCCAGATTTTTTATACCATTACTGCCACAAAAATACAATATATACCAATTTCTTATATTCATCACACTATCGCTTATGAAGAAGTTTTTTTTTAAATTACAAAAAAAAAAATTTTTAAATCATTTTCACATTATGCAGATTACAATTATATGGGAGTGAATTATCTAGACATCTAAATTAAGTATCAGTCAGAATACATTTCAAATCCAAGGCTTCTCACTGGAACGTTCTAGATTCAAATTCTAGGTTAATCTGTCACGTCTTGCTTCAAATGTCCAACATATTTTTTGTTCATCTGAATTGTGTTTCCTTTTATGGAAAACAAAAATCACAGAATAATGCCGATAAGTGTTGTGTAGAATTACAGCCTAATCTAGTTCAGGCCCCAAAAATTGGAACAATCAGTCCACAGGTGGAATAATAAATAACGGGTAAACGCAAAGTTAATTCGCTTTTTCTTGTACATGAGGAACTCCACCTTCAGTAAATTCTCGCACTGGCTTTGCTATCCAAAATACGTATCTTTACAAATGTTTATCTGCAATAATTTATCGCCTTACACTCTGGTAGATGTTATGGGAGCAACCAAAATTGCACTTGGAGCAAATCTCAAGGCCATTACTTCCGGTCCTGAAATTGAGCTCTAATGAACAAACTTGAACAATACCATCCAAAGGTTGGCAAATCTGGATTTCAGCCAAGGTCAGGATTTCAATTCAAGCCTTCAAACTGAAGCCAAAGAATATTGGAGCATTATTAGATGCCTATTGCATACAAATTCATCATAGCTAGCATTCTCAGTCTCGAGTGAGGTAATAAAAATATAACTGGATTGAACAGAGTATCATTTCAGGAGACTGACTTTCAGATTTAATAAAATGCTAAATAAGACTTTGAGTGCCCCATTTCTACAGAATACCTGGCCCAGCAATGGACACTGACTGAACAACATCGCCAACCTTTGCCCTAGGAATGCGGCCTACGATGCGCAAATAGCACCATTAACAACAAAACTTCCAAATGTGCTTCAATGCAGTGTATTCAGACAAAAAACAAAATGGATGCTGAGCCAAGAGATCTCAAAGAGTGTCCAAATGTTTCAGTCTTTTAAATGTTTATTTTTTCATCGAGACCCTCAGTGTGTGATGAACTGAAGCTGAGCAGGAGTGCCCTTAAAGAATCATAGAATCTACAGTGTAGAAGGCGGTCGTTGGCCCATCGAGCACCCGGGGGAAACCCGTGCAGACACGTGGGGAGCGTGCAGGCCCCGCACAGACGGCGACCCAAGCCGGGAACCAACCTGGGAACCCTGGCGTTGTGAAGCAACAGTGCTAACCACTGTGCTACGTGCCACCCACACCACACAGGAATGCGAAGCATTGAAACGAATCGGCTGCAGCAGCCGGTACAGACAAGTTATGTTAGTTAATATGTCACATAATTACGAAGCAGTACCTTAAACTATCAATTGACAAGATTTTCTTTATCAACTTTTGGCAAAACTGCACATACAATCGAAGAGAAGTTCTTCAGAATCCTGCTAACATCTACAAACAGATTAAAAAATGATCACTGATTCAGAACTAAAATACTAAGAAGTTTTAATATTGTACAACATTTGTATGCAGAATGTACACTGGCTTCAATGACATAATCAACCAAGATTTTAGTTTCTAACAAGTTCTTCCCCCCCCCCACCACCAAGCTGAAACTTTCAGAAGCCATTAGCCCTTTCAATACCTTCAACATGTAGATCTTTTGGGCGTGCTTGTTTGACAGATGACCTACGATACACCACATGCACACGACCTTTTTCCTCCTGTGCCTGCTGCCCTTTTTCCAATGGCTCAATGAAAAAATCACCAGTGTCTGCCCGAATCAATCCAGCCTGTTAAATATAAAGAAGGAATTGAACATTATTTAGTCACCGCAACATGTAATATTTCTGCACAAGACGAGGCGGCGGCCCTTGCATAAAGAATATCAACATTGGAGTCGCTCTCGTCATTCAGAGCCCGCAGTTGGTATAATTTTCACCGACTACTTGGGGCAGCACAGTGGTTAGCACTGTGGCTTCACAACGCCAGTGTCCCAGGTTCGATTCCCGGCTTGGGTCACTGTCTGTGCGGAGTCTGCTCGTTCTCCCCGGGTCTGCGTGGGTTTCCTCCGGTTTCCTCCCACAGCCCAAAGATGTGCAGGTTAGGTGGATTGGCCATGCTAAATTGCCCTTAGTGTCCAAAATTGATGGGTGGGGTTACTGGGTTATGGGGATATGGGGATAGGGTGGAGGTGTGGGTTGGGTAGGGTGCTCTTTCCAAGAGCCGGTGCAGACTCGATGGGCCGAATGGCCTCCTTCTGCACTGTAAATTGTATGATTCTATGAGAACTGCTGGTGACTGAGCCAGAACGATGCTTTACTAATGCACACGTAGTTAAGTAACAATATGAATCTTATATCGACCAAGTTATTACAAAGTTTCTTTAGACTTTCCTGGAACTACTCTAATCTGCAACTGTCCTTGTGTACGCCTCACAACATTCTCATGCTGGCCGCATGGCACCTGACTGACCTCTTGCACCACCCCTGGTGGGAGGTCACGCTGCTCAGTCCATGTAATATTATCTACGGGCATATCACCACAATCACTAGTACAATATCTGACCAATTCTGGTATTGGTGGCCTTCTGCTGTGTGTTTATATAATTTACTGAGAAAAATCAATATTCCCGATATCATTTTCACTCATTTCAGCATCACTGTGTTCCAGCAATCAGTACAAAGTGCCTATCATGCGGACAAGTACGCAACGGAACAATCTGATATGGTTTGATAAAGATTTTCTTTTCTTCCCTCCTTCGGGATTACAGAGATGAGAGATCAGGACGATTGACTGACACAGCACACTGAAGCATGGTCATGCTGTGGCACCACATCACTGATTGTTGCCAGAAAGCAAGTCTAATAAACCGACAATATAAAAGAAATCGAGTAGAAAACATTAAACGGCTAATAACAGAGGTTTAATCAATCAATGCAAGAATGCACATAGCACACAAATGTTTTGCATTCTAAATTTTTCCTTAAAATTTTTTAAAATAAATTTAGAGTACCCAATTCATTTTTTCCAATTAAGGGGCAGTTTAGCGGGGCCAATCCACCTACCCTGCACATCTTTGGGTTGTGGGGGCGAAACCCACGCAAACACGGGGAGAATATGCAAACTCCATGCGGACACTGATCCAGAGCCGTGATCGAACCTGTGACCTCGGCGCCGTGATGCAGCAGTGCTAACCACTGTGCCACCGTGCTGCCCCCTAAAATCTGAGTATTTACATCACTGAAAGCTTTTGCAACAATAAATTCTCAACCTATATCCAAGATCGAAGGCACGAAATTAAATATACTATTGCCTTCTTTAAGGCAGGGTAACAGAGGCAGCACGGTAGCATAGTGGTTAGCACAATTGCTTCACAGCTCCAGGGTCCCAGGTTTGATTCTGGCTTGGGTCACTGTCTGTGCGGAGTCTGCACTTCCTCCCCTTGTGTGCGTGGGTTTCCTCCGGGTGCTCCGGTTTCCTCCCACAGTCCAAAGATGTGCAGGTTAGGTGGATTGGCCGTGCTAAATTGCCGTTTAGAGTTGGGTGGGGTTACTGGGTTATGGGGATAGGGTGGAGGTGTGGGCTTGGGTAGGGGCCCTTTCCAAGAGCCGGTGCAGACTCGATGGGCCGAATGGCCTCCTTCTGCACTGTAAATTCTATGATATGGTTATTTGGCCGAAATAAACTCTACAAATATTCAATAATCACATGTAACCAAGCTTGCGATCCCCCCCACCCACCACCACCACCATTGCATGTGGGGGGACTGCGTACGTATGACACTGTATTTGTGATGCCACTAGCCTTGAAATTCCAATGTTGATTTTCAGGAAAACAAACAGGAAGAAACTCCCGAGGTAGAGGTGAAAAATGGATCCTCTGCTCATTTCTCCCCAGCTCGCAATCTTCCTCTTTAATTGTTCCTCGGAATCACCCATTTTTCATTTTCAGTTGTCTAACATCTGCATTTTCTTTCTCTCTTTTGATCTATACCCCTCTCATCTTCCTTCAATCACTTCCCTCAGCAAGTTCTCAAGCCAACCCAATCGTGTTGCCCTTTCTTGATGATATCCACCGACTGTCTCATCTCCCCCACCAGCCTGAAAACTACTGCTGTACTCATGTTCTCTTCAACTGACCCATCTTTCTCCAGAATCGCATTTCACAACTTTCTATTCTTTGGACGTCCACTTTTCTCAAGGTCCACGTTTCAGCCCCAGAAAACAAGATACTCTAAACGGCAGTCTTGATGATTCTCAAGATCACTACGCATTCTTATGCTGAGCGGTTCCTTGTTTAGAGAATGCACTCTACATTTCTAATCTAGCTCAGATTTCTTTATGGCAATAACCATCTTCTGACAAGATGCTTCCCAGCTACTTAAATTGTGAAAGCTGTTCCAGCTGTGACCATTTATCTTAATCTCTGCTCTGCCATTATTTATTCCAATCTTCATAATTTTCATGTTTTTTTACATTTACTTCCACTATGTAAGCTTTCACCACATCATTCAGCCAATCTATTAATATCTGCAGATTTTCTCCTGCTGGACACTGGGGCGTGGTCATTGTCGAACCTCACTACCATCACAAACTGACCACCTACCGTCCTGCACGTCATCTCGAGCTTCCTTTATCATGATGTGGAGATGCCGGCGTTGGACGTTGCACTGTAAGAAGTCTTACAACACCAGGTTAAAGTCCAACAGGTTTGTTTTGAATCACCAGCTTTCGGAGCACTGCTCCTTCCTCAGGTGAGTGAAGAGGTGGGTTCCAGAAACATATATATAGACAAAGTCAATGATGCAAGAGATACTTTGAATGCGAGTCTTTGCAGGTAATTAAGTCTTTACAGGTCCAGACAGAGCAAGTGGAGAGAGGGATAATCACAGGTTAAAGAGGTGTGGATGGTCTCAAGCCAGGACAGCTGGTAGGATTTCGCAAGCCCAGGCCAGATAGTGGGGGAGGGGGTAATGCGACATGAATGCAAGGTCCCGGTTGAGGCCGTACTCATGTGTGCGGAACTTGGTTATAAGTTTCTGCTCAGCGATTCTGCGTTGCCGCGCGTCCTGAAGGCCGCCTTGGTGAACGTTTACCCGGAGATCAGAGGCTGAATGCCCTTGACTGCTGAAGTGTTCCCTGACTGGAAGGGAACATTCCTGCCTGGCGATTGTCGTGCGATGTCCGTGGTGCACAATGAATAACTCTCGAGACGGAGGGGAGTCATATCTAATCGGCTTTAATCAGCTAGAACTGTACCCAGCAGTGATGATACAGAAAGTGAAGGCTGCTGGGACGGCATCGGTTCTTATACCCCACCTCTCAGGGCGGGGCTACGTACATTAGCCAATGTTAGACCCCTAGGTCTAGCCAATGGTCATTCACCTCTCAGGTACTGCATACCTGGTATTACCACATTCCGTTCATCCTTTGTCGCAGCGTCTGCATGGTCTCGCCAATGCATCCTTTCCTGCAGCGTAAGGCTTAGGCAACGTTGACCGAGTCGCACCAGCCTTTATCATGGCTGCCATATAGATGTTAAATAGCAATGGTGATAGTAGACAGCTTCATCTGACCTTGCACCCAAATACACCAGGTCCATTTTCACCAAATACTGCTCTGTTGGAACAGTTCCATATAGAGAGCAGGAATCATTCATTCACCTCTCCAATCAGCCCTGATCATCTGCAGGAAAAGCTTTACCAGTCAACTAGATCAAAAAATTATTCTTAATTCTCAAAGCAGATGTGCAGTTCTTGCTCGTGGTATTCGATGCTTCTTTCGCTGAACACGCAACACTGCTAGCTCCAGCTCCACAACGCTTCCGAAAACCAAAGTGATCACAGCCAACATAATGGCTAGTTTTGGTTTCCAATCGATTTGCTGGGATCTTTAACACTTTCTTGGATGCATGTGGAATCAAAGTTACGGTGCGATTCTCTTTATGTTCAGTGCATTCTTCTCCAACGGGACCACTGTGTTCCTCAAAATATCTTGCGGCTATTCGAGTGTTCGTCTCTTCCACGCGCGGATCGATTCTCTTGCTGCCTTCTCTCAAAATTGCACCGTCTTTCCCGCAGTGATTCCAGCACAGCCGTCTGCTTTTCCTGGCTTCAGTTCTTTAATGACGCGAAATATTTCACACTCCAGATGCTCGGGTGCTAAATCATCCTGAGAAATGATTTATTTTGTGGGTTCTCCTTCTATCTTTGCTTGCCACACCAAATGTACTCTCTCCATCTGTTCTTTACGGCCGCAGGTTCCACGAGCAGTGCACCATCCCGACTTCCTCTTTGCCCCTTTCCTCCTGTTAATTCCTTTACTTTCTCGTGGTGTCCATTTTTCCTGTTTTGTTTTATCGTTCTTCTAAATCCTTGCATTGCTTCTCCCCACCATCTCCCTCTCTCTTGCCAGGTCAGTCTCTCTTCCTAGCTCACTGCTTAGTCTCCTGGACATTCATTTAACTTAATTTGTGCTTTTTTTCTTGCCTTCTCTCGTCCATTTGCTTCAGCATTTCGTCCGAGACCCCTGGCTTTCTACATCTTCTTTTTAAGGAATGGGAAGATATACCCTGAAGATTCCCAGTCTGATGGTGCTCCATGCTGATCCTGTGGATGTTATTAAAGCAGTGTACATGTCCACATTAGGGCACCCAGAAGAAGTCGAGACAGAATACTTGAGACTGGAAGAACTGATGGAAAAGTAAAAAGGAAATAGAAAAGGAAATGGGGAAACAGCCTCTTAGTTGACTGAATGCTTTAGTCGGTCAAGGGAGAGATGGAAACCAACTTTGAAACCACGGACTGGGCCTCACAAACAACAGAGGAGCGATGCAGATTAAATTCGATAGAAGATGCAAGCTGTGCATCGTAGCACCGTGTTTATTAAATGTTTTTAAGATAAAGATAGATAGTTTTTTGAAGAATAAAGGAATTAAGGGTTATGGTGTTCGGGCCGGAAAGTGGAGCTGAGTCCACAAAAGATCAGCCATGATCTCATTGAATGGTGGAGCAGGCTCGAGGGGCCAGATGACCTACTCCTGCTCCTAGTTCTTATGTTCTTAAGCATAATTGGAGAAAATGGTCCACTTGTAGGCCACCGGTGGATCTGAAGAGAGACCAAAATGAATCCTTATCAAACAGAGGCACTGGAGCAGCATAAAGAGTTTATGCGAAGGACACAGATACAGATCATGACCTAGTTGCCGTTATAAAGTAAATGCAGCAGAAGAGAATCAAGAAGGGAAATCAAAAGCCTAGATGAGATAGCGAGAGGTGCAGAGCTCTGGGGGGAGGGGGGGGTTACCCGACTAATTGGGGATTTTGATGGCGAAAGTGTGAGGAGAGTGGGTGATTATTTCTTCCCTGGATTGGAATGCCTACGGTATGTCAAACCCAGTTAAAGCCGGTGAGAGCCCCAGGATGTGGAGGAGACTCACGGCGCAGCACAAGTTGGGAGGCTGGAAGAGGGGGAAGGGTCATTGTCGACGGTTAAACTGCCCATGGAGCAGCTGAGGAGTTTCATTCAGTGGGAATTTCGGCAGCAATGGAAGGAGATGCAGGGAGACTGGTCGAGCGTGATTGAGGGGGCAGTAGCACCTCTTCGCAGGATCTTCAATCGGGTGGAGATGCAAGGAACGGCGATCCAAGAGGTGGAGAAGGTGCTGTCCGACCAGAGTGACCGGATTGTGTCAGAGGCGGTGGAGATGGCGATCCTAGGTGATCACTGCGTGCGAGAGGGGATGACTAAGAGAATCATCTCAGCGGCAAAAATCTTTGACTTGTGGGCCTATCGGAGGGAGTGGAGGGGATGAGTGTCGCGGGCTACGTCGCGAAGATGTTTGCAAAGTTGGTGGAGGAGAGGGTTTTGGACAAGGCCCCGGAGGTGGATCGTGCCCACAGGTCCTTGAGGTAGAAGCAGAGCGGTGAATGTAGATACGCACAAGTTCCAGGAGAAAGAAAAGATCTTGAGGTGGGCCAAGGCGAGTCGGGGTTGCAGCTGGGAAGAAAATCGGATTCCATCGTCCAGGACATCGGTACCGACCTGGCCGGAGAGGTTCAATAGGGCTACAGCAGTGCTTATTCGGCGCAAGGTTCGGTTTGGGGTGCTGTACCCGGCCAAACCTTGGGTACCTTCTGAGAGCCTGGAATATTATTTCTTGACGCCGGAGGAGGAGAATTACTTTGTAAAGGAGCACGGGTTGAGGGAGGGCTGAGTAAGGGAATTTAAGGAGCCTCTGTGTTTTTTGAGAAATGTGTACTCAAGTACCTTTTCGTATCTTGTGTATTTTTTTTTACCTTTTGCACCTTTTGTACAGGTTATGATTGTTTATGTTTTGTGTTTATGCAGATTTCTGGAGGGGGAGGGATTGATGATTTTGTGTATGGGGGTTTCTTTGGTGTGATTTTGACTGTTTCTGGGTAGGGGAGCAAGGTTAGGGTGAGCAGGTGGGTAAATGCAGCTGATTCCCAAAAAGATCAGCCATGATCCTAATCGAAAGGCCGAGCGTACTCGAGGGGTCGGATGGCCTACGCCTGCTCCGTTCTATGGGACATGGAGGAAGGGGACAAGGTAGGTGGGTTGAAGATGGGATGTGGCGGTGCAGGCAGAATGAGGGGGTGGGATGGGTAGGTTGTCAGGCACAGGTGGGGCCCTCTATCTGGGCCTTCAGGTGGGAGCCACCATGCTAGAGAACGGAAGAAGAGTGGGGGTGCGGACTGCGGTGGTTAGTCTGACTGGGGGTGGGGGGGGGGGGAATGTGGGACAATACTGTTAGTATGTTGGTCAAGTTTGGGTGAGGACGGAGGGGTGGCCATGAAAATTTGGGCGGGGTGCAAGCTGGGTAATGATGGCAGGTCTTAGGAAATGGGGGAAGTGGGCAGAATTGCGACACGGAATGTACGGAGATAAATGGTCCAATCCAATGGTCCCGTGTGTTTTAGCACCTAAAGAGTTTGACGGCTGAGTTGATTTTCCTTCAGGAGACACGATTTACAGGTGAAGGATCAGAAGCGGCGAAGGAAGGGTTGGTGGGGCAAACGTTCCATTTGGGGTTTGATTCGAAGTCGAGGGGGTCCCCGGTTTTGTTTAGCAAGACTGTGCTTGCGGGGGCCAGGGAGGTACGGGACGCGGGGGTGAGTTTGTGATAGTGAGCAGAGTATTATCTGGGGCACCAATGGTGCTGGTGAATGTGTATGCAGCTGTTCATAGACCAGATGGGGGTGGTGGACCTGTGGAAGCTAAGGCACCCGGAGGAGAGGGAATATTCCTTCTTCTCCCATGTCCAACGGGTATTCTCTTGTATCGATTTTCTTTGTGGGCGACGCAGTTTTGACAGGGGTTGTGGGGCAGAATATGTGGCAATAGTGATCTTGTTTTTTTCAATATAAAGTTAGAATATCCAATTCACTTTTTCCAATTAAGGGGCAATTTAGCGTGGCCAATCCACCTACCCTGCACATCTTTGGGTTGTGGGGGCGAAACTCACGCAGCCACGGGGAGAATGTGCAAACTCCACACGGACAGTGACCCAGAGCCGGGATCGAACCTGGGACCTCGGCGCCGTGAGGCATCAGCGCTAACCCACTGCGCCACTGTGCTGTACGCAATAGTGATCTTGGACCACACGCCACACTATTTGGATGTTAGGTTGAAGTCAGGGTCGGCACAGAGACTGGGGCGGAGGCTGGATTCGGCGCTTTGGGGGGACGAGGAGTTCGGTCATAAGGTGGGACTGGCAATTAAGAACTACATTGATCTCAGTCAAAATGGGGAGTTCTCTGCAGCTACGTCCTGGGAGGCATTGAAGGCGGTGGTTCAGGGGGAAATTATTTTGTTCCAGTCCCACAGAGATAGGGTGAGAGTCAGAGGTTGCTGGAAGGGATCGTAGATGTGGATCAGAGGTACTCGGTGACCCCGACTAAGGAGTTGCTGGCGGAAAGGAAGATGGTGTATGGGCAACGGGGTAGGTGGTGGTTCAGCTACGTCAGGGTGCGGTAGGAATACAGGAAGGAGGCGGGTTGCCTGCTTGACCATCAACTGCGACAGCAAGTGGCAAGGGAAATTGTGTAGGAGTGCTGGGGGGAGGGGGGGGGGGGGAGGGTGGATTCCCTGCCCCCGCCGCATTGAATGTTTTTAAGGCAAAGATAGATAGATTTTTGAAAAGAAAAGAAATTAAGGGTTAGGGTGAGATTGGGTAAGTGGAGCTGAGTCCACAAAAAGACCAGCCATGATCTCAGTGAATGGCGGAGCAGGGTCAAGGGGCCAGATGGCCTACTCCTGCTCCTAGTCCTTGTGTTCTTATGAGATTGTTAGATAAGCTGTTGGCAAGGCAGTGTGTGCCGGATGTGGTCTCAGAGGATTGGGGATATTTAGGGGTGGTTGGGAAAGAAGGTTTGGCCCTGGTGGAAGGGATCAAGCAGAAGTGGAGGAGGAGTTGTGGATTGAGATGGGGTGGGGAATCTGGAGGGAGATAATGCACCGAATCAACTCAACCTCCTGGGCGAGGATGAGCCGTGTACAGTTGATGGTCGTACATAGGGTGCATATGGCACGGACCCGGACGAATGTGTTCTTCCCGGGAGTAGAATGTGTGGGAGAGAGGTGCAGGAGGGGGCCAGTGAACCATGTTCACATGTTTTGGAGTATGCAAAGTTGGGTAGCTTTTGGGAGGCGGTGATTGAGTGCAGGAGGGGTAAGGGGGTGGATGTTATTTCCTTCACCTCCGATTTCCCGGTGACGGATATTATTGACCTGGCGGTCAGCAGCACCGCTGGGAGTCACAGCTTGATTGGGGGATTTTGCAAATTTCTTAGGCTGCAGAAGATAAAGTTTGCCCTGAGGGGGTCGGAGGAAGGGTTTTACATGCATTGGAGGCCATGTCTGTCCGTGTTTGAGGAATTATTTGTTGCGCTGGGGAGGGCGGTTGGGGATTCATGGGGGGGGAAAAATTGAACAAACTGTATGTAAATGTTTATTTTGTGCTACGTTGATGTGTGTGTGTGTCTGGAATGAATATATATTTTTTAAGAAGTGAAAGAAGAGAGGTTAACAAAGATTCAGAAATCAATTGCCGACATCAGTGGGATAGAGTGATCAGTGACATATTAGAAAGTGCTAAAGAAAATATTGGTACGGTTAAACCTTTTTAGTCTGTATTTTGGGTGAGAGATTGGTTGAAACATTGATCAACTGGTGGAACATATACTTTCTTTCTAGGGGAACGAGACCACAATTTCACTTATGTTAATTCTGGCATTGATTCTGCCCTACAAGTTGATCACAAACCAAATCTCACACTTGCATCCCGAGTTGAGAAAACATTCCTCCCGTACTCAACATGGACTATCAAAACAACATAAAAGTGCGACTTACACAAGACAGAAATGAACAGATCTTGATGGTATGTAATTTTCAGTGATTTATAACACATGGAACGCGCTGCCAGGGGAGGTTGTGGAAGCAGATACATTAACGGCGTTCAAAAGGCAACTCGACAAGTACACGGATAGGGTGGGTATAGAGGGATATTGCACGAGGGAGTGCTGAGGGTTTTGGCCAAGGTGGTATTATGACTGGTACAGGATTGGAGGGCCAAAGGGCTTGTTCCTGTGCTGTATTGTTCTTCATTTGTGAAATTAAATCCAACTTATATGACCAAATAAAGCACAAAGTTACATATTATTTACAGCAATTACTCATGGAATAATAACTGATACAGTGCTATTTACATTATCCCTGATCGTTTATTAAACGGTTACAACTCAGCTTGGGTAGTACGGTAGAAAAGTGGTTAGCACTGTTTCTTCACAGCGCCTGGGCCCCAAGTTCGATTGTCGGCTTGGGTCACTGTCTGTGCGGAGTCTGCACATCCTCCCCGTATCTGCGCGGGTTTCCTCCGGGTGCTCCGGTTTCCTCCCACAGTCCAAAGATGTGCAGGTAAGGTGGATTGGACATAATCAATTGCCCCTTCGGTTAGGTTAAGGGGTTATTGGGATAGTGTTATGGGCCAAGCTTTAGAGAACCCCAAAGTGTATCATGGAGTTCACCTGACCCACAACTTTTAATAGATTGTGGTATGGGGAGCACACGGCCCACTCTACAGGTGTGGTACAGCAGAAATAGAAAAGTATTTTTCAAAGCAAAACAATGTTTATTCTATGAACTCAAGTTAACCTTTTTAAAACATACAGTGAACATCTTAGCAACCATTAATTCAAATACAACCCCCAAAGATTACAACACTAAGTAAACCTTTAAGCTTTCCGTTTTTAACATCCATACGACTTAAAGACAAAAACCTTTATCAGAAGCACATCAAGTTAAAGTCACGACTGAAAACATTTATAATTCTGAATTCACCAAATGATCAAGAGATAGTCTTTTCATGGCAGAGAGATCAACAGTACACCTGCTCTGTCTGGCTTCAGCTCCAACACTGAAAACAAAACTAAAACACACCCTGCAGCAAACAGCCTAAAACAAAAGTAAAAAGCTGACGGACAGCCCAGCTCCACCGACTCTCTGACATCACTGCAGTAGTAAACACCCATTTCTTGAAGGTACTCTCACTACAGATATTTATATACACACCCATTTATAAACACCCATTTCTTGAAGGTACTCTCACATGACAATAGGGTGGATGGAGTGCTCTTTCTGTGCAGACTTGATGGACCGAATGGCCTCCTTCTGCACTGTAGGGATTCTATGATTCTAAGTACACGTGGTTGGTGCGTGAGGGGATAGTGGATTGACCAGTGGCTCAGTTTACTTCATAATTACTGCCTCTGGTATGTTCTAGTTAAAATGTCAAATCAAATTTTAATGGAAGTACTTAATTTTAAACGCTCAAATGAAAACATTAGCTTGCAAAATGACATCAACATCTGGACCATCATCTCAATTTCCAAGTGTTTCAAAGCCTTTGTTAAGTAAATGCAAACACAAAACAGCCCAGAAGGCAGACACGCAATTCGATGTCTGTGCTTCAAGCAATAAACTGGGGATCCTGGTGAGTAAATGTTCCCTCTACCTTTGGAGGGGAATGCTTACAGTGCAGTTACAGGGGC